>NW_024063472.1:565000-2965000 GCF_006381635.1 Hibiscus syriacus
TCTAGACTAACCATCTTAAATGATTTTCATTGATCACAAAAGGTTTTAGTATATTGAATAACCAACTACAGATAATGAATAGCTTTAGCTCCTAGCCTTTCCATCTCATTCAGGAGCCAGGTTATCTTCCAGGCATGGTTTGGTGCTGAGCCATCAATCTGCTTTAAATCTCTTGCAAAGGCAGCTAAGTTGACCAACTTGTGAGCCACATTGCTTGCTTGGGTAAGTGCCTCATTAATCACGCTGTTTTTTTTCTCGAGTCTACATTTAAACCTTTGAAGCTATAGGTAATAGTGATCATCCTCTCTCATAAAAGACTCGATACGATCATGAAATTATCGTGCCAGATTTGTATAGTCATGTATCATCTTCGTCATTGTTTTATTGTCGGCTTTACTGGCTTCTAGTTCGGCATCTTTCTCACGATCATGGTTTTGAAGCGAGGCTTCTGCATAGTAAAAGGCTATTCTCAACATTTTATTCTTTGCTTTCTAAAGCTCCAATTCTTTTAAGGATACTCTACGTTCACCTTCTGCAGTATGTAGATCTCGAGAGCAGCTCTTAGCTTGTCTTTCATGCATTTTGCAATTCATTTTCCATCGTTTGATGTCACTCTTAAATTTAGAGGCTTCTTTTGTCCACTTTTCTAGAGTATTGCCTAAACCCACACTTTAAAAGGCTTGATTGATTCTCTAAAAATCATCTTGCATGGCTTCTAATTCTTTGTTCAGAATGTCTTTTTTGTAACTAACGTATTTGAGCTTTGTATTTCAATAGATGCTCTTTGTTTTGGATGCCCTTACTGAGGCCTTTTTCTTTTGACTCTCTCGGCTTCCCCTAGACCAGATGTTCGACTACTAAACTAGGTTGACTATCCTTATAAAATTCCAGAATTCCATGCTCTATCAGACAATAAATTTGACATTTAAAGGCAAAATAGGTATTGATATAATGTCTTTGAGCTCCTGTGTGATACTCACAGTTGGCATTGGCATCGTACAACTCTAAATACAGAGGTTACAAAGGCTTCACATACTGTGGGTTCACTTCACGTGCTTCTAAAAACTTATTTTATAAATCTCTACATGTGATAGGAGCAAGATCAAAGTTAGGTTCACTCCCTCTTAACTTCCAGTTTTTCACGAGCTAAGTCTTTGTTGAGTGAACAATAGTTTTTAAAGCTGCCATCAAATGCTAAGCCGCTGTAATTGGATTCCTTTTATTCTTTATTTTCATATTCTCAGGTACCTTTATGGAATTTAGAACTCTAGGGAGCACAAATTTACCCATTTTAAAATGGCCATGTGTCTTCTCTTTCTTCATTTTCCTTGAAATTTTATGGTTGTCACTATTTCCTTTGTATTTCTTGACAACTTGTTGATGCGGGGAATGATTGCATAGGGCTCCTTAAGTTTGCTTAGATCACCTTGTTCAAAAGTAGCCTCTTGTGTTACAGATTTATTTTTATCAAGTCCTTACTCCCTCTGCGCAAAAACCTCATTTCCTTTGGCCAGCATAGTTTTCTATCCATCATCTTAGATATTTGCTCCCTTATTTGTTGCAGTTCATTTTGATCTTTGTCTGACATGCAATCTTCAGACGTACAACTCTCTATTTTTCTCGGAACTTCTTTTAGCTATCATTTCTTAGTTGTATCATGGTCTACATGATCATGAAACCCCTTGTCCATTGTGAAAGAATTTCAATTGATGAGTACTCACAATCGACACCCTTTTGTGTATGTCATGACCATTGATGCAAGAAAAATAAAGAAAAAAAGTTAACACATATAGCAACAGGTGAGGTGTAAAGGTAAATGCAAATACAGATGCAAATGCAACGAAAGGACTGATCCCAAAATAACTGTTCCTTGAACAATTCTTAAAAAACTAGCAATGTCTCGGTACAATGGGGAAGTGCAAATATGGTCCATCTTCCAACTCCTTTGAGTTTCTGGGTATCGCATCGTCCTTCGTCAGATTTAGGCATATTGAAAATCTTCTACTTTATTTCCTACTTTCAAAAGTTTTTTGAGCTGGTTCGTGATGTTCAACTATTGGTTTCAGCATCAAATCTTCTTGATTTCGACTTGTTATCTCAGCAGATAGATGTCTGGCTCGTCTCCTTAGTAGTTAGACTCTCTCTTGACGCTCGATCTACGTATAGCATCTTCAAAATTCTACTTAACCCAACAAAAGACATTGTTGTGGCTTTGTTTTTCAAAAGATCAGTTATTTAAGGGGTCAATACCTTTGAAGGATATGTCATGTTCACACAAAAATGCAACAAGACCAGACAAAATGAAATCAATTTTAGCAGAAACAAGACAAAAAGAATTCAAGTTAGTTAAAATGATTATTTAATGAAATGTAATCTTAACAAAAATAATTAAATACGATTCAAATTTGAGATTAAAAAATAAATCATGCAAAGGAAATTAATAGTCCTAACTGCTTGCGTTCTAGTTCTCCTAGGTTATCTTAATGGCTCTAGCGGGGTAGGTTTACTAAATTCTCTACATGAGGTTTGGTTCTAAGAAGGTTCCCAAGCCATCTTTACAACCTACTAAGGTTGACTCTGATTCTGGCCCATTATAGACTTTCAAATCGATTCGGCTCAGGGGATAACACCGCTAAAAGTGTGTCTCAGAACTGATATCTGGACAGGCAACTTAGAATGATTTCTAGAGATACTTTATCAGACCCACACAAGGAAGCAAAAGCTCCTCATGAGCTGTGACGTTTCTCCCTACTGAGGTAAATCGGGATTGAGGTCGGGTTTAGAGCAATGATATGCAACAGTCTTAAATAAATTCACAGAAGTGTAAGCATTAACCAAAGAGAAAATCTTATTTTTTTGTGAAATAACATAACGAACTGTAAATTAAATAAGGCCAAACTTGTAAATCCCAGAATCCTAAATATAGGGTAACCAACTCATGGTTTGACTCTCATGTTGTTTAAAAAAACAAAAATCACCAATGGAGTCGCCAAGCTGTCGACACCGTTTTTCGCCTGAGCAGGGAAATAAATGATCGACTTAGGGGGTTTTTCTCTTTGAAAAGAATTTTGAAATGTCAGGAGTCACCACTAATCTTTACGGTGCGAGTGGGACACCATAAAAACTGGGTGATTTTGATAAAATATTTTGTTTTTATCAAAATATCAAGTTTTAGGGTCTATAAAAATCCAAAAATCAGGTTTAGGAGTCGGTTACGCGTGGGGAAGGATTAGCACCCCTACAAGCGCTCAAAATTGGTACCTAGTTGATTACCTTATATTTAGAATCGAAACTTTTGAGTTCGAACATTATTTAATTTAAAAATAATTACAGATGCAAAGTTGAAAAATGTATTCGTTTATTAAGGTAGATAACATTCGCTCCAAGCATAAATAAGAGAGATCAATTATTATGCCTAATAACCGGACATTGCCTTAATTTTAGAAATCATGATGTAGTCTTGAAAAGGATGTCGACCTATTTCAGAAATCGCCAGTAGTCACCCAGAGCATACTTGCGGGAGATATAATATTAATTCCCTAATAATTGAACATTACCTTAGATTTAAAAAATAAAATGCGACCAAACAACTTTTTATTCATCTTAATTAAGCTAAGGGTAAATTAAGGCTTTTTCTAGCTTAAAGTGTCGAATTATGAAAATTAAAGAACCTAAAGGCATAAACCTATCAGTGTAGGTTCTAATATTAATCTTTTTTGATTTTTAAACCAATTATTGAACCGAATAACCGAGATGGTCCCTTGAGCATTTAGGCGAGGGCCAACTCGTATTATTCCCTAAATTAAATGACTAGTTCGAAATATATCCTAAAAATGGAGGCTCTATTTAACCTATTTGATTATGTCAATCTTAAAGGTCGAATTGAAGTTCGAGGACTAAAAGGTCAAAGATCTAAAATACTGAGTTCTACGAGACTAAAAGCTTAAGGACCTAAATCAATAATTTATAAAGTTTGCAGACTAATTTATAAACCAAAATTCTTAAGCTATTAAAAAGAACTAAGCCTAAAGTGTCTCTTTTTAGAAAATATTGATGATTAATTAATTTTAAAAGGGTCGATCAATCGATTCGAGTAATCGGGCATCTTATGCGAAAACTTGACTCGAAGTACTCCCTAATTAAAACTAATGGAAATCCTAATTTCTATATCATATTTGATTTACACATCCAATCTAAGAACGAATTATATAAAAAACTAACTAAATAAAACTAAAATAAAAAATTTAAAATAAAAAAAACATGTAAAAATAAATAATAAAAAATAAGCAAAGTATATATGGATTAAAATTATAATAAATTAAAAATACAAAGCTGAAATTAAAAGATAAAGAAAAAGGACCACAATGCATAAATATCAAATTACCAAGCAAATAAATAAATTAGTCATATAATAGGGGCTAAATTAAAACAAATCAAGATTAAAAGGCTAAATCTAAATAAAATAAAATAAAACAATTTAGGGACTAAAATACAAAAACACGCGAAAACTAAAGGGACTAAAAGATAATTATACATTTTATTTAAGCCTAAAATAACATGTTTAACTAAAAAAGGAAAAATTACAAAATCAATCCACACAAATTAAAATAAAAGTAAAAGGTCACTACACATGATCAAAGTGTAAAAACATGCGTAACTTGCAGGGGTTAAACAATAAATTTACCAAAAAATATACAACATGCAAAGAAAAGGAAAAATAGTAGTTTTGGTTCTTACATGTGATCAGAATGCAAAAACAAGCTAAATTTATGTGGATTAAAACGCGAATAACCCAAAAAAAATTAAAGAACACACAAAAGGAAAAATAGAAGTTTTGGTCCATATAGGTGACCAAACTGTAGAAACACGCTAAAAGTGGGGGACCTCAACGTGATTTCCCCCAAATTATTTCTATAAATATCAATTCTTTCTTTCTTTTTGTTTGAAACAAAAAACACAAAAAAGGTGAAATCCTCTCCTCTTCCCTCAGTCGACCCACTACCGGCCGATCCTGAACTCCCTTTGGCCATCAACCGACCACCACATCGGCCGTCATACACGACGTTCGAAAAAATCAAAACCCCCAAACGACCCAAAACCCCAGATCTACCAACCTAGGTCCCTACTTGGGTCTAACACCGAGAAACACTCCCAAATCTAAGGAAAAAGTCCCGACCCTTCGGCTTCCTAAACTCCGACGATCTACTCTCTGACTCCGGTAAGAATATTGTCTGTTATTTTATTTTTTTTGTATTTTACGATAAAATGACTGGTTATTGTGTTATTGTTTCGAAAACTAAAAAGATACTATTTTTGTGCTTAATGTTATTCGAAAAAAGAA
This sequence comes from Hibiscus syriacus, assembly GCF_006381635.1. Lineage (NCBI taxonomy): Eukaryota > Viridiplantae > Streptophyta > Magnoliopsida > Malvales > Malvaceae > Hibiscus > Hibiscus syriacus. The sequence continues at coordinate 570,342 of NW_024063472.1, forward strand.
AGGTTTTTACTGCCATCTTTAAAAACCTAAAGGTTTTTTTAATCTTTGCTTACTTTTTTTTTTACTAAAAATGTTCGTTTGTTATCTTTCAAAATACTAAAGAAAAAAATGTTTTTTTTTTCTAAGATTCGAAACTAGAAAAGAAAAAGAACAAAAATATTACTATATTAAAAAAAGGTAACCTTAAAAATCTTATTTATTGCTTTGAACGGATGAAGAACCGAGAGATTACATTGTTTTTGCTTGGAGTTTTTATACCCATTTTATAAAGAAAATTTAAATGATCACTTTTGTTTTCTTCCTTGTTATTTTCTGCAGATAGCGTGGAGTGGAGTTTGGCGTGCGTGTGGCAGAGAAAGGTGGCTGTTGGTTGGGGGATTGGGGCATCAACCCTAAGGTTAGACCCAGTTCGGGTCTAGTTTTGGGCCCAAGATCGAGTCTAATTTAGGTTTCGGGTCTGGGTTTTGTTTTTGGGTTTTTAGATTGGTTTGGGATGGGCTTTATGCCCATTTGTAAATGGTTTAATAATAATAATAATAATATGGGTAGAAAAATGGTGATTACACAGAAAAATTTTGATTACACCAGTAGACATGTTGTCCTTGAACTGTTCTATTGTTTATGTAAACTATGATATATTTCACACAACTACCCCTCTAATAAGAATATTAGTTATCATGGGTATGTCCATGTAGTTGTGAACATCATCTGGTTCTGCAAGAGTTTGAAATACTTATGCCCAATAGTCTCATCCAATAGTCTCATTGAAGTAGCCCCACTTCACTTTCATATAGGTGACTTATATTGTTCAACTCATCAAAGCACACAATGGTCATTAAAAGCTTTTCTTAGCCTATATTAATTTGATCACTATTTACATTTAGGAACAAACTTGGGATAAATCCCCCTACAGGGACCGCACGCAGTTTATATAATTAGGTTGTACTTTTCAACCTATATTATGGGATCTCTAGTCAATTAGTTAGGGGTTTTTTTTACATAGAACATTTAATTTTCCAAGGGCTTTGATCTCATTCCTTTAGATGTTTTCTCAACTTAATCTTGATTTTACTCTTTGAATAGCATATTCACTATGTTATCTTTTGATCTTACAAAATCAATAGTGATAACTCTATTTATAGTCAGTTGTATAACGATATTATATCGATGATACATATATCTCGATTTATAGTTATTCATAAAATTTTATGCTAATCATAGTATATGCATAACGTGGACATAAGTTTCAGTCATTCAGAAATATCCTCCAAGAAATTCTAAAGCTACTTAGCTTATTCTTCATACTTCTCTGAAGCTACAAACTCAGATTCCATTGTGAATCTGGTTATATATGTTTACTTGAGTATTTCTATGAAATGAACCACCTTCTTAATGTGAAACGTATTTACTTATGCCTTTAATATCTTGAATATCATATATTCAACTAGCATCAAAGTATCCTTCTAAGACAGTAGGATCTTTGGTATAATACAATCTATAATCTTGAGCATATCTGAGATATTTTAATTCTTTCACAATCATTTTCCAAAAGTTTAATCCTGAATTGTTTGTGAATTTGTTTTAAACTACTCACAGTGAAATCAATATCTAATCTAGTACAATTCATTTAGACATTTTATTACCCTTGCATATTCTCTTCAATTAATGTTTTAACCTTTGGTTTTGAATAATTGTTGGCTCGTATTTATTGATGTTCTGACTATGCTGGAAACATCCTTGTCAAACTTCTATTGTCCACGTAGTGTGAGTTCATCAATATAAGACCCTAAAAAAGGTGTTAGACTTTGGATGTCCAAAATTATATCAATTAGCCTCATATTTTTCATGTCAAATCTTGAATTTAGCATATCTTTGACATGTTTGACCATTTCATTGTTACTTATAACAATGAGTATGTAACATAGGATGTCTATAATTTTGATATACATACATTTTTCACACTCCTTTTTCATCATGACAATATATATGGATCAACCTCTTGTTGAACATCTAGACTTGTCTTTATTAATAGTCTTCAATCAAATATCTTCAAACAATAAAGCATTATTTGATTCTATTATTGTGTTCTTCTCAAGGATCTTTTATTCATACAAAAGATACTGATATGACATTGCCAATGAACATACAATCCACCGATTTTTTGGTTTATTTTCATTTGCTTCGATAATGAGATCATTATCTTTACAAAACACCTCATATTTTTAAGCAATTATAGAAAGATTTTCAACATTTCCATAACTCATATAGTGTCTTGTCATTTTTCTTTTTTGGAGAACCTTACTTAAAAGGTAATTAGATGAAAAATAGTTTCCCCACATGTTTTGTGATAACCCAGAATTTTTTTAGCATCACCTTATCATTTCCTTGTTGAGATTTAAATCTTTCGCTTTACTACTCCATTTAATTTAGGAGAGTATGATGGTGTCACTTCATGAATAATATCATATTTTGTACAACATGAACCAAATAATTCAATTTATTTACCACCACAATCAATTCTTATCATCTTAATATTTTTATTAAATTGATTTTTAACTTCCATTTTATAGAGAATAAATTTCACTAATGTTCTGTTTTGCTCTTATCAAATTTATATAGCAATAGATTTTGCTATCATCCATTAAGGTAATAAAATATTTATTCCTTATCATTTGTGTTATCATTATGAATCTAATAACGAGGTTACTAAAATTTTCTCAGTGCTAGCATCTTTCGTTTTATATTTATGATCCAAAATCATTCATAATTATTTAGCAATTTTAAACATTGTACATTTCATAACATGCATCAGATAAGGCTTTGAGAATGTGATTACAACATAGAAAAACAAAAAAGAACCATGCTTTAATTCGAGACCTCAATCGAAATCAATGCTTCTGTATTCCGTTGAATAAAATTAGTAGCCAATGTTACAAAATTAAATAAACCATGTTTATTCATATTACCTCTTGGTTGAAAAAAAGTAGATCAAGTAACCCGTTAAAATAACAGAAATGAAATTTTCGAAAACAAAATTTACTTACAAGATCTCACTTTACAAACATATCAAAATTTTCAAGATCTCACTTTACAAACATATCAAAATTTTCAAGAAATAAAATTCAATGATTTATTTTTTTTCTTACAAAATAGAATCATACTTGATTCTTAAGAAAATAAATTCAATGATCTATTTCACTTTTTTTCAAAGTAGAATCTTACTTGATTTTCAAGAGAACAAATTCAACAATTCATTTCCTTTTACAAAATATATTCATATAAGATTTCGAGAAAAATAAATTCAATGATTTATTTCTTTTTATAGTATAGAATCGTTCAAGAAACTTAAGAAAATAAATTCGACGATTTATTTTCTTTTATAATCCAAAATCATATAAGATTCCCATTAAAATAAATTCAATAATTTATTTTCTTTTATAAAAAATAAAAACAAATTCAATGATTTATTTTCTTTTACAAAACAATAAAGTAAATTCAACGATTTTTGTTTTCAAAATAGAAAAATACATTCAACGATTTATTTCATTTTTCAAAATAAAATCATTCAAGATTCTTAAGAAAATAAACTTAACAATTTGTTTCTTTTTACAAACCAATAATCATAATAGATTTACAAGAAAAAAAATTCAATGATTTATATTTCTTGCAAAGTTAGAATCATTCAAGATTCTCAACAAAATAAATTCAATATTTTTCTTACAAAGTTAGAATCAAAGCAAGATTCTAATGATAAAATAAATCTAGTGTTTTATTTTTTTAAGGTTATAGCTTCTAGTAAAAGATGAGATTAGTAGCACTAAACTCGAAACATATACATCACGACAACTCAATTCTGTTTAACAACAAAAATCAAAAGGAAATAATCCTTTAATTTTAGCAACTCAATAATAAAAAGGAACTGATCATTTGATTTTAATTTTCGCAACCCACTAATAAAAAAGAACTAATAATTTTATTTTAATCTTGACAACTCAATAATCAAAAGGAACTAATCCTTTGGTTTTACTTTTGGCAACACAATAATAAAAATGATATAATCATTTGATTTTACTTTTAGCAACCCAATAATAAAAAAACCTTGGATAAAACTATAAATATTTTTGTATCTATAAAATTTCTCAAAACAATTATTAATAAGATATTAAAATTTATAGTGTTTCTAAAACAAAATCAATAATTATTAAAATATTTTGATAATGATGATAAATATAAAAAATATTCTTTATTCAAGGCCAAAATAATTATAAGGTAATAATATCATAAACTTAATTTCATGAACAATATCATGATGCAATTCTATGAGTGAAATATTATCATAATGATATTATCAAATAATATCATAACATAGAAAGAATCACACTAATTCTGTAATTACTCCTGTTACAGGCAACAACCATGTATTAAAGAAAATGTATAGACAAAGAATCACATTTATTCTTTATTTTTGATTTTGTTACCAGATAGAATCAACATTCTAAAACAAAATTAGTAACCAATGTTACTTTTAACGAAAATTTCTATTAAATAGATTTGGCCACTTTTAGGTTAAACATACCCATTAAAACAGTATGATAAATCATGAAAACAAATTTATTTACTTTCTTGATTTCACGAAAATTTATGAGTCATTTCAAATTTTTTCAGAAAGGTAGAAGATAGAATATGTCTTTAAGATTCTTAGAAAGTATAACAATCCAAGACAAAAAGAAAATAAATAATATTTTATTAATAATTGAAGATAAAAATTTAGAATAAAAGCCCAGTTGCTGATAGAATAACAAACAGAAACAAATTGAGGTGTGTAACTACACAGTTTTCTTAAGACACAATTTCGATCACGCCTATGGTGCTTGAGATCATTGGTCGTTCGCCTCGCAAGATACAACAACTAGATGATCAGTTACAGTTGCATTGATGTAAGGATCGCAAACTGTTTTTTGTCTTTTTATATCACTGAACATTAGAGGAGAATAAAGGAATTCTTTTGAATTGATTTTGAGTTGTTTGGAATTGTGTTTTTAACCAAATAGGTTTACACAATATTTATAGGGATTTTACATCATGAACTATTACAATTTTTTTTAACTTAATGAAGCATTAATGAGAATCAAGTAATTTTCAAAATTATTGTTTTGATTAAAGAAACCTTTTAATATTTATCTTTTTAATTCAAAATTGATACATTTGTTTATTAATTAACGTCTTTGCAATAAATTAACAAATTTGTATTTAATTTCAATTTATGATCCCATAAAAATATTAGGGATATTATTTTATACCAACAAATCATTTAAAATACTTTCCTAATTAGTTAAGGAACTATTTTATGACTTATTGTATAAAATAAAATAATCATATTACATATAATAATTTTAATGATTAAAATATGAAAATACTAAAATTTTAGGTTACTATTAATAAATACTTAATATGCAAAGTACTATAATAGTAAATAAATCTAAAAATAATATTTAAAATTATTATTTTAAAACTAAATGATTAAAATTAAAAATCTAATTCTAAATATCATGAAATCTAGGTATTATTAGTGTAAATAATCCTAAAATATTATTTAAAATTAAAATATTAAACCTTAGTGATTAAATTGTAAAAATATATATATTAATGATCTTAATTCAAAATATCATGAAATATAAGTACTAATAGTGTAATTTAACCCTAAATGACTATTCATGATTAAAATATAAATAATTAAAATATTAGGGACTAAATATACTATTTACCCTAAATATATGTAAATATACTGGCACAAACTAAAATAAAATAAACTAAAATGCGAAAACAAAATTAAAATACACAAAAAAACTGATTTAGTGACTAAAATGCTAGGCTTACAAATTACAGGAACCATGGGTATAGTTTACCCATCTTCGAATTACCCAGATAGTCCATCCCGACCACCACCGATCACTATTCTGGCCACCGCCAGTCAATATTCTGGTCACTATTTCGACCGCCAGTGACTATTCACGATGACCGGAAAAAATAAAAATACCCCAAATCGTAGATAGGCTTTCCATCGTCCCAAATCCGACCTTCTTCTTCCTAAAAAAGCCTAAAACCTCCTAGATCTAAGTTTATACAATGTTTGTGCTCCTCAGCAAGTTTCTTCTTTCCTTTCAATTGGTTTGCTGCTCGTTGGTTGTTGTAGTTCTCCTTCATTTTTATTTTTATTCGATGTTTTTCCTCTTTGTTGCTCTTTTTTCTTCTGGTTGTTTTCTTGCAAGTTTTCAACGCTTTTTATAAGCCTTGGAAGGCCTCGGACAACCGTTCATTCAGTGAGTCACTGGATCTATGATGGTGACTCACCATAGGGAGTGAGCTGTGCGTTTCTCCTGTGGCTTCTGGAGTCTTCCGTCAAGTTGGTGGAGGCATGGTAGCATCTGGTTGGAGCACCTGGAGGCGGCGACCGAAATCACCCTAGGGTTTCTGCTAGATGCATCTGGGCCGTTGGATCTCTCCAGATCCAATGGTTGTGATTTGTGACGGCTGGAGATGTGTGAGGAAACCCTAATCAGGTTTGGGTCATCTGGGCTTGAACCTGGTCTCGGCCTGAATCGGGTTGAACTTGTAAAATGGGCTCCGTGTTTGTTGTATTATTTAGGCCACCGAGATTGATGTAACTGGGCCTTCATTTTTATTTTATTATTTGTAATAATAATAATATAATAATAATAATAATATATAATACTATAAACACATCAACTAGGACAAAAATGACTATCGACAGTTGCCCCTCTTTGCTCATTTTTGTGTTCACAAGAATAGAGCAAAGATAAAAAGACAATAAATTTTCGTCCTACTGACTTATTTTTATTAGGAAATCAAAAGTAAAAACATCCTACCTGGAGGTTTTACAGATGACCCGGAAGGACTTAATTTTCTGAACATTAAATGAGAACTTTGGTAATCACTTTCTCATTTTCATGCGAAAACATCCTACCTTGAGATTTTACAGATGACCAGGAGGATTTAATTTTCTTGAACATTAAATGAGAAACTTTGGTAATCGCTTTCTCATTTTCATGCGAAAACATCCTACCCTGAGGTTTTACAGATGACCCTGAGGATTTAATTTTCTTGAACATTAAATGAGAAACTTTGGTAATTGCTTTCTCATTTTCATGCGAAAACATCCTACCCTGAGGTTTTACAGATGACCCGGAGAATTTAATTTTCTAGAACATTAAATGAGAACTTTGAAATTGTTTTCTCATTTTCATGCGAAAACATCCTACCCTGAGGTTTTACAGATGACCCAGAGGATTTAATTTTGTAGAACATTAAATGAGAAACTTTGAAATTGCTTTCTCATTTTCATGAGAAAACATCCTACTATGAGGTTTTACAGATGACCCAGATGTTTTACAAATTTGTGGGAAATAATTTACTAAGTAACTTCTTACTTTCAAAAATTTCATTTTTAAAAGATTAAATGAGAAACTTTGAAAACTGTTTTCTCATTTTTCGAAACAACTTGTTGATTGGGTAACATGCCCAAAAAATAATGCTTCTTCTGTGGATTGCGTCCATCTGTTCTTCAGATATTTACGTCTCCTAACGTGATTACTGCATTGGGATTTGAATTCTACCTTTCATTGAAAGGTATTTATCATCAAACATCTTCTTTTTTACCTATGAAGATGTTTATGCAAATGCAATCAGATGTACAATGTAATGCATTTCTTTTATGCAAATGATGTTCTTATGAATGCATAAATGTTGATTCATCTTCATTTAACTCCAAGTGGAATTCAATCTTCTTCCACTTGATCATTTCTGATAGCAACTTATGCTATGAAGCTTGCATTTCTAAATAGACATATGATCAACTTGCATATTTGCCTCAATTTACATTAAAGTCTTAGAAGAAATGTTTCATTTATGGAACTCTTGTCACACTAAAGCTTTGATAAACTAGTTTTCCTTGCCTAACTTGTATAGAAATCCAATAAAGCTTTCATATTTGAAAGGAGAATCTATCATATTTGCAAAATCATTGTTTGTTCTGATTTGACTCTTTTCATGTCTCCACATCTAATCAGATCTTGAATAAGTCTATTTAGACCTTATCATGTCTAGATGTTTAACACACCTATTCTTCAACTTTAGTTGGTTCTACTAGTTTTTTGTTGTTAAAATTTTAGCTCCCTTTCCCATAGAAAGAAATCTTCATCATTTCTCACTTCTAACCTTGGGGTTGAATACAAATCCTCATCTTGAGTCAGCAATGGAAACACCCTATGATTGCAACATTGGTTCAGCATCATAAAAGTAAAAACATCCTACCTGGAGGTTTTACAGATGACCCGGAGGACTTAATTTTCTGAACATTAAATGAGAACTTTGGTAATCACTTTCTCATTTTCATGCGAAAACATCCTACCTTGAGATTTTACAGATGACCAGGAGGATTTAATTTTCTTGAACATTAAATGAGAAACTTTGGTAATCGCTTTCTCATTTTCATGCGAAAACATCCTACCCTGAGGTTTTACAGATGACCCTGAGGATTTAATTTTCTTGAACATTAAATGAGAAACTTTGGTAATTGCTTTCTCATTTTCATGCGAAAACATCCTACCCTGAGGTTTTACAGATGACCCGGATAATTTAATTTTCTAGAACATTAAATGAGAAACTTTGAAATTGTTTTCTCATTTTCATGCGAAAACATCCTACCCTGAGGTTTTACAGATGACCCAGAGGATTTAATTTTGTAGAACATTAAATGAGAAACTTTGAAATTGCTTTCTCATTTTCATGAGAAAACATCCTACTATGAGGTTTTACAGATGACCTGACGTTTTACAAATTTGTGGGAAATAATTTACTAAGTAAAAACTTCTTACTTTTCAAAAATTTCATTTTTAGAAAAGATTAAATGAGAAACTTTGAAAATTGTTTTCTCATTTTTCGAAACAACTTGTTGATTGGGTAACATGCCCAAAAAATAATGCTTCTTCTGTGGATTGCGTCCATCTGTTCTTCAGATATTTACGTCTCCTAACGTGATTACTGCATTTGGGATTTGAATTCTACCTTTCATTTGAAAGGTATTTATCATCAAACATCTTCTTTTTACCTATGAAGATGTGTTTATGCAAATGCAATCAGATGTATCAATGTAATGCATTTTCTTTTATGCAAATGATGTTCTTATGAATGCATAAATATTGATTCAATCTTCATTTAACTCCAAAGTGGTGAATTCAATCTTCTTCCACTTGATCATTTCTGATAGCAACTTATGCTATGAAGCTTGCATTTCTAAATAGACATATGATCAACTTGCATATTTGCCTCAATTTACATTAAAGTCTTAGAAGAAATGTTTCATTTATGGAACTCTTGTCACACTAAAGCTTTGATAAAACTAGTTTTCCTTGCCTGAACTTGTATAGAAATCCAATAAAGCTTTCATATTTGAAAGGAGAATCTATCATCTTTGCAAAATCATTGTTTGTTCTGATTTGACTCTTTTCATGTCTCCACATCTAATCAGATATTGAATAAGTCTATTTAGACCTTATCATGTCTAGATGTTTAACAACAACCTATTCTTCAACTTTAGTTGGTTCTACTAGTTTTTTGTTGTTAAAATTTCAGCTCCCTTTCCCATAGAAAGAAATCTTCATCATTTCTCACTTCTAACCTTGGGGTTGAATACAATCCTCATCTTGAGTCAGCAAATGGAAACACCCTATGATCGCAACATTGGTTCAGCATCATAACTGGTTCGTAAAACATTTGACAACATATTCATCCTTTCCTGTGGCTTCTACCCAGATTTCTCAATCATTGAACTCTTTGCGTAGTGTTCGGAGCTTTTGTATGATGTCAGAAGGACACTTAAGGACAAAATTCAGTGGGAATACAAGTGGGATGCTTTAACTGGCAGCATCAAATCACCATAATAATGCAACTGTATGATGAACAAAGCAATTATGTATAGTCAGCTCCAGTGTTGCTGCTTCACCATTTTCATTCTTATTATCTTTCTATCTTATTGGAAATATTTGCTCAAATCAATGATCTTTTCACAAGATGATATAGGCCTTCAGCATGCCCCAACAAATATTGATACAAACGTTCAAAATGATTTCAACATTACTTCTTGCTGATGTGAGCCTTTAAAATGCCTCAACATTTGCTTTCAAAATGCCCCACATGGATCATTTCTGTCTGAAATGGGCCTTCAAAATTCTCCAAACTTTCATACTAATGTAAGCCTTCAAAAATACCCCACATGGATCATTTCTAGTAGAGATGGGATTTTAGGATACCCTTTAAAACAAGGTAATCCTTCTTGATGAGTTGTTGATGATGTCACAAGAGAGTGTTATAAGTTCAATTCTCCATATTTTCTGACCTCTCGGACCACAAGCTTTCAAGAATATGAAGTGTTTTATCAATCTGATATTGCTCATTCTTTTTCTACAATATAGAATAGACATCAACTTGCTTCGAGAAGATTTCTCATTTGAGATTGTTCTATTTGAAAATGTTTTTCCTCCTTTATTTATCAAAGAATGAAAGAATTTTGTAAAAAAAATTGCCCCTTACAGGTTCACAATAGAATCAAATCATAAGCATGAGTTCAAAGAATATCAAAATAATCAACAACTCTTTAATGTTTTAAAGTTATAGTTGTTTGACAAGAATCAAGATTTATGGGTGAGTTTCAGGTTGGCTTTCCTATTTTCTATGGTTACATCTATTGAATATGTCACTCATCTCTCACTTTTTATGAACATTGTCACATGCCTCACTTTATTGACTTGGTATTTTAACTGGACGCAGACAAAATGATGCAACTAGCATATCCAATTACTAGACCTTCTAGAATACCTCTATTTCACTTCTCTGAAATCTTCCCTTTAACCAAAGAAATGCGAAAATATCAATCTAAAAATGAAATTTATGTGTGCTCGTGTGTAGTTGACTATAACAGGTGTTCCTTAACTCCCTTACAATAACTTCTTATGTAACAACTTTTTGCCATTGTGGCTAGCTGAATTCAGCTTTATTGTATATAATAATATAATCACCTTTATCAGGCTAGTTGAAACTTATCCATAAAGCCGGGGCTATTAACCAATTGCTCTAGAGGGATATCTTTATTGCATATAATAATATATAATAGACTAGCTGAATATTATCCATAAAGCTGGGGCTATTAACCATTTGCTCTAGAGGGACAACTCAAGCTTTATTGTATATAATAATATAACATGGGTATACAACTCCAACTTGTTAAGATGAACCTGTTATAGTCTAGGTGGTTTGGTGGAAATCAGAAAATCTCATCGTTAGAGTTCAATTCCCAAGCAACTGACTTTACCTAATTATGAAGATTTCATCATCGAACGACATCAATAAAAAAAATAGTCTAGCCAATTTTGCAAAGTCACACAAAAGGTGCCCCATGTTGTACGCTCTTATATGTAAATACCAAGCCTTTTGTCTAATTCCTTGCACTGGAGAAGGCTATCTCAGATTTATAAAAGGGTACAGTGTTTGAGTATATTTCATTTAAGGTAAGGTCAAGGTCCTTATTTTACCAGTTTTCAATCTTGATACTTTGTATAACTCTAATCATAAATAGTTTTTAATCCAGTGATATTCAAAGAAATGCAAGATTGCAAAATTTATTAAATGCTCATAACCTTAAAAGTAAAACAAATTTATTTATTGCACAAAAAGCAGGGAAAGGAACAAGAAAAACATGTTCAATCAGGATACTGAAAATGAAAGGTACTGTAGTGGTAGATAACAACTTCCACTTATTTATCTATAATGCCCCATTACTCCTATAATGTTGGGTGTATAATCGACCCAGGGTCCTTGTCCTCATTTGCCCCCATTTCTTGATCATATTTTGTGTCAACTTCTTTAGATAAACCTTCAGATGCATAAATCTTTGTTTCCTCCTGAGCAATTTCTTGGTAAAATCTCATCATCATCTTTTTCTTCCCCGACTGGAAATTGGGCTCAATTTTAGATCTAAAACAAATTTCCTTGGTGTTGATAGTTTTTTCTTGGTTCTGAATGCTCATTGCAGCTACAATTGGGGTAGTATTCACCAGACTCCTTAAATTACCCCCCACCTCACTTGTTTTCAGAAAATCTAATATAGGTATCTGAGGTGTCTTATGGATTACATCTTCCCCTTCCTTCTTAGACCTATGGGCCAATATCGAATTATATTTCCTTTTATTTATTCATTTCTCATCTCTTTCTCATTCTTTAGCATCAGAGAAGTATCGAGAGTTAAATCTGCCATACATACTTCGTCTTCCTTAATTTTGTCCTTTTCCCTTTTAATGTCCTCTGTTGTATGAACTTCACTTGTTTTGACACTATCAACTTCATTTTGGGGATTAAATCCCAATTGTTTGATCAACATGGATTGACTGTTAACATCCACTTCTATGATTTTATGAACCAAAAGGTCTTCAACTCGTCATTTGAAGTTATCGTAATTCTCGATGGAGTATCCCCGGACTCTAACATGATATTCATAAAAGACTTTCTCATTATACCATCTTGGGTAAGGAGGCAATAAAGGCTTAGCTTGACATGGGGCAATAAGTTGGGCTTTGAGTAACTCAGAATATAACTTGATGCACAAAATTGAAGGAAACTTGGGTAGAAATTCCTTTGACCTAATTTTCTCTTTGCCATCATCTTCAAAACTGTGAATGATCATCTAGATTTTTGCTTTGTTTAGCTCTCTTCAATGGAACTTGAACTTCTTCCATGCTTCACTTAAACTTTACTTCTGTCGCATTTTCTGAGATCATACCCAATTTTTGGAGATTTAATAGATTTCCATATTCCCTGACAAATTCCTAATCATTTGTTTTTATCGCACTAGCTACATCACTAATATTCATAATCCCATCAAAATCTTTTACAACGGGATCTTCTAAGGGTTTCTCTCCATGGATCACAACATTCACCATGTCCCTTAATTTGGTCATTTGTTCTTTTGAATCATCTTGGAACTTTTTTACTTGATCAGTCATCTCTTGTTGAGTCTTTATAAGTTGCTCTTGGAGTTTCTCAATTTTTGCAACCCTTGCTAAAATCTCATTCGTGATTCTTATCCTTATCTAGGAAGACCAAGGTAGTTCCATTTTGATTTCGAAATTCTTTCATGGAATCCTCCACAAATTTTTCCCATATTTTCATGATTTAGTGCATGTAAAGTAGTTTGAAATAAAATGCAAATGCATGATGTAAGATTGAAACTATAAATATAACTATGCAAAGATGCAAATGCAAAAAAAAGAAAATGTAAATACAAAAGTAAAAATGTAAAGATGCAAATGCAAAGATTTGAATGTATAATAAAAATATAAAAAATGCAAAAATGCAAAAATAAGAATGCAAATTGTGCAATGCAAATGCATGTATGAAAAAGGTATTAATCAAGAGTGATCATCTTAAAAAAACTTTCATTGAACACAAATGTTTCGATACATCAAACAAAACTTTACATATAAGGGATAACTTTAACTCCTAATTTCTCTATTTCCCTCAAAAGCCAAACTAACTTACACTCATGCTCAGGTGTTGAGTTGTCAATCTGTTTTAACTCTTGTGTAAAGCCAGCTAAATCAATCAGTTTATGAGCCACATTGCTTGCCTGGATAGCAACTTCCTTTATGACATTGTCTTTTTCCTTCATCTTGCATGCCATCTCTCGGATTTGTAAGCAATATTGCTAATTTTCCCTTATAAGAGAGCCTTTGTATTCAAGAAGTTCTTGTAAAAGATCTCCATAATCATCTACCATCTTCATGAATGTGTTGTTCTAAGCTCTAGTGGCTTTTAATTCAACATCAATCTCATACTGGCGGATCTGATATGAAGCTTCCATGTTTGCTATAGCCTTCTTCAACATTTAATTTTCAGCTTGACATTTTCCCAAATTAATGATGGCTATATTACGTATTTCTTCTGCAACCTGTAAATCATAAGAGAATTTCTTTGCTAGATCTTCATGTATCTTTTCATTCTTTCTCCATTAATCATCATCATTTTTTAGTTTATTGATCACTGTTGTCCATTCTTCTGGGGTGTTTCTTATACCAGCATTTTTAAAGGCTTGAATGATTCTTCAAAAATCATTACGCATGGCTTCAACCTCTGTGCTCAATTTCTTATTTTCATTCTTCCAAAAATGTATTTGAGCTTCATAAAAACTTCCTTTCTTCTGAATGCTTCTATTGATACTCTTACCATAAAATGCTTTTGGTATCAATCTAACAGGATCTTTGGGTACATAGCTTTCCATTTTTTTTGAGAGCTTCTTCAAGATGTTGTTCCTTGGCTGCGTCATAGTTTATTTGATCATAAAACTCCTTTGTCCACAATAAAAATCTTTGATTTTGATGACCACTCTCGAATAAACACCTTTGATTATGTCATGATTATGCAATGCAAGCAAAAGAAATCAATATAAACAAGTTAGAAGAAAATAAAATATATTTACAGAGTAGACAAAGCTAAGAAAAATGGTTAGTACCAACTAATTGAAGGAAGATATCCTATCTATCATGTATCTATATATACATCCTAACCTCATGCTTTTTAGTTTCATGCTTTGTTTGGAAAAATAAACCTAACCGCATGATCTCTAGTTCGCATGCATTTATTAGGAAAATAAAACAATACTATGTAAATTAAAAGACTCAACATGCTTTTCCTTGTGTGCTACCTTAGAAGACTTATTTGGATTAGACTCTGCCTTAAGTTCTAGGTTTGTTATATGCTGAGTTTTGGATCTAAGGTAAGAAGGGTCATTGAATTATCCTTTGTTGGTGCCCCCTTGGACTATCAAACCCTTAATCCTGGTCCATTAAAGACTTTCGGATCGAGTTCAATTCGAAGGAACACACTTCCTTATGTCCATATGGAGGTGAAAACCATACGAGGAACATAAGGTGTGAGCTCAAGGAATGGTCCCCTATCCCAACGGAGGTAAAAACCACATGAGGGAATAGTTTCTCATTCAAGCTAAATGGTATAGAGCGGGGTTTTAGCTCATGTCATGAATGTAGTGCACAGTGGGTGAAAAAATCGTAAAAAGGAAAATAATGTACACCCTACTAATTTATTCTAACGACCTATACTTAAATATGTACACATAAAAAAAGTTAGTATGACTATTAAAATAATCAAGGGATAAAAAAACAAAATTAAAACAAATTTATAATTTTATTGCAAAGACAATCAATTAATAAAATGGTGGCTTGACTCTCTTTAAAAAAATGTCCCCAGCTGAGTCGCCAAACTGCCAAGACGGTATTCGCCCGGCGAAAACAAGTGTCGTTATTTTCTAAATCTCGTCTCGAAAAAGTAAGCAATTTTTCTTCTAGCATAAGATAAAACACAATTTTGAGGAGTTGCCACCAATCATTTATCGAGGTGTGATTGGCCACCAAAAATGCTATGTTATTTTAATAAAATTTATAAAACTATTATTAAAATAACACAAAAGGGTCTGCTTACCAGAAAATGAGTTCGGGAGTCGGTTACGTGTGGGGAATGATTAACACCACCACAATGCCCAAAATTGGTACCTTTGTTTATTAATTAACTTTTTTGTAATAAATTAACAAATTTGTATTTAATTTCAATTTATGATCCCATAAAAATAGTAATGATATTATTTTATACCAACAAATCATTTAAAATACTTTCCTAATCAGTTAAGGAACTATTTTATGACTTATTGCATAAAATAAAATAACCATATTACATATAATAATTTTAATGATTAAAATATGAAAATGATAAAATTTTAGGTTACTATTAATAAATACTTAATATGCAAAGTACTTTAAATAGTAAATAAATCTAAAAATAATATTTGAATTTATTATTTTAACACTAAAGGATTAAAATTAAAAATATAATTATAAATATCATGAAATCTAGGAATTATTATTGTAAATAATCCTAAAATATTATTTAAAATTAAAATATTAAACCTTAGTAATTAAATTGTAAAATTATATAAATTAATGGTATTAATTCAAAATATCATGAAATATAAGTACTAATAGTGTACTTTAACCCTAAATGACTATTCATGATTAAAATATAAATAATTAAAATATTAGGGACTAAATGTGCTATTTACCCTAAATATAAATTAAAATACATAAAAAACTGATTTAGTGACTAAAATGCTAGGCTTATAAATTATAGGGACCACAGGTATAGGGACCACAGGTATAGTTTACCCATCTTCGAATTACCTAGATAGTCCCTCCCCCAAAACGACGTAGTTTTGAGAAGGGTATAAATACCCCAAATTTTGCCCAAAATGGCCAATTATTCTCATTTCTTCATTTTGGCTTCTCTCTAGAGAAGCTCTCCCTTATCTATAAACTTCCTCACTGGAGGGAGAGCCGGCCACCGCTCGACCACCGTCGGTTTCTATTCCCGCCACTGTCGGTCACTATTCATGGTGGCTGGAAAAAATAAAAATACCCCGAGTCGTAGATAGGCTTTCCCTCTTCCCAAATCTGACCTTCCTCTTCCTAAAAAAGCCTATAACCTCCTAGATCTAAGTTTATACCTTCGGTTAATTATAGTTTCCGGCAACGTTTGTGCTCCTCGGTAAAATTCTTCTTTCCTTTCAATTGGTTTGCTGCTCATTGGTTGTTGTAGTTCTCCCTCGTTTTTGTTTCTGTTCGGTGTTTTTCTTCTTTGTTGCTCTATTTTCTTGTTGTTTTCTTGCAGGTTTTCAAGGCTTTTTATAGGCCTCGGACAATCGTTCATTCGGTGAGTCACCGGATCTACGATGGTTACTCACTATAGGGAGTGAGTTGTGCGGTTCTCCTGTGGCTTCTGGAGTCTTCCGTCAAGTTGGTGGAGGCATGGCAGCATCTAGTTGGAGCACCTGGAGGCGGCGGCCGAAATCACCCTAGGGTTGTTGAAACTTTAGGGTTTCTGCTGGATGCATATGGGTCATTGGATATCTCCAGATCTAACGGTTGTGATTTGTGATGGCTGTAGATGTGTGAGGAAACCCTAATCGAGTTTGGGTCATCTGGGCTTGAACTAGGTCTGGGCCTGAATCGGGTTGAACTTGTAAAAGTGGCTCCGTGTTTGTTGTATTATTTGGGCCACCGAGATTGATGTAATTGGGCCTTCATTTTTATTGTATTATTTGTAATAATAATAATATAATAATAATATATAATACTATAAACACGTCAACTCAGACGAAAATGACTGTCGACACGTATGAAAGTGATATATGGATATTTGACGGAGTTTTTTTGGTTGTTGAAAGTTTGGCATCCAATTCGTGAGATTGGAGACATTTCTAGTGAAATCTAAATCATGAGAGCAATAGAGGAGGATAAACTCTCTCTATAGCAAGAGATAAAATTGCTAAAAGAGAATTTTAGGACTAAATATCAAACTAAGAAAATAAATTGGAAAAGAAGAATAAATTTGATAAATTAAATGGAAAAAATGAAGAAACAAAATCATAACCCTAAAATTATTTTAATTTTACCTAAATTTTAGATCACTGGATGAGTGAAAATATATGATTAGACTAACTGTAAGAAATGTAAAGATATTCACTAAAAAATAGTTAATTTCAGTCATTTATTTTTATTCATCTAATGATCCAAAACATATATAAAACTAAAATAATTTTGTATTGTATAAGTAGGTCTTAACTCTCTATAAATAAAAATTATAATTAAAGATATCACGACCAATTTCGATCGAAATTTGTTTACATTAAACTTGACTCCATCTCGACCATGACCCATTCTTAGATAATACTTTTAATAATCAGGTTAGAGGTCTAGAAATCTCTCTATAACCCTTAATAATCCTTATATGGTATCGCGATATTCTTATAAAACCCTCAGCGCTTACACAGTAATAGACATTGGCCGCTCCAAAATACATTAAACTTGATATTTATCCATAAAAATAGTTCTATCGCATCACTGATAATTAATGAAAGTAGCTTCAAAATTGCATTTATTCATTTTCATAAATAGTTGATTTTGTTTGAAAATCTTCAGAAGTTGTCACATATGGAGTAAATACAGCAAATCTAAAGGTTTGATTCAACGATGTCCCAAAATATATTTAGCAATACCCCAAAAACGTAATCCAATTTTCTCTTTACCATTGGTCTTAGTATGTGAAGGCAATTTATCAGGACCTTTAACACCCCGTTGGTTCACTGTTTTCAAAGATGGATTATCAACCATAGAACACAACACTGGAGAACTAGGAACATTACTCATATTTCCACCTAGAATTTTATTGGCAATCGAATAGATACAATCTTACTAAAAGCAAAACTATAATTTGAAAAATTAGATGTTGGTCGAGGATGTCTGGGTGCACGTTTCAGAATGTCATATAATATAGTTTCTAAATATCAGGACATATGAAAAACTTCTAGAAATTATCAAGGTCTAAACAATTTAATGTACTAACTAACAGGCTTAAATGCACTATTGTCCCTAAACTATATCGTTTGTACCGAGTTGTCCCTTAAAGTAATTTTCGGGTCATTTTGCCCTCTGAAGTTTAAATCGTTACCTCATTTGCCCCAAACCGTTAACTCTATTAAAAAATACATGAGTGAATTACATATTTAGTAATTCAACTATTCTCACGATTCTATTTTGGTCACCCAATTATTTTATATTTTATAATCATCACTAAACTTAAGTTTTTGTTCAATTTTGGTCACCAAATTCAATTCAATTTATTTTTAAAATTTTTAATATATAGGAATTCATTTATATCATATCATTTTTATAAAAAAAGACTTATTTCATTAGATAAATTCAAATCAAATAAATTTTTATTTTAATTTATAAATAAAAATAAATTTTATATTTTAATATAAATTTACAAATATAAAATTAATGAATTATGCTCCACGTTGCTGATATCCTAACTGCAAAGACTTGTTCATGTTTCAGTGAAGGTATTGGATGGAATTGCTACAGCTGCTAAAGTTGATGCTCTTCGAGCCTCATTCCAGCAAGAGGTAGTTGGTTGGCATATTAGGAAATAGATTGTTGCCAGCTGGAGTAGTTGGGTGCTAACCGTCTCTGTTAAGGGTTAGTTTTACGGTTAAGAGTAGTTAAGTCGAGTTTCCTATTGGGTTAATCCGTAAGGAAAAGCCATTGGCTATATAAAAGACCTTCCTAGTCAAGGGCTAGAGATCATCTTAAAGCCTACATTCTTTTTACTTTACTTTCTCTCTGGTTAACTGAGCAGATTAGGGGTTTTAACATGGTATCAGATGTTTAACGATCCGTTTGCCAGTGGATTCAACGGTGGTTTCCTTCGATTTTGATTGCTCTGCTCGTTATGCCTAATTCCTTTGTTCTTGTTGAGGTTACGTCTGATGAGAGTAGTGCAGTCTTGGTCAACAATCAAATGATGGAGACGCCGTTTATGAACAAGTATGTCAATGTTCGGCTTGATGAAAATAATTTCCTTCTTTGGAAGAAACAAGTGCTTTTTATGATTCAAGGATATGAGTTGGAGTATTTGTTGGATGAGTCTCTACCTATTCTGCCTCAGACTGTTGTGGATGATTCCGGTGAGTTAATGGTCAATACGGCTTATCGACGTCACGAAAACAGGATAGTTCTTTAGCGTCTTAGCTTCTTTCAACAATTAGTTCTTCGATTCTACCTCAGCTTATGGGAGCGCACACCTCTTCTCGGATCTGGAGCACAACCCTCAACATGTATTCAAATCTCTCTACTACAGAAGGCTTCGATCTCTTAAAAAAGGAGATCTGTCTGTTCGTGAGTTTTCTACACAAATTAAGGAGATTTATGATTTGCTTGCGACGAGCGGGAGTCCTGTTTCATAGATCGATCAGATTGTTACATTGTTTAATGGGCTTCATATTGATTTTGAACCTTTTGTTGCTATCATAACTGTAAGTCGTGAGCCATATACATTTGATATTATTACCTCTGTTCTTATTGATGCTAAATCACGAATTGTTGATCTCATGAAGACGTTAGTCAGTATCAATCTGACCAGGCATGATCGTCATAATGAAGGAAATGTTGGTGGTAGTCGTGATCCTTACTATGCTAATAATAGATCGAGTGACACTCGGGAGAAAAATCAGAATGTAACAAGTATAAGGGTAGACCTCGACATCAGTCCCAATTATGTGGAAAGATTAGTCATCTGGTGGATAGGTGTTGGCATCGTTTTGATGAGAACTACAAGGGAGTGGTATCTAGGCAATCCTGGAATAACAATGAAATGCAGGATAATGTATGTAAATATGATTCTAATTCCAATGACTCTTGCTATAATCTGTTTGTGAGTACATCAGCAGGTGGTGAGGTTGTTAATAAAGATGCCACTGTTGATACGGTGCAAATCAATTCGCTAAAGGTGTGATATATGTTGCTGATAGATGGTACCCTAACTCAGGAGCTACGCATCATGTGATGTATGATAAAGCTGGAGCTTCCTCTAGTCGGACATATTCGGGTAAATGTATGGTTTATCTTAGTGATGGTTCTACCTTGCCAATCTCACATGAAGGTGATGTGCCATTGGCTGCTAAATCGTGTGATTTGAAGCTTAAAAATGTCTTGTGTGTACCAAAAATTACTAGGAATTTATTATATGTTTCTAAGTTTACACAAGATAACAATGTTTATTTAGAATTTCACTCCGAAAAGTGTTTTGTGAAGGATAAAGAAATTGTTATGATTCAAATGGAAAGTAAGCTGGTGGATGGTCTATATTGCTTTAATAGGAATGTTCGGTCTAATGGCATACTTCATTATGCTACTGCTTCCTCTAATGAGATAAAGAATACGAAGTCCAATACCAACTATTGGTTATGGTATAGACTATTGGTTATGGCATAGACGCTCGGGGCACCCAGCATCAAAAACTTTGTATGTTTTATTTCATTTAAAGAATACTATTGATAATAATGAGACATGTGTTGCATGTCAACTAGAAAAACTCATAAACCTCCATTTGTGCAATCTTCCAGTGTTTACACTCAGTTGTTTGAGCTAGTTGAGACTGATGTGTGGGGAACATCACCGATTAAATCTAGTGGCTAACAATACTATGTTTCATTTGTAGACATGTATAGCAGGAATGTATGGGTGTATTTGTTACGCAATAAATCTGATGTTACTCAAGCGTTTAATTTGTTTCATGCTCTTGTTAAGAAGCAATTTAAAACCAATATTCTAGCCTTGCAGACTGATGGTGGAGGTGAGTATCGGGGATTAGAACAATCTCTTGCAGTTGCAGGAATAAAACACAGAGTTACTTGTCTTCACACATCGCAACAGAATGGTGTCTTTGAGCGTAAACATCGTCATATAATTGATACATCTTTAACACTTCTTGCAAAGTCGTCAGTTCCTTTTAAATATTGGTCATATGTTGTTCTTACTGCAGCTTACTTAATCAATAGATTACTTGTAGACTTGTTTGGGGGAATCTCACCATTCAAAAAACTTTATGGTAAAGGTCTTGATTATCAGTTTCTTCGGGTTTTTGGGTGTCAGTGCTTTCTGTGTCTTCGACCTTTCAATCGTCATAAGTTTGGTTTCAAGTCCAAACCGTGTGTTTTTTCTTGGTTACTCACCAAAACATCATGGGCATCAATATCTTGATAGTGCAGGCCGTATTAATATGTCTTAACATGTCACATTCAATGAGAATGTGTTTCCATTTTCATCTGTGCATATAAGTGTTAATAAGGGTGTCAAACAAGTTGCTTGGGTTGTTCCCTTTCCTAGTGATGAGGTCAATTTAAATGCTCACAAAGATGTGGTTATGGTGTGCGATAATTCTAGATTTGCTTCTAGCTTCTCCAATGTCAATGTGGCATGTTCGGTTAATACACCTGGTGTGAACCTTGGTCGTGATGATATGTTAAACACGATGGAGGCATTGTTAGAATTTGTGTCTAGAAAATAGGAAGTTGCTCGAAGTGAACATGTGTCTTCTGGTGTTGAGCAACGAGATGTTCAAGATGGTCCAGTTGGTGTTCGGGAGCCAAGTGTTTTGGCCAGTCCCGTGCCTGTTGAAAGCAATGGCATGGATGTTCATCAGGCTACAAATAGACATCATATGGTTACTCGCAGCAAAGTAGGAATTTTCAAGCCCAAAGCCTATAATATGATGTTTAATGAAACTCCTTTGAATGTGCAGGATGCTTTACAACATAAACATTGGGCGTGCTGCAGTGGAAACTGAATTCAAGGCTTTACTTGACAATGATACATGGAGATTAGTTTTGTTGCCAGCTGGTCAAAAATCAAATGGGTGTAAATGGATGTTTCATATTAAATAAACTCATATGGTTTTGTTCATCATTTTAAAGCAAGCCTTGTAGCCAAAGGTTACTCTCAAGTTCCAAGATTTAATTTTGTGGATACTTTTAGTCTTGTAGTTCGGTTGTTCACCCTAAATGTTTTGCTTTCTGTTGCTACTTCTCGTGGGTGGCACATTTATCAAGTTGATGTGAATAGTACCTTTCTCAAAGGGGATTTACAGGAGGAGGTTTATATGAACCAACCGTAAGGGTTTGAACAAGATGGTCCTCATGGTGAAAAGATGGTGTGCAAGCTTCAAAAGGCTCTCTACGGACTTCGACAAGCTCCTAGAAATTGGTTTAATAAACCTTATAACTTTTTATGTGATTTGGGGTTTCGTTCTTCTCGCGCTGATAATTCCTTGTTCATTTATGGTTCAAATGATGATGTTACATATGCTGATGTTTATGTTGATGATATTCTTGTGACAGATTCTTCTAAAAAATGTGTTAAAGAAGTTAAACAACAGCTTCATGACAGGTTCTCTTCAAAAGATATCGGACTTGTTTGTCAACTATGTTTCAACACACTATCAGATTGCAGATGTGTTAACCAAACCATTGATTACAACTCGGTTTCAGGAATTTCGACAGAAGCTTAATGTGGTATCGCTGCAAAGTCTTCAACTGCACAAGGCTTAGTTTGTTTTTTGCTTGGAGAAGTTGGAAAGTGGGGTGAATATTAGGAAATAGATTGTTGCCAGCTGGAGTAGTTGGGTGCTAATCGTTTCTGTTAAGGGTTAGTTTTACGGTCAAGAGTAGTTAAGTCGGTTTTCCTATTGGGTTAAACTTACAGTGTTAATCCATAAGGAAAAACCATTGGCTATATAAAAGACCTTCCTGGTCAAGGGCTAGAGATCATCTTAAATCCTACATTCTTTTTTCCTTTTTACTTTACTTTCTCTCTGGTTAACTGAGCATATTAGGGGTTTCAAGATGGCATAAGCTTGACCACCTAAATATTACAAAGGTAAAATCAATTCAAATTTTAGCATTAAATAACTTATTAAACCAATCTTTCTCAAAGAAATATTTGTTGAATGCAGATGATGGTAAACTAATCCTTACAATAAGGTAATGTGACTGCCACCAATCTTTTAACACTGAAGTCGTATCTCCGGGAAGTTTTTCGGCTCTTCTCTAACGTAAAATTTCTTCCCTTATGTCAACGATCTAGGTAACCCTATTAAGGAAGTTTATGGGACAGGTCAATTTTCTCCACCTTTTGTAGTCTGAGCTATCTTCACTCCAAGAAAATTATACACCATGATGTAAAGACTAAATATATGCTACTAGAAGCTCATAAAACTTTTAAAATTGTTAATTTTGGTGTTGATCGAGTCGAAGCTCATAACCCAAGAGACATAACGGGAAACAAATTGGGTGATAAAAATTTTAAATAAAAGTTTATTTGATACGTATTTATCAAATCGAATAAGTCAGATTTTTTAGAAAAAAAATATAAATGTCTTCTTATATATTGAAAATTTTAAAAACAAATCGAATCAAATTTGATGACCAAAATTGAACAAAACCTTAAGTTTAGTGATGATTATGAAAAATAAAATAGTTGGGTGACCAAAACATAATTGTGAGAATAATTGACTGATTAAATATGTAATTTACCCCCATATTTTTAACAGAGTTAACGGTTTGAACTAAAGGAGGTAACAATTTAAACTTCAAGGGACAAAATATCCCGAAAAATACTTTAAGGGGTAACTCGACACGAACACTATAGTTTAGGGGCAATAGTGCATTTAAGCCTAACTAATATCCCATTCCGCTTTGCTATTAAAAATATGAATAAAATACACAAATGGACCCCTGGTTATATGATGTTGCTTTGTTAAGTCCCTTAATTATTAAAAGTTATGAAATTATCCTTTGACTATAGAGTGTTGCTTTGTTGAGTCCTTCAACTATTAAAAGTTGCAAAATAGTCATCAGACTATTCATATATTTCAAAATCACCATTTTTCTTTATAAAATTGATGAAAGTCTAAGCTGGACGTTAACTTGTTGACTGAGGTATGTATAATAGTCATTTGAGATTTTATCATATAATAGTCTTCATGTTAACGTTCATCTTAGATTGTCGTCAATTTTTTAACAGAAAATGACGAGTTTGGAACTTATGAATAGTCGGGTGACCATTTTATAACTTCTAATATTCAGAGGACTTAACAAAATAATGCCCTATAGTCAAGGGACAATTCTGTAACTTTTGATAATTAGGAGACTCAACATAACAGCACCTTATAATTAAGAAGCTGTCGACGGTCGTTTTCGCCCGAGTGACGATTATTATATATATACGTTATTATATATATTATATTATAAATATTATTTATAAAGCTCGAAGGCCCGATTTACAAAGAGAGGAGCACATGCCCGATTACAAGGCATACAAACCCAACGGATCTGATCTAGGCCCAGCAACCCGAGCCAAACCCGATTCTATCAAGCCCACATGTGAGAAGCCCCACCAACAGCTAGGGTTTCCATCAACTGTTTCGGCGCCACACAACTCTCCACCGTTCGATTCAGAGGCAGATCCAAGAGACCAGAAGCCATCCAGCAGAAACCCTAAGGTATCATTGTAACCCTAGGGTCTATTCCGGCCACCACCTCCATCACTCCAACCGAAGACTGCCACGATGGTTGCCGCCTCTCCAGATCTCACCAGAGCACTCTAGAAGCCTCTACAAGATAAACATAAACCCCAAAACACATCAAGCTAGAGTACATCATGACTATAGGTCCGACAACTCACTGGATTTCATCATCATTACACCGATCTTCATGGGCTATATAAACCCCAGCCCTACAAAGAACAAGAACAACAGCAAGAAACCACAACAAAAAGCAAGAGAGAAAAAACAAAGCGAAAGCCACAACAAATAAAAAGAAATAACAACAATAAAGGGCAACCAATCAATGCAAACAACGAAAGGAAAACAACAGAGAGGAGATCGAGAGCACTTACCATCGCAAACCCAAAGGTCGTCAGAAAGTCAATTTTACCGAAGGTAAAATCCTAGATTTAGGCTTATTGAAGGGTTTTTAGTAAAAAAAAGGGGGTTCGAATTCGAAACGAGGGTGTTTGGATCTACGTTTTGGGTAGGTTTGACATTTTACGGCCACCGTGGGTGGTGGCCGGCGGTGGTGGATGACGGCAGAACAAGTCGGCCGACCGGTGGTGGCTATCCCTCGGACGAGGGAATTTAGAGAGGGTTAAGAGTCTCTCTCTGAGGCAAAAGAGAGAAATGAGAGTGATATCTCTCTTTGGGCTGGTTATAGGGCTTAAACACCCTCTCCCGAAATACATCATTTTAGGGGAGGGTATCTTTGTAATTTTTGCATGGTTAAACTACACGCGTGGTCCCCTTGATTTGTAAGCCTTTCAATTTGGTCACGAAAATAGGTTTATTCGTATTTTAATTTGGTCTCTTAATTTTATTTATTTATGTTTTAGTCCTTATTATATTAATACACATATTTTAGGTAAAATTATGTATTTAGTCCTTAAATATTAATAAATTTTATTTCGATCCCGTATTAATAATTTAGGGTAAATTACATAATTGGTATATAATTTTAATATCATTTTAAATTAGGTTATTTAATTTTATTACTTCATATTTTAATTATTAATAATTAGTGTATTATATAATTAATTAATGTTTATGTTTTTAGATTATTATTTTACATAATTTGTAATTATAATAATATTATAATAGTATTAATAATATTTATGTTAAATATTTAGTAATTATTTTAAATTATTCATAAATTAGTTTAAAGAACAAATTTATCATTTACTGCAAAGACATTTAATTAATAAATATCGGCACCAATTTTGGGCGTTGTGGGGATGCTAATCCTTCCCCATACGTAACCAACTCCCGAACTCATTTTTTCTGGTAAGCAGACTCGAGTTATATTATTTTAATATTATTCTTAGGAATTTTTATTAAAATATTATGACATTTTGGTGACCAATCTCACCAAATAAAAAGATTAGTGGCGACTCTACAACTTGGTGTTTCATCTGACTCAATGAGGATAAACACTTACTTTTTCGAGACTAGTTACACCGTCTGGGGTGTACTATTTGCACTCTCCATCTCCAGGGAAGAGAAATGTCTCGACAGCTTGGCGACTCTACTGGGGATTTTTTTAAAAAATGAGAGTCCAAACACCAATTTATTAATTATTCGTCTTTGCAGTAAATAATAAATTTTTTGATTTTTTTTTTTAATTATTTTTATTATTTTACTAACTTTTGTTTTTTATGTGTATAGATTTAATTTTGGGGTCATTAAATAATAGGTTGTATATTATTTTATTTTATTTATGTTTTTCCTCACCCACTATGCATTACATTCATGACATGAGCTAAAACTCCGCTCTTATCCTATTTAAGCGAATGAGAAACTATTCCCTCATGTGGTTTTCACCTCCGTATGGGATAGGTGACCATTCTTTGAGCTCACACCTTATGTTCCTCGTGTGGTTTTCACCTCCGTATGGACATAAGAAAGTGTGTTCCTCGTATTGAACTTAATCCAAAAGTTTGTAATAGACCAGGATTGAGGGCTTGGTAGTCTAAGGGGACACCAAAAAAGGACAATTCGTTGACCCTTTTACTCTAGAGCCAAAACCCAACATATATAATAAAACCTAGAACTGGAGTCTAGGTGGAGCATAACCTGATTAAGTTTCATAATCTTAGCACACAAGGAAAAGCACGTCGAGTCTTTTATTTATTTAGTATTATTTTATTTTATTTTTGAATAAATGCATTTGAACTAGAAATTCTGCGGTTAGGTTATTTTTCCAAACAAAGTATGGAACTATAAAGCATAAGGTTAGGATATGATTACTAACCATTTTTTGTATATATTTTGAAATAAATATATTAATTATTTTGTTTGCATTTGCATAATCATAACATACTCAAGGGTGTGATTCTCAAAGGGTTTTCATTATGGACAAAGGGTTTCATGATCAAGTAAACTGTGAAGCAGCCAAAGAATGGTATCTTGAAGAAGCTTTTAAAATCATGGAAGGATATGCACATAAAAATCCTGTTAGATTGGTGCCAAAAGCTTTTTATGGTAAGAGCATTAATAGAAACAGTCACAAGGGAGAGAATTTTTATGAAGCTCAAGCCCGTTTTTGGAAAGACGAAAATAAGAAATTGAGCACAAGGTCGAAGTCATGCTTGATGATTTTCGAAAAGTTAGTCAAACCTTCAAAGATGTTGGATTAGGAAATACTCCTGAAGAATGGATAACATAAATCATTAAACTGAAGAGCGGTGCAGATTACTGGAAAAAGTAACATGAGGATCAAGCAAAGAAATTCTTCTATGACTTTCAAATTGATGAAGAAATATACAACGCATCTATCACAAATTTGGAAAAATGTCAAGCTAAAAGTCAGATATTGAAGAGGGATATAGCCAACATGGAAACTTCATACCTGATCCATCAATGTGAGAATTAATGTTGAATTAAAATC
The DNA here is from genome assembly GCF_006381635.1 of Hibiscus syriacus. Taxonomy (NCBI): domain Eukaryota; kingdom Viridiplantae; phylum Streptophyta; class Magnoliopsida; order Malvales; family Malvaceae; genus Hibiscus; species Hibiscus syriacus. The sequence goes on from NW_024063472.1 coordinate 598,309, forward strand.
CACTAGAGCTCAAAACCACACATTAATGAAAATGGTGGATGATTATGGAGATCTGGTACAAGAACTTCTTGAGCATAAAGGTTCTCTGATAAAAGAAAATGAGCAATATTGTCTACAACTTCAGAACATGGTAAGTAAGATTACACCTTTTCATACATGCATTTACATATACATTTTACATTCACAATCATGTTCTGCATAGTATGATAACATATTTTAATCATGAAAACATGGGAGTAATCAATAAAAGATTTTGAAATCAGGAGTTCTGAAAATTAGGGGCAGATCTTAAAAAAGATTGAAAGCAATAAATTGAATATTAGCTCGGGTTGGAAGGGTTGAGAGAATCCAGGAACAACTTATGGAAATCCAACGAGAAATGCTTGAAGAAACAAGAAGGTTCCAAGCTGAGTCCCGGGAACAGATGTATAAGATAAGGAGTATGATGGTTACTCTGCTATATGGAGAGAAAATGTTAGAAGACCCAATTGAACAAGAAAAACTGAAAGCCTTAGGAAAAAGTTTGGATTTCACTAATATGATGACAAATGATCAAGAACCTGTTATGGAATATAGAAATCCAACCCATTTTCACAAATCAGGAAATATGGCAGATAGCATGGACATTAAAGCTGGTACAAAAAAGAGAAACATGGAACAAGTCTCATTGAAAATGGATAAAAAAGGCAAGAAGGAAAAAAGGATGACACATCTCTTTCCAATTCTAATTTTGTATTCATAGTTGTTACCCTTTCTCTTTGAAAGTGGTCTTGTAATACATATCCTTCTTAGTACTTATTTACATCCAAGTTGGAAAAATATCAAGAGTCCATTCAATTATCATTCTGGAGATTTTGGTCATTCTACTGAAAGTTGCATAATGTTGAAATTAAAAGTCCAAGACCTTATGTCAGAGGGGTTGTTATGTTTTGAAAATGGGAAACCTAAGCTCCTCAGAAAACCAAAGCTGGTTGAAAAAGAGAAATTTTCAAGTCATCATATCTCTCAAGACGATGGTCAAAAGTCATACATTTAAAGAAAACATTTTCAGGAAAGTAATAGTAAAGAAACAATCATATCAAGGGAATCTCTATCCTGTTTTTCGTCAATCTCATCCCGTAAGTTATATGCCAAATTACACAAAGCCCAGCTTATTGCCCCATGTCTGGCTAAACCTTTGGTACCTCCTTACCCAAGATGGTATAATAAAAAGATTTTTTGTGAGTATCATCCTGGAATCCGAGGACACTCCATCAAAAATTATGCCAACTTCAAACGACGAGTTAAAGATCTTCTGACTCATGGAATTATATAAGTGAATGCCAACAGTAATCTATTTTGATCAAACATCTGGGAGTCAACTCTGGAAATGAATTTGATTGTGTCAAAACAAATAGAGGACAAGGCAAAGCTAAGGAAGATGAAGATTGTATGGTAGATTTAATTCTTGATACTTCTCTTAAACTAAAAGAAGATACAAAAATGAGAAATGAAAAAATAAAAGGAAAGGTGATTCGAGACTGGCCTACAGGTTTAAAAGGAAGTAAGGAATATACAACCTTGGAGACATCCGTGTCAGATCTTCTAAAATCAAGAGAAGCAGAGGCCAATTCAAAAAGAAAAGAGAATGCTACTCCAAATATAGTTGTAAGAAATATCCGGAACCATGATACAATATTTCTACTAAGGAGATCTAAAATTCAAATTGAGCCTAACTGCCAGTTAGAAAAGATAATAATAGGATTTGATCAAGAAATAGCTCAAGGGAAAGCTGAGATTTGTGTACCCGAAAGCTCATCCAAAGAAGCTACCCAAGAAATGATCAAGAAATATGGGGATGTATTGACAAAGATCCTGGTCTGATTATACACCCAATATCCAAAAAAATAATGGGGTAGTGGAAGTTGTTATCTACCACTATTAAACCTTTCATTTTGAAGTATCTTGTTTGAACATGTTTTTGTTCCTTTCTACCTTTGTAATAAAAATGTGTTGCTTTTAAGGTTATGAGCATTGAATCAATTTTGCAATCTTAAAGTTATTTGAATATCATTAGATTAAATGCTCTTTATAATTAGGGTTATACATTTTTGACAAAAGTATCAAGCTTGAATACCAGAAAGAAAAAAGAACCCTGACCTTACCTTAGAATAAAATATACCCGACATTACACCATTTCCACAAACATGAGAGAGATTACTCCAATGCAAGGAATTAGATAAAAGGTTTGGTATTGATATTTAGAAGCATACAACGTGGGGCATCTTGTGAAGGACTATGAAACTAACTAGATTACCTTTTTATTAATGAGGTTTGACGATGAAACTTTGATAAATCTAGTCCAAGTCATTTACTAGTAAATTGAAATTTGGTAATGAGATATTTTTAATTTCACCAAACACATAGACTATGACAGGTTCTTTTCAAAAAAGGGTAAGAGTCATAAGCAGAAAAAGTTGTCCCTCTAAAGCAATTGGTTAATAGCCCTGGCTTTATGGATAAGTTTCAAGTAGTCCAATAATGGCTAATGTCAATAAAAGCTGAATTCAGCTAGCCAAAATAACAAAAGAAGTTGTTGTAAAGTGAAATAATGTATGTTATAGTCTATTTCACACACGTTCACACAAGAATCTCGTTATTAGATCAATGTTTTCACACTACTTTGAATAAGAATCAAAGATTTCAGAGAATTGAAATTGAAGAATTCTAAAAAGTCTAGTAACTGTTATACTAGATTGTGTCATTTTGTACACATCCGGTTATAGATACCAAGTCAAGAAAGTGAGACATGTGACAATGTTCACAAAAGAGTGAGAGAGGAGTGACATCTTCACTAAGATGTAACCATAGAAAATAGGAAAGCCAACCTGAATCTAACTCTCAATCTTGATACTTGTCAAAAAAATATAACTCTGAAATAGTAAAAGTTGTTGATTCTTTTGATATACTTTGAATTCATGCTTATGATCTGGTTTTATTGTGAACCTGTAAGGGACAATATTTACAAAATTCTTTCTTTGATAAGAAATGAATAAGAACATTTTTAAGCAGGATAGTCTCAAATGAGAAAAGATCTTGAAACAAGTTGATGTTTATTCTACTACTATTGAGAAGAATAAATAGTAAGGTCAGAATAATGAAACATTTCATATTTTTGAAAGTAAGTGGCCCAAAAAATCAAAATTTGAAGAATCAAACTTATACCATTCCCTTTGGGGCAAACAGTCAAAAAGAAGATGATTACCTCATTTGGAAGAGGCACATATCTCAAACACAACAATCATGAAGAAGATGATCATCTCATTTTGAAGAGTAACACTGGGATGAGAGCATTCAAGATCAAGCCATGAGTACCCACGACGGGGAAATATTAAAGTTGGACCTTGTGAGGAGCATGAGATTCAGATCAAATAAACTTTAAGAGTGAACCTTACGACTCAGCAAAGGTTGGGGCATGCTGAAGGGCCATTTTAGTCAGAAATAAAATTAGGGGCATGTTGAAGGCCCGTTTCAGAAAGAAATAAAATATGGGGCATGATGAAGGCCCATTTCAGACAAAAATGATTTAAACGGGTATTTTGAACAATCACATCAGTAGCATTTGTATTAGCAAAATGCTAGGGCATCCTGGACCCTCATCATCCTATGGAAAGGTCATCAAGTGGAGCGAATATTTCCTTAAGACAAAAAGGTATGAAGAATGAAAATGGTGAAATAATAGAGTTGATCATATATCACTTTTATGTCCTCCATGTGATCACATTATCCCCATAGAAGCCACAGGAAAAGATGAATGTTTTGTCAAATGTTCCTTGATATGATCTTGAATATCATTGTGCCATCATACAAAAGCTTCGAACATCATACGAAGAGTTCCCTGGTGAAGAGATCTAGACAGAAACCACAGGAAATGATGAATGTGTTGTCAAATGTTTTATGAACCAGTAATTATGGTACTAAACCAATGTTGTGATTATGTGATTAACATAAGATGAAGTTTGTTTTCACAATCCCAAGGTCGAAAATGAGAAATGATAAAGATTTCTTTCCACGAATGAACGTTGGAAATTTAACAACAAAATTGGTAGAGCCAACTAAGATTGAACAATGGGTTATGATTTAAAGAACCTTGTTAGAGATCTGATTAGATATGGAGACATGAAAGGAATTAGGATAAATCCTTTTATGAAAAAGATATGATTAGATATGGAGACATGAAAGGAATTAGGATAAATCCTTCTTGTAATATGTTTCAAAAGTCAAATCAGAACAGACTTGACTGACATCATGATTAATCTTTGTTGGGTTTAGCGTAGTCATATCTACATTCTGCAAGGATAATAGATTCTTTTTCAAATATGATAGATTCTCTTTTCAAAGACCAAAGCTTTACCAGACTTCTACTCAAGTCCAGATAGAGACAGCTGGTTTTATCAAGGACAAAATGGGGCAACTAGGTCATAATTCTGAGTATGGCATAATTGAAACAGTTCTTTTGAAGGCAAAAGAAGATACAAAATATACAAGTTGGCCAGATGGTTATTTAGAAATGCAAAGGAATGATCAAGTGGAAGAAGATTAAACTTTGGATTCAGATGAAGATTGATGCATTCATACATTCATAAGAATATCATTTGTATAAAGATCATGCATTTCATTAATATATTTGATTGCATTTGCATAAATACATTTTCCATAAGAAGATGCAGGGATAAAATACCTTACGAGTATAAGGTAGAATCCAAATCACAGGAGTCATGTTTGGAGAGGCAAAACATCTGAAGAATAGATGAACGCAATCCATACAGAGAAAGTATTGGGGCATGCCCAACCAACAAGTCATTCAATAAAATTTTTGAAAATATCTCAAGCAAGATGATTCTTTCAAGTCAAATCAAACTTCACAGAAGAGTAATGAAACAAAAGCAAAATCAAGACCAAAATCTGAGCTCCACAAAAGAGTAGTGGAATAGATTTTTCAGTAAAGTATCAAACTCCATGAAAGAGTAGTGGAAGCAAATTCAATCATAAATCTGAACTCCACGGAAGAGTAGTGGAATGGATTTTTCAGCAAAGTATAAGAACTTCACGGAAGAGTAGTGGAGTGATCCAAGTTTGAGTCTAACTTCACATAAGAGTAGTGAAACAGATTTTGTTCAAGTCATTCCAGATCAATCTCCACGGAAGAGTAGTGGAACGGATTTTTCAAGCAAAGTATGAAGCCTTCATGAAAGAGTAATGAAGTCATGCAAATTTACCCTTCATGGAAGAGTAGTGAAGCAAATCATTTGCAAGTTGTCCTCAGCCTTCACAGACGAGTAGTGAAGCAGGAGCAAGATCATATCAAAATTCGATCTCTATGAAAGAGTAATGGAGCGAATTCCCAGCAAAGAAAGAAGTTCACTCGATGAAAAACTTGACTTATTATCTTTGCTTTATTATTGTTTACAAAAATAAAGCAAAGAGGGGCAGCTGTCGACAATCGTTTTCGTTCGAGTGACGATTATTATATATATACATTATTATATATATTATATTATAAATATTATTTATAAATCCCGAAGGCCCGATTTACAAAGTGAGGCACACATGCCCGATTACAAGGCATACAAACCTAACGGATCTGATCCAGGCCCAGCAACCCGAGCCATACCTGATTCCATCAAGCCCACATATGAGAAGCCCCACCAGCAACTAGGGTTTCCATCAACTGTTCTAGCGTTGCACACCTCTCCACCGTTCGATTCAGAGGCAGATCCAAGGGACCAGAAGCCATCCAGTAGAAACCAAAGGGTATCATTGTAACCCTAGGGTCTATTCCGGCCACCACCTCCATTGCTCCAATCAAAGACTACCACGATGGTTATCGCCTCTCCAAATATCACCAGAGCACTCCAGAAGCCTCTAGAAGACAAACACAGTCCGCACAACACATCAAGCTAGGGTGAGTCACCACCATAGGTCTGGTGACCAGATCTCATCATCATCACACCAATCTTCGAGGGCTATATAAACCCCAGCCCTACAAAGAACAAGAACAACAGCAAGAAACCACAACAGAAAGCAAGAGAGACAGAACGAAGCAAAAGCCACAATAAATAAAGAGAAATAACAACAATAAAGAGCAATCAATCAACGCAAACAATGAATGGAAAACAGCAGAGAGGAGATCGAGAGCACTTACCATCGCCGATACCCAAAGGTCGTCAGAAATTCGATTTTACCGAAGGTAAAATCCCATATTTAGGCTTATTGAAGGGTTTTTAGTAAAAAAAAAGGGCTCGAATTCGAAACGAGGGTGTTTGGATCTACGTTTTGGGTAGTTTTGACATTTTCCGGCCACCATGGGTTGTGGCTGGCGGTGGCGGATGACGGTAGAACAAGGCAACCGGCCGATGGTGGCTATCCCTTAGGCGAGGGAATTTAGAGAGGGTTGAGAGACCCTCTCTCTAAGAGAAAGAGGCAAAAGAGAGAAATGAGAGTGATATCTCTCTTTGGGCTGGTTATAGGGCTTAAACACCCTCTCCCGAAATACGTCATTTTAGGGGAGGGTATATTTGTAATTTTTGCATGGTTAAACTACACACTTAGTCCCCCTAATTTGTAAGCCTTTCAATTTGGTCACGAAAACAGGTTTATTCGTATTTTAATTTGGTCTCTTAATTTTATTTATTTATGTTTTAGTCCTTACCATATTAATACACATATTTTAGGTAAAATTATGTATTTAGTCCTTAAATATTAATAAATTTCTATTTTGTTATCGTATTAATAATTTAGGGTAAATTACACAATTGGTATATAATTTTATTATCATTTCAAATTAGGTTATTTAATTTTATTACTTCATATTTTAATTATTAATAATTAGTGTATTATATAATTAATTAATGTTTATGTTTTTAGATTATTATTTTACATAATTTGTAATTATAATAATATTATAATAGTATTAATAATATTTATGTTAAATATTTAGTAATTATTTTAAATTATTCATAAATTAGTTTAAAGAACAAATTTATCATTTACTGCAAAGGCATTTAATTATAATAAATACCGGTACTAATTTTGGGCGTTGTGGGGATGCTAATCATTCCCCATACGTAACCGACTCCTGAACTCATTTTTTCTAGTAAGCAGACCCGAGTTGTATTATTTTAATATTATTCTTAGGAATTTTTATTAAAATAATATGAAATTTTGGTGACCAATCTCACCAAATAAAAATATTGGTGACGACTCTACAACTTGGTGTTTCATCTGATTCAAGGAGTATAAAAACTTATAATAAATACCAGTACCAATTTTGGGCGTTGTGGGGATGCTAATCCTTCCCCATACGTAACCGACTCCCGAACTCATTTTTCCTGGTAAGCAGACCCGAGTTGTATTATTTTAATATTATTCTTAGGAATTTTTATTAAAATAATATGAAATTTTGGTGACCAATCTCACCAAATAAAAAGATTGGTGACGACTCTACAACTTGGTGTTTCATTTGATTCAAGGAGTATAAAAACTTATTTTTTTCGAGACTAGTTACACCGTCTGGGATGTACAATTTGCACTCTCCGTCGCCAGGGCAGAGAAACGTCGCGACAGGAACCATTTATATACTTTATCCTAAAAATATTTAGTGCATGTTCATCAAACAATTGAACTTCAAAATGCTTACAAAACTTCCATAATATTCCTATACGGAATCGGGCCATCAACAATCTCAAGGCCTGAAGTTGATTCCTTAACCCTTCCAAAGTAGTCGTCGATTAGTGACTGCAGCTCATCACGCATCTTCGATCGAAGATTGTGAAACTGATAGTCGGCGGTGCATTTCATCTGCTTAAAGTGGTCGTTCAACTGCTCAAATAGAATCAACTAAATGAGGATATTTGTAAACATAAATAAATTAAGCTAATACTTATTTATGATCATTCGTTTATTAAATATACATAAAAGTTATTTATACATATTTATTTAGTTTAATAAACAAACACAAATAAATATTATACAAACTGTTCACAAATATTTTATCGAATACTCTTTAATTTATACCTATGATATTTACTCTTAAATTAAAATAAATATGTTTTATTCTATTGACTCCAAATGCGTTAATCTAAACAAAATTGGTTCGCTTTTAGTTTAACTGAAACCAATTATAAATAAATAGGGTAAATTACACGTTTAGTACCTAAATTAGCATTTTATGTCTGTTTTAATACCTAAATTTTCATTTCTTTCAAAACCATGCCTAAAGTTTAGTTTTTGTTTTCTTTTAGTATTCCATTCAAAATTTAACTTTAACTTTTGAAAAAAATTGAAAGTTTAGGTACTAAAACGGACCAAAATTGATAGTTTAGTTGTTTAGGTACTAAACTCGTTAAGTTTTTAACAGCGAGATACTAAAATGAAACAAAAACTAAACTTTAGGTATGCTTTTAAAAAATTGAAAGTTTAAGTATTAAAACAGACCAAAACTGATAATTTAATACTAAATGTGTAGTTTACCCAAAAAATATTATGTCGAAAACCCTCAAACTAAGGATATAAAAAGCTGATATGACCTGCAAAACTAACTGAAATAGACTTGAGTCAAAACTATTTGTGAGCTGAGGTGGTGTTGATACGAAATTGATTCAAGTCCGAACTGGTGTTGACTTGAACCCGAGTTGGAGCTAGAAATTATATCTGAACTCGACCTGCAGCCGATCTGAGAATGACATGAACCCAAATTGAATCGATACTTTGATAACCGAACTCGACTTGCATCCGACTAATATGAACCTGAACCTAAGATTAACCTGGTAAATAACTTGTATTACTCGATCTGTTATCAACCTGACATGTAATTGACTCAACCTGTAAATGATCCGACTTGTTATTGAACTAATATGATATTTACTTGACTTAAAGTTACAATTGATGAAGTTGTTAGATTTTGAATCTATAATATTATAGTATGACAAAATGCATCTTCACAATTAAAAGAAGATAAACTATGATAATTAATATGTTTACTTTATAAAATTTAATACAAATTATTAATTATAATAATTAAATTAATAAATTTACTTTCTATATTAATTATAATCCTTATATTATAAATCTTAGTTGTAACCATTAAATTAATTTTATTAAATACTTTATTTTTTGAGCATAATTTTATTAGATTAAATATTAGATTATATAAAATCATTTTAAATCATTTGTTTAAGTTTTACATTTGAAATTCTTTCAATTTGATCCCTACTTATTTTCTAATTTATTTAAATTTCAGTTTAAAAATCCATATGTGTTCAATTTAGTCCTAAATTATATTATTTTAAATATTATATATATATGTATGTATGTATGCATGTATAAGTATACATGCATACATAAGTATAATATACATAAGTGTATATATATATATGTATTATATATACATATATATAAGTTTATATATATTATATATGTATAGTGTGTGTGTATATATGCATAAGTATAACTTTAGGTTCATTCAAAATCGATCATTATAATTAAAAACACAGTAATAATAAATATCATTGAAAACTGTAATATAGAATTTATATATACAAAATAAAAAAAATACTATTTAGATTTAATTTGTAAAAACTACTATTTACCATATTAATTTTACTATATTTTAACGATACTAATTTTTACATTACAAAATCATATTTAAAACATATATTAGAGTATCTAAAACTTCTTTGATGTACACGCCACAAACAGATTAAAATAACAAATCAGGATGTCCTTATCGATTCTGGTGGCATACCTAACTTCTCGAAAATAATGTTGATACGCTACCTACTTTACTTGTTCGCTTGTTCCTACATGTAAAATACTCACACACTAAGTTTTCACTTAGTGGGGAAACCAAATAAAATAAATAAAATAAAATAAAATATTTTAACTGATAAAACAAACCATAATGTATAGAAACATTATTAAATCATTATATGAAACATCAAATTAAAACTCGTAATAAGAATTTACTATAGAAATATGTAAATCAGACTGTATTGCACCATTTTAAATTTATATTTTTCTGTTTCATTTTGTATCATTGTAACACTATACCTTTCTTTTCTAAACCAGATCATTTCAAATTCATACTTTTCTTACTCATATCAAACTATTGCAAGACTGTACTTTTCTATATTATATCAAATAATCATTTCAATTCAGATCATAGCCCACTATAATACCATGAGAATACGCAGTACACGAGTCAGATAACAAGTGAGCTCACTATAAGCAGTCAAAATTACAGGATCATATTGCACCGAGTCGCTCCACCTCGTGCATCACTAAGATACGCTGAGTCAGAGTACGAGTGACCCATATTGGTGCCATATAATACAAATATATATACCAATAGATCGCACCAGATCACTCCACCTCGTGCACAACTAATGTACACTGAGTCAGAGCACAAGTGATCCATCTTGGTGTCAAATCTGAAACAGATACATATTCACTCCACCTTATGGCATACCATTGTACCACTAACCCTTATTCTCATACAATGGGCTTTATTTAAAATCAAATACTAATTTGCATATAAAATAATAATTCAGATAATGGAATATAAAATCATTATCATGAAAATCAGGTTTTTGGGCCGTTCATACTAGAAAATATTTAAATGCTATGAAATAAAATAATAGCAAATTGTACTTATTCTAAATATGACTAAAAATATTTTCTTTCATATATGTCGAGGTTTACTCGTAGCAAGTTGCCTAGTATTTTTGATAAAAAGTTAATTGCATTCACTTGTGCCTCCCTATGCTTTAATTGCTATCTTCACTGCACTCTCGAACTTAATCCTTTTCTTTTGGTTCTTTTGTATTTATTTTCGATCACGATCTTCACGACATCGATTTTTCGACATAAACAATTTTGAATATGAATTAGTACTTTAACTAATATAATAATCATTCATATTCAAACAACTTTCTAAAAAAAACAATCGATACATATTTGAAACTAATTTCTCTCCCTTAATCTTGTGAAACTTCCCACATTAATCCAAATTCAAAATTATAACATTTTATTCCAACATTGTATCCCAACTTTCCAAAGCTTGAATCTTAATCCTTTTAAATTTTCAAAACTTTGTAAAATGTCCCTAACAACTTCACCATCTCACCACCAACTTCCTTCAACATACAATTGAATTCCTAGACTTATAAACTCTTCCAAATCATTCCAATTTACTGTTCTGATATTAAATTTCATCATAGGACCTTAACTTCTCAATAATTACATATTAACCCTTTAAGTTTCCATACTATGCAAAAAGGTCCCTTAAGGTCTTACAAAATTCCAATTTGGTTTCAAACATCATTTCAAGTACATAGAACCAATCCTACATTCAATCTAAACCGTTAGGAAATTTTTACAAAATTTTCTCCGTTGGCCAAAACTTTGTAATAATTTCCATAATGGTTTCCATTTTGATTCAATCACAATTTAAGCCTTAATACACCATTTCTAATCCATTCCAATCAAATTCAAAGCAAAACAAATCAAATTCAACCAAGTTCCTAACATATCCATCAATGGACAAATCACCAAACCAATCCCTCCGACAATTTTTATTCAACTTTTCGTGCTTAATTATAACTCTACAACACTCCTAATATCAAAATCAAACTTAATTTCATCAAATTCTCAAATCCACTTCATTCACCAAAATCACAACTTTCTCCATTTAAGTATGAAACCAAGAAATAATTACACCAAATTGTAGAGAATTTAATGGGGTTATTTTTATATTTCGTACTTTAGTCCAAAATCTAATTAAAATTGACCAAAATTGAAGAAAAAGCAAACTTACCCTTTGGATATGGAGGTTCGGCAGTTTCTGGAGGAGAAAGCACATTTTTAACCAAATATCTCCTAATTAGCCTTTAAAAATCAATTAAAAACTATTTTTTTATTCATTTTCGGCCAAAAGACTAAATTTCCATTGATGAATTCCCAAAATTACACCCATGCCACTCCATTATCTCTATTTTAATATTATTAAATAACCATAAAAATCTCATTTTTCAATTTTTATTTTTGACCCTCTAATTATCCAAAATTTCATTTTAGTCACTAAATTACACTATTTCACTTTATATTGCAATTCTCACCAAATTCCACCAATCCAACTGAAATTCTACTAATTAAAAATATCCATATAATTTTTTCAACCCAAATCTACATTCCTTCAAATTTTTGTAATCTTCCGATTCGATCTGGTTATCCGAATAATATACCAATATTTGTCATTTAATAAACTTTTATGCAAATTCCATATCAAAATTATGAAATCCACTAAACTAATTGTCTTGGGCTTAACTACTTATTTACATACCCAAAATATAACTTTTAAAAGTTTACAATTTTAGTTCCTAAACTTTTATAACTTTACACTTTCATCCCAAACTTTTGAAATTATCATTTCAGTCACTAATCCAAAATTTGGGATATTACAATAATGAACTTTGTTTCAGAGTGAAGAAGGATACGTTACTTATGAGAATGATACGGGTTACAAATTGTATATATTCTGAAGGGACGAATGAGGGCATTAGTCGTTGAAAATTTAAAATTAACATATAGTTTAGATCGAGCTTTTATCAACTTTAATAAAAACTAATTTATATCAACTTACTAGATATTATAAATTTTGTCACTTTTATAAAAAATTATTAAAATCTTAACACCCAATATTTTTTTTCAAAATTAGTTTTTTATGAAAGACCTTCAAAATTAGGTAAATAATTATCCAAAAATCCATGTTAACTTTTTTCACAAACATGATAAAAAATTTGATCAAAGGAAACAAGGCGATAATATATTAAGGAATGGATATAAAAAGAATAAGATTGACCAAGTCCATACAATAATGGAATCTTTTATTTTCAATGACATTAATTATTTTTGCATACATAATACTCAAGAAAATAAATGAAAAAAAAATTGCATTGAAAAAGCTTGAAAATGACATCCCATTTGTATTTTAAAAAAATAATAAAAAAAAGGACAGGAGCATATGGCTTACTTAAGGTCCATGAAAATCCTCACTGTCCCCTCAATAATAGCAGCCCAAAGTATGGTGCACCGACGATACTTCCCCATGTGAAAGGGTTTTACAAACAAAATTTTGTTTTACAGTACCTTAGTAATATATAAACCACGCAGTGTTTCCAAAAGAATGCTAAACAATAATGTATGCAAAATAATTAATGTCATTAAAAAATAAGAGATTCAATTATTCATTAACTACCAAAACGTAATAATCGTATTATAACTATATGCCATATTTAGTAGTATAAGTTATAATTATACAATTGAATTTATTGAGTGACATTAATAGTTAAAAAGATATTTTTTTTTTAAGTTTTAGATTTAAATAGTTGCGTCTTCAAGATATATACACTATTAATAATTAAAAAAACTATAAATAAATATTATATTGTAATCACCCTAAATTATTTTAAAAAATTATATTACATAATTATATAAATTTAAATTTTAAAATAATATTTTTAAAAATAGATAGTACACTGGGGATGACAACTGGTCGAGTTAGGTTGGTTTCTTAATTAACTCGACCCAACCCGAAAATTTTATATCTTACATCTGATTCGAGAGAGATATATGCCCCACCCCATTCTGATCCAACCCAATTTTTTATAGTATAAATTTGACCCTACCGGACTCGGTATAAATTAAAGATTTACTTAAAAATAATAAAAGTTTTAAGAAAATTATATTATGATCATCTGGTCGAGCCGGGTCGGAGTTTTTCACCCCACTCGAACTCGACTCGATCTAATATCGCCCCTTAAAAAATTTGATCCAAACCCGTATTTTAAAAAAATGATATCTGATCGAATCTGAAGCCGCCGGCCGGTGAAATTACCCTGTAATACACTAACTCTAATCTCCTTCTCTTAAGAATTGAATAGTATAATTGAAGAATTCCTATTATATTTTTAATTCATTAAATAAACTATAGTTATTTAAATATATTACAATTATATAATTACCATTAATCATATATAAATTCAGCTATACGATGATGACTTTTGGGAGACCCTAAATGTTTGAAATAATTAGGCATGCAAAAGATAAAACACAAATATAATCCCAAATGAACGGAGCTAAGCAATTTGAAATGATGAAGCATCATTTCAAAAATCAAACCATCCTTTTCTAATGTTGGAGCGTCAGGTTCAAAACCAAAAATACTAACTATTATTTAAAGTGATATTAAATGAAACAGTGGCATTTTCGCTATTTAAATCCAGAGCAAGGGCTTTTAGAAAACAAATATTAATTTCTACCGAGAGAGAGAAGGAGAAAGGCCGTCCCTCAGAGTCACATGCTGCCGGCCTTGGTCGGATTTTCTTCGCTAAATGTATCAAAACTACACCGTTTTGGCCAATTTCTTTATATATAAATCACCATTTTCACTGGTGAGGTTTCAACGCAAGTCTCACTCTCCGTTGATCGCTTCGCCTCTCTCTTCCCTCTTTGGTATTCTCTCTCTCTCTCTCTAGTTTTTTTTTTCTTAATTAATATTTTGAAATTTGTTTTGCAAAATTTAAATCTCGGCGAAAAATTAAGCACATTCTAGACGAGAGCTTTATAATATATATTATTTTTAAATTTTTATGTTATGAAATATGCGACGTCTAGATCTCTGTTTGCACTTGCTTTGATTTTCGTTTTCCTTTTTTGTTGTTGAAATTTCATTATTTGTGCTAATTCGTGGCTTTTGATCTGTATTTAATCAAAGTTAGTCCAGATTTGCTTAGATTTGTTCGTGTTCGTTGATTATATCTTCAATGAGAATGCATATATATAAAAAATGTTTTAATTAAATAAATTTTTTGGTGTTTTTTTTCTTATGCTAAATTTGGTTGAGTTGAGGCTTTTAGAGACCTTAATTGGTACAGTGTTTGTCAGATTGTGGCATTGGTTTGGTTTTGTAGAGAGATCATTTGAAGTGTAGTAGCCAGTTGTCTGGCTCAGTATTTCCTAATTTGCGAAATATGAGTTAAAATGTTGATAGTTAGGCCGTGGAAACATTAAAAATGTGATTACTGTTTAAGAGTATTAGATTGCTTGGCTTAGAACTACTTTGTTTTGCTGTGTCAATCTGAGAGGGAAAACAGGATTTTACTGTTTTCAGCTTTGTAGTTTTCTAAACCTACTGCCCAAGCAATTAATATAATTTCGTTGTAAGTTTGTTAGCAAGGTCTGATCACTATCATTGCAGAATATGCCATTTTTTTATTCTTTGCCTTTAGTTTCAGACTTTAGTTTCTATAATGTCGGGGAATGCGTTAAGAGATCTCAACACTTTACCTGCACCTGAGAGGAAGAATGACAGCTCCAGTAAAGGGAGTTTTACTAAGCCTTGCAATGGAAACACAATTGAAAATGTTGAAGCGCAACAGATGAAAAGCCTGGCATCTGTTCAAATAAATGGAGGTGAAGCTGAAAATGTGCAGCTGAAGAAAATCCCTGCCTCTATTCAAATAAATGGAGGTGAAACTGTAAACGTTGGAGCAGAGGTAGCTAATTCGGAGGTAGAATACATCGAATCTGAGAATTTGAGTGATGTAGAAGATGTTGATACATGTCTTAAGGTATAATATACTGTTATTTTACATTTAAATTTCTGATATTTTGTTTACTGTTTGATGATATGCATATTTACCTATACCAGAACCTCTTACCTGGACTTGACTCTAAAGACTGGATTCTGGTTGTTGAAGCACTCAATAATGTTCGCCAATTATCAATATTCCACAAGGAAAGAATGCAAAGTATACTGTAAGTCTCAAAATTTGACTTGGTTATCTGAAATACTAGAGGATGGGGTTTCCATATAATTTTTCCATCAGTTATTGTTGCCTTAGATTTAATTTGACTGGTGTATTTGTTTCTTTGTTTCAATGTGCAGAAGTGATTTGATCCCCCTTGTTGTTAGGTCCATGAAGAATCCAAGAAGTGCTGTTTGTAAAACTGCAATTATGACATCTACTGATATTTTCAATGCATATAATGATGATTTGATTGATTCTTTGGATCCCCTGGTACTTTCATATTCTCTATGATTTATTGTCTATTTAATCTGGTTGTTATTATGCCTTTCTATTTTCTTGATGGTGCACTTCCATCTTTGTTGTTATTTGCTTTTGTGATTTTTTCTTCATCTTGGGAGACGTGAACAAATTACGGGTTTTCTGATGTGTTCAAATATGATTAATACAGCTTGTACAGCTTCTTCTTAAGTCTTCACAAGACAAAAGATTTATATGTGAAGCAGCTGTGAGAGCTTTAGAGGCAATGACTACTTCAGTTTCTCCTATGTTGCTGTTGCCAAAGTTGCAACCCTATCTTAAGAACAGAAATCCACGCATTCGGGCAAAGGCATCAATGTGCTTTAGTCATTGTGTTCCACGTCTGGTAAGCAAATGATATCCTATATGCTTACTGATATTTTATTTGTACGGGAGGCAGCACTTTTTCCTTGCTTAATTAATCACGTTCAATTTGAGCTGTTGATTGGGATGGCACCCTTGTTTACATTATTTGCAGCGACATAAAGCATTTAAATTTCTATTTACTAAGTTCATTTAAATTAGTTGGTGTTTAACTATGTGTGGATATTTGAGGTATATATCGGATTTGATAGACTTCTTATTGTGCAGTTTTCTTTTTCTTTCTGACAGACTTTTTTTTTTGTCTTTTTGAAGTATTTTCTCACTTTCCTGTTAAGTTTGTTGGATTCATTTGATTTTATCAGGGTGTTGAAGGAATCAAAGAATATGGAATTGACAAATTGATACAAGTAGCTGCATCCCAACTAAGCGACCAGCTTCCGGAGTCTCGCGAGGCTGCTCGAAGCCTTCTTTTGGAGCTGCAAAATGTATACGAGAAATCCCACAATCTGTCAACAGTATCAGAGCATCCAGAGATGGACTCTTGGGAGAACTTTTGTCTGTCGAAGCTGTCTCCTTTAAGTGAACAAGCAGTGCTTCGTGTGACAACAAACCTTACTCGAGAAGGCCTCGTTATCGTTCCTAACGGTGAGTTCCGTACATGAGTTTGTAGCAAGTAATGTCTATTTTTAATTTTTACCCACATATATGAGCTTTAGTGATCTGAGTCTACTGTCATCTCTTATTGTCTTGGTTTTGATTTTATCCCTGTTTTTTTATTCCTTGTAAATTCTCTTGAATCATTAAGTTGTCTTTCCATCTTGGTTAAGAAATTAGTCACGAAATGATATTCTCTGCATACGGCTTTCACTTGAGAATGTTCTATCCGTTGTGGTACATAATACTATATCTATACGACATATGTCGTGATGACTTGTAATTGTTGTTATTGTGTACTATATCAATCCATGTTGGATCTATGGCCGTATCTGGGTTGCAGTTTAGTTGTCTTATCGGATCTTATTTTATTTTTGGTTGAGATTAAAAATGTACTTTTGAATACCAAATAGTTCTTGTTTATGCTGCTAGATAACCTTTAGCATCTAGTCTTAGCACTCGCATCTGGTAACCCATACTTTAATATTATACTATGTAAAAGAAGTTTCTCAACCAGTTAGATAAGTTGTCCATAAATGAATAAAAAACTTTCCCCAACCCGCGTTCCCTCTCCCTTCCCTGCTTTTCTACGGCCAAAAACCAAACGGCCGATCAAATGGCCAAACCAGCAGACTAAACGTCCGATTACCAAAATTGACCACAAATGAATTTAAGGGATTATATATCTGGGATTATAGTGATTAGGGTTGACTAAACGACCGATTACCAAAATTGACCAATTGAATAAAAGATTTTAAGAATTTGGGTTATTTTTTAGATTTTAAAATTTTTTAAGTTTTTAGTTTTAATATATTAATTTTATGCTTTTTTAAATAAATTTTTCAATATATATATATAATTGTGACATGTCATTTAACGGCATTTTTAAGGGGCTATAACAATCGAGAAACTTAAAGTGATTATGTTTGTAATGGTAGGCGTATTAATGATTCGAAAAGAAATGTAAGCATCTATTTGAGAAGAAAACAATATAAAATTATCACTTATTTTATAATAAAACGTATTATATTATGTAAAAGAAGTTTCTCAACGAGTTAGATAAGTTGTCCATAAATTGATAAAATGGTCCCCAGTTGGGTACCCGACAATTTGTTAATGGGGATTAATTCTGCAATAAATTTAAGAGAACTATTTAGTATTATGAGAGAAGCAACTAAATATTTCTGATCTACACTCCCACCATTTCATTTATTTTAGTTTTGCTATGTTTAATCGATCGTACTTAACACAAAACGACTGATGTTGACTCCAACCAAACGATGAGCACTTTAAGGATAACACAATCAAACCACCAAAAGATGATTTTGGGAAGGGATTTAACCATTTTATATTCAATGGACTACAATCATTAAATGCCCTTGAATTATGTGAATGGGGTTTACTTTGAACTCCTTTTTATAGTTACATTGTTTAAAAATCAAGATTTAAGAATTTGATTTATCTTTTGCACTTAAATTCTACAAGTAAAAGATGTAGACAGATTTGGTAAAATTGTTTTATATAAAGTAGTCTAACTATTTTATTATTGTTTGTTTAAAATTGGACTATCAAGACGTTTTCAATATGATCTATTCATCTGGTTTAAACAACTTGGGCATCTTTAAACTGTCATTGGAGGGATCAATAAAAGCAACTTTAAGCCCTTTTTTAGCAAACCTTTGTGCCAATATGGTTGCGCCAAGCTGTTGATGATTTTGTGAATTATTCATAGATGATGTTGATGTCTCTCCAGTTCCATCAATACCTTCTTGATCAAGTAACTTTTCTTCCACGCCATCCAACTTGTAATAGTTACCATCTCCATCCCTCTGGTAGAAACTGTTCTCTCTTGCAATCAACTCCGTCATTTTTCTCTTCTTGAACCTTCTCCAAGCGGCTTGTATGAAACATGCACTCCATGTCCGCCATTGATGAGAATAGTATCCGAAAGGATGTTGGAGCTTCTTGCTTTGTAGTATTTTGAATTGATGTGCGAAGAATTGGAGGTCGTCGGCTTGGAGTGCAAAGGCTTCGACTTCGGATATGGCTCGCACGGTTCGTGTTGAGAAGGGGAGGTTAAGGGTGGTGTTGGGCATTAGAGCTCAAGTTAGAAGCTTTTCACCAGAGAAATCTCCCGGTCGGAGTGTGATGGAGTTGAAGAAACCACTTCGTCCTCCGCCGGTGGTGGAACTCTCTAGTTGGCCTCGAATGATGAAGAGCATCTCGTTCTCCGGCTCACCTTCTCGGACGATGTAATTACCTTCGGTACTCAACGACGAGACTAGATGCTCGTACATTACATCGAGAAGTTGGTCATCCATTTGTGAGAAGAAAGGGACCTAGACAATGAAATTAAAACAACAGGAAAAAAAATAAGTAATTCCATAGATGGAGACTCAAAGGAAAATAAGTGTGGGGAAGAAGATAAACAAATACGGTGAACAAGGGAGAGACACAAATGGCGCTGAATTTCGCGACGGGGATCCAAAGGCAATGACTGTAATATAAACTCTTCATCCACTCCTCTATTGAAAACCAAAGTTGCTTTCGGTGCATGCACCGAAAAGTTGAAAAAAGTCCCACCAAATGGATGGAAATTGTCAAAAAGTGAGTTTGATTTTTTTGAATTTATGTAATGGGTAAATGGCAAATTTAGTTATTGCAATTTAGGGTATTTATAGGATTAGCCCTTAAGCTTCAACTATAAATATCCTAACTCATTTAGCTTCAAAAACATCCCAAATCATTCTAGCTTTCTCCCAATACTAGAGAATTTAGAGAGTTTCTTGAGAGTTGTTTTCTCCTTTTTATCAATAGAGAATTGTTATTGTTTTATCCTTGGTAGATAGAGAGAGATTGTAATTACTATTTTCTCATAGTGAAATTCTTCTACCGTTACCCGTGGTTTTTACCATATATTATTTAGGGGGTTTCCATGTAAATTTTGTCTCTTTTATCTTCATTTTTATTTTCTCAAATTATCAGTTGCGATTTTTCTCTATCCGATAGCCGTCTTCCACAACAATTGGTATCAGAGCCAGATTTGAGTATGTAATATCTGCTTATTGTCTTTTTGGTTTCCACCAAAAGATGGATCCTCCAACATAAGAAAGTAAGAAGGTATTACCCATTCTTTGAAGGTTCAAGAGAATTATTCACGATAGTGAAATAGTGGGAGCTATCCGAAATAGAAGCTATGACAACAAAATTTGATATTGAAAAGTTCAATGGGAGAAATTTCTCATTGTGGAAATTGAAGATGAAAGCCATCTTGACGAAAGACGGTTGTCTAGCAGTTATCAATGAAAGGCAGGTAGATTTCACAGATGACAACAAATGGATCGAAATGGACGGGAATGTTATGGCAAACTTTCATCTAGCATTAGAAGATGAAGTATTGTCAAGCACCGAGGAGAAGAATACAACTAAAGAGATATGAGATCAACTCACCAAATTGTACGAGGCCACATCGTTACACAAAAAAAAATTCCTTAAGAGGAAATTGTACACTCTCCGAATGTCAGAATCTACTTTAGTGACGGAGCACTTAAACACGCTGAACACTTTATTTTCTCAGCTTACATCCCTAAGATGTACAGTAGGAGAACAAGAACGTGCTGAACTTTTACTTTAAAGTCTACCTGATTCGTATGATCAACTCATCATCAACTTGACAAACAGTAATGTCACCAGTCTAGTCTTCGATGATGTTGCAGCTGCTGTTCTACAAGAAAAAATTCGGTGCAAGAACAAGGAAGACAAACAAGTAAATCTGCAACAAGAAAAAGCGTTGACAACGATGAGAGGGAGATCAACGGAACGTGGCCAAAGCAGCAGTCACAAACATGGTAGATCAAAGTCGAGAAGCAAGAAGAATTTAAAGTGCTACAACTGTGGAAAGAAGGGTCACTTGAAGAAGGATTGTTGGAGTCCAAATAAAAACTCCAATCCACAAGGCAATATCGCAAACACTTCAGATGATGGAGATGCTCTATGTTGTGAAGTTCAACCACCGTGGAAGGTAGAAAGAGATATGCAGATATATGGCTCATTGATTCGGAGCAACATATCACATGACCTCAAGAAGAGAATGGTTCCATTATTATGAACCTGTCTTAAGAGGATCTGTGTACAATTGCAATGATCATGCCTTAGAGATCGTTGGCGTGGGAACCATCAAATTGAAGATATATGATGGAACAATTAAAGTTGTTTGAGATGTGCAGAACTTGAAAGGCCTGAAGAAAAATTATTATCATACGTATTGTTGGATAATAATGCAAGCAAGATTGAAACATGAAAAGGAATCATAAAGGTGTTTCGTGGAGCGTTTGTGGTGCTGAAAGGTGAAAAGATAGATGCAAACTTGTACATGCTGAAGGATAGACTTTGCTAGAAACAGAAGCCTCTGTTGCCTCATGTAGTTCAGATTCTGCAATTTTATGGCATCAGAAACTTGGACACATGTCAGAACAAGGAATGAAAGTCCTGTGGAGCAAAATCTACTTCCAGGCTTAACGAATGTATCACTTACTTTGTGTGAGCATTGCATAACAAGTAAGAAGGACCAGTTGAAATTCAATACGTCAAATTCTAGAGGCAAAAGTGTTCTAGAATTGGTTCACTTTGACGTATGGCAAGAACCAGTTACATCCCTAGGCAGACCAAAATACTTTGTCTCATTTATTGATGACTACTCCAGGAAATGTTGGGTGTACCCTATTAAGAAGAAGTCAGACGTGTTTTCAACTTTCAAAAACTTCAAAGCGCGGGTGGAACTTGATTCTGGAAATAAGAACAAGTGTTTCATAACAGATAATGGAAGAGAATATACAAGCGAAGAATAGGATGACTTTTGCAGGAAATAAGGCATCAAAAGACAGTTCACAGTGGCAAACACTCCTCAACAAAATGGAGTGGCAGAGCGGATGAACATAACCTTGTTAGAAAGAACAAGAGTAATGTTGAGGGATGCAGACCTACAAAATTATTTTGGGCAGAAGCAGTCAATACCGCATGTTATTTGGTGAATCGAGATCCATCAACTGCAATAGTGAAGACACCAATAGAGATGTGGACTGGTAAACCAATTGATTATTCAAACCCCCATGTATTTGAAAGTATTGTGTACGTGATGTACAACTCCAAGAAATTTCAAAGCTAGATCCAAAATCTAGGAAATACAAATTCTTGGGGTATGCTGATGGTGTAAAGGGGTATCGCTTGTGGGATCCCACTGCCTGCAAAGTGATCATTAACAGGGATGTTATCTTTGTAGAAGATAAGCTACAAAGAAAAGAAGAAGATGGTAGCGTTGAAAAGTTAGAGACTACACATATACATGTGGAAAAGGAGTTTGAACAAGGAGATTATTCTGAAGCAGAACCAACACATGATGAACAAGAACCAGAGAGTTCTGAAGCTCCAACAACTCGTCAATCAGATCGTGTGAGAAGATGTCCCAATTGGCACTCAGATTATGTTATAGAAGGTAATATTGCATACTGCCTTTTAACAGAGGACGGTGAGCCATCAACATACCAGGAGGCAATAAACAACTCAGATGCTTCACTGTGGATGATGGCGTTGCAAGAAGAAATCGAAGCTCTTCATAAAAATAATACATGGGACCTTGTGCCACTACCACAAGGAAGAAAGCCAATTGGTAACAAATGTGTCTTCAAAATCAAGTGAAATGGTGACGATCAAGTTGAGAGGTATCGTGCATGATTGGTGGTCAAATGATATGCTCAAAAGAAGGTATTGATTTCAATGAAATATTTTCTCCTGTGGTTCGACTAACAACAGTTCGAGTAGTTTTGGCATTGTGTGTTACATTGAACTTACATCTAGAGCAACTAGATGTTAAAATAACTTTTCTTCATGGAAATCTTGAAGAAGAGATTTACATGCTCTAGCCTGAAGGTTTTGAAGAAAAAGAAAAGAAGAACTTGGTTTGCAGGTTGAAAAAATCTCTATACGGTCTAAAGCATGCACCGAGGTGTTGGTATAAGAGATTTGATTCCTTCATCATGTACCTTGGATACAACAAACTTAATACAGACCCTAGAGCTTATTTCAAGAGGTCTGGTGATAACGATTTTGTTATATTGCTGTTGTATGTGGATGACATGTTGGTTGCAGGACCCAACAAAGATCATATTGAAGAATTGAAGGCACAACTGGCTAGGGAATTTGAAATGAAGGACTTGGGATCAGCAAATAAGATTCTAGGGATACAAATTCACCGAGATAGAAGTAATATGAAGATTTGGCTTTCACAAAAGAATTACTTGAAGAAGATCTTGTCACGATTCAACATGCAGGATTGTAAGCCAATTTCTACCCCTCTTCCTATTTAATTCAAATTATCCTCCAGTATGAGTCCTAGCAGTGAACAAGAGATGATGAAAATGTCTCGAGTACCGTATGCATCAACAGTGGGAAGTTTAATGTTCGCTATGATACGCACAAGACTAGACATTGCACAAGCAGTGGGAGTGGTTAGTCGGTACATAGTGAATCCAGGCAAAGAGCATTGGAATGCAATAAAGAGGATCCTGAGATACATCAAAGGGACCTCAAATGTTCATTATGTTACCGAGGATCAAATTTACTAATCAATGATTATGTAGATTCTGACTATGCAGGGATTTGGATAAAAGCAAATCTACTACAGGATATGTGTTAAAAGTTGCTGGTGGAGCTGTAAGCTGAGTTTCAAAACTGCAGTCAGTTGTGGCTATATCCACTACAGAGGCAGAATATGTAGTAGCTACACAAGCCAGTAAAAAAGTAATTTGGTTGAAGATGCTATTGGAGGAGCTTGGGCACAATAAGAGTATGTCTCTCTGTTTTGTGACAGTCAAAGCGCCTTGCATCTAGCAAGGAATCTAACATTTCATTCAAGGACAAAGCACATATGAGTTCAATACCATTTCATTCGTGAAAAGGTAGAAGAAGGAACGGTAGATATACAGAAGATCTATACCAAAGACAACATAGCAGATTTCATGACGAAGGTAATCAATATTGATACATTTACTTGGTGTCGATCCTTTTGTGGCCTGTCAGAAACATAAGCAACATGATGGTAAAAGGTAGAAAGAATGGTATGAGATATGATTATTCCAATCAAATCTTCAAGTGATAGATTGTTGAAAACCAAAATTGCTTTCGGTGCATGCACCGAAAAGTTGGAAAAATTCCACAAATGGATGGAAATTGTTAAAAAGTGAGTTTGATTTTGTTGAATTTATGTAATGGGTAAATGGAAAATTTAGTCATTGTAATTTAGGGTATTTATAAGATTAGTCCTTAAGCTTCAACTATAAATACCCTAGATCATTTAGCTTCAAAATCATCCCAAATCATTCTAGCTTTCTCCCAATACTAGTGAATTTAGAGAGTTTCTTGAGAGTTGTTTTCTCTTTTTTATAAAGAGAGTTGTTATTGTTTTCTCCTTGGTAGATAGAGAGAGGTTGTAATTCCTATTTTCTCATAATGAAATTCTTCTAACGTTGCCCGTGGTTTTTACATATATTATTTAGGGGTTTTTCACGTAAATTTTGTGTATCTTTTATCTTCATTTTTATTTTCTCAAATTATCAGTTGCGATTTTGCTCTATCCGATAGCCGTCTTCTGCAACATCCTCTTGTGGCCAACCATTTGTATTGAACAAATCGTCGAACACGTTGCTGTAAATCTCAGGTAGCTGACGATGCCTCATCCACTCCTTTGTATCCCTTCTTTTAAGTCTCCACTCCTCAACTCTTACTGTCATTGATTGCAATGAAGTCTTCGATACAATAACAAAATCCTCATTACTTCACCATCAATGCCCAAACATTACATTTTTGGATAACTATACAAATGATCCCCGACTATAAAATGTTGCTTTATTGAGTCACTTGACTATTAAAAGTTATAAAATGGTCTCTGACTATAGGCCATTACTTTATGAATACCTTAACTATTAAAAGTTACAAAATGGTCACTCAACAATTCATATGTTTTAAACTGTCATTTCTGTTAAAAATTGACGACTATTTAAGTTACACGTTAATCAATTGATTGAGATATAATAAAATCTAATCCCATAACCATTTGAGCTATATCTTGTTGATCGACTCTCCATTTACATTATGTCGTCGAATCAGTGCTTGAAAGCAACAACGAAAACTATCGGATGCATGCAACTGTTCTCGACAGGTTCTCTCTCTCACATTCATGTTTCCAACACGAAAACTGCCTTGCTATCGAGCACAAATAACATATCGCTCCCAATACCTACATCCCCATTTGATTCAATGTCAAAATTAAACCACACATAATAAAATTATCGTCATTACTTAGATCCTATTCTTTTAGAATATTTTAGTCTCTAACATTTTAATATTTGGTCAAAATATCCTTACGTTGGAAAAAAATTATTAGGCAAACATATATGATGCTGACATGTCATTTTCATATGTTCTTAATTATTTATGTAGTATGTGGCATGTCTTTAAAAGTGATGACGTGATATGTATCATGTCACTTAAAGTAATAATATAACATGTTTCATGTCACCTAAAATGATAACATGACATGTACCACATCATTCAAAGTGATTATGTGATATGTACCATGTCACCCAAAATAACGATAGGGCATGCGTCATATAAATAATTAAGCACATATGAAAATATCACTTTAAAAATATGTGTTAACTATTAACTAATAGTTCCCTTCCAACATGAGTATTTTGACCGGTTAAAACGTTGGGGGTTAAAATGTTCTAAAAAAGAATAGATATCAATATGATCGTTTGTGTAAATATTGAGGGGTAATTTGGTCATTATGATAATAAAATCAATTAATAAAAATATAAAAATGTCATGTAGCAACATGTGTCAACTAATGATTTTCTTCTAAAATTAAAACTTTAAAAGTTAAAATGATCTAAAAACATGAGCGAAAGTGCATTTGTGCAAAAATTGAGGATAATTTTATCATTTTGCCAATAAAACGAAGGGGTAAGTAGGTGGGATTTCTTGCATGGCTGGCGAGGAGATAGAGAAGGAGATTGTATGCAGCACCAGCCCAAGCAGTTTTGGCAAGAATCCCATTGGTTTTGATGATCTTATTGTTAAGAGGGAAAATAATGAAGAGCCTTGGAACATATTGAAGTAGAACAATAAGAGCAATGCTGCTGTTTGCGTAGTCTGTTCTTGAGTTTCTCGTGGTCAGAATCAATACCCATATCACAAACTGCATGTTCAAATGCATGTCTCAAAAACCAACAAAATAAAATTTGATTTTTGAAACCCTAAACAATAACCAACATGAGGTAATGGTAAGGTAGCTGCAAGATCATTGATAAAATCCTTCTTCAAGTACCGCAGGGTAATCTCTCGTATCCATAACAAGTTCACCCTTTCCGAAAACCCTAGAACTCGGGGCGATGAAACCGGTCCTGAACTTCATGAGCATGTTTATAAGGTATAAAAGATCCACCATAGACCTTAAAACCGTAATAAATACTCCCATGCCTGCGTCGGAGGCCAAGCATGCCAGGCCTCCAACGTAGGGGTGGAAGAAGTACAGACGGTCTATGAACAATGCCATTATGCAAATGATGGAGAACACATGGTTCCAAGAGGAAACAATGTCGCTGGTGGGGTTGAACACAAGGCAGGAGTCGGTAGGAGCATCGGCTTTCGACGGGGGTGGACGTGCACCGGTGGTGGTGGAGGCGGGGATGGAAGGTAAGTAGCGGAACGAAGGGAGTATGCTATTCATCTTCCATTGCAGACTCCGATGCCACACCGATTCCGCGGTGAAAGAGGAATGATTAAATGAAAAAGGAGAAAAAAACAACCTAACTTAAAATAATATCAAATAAGTTGACAAGAAAAAAAAAAGGTTTGAAACAAAATAAAGGAATACGTAAAAATGGGTGTGGCGGCGTTACAAGGTGAGGTGAGAGATGATGGATGGTGCAAGGGAAACTGGTAAACGGACGACATGAGAGATTAACGCCAAACCATTTAAAGTGTATGGCTGAGCAAATTGTTAAACTGTTTTTATTAAAGTTTAGTTTAATTATCAGGAGCTTTGGGATGTAACAACATTAACATTTTAATATAAACCTTCCGCACTTAATTGTAATACATGTGGACTTGTGTAATTATATGTTAGATTCATTTAAAAATAATTTTTTAAGATAGACAAACATTAATTATTGAAATTTTAT
The DNA here is from genome assembly GCF_006381635.1 of Hibiscus syriacus. Taxonomy (NCBI): domain Eukaryota; kingdom Viridiplantae; phylum Streptophyta; class Magnoliopsida; order Malvales; family Malvaceae; genus Hibiscus; species Hibiscus syriacus. The sequence goes on from NW_024063472.1 coordinate 625,670, forward strand.
GCATGAAAGGGACAAAAATAAAATTTGAGGGATGATCAATAATAAAATAGACATCTAATGTAAAGAAATCCATATTTCAAAGTTTACACCTATCCGCCCTAAGTATGCTTTGCATCTGCCAGATAAGTATCATTCAAAATTTAAAGGCCCGAGCAATGTTTCGTTGCATCTGCCAGATAAGTATTATTTGATTACATTTTAAAGACTAAAAGTTAAATTAATAAAAAAATAAATTATGGCTAAAATACGGATGAACTCTTGATTAAAAGTTAGAGGCGAACATAAATAATAAAACATACAAAATTGTTAAGTCAATTTAAAATTTAAAATTTGAATTAGGATAAAATTTGTCTAATTTTAAATCTAATATAGACCTCAGAAGCATTTAAATAAAAGAAAGTATTGCTGAAGCTTAATCCGTCAAATTCCAAAGTTGAAAAGGACTTGAAAATATCTTGTTTTAAAACGAATAAACATCTAAAATGTAAATGTACCTAAAAGATTTGTGTTTTTAAAAGCCAATAAACCCCTAAGGTTGAGACAAAGCTTGATTTACCAAGTTTTATAAGCAATAGGGACCTTAAAAAGAAATAAACCCCAAAGATTGGGAGCCAAGCCCCCCTCCAAGTATTACATGGCTCTGTCCGTAGGCAAAAGTGATAAAAGGGGTAATATGAGGGATTATATTTGTTAGTATTTTTATTTTTAATACAATCACGAGGTCAAAGTCAAATTACGCATTTAAATATATATAAAGAAGATAGTTAGAATCACGAAATAAGGGTGGAAGAAGAGTCGTAGGTGGACGTTCAAAGACTTTAGAGTACCGACAAGGACGGAACTATAACTAAATATTGATAGGGGCCGAAATATTAGATTATTTAAAAAATTTATAAAGATTTATTAAGTATTTAAACTCAAAATTCAATCTCTTAAGAAAACTTAGTGATTAAGGAATTGTTGTTACCCTTGAGGTATCGAGTTCGAGCACTGCTCATGTGGGGGTATTAGCGTTCATTGTTAAATAATTGAGAGTCTTTATACATATATTACCTTGTATTCACACCAGATTTATAAAAAAATTCAAAATTCACAAGATAACGCTTAATTTGTGTAATATTAAGACTTACAATGAGCTACATTGTAATTAGACCAAAAATTTTGAAAACACTGGATTATCATTTTTTAGTTTGGTCTTACTTAATTAAAAATTTAATAAAATTTAATATTTTTTAATTTAAATATTTATTTTTACATAAATCAAAATACTATTAGACTAAAATTATATGAAATATACAAAATGCTCCGCCAGAGTAGCAGATGATATAGTCGCTAACTTAGTCATACAATGGATCACCGTATTTGCCTGACGATTAATCAAAATATCAGACTTGCATACAAAAGTAAGTGATGGAGCGAACTATAGAGAAAGTACAATTAAGTGATGACGAGGACAACAAAGCATGAATGTGTGTATTATCTGTGTGGACTATAACGTATTCATAACCTTGCGATCACACCAATAATAAGCCTTCATACATTGTCGAAAACTCCGCCTGCAACACAGATGATGGACCAGTATGCTTGCAGTCCAATGAGAGGAAGTTACCAAGATGATCACGTAAAATACTTCTAACCCAACTTCAACTTGCTGAGACAAATCTATTCATTTTGGAGACTGTCAGCTGATCAAATCTTTGACCTAATTAGATTTTTACTAGATTTTCATATGATTGTTTTAAAATTATATTTTTATTTAAGTAAATTAAAAATTAGTGAATTTTTATTAGATTCTTCTTTAAAATATAATATTTTTATACAAACAACCTCTAAAAATATTTGGCTCTCTCTTAAAGAATTCAGTTGAATATCTAAATTTTTAGGGTAAATTACAAATTTAGTACTTAAATTAACACTTTTGTTCTGTTTTAGTGTCTAAATTTTCATTTTTTAAAATCATACCTAACGTTTATTTTTTATTTCATTTTAGTACATGCTGTTAACTTTTTATTTTATTTTAGTACCTAAATTTTTAACAACTGTGTACTAAAATGAAACAAAAAGTAAATGTTATATATGATTTAAGAAAAATGAAAGTCTAGGTACTAAAATAAAATAAAACTGATAGTTTAGGTACTAAATACCCAAATTTTTATAATGGTAGAACTTTAAGTCTCAAATTCAAAACCACTTACTTTAACATTAAAATCAATATTTAAAATAAAATAAAAATTAAATGTTATTTCTTAATTAAATAAGTCTTTCAGGTATTTCTATTATGTACAAACACAGTTAATTAGATCAATAGAAGTATGAAGTCCAACGTCGGAATTTCAAAATCTTGCTTTATAATAACAATTCCTTGAAAGAAAGGGGGGGCGGGGGCATTGCAATTATACAGATTATTGGAAAAGTGTGTTATTGCAAGTACAAGTCGTCACTTCTGGATTTTTGAGTCTTCAACGTCAGTAATCTGATACGAACGACGCTTCTTACAATCATGAAAGTAAAGCATGAGGGCAAGCCATTTGAGAAAGTTCCCCAAGCAAACCAGGCCGATGTGCACTGCAGTAATCCCCACAATGCTACTGCCGTTCCCGTTGTTCCATCTCTGGTAAAGGAAAGCAAATCGTAGCCCAAATCTCCAACCCAAGAATCCAAGCATCAGCAAGAACCCACCGCCCCTATTACATCTCGTGAGATACGATGAAACCAGCAACGCCACATCGCCTTGTCGGTTATCTTCCACGATCGAAATCACAATCCCCACGTTCCAAACGGCGCTCCATTCCACGTACTTGGCCAACAAAGCCATGAAAAGCACAACAAACATCGGCACCAAGAAAGCACTTGTTAATACCGTTACGCATATGTATGTTGCAAAGGAGAGCAGTACAAGGAGGAGGAGGGCAGCTAAAGAGAGAGAGCAAAGCGAGGTGATTAATGGGGCTTTGAACCTTGCTTTGTTGATGGATCTGCTAATCATGAGTTTGAGGCTCATGGGTTTTTCTCCTGCAACGATTTTCGACGCGATATCGATAATTGAAGTGGTGTTGAAAAGGTCTAGGAAATGGAGGGTTGCTGTAAATAAGAATCCCAGGAAAAGAGCCATGGGAGAAACTTTGCCTAACAAATTCCCGATTTCGTCAAGTCTTTCGTAATCGTAGCCAAAGAATTCGAGAAAAGGCTCTGATGCGCTGTGCAAGATTGTCGCGGATTCAATGAGGATTTGGTGGAGGATGATTTCGTAGAAAACGAGGAAGCAGAAGAGAGGGAAGGAAGTGAGGAAGGTTAAGAAAATGAAGTTGGGATTCTTCAATGGGATTTTCAAGGATTCTTTGATTATTTGGAAGAAGCCAAGTTTTGATGAGTTCTCCATCTTACTAGTGATGTATGGAGCTTCTGCAATTCCTTTTTCCTCTCAGACTCACTATGAAGGTGAAGAGTAAAGAATACTACAGATTCAAGTCTTCCCAGGGGACTTGACTTGACTTGGAAAGTTCATGGAAATGTTGATGGTTTGGTTTTGTTGACTATTATTTCAGCCATTAATACTTGATATTATTATTGCATACTTTTTTTGTTGAATAGTTGGGTGTAATTTTTGAGTTAATTACATCTATTTCCACAAACTATAACCCTCATTTTAAATTGATCTTTAAACTTTTGAATATTTTAATTTCATCCTTAAACTATTACTCTTATTAGGGATGTTAAAAAAATCCGTAATTGTTAACCAAAACCGTTAACCGGTATAACCGTTATATTTAACTTGTTAATTAACCAAACCATTAATACTAAACGGAAGCACAAGGTTCTAAATCTTGAGGTCGTGGGATCGAGTCTCATGGAGGGCATTTCATAATTTGGAGGTCTCTTACGGAAGCTGCTCTCAACCTAGTGTTGGGGGCAGCCTACTATCTTACCTCCCCCTTACCCCATTACATATGGGAACAAGGGACAACCATTTTCCATTAATACTAAACGATTTCGATTAATCTAACCGTTAAAAATGATGGTTAACAGTTAAGGTTACGATTACACATTTTGATAAACGATTAACCATTAATAAATTAAATTTATAATTATATTTCTAATTTATTATATTTTTACACAAATAACAATAGAATTTCCTATTATTTATAATATATATATAATAAGAGTTGTATACAAATAACTTAATAGTATTTTTTTATTTCTTTGAAAATATAGAAAAATACTTATACCAATATAATTATGTGTTTATTTTTAAGTACTAAGATATTGTGAGATGTACTACTTACACCGGTGTAAGTATATATTAAATGCTACACTTTTTTATTTTATTCACTTACACTGGTGTAAGTATGTGTTAAATTCTATATATTTTTTTATTTTATTCACTTACATCGATGTAAGTATCTGTTAAGTGTTATACTTTTTTTTATTTTATTCACTACATCGGCATAAGTATGTGTTAAGTACTTCACTTTTTTTATTTGATTCACTATATTGGTGTAAGTATGTGTTAAGTGCTATACTTTTTTCTAGTATGAATTATAAAAAAATTGAAATAGGTTAACAATAGGTTAACATGTAACTAAACCGTTAATAACAATTAACCATTAGCGGTTAACCATTTCTTAATGGTTAGGTTACAATTAGAAAAATCTCATAACCTTTATAATGGTTAATCGATCGTTTAGGCTAAACGATGCGGTTAACCGTCCATGAACACCCTAACTCTTATTCTAAATTAATTCTTAAAATTTTGAATATTCTAATATCATCCATAAACTATGACTCTCTTTCTAAATTGGTCATAAAACTTTTTAATATTCCAATTTCATCCCAAAATTCATCCAAATATATAATTAATTTTAACCTTAGTTTAACCTAAGGGTCTGTTTGTTTGGCTGTAATTGGTTTTCTGAAAAACCAATTCCAGAAAACCAATTACATTTCTGGAAAACCAATTCCAGAAAACCAATTACATTGTTTGGATGCTGCATTGTAAAATGTTTTACACTGTTTGGTTAGTTTTCCTGAAAACAATTTACGAAATCTATTTTTTTTTGTAAAAATGTATATATTTTTATATTTTTCTTGTTATTTACATTTTAATTTTTTTAAGTTATTTTATAAAATTGTATTTTATAAAATTTTGAAATGAAATGTTTTATTTGTATAAGTACATGAAATTAAATTTGTAGAAAATATACTAATTATGTTGATTGTGTTATAAATACACAATTTTAGGTTTGAAGTTTTAGGTTTGAAGTATTCATTATACTTTATCTATAAGCATTTTTAAAATTTTAAATTTTAACTCATAATTAATATTATATGTAGGTTTAATTAATATAATGTTGATAATGTATTAAAAATATATTATCAAAGTATATAATTAAAATTACATCATTATTAAAACAACAATAGTACATCACATTGAAATAATAATAATATTTTCAAAGTGTTTAATTAAAACTACACCACATTAAGATAACGATATTATCCAACCATAATAATACAAAGATATTGTCTAATTCATAATTAGTGCTACAAAACATCAAACCAACAATTGATTAAAGTTTATAAATAGTACTACAACACATTAAAGTTTAAATATTGTCTAAGTCATAAATAGTAGTACTCCACATTAAAAGTTCATATCCTAACTTTGAGGAAACTTTTGAAGCCAAATTTTCCTATGTTTTGGTTTTTTTGCCAAGAAAGCTTTGGCCTCCAACTCATTTTTTGCCAAAAAATCGAAGACCTCACAAAGAAATTCGTCATCAAAGCCTTCTTTCTCCATTGACATAACTTCTTCATAAAGATATGGTGTGTGATCCTCTATAATTTTTTTAGTGCTTCTGCAATCTCACCAAGTTTCTCACCTACAAATTTAATATGATTATCCTTGACATTGTCTTGGACATTCTTCCTTTTACGTTTTGATGTACCAGATGAAGATAATTTTGTTTTTTCCTCATCAATATCTGGAGTGTCGAAATTTAACGGCATTGAACCTTCATTAACATCACCCAATTCTATATCAGCAAAGGTTCTAGCAAAACTCCCTTTTGCCATATCTTGATCAACAACAAGAGCCATCTCATCATAAAAATCAATTTTTTTTGTTAAAAAATGGTCCATATTTTGGGCGTGCATATTAAATATTATACACAATTAGAATAAATAGTAAAATTCAAATATCATTTATTAAAAATAAGTATATAAAGATTACCGTCACTATAGCATCATATGTCACTTCGTCGCAAGTTATCATTCTCAGGTTCTCGTCCCACCCTAATCCACTTTCTTCATGAATTGTACATATAGTTTTCCATGTATTTTTGATAGCCCTCAAATGATTTTCCACGTGTTTGGAACCAACATTCTTACTTGTTACCCACAATGAAAAGAACGCATAAATCCAACATCATCCGAGAAAGCAAAAGAAAGAATGAGAACTGTTGAAAGTGGTCAAAATACCATGCATGAAAGGGAATCATATGAACAAAAACGGAGAAAAAAAATCCAAATTAGAAAATCAGCTAAAAAAGTGAGGTAACATACAGATTTTAGATAAAAATGTAACGAATAAGGAACCTTAGAATTCACCCCGATGAAAAATTGGATTTGAGAGGCTAGCGGATCAGAAAGATTTTTATGGAATGTCCTACTCTTGCTCGAGCTACTAATTGTCTATATATAGTCGTATCTTCCAAATCTTTTCCTCCTACTGCACACAATTGGCATGTTCCTCCATTGGGGTTCTTTTGGCGTGACTATTTTTCTATCAATATCCGATTATTAAGAAGAGAATGCCGTAATGAATGGAATGGACGATTCCTATTCTCATATCTTTCCCTCATCCTGTTCCTAGTTTTTAAGCTACTGATGAAACTATCTTCTTCCATTTTCTTTGTCTTGATAATTTCTAATAGCTGACCTAGAAAAGACTGATTTTCCTTTATTCGTTGACCGAGAGCTTCTTACTAACAGCTACCTGACCACAATCACTCAATCTATTAACTCCCGAGCTTTTGTTTTAGAGTGGAAGAGAACTAGTAGATAATTCCACAACATCCACATGTTGAATGGAAAGACCTGGGCAGCTAGTGAGTGCAATGGGGAAAGTTTTCTTTACTCTTTTAATTTCAGGTTGCAAATATGATAAGGTTTCTATGGATAGCTACAATAAGCCTGTTCCAGCAATTTTATAGTCTTTTGAATTGAATAATTTATGGTAAGGGGTTTTCATCGTAAAGTTTTCTTTCTTTTTGTTATTTAACTTTTAAAGCTCTTAGAGTAACCCACTACACTTCCAACAAGATAAAAGTTCTTTCACACCCATGATTTACAATCTCAAAAGCATTACAAAAAGAGCTCAATATGAATTTCCATAACATAAAGCCTCAGAAATCAACTAAAAAGAAACCATTTTTTTATCAAACTTAACAAATTTGCATTATCTTTAACCTGAAAAAAAAGAAAGAAGAGAAACTGAATAAGAGAGATCCATTGAAAAAAAGAAACAACCATTTAAAATACCCATCAAAACAAAAGAGACTTTCAACAACAATTTCTAGGAGATTCTGGGCATTTCTATAACCTAAATCCGGTATAAAAGCACTAGTAAACAGAGTTAAAAGCCAAGTAATATGGGAATGGTGCAGTGCTCGTGTTTCTCCCAATGGCGAAAGGCATGAAATGTCGACCTCCTAAATGGTAATAAAAATGGATCCAGAACAAATTCACAAGCTTTATGAGAAATTGAAAGAAATCCATATCTTATTTACGTTTAACTAACAACATAAACTTCCATAAGTCGGAAAGTATCAACACAAAGAATGTCATCATCAAGCATATAAATTTAGGTAAACATTGTGACCCAAAAGGACAAACAAATTAAATATCATGCAGTTAAGCCAATAATAAAGACATAAAAGAGAGAGAAATAAAAAAAACAACCTGGATTTGTTGAGCTGTCAAAGTAAAGACCGAGAGTTGGGAGAAAAGAAATTAAAAAAAAATGATAATAAGGAAGTGAAAAGGAAATAATCTGGAAATGGTTTAGACTCTAAAAGAGTTCCCCAAAAAAAAGTCATGAAATGTCGACCTCTTAAATGGTAATCTGGAAAGCATATGGATACTAGTAAACAACGAAAAAGACAGAAATTCATAAGAAGGAAACTATAAATGGTAATAAAAATGGGTTTTAAGAACCAAAAAGATCCCAGATGAAATGTTGACCTAGGTGGTTACCGAATCAATCACCACATATAGAGGGAAAATGACAGCTAGATTAGTACCTTTTAAAGAGATTTACCCTTGGAAATCAAAGAGAAAAACAAAAGGGGAGGAAGAGCATTAGGGATTCGAAATATTACCTTGGAATCCTAGAGCTCCTCCCTTGATTTTGCTGGAAAAAATTTGTTGATTTTGTTGTTGGTGAGAAGAAGATGGTGATAGTGGATCGGAGAATGAAGGAGATCAAAGGCAAAGAAAAATGGGAGGCAGTTGGTTCGTAAAATGAATTCTCAATTTTTCTATGGTAAGTTGTTTTACGGGCCAAATGAGCTTCTTTTACATTGATTGTAATTGGTTTTACATTGACCAAAGGCTTTTACGGGAACCAAACATGGAAATTGGGAGAAAACCAATTTCGTAATTGATTTTCCTAAAAACAAACAGACCCTAAATTTTGTTTCTTTTAAATATATAATAACTTGGCCTAATGATTTTATTAACCAGGAATATGATTAGTATACATATACGGTTTCGAATGAAATTGGAATGTGTAAAAAGTTAGGGGTTAATTTAGAATGAAGGTCATAGTTTAGGGATGAAATTAAAATGTTTAAAAGTTTTTAGGACTAATTTATAATAATATTGATAGTTTAGGGATGAAATTGAAACATTTAAAAGTTTAAAGACCAATTTAAAATAAGGTCATATTTTGAAGACACGTGATACAATTAACTCATTTTAATATAAAAAATAGGGTAAATTACAAATTTCATCATTGAACTTTATTCTCTCTCCTATTTTGCTCATTGAACTTTAAAAGTTTTCAATTTTCTCACTGAATTTAATACATTAGATTTTTTGGGTCACTAAACTTTACTCTCTCTCCTCTTTTGGTAACTTTGTAGGTAAATAGTTAACAACGTTAAAAATGACATTACTTTAATAAAACAACATTTTCACCAAAACAACGTCATTTTACATATATATATATATATATATATATATATATATATATATAATAACCTATTTTAACGTCGTTAACTATTTAATAGTCAAGTGACCAAAAAACTCAATGTATTTAGTTTAGTGAGGAAATTAAAAAGATTCAAAGTATAGTGAGTAAAATAAGAGAGAGAATAAATCTCAATTATCCAATCTGTAATTTACCCTAAAAATTTTGTTAAGATTTAAAAGATAGATGAAAGAATTGGAACCATTGGAAATCCGGTGGTGGAGATTTTAGATTCCATTGTCAATTTATAAAACTTAACGGGTTGCTATCGTGCTTCTCTTATTCATTTTTATATTTTAAAATTAATGCGAAAATTGACATAATAAAGTAGATCTTCTTATCTCCATTCTTGACGTCTCTTCTAATAATGTTTTCTTTTTGTAATTAAATACTATTGCGCAAAGATGAAGTTAAATGTTGCACTTGGAAATGAGTACTCCTTCGAGTTAACTCAATCTCGATAAATTTGAAAACCATGAATTATTTGGGTGGTCAACAATATCAGCAATATCTCATTTTAAGTGAATGTTGAATTCATTTTATTCCAAAGTCAATGTTATTAGACCACAATTAGATTGAATAAAATTTATATCCATCTTTTAACTTAAAAATTAAAAAAAAATTCAAAAATAATTTAGAGATAAAAAAAAATGATTCATGATTTGCGAGAAGAATCTTAGGTTGAGGAATTCATGATTGTTATCCAACTTATTTTATTCCATATGTCAAACAAAGTCATTAATGACTTACAGTGTACATCCTTATCTATCCTTATGACAAACAATGTACATGCATGAGGTTGTGATTTTGCTCTTAATAGATATATAGCCTATGTTTTGGGTGGTTATAATGAGAACAACTTGATGCTATTGATGTGAAAAAAATAAACTATACACTATTAATGAATTCATAACTCAAAATTTTGATGGTTCTAACGAGATAGACTTGATGAATTCACGAATTTGAAAGATTGAATTTCACGCTCTTAATGAGCTCTTAATGAGTTTATAGCACAAGATTTGAACAGTCCTTGTAAGATGAACATGATGAATTCACCAAATTGAAATTATGAACTATTAAATGTTTATAATAAATTTATATCTCAGGCTTTGGACGGTCATTGTGAGACAAACTTGATAAATTCATAGATCTTAAAATTGAGAGATTGAGCTTTCTAAATTATCTTAATGATTTTAAATCTCTGATTTAAGTAGTCTATATTTAAAAAGACTTGATGAAATCACCTACATCACTCACTGCTAGCCGCACCGATCATCAACATGTCGCCGAAGCTGTCGAACCGAGACAAATCGCTGAAATTATGGGATCATTTAAAACGACCCATGAGCGACCAAATACTCCACCAGACCTCCGTACTAATCTCTAAGAGGTCCTATAAAAAACTCTTTTTGAAATTCTTGTAAAACGGGGATCTCCGATTTTAAAAAAAATATACATCCAATACAGCCAAATAATTTTAGAAGGTTTTTTTTTTGTTGATTCTTGTTTCTGTGAGTAATTTTTTTGAGCAAAAGGAAAAAGAAAGGAAAATAGAAAAATGAAGATAGTGCTTACCATAATCTCGTCGAAGTTTAGGAGCGGTCGCATGAGTCGTTGCGACGAAGAGTCGGAAGGTCGAGAGGCTTTTGTCCATTTTGAAGGTTTGCATGTTGGATTCTAGCTTTCATTTTAAGTTTCAAGGCCGATTAGGGTCTCGATCTAGAGATCTTGAGGTTTTAGAAAAGGGAAGATGGAATATTTAGGGGTGGTCGGAGCGAACAATGGCCACCAAAAGATGGTGGCCGGTGAATGGGCATGGGTTTCGGTGGTTCATGGCCGAAGTGGAAGAAGAAAGAACAAGAAGCGGCTTAGTTCCCTTATGCGTTTTTTACATTTTGATCACTTCTTGGTACGAATACGTCACTAGGTATTATATCATTTATGAGTATATACGTATATATGTTATGGCTAAATGTACATTTTTTTTCTCATTTCTTATTAAATGTCATGCGTACATTATGCATGCACTCACCTGATTACATCTATCATTGTTGTTTATTTTTTATGTGTTAAACAAGTCTTTATAATTTATATGTATGTTATATGCGTATGTAGTATGTATTTCCTATAATTCATATTTATTGTTTTGCATAGCAAGTTTTTATATTATAAATAATATGTATATTATATGTATGGTATATATCCGTATGCTTTATTACATGTATATGTTTGTATTCTAGGTATGTAACACCCATAACCCTATACGGCTTGGAATACGAGTTAAATATGTTACAATAACGTTACAAACATTCACTAATCATAAACACTTAAAAATTTATTCATTTCAAAAGTTTTCATTTTTCAACTTTAAACTATTTCATTAATCGTATAAAATCATAAAATAATATTTAATAATCCAAAACGAATCCAGATTTAGGCAACATTTAGAAATTTTAGTGCTGCTTCATAAACTATTTAAAACATGCCTAAATATTACTTAATTTAAAAGCCATTTAAAACTCAATATTTATACTATTCTTTCATAACTACGATTATAACTAAAATTAGCCAATTTTAAAATAGTCATAGGTTACTATTACAACCCTTTTTAAAAATAAATCCGATAAAGCAATCATCAGATATAATGTACATGCCACTAATACATCAAAGATAAGATGTCTTACTGATGTTTTTGGTAGGTTTGATTTCCAAACGATGCTCGCAAAGCTCCTTATTTCACGTCCTTTCCTTTATTAGAACCTATACATGAAAATCATCACGCGCTAAGTACAACTTAGTGAGGCAGTAACATAGCTAAAATGAGATAAAACATAAATTTCATAAAGTATTATAAACATAAATATGTAATTTAAATAAAAGCATTAAAACTTTCAAACCGGGCTATTCATGTTGTTTTCCTCTTGAAAACCTGAAAATCATCATCTTGTAATTTTATAAAAAATCATGTAAGTCAACATTAAACATAACGAACAATTCTTATTCTTTTCATTCATACATATTTCAAACTTCATTTCATTTCATTTTCATATTCCTTTTTTTTCATAATTTTGTCATAACTTTCATATTTATTTGTATAGCTCAATGTATATGCAAGAGAATACAAGGTACGTGAGTAGAACATAAAATGCACACTAGGCACATCACGGTGGCAATCATAATTGAAACATATAACGCACTCCAAGTGCAATCATAACATGAGTATCAATGATGCATATCATAATTTACATGAATGTATCATAGCTTAACTGAAAAGTACTCAACTTAATGGCATGCCAAATGTACATACGACTCTCAATGCAACATACAGTGCACTTATAAATTATGTTATAATCATTTATTTATCAACATCTTAAAATCATAAACATTTAAAATTCTTCATCGTAAAAATCGTACTTGGGCAGTTCATACCCTAAATCATTTGTAAAACTTTAAATGTACATTATGGGAATAATCCATCATTAAAATAGAAAACATACTTTAATTAATATGAGGTCGACTTTCACAATTCGTCCTCAATCAGAATATCTAAATAAATAAGTTGAGTTCACTTTGACACTAAATAAATTAATACCAGAGTTTATTTATTATAAAAGGAGATGTAAGCACATTGCTGAACCTCGTTAAAATTCTTGAGTTCTTTTCATTTTCTTTACCCGATTATTCAACAATTGGTATCAGATGTCAGGAGCCAAATTCAAAGTTACGAAATTCGATGGTCAGGGTAACTTTGGATTATGGCAAACAAGGGTGAAGGATCTGTTAGCGCAGCATGGGATCCTGAAGGCTTTGCGACCTACAAAGCCTGCGTCGATGAAGGAGGAAGATTGGGAAGAATTACAGTAGCAAGCGGCAGGAACCATACGATTATGTTTGGCGGACGAGGCCATGTATCACGTCATTCATGTATCGTCTCCAGATGAAATTTTGAAGAAGTTGGAAAGTCAATTTATGTCCAAATCCTTAATGACTAAAATGTATCTGAAGCAACGGCTGTATGGGCTGAAGATGCAGGACAGTCATGATTTGGCGCAAAACGTGAATGCCTTCAATCAAATCATTTCTGATTTGGCTCGACTTGATGTGAAAATTGAGGATGAAGACAAAGCGATGATTCTGTTGTGTTCGTTGCCTCCCTCTTACGAACACATGGTGACTACTCTTACATATGGGAAAGATACTATCAAAGTTGAGGAGATTACTGCAGCCTTGTTGCTCACAACCAGCGGAAGCAGAATTTAAGGGAAAGCTCTCAAGCTGAGAGCTTATATGTCAAGGGTAATCGAGACTGTGGACAGAAGCCAGAGAAGGCATGGTCTGTGAAGCGAAATTTCAGATCCAAATATAGGGATAAGAAGACAATTCACTATTACAAGTGCAATGAGGCGGGACATATGAAGCGAGACTGTCCGAAGTTGAAAAAAAAGACTGATGAGAAGCGTGATGACTTATCCAAACATGTGAATGTGGTCGAGGATGACAATTCTGATTACAGTGAGGGTGATATGCTCTCTATTTCAATGACTCAACTGTCGGATGCATGGATTCTTGATTCTAGATGTTCTTATCAAATCACGCCAAATAGGGAATGATTTTCGACATACAGGTCAGTTAATTATGGTTCTGTTTATTTGGGTGATTATCGATGTTGCAATAATGTTGGTATTGGTGATGTCAGAATTAACATGTATGATGATTCTGTTCAGACGTTGTGTGGTGTTTGACATATCCCAGATTTGAAGAAGAATTTGATTTCCTTGGGCACTTTGCACAAGAATGGTTTTATCCCTAAGGCTGGGGAGAATAAGGAAACCATTCGAATTATTAAAGGAGCTTTGACTGTGATGAAAGGAAAGATGACTGCAGGGAATATTTATAGATTGTTAGGGAGTACCGTTGTAGGTGGAGTTCATTCTGTTGAGTCCTGTGATAATACTACCAAACTGTGGTATATACATCTTGCTCATCTTAGTTAATGTCTCTTTTGCACTTACTATTAGCAGTGATGATCTGATTACTTTTCATGATGCTGTTACTAGTCAGGAAAATGATAAGTGGGTGGCTGCCATGGTTAAGGAGATTGAGTCTTTGAATCACAATCGAACATGGGAGTTAGTTCGCCTTTCTGAGGGTAAGAAGCCTATTGGTTACAAATGGGTGTATAAGAAGAAACCAACAGTAACAGAAAAAGAGGGGGATAAGTTCAAGGCTCGTTTGGTAAAAAAGGCTTTTTCATAATAGAAAAGAGTTTATTATGATGAAAACTTTTCTCCTGTGGTCAGGCACACTTCAATCCGAGAAGTACTTGCATTGGTGGCTAGTTGGGATTTGCATTTAGAGTAGATGGATGTTAAAACTGCTTTTTTACATAGTGATTTAGAGGAGCAGATCTACATGCAGCAGCCTGAAGGTTTCAATCTACCTGGAAATGAGCATTTAATTTGCAGATTGAAGAAATCTTTGTGCGGGTTGAAACAGTCTCCGAGAAAATGGTACAAACGGTTTGACTCCTATATGATCAAGATTGGCTACAAGCGATGTGATTATGATTGTTGTGTCTATGCTAAGAAACTTGATGATGGTTCTTTTATTTTTCTGTTTCTGTATGTTGATGATATGTTAATTACTACGAAGAACATTGATGATGTTATCAGTTTGAAAACTTTATTGAGTTAGGAATTTGACATGAAAGATTTAGGTGCTGCAAAGAAAATTCTTGGAATGAAAATTTGTAGGGACAGAGACTCTAGGAAACTATGACTATCTCAATAGGGTTATGTTGAGAAAATGCTAGAATGGTTTGCGATGAGCAGTGCAAAACCAATGAGCATTCCATTGGAGAATCACTTTAAGATCTCATCAGAACAGTACCCTAAGACAGATAAGGAAGCTGAAGATATGGGGAAGGTTCCGTATTCTAATACTGTTGGCTGCTTGATGTATGCAAATATGTACTCGTCCTGATTTAGCTCATGTTGTTAGTCAAGTTTGTAAGTACATGTCTAAACCTAGTAAGCAACATTGGGAAGCAGTCAAGTGATATTTAGGTACTTAAAGGGTATTGTGAGACATGGAATTGTTTTGGTAGTCAGCGGGATAATCCTTTGGTTGTAGGATATGTGGATTCAGACTATGCGAGTGACTTGGATAATAACAGAACTACGAAGGGTATGCCTTTACTCTTGGTGGAGGGCCTATTTGTTGGAAGTCTACTGTTCAATCTGTTGTGGCATTAACTACAACTGAAGTTGAATATATGACAGGGGCTGAAGCTACAAAAGAATCTTTATGATTTACTGGTTTAGTGAAGGAGTTGGGTCTTCAGCAAGGTGAAGTTCAGTTGCTTTGTGACAATCAAAGTACTATTAACTTAGCTAAGAATCAGGTATATCATGCTAGAAGTAAGCATATTGTTGTAAGGTTTAACAAGATTAGAGAGTTGGTTGCATCTGGAGAGATTTTGTTTCAGAAGGTACATACTGATGAGAATGTCATTGATATGTTCACCAAGCCAGTTACGACAGACAAGTTCATACATTGCTTGGACTTGTTGAATGTTTCGAGTTGTTAAAGGAGTAAGGTAACCCAACCCACATTGAATGTTTCCTAAGGGGCAAGATATTCGCCAAGGTGGAGGTTTGTTAGGTATGGCTCATAAATATACTGGTAATTTACAAAGAAAGTCTCGTAGTAGGGGTTATGATTATGTGGGTTGGGGGTGCGTAGCCCCGTGGTACGGTACAAGGTTATTTTTGTAAATATGTACCAGGGTTTATTTATTATAAAAAGAGATGTAACCTAAACCTATGAGACATTGAATTGAATAAAAATTCTAGCGTCGCCTAGGGCACCGAGGACGTAAGCACATTGCTGAACCTCGTTAAAATTCTTGTGTTCTTTCCGTTTTCTTTACCCGATTATTCAACAAAATCCAACAGTATAAAATTCATCCTCTAATCATTTTTGTATAGTTTATGGTGAATTTCTAAACCTACTGTTCGAATCATAATTTCTAGACAACTTTCCCTAATTAACATCCTTAACTAAATTCCATAATTCTATAAGCTTAATAAATGAACATATAGACTAGAATAAGATAAAATTAGGAGTCACTTATTACCATAGTAACTTCGTTATTGGCTCACCGCAAGAAAATGTTTGTACGATAACTTAAATAAAAATTAAATGCACTCACATTTGCCTCCCTATTAAACCTTCTCCACGATAATTTTCTCAATCCTGCACTTTTCCCTTCTCTTTCGAGTTACTTGGATTACTATATTTATCGTGGTCTGACAACGTCATATAATACATAAAATATTTAAACTATATGTTAGTATCGAACTAACATAATCTAAGCTTAAATATAAAGTTTGATAGATATAAAATCGATACTTAAATCGATATAAAACTAAATCATGTTTTCCATCCACATTTCAAACTTCTAAAAAATGCTTATTCGATTCCATAAATATTTATTTTCCATTATCAACCCTTCACCTTTTACCAATTACACGATCAAGCCACTAATTATGATTTTTTTTCTAGAATTCACCTTAACTTCTCCATTAAATTCATATTCATCCTTCACATCATGATCATTGTACTTTAATTTCTAAAATTTCCAGCATCTTAATAAAATTCTCAAATAAATACTTTAACATTCAAAAACTTGAAATTTCATCCCAAATTTTCTTAGACTTTTCGAATTTAACTACCCATGTTTATAAACTTGTAATTTGATTCCAAATCAACTTTCTAACTTAAAGTTTCAGCATTGCATAATTAAAAATTCAACCTTGAACACCCCAATGATCACATTTATACAATAATGTCCCACAATTCTCAAAACTTGTAAATTAGCCTATTTACTATCTCAAGGTTCCAAATTAATCCAAATTGATCTCAAAGTCTCATAGAACACTTCTAATATCATTTCTAGGCTATAGGATTTTTTTTAATATTTCCCCCCAAATTTTCCTGATGGTCGAATACTATAAGGTAGGAATTCCATGTTTTCGTACTTGATTCAAGCATCAATTCAACCTTTAAACATTATTTCTAAGCTTCTAAAATCAAACCCGTAACATAATTAATCCAAATCAAATTTTCTTTAAAACCATATGTCATAGCTGAATGGTCTTTTACTCAATTTCAACTGATTTTAATCATCACACATGCCTTAGAATTAATCTCTAGCATCAATAACATAAAAATCTTTTATCAATCTTTCAAAATCCCTAAACCCTACATAAACCCTAATTTCCAATTTCATAAAAAAACATGTTCACCATGTAATATCTATACCAAATGGTAGAGAATTTCATGTAGATTAATTAACTATTTCACAACTTAGTCCAACAATCAATCATGTAACCTTAAAAATGAGCTTGAAAAATTTTCTTACTTTGTATGGAGACTAAAGGCTTGGAGAGAATAAATGCTGAAAAATATGCTAGTTTTCTTGATTATTCTAGTGTTAAATTAAGTTTAACACATGGCTTAATAATGTAATTGAATATCAAATTCAATTAATGAGAAATCCCTAATTTGCCATTAATGAAACTTTATATTTACAATATGCCGTTGAATTATATTCCATTAAAATATTCCTTAGTCAAAGATGAACCAACTTGACCTTGACTTTCAACTTTGACCATAAAATGTTTGGAAATTCTATTTTAGACACTAAATTTCCATTATTCGGCTCAAATATGAAAATTACCTTAATTTGTGCAAAATTACTCTAATATAAAATATGGAAATAATATTTACAACACTTATCTAATATTCTTAAAATATTCGTAAAATTATGGTTTGATCCGATTATCTGATTTATATACCAAACTTTATGGCTTTATAGCTTTTAACACAAATCCCGTACCGAAAATCTGTTTACCACGAAAATCCTTGCTTTAGGCCAAAACGTTCATTTACAGACTGGAATATATAATTTTTCTAAAATTACATTTTTTGTCCCTAAACTTTTATAAATTTTATACTTTAGGCATCAAACTTTCAAAACTCTCATTTTAGTCACTAACTAAAATTTAGGGTATTACAAGGTAAGTTTGTTTTTAGATTTCAATTTATTTTTGTATTTTTTTACAATTTAGTCCTTAAATTAGACATCTTTTATGATTTAGTCCTTAAACTTTAGAACTTTTAAAATTAGTCCCTAAAAATTTAAATTAGGGAATAATTCAATTTGACCTTTGCATTAACATGCCCGAGGGTCCAAATTTATTATTCGATTCCATAATTGACATAATTAATCTGGGTTAACAATTAGAGCATTCGTTTTAGATTTTTCACACTTTTGTCCTTTAATTTAGGGGATAATTTGATTTGGATTTCACATTAACATGCTCGAAGGTCCAATTTGATTATTCGATTAATTAATTAGTTAAGATAATTTTGACACTCTAGGTTAAAGAAAGCCTTAATTAACTAACCTAGTATATTTAGGTCTTTAAAATAATTGTGTGGTTGCATTGTGATTTTTTTTTAATTTATAAGGAAATGTTCATTTACCAAGGAATTAATAGTGTATCCTTGGCGTTATTCTAAGGGTTGACCATTGCGAATTCCCGAAGTAAATCAACATCTTGCTCAAAAACTCGCATCATGTTTACTTAATTAATCAAGGCAATGTCTGTTTATGGAGATCGATAACAAAGCTTTTGCATTACATGCTCAAGAATGGTCGTTATTAGTCTAGGTAAATCGAGAACCTTTTCAAACTTGCATATATAATGATTTTTAAATTAAATAAAACCTCAATCTCAAAAGTTCCAATTTTTAAATATAGGGTAATCAACTAGGTACCGATTTTTTGGCACTGTGGGGGTGTTAATCATTCTCTACGCGTAACTGACTCCCGAACCCGATTTCTAGTTTTCATAGACTAAAATTTCGTATTTTTATAAAATAAAAATGTTTTATTAAAACTACCCAATTTTAGGTTTTCCAATCGAACCTGAAAATTATTGGTGGCGACTCCTAAAAGTTTATTAAAAAATCATTTCAAGACCCCTATCGTTTCAACTAGTCGAGTTATTCCCTCGAAGGGTCAGTTGCGACAAGTGTTTTGGGTGGGTAGTTTTCATTTAATAATTTTACCCTTTTATTACTATCACAAGTGGGTTCCAATTCCTCACTTCAAATGTACATAATTTGGAAGGTTATTTTAATTTTGGGGGGCAATATCCATTGTAAGGATTACATCAATCCAAGGGAATTTCTTCAGGTAATGAATTCTACTACAACATAATTATTATACATTTTCTTTATTTATTTATTGTTATTATGTAATAGTCAATTCCAAATTCTTTATTTTGCAACAATATTTTTATTAATACTGAATACATATTATTTTATGTATTTTTACTATTTGTGATCTTTACATTTATAATGAATTATTATTTTTCTCATCTATAAAAATAGATAATATTGAATTAAATTAAATATCATCTCTTGTGTGATCTTTTTGTGCTAGTATTATTTTTGATTTCCTTTTCACTCTTAATTTCCAGAAAATAATGAATTTAATCTTAATATAAAACTCTCCCAATATTATATTTTTAGATTAACGTTAAATTTTTTACCCTTTAAATCAAAGTGGGATTATTTGTAGTGTCACAGATCGCGAGCCCATGACCGAGTTCACAACGCAAGAAGGTGCATGTGAAAACTTAGGTGGCATTTTGGGCCTTGGCAGGCCCTTCTAGACTGGAAAATTCCATGGAGATGAAGAGCGTTGCAAATATTCTTGATCATCTTGATTCTTTCTATAATCCTTGTAATCTTCTTTCTAAGGCAAGTTATCAGAAGCATTGTATTGTTTAGTTAGATAGAGAGATATTGTAATTATGTTCCTTATATTAGGGGATTGTATTCAATCTGGTCCATCGATGTACTTAGATCATAGCCGTTCATCGAGGAGAGCCTTCGCTAAAAATTGAGGCCTATCATCCTCATTTGTACTCACTTTTTCATTTTGAGAAATCACAGAGCATTCTCTCAAATTATCTTGTCTTTTTTGTGTGCTTGCTTTCTCCTTCAAAGTTATTTAGATTCCATTGCTAATCTAAGAATATTTGATTGTATTGTTTTTAGCTTCCATTGCAAATCTAAGCATATTTTTTAGGCAAAAATAGGGAAAATATTGACAATTTTCACTAAGATTAGAAATGATATTGGAATGGCTCTTCATACTTTAGAAGTTGATTTGGATAAATTTGAAACATTGTGATAGTGAAGGGGTTATTTTGCAAGTTTTGGAAATTTTGGGACATTAAAGTATAAATGTTCATCTGTGAGGGTTAATTACTGGAATTTAATGTTTAGAAGTTAAAAGTGAAGTTAGAATATTATTTTGGATCAAATTACAAGAAGTTGAAAGTTAGTGGCTAGTTTGAATTATGTTAGAAAGTTTGGGGATTAATTTCAAGTTTTTAAATGTTAATGTATTAGATTGAGTGAAGTGTTATGATACTGGAAATTTATGTTTGGATACTGAATTTGAAGTTTGAATGATGATTTGGCACCAATTGCATATTTGGTTAAGTTTAGTGGTTTATTCGAAAAGATTAGAATAAATGACACGTTTGTAAATATGATTATATTAATTGAATATATTATTTTAATGTTGGAAATTTTGGGTATTAAGTTTGGATCTAATTAAGTGGTGATCGAAGACCATTTTGAATTAATTGGAAAAGTTAGTATGAATTCTAAAAGAATTCATAAATGATGACTAAATTGTGAAGTTTGTGAAAGTTAACTGAATTAGTGATGAAGATGATAATATAAGGAATTTGAGAATTTGTTTGGAAATGTAGATTGTTATTGAATAGTGAAGTAATTTTATATAAGATATAATTTGTGGATTTGGATTATGTTAGTATAATACTAACATAGGCTTTGAATATTTGTGTTTTGTATATGAATTTATCTAGGCTACGATAAATTTTGTGATCGAATCGAGTTGAAAGCAAAGGATCAAGTACGAGCATAAAAAGTTCTAGTAAGGCATTACCAGGTGAGTACAGTTTATTTATTTAATTATTCTGATTGTGGAAGACTTGCGATAAGTCAACCTCATATGATTAATTTTGATTATGGAATATTTCCATAATTCTTATATAAAGGTTTTATGAATGATTTTAGGGCATGAATGCCCCAAAGTATTGTATATGATGTTGTATTTTAAATTATGGATGATTTTAGGTATGAACTGCCCAAGTTATGAATTTTATATTGATGAGATAAAAATGTTTCTAAATTGGAATGCTTGATTAATAAATGGATATGATTTTATTGTAAAGTCTATTGTATGTTCCATAGAGAGTTGTAGGTAAAATTGGCATGCTATGAGGTGGAGTGATTATTATTCAAGTGTTATTGATACAATACATTTATGTACTTCATGTGTAGCACTTATGGTACGATTGATATAGGCATTTTCGAGTGCGGATTGTTGATGTTAACATGTGGGCACTTATTAGTGCATATTGCGCACACTCGAGTGACTCACGTACCTTGCATTCTCTTTAGATATACATTGGGCTATGAAATTTAAATGTGAAAGTATTGAATATGTGATAGAATATAAATTATTTTTTATCGATTACTGGGATTTGATATTGATTGTCATGATTTCATAAAATCATGAGACGTTTATTTCTTTACAGGTTTACTGATGAAAGAAAATAACTTATTTAAGTCGGTTTGGAAATTCATGTGTTTTAATTGAATATACTTTTATTATTTTGAATTATTAAGTTATTTTATATTTTGTCTCACCTCAATTATTTTATAATGTCTCAGTAAGTTATACTTAGCGTGTTATGATTTTCACACATATGTACTGATAAGAATAAGGACGTGAAGTGAGGAGCATTAAAGACATCTCTCTTTTGGAAAATAGTACCAACCTACAATATCAGTAAGACACCCTAAATTTTTAATTTGGTTTATTAGTGGCATGTATATTATATCTGTTCAATTGCTATGATAGACTAGTTTTAAAATGGTCCATAATAATAAATTAGAACTGCTTTAATATGGCTAGTAGTAGATATAAGTAGTAGTATAAAAGAATAGTATTTTATAATATTATTCTTTAAAAGTTGATTTGATTGATTTTTAAATTAGACAATTTTATTTGTAATATGAAACAGAAATAACATTGCACTACCTAGTTATTGCTTAAAATAGAATACTAAATATGATGATAAAAAGTTATGTTATGATTTTACGTGATTAATTAAATTAGTTTTAAACCACTGAATTATAATTTTAAAATGAAACAAAACTTTATGGACATTTCAAGTAGGAAATGTTAATAAAGGTCAATCTGGCATCTTAACTTGTATTTGAGTGCGTATACAGGTTAAGGGTGTTACATCCTAACCCTTTTAGTCGATAAAACCCTCTTCTTATCTCTATGGTGGATTAAAACCTCACAATCCCGTTTTAGCTCCCTTTCTCAGGTCGATCTAGCCAAACTCTATCGATATTAGGCATCTATACTTAGAAAATGGTTATCTCTCGAAAGCTTTTACAAGTCTAAACATTTAAAATATAAACAATGAGCAAAACAACAATTAAACATAAAAATACTTCAACCATTCATTAACACAAAATAAAAATCATTCAAAGCAAACCCAACACCAAATAATTTAATTCATGGTGGGGCTAAGTTCATTCATCATCAACGTTAAGTACAAACCCATATAAAATAAAGAAATGAAATAACAAGGAGAAGAGAAACTCCCAAATGAGCTACTTCCATGACCCTTAGAACCACCACCGTGAACCACCGTGAACCACCTTAGTGAGACAGCCTCTCAAGGTCCTATCTAATAACCCCTTCGAAGCTAGACTATGGAGGACACCATGAAAAATGAGGAAAATAATAAGAAAATGAAGGTTTGTGAGCTATCGCCTCCCTTACTTAAGTCACTCCCAAAAGTCCTCTAAAATGTAGGGTATCTTTAGAAATTTATAGTAGGGAATTTTATAGGGTTTTGGGCCCAAAAATTCCCTTGGAATCATAAGATTCATGTATTTTATGTGAATACGAGGTAAGCTAGCAAGTGGTCCCAAAAGTGTAATCATTGTAATGCAGTCATGTGAGGCTTGGACAACATGACAGCTTGATATGTTTACTATTTTGTCCTTTTTACACCCAAAATTTCTGTTCAAGAATGTTGTAGCAATATTTTCTCTCGATCATCTTGACCAGTCCTTTAGATCTTCTAATCTAGAATGCTATGGGGAATATTTTCTCCTCATTTGCTTTCTTTACCTATATAACACCAAAAACGCGAGACCTTTCCCTTTAGCAATATCAGTTTTAGCAATAAACTTATGCTGCAACAAAACCTTTCCACCACATGCAACATTATGACCTAAATGCAACTAAATGCTATGATAATGAATTTAAGACAACAAATTACTTGAGTAAAAAATCACAAAATATAGCCTCTTTACGGGGTTATCACACCCCAAACTTAAGCTATTACTTGTCCTCAACTATTGGATACTAATTAACAAAAGAAAAATGTTATGGCAAAGTTAAAGTCAAGATAATCACGTGGATAGAATTTCAACCCTCAGGAATTAATTTGGGTCAACATGCTATACACGTTGAAAATTTAAGAATCCACCCTAAAATGAAATCCTTTGTATGTGTGTACATGATTATCCAGTCTATGCTTAACAAAGTTAGAAAGATTCTAATCAAGTTCTCTATTCCTTTGTATAATACTTTTACCTTTAAGCACTCAGTTACTCTTAATTGTTTAAGATTCCAAATTTGTTAACACTGCTACGGCATGAGTCAACCTATCACAACTACCATCTCACACTCTAGATGAATTGGAGAAAACATTCCATCCCTAAACTAGTAGGTAGAGTCATTCCATGACTACTGTCATTCAATCATATGCTATGTTGCCATTTATTCAAAGGGGTTTCCAGGAAATATCATAGAAAAGAGGAGTGTCCCTCTACAGTTATTCCAAAGCATTTATTTTCAATTATACACAATTTTCAAACGTAAGAGAGTTTAAATTAGCCTTTAAAGCTTCATACAACATTTCAGTTCATTGACCATAATTTATGCTAAGGAAATCAAGAGTTCTTTTATAAAGAATTTCTAAGTT
The DNA here is from genome assembly GCF_006381635.1 of Hibiscus syriacus. Taxonomy (NCBI): domain Eukaryota; kingdom Viridiplantae; phylum Streptophyta; class Magnoliopsida; order Malvales; family Malvaceae; genus Hibiscus; species Hibiscus syriacus. Next base: position 650,108 of record NW_024063472.1, read on the forward strand.
CCATAAAGATAGAAAACATACAATTATGAATCAAAGAATCAAGTCCTATAATTATTTTTTATCATTGTCATCAGCCATGTACTTTCAATTATAGCCATAAAAAGTATTCATCATTAGGCATCATCAATTTATTCCAAGTAACTAGCTTAATCCTAACTAATGTCATAGCAAAATTTTTGCTAACACTATCAATGCAAATGCCTAATTATGATCAATACCTACCACACACTTGAGATAAGTATTATCCTGAATGCATGAAGACTACATTAAACTAAACTAAACTATATGAATGCAAAAACAAATGCAAATGCAAATGCAAAGAGAGGTACTCATTGTGGTGGTAAATCGGTCTTGCTCCCCATACACATCTGACGTTTCTTTAGCGAGGTAGGATGTCCTAATCGATCTCATTGGCGGTGTGTGAAGGTGTTGAACAATAAATGCCTTAGCAAGGATTGGGATTACATGTCCGGTTGATCTTTTCAATTTGCGTCTTGTCATGGGCGGATTAATTTTCTATGTCATTAGGATGGGTGATCTCTTCCTCTTCCATTTTTTTGGGATCCAACACTTGGGTTCGCTCAGAATACTTTAGGTTGTGCTAGAAATTGTGATGTCTTCCTCTTCTCGATGATCGAAGAATGGTGATTAGTGATCGGATCGATTGGGATTGGCACACCTGGTAGAACTTAATAGGCTACAACATTTTCTTCTTGAGAGGTCTCATCAGCAGGTGCTATAGCATTTTTTGGTTTGGCCAAAATCTCATCCTGGAACGGAGGGAGTTCATCGAGGGTTACTGGAAATATGTCCTTGAAGAAGAAAGATATCACCACATCCCGTTGCTTCACATAGGTGAAGAATGTGTGCAAATTGTCCTAAAGACTATCCAATTTATCCTTTTTTTGTGCGAATAATTCACCACAACTACCATTCTTGTTGCATCGATAGTTTTTGCGCCCTTCTCCAAAGTTCTACTTAGGACATCTTCATCGAATCCTATGAGCTTTGGGATCTTTTTTTTGGTGATACCTTTCTTGGTTAGAATAGTTTCTTCAAGGGGCTCCTTGATCACTTTGTTTTTTCTGCACAGAGCCGTGATTAAGTTTGGGAAGATTAACACAATCATAAACTTGCTTTACAATGATCTCACCGATATTGATTGGGCATCCCACAATGATTGAGTGGAGGAGAAGTAGTCGTTGAAGTATAACTATGGCATGATGTGAAGTAAGCATCAAACAAGTTTTGAGGAAATGATTCCATAGTTTTGATTGGGGGTTTTAGGCATTGTCTCTCTACACTTAACTTGTCGGGCCAGTCCGCCTTCTATTTAGATCCTCTAAAGCACAAGTCCTCCAAGGCTGCATTGACTGTCTCGATATCAGCTTCGGCAATAAACTTCACATGGTAATTCTCAACATTCTCAAGTTTAAAGAAATGGTTGATGGCCGATGGAGTAAAAACATTTTTGTACTTCATAGATAGACCGCATGCTGTGATGGGTCAGTGAGATGAGTTTTAAACTCCCTCACGATCTTTGGAGTGACATCACTGGGGTGTTTGGGTAATTGTTTCCACTTGTGCTTCATCACAATGTCCATGACCTTGGGGCCAAACCTTCTTTGTTTGCATCTAGAATAACAAAACCATTTTCTAATTAAATGGTTCGACCCTTGATAAGTTGAAAACGCTCATTCACCATGTTATCCTTGAATCTTTCGAAGTACTTCATGTTTTGGGAGGACAAGAAAGCTTCGGGGTTCATTTTGGAACAAGCCATGTGTTACTTGGAATAAAAAGATTCTAGAAAAATTGAAAGAAAGCTTAAAAGTGACAACAATGGGGGTTTTACGCTGAAGAGAAAATAAAAATAGAAGGAAAAGTTAAGAATGACAATGAAAAATGTAGTAGAGAAGAAAAAGAGTGGATAGTTTAGAAAAATAAAGTGGAGCGATGGGTGGTTTTGGGAAGAAGGGAGTTAATGCAAAAGTGAAAAATTAAGGACGAGAAATGAAGGTAATGATGAAGTGAATGGTGATTGGTTGGTTTGAAAAACAAAAGGAATAAAAATGAAATAAAAAAGATTTGTCTCCCTCTTTTTTTTGCCCAAACATATAAAATATTAGGGTTTTACTTAAAGTTTTCTATGCTTCTCACCCTAAGCCTCCACTTATCGTAAGAAAAAAGATAAAAGACATATTGAAATTAAAAAAGAACTGAAAAGTTAAGAAAAAACGGTTAAGTAAAAAATAAATTATTTATATATAAACTACGAAAATAAAAAGCTATAACGAAATTTTTTTAAAGGAAGATGGGCCAAACTTTCAAGCATCATGGAGAAGATGTGTTGACTTGTCTCACAGGATGGGGGCTCCAGTGTAGGCCTTTAGACGTTGGCATTCACCTTGAAGATGGTGCCATCATCTACGTTTTTTATGTCACCACTCCATTGGGAAAGACATGATGTACTTGAATTGCCTAGACCATCGAGACTTGAACTTGCCTAGGAATAACTTTAGCCTAATGTTTCTTACAACATTTCAGTTCATTGACCATAATTTATGCTAAGGAAATCAAGAGTTCTTTTATAAAGAATTTCTAAGTTCCTTAAGGATAGAAAACATACAATTATGTATCAAATAATCAAGTCCTATAATTGTTTTTATCATTCTCATCTGTCATGTACATTCAATTATAACCATAAAAAATATTCATCATTAGGCATCATCAATTTATTCCAAGTAACTAGCTTAATCCTATCTAATGCCATAGCAAAATTTTTTGCTAACACTATCAATGCAAATTTCTAATTATGAACAATACCTACCCCACACTTGAGAGAAACATTATCCTCAATGTATGAAGACTACATTAAACTAAACTAAACTATATGCAAATGCAAATGCAAATGCAAAGAGAGGTACTCATTGTGGTGGTAAATCGTCTTGCTCCCCATACACACAGCGAGGTAGGGATGTCCTAATCGATCTCATTGGTGGCGTATGAAGGCGTTACAATAACAAATGCCTCAGCAAGGATTGGGATTACATGTCTGGTTGATCTTTTCAATTTGCGTCTTATCATGAGTAGATTAATTTTCTGTGCTGAGTCTTTGGAAGATGGGTTCTAGCCTAGTTTCCTGATTGGATCTACTTCTATGTCATTAGGATGGGTGATCTCTTCTTCTTCCATTTGGTCGGGATCTAACACTTGGGTTCGCTCAGAATACTTTAGGTTATGCTACGCATTGGTGACGTCTTCCTCTTCCTCGATGATCGAAGAATGGTGATTAGTGATCGGATCGATTAGGATTGGCACACCGGGTAAAACTTAATATGCTACAACAATTTCTTCTTGAGGAGTCTCATCAGCAGGTGCTATAGCATTTTTTTGGTTTGGCCAAAATCTCATCTTGGAATGGAGGGAGTTCATCGAGGGTTACTGGAAATATGTCCTTGAAGAAGGAAGATATCACCACATCTCGTTGCTTCACATAGGTGAAGAATGTGTGCAAATTGTCCTACAGACTATCCAATTTATCCTTTATTTTGTGCGAAGAATTCACCACAGCTACCATTCTTGTTGCAGCGATATTTTTTGCTCCCTTCTCCAAAGTTCTACTTAGGGCATATTCATCGAATCCCATGAGCTCTGGGATCTTTTCTTTGGTGATACCTTTCTTGGTTAGAATAGTTTCTTCAAGGGCTCCTCGATCACTTTTTTTTTCTACACAGAGTCGTGATTAAGCTGGGTAAGATTAACACAATTATAAACTTGCTTTACAATGATCTCACCGATATTGATTTGGTATTCCACAATGATTGAGTGGAGGAGAAGTAGTCGCTGAAGTAGAACTATGGCATGATGTGAAGTAGGCATCAAATAATTTTTGAGGAAATAATTCCATAGTTTTGCTTTGGGGTTTTAGGCATTGTCTCTCTACACTTAATTTTCAGGCCAATCCCCATTCCATTTAGATCCTCGAAAGCACAAGTCCTCCAAGGCTGCATTGACTGCCTCGATATCAGCTTCGGCAACAAACTTCACATGTGATTCTTAATATTCTCGAGTTTAAAGAAATGGTTGATGGCCGATGGAGTAAAAAAAATTTTGTACCTTGCACATAGACCGCAAGTTGTCATGGTCAATGAGATGAGTTTTAAACTCCCTCACGATCGTTGGAGTTACATCACCGGGGTGTTTAGCTAACTGTTTCCACTTGTACTTCGTCACAACGTCCATGACCTTGGGGGCAAAGCTTCTTTGTTTGCATCTGAAATAACAAAACCATTTTCTAATTAAACGATCCGACCCTTGATAAGTTAGAAACGCTCATTCGCTATGTTGTCCTTTAATCTTTCAAAGTGCTTCATGTTTTGGGAGGACAAGAAAGCTTCGGGGTTCATTTTGGAACAAGCCATGTGTTACCTGGAATAAAACGATTATAGAAAAATTGAAAGAAAGCTTAAAAGTGTCAAAAATGGGGGTTTTACGGGAGAGAAAATAAAAATAGAAGGAAAAGTTAAGAATGACAATGAAAAATGTAGTAGAGAAGAAAAATAGTGGATAGTTTAGAAAATTAAAGTGGGTTGATGGGTGGCTTTGGGAAGAAGGGAGTTAATGAAAAATTGAAAAATTAAGAACAAGAAATGAAAGTAATGATGAAGTGAATGGTGATTGGTTGGTTTGAAAAACAAAAAGAATAAAATAAAAATAAAAAAGATTTTTCCCTCTTTTTTTGCCCAAACTTATAAAATATTAGGGTTTTGCTTCAAGTTTTCTATGCTTCTTAGTCTAAGCCTCCACTTGTCATAAGAAAAAGCTAAAAGAAAAATTGAAATTAAAATAGAACTGAAAAGTTAAGAAAAAACGGTTAAGTAAAAACAAATTATTTATATATATACTACAAAAATAAAATGCTATAACGAATTTTTTTAAAGAAAGATGGGCCAAACTTTCAATCATCATGGAGAAGAAGTGTTGACTTGTCTCACAGGATGGGGGCTCCAGTGTAGGCCTTTAGACGTTGGCATTGACCTTGAAGATGGTGTCATCGTCTAAGTTTTTTATGTCCACCGCTCCATTGGGATAGACATGATGTACTTGGAATTGCCTAGACCATCGAGACTTGAACTTGCCTAGGAATAACTTTAGCCTAAAGTTGTATAGCAATACATGTTGACCTTCATGAAAATGTCACAGTAAGAATTTTTTGTCATGCCACCTCTTTATTTTTTTCCTTGTACAATGGGCATTTTCATATACCTGATCTCTAAACTCACCCATCTCATTTAACTTTAGCAATATTTTTTTCAATATCTAGATGGGCATCCATGTTAAGCTTCTTGATTTTCCGGTAATCCTTATGCTCTAGCTTCATGGGAACATGGCATGCTTTGCCATAGATTAGCTTAGAGGGTGACATCTCAAGTAGTGTTTTGAATGTTGTGTGATAGGGCCAGAATGTTTCATCGAGCTTGGGAGATCAATCATTCATCTCAGAATTTACCACCTTATCAAGGATATGCTTGATCTCACGGTTAGAGACTTCAGTCTGCCTATTGGTCTAGGAATGATATGACATAGCAATTTTATGCCACACCCCATATCTTTGTAATGCTTTCGTAATTATTTTGTTGTCGAAGTGGGTGCCTTCACCAGTTATGATGGCTCTAGGTGCTCTAAACCTTGTGAAGATGTTCATGTGGAGAAATTTGAGCACATTCATGGAGTCATTCTTTGGAGTTACCATGGCCTCAACACATTTGGACACATAGTCCACTACTAGGAGTATGTAGAGATCACAAAAGGAAGATAGGAAAGTTCCCATGAAATTTATCCCCCATTTCCTCAAAAATATTTTACCATGCATTTCATCTCTCCTTGATATGTTCTTAGTAAATTGGCATTGATCACATGCCTTATAGAATTCATGAACATCCTTGAATAGAGTGGGCCAGTGAAAACCAGATTGGAGAACTTTTGTTGCAGTCCTAGTTCAACCAAAATGCCCCCACGGGGATGTATGGTAATGGAATAAAATATCTCTATTCTCTTCTTTGGGAATGCATTTTTAAATCACCTGATTCACACATTTCTTGAACAAGTAGGTTTCATCCTATCATTAAAATCGCACGTCATGTCTGAACTTCTTTTTGCCCTGACTATTTAAATCAAGAGGCAAAACACCGCTAACAAGAAAATTAACTATGTCAGCGTACCTTGGTATTGCCACGACAAATAAAATTTTCTCGTCAGGGAAGTCCTTCCTAACCTCTAAGTGTTCATCACATGCAATGTTCTTTTCAAGCCAAGAGAGATGATCGACCACCTGGTTCTCAGTTCATATCCTATCACTAACCTCTAAGTTGAACTCTTGCAATAGTAGTATCCATCTAATGAGTCTAATGTTGGCATCTTTCTTAGTTACTACGTGTTTGATAGCTAAGTGATCGATGAACACTATGAGATTAGTGCCTATCAATTAGGACCTAAACTTATCAAATGTAAATACTACAACAAGTAATTCCTTCTTAGTGGTTTTGTAGTTTACTTGTGCTTCATTCAAGGTGCGGCTGGCATAATAAATGACGTGAAAATTCTTACCTCGTCTTTTCCCTAGCACTGCTCCTAAAACATAGTTTCTTGTTTCGTATCAGATAAATGGGGCAGTCCAATCCAGTGGGAAAATTATGGGTGCCGAGATCAGTGTTGCCTTTAGCTCCTGAAATGCAATGTGGCAATTTTTGTCAAACACAAAAGGTTGATTTTGCTATAGCAAAAGGCACAAAGGCTTGGAGATTTTTAGAAGTCTTTTATAAATCTCTGATAGAAGCCTGCATACCCTAAGAAGCTTCAGATTCCATTCACGGTGGTAGGGAGAAGTAGTTTCTCGATTACTTCGATCTTTGCCTTGTCCACCTCGATCCTCTTGTTTGAAATCTTGTGGCCTAACATTGTGCTTTCTGTCAGCATAAAGTGACACATTTCCTAACTATGCACCAGGTTTTCCTCTTCTTATCTCTTCAGTACCCTCACTAAATTGCCAAGTTATTTTTCGAAGTCGTCTCTGGAGACAGAGAAATCATCCATGAAGATCTCTAAGAACTCTTCAACAATGTTTGAGAAAATGGCCAACATGCTCCTTTGAAAAGTTATTGGGGCATTGCATAGTTCGAAAGGCATCCCCTAGAGGCGATAATCCATTTGATTGATGAAATTTAAGCCTTGCCTGCCAATCAATCTAACATTTGATTGATGAAAGGGGAGGGGAAGTGATCCTTCTTGGTGGTCTTGTTCAACTTGCGATAATCCATGCATATCCTTTATCCGGTCACAGTTCGTGTGGGTAGGAGCTCATTATTTTCATTTCTCACCACAGTCATGCCTCATTTCTTGGGGACGCATTGCACCGAGCTAAGCTACGAGCTATTGGATATAAGGTAGATCACTTCAGTGTCGAGCCATTTAATTTTTTCCTTCATTACCATCTTTTTCATAACAGGGTTGAGTCATCTTTTTGGTTTGATAGAATTTCCATGTCATTCATCCAGTAGGATTTTAGTTATGCATATCGTCAGGCTTATACCCTTCAGGTTGGTCATAGTCTAACCTAGAGCTTTCTTATGCTGTGAAAAAAATTTAGATAACTATATTCTTGGTCAGACATAAGAGTAAAAGAATATTTACCGACAATGTTTCGTTACTACCCAAGTAAGCATATTTAAGATGTGACAAAAATGTTTCAACTCTAAGGCAGGTTCATGATGCAACGAAGGTTTTGGGGGAATAAATTCCTCAAAATTCAAAGGTTTGAATCACGTTGCTAGTCTAGCTATGAGTCCGCAAGACTGCTGCACATTGGGTGGAAATTCCCTAAGCTTTTCATTTTCATCTTCATTGAGCTACACATAGTCCTTAATTTGCATAAAATTACTGTAGCAAAAGTTTTTAGCTTCATCGTCTACCATCGAGTCCATGTCTATAATGCATTAGCACTCCTCGAGATCATCCACATACCTAAGGGTGTTGAAAACATTGATGATTACAATCTGATCGACCACCCTCATGGTGAATTCATCTTTTCACAATCAATTGAAATTCTTCATGTGGATAAAAATGGGCGGCCCAAAATATAGGGTGCATTGTCATCAATACCATAATCAAGGATTAGTAAATAAGATGGGAACACAAACTTGTAAACTTTTACCATGACATCCTCAGTTCATCCTTCGGGTCGGACATGGGAACAATTAGGTAGTTGAAGGATAATGGTGGTTGCTCGTGCATTTCCAATCCTAAGCTTTAGGAAAACTCACTTTGGCATTAAGTTTACACTTGATCCAAGGTCATACAGGGCTCTACCCACATAGTTATCACTAATAGAATAAGGTATGATAAAGCTGACTGGATCTTTTTACTTTGGTGACAACTTGCTCAGTATAGAAAAACATTCTTTTACTATAGCAATTGTTTCAATCCTCTTGACCTTTCTCTTTTAGTAATGATATCTTTGATGAATTTTGCATATATAGGCATCTGGTCAATGACTTTCAAGAGTGGGACATTGATATATAGTTAGTCAAGGACACCAACAAACTTTTTGAATTGAAGGTCTATATTTTTCTTTTTCATTGTAGGAAGGGTGGTAGGGGTCTTATCTCCTCTACTACTGGTGGGAGAACCTTTACTGTAGTGTTAATTTTTCCACCATCGACAACTTCACTTGTAGATATTTCTTGGTCATCCTTCTCCGATGGTCTCGCATTTGCACTTCAGGATTATCCTGCATGATAGTGGGGGTTGAATCGTCCATTTTTCCTCCACCAAACTTAGCATCTTGATTAATTTGGGTGTCATTCCTTAGTGTAAATGCATTCCACTACTTTTTACCATGTGGTTTAGTGACTCCAGTGTCATTAGACAGACTACCTTGTGGATGAGCATGTAATGTTGCATCAATCTGACCTACTTGGTTCTCCAAAACTTTCAGAGATAACTATGACTTTACAATAAGGCTCATTGGTTATTGATAGTTGTGGAATGATTTTGCAACAAAGCCTTTGTAGTTTCCATGAAATCTTGGAATGAAGCTTCCCAAGATTTGTATTTGATGAAAATGTTGAACCCTTGTTAATATTTTTCCATGGCATATTCGGTTGAAAACCTGGGGGTTTAGTCACGTTCTGCTGTCGCGTGGAACTGCTTGCATTATTATTCCCTTGATTCCCCCACGAGAAAATTGGATGTTATCGCCAACCAGAGTTATATGTGTTAGAATAAGGGTTGTTGTTGTTCCTATTATAATACCCCACATAGTTGGTTGATTTCTAGATGTCAGGGTATTCACTCATATGATGATTGTTTTAGGATAAAACATATCCAGAACTGACACGGAGTCCTTAGCATCCAACTCAAAGGTTCCTTGAGCCTTCCACCATGTTCCTAGCCTTGAAGATGAAAATTGGTAGTCATTGTTTGCTATCCGGTTGAGGATATCAAAGGCTTCTTCAAGTTCCTTATCTAACAAAGTTCCATTTGCTGAGGCATCTAACATCATCTGAGTGGGAACATTAACACCATTTTAAAACATCACAACTTACTCCTATTAGTGGAATCCATGGTTGGTGCATTTACGCAACAATATTTTATATCGGTCCTAACACTCATACATTAACTGTCATTAGCTTGACGAAAAGATGCTATGTCATTTATGAGTTTAGTGTTCATGTTGGGTAGATTATACCACAACAGAAAACAGGTAAGACCAAGATTCCATTGAGCCTGATGGAACTCCACTTAGCTAAGCCCTTGCTCAGTCATGCCATGAATAGGGGAATAACTTTAGCTTCAGAACATCTTCATGCACCCCTTGCTGTCTAAAGGAGTCGTAGACTTCTATGAAAACATGAATGTATTGTTTTGCATCTTCTTGAGATGCACCACCAAATTCTAGATCGAGTTCAACATGTTGAACATCAACGATTTGATTTCAAAGTAGGATGCTGAATCTCGGGTGCCATTATTCTAGGGTTGAGATCATCCAAGATAGGAGCTAAATGATCTCGAATAGCATGTGGGTGTGCAACGATTCTCGCATTGGGAATTGCTGCGAAATTTGGATGTTTAGGATCCTCCACTTTTTCATCTCCTTGGTTTTATAGTGCATACATGTTTCTCTGATCCGTTGAGAACGTCTCATTTTTCTAAAAAATTGTTCGATCTTAAGTTCAATAGGTAATATTGGTCCTACGGGTCTCTTATGGGTCATGCACTAGAAAAATCTAAAAAGACAAACAAAAGAAAATAACATGTAAAACTATATAAAAATAAAGAAATAAAATAATACTATAAGGAAACATTTAAAAACAACAATTGCCAATCCTTGACAACGGCTCCAAAAACTCAATGTGTGTTGTGTGAGTGCTAAATTGAAAGAAAAATATGTGCAAGTATACACAATTGATCAAGTAATATAGTAGTGATTGAGTATCGCCTCCATGAGGATTGAATGGAATTAAAAGTAAGTTATAACAAAAGGGTGTCACTAAGTATATATATATATGATGGTATAGACAAATGAATAAAGTTTGGTTGTGGTAAAATGGTATGTTCAAGTAATGTGATAAATCTCCAAAAGAGTTATCGTTAGTAACCTTTTTCACCTAGGTTTAGTTTGAACTTGAGAATTTTTAGGAGCATTTTATGTGCATATTTTTTGAATTTAACATATTGTCCATATTGAGGATTTGTGGGTTACCTAGGGATAAATTTGATTTTTGCTACAAAATTGTATACTGATGTTATAACATTGCAAAAAATGTTGAACGGATATTGCAACAGTCGATGCAACTCCAGATAGTTAGGAGAATGTTTTGGATTAGACAATTGTCTTGGACAGCTGTAAATGAGTTAGATACCACCTAAAACGTGGATACATTTCATTGGGGGATAAAAATCTCCTCAAATATATAAATAAGAGTACTTTGCAAGCTAGGAAGGAGACGATTATGAAATTATTAGGAAGTACTCATTTTCTACGTTGGTTCTTTGCACGCCATGGAAGCTTAAGTCCCTGCCATGGATTGTGTCAGAAGAAGAGAGTCATCTGAGTAGCATCAATATTCATTAGATCACCATTCGAAGCCTTCTATTAAGAGAGGGAGTAATTTTAATGTTCTCTAAACGTTGTGGATGATATTTTGGATTGACTATTTTTATGTTTATTTTGATACTAATTTTTATGTACTCGTTGTTTCATAAATAGAAATAATTTTATTTAAACATATGATTTTATGATTATTGTCTGGAAATAGATTTGATTTCTTTGTGGTGCATTTTTAATAGCATTGGTATTGCTGAAGAGTAGTGAGTATGATGAAAAACATGCAACCAATCGATTAGATTTGTTAATACTTTGATATCTTTGATGAATGAAAGTAATTATATAGAAGAGTCTTAATCATTGCTAATCACATAAGATTAGTGTTCACTATTTACTTAATAGAATAAGTTCAATATATCATTTTTCTGTGATTTGATAGCTAACATCGTGTTCTTTGTTTGTTGTAGCATGACATGGTGTTTATTATATTGATTTTATTATCCTATTTAACAAACCTTTTCATATTGATTAACCTTTAAACTCTAATAAAGATCATTTTTATCCTTGTGGATTTGATTAACCTTTAAACTATAGTATCGGTTTGATTTAGAGTTTTTTGTATTTTTCTTATTGTTATTTTCATTTGTAGGTTCTTATTAATTTTTAATTTTACTAGTTTATGCCCAAAAGTGACGACAATTTAAAGTCGTTTGATCTAGAAATTGAATGGACTTTTAAATAATGTCGCCACGAAGCTGCAAGAAATAGACCAATTATGGCTAGACCAGGGAATGTTGCTTTGCCGCCACTCCAACAGGAGAGGATGAAGAGTTACCTACTGGCATTGAAGTAGGACAACAATTTGATAACATGGATTATAGAGATTGACATATTTGCAAACATGTAGTCTCGACATTGGATGATATGCATCTAGACATCATGATGCTAGTGATTAATTCTATGAAATTTGAATTAAAGTAGATCATGTTCCAAATGTTACAATCTATGGCACAATATGGAGGGTCTATTGTTGAAGTTCCTAGAATTCATATGAGAGCTTTTATGGAGGTTTGTAATTCGTTTATTCAACAAGGTGTTCTAGAGGAGGCACTGAAGATGAAGTTATTTCATTATTCACTATGTGATATAGCACGACTTGGTTGAGTTCACTACCACCAGGTGCTATAGCCTAGAATGAACTAGCACAAAAAGTTTTACTGAGATTTAATTCGTCAACTATGAATGCCAAGATTAGAAATAAGCTTGCAACTTACAAGAAAATGGATGATGAAAGCTTATATGAGGCTTGGGAACGATTTAAGGAGTTGCTACGGAAATTTCCTATGTATGGTTTCCCACATTGGACTCAAATGGAGTTGTTTTACTTCACACGTATGGTAGTTGATACTTCAATGAATGGAGCTCTATTAGATAAGACATATAATGAAGCATACAAAATACTAGAAATGATCTTAACTAATGATTGCCAATATATGAATACAAGAAGCATGTTTGGCCGAAGGAATACTGTAGCAGTAGATTCTAAAGCTTTCAACTCTATGTCATCACAAATTTCAACATTGATGGATATAGTAAAGAAATTACAAAAACCATGAGGAATGTATGAAGTTAAGGCTGCAGAACTCATTATTTACGTTTATTATGGAGATAATCACAACTTTCATAAATGTCCACAAAATCCAGAGTCTATCTATTATGTACGAAATTATCAAAGAATGACAATGCTTTCGGCAAGACATATAATTCTAATTTTAGGAATTACCCTAATCTTTCTTGGAGAAGTCAGAACATTTCTAATCCGTAGTAATAACATTATCAATGACAACATTATAATAGGAATGAACCATTGCCGCAGCCACAAGCACAACAAGAAGTTGTTCAGCCACAACAAAGAAATCATATCCAAGTTAATCTTCTACACAATCTTCAACTTTATCCTTTCTTGAAGCTTTAATTAAAGAGTATATGGCGAGCCATTCAGCATCATTATAAGCTCTATAGAATCAAATAGACCAAATGGATAATGATCTAAATAATCGGTTACAAGGGACGCTACCTAGCGATATAGAGAATCTGAAGTAACATTGTATGGCTATCACCATAAGGAGTGGAATTCATATTGGGGAGCCATTTGAAAAACAAAAAATGATGATGTAACTTCTAAGGGGAAAGGCAAAGAAGTTGAGTTAGAGCCACAAATGAGCCATAGTACAACATCCAACCCAAGACAGTGTAGAAATTCAGACTCATTGCCAACAAAAATACCAACTGCTGCTGATACTTCATAGATGTACTTTGCCAACTCACTATCAACATCCTGTTAACTGATGCTTTAGAAAAAAAACATGAATTACATCAAATTCATGAAGGAAGTCCTCTCAAAGAAAATGAGACTTGGTGAATTTGAAATTGTTTCTCTTACTGAGGGCTGCAGTGTTATGGCTACAAGTCAATTGCCACTAAAACATAAAGATCCAGGGATTTTACTATTCCTTACAATATTGGTTATAAATTTTTTGGCGATGCTTTTGTAACTTGGGTGTAAGTATCACTTTAATGCCTTTATCCATTTTTAGGAGATTTGGGAATGGCGAAGCAATACCAACTACAATCACTTTACAACTTGTTAATCGGTATACCGTGTATCCGAGTGGTATTATGGAAAATATGCTTGTAAGAGTAGATAAATTCATATTTCTTACAGACTTCATTATCGTGGATTGTGAACCAGATAAAGATATTCCTTTTATTATCAGACGACCATTCCTTATCATGGGCCAAGCATTAATTGATGTTGAAAGGGAGAATTGACTTTGCATTTAAATAAAGAGGATATCACTTTTAATGTCCTAAATAATGCTCCTTTTATAAATGATAATATTGAATGTCTCTTACTTGACGTGATTGATATTTTTGCAAGGAGCATTGGGAAAATGATGCAACACAGACAATTCATTAGTGATGAAGAAGGAATTGAAGAACTTTCTTATGATGCTAAGAGCCAATATTGCAGTATTATATAAAATATGTTGAACCTCTCAAAATTCCAGATCATATTTTTCAAGCCCTGAAACCATCTGTTAAAGAACCACCAATTTTTGAATTAAAACCTCTGCTAGAGCATTAAAAATACACTTACCTTGGAGAAAATGAAACATTGCCAATAATTATGGCCGCTTAGCTTTCAGCATCTCAAGAAGCTCAATTGAATAGGATGCTGAAGCATCACAAAAAAGAGATTACCTAGAGTATTACCAACATAAAATTCATTAGTCCATCATTTTGTATGCACAAAATTCTTTTGGAAGACCTAATAGTAGCTCGATTGAACACCAATGACGGCTAAATCCAATTATGAAAGAAGTTGTGAGGAAAGAGATTATCAACTGGTTAGATTTTGGGATTATATATCCAATCTCAGATAGTAATTGGGTTAGCCCGATGCAATGCATCCTGAAGAAAGGCAACATTATTGTGGTGACAAACTAAAAAATGAATTAGTGCCGACGAGGACTACTGCGGGTTGGAGAATATGTACGAACTATAGAAAGCTAAATAAAGCAACAAGAAAAGACTAATTTCCATTACTTTTTATAGACCAAATGTTAGATCGTCTTGCTGTCAAATCTTTTTATTGCTTCTTGGATGGGTACAATGTTTATAATCAAATCACTATAGCACCGGAAGACTAGGAGAAAACCACATTTATATGTTTGTATGGTACCTTTTCTTTTAGCAGAATGTCATTTGCGATATGTAATACCCCAGCAACATTTCAACGTTAAATGATGGCCATTTTTTTGATATGATTGAAGATTATCTCAAGGTATTTATGGATTATTTTTTCATGTTTGGGCAATATTTTGATATTTTTTGTCTAACTTAGCTGTTGTATTGAGTAGATGTGAGGAGACCAACTTGGTTTTAAATTAGTAGAAAGGTCATTTTATGGTAACTAAATGTATAGTGCTTGGGCATTGTATATCTGGTTGTGACTGATGAATGTTCTAAATACATATTATTTTCTTATTAAATCTTTGATCTTATGGATTTATTGCTGTTGATTTGGTTATGTTATGCCTATTTTCGTGCATGATCTTACTTTATAGGATTAGTAGTAAAAAGGGAGCATTCTACATTTTTATTATTTGGTCACGACTAGAAACATGGGAACAACTCTGGGCCTGACACGGTCTGACGTGGAAGTTTCTAGAAGTTCCAGTCAACAACAATTTTCTAGAAGATCTAGTCAGCACCTTCTGGAAGGTGGACGGGCAGAGATATCTTAGGAGATTTACTTTTAATTTTAAAGTTTAAATTTAGAAAACATTTGCAATTATCTTTAGGATTATTTTTCTTTTTATTTCTATATTTATCTCTAGGGTTTTAGAGGCTATAAATACCCTCTTGGGGTAAGCCTAAACACACAACTCATATTTCACTCTTCTTCTTACTTCTAGTTTTATAAAGTTATTTCTTTTCTTTTCTTTTATTTTCTTTTCAAGTTTTCATTTTCATTTTATTCTAAGTTTTATTTTTAAACATGCTAAGCATGACTTTTGTCATGTTTAGCTAATTTTCTCATAAGCCGAGAGCTTAAGCGATGACTCAATTCGAACGTGAGAATTGAAAAGCACTTCAATAACTTTGGAATATCTCTTTCAATCTTTGCGCTTATTTTCAAAAATCAAAATTGTTTTCAAAATAAAAGATTGACTTTGGTAAAGATATTTTTGCGATTAAATGTGTGGGAGGAAGGATCAACTTAACGAAAGCACATTCGACTTCCTGGCAACACACTTGGTGAGATTACCTCGCTAAGAGAGATTGAGATCATAATTACTACTTATTAAAACAACAATCCGAATTGGTCTTCATGAATTTAAACAGTTATTGATCTACGATAATTGATGTTGATCAATCAATTCCCGAAGCCAGAATCAAAGGTTGCTTCAGGTATTTGATATACAAAGTAGAGTCACAAGGATTTCCCTTGTAGACAAAGTAACCGACGTGAATCTTGTAGGGAAAATCTAATTCGATGATCCGAAGGAAATTGAGTCAAAGCGAGGCTTGAGATTGTTTATACCATATTCATTTTTAACTTTACATTCTTCTTTATTTTTGCTTTAAATTTCTTTTTATTATTTAATCATTTTTACCAAAACCCCTTTTTTATCTACTGCATAACACCTGGTCAAGGCGATTCAAACCAAAATTTAGGAATTTTCTAAGTCCTTATGGATCGACCCTTACTTCTTTTTACTACATATTTCCTTTATTTATTAATTGAGAAGAAGGAATTTATTTTGACACCAAAAAGACAATTGTCAAATTGGAACTTTTGTCGGGGACTTCGCCAAAGTTACTAATTTTATCTTCTTTTGATTTATTACTAGGACAAACCCGGGCGAATTAGTGGAGTATGACCAAAAATTGAAGCCAGATCTCGGAGACTTCACACACAGATGCTTTGGGAAAGAAAGATACAACAATTAGACCCGTAATTGAATTTAGGATCAAATTCAGACGAAGTCATTCATATCAAACCAAATCTAATGGTCGATCTTACAATCAGAGAGTTAATTACAACTCCTACTGAACAAGAACCTTTGTGTATTAATTTACCCAAGATGAAACTCCACCAGTTAAAAACTGTCCTTATTCATCTTCTCCTTACCTTCCACATATTACTAAACAAGAATCCGCATAAACATCTCACAGAACTTCACATGGTTAGCTCCAGCATGAGACCACATGGAGTAACTAACGACCAAATCAAACTTACAACTTTTCTTTTTTTCTTAGCCAATTTGGCTAAGGAATGGTTATTTTATTTACCCCCAAATTCTATTACTACATGGGCTCAAAAGACTCACCTTTTTCTTGATAGGTTTTTTCCCTGCAACGAAAGAAAACGAGTTACGAAGAAGAATACTTGGAATCAAACAACTTGATAGAGAGTCATTATATGACTAATGGGAGAGATTTAAAAAGTTTTGTGCTAGTTGCACACAACATGGGTTAACAGAACAAACACTCCTTTAACATTTTTATGAAGGATTTACTCCCATGGAAATGAAGATGATCGATGCTGCCAGCAGAGGATCTTTGGTGAACATGACTCCTACTGAGGCTAGGGATTTAATTTCGACAATGACCGCAAATTCTCAACAGTTCCGGCCAACTAATGAACTTCCTCGAAGAGTTCAAGAGATAAGTTCATCTTCCTTAGAGGGTAGTATAGATAAATTAACTGAAGTAGTCAACTCTCTTGTTGCAGCAAATATATGACCCAACATATTATGTGGAATATGTACATTACCTTATCATCCAACAGAAGACTATCCACTGATTCAAGATGACATAGCGACTCAAATTAATGTAGTAAGGAACTTTCCAAGACCTCCCCAAAGGTCTTATAATCACTATAGTAACACTTACAACCTAGGATGGAGGGATCATCCAAATTTTAGTTATGCTTAAAACTCAAGGAAAAATCAAGCTTATCAACCAAGGCCACCTCCACCACCCCAACAGCCACAAAAGACATCATTAGAATCAATTGTTAAAAGATTAGATCTTTCCCAGGAAAAGTTCAAGATTCATACTGAAGCTCACTTACAGGAAATGGACAAGCAGATGAGCCAACTGGCTTAAACCGTATGACGTTTGCAATCACAAGGTAAACTTTCGTCTAAAACCAAGGTAAATCCAAGGGAGAATGTCAGCACCATCACTCTTCAAAGTTGTACAGTGGTCACGCCACCTATTCCAGAAGATGAAGTAATCCAAAAAGGAAAAAAATAATTGACTCAAGATCCCAGAAGAAGAGAGACAAAGTATAAATAGATCCAACATCATATCTTTATGACATGCCACCACATTTTCCATTGAGGTTATTAAAAAAGGATAAACAAGCTGAGGAAAAGGAAATACTAGATGTATTTCGGAATGTGGAAATCAATATACCTCTCCTTAAGGTTATTCGAAAAGTTCCAAGATATGCTCGATTTTTTAAGGACCTTTGTACAACAAAGAGGAAACTTACCAGGATCGAGAAGGTAAATCTAGGAGAACATGTCTTAGTTGTATTCCAATAAAAGTTGCCACCAAAAATGAAAGACCAAGGTATGTTTGCAATACCCTATAAAATTGGTAAAGTTGGGATAAAAAGAGCCATGTGTGATATTGGCACCTCTATTAATGTGATGCCTCTCTCTGTTTATAATATGTTCACTAACGAGCCCATGAAGGATACAAAAAAATCAATTCAGTTAGTCGACAAATATTTCATTTATATGGAAAGACTCTTGGAAAATGTGCTGGTGTAAGTAACGACTTAATATTTCTCGTTGACTTTTATGTAATTGACATGGAGAATGATTGCACCAGTACTTCTTTGATATTTTATTGGGGTGTCCTTTTCTAAGTACAGTGCACACGATGATTGACGTAAAAAAACATGATTTTAAGCATGGAGTTTAATGGTGATATCGCTAAATTTGATGTTATAAGGAAATAAAACACCCAGACAAAGTGGCGAGCATAAATTATATTGATATTTTTTATCCTTAGGAAAATGAGTTTGTAGAAACTAACGTATCTTTTGATCTATGCAGGGAGTTAGAAGACTACAATGAGGAAATCAGAGAGTTGGAAAATTTATTTTCTGTTTATTCTGATTTAAGTTTGATTCTTTCTAAGTCTAAAGTTCTGCCTTTTGTTTTGCAGGCACCTGAGCTAGAATTGAAACAAATACTGAAACACTCAAAGAGTGCCTTTCTAGGATAAAATGCTACTTCACCAGTTATTATTTCGGATAAGCTTCCAAAGTTAAAAAAGATTAAAGAAAAATCTATGAGAATGCCAAATTCTACAAGGACAAAATAAAATATTTATACGATCGTAGAATTTCTCATAAGGAAGTTCTTAGTTGGAAGAAGTGGATGAAGTATTTATCTTAGAATATGTAGTCTGAACTAGGTCATCGAGCTAACGACGTTAAACAAAAGCGCTTTATGGGTGGCAATCCATTTTTAATTTTGTTGTATTTTTTAGTTTATTTTATTTCGATTGAGCAAATTTAATTTAATTTTTTGTTTTATTTTCAGGAATCAAATGTTTCAATTAAGCTTAAATGAGGAATATTTGTGAATTTTTCATTTGAACAATGTAAAATTCAGACCCTGAAAGTAGTAGCAATTGCGCAAGGCATTAGAAAAATTTGTTCCAAAGTCGTGCACACCGTGTCATTAAAGATGGTGCACATTAGCATCTCCCTTACAGGCTGGCGCACTTCAGCAAACCTAAAATCGTATTTGCCACCCATCTAGAGACAAGTACCTGCCGCAGCCTTTTCATCCTATCTCTCATATTCTTTTTCGTTGACTGCAGACCCCATCTTTCTCATCTTTCCTTATCATTTTTAATTTAAAATCCTTATTTTTACACCCTAATTTCACTAAAATTAAAAGTCTTCACCCTACGTCTTTTTGAAACCAAACCAAAACAATAAAAAACCCAACACATTCATCTTCCATGCGTTTAATGGCATCGGACAGTACTCCGGAGGTAAATTTTGATCCTATTTTCTTTCAACCGTTACTAATGTACCATCTCATTTATGGTTTTAGAGAAGATTTAAATGTCAATTTTTCATTGACGACACCACCTGACCATGCTTCTAGTTCATGGCATCAACCCCGGCAGCCCACTTTTCTATCCCAGACCTCCCGCCGTGGCCGTGGCCGTGCTCGACAATAAATCATGGGAGTTCTCTATTCCTTCTCTCGTACTTTAATTTTATATTTTGGGACAAAACGCTTTAAGTGAGGGAGAGTATAGTCTAGGTTAAATTTTCCTTTCTTATCTTTATGTTTTGATGCTAGTATGTGTGATTGGATTTGCTGAAAGTTCCATTTAATTTTTTTGTCCTGTTAAATGTTTTTGGAATGACATGATTTTTAGAAACACATAATTGTTTAGGTTATGATATTCTTAATAGCGGATAGCATGAATTGTGATCAAGTTAGATTTATTGTGATATTCCATGATTTTTTTGTTGAAATGTGCTTAGCTCAATGTATGAAAACAAATTGGTGAGATTTGATCTTTTACGAACATATCATTTTGCTCTCATTTTTTTGGATTGAGTGTGTCGAATTTGATATTAGTATTCTAGAACCTGCATTTTAAATATTGTCTAGATTACACACTAACTTGATGCTTAAAAAATGATTTGGGCACCTTAGGATTAATCATTCCATTTTCCCCACTAAAATTGTCTACCCATGCATTTTCCCCTTGTTAACCACTCTTGAGCCTATTTCCATTCTTTGTTTTCACCATATACATAAACCTGAGTCTTTTATTTTATCCTTCTTTTCTACCCTTTTTAGGACAAGTGAACAATTTATCCGTTGTATGCTCCATGAATAGAAGAATTTTTTGTATGGTGTGTTGTGCAAAAGAGAGAAAAAAAAGGGATCTACTTTCATTTTTTTGAAAAAAGAGACAAAAAGAGCAGTTTGAAAAGAAAAAAAAAAAAAGAAAATAGAAAGAGACATGCAAAAAATGGAAAAACAAAGCAACAACACAAGTGCGGAAAAATCAAATTCAATTCGAAAGGAAAAGTGTTGTTTGATGGTATTGTGTCTTTTATCTTGTTGTACTTAGTCGATTGATGGAGTATTACTTATTATTTGTAGTTCATTGTCTTGAATTTTTATCCATATATTTAGCCTTACTCCCACCTTTACCTAAGCCACGTTACCACCAATAAAACACACTTTTATTTATGCATCTTGATTCCTCGAATGTGAGACTTGACAAAGAAATGTAAATATAATTTTGACTGATTTGATTATATCATACTTGAGGACAAGCATGAGATGAGTGAGGGGGAATTTGATGAGTGTTCTAAATCGATATTATTTTCTTGTTAAATTTTTTATCTTATGGATTTATTACTGCTGATTTGGTTGTGTTATGTTTTTTTTCATGCAAGATCTTACTTTCCGGGATTAACAGTAAAAAGGGCGCATTCAGCATCTTTTTATTATTTGGGCCTAGATGGAGACATGGGCACGACTTTGGGCATAACACTGTCTGACGTGGCAGTCTCTAGAAGATCCAGTCAACATTAGTTTTCTAGAAGATCTAGTCAGCACATTCTGGAATGTGGACGGGAAGAGATATCTTTGGAGATTTATTTTTAATTTTAAAGTTTAAATTTGAAAACATTTGGAACTATCTATAGGATTCTTTTTCTTTTAATTTATATATTTTCTCTAGGGTTTTAGAGGCTATAAATACCCTCTTAGGGTAAGCCTAAAACACAACTAAGATTTCACTCTTCTTTTACTTCTAGTTTTATAAAGTTCTTTATTTTCTTTTCAAGTTTTCATTTTTATTTTATTCTAAGTTTTATTTTTAAACTAGCTAAATATGACTTTTGTCATGCTTAGATAATTTTCTAATAAGCCGAGACCTTAAGATTACTCAATTTCAACGTGAGAATTGAAAAACACTTGAATAACTTTGAAATATCTCTCTCAATCTCTGCGCTTATTTTCAAAAATCAAAATAGTTTTCAAAATAAAAGATTGACTTTGGTCAAGATATTGTTGCAATTAAATGTGTGGGAGGAAAGATCGACTTATTAAAAGCACATTCGACTTCCTGGTAACACACTTGGCGAGATTGCCTCGCTAAGAGGGAATTGAGATCGGAATTAGTATTTATTGAAACAATAATCTGAGTCGATCTTCACGAACATAAACTATTATTGATATATAACAATTCATGTTGATCATATCAATTCCCAAAGTCAGAATCAAAGATTTCCTTCCATATTCGGCATACAAAGTATAGTCAAAAGCATTGCCCTTGTAGATGAAGTAACCGAAATGAATCTCGAAGGGAAAATCTAATTCGATGATCCGAATGAAATTGAGTCAAAGCGAGGCTTGAGGTTGTTTTTACCATATTCATTTTTAACTTTACATTCTTTATTCTCTTTATTTTTACTTCAAATCACTTTTTATTGTTTAATCATTTTTACCAAAACCCCCCTTTTTTATTCACTGCATAACGCCTGGTCAAGGCAATTCAAATCGAAATTTAGGAATTTTCTAAGTCCTTGTGGATTGACTCTTACTTCTCTTTACTACGTATTTCCTTTATTTATTAATTGAGAAGAAGTAATTTATTTTGACATCAAAACGATAGTTGTCAGTGACATTGAAGTAATAGAATAAAAGTAGAAGTTATTGACAAATTGCCACCACCAACTAATGTCAAAGCATTCAAAGTTTTATTGGTCATGCTAGTTTTTATATGAGGTTTATCAAGGATTTTTCTTAAATTGTTAAACCCTTGTGTTCATTACTAGAGCAAAACAAAAAGTTTTTTGTTGACAAGGAAATGTTTAAATCCTTTGAGACAATCAAGATGAAGCTAATAAATGTTCCTATTATTGTAGCACCAAATTGGAATATACCTTTTTAGTTGATGTGTGTTTCTAGTAACTTTGTTGGAGGTGCAGGGTTGGGGCAATGAAAATAAACAATGTTTTATGCTATACATTACGCAACATAACATTAAATTATGCGCAGGTTAATTACACCACAACTGAAAAGTAGCTGCTTGCTATGGAGTTTGCCTTCGAAAAGTTTTGTTCTTACTTGATGGGTGCAAAATTAATTTTTTATGCTGGCCATTCAGTGTTGAAGTATTTATTTTCCAAGAAATATACTAAGACCATATTAATTCGATCGATGTTCTTACTCCAAGAATTTGATATTAAGATTTGGGATAAGAATGGATATGAAAATCAAGTAGCTGATCACCTATATAGGTTAGAATCCAATAGAGATGATCAAAATTTTATAATAAATCCAGATAATTTCCCCGGTGAGCGACTGCTTGCAGCTACAACATTGTTGTGGTATGTTAATTTTGCTAAATATATAGTCAGTGGGACGATGCCCCCCGTTCTTAACTACCAAAGTCAAAGAGATTTATGAGGGGTGTAAAACATTATCTTTGGGAAGGGTTTTACTTATTTAAAAATTGCAATGATCAACTTAGGCGGTGATGTAGTCCTGAGTGTGAACAGCAAAATATTCTACAACATTGTCATAATGCCCCTTATAGAGGTTATTTTGGTGGTATGAGCACAACAACAAAAATACTTCAGTGTAGGTACTATTGGTCGCCACTTTTTAAAGATGCTAATAAGTTTATAAAGTATTTTGATCGCTTCCAATGAACAAGTAATATTTCACGGTGAAATGATATGCCATTGCAACTTATTCTAGAGATTAAACTTTTTGACGTTTGGGGATTATATTTTATGGGTCCTTACCCATCTTCATGTGGTAACCCTTTCATTTTAGTTGTTGTTGACTATGTTTCCAAATGGGTGGAATTTGTAGCTTTGCCAAATAGCAATGCTAAAGCAATATTATATTTTTGCACAAAAACATTTTCACTAGCTTTGGAACACCCCAAGCATTTATTAGTGATGAAGGATCTCAATTCATTAGAAATCAGGTTGCTAGAGCATTGGATCGCTATGGTGTAAAGAAAAATATTGCTATAGCATATCACCATAGACTAATGGACAAGCCGAGGTATATAACCGCGAGATTAAGCCAATGCTTGAGAAGGTTGTGAATCCTTATAGAAAGAATTGGTCACAACGCTTGGAAGAATCATTATGGGTTATAAACCGCTTACAAGACTCTATTAGGGATGTCTATGTATCGTCTTGTTTATGGCAAAGCTTGTAAAGCTAGAGCATAAGCCTATGTCGCATTGAAAAAGCTAAACTTTGAATTAGATGATGTGGGTGAGAAAAGAATGTTGGAGCTTAATAAGCTAGAGGAGTTCTGATACAACGCCTATGAGAGTTCACATATTTACAAAGATAAGAGCAAGAATTGGCATGACCAACATATTTTATCAAGACACTTAATAGCTGAACAACACATTTTGCTATTTAATTCGTGATTAAAATTATTTCCAAGGAAGTTACGATCTCGTTGGTCAGGTCCCTTTGAAATCCTTGAGGTTTTCCCTCATGGAACTATGTTATTAATGAACTTGGTAAATGGAAGAAAGTTTAAAGTTAATAGGTAGCATTTAAAGCATTATTGCCAACAATAAAACCCCATCATTGTTTCAATAACACTAAGCGATCCTTCCCCATTTTAGTATTTATGCAATTTGAATAAGATGATTTGTTTGAAATTTGTTTTTTCTTTATTAGCTTATTATTCTTGAGTTTTTATAGTATTTTTTTAATTTTTGGTCTACAACTCTCTCTGCAAATTGATTTTCTCTTCACAACTATTCTATGATTGGTGTACATTAAATGTTGTTCTTGAAGCTACAGTAGTACCCGACGGTAAATATTCCCTCTTTGGTAATTGTGAGCTATAAACCATTATTTTTCCTCCTATATTTTTCACCAACCACCTTAGTTAATCATAACCATCTTTTCAAAACAAACTCTATCCTTTCACCCTTACATTTTGAATTTTAAAATTCATTTTTACCCCTTCTTTCACGCTATTAATAAAAACCTATTTACTTTACCCTTTCATTTCCACTCTCTTTCATTTTTTCTGTGACTCTTTGATAACCCTAGTCTACACTTCAACCTTTACCCGAGTTCTTCCATGGTAATAAAGAAGAAATCTAGCATAAAGCCATCCGACCTAACACCTACTCTGCCTTTGTTAGCAGATGCTTTACTAGAAGTTGCTCTGGCTGAAAAAGTGACAAGATTTATAGGTGATGAGCAGCGGCAAAGGTATGAAGATGAGTTTTCTGGCTAATATTTTTTCTTCGAGTAAAATTTCAATTTATCCATAGAGGAATAACCCCAGATGTTTGATTATATCTCCCAAATGGTCACAAAGCGCGACTATAAGAAGCTTTACGATCACCCCGGTGATATCAACCAACAAGTGGTTTGGGAGTTCTACAAAAGCCTCATCGATCAAACTAAACGATTGGTGTTTTTTTGTGAGAAAATGGTTCACTAGTGCAAATTCTATTAATTCTCTGTTGGATATCGTTGAAGAGCCATGCGAGCATTCGATGTTCATTGATAATATGACTGAAGAAGATTTAGAGTACGTGGGAAGAGACGTTTGTTTTCCCGGTCATTCTTGGACGAGATCAACAACAGGTCTTCGAGCCATTAAGTGACTTGATCTACATCGCGATGCTAAGGTATGCTTCATTTTTCTTCGCACGCGTTTAATGCCCACTATGCACTTCTCTACAATTACTAAGGATATGATTTTACTTCTTTACTTTATTTTATCAAGAAGAAAAATTGATGTTGGAAAGATTATACCTGCTGAGATGTTTGCGTGTGCTCAAAAGACCTTAAGCTATTTATATTTTCCTTCATTAATTACTGCATTGTGCTATCAATCACAAGTGGTTACATTGTATTCTGACCAGATTATAGAGAACCGTAACATAATTACCATTGCAACTCATAGACGAACTTTTTTAAAGGAATGCCTTGACACCAATGAAGCCTATGGCGAGCCATCCACACCCATGGCCACAACGCAACTCCACCTTTGGTGAATCAAAGTTTGGAAAACCTAACAAATGCTATAGAATTCATTAGAGCTAAGCAAGATAATATCATGGAGTTTCTGAGTCACTCTCTACAGAATCAATCTCAAATGAACTACACATAAGTCCAATATTGGGAGTATGCCAAGAGTAGGGATCTAGCCACAAAGAGTATTTTCGCCAAATTATTTAAGGAAGTTGAAGGCCTATTTTTGACACTCTCAAAAAGATTTTAGAAGATTTGATGCAACGAACCATGCCTGATGTTAGCCATATTTTGGCAAGTACAAAAAATGTTATGCTACACAGCTGGTAGTGAGAAAGATGTCATGGCCACAGATACTAAATCATCAGAAGTTAAAGAAGTCGAAGAGGATGAAGATAAAGGGAAAAGTGCGAATAAGAGACTTTAAGTAGAGAATTACCATAAGAGAAAGTCATTGCAAAAGATGATGCTCTAGCAAAATAATTTGTAGAGCAACTATTGAACCTGAATGAATATGAAACTACAAGAGATGTTACAACTGTTGAGAATCCTGAATTAGATGCAACAAAGGTGATTAGTAAGATCATTGTTGTCGAGTAATCAACTATCATAAACCCGCCTGAGAGCAATCCCATTGTATCAGCCGTCGATGCTAAGAGACCAGAAATGAAGCAAATAAGAAGTTAGACTCTACAACATCTACTACTCCAGTCTTTGATGCTACTGTGGCAAAAAACCATGTCTACATCGGCTAGTCAAAATTAGGGATAATGCATCCCTTAGGTTTGGGGGTGTATTTCCTTTAGGATTGTAGTTTTTTCATATAGAATTTGCTTTTGTAGTTTCATAGGATAATTTTATAGAAATTAATGAAGTTTTTAAGGGAATATTAATGATGCCCAATGATGAGAATTTTTAAGTATGAAATGTTATAGGAATGCTGCAGAATCTTATTGAAACAAAGATCCTTAGAAAATTTTTATACTCAGGTGTATGTTTTCAATACTTAGAGAATTTAGAAAATTTTAAGCTGCAAATCTCTTATCTTTATTAGATACTAAAAAAAGTGAGAAAAAATTAGAAAATAAGTTAGGTAATGAATGTAATATCTCCAACATGGTTTAAAAAATAAGTAGGACAATGCTCCAACATAGCGAGAGAAATAAGTTGGATATCCAACATTGGAAGAGGAATATTATTATAGCATTGAAAATCTTTAATAGAATAGGTGTAAATTTTTCTAACTTAGCTAAGTATTGATTAGATTACCTAAAATACGCATACCACACTTTGAGGATTCTGATTTTAATAAGATGACATTGCATTTCCTAATTTGAGAATACATCCATGCTTTACAGCTTTGGCTGAGGGCTGAAAAAGAAACTTGTATACTTAGTTAATTTCTTGAAGTTATTATGTGGCATCGTTGATAGTTAGTACATTTTATGCATTTTTTACTTGAGGGCAAGAAAACATCTAGGGTTGGCGTGTGATAACTCTCCAAAAGAGTTATATTTAGTAACCTTTTTCACCTAGGTTTAGTTTGAGCTTGAACATTTTTAGGAGTATTTTAGCTGCATATTTGTTGAATTTAACACATTATGCATATTGAAGATTTTGTGGGTTACCTAGGGATAAATTTGATTTTTGCTACAAAATTGTTCACTGATGTTGTAGCATTCCAAAAAATGTCGAGTGGATACTACAGCATACGATGCAACTCCAGACGGTTAGTAGAATGTTCTAGACTAGACAACTGGCTTAGGCAGCTATCAATGGTCTAGATATCACCTGAAACGTGGATGCATTTCATTGAATGATGAAAATCTCCTTAAATCTATAAATAGAAGTACTTTGCAAGCTAATAATGAGACGATTAAGAAATTATTAGGACGTACTTATTTTCTACGTTGGTTTTTTACACACCGTGGAAGCTTATTAAATCCCTTCTAGGGATTGTTGCAGCAAGAGAAAAGTCAGTTGAGTAGCATAGGCAGCAGCAGGTCACCATTCTAAGCCTTCTATTGAGTGAGTGAGTGATTTTAATGTTCTCTAAACTTTGTTGATGATATTTTGGATTGACTATTTTTATGTTTATTTTGATACTAGTTTATATGTACTTGTTGGTTCATGATTATTAGTAGAAATACTTTTAATTAAACTTATGGTATTTTGATTATTTTCTAGAAATAGATTTGATTACTTTGTTGTACACTTTTAATAGCATTGTTATTGCTGAATATTAGTGAGTATGTTGAAAAGTATGCAGTCAATCGATTAGCTTTGTTAATACTTTGATATATTTGATTAATTAAATTAATTAGAGTAGATCGAAGGGTCTTAATCATTGATAATTATATAAGATTATTGTTCATTATTTACTTAATATAAGAACTTCAATATATCATTTCTTGTGATTTGATAGCTAACTTAGTGTTCTCTGGTTGCTGTAGCATAACCTGGTGTTTATTATCTTGATTTTATTGTCCTATTTAACAAACCTTTTCATATTGATTAAGCTTTAAACTCTAATGAAGATCATTTTTCTCCATGTGGATTCAATACTCGTAGCTCTCTAAGTTACCACTTATTACTTGGGAATTGGTGTACACTTGCACTTAAGTTATAGCAATTTACCAGGCATCATAATGTGAGAAAAAATGATGTGGAAAAAGTTTAAGCAAAATGCTAAAGTAACAGTAATAGAAAAAATAATGTTGTAGCAAGAATTATAATTTAACATCGGAGAATAAAATAAGACTTGACGACCTCACATAATCAAGCTTCTATATGGATAATTGGTTGGGTTTGCTATGACAAAAATTAATCTATATTTAGAATGGTCTAAGTATTCTATGAAAATGTTGTCTGATAGGATTTACTAATAGTGCTACTAGGCTATCTAGTAAGGAACATGATAAAACAAAGGCTACGACAATACCCCTCAGCGTGAACTGCAACACTAGTCTATCAACTACATCCTATCCCTTTTAGTTAATAAAACTTTATCCTTATCTTTAAGGTAGATTAGAACCTC
The DNA here is from genome assembly GCF_006381635.1 of Hibiscus syriacus. Taxonomy (NCBI): domain Eukaryota; kingdom Viridiplantae; phylum Streptophyta; class Magnoliopsida; order Malvales; family Malvaceae; genus Hibiscus; species Hibiscus syriacus. Next base: position 678,866 of record NW_024063472.1, read on the forward strand.
ACCATCCCAATTTAGCTCCCTTGCTCACGTCGATCTAACCTAACTCTCTCGATATTACTTAGAAAATGGCTATCTCTCGAAAGCTCTTACAAGACTAAGCATTTAAAATATAAACAATGAGAAAAATAGCATTTAATCAAAAACAATACTTCAACCATTCATTAACAAAATAAAAATCATTCAAAGCAAACCTAACACCAAATAAATTAGTTCATGGCAGGACTAAGTTCATCAATCATCAACATTAAGTACAAACCCATATAAAATAAAGAAATGAAAGCACAAGGATAAGAGAAACTCCCAAATGAGCTATTTTCATGACCCTTAGAACCATCATTGTGAACCGCCTTAGTGGGCTAGCCTCTCTCAAAGTCCTAGCTACTATCCATTTGAAGCTCGACTGTAGAGGACACCATGAAAAAAAGAGGACAAGAAGAAGAAAATGGAGGTTTGTAAGTTGTTTCCTCCCTTTCTTAAATCAATCCCAAAAGATCTCTAAAATGTAGGGTATCCATAGGAATTTATAGTAGGGAATTTTTTAGGGTTCTATGCCCAAAAACTACCTTTTTACTCTAGCATTCATGTCCTTCACGTGAATATGAGTCAGGTTGGCAAGTGGTCCCAAAAGCATCATCATTGTAGTGTAGTTACGTGAGGCTTAGATAGCATGATAGCTTCATATTTTGCTATTTTATCTTTTTATGTGCCCAAAATTTCTGTCCAAGAATGTTGTAGCAATATTTTATCTCAATCAACTTCACCATTCCTTCAAAACTTCTAATCTATAATTTCACATTAAATCTTTTTCTCGTTTTCTTTATTTACCAGCATAACACCACAAACACGAGATTTTTCCCTTCAACAGCATCAGTTTTAGCAATAAACTTATGCTGCAGCAAAACTTTTCAACCACATGCAACTAAATACTATGATAATGGCTTTAAGGCAACCAATAACCTAAGTAAAAAGCCACAAAATATAGCCTTTTTATGGGGTTATCAAGAGTATTGATATGTGGGAAGGGTATTGATACCCTCAATAGGATATCAGCACTAAACCAATTTTAAAACATCAAAGATAATTTTGGTGTCAATACTTAGGATAATATTGATACCCTAGTTCAAAAGTATCAATACCCTGGCTAAAAGTATCGATACCACCCATTCTTATTCTTTTTCAATAGTTATTTTTTGTACCGATACTAAGGGTGGGTATCGATACTCAGGAATCAGTCTCAGTCTTTCAGTATCAGTATCTACGTAAATTTTTGTAGGAAAGCCAAATGACTAAGAGATTAGACTTGAGGGGCACAATAACACAATATCACCATCAAATAAAACTACAAGTGAGAACAGTAAAAAACACAGTTACGACTAGAAACAATATCAGTTAGGATGACATAAAATTGACCTTGCATGATAATTGGGAAACAACTAGGACACCTGAGTTACTTTAGTAATTAACAATCATTTTGTTTGAATAGAATATCCAAATATATTCAAAAGTGCACAAGGCACTTTAGTGGATAATTAGGGCATGAGGCTTAAGCACTTACGAGGAGTGGATTAGTCGGGTGTTGTTTTTCGATGCAAAAATTTCATAATCTCACCCCAGGTAGGCTAGAGGGGTCTATATCCCAAGATGCAATGAAACCCTCAACCATACCATGATGTTGCTTACCTCATCATTGTGTGCTTTTATGCTTGCTAGCATGATCATTAATGAACATAAGTAGTATGGTTTAGTTGTTAGTGTGGCACTAAGCTAGTGAGCTCAACTTTCAGAATTTGTTTCCGTGCGCAGGTTCTTAGGAAGAGCTTTCAAGTAGCTTATCCCGAAGCTTACATTCCAGACAGTCCAAGCAACAGAGTATTTTGAGTCTTTATTAGAGGGCATGTACTATTCATATACCTTCTTGTAATTGAGTTGTAACTCTATTTTTAAATACTCAATTGAATTATTTTGAGATATATTTTGGAAGCTCTCTGATTTAAACTCAAATACTTATGTCATAATTTATGCTTCATTGAGTGGTATTTAAATGATGATTTTGTAAATATTTTAAAGATAATTTATGGGTTAGCCACTATGGTGGTCTCGTGTGACATTCTAATTGGTCGACCTCGGGTCATATCATATTAGAGTCAATAGCAATAAAAGTAGAGAAGATACTTGTTAAGATAAAGGACATCAATATTGGACATGAACCATGAGGCGATGATTGATATCGTTATAAGATTAGGAGAGAGACAAAATCCAACTACATAGGTGTTGCTTTTAAGTTTAGTAGTTGGTGTAGTCGAAATATCCAAAACCTGGTCGTCGATAGTGACAGTTGAATCCAATCTTGGAATGCTCATCCTTCTTTTCCATGTTTGTGCTTCCACTATTTCTGTCTTTTTGGGATCACAATAAAGATATCTAGTTAGAGCTTAAGGATTCAATTTTTTCCCTTTTAGATTTATTCTCTCTAAAAAAAGAAAGAAGAGAGAGACGAAGAAGGATGATGTATTTCCTTATGTGGCTAGATAGATCTAATGGAGTGGAGGAGGATGATATGGTTAGTGAGGTGATTTGATTAAAGGGTGGAGATTCATATTTGAGAAAATGGCGAAATGAGAACCTTTGAATTGGAGAAATAGTTGATGGAGTGAATTTAGATACAAAGGAAGTGTTGATGATGGATACAATATCAAGACATCCTATTGATCTGGATCTGACCAAGATTTTTTCCTCCCTTTCATCATAGTCAACGGTAATTAACGGTGGTCGACACAATGGCAGATCATGACGAACGATGGTCAGAGATGGTTGAAAGAAAATGGAAGAAATAAAAAGAAGAAAAGAAAAGAAAGAAAATGATGGAAATTTTAATTTTTTTTATATTAGATGTAAAACTATGTCATTTGGTAAATTTTAACAATGTTGTTTTAATGGTGTGTGAAATAGGAGAGAGAATAAAATTCAGTGAGTAAACATGTAATTTTCCCTTAAACAAATTGTCGAGCATGTTTTAACCTTAGCATGTCGAGTATTTGAATGAGTTTAATTCAAAATTGAGTTAGTTGCATCATATGTCCCTAACTATAACTCTCATTTTAAATTGATCTTTAAAATTTTAAATATTTCAATTTCATCCCCAAATTATAACTCTCATTCTAAATTAGTCCTTAAACTATTGAACATTTCAATTTCATCCCTAAACTATGACTCTATTTCTAAATTGGTCCCAAACTTTTTGAACATTCCAATCTCATCCCAAATTCATTCAAATATATAATTAGTTTCAACCATAATTTAATCAAAATTTTGTTCCCCCCCAAATATATACTAATATAAATTGGCCTACCGATTTTATTAACAAGGGATGTTATTAGTATATGCATATAGTTTGAGATGAAATTGACATGTTCAAAAAGTTTGGGGGACCATAGGTCATAGTTTAGCGATAAAATTAAATTGTTCAAAAGTTGAAGGACTAATAAAATGATAGTCATAGTTTAGGGATAAAATTAGAATATTGAAAAGTTTTTTAACTAATTCAAAATGAAGGTCATACTTTATGTAATTAACTCTTCAAAATTCTAATATTGAATTTGAATAACAACTCAATTTGATTGAATTCAAACAATTTATTTTTTTGAAAGAAAATCAGAGTTAAAATTCAAATAATAAATTCTGAGTCAAATTAAAACTAAAGCTATTACTACTTGGTTGAAGACCTATGTAAGACACGCTAACAAACCTTGAGCTTAATTTAATTCACCGGAGTTTTTAGATAATTTTTTTTTGCCCAACAAAAAACTTTATTATTAATAAAGCTTAAATTGTATGTTTGGTTAAAATTTTCCTTAAATCTAGATAAAAAAAAAGAGTACACACAGCTAGAAGATTAATATAAAACAGACCTAATTAATCAGACAACCACTATATTATCCAAAAACAAAAATGGAACATATACTGTGCAGCCAAAGGAACAAACGAAAAATAGAGAGGAAATACCTTTTACGATTCTAGCTACTTACCACCATGCTTTAAAAAATTCTCCCCTAAACATTTTGCCTTTGCTAGATGATCAGTAAACTTATTTTTTTATATTTCTTGGCATATATTCTAAGTGTAATATTGATATCAGGCAAATTATTCTATCAATTTCGTTAAAAATATCCCATCAATTTCATAAGAGATCATTCGTATACTTTACTCATATATACTCGTATTTATATAAGGAATATATTTTATACGTACATGTTATTAAAAAATAAAAATAAAATGATAGGGATCGAGATTAAAATAAACATGAAATAAATAGAGTATTACAATAATTCACAGTTGTATTTAATTTCCATATTGTGGTACGGTATTATAATGACCTCTGATCTTATGCAGCATATTTAGTAAAAGAGAGATCCCATTTTATAATTATTTTTTTATTTGTTTCACTTCACTCATAATTGTTACTCTGTTTTCATCCCTCTTAAAATCTTTTAGTAAATTTATTTCGTTTTATTAGCAAATCGGATGTTTCCAAAAGATGGAGTAAAAACAATTAGGGTAAACTACATTTATGATACTTTTATTTTTAAACTTTTTGTTTTAGTCATTGATTATAAAAAAAAGCAGTGTAAATTTATTTCGTTTTTTTCTCTTTTCTAATATTTAGATAGTGACGTAATTTCCTCACATTCAGATTTTTTTTATCTCTCTTTACAAAAATTACATATTAATTTTTTGTATTTTATTTATTTTGGAATTGTAATAATATTATGTATTTAATAATCGAGTTTTATTACTCTTGTAATTTTATATAATTTAATAAAATAAAATCATTATTTTTTTTATTAAGCTAAGACGATTACAAAGTAACATCTATCTAAATACTCTCAATTTTTTGACAACGAACAATTACGCCTGCTGCTTCAGTCGTTAATGTTCGAATCTAAGACGTTTATAAATAACAATTATTTTTTATCCTTTGCGATAAATTAATTCGTAAAAGTTTAAATCATTAAGTAACTAAAAATGGGACAACACTTGAGCCTTTCATTTGATATTTTTCTCATATTAAAAGAAGGTAATAATCAATTACCCTTCTAATTGTTATATACCCCTGACCCTTTTAAATTACATTTAAAACATAATGTTTGATCAAATGTTGAAAAGAAGTTTAATATTCTTTAGAATACTAGCAATTGGCTGCCATGATAGGGAAAATCCCTTGCAACACTACAGTAAAATTGTTCTACAGCTGCGTTTTCAACGGCATTTTGAGAGAAAAAGCCGCTAACTTTAAACATATAGCCGTGTTTATTCCAAAATTGCCGCAAAATGATAAATTTAGCGGCATTTTTATACAAACGTCGCAATAGGGTGTACTTTAGCGCTTTTGTAAAAAAAGCGCCGCAATAGAGTTAATATATAGTGGCGTTGTTCCAACAACGCCTCAACAGATAAATTCTTTTGCGGCGTTTTTATACAAACGCCACAAAAAATTAGTATTTGAGGCGTTTTTGCAAAAAATGTCGCAATAGAGTTGTATATCGTCATTAACAGCGGCGTTGTTTGATAAAACGCCGTAAAATACTCTTAATTTAGTGGCATTTGTGACTAAACGCCGCAATAGTCATGTGCTTTAGTGGCTTTTTTGACGTAAACGCCGTAATAGTTTTGTCTTTTAGTGGCGTTTTTTAATAAACACCGCTAGTTTTGTCCCTTAGTGGCGTTTTTGTAATAAATGCCACAGTAGATTTTTTCCTTAATGGCGTTTTTAATATAAACACCGCCATTGTCCATTCAATTATCAGATATCCCCAATTTGCCCGATCCCTTATTTTTTTATCCCCAATTCTTCCTCTGATTAGCAGTGCGTATTCATCAAATCGGTGCACCACTCACCACCGTCGAACCGCGAGTGACCAACGTTGCGCCACCAATCATCATCGTCGCGCTGTTGGTCACCCCTCAAGGCTAAAAAACCGGTAATCTTTTATTGGTTTTAACCCTTTTTAAAGCAAAATTGAGTTGTTTTGACCTAGTGCATCCATTATAATCGATCTTTCCTTTTGTCTCTCCTCTGTTTTCCTTAGCCGCTTCAATCTTTCTTCTCGGGGTTTTTGAATGCATATATATGCTCGTATTGTAAGCTTCTTTCGGGTGGATTAATACCTCCCAATAGAGGTTTCTTCCAGGTATGCATTTACATTTGAATCATCTTTATGTGAATTATTATTTGTAGTTTAATGGATTTTTCTCTTTATTTTCAATTCGTTTTTTGAGTCTATTGTTCAATTAGTTTTAGTATAAGCTTATGAGAGAATTAGGCGTTTTCCAGGAAGCAATTTAGGTGACATCCTATTGCTTTCTTTCGTCATTATTTTTTTTTTTGGTTTAATGGATTTTGCTCTTTATTAGCGTGAAACCAACATTATTACGGTTTGTGTTTGCATAAGTACTGATTATTAGAGCATTGGAAAGGTATATGTCCTTATAAGTTTCCATTAGTTTTGGAATGAATTAATTGAGTTTTGCCCTACCTTTAATGCAGGGGCCTATCTTCCCTTTTATTTTCAGTAGGTTACTTTTTTTTCTCTAGTTCTGTTGGTAACCTTGAATTAATCATAATTATTCATTAATCTAGGAAGTTGAATCTAGTTTTGGTTGGTATAGGGAGTTAGGAACTTGAGGTTGATGGTGGCAGCTTTCAGTTATAGAATTTTAGTGCTGGAGGCATTTAGGATCAAGGATATTAGATTTCTGCTTCTTTTACTACAGAAATGGCTTAGGGTTCAAATGTTGCTGACTACTAGAATTAGGCAACAAAAACCTATGGTATTGTCGTTATCAAGTTTTCATTTAAGCTATAAGAAAATTAGAGGATAACCAAATGTGTTAGCTGATACATTTGCTTTTGGCATTCACCAGGGAAGATGTATTCCTTGATATATATTCGTCACGCCGTTCTTCTGGTATCGATGTGAACTATAGTAACATGAATCACCCCAAGTATGATCAAAACAAATGAACTTGGATGTGTCGAAGCGTTTTAAAGGTTTTCATGCTTTTGAAGGGTCATATCTCTATATTAATGTATGCGAATATGTCCAACATGAATGATAGATACAAATATCTAATAATTATCATAGTCCCTAAAAATGTACTAAAAACTGTGGTTACCTGTAAAACAAGAAGCCCATCTTCTGCTAATACTGATTCACAACAACCAAATAAATCTGTATGCTGGAGATGTCCATTAAGGTTTATGATATTTGTTTTTGGTAAGTAATGGGGTAAATTTAGTGTCTAAAGAACTTACCAGGAATAGTGCAAAAAGGTCATTACTCGAGTATACCTCTTCTTACTCAGTTGAGTTGGAAGAAACCGAGTTTCTGTTGGCAATAAGAATCTGCAGGAAAATCTTATGAAAGCAAATGCCAGATGTTGTTAACTCATTGATTGTGACAATTTTGTTACCATTACAAGGTTTAACTCCTTGAAAGTCCATTGCTAATCGAACTCGAAAATGTTCTTGACCAAGAAAAATGTGGATTCAGAAATCACGAGCCGATTGGGTTAAATTTGTTTTTGCATAAAAATTACAAGGATTGGCCTAGGTGAAATTAGTGACATATGTATTTGCAGTTGTAAATTATGCTTTTGATAAATACGTTCATCCACTTAAATATGCATTTTGTATCATTAGGGGGAATATTAATGTTTGTTTATTACTTGAATTCATTATTTTGGCAAAATGGGTCTAATTGAGTATAAGTGATTAAAACCAATAATTCATCCGTTTCTCCCTTCGTAGGTGCTAATTGAGTTGAGCAGCTCGAATTTAATTTGTTTGTGAAGAACTTGTTTGTCAGGAAACAAAGGTAATCTTCTCTCCGTTATACTTTTGGGTAATTATTTTTCTTTATTTCTTGAACCTTTCTCACATGGAACAAAGGTAATCAACTTCGTTGTAAGTTCTTCCTGCCTCTCTCTTTAAGAATGAAACATGAGTTTGTTTAGATCTAAATGCTTGATTTCGATGAAACATCTGTGAAAGTGGTTAGTTCTATACTATGCAGTTGTATATATGCACCCTTATAATTTTTATAAAATAACATAGATACACATGCTCCCTTAAAATTTTATCAATTTAAAAGTTTTATAATTTAGGAGTGATTAGTTCTATACTATGCAAATATTATTATGCACTAAATCTGATAGTTTAATGCTTATGTTTAGGTTCTAACTTTCTATATAATATTAGAATTTAACATTTGAAATTGAAACTCCAGAAATGCGAAATGGATAAGAGTTGGATGGATTTCTCAAGGGTAGGCGTCGAATATCGAAGTGGAGTCGAAATTTTTCTAAATTTAGCTTTTGTGAATGCAAACCAAGAGAATATGATTATTTTCCCTTGTAACAAGTGTGTTAACATTAATTGGCACATTCATGAAGTTGTTTACGAGCGTCTAGTTATTTTTGGATTTGTTCGGGGTATAGAAAATGAATATTTCATGGAGAGTTTATATCAGATAGATCTTCTTCCACGAGTTATTCGACTTATCTTGCTCCTTCTCACCATCCAACTGTTAGAGAAGATGACATGGAAGGGACGTTAAGAGATGCATTTAATATGTACAATCATCATTAGTTTGTTACAGAAAATGATTGTGACAATGATGTTAATGATTTCATTGAGATGGGTAGAAGTGGATGTGATGAAGAGCCAAATGGAGAAGCGGCAAAGTTTTACAAGTTGCTGAATGAAATGAATGAATAACTTTATGAGGGATCAAAATTTTTAAAGCTTTCTGATGAATGTTCAGAATCATTAATATTTGATCGTTATTTCTTCGATTTTGTGGATTTATTGCTGCTGATTTGGTTGTGTTACCCCTATTTTCGTGCAGGTCCTTACTTTCTAGAATTAGAGACAAAATGGGCGCATTATGCATTTTTTTATTATTTGGTTATGGTTGGAGACATGGGCACGACTCTGGGCACGACGCGGTCTGACGTGGCAGTTTCTAGAAGGTCCAGTCAGTGGCGGTTTCTAGAAGACTTCCTCAGCACGCCTTCTGGATTATTTTTAGGATTATTTTATTTTATTTTCTTTGTTTATCATTAGGCTTTGAGAGGCTATAAATATCCACTTGGGGTAAGCCTAAACTCATCACTTAAATTACAATCTTCTTTTCTCTCTAATTTTATAAAACTTTCTCTTTTTACTTTTCAAGTTTTTTTCATCTTTCTTTTCAAGTTTTGTTTTTAATATGTTAAGTATGACTTTTGTCATGCATAGCTAAATTTTTCATAAGGCGAGAGCTAAAGCGATGACTCAATTCAAACAGGAGAATTGAAACATGCCCTTAATATCTTCATAATATCTCTCTCAATCTATGTGCTTATTTTTCAAAATCAAAACGGTTTTCAAAATCAAAGATAGACTTTGGTCTAGATTGTTGTTGCGATTAAAGGTGTGGGAGGAAGATTCAGCTTATAGAAAGCAAATTTGACTTCCTGGGAACACACTTAGCGAGATGGCTTCGCCAAGAGGGAATTGAGATCAGAATTGACGGTTATTGAAGCAACAATCCGAGTCAGTCGCACGAACTAAAACGGCAATTGATCTACAACAATTGATGTTGATTAGATCAATTTCCGAAGCCAGAATCAAAGATTGCCTTCGGTATTCAGTAGACAAGATATAGTCACGGGGATTTCCCTTGTAGATAAAGTAACTGACGTGAATCCCGAAGGGAAAATCTAATTCGATGATCAAAAGGAAATTGAGTCAAATAAAGGCTTGAGGATATTTTTATCATATTTATTTACAATATTTATTCTCTTATTTTTACTTAAATTGCTTTTATTTATTTAATCACTTTTGTTATTTAAATATCTTTTTACTAAACCCCCACATTTACTATTTTCACGCCTAGTGTAAACCAATAAGACATAAATTAAGAATTTTCTAAGTCACTGTGGATTCGACCCTTACTTCTCTATACTGCGAATTTCCTTATTTATTATCCGAGAAGAAAGAATTTTATTTGACATCGAAAATGACAGTTGTCACTTTCTTTCTACATTCGTCTTTTCCACTTAAAATGCTTGGGAGGGTGGATTGGGAACTCTTTTACGCAATTGTTAGAGTTGCTAGGAGAAGTTTTTCCTTTTACAAAAATCCCTCAATCATGCAAAGATATGAAGAAAATGATAAAAGATTTGGGTCTTGGATATGACAAAATTCATAGTTGTCGGAATGATTGTATGTTGTATTGGGGTGATCGAAAAAATCAGGATTGTTATCATGTATGCGGAAAATCTTGATGGATGACTAGGGATGCAGAAATATTACTGAGGATGAAGCTCAACCACGATCAAGAAAGAAATCGGTAAACATTATGCGATATTTTCCTCTCATACCTAGGCTACAAAGATTGTTTATGTCCTCAAAGACTACTGAGTCTATGAGGTGGCATCATGATGGCAGAACCGATGATGGATTATTAAGGCATCATGCAGATTCTTTAGCTTTGAAGTCATTTAACAACAAGTATCCAAGTTTTGCGAGAGATCCTCAAAATGTCAGGCTCGGTCTTGCAACTGATGGGTTTAATCCATTCAAATTAATGAGTACTTCGTATAGTACTTAGCCTATTATACTTGTTCCATACAATTTGCCTCCTTGGATTTGCATGAAACAATCATCTTTCATCTTATCCATGATAATCCATGGAGAGAAAGGCCCCGAAAATGATATTGATATTTACATGCAGCCGCTAATTGAAGAGTTGAAAAAGTTATGGGAAGGGGTCGAAACATATAATGTGTTGAAGAAGGAGAACTTTAATTTACGCGCGGCTTTATTATGGACAATTAATGATTTTTCTGCGTATACAAATTTATCTGGTTGGAGTAGCAAAGGTCGTTATGCTTGTCCTTGTTGTGCAGCACAAACATGTTCAAAGTGGTTATTTAATGGAAAGAAGTTCTCTTATATGGGACATCGTCGGTGGTTACCTGATAATCATAGATTTATATGTTAGAAGAATATGTTTAATGGTGACGAAGAGTTTCGAAATGCTCCTGGCCAAGCAATCGGGTCTAATATATTCTCCATGTTGAAAAATATAATTTTTACTTATGGAAAGATGAATCAACCAACTAATACACGATCAAAGAAAAAGGCAAAGCAGTCAATGAAGAGCTTGAAGTTAACCAACAGAGTGATGATACTTCTGATGAAGAGGATGATCTAAATAAGATAGCCTTGTGGAAAAAGAGGAGTATATTCTTCGAGTTGCCTTATTGGAAGAATCAAATTTTGAGACATAATCTTGATGTAATGCATATTGAGAAGAATGTTTGTGAGAATATTATCGAGAAATTCTTAATGATGGCAGAAAATCTAAAGATAATCTCAAGAGTCTACTTGACTTAGTCGACATGGGAATTCGGCATGATCTTCTTCCACAATTACATCCTAATGGAAAATATTTCTTGCCGCCTTTTATTTTTTCTCTTTTGAAGAAAGAAAAAGAAGTGTTTTGCATGGTGTTGAAGGATATAAAGGTCTCAAATGGGTATGCATCAAATATATCTCGATGTGTCAGTGTTAAAGATCGAAGACTTTATTCTTTAAAGTCACATGATTATCACATATTAATGCAAGATTTACTACCAATAGCTGTACGCGGTTGCATGTCGAGTAAGATGACGTCTTGTATCATTAAACTTTCTAATATAATGAAAGCCAACTGTGGGAAAGTTTTGATGGTTGAAGAACTTGATAAACTACAAGATCGAGCCGCCTTGACTTTATGCAACTTGGAGAAGATATTTTTGCCTTCATTCTTCACAATTATGGTGCATCTTCTAATTCATCTTCCTCACGAAGCAAGAGTTAGTGGACTAGTTTTCTATCGATGGATGTATCCTATAGAGAGGTGTTAATTGAATTATATGCTTCAAATGACTAGTGATTAAACTTTTTTATTAAAATATATTTACATAGTATGTTGTTTTGTGTATAGGTTCTTGGGAAAGGTGAAGTCTTACTTTCGTAATAAGCGTTATCCGGAAGGATCAATTGCTGAAGGGTATTTGGCAGAGGAATGTATGACTTTTTGCTCTAGATATTTGGAAGATGTTGAAACAAGATGGAATAGACCAGATAGAAATGATGTGTTCAGTACTAATGACTTACCTCAACATTATTTGTTTGGAAGTTATGGTCAACCACTAAGGAAAGTTGAAATTGCACTCTTAGATGACACGTCTTGGGTACAAGAACACCGATATGTTCTTTTCCATCATGATTCAATTGATCTCTTTCGCACGTAAGTCTTTCAGACCCAATACTAATAAAATTTCTTAATCTCTTATATTTATCATTCTTTAACGACATAATATACATTATAGTGAGTTTAAAGAAGTCTTGAGATCTCGTGCACGCTCCCGAAGATTACATCAGCAAGAGATACATAAGTTATTCATAGAAACTTTTCATGAATGGTTAAGCCAGACGGTAAGCAACTAAATCATTCCACATACTTATAAATAATATATGTCTTACTTTTTATATCGAAATCAATGCAAATTAATTCACCAATCATGTGTAACAGGTTTGGAGTGGGAGATAAGTTAGTGAAGATGTTAAATGGCTTTCTCAAGGTCTGGATAGAATAGTTAAAAGATATAATGCCTTCCTTATTAATGGGTTCAGGTTCCACACGAAATCTAGTGAAAGATTAAGGAGGACACAAAATTGTGGAGTCGTAGTTATTTCTTCAACTACAAGTTATGCTAGTGTCAGAGACAATAATCCTTTGGAGGGAGATGTTGATTATTATGGAATTCTTATGGACATTATTGAGTTAGATTATTATGGAAAACAAAAGGTTGTGTTGTTTCGATGTGACTGGGTTGATGTAAATAGTAATCGAGGCATAAAAAGAGATAAATTCGAGTTTACAATGGTGAATTTCTCTCGATTAATTCACACTGGTCAACGTTCAATGGACGAACCATATGTATTTTCTTCTCAAGTGAAACAAGTTTTTTACTATTACGATCCAATGGATGACAGTTGGTATGTTGTGCTCTGTAATACCCCTAGAGACTTGATAGACATCAGGGATGGAAATAGAGATGACATTGAAACAAGATCATAATCTTTACATCTAGTAACACAAAACTTCGATGAAACTATCACTAATACAACATAATTTCAATGGGTTCGGGAGGACGTTAATGAAGATATTTAAGACAACTGATATTACATAAGAATGTCGTAAGATTTTATATCTTAATTAATATATTTACTTATAATGTTATAACTTTTAACAAGTTGTCCTTCAATATATTCATTAATTAAACCGTTTTCTTACTAAAAATGTTTGTTTATTACAGATATCATGTCGAGGAGAAAAATAAGTGATTTGCGGATTGTTCGAGATTCAGAAGAGCATGAACAAATAAATAATGAGGATTCGAATACTGTTGACCCTTACGAAGTTCCTATATATGTTGGAGAAGTTGTAGAAATTCAAGGTAATGTTCGACATTATTTAATAGTTTGTTCATTTTGAAAACTTACATTTAATAATTTCATATATAGTTGAAAATGATGGAACACGCAAGACTAGAGGACGTACAACGTTGAAGGAATTATACCAACTTCCTCCTGGGCACCGTGTCAATGTTTCAAGAAACGATGTCGGTCAACCTATTGGCCCAGAAGCACGACTTCTATCCGGTTACTTAGGCATAGTTTGACATAATGTTAATTTTACCAATCAATTATGAGTCATGGCGTGAAATGCCTAATAGTAACAAAAAGCAGGCTTTGGATTTTGTTAAGGTAATAATGTCATTATAATAGATACTCTATAACAATTCAATAGCAATTTATACTTACTTTGAACACTTATTTTTTGTATAGGAGAAAGTTTCTTTAGAGGTCTCTGATGATTATTTGAAGCAAGTGTTAGGGAAGAGATGCAGAGACCACAAGAGCTCATTAAAAAATACTTCAAGAATGATCTCAGCCTTGAAGAGAAGCTACAAACTGTCCCACATGGAATGCTCAGGTACCAATGGGAAGATACAGTCAGATTTTGGAGTTCACAAAAAGGATAGGTATGATTTATTTTTCAAAAATAATTTTAACAAATTATAATTTTGACTTTATAAGTGGTTGTTTGAAATTGTAGGACCAAGAGCATGTTGGTGTTGCTAGCATGCAACAACAAAAGTTTACTCACACAGCTGGATCGAAGAGCTTTGCTTGTGTAGCTAATGACGAGGTATTATAGATTATTCACATAGTTATTTGTATTCTATGTACATACTAACTCAAACTAATTATATTATGATACATTGTAGGAAAATTCATCTGGTTCTAAAATTGGCCGAATCAAACTCTTCGACATGACACATACAAAAAAGGATGACACTCCTATGACTTCTGAAGCTGTAGAAATTATGGTACATTTATTTGATAGAGGATTTGAATTATGTTTTATTTATATATGTAGTATGACATTTTTATTTGAATTAATTATTTACTTTACTATTAGGAAAAATTAAGGGAGAAAAGGGCGGAGTATGAAGCTACGGCTTCGAGTCATGGTCTTGTTAATGTGGATGACATTGAAAATCAAGCTATTAATGACATTTTGGGTCCTGAAAGATATGGACGAATTCGCTGTCAAGATCATTCATTACTCTCACCAAATATTTTGGATCCAGTTCATCTCAGTGCATGTCATCACAGTCTCAGTTTCCCAATTAGAAGTTAGTCGTTTAAAATAAAAGTTGGCTTAAATGGATCAACAAATGGCTAACATGAAAGCCGAAAATAAAGCGAGGGAAGCAGAGAGAAAAGCAGCAGAAGCACAGAGAGAAGAAGTAGAAGCACAGAGAGAAGCAACATATCAACATAAATGTCAAGAATTTGAAAAGCGACTAGAAGCTATGATGCAGATGTTACAGAAAACACAACCTCAGAATCCACCATCATAGTCTTATTTAAGTTATATGTTTTGTTGATGTTACTAAACAATGTTTAATTGAATTACTATTACGTTATGTAAACTTTTATTTATTATAATGGATTTGATGTTGGTTGTTATGGTCATAGAGTTTGGTGTTATTGATGTCATGTTTGTTGGATAATGGAACAGGTTGAAAAAATAGATTTGGGGTAATCGAAGAAAAAATAAATTGTTGACAATTATGTATTCATTAGCGGCGTTTGTATCAAAAAACGTTGTTATATACCAGCCCTTTTACGGCGTTTGTATCCGTAAAATGCCACTATATACGAGATATTTGGTGGTGTTTGTATCCAAAAAACACCGTTATATACCATATATTTGGCAGCGTTTGTATCCGAATAACGCCGCTATTTACCAGACATTTGGCGAGTTTGTATGCAAAAAACGCCGCTATATACCAGACCTTTGGCGGCGTTTGTATACGAAAAATGCCGTTATGTACCAGACCTTTTACGGCGTTTGTATGTAAAAAATGCCGCTAATATCTTAACCTTTTGCGGCATTTTTCTAAACGCCACTATAGATGTAGACATTTAACGACGCTTTTGGGACAAACGCCGCTAAATCTCACCACCTATTGCGGCTTTTTTGAATAAACGACGCTATATCTCTTCACCTATTGCAGCGTTTTTTGTTATCAAACGCCGTGAAATTTAGTGGCACTAGTTTTCCCGGCGCTTCCTGCTGCGTTTTTCATATCGCCACAAGTGTTTTTAGCGGCGCTTAAAAATGACGCTATAGGTCATAAAAAAAAGGCCGCAAAAGATCTTTTTTTCTGTAGTGCAATTTATCGAAGTATAACCCTAGCGTTCCACCGGATCCTGGGTTTCTCCTAGCGTAGAAAATTCACAGGCTACTACCCACACAACACTTGGTTTCGAAGACATAAATGTGATAACGGGAATAATCAGGAAACAAAAAACCTAATCGATGAGGTTTTGCTGGAAGATACTAACATGCAAGAAGTTAGAAGATCCTCTGCGGAAAATACCGAAGCTCCTGTTCCAATCGAGAATATCTCGAAACCCTCTTATGGCTCAATGGTTATTAACTCCACAAGCAAAGAGAAAAGCCCTATGATCGCGACCCGTGAAGATAACATTAACTTTCAAGATGGTGATGTTACCATTGATACTGGGTCAATAACGGCGATAAAAATACGAAATATTTTCATACCAAAGCCATTACTTAGCACAAAAGGAAAGCCATCACTTCACGTAAGCTACCCGCTGGCAATTGGTCCACTGACCAAAAGAAATTAAAGTTATATGCAACGAATTATTTCAAAGAATTGTTCACAAGCATTACTCCTGTAGCTACTTACAACCATCGCAACCTTTTTCTCACAATTGACCCACAACGAATGTCCCATTTGAATAAACCAATTACGGATTACGAGATTAAAGAAGCTATCTTTAGCATGGGACCTCTAAAAGCACCAGGCGCAGATGGTATGCGGGCGATTTTCTATCAACAAAATTAGGATCTTGTTGGCGAAAGCGTTCGACAATATGTGAAGAAAAGTTTCGCTTGTGAACCCATATCCGAAGCAATGAATAAGACTTCATTGGTGCTGCTCCCTAAAGTTCGCAATCCGGAATCGATCACACAGTTTAGACCAGTCAATCTACGCACAGTCATTTATAAAATAGTCACAAAGACTATAGTCAACATAATCAAACCTCTGTTAATCGATTTAATTTCTGAGAATCAGACAAGTTTTATCCCGGAACGATCAATCACTGACAACATCATCCTAGCACAAGAAACAATTCATTCAATGCAACGAAAAAAGGGAGACAAGGCTGGATGCCAATTAAAATTGATTTGGAAAAACCTATGATCCATTGGAATGCTCCTTCATTAAAGACGCTTTCAGACTTTGGTTGTGCCGACAATCTGAAACAAGTCATTATGAATTATGTCAGTTCTTCCACCATGCAGGTAGTCTGGAATGGAGAGTTATCTGACTCTTTCAAACTTCAAGAGGGATTAGACAAGGAGAACCACTATCACCATATTTATTTGTCCTCTGTATGGAAAGACTAGTGCAAGCAATCCATATTAAATTCAATCAAGGAAGGTGGAAACCTATTAAATTAGTAAAATCAGGCCCAATTATATCTCACCTATTCTTCTCAGACAATCTGATTTTATTTGCGGAAGCAGACTGCGATCAACTTGAAGTAATAATAGTTGTCGTACACAAATTCTGCTTAAGCTCAGGACAAAAGGTAAGCACTCGAACCCTAAACCCCCACCTATAAACTCCAACATACCGGATACGATCGGGTTGAGTGAAGCTGCTAATCATAATTTTTCAGTAGGTTCAGCTTATAAATCTCTTGCAGGTCACATAGAAGATCAGCAGGAGTTTATTTGGAAGGCCATTGCTAAAATCCAAACACTACCAAGGATTAAAGCCTTCTTATGGATCACATGTAAAGATCAACTTCTTACCAATGTCGAACGTGTCAGGAGACATATGACCATGGATCCAACTTGTCGAGTCGGTGGAATTGCACCATAAGATACCAGTCATGTGCTAAGGTTCTGTCCAACAGAAATCGCAGTTTGGGAGAAACTAATTCAGCCAGGTAAACTTGTGGAATTCCTTAGTGACTATATTCAATCTTGGATTACCAGGAACATTGCTTGCAAAGAGTCACCAGCACGTGGAATAGAAGAATGAGGACAGCTATTAGTGCTATTCTATGGACCCTATGGATGAAATGCAACAAATCCATCTTTGAACCCGACATGAATGAAAGCGATAATGCCATAGAAAGGGGTAAAAGAATTGTCCAAGCACTATCAAACTCGAAGAACACGTTCACACAGAGCGACAAAAAACAAAAGATGAAAGCCACAACCTGGTCGCCACCAGACCGTCATTGGTGCAAGATAAACACTGATGGATCAAGAATAACCACCACAGGGGAAGCAGACTGTGGAGGAATCACTAGGAACCATGAAGGATTATGGCTATGGGGTTTCACGAAGAAGATTGGAGTCTGCTCTACCTTGGAAACAGAACTATGGGGGATACTGGAAGGCCTACGAATAACATGGGGGAAAGAAGAGAAGCAAGCCATAATATAGGTCGACAGTAGTGAAGCTATGAGTTTAGTACAGGATAAAACAAAGGAAGGAAGACCGCTCACAATTCTTCAACACATAGACGCATTACGTGAGAAGGAACGGACTACAATGCTGATTCTCACTCCAAGAGAAGCCAACAGTGCGGCTGATGCAATGGCCAAACACGCATGGACAATTCAGGAAGGATTACATGTTCTCAACCAGGCTCCAGAAACAATCCAAGCTAGATTAGAAGCTGGTAGAATAGTTTAGGATTAGAATCTGAGTTTATTTTCCTTTTTCAACCCTAAAAAAATGTTGAAACGGAATTTATCTCAATTTGAATTAAAAATTCACAATTATGAAAAATACTGAATTAATATTACTTATTAGTTTAATTACTTTATTTGTCAAATATTATATTTTAATTTATTTAAAAATCAAATATTTTATTATTGAATTTTAATTTATCTATTATGTTATAATTTTGTAATCATATAATTCGGTGTAACCTTAAAGTTTTTAAAAAGTTTATTCATAATAATTTAATAATATCAAATATTTTTTAATAATTTGATACAATTTTCTATAATAATTTTACTTATCTTTGTTCATAAATATGAGGATATTAAACGCTTAAACTATTAGAAATTAAGTATATTTTAATAAATAATTAAATGCATTTCAATTTCATTAATTAAAATTATAAGTTTGGTTGAGTTGGTAAACTCGCTTTATTGACTAGATGAGTTAGTAATATGTAAATTAATGGTTAATTTGAAGTTATCATGTAGGTAAATTTTATAAATTCCTATTATACTATATATTAAGGGTAGAAAAAAAAAATAGAATGGCAATTATGTAGTTACCTTTTCTCTCTTTTCTTGCTTTATGAGAATTTACATCTTGTGTTTTTAATAAAGTAGTATTAGAATTTGATTATAAAAAAAATATTCTCTTCCATTTCGTTATAATCTTCTTACGAAGATAACTACAATAATTGGTTTATTCATGTGAAAGTAATCTTTGGATCACAAGATGTTTGAAAAAAAATTAGTGGGCATGAGGTGTATGAAGATGAAACAATCATGAAATAAGATAAACAAATATTGTAAAAAAAATTGAAAGAAAGTGGAACATGTTCTTTAAATAATCCATCCACCCCTTTGAAAATTTAACCGATACAATAGCTTTAAAGGAAGAGTGACATGTTCTTGAAAAATCCTTTAAGGTAGCAGAAAAAGTGAAGAAGATTTGTCTCTAAACATTAAGAAGCGAATTTAAAGCAATCCACATGAATGAATCGAAGATCATATTCAGTTATTTTTCTAGAGTGCAAGTTATTGTTAATCAATTGAAGATGAATCAAGAAGAAATGCTCAAGATCCAAGTAATTGAAAAGATCTTCTGCTCTTTAAATTTAAATAATTTGAGTACATTGTTGTCGTTGCTAGAGAATCCAAGGACTTGAAAACTATGTGTCCATAGAATAATTACGTGGTTCACTACGAACTCATGATGAGAGATTGAACGAAAGTAAAACGGACTATTAGAACAGGTCTTGCAAGAAAAGTTATGCACTTATGAATATGTACTTTATGCTAAAATTCAAACATCTTAATCAAAATGATAATAATATTAAACTCAATCGATAATAATATTAAATTATTAAATGCATTAATCTTGTGCATCACACGTAATAAAACTAATATAATATATTTATTTGAACTTGTTATTGCATGCAAGCCTCGTACTCTAAAAGCAAGAGTTGGAGCCTTTCATGTATATTTTTTTAATATAAAATATATATTAGATTTAAAAGGTAGATGAAAGAGTTGTGAAATCCGGTAGTGGAGCTTTTAGATTCCATTGTTAATTTATAAGAATGTATATATATAATGGTTTAGTGGGTTGCTATCGTGCTTTTCTTATTCATTTTTATGTTTTAAAAAGAATGCAAAATTTGTCAAAATTAAGTAGATCTTATTTCTCTTCTAATAAAGCTTTCTTTTTATAATTAAATACCATTGTACAAAGATAAGGTCAACTGTTGCACTCGGAGATGAGCACTATTGTATACAAGATAAGATCAAATTTCTTGAATTTTCTGTTTGCCTGGTAAGAAATTCTGATAGTTATTTTTGGTTTTATGTGAAAAGGTTATCACCTTAAATTTTTCCACATTAATCTCAAAATTTTATTATTAATAATTTTATCAAAAAAAAAATATATAGTTGTCGCGGCCGTCTTTCGGGTGGATCCGAAATTGGGCTTCGACTTAAATAAATGGGTTAGAGTCACCATCGATCATTTAAAAAATATTTAGGATGATCGGACATCATCTTACCTGATATGCATTTTACCAGAAATATGTCGGATTCGGGAGTCGGTTACAGCCAATAAAGGATTAGCACCCTTGAACTGACATTTCTGTACCATTTAATTTGTCAGTTGTCTTAATTGCGAAAATTTAAATTTAAAGACTTGATTCAGATTACTTACCTTTGATCGATTGAAATTATCTCTAAAAAGTTGAAAACATTAGATTATAAAATAAAAGAAATATTAGATAAAAATTAAATTAAAAAAAATAAATCAAAGAAGGAAATATTAAATTTTAAAATATCCTATATAAAATATGTTAAAAGAAAAAATAAAATAAAATATTAAATTTCAGAAAAGAAAAATAAAAAATGTTAAAAGAGAAAAAAAAGAAGTGGGAAAAAAATAAAACAAAATAATAATAAATAAAAGAGAAATATAATAAAATAATAAATAATAGTAATAAAGATGAAAAGAGGGTTTTTAAAAGTTGTTTTAAAATAAAAGATAAGAATTAAATAAAGAAAATAATTAAATAAATAATCTAAAGAGATTAAAATAAAGAGAACCTTATAGTGAAAGCAGCCTCAGACTTCAGCTTTACCTCAAATTCCTCGGATCATCGAAACATATCTTTACTTCAAAATTCACGTCGGCTTACAAGGACAATTCCTCGATACTGACTCGGATTATGTTATTTCAACAATAACTGGTTTTGATCTCAGTTTCCTCGTAGCAAACAATTTTGCTAAATGTGTTCTCGAAAAGTCGAATATACTTCAATAAGCAAGCCCTTAATTTTCACGTTTGAAATTGAGCTATCGCTTTAGCCTTCAACTTAAAAGAAAATTAGCTAAGCATGACCAAAGTCATGCTTAGCATAATTGTTGAAAACGAAATTTAAAAGAAAATAAAGAAGTGTGCAAAAAATAGAGAGAAAACTAGAGAGAAGAAGGAGATTTTATTCTCATATGTGAGAGAGTATGTCTAAGCTTACCCTGTGAGGGTATTTATAGCCTTCAAATTCCTAAAAACAAGCTAAAGATTATTTCTAAAATAATATTTTTTATCCTAATTAAAATACTTAAAACTATTTAAACTAAAATACCTAAAACAAAGATAAATAAAATAATATTTAAAATAATATCTGAATCCTAAGTGAAATACTAACATCTATTTAAACTAAAATACAAAGATAAAATATAATATTTCTATATATACTAAATAATCCTCAGACGAAAATGAGTGTCTACAACTGCCCCTCTTTGTCATTTTTCGTGTAACGAAAAATAGGACAAAGATAAAAGGACACAAATTTTCATTCGGTAGTTGCGGATGACTCCTCCGTCAGTCTTGAAATGATATCCTTCTTCATGAAATTGGAATTTGAATCGGAAGGTGGCTTCTGTTGCCAAATCGTAGACAACCTTGGTCTTCTTCTCAGTTTAAGGACCTCAGTTTGAAAATTCAACCAGAAAGTAGTTCCTTTATGCTACCATATGGTTGATATGCCCTCGAGCTAAATGAAATCGAACTCGAAGGCTTTTTTTTATAGATAGCTCTTCTCGCCTTGAGCTATGCTGTAAATTTGGCTGGGAGATAGTTCCTTGTTGCTAAATCGCAACCAACCTAGGTCTTTTCTTGACTTAAAGATCACAGTTTAAATTTCAACTGGAAAGTAGTTCCTCGTTGCTACCATGCGGTTGATATGCCTTTGAGCTGAATGGAATCGAACTCGAAAGTTTTGTTAACAGATAACCCTTCTCGCCTTGAGTTATGCTGTAAATTCGGCTAGGAGATAGTTCCTTGTTGCTAAATCGCAGCAAACCTAGGTCTTCTTCTTGACTTAAAGACCTTAGTTTAAACTTCAACCGGAAAGTAGTTCATCGCTGCTACCATGCGGTTGATATGTCATCGAGCTGAATGGAATCGAACTCGAAAGTTTTTGTTGACATAACCCTTCTCGCCTTAAGCTATGCTGTAAATTTCCTCTAAATAAAGGATGACCCCCCTTCGCAGGTCTAAGTCGATCATAATTCTTTAAATGACTCCCCTTCACAGGAAAGCCAAGTGGTATATTCTTCAACTGGTTCCCTTCGCGGGTCTGAACCAGGTGAGGTGATCTTTAGATGACTCCCCTTCACAGGAAACTCATGTGGTATATTCTTCAGGTGGTTCCTCTTTGCGGGTCTGAACCGAGTGAGATGATCTTTGGATGACTCCCCTTTACGAGAAAGTCAAGTGGGATATTCTTCAAGTGACTCCTCTTTGTGAGAAAGCCAAGTGACGTAGTCTTTCAGCAAGATATCATCGGTCGTGGAGTTAAAATCTGGCTTGAAAAGGTAAAATTTTAATTGGTTAGTGTTTCCTTTTGATTATGGTTGGTTCTTGCAAACTTAAGTGTTATGTAAGCTTAAGGAAATGTTATACGACATTAAAACTATGAGATGGAGGAAATATTAGAGATTTAATAAAATGGGTTTTTAAATGATATGTTGATATATGAGTGCTTATTGATGTTTATTGGTAGAATTGACTTGTCAAAGAGGTAAACGAAAGATTAGAAGCATTGGGTAGGATTAAGAATATATTAGAAAAAGTGGTGTGATTCTTAGAATTGAATGTTCGTGGAAGATTTTAGATGTTTTAAGAAACTAAATGAAGGAAAGTTAGTATGGATAGGTAAAGAAGAGCTTAATTTTTTGTATGGTGTAAACATAACGAAATTTGACCCTATTTGGGATGATAATCGGGCTGAAAACTGGAAATTCTAGGCACGGGTATCGGTACTGAAAGAACAGTACCGATACTATAGGCTTAAAATTAGTAGAATCTTTTGAGTAGTATCGATACCAATTCAAGTGGTATAGATACGAAGAGGGGAGTATCAATACCAAGAGTATGGTATCGATACCATTGATCACAAAATGCAAAAATGGTATCGGTACAGAAATAGAGTATCGATACCATAGTATAGTAGTATCGATACCGTCGTTGGGGTATCGATACTATTGAGCCAGAAATGTTAAAAATAGGCTGATATTGTTATATAAATTTAATAATATATACTCTTGAGAAATGTTTAAGCATAATTGTTAAGAAATATACTAACAATTGATATTGTACGTGCCTTTATTGGATGCTTGAGTAGATCGAAATCAAGCTCTCGAGCCATGTAAAACTAAAGGCAAAGGCAAAGTACCGGAGTGATCAACTTGCATTTTGGATATAATAGCGATACAATCTAGGTGAGTACATTTAGTATGTATGTATATGTTATAATATTCATAGATGTATGATTAATTGATATATGTATGGTGATTATATAATGCCACTTTGTGTGCTAAAAGTTAAGAAATTAATATTTTGTTAATAAAATTTCGTATGGGCACTTCGGGTGCAAAACGTTAAGAAATTTATAATTTGTTTATGAATTTCCGTATAAGAACTTTATGTGCAAAAACTAAGATATTATACGAATTTATTTATTGGGATTGTGGGTGCAACCCATGTAAATTATAGTAAGATTGTGGGATTATTTCATTGGCACTATAGGTATAAACAATAGAATGTATAAAGATTTGAAAGAATTAATCGATATTATGAATAATTATTATACTACAAACTGTTCTAAAATACAAGATAATGACCTAACTATGCATTTGACAGAAAGGTGTGAATCATGCCAGTTAGATGAAAGGCTAAGTGCCTTTGAGGTCTAACTGTGCATTTGACAGAAAGGTGTCAATCATGCCAGTTAGATGAAATGATAAGTACCTTTGAGGCCTAACTATGTATTTGACAGAAAGGTGTCAATCATGTCAGTTAGATGAAAGACTAAGTGTCTTTGAGGCCTAACTGTGCATTTGACAGAAATGTGTCAATCATGCCAGTTAGATGAAAGGCTAAGTGCCTTTGAGGCCTAACTGTGCATTTGACAGAAAGGTTTCAATCATGTCAGTTAAATGAATGGCTAAGTGCCTTTGAGGCCTAACTGTGCATTTGACAGAAAGGTGTCAATCATGCTAATTAGATGAAAAGCTAAGTCCCTTTGAGGCCTAACTGTGCATTTGACGGAAATGTGTCAATCATGCCAGTTGAATGGAAGCCCAAGTGCCGTTGAGGCCTAACTATGCATTTGACAAAAAGGTGTCAATGATGCCAGTTAGATGAATGGTTAAATACCATTGAGTAAGAGATTAATAGCCTAGTTGTTCATTTGATAGAAAGGTGTCAATGATGTCAGTTAGATGAAAGGTTAAATACCTTTGAGTAAAAGATTAATAGCCTAGTTGTGTATTTGACAGAAAGGTGTCAATGATTCCAGTTAGATGAAAGGTTAAATACCTTTGAGTAAAAGATTAATACCCTAGCTGTGCATTTGGCAGAAAGGTGACAATCATGCAAGATATATGAAAGGCTAAATGTTTTTGGATAAAAGACTAAAGGATATAAAAATGAAATTTTGATATAAATAATACATAAGTGGTATGACAAGATGATGTATATATGTAATGTACATCAATACATATTTGGTATGAATCGATGTTATAAAGGAAAATGTAAATAGTACATAATGGGCATGAAAGGATGCCCAAATGAAACTACAAAATGGTGTATTACCAGTATTTAAGATGCCGCACATGATGGTTATAAAAGATACATGATCAATTGACACTTTGATGCAATACATGTATAGTACTTTCTAATTTAACGTACACCGTGGAAATAAAGAATAATTGGGGAAAATATTATAAGGATAGATAAGCTGGGCCTACTAAGAATAATTTAGATGACTTTATTGAAATAATTGTGGTGTAACTGAGAAGGGCATATCTGGTCCTTATGGATCTTGTAATTTAACTCGTCATTCAATATTCATAAGATATTTATGTAAAAAGTTTGATATCTTACAGTATTATGTCTCACTAATTAAATACTTAACGTGTGTTCATTTCACGCGTAGGTAAAGGCAAAGATTAGTTGAGTAAAGAGTACAATAGTAGCAGCAGCGATCATCAATTAAGGTTAACCCGTCAGTAACATTAGGATAATTTTATTCCTTTTGAAAACTTAGTTGGCATATAATGAAACTAAATTAAATATTTTTAATGTATTTAAGTTGATAGTTTTAGTATTTTGATTTAATGAATATCATACTATGAGGTTGTTAAAAATTGAAACAAAATTCTACAGTTTTTCAAATGACAAAATGTTTTAAAAGTGATGTGACATCCGTATCTTATGTACAGAAAGGTATACAGGGATGGGTGTTACATTTATTGGTATCAGAGCTACAGGTTTAGCCAATTCTTGGCCGAAACTGAGTTCATTTGAAATGAGATAAATGGATTACATGCCACTATGATTGTCAAGGTTACTGACATGGTGTCATTAGAGTGTAATTGTTGAGACTACTTCCTAACTGTAATGTTATTTCTATGCATGTTCTAATAGATGTTAGAATCCCCGAACTCGCATAGAGCGAGGGAACAAGAGATGAGAGAAGGGACTGGTAGCGAAAGTTACGAGGCTAATAGTGAGCAGTCAGTCCCATCTGAAAATTATAGTGCACCTATACATTAAGGGATGTCGGTACCAGTGTATGGAGCTTTTATGCAAGCTATCGATGCTATATTGACCCATTTTCAACCTCCTCCGCCTCCCCCTGCTCCTCCAGCACAGAGAATATTGATCCCAAAAGAGATGAAGAGCTTGGGAGCTCTAGAGTTTTGGGGAGAAGATAATGAAGGTCCTACAGAGGCCGACTTATGGTTAAATGATGTTATAATAATGCTTGAAAATCTTCATTGTTTGGATCCAAAAAAGTTAGGTGGAGCTATATCTTTACTTAGAGGATGAGCTTGAGTATGTTGGTCAAATACTATAATGTATACAACACCGGAACAAGTGACCTGACAATTCTTCCTGGAAGAATTAAATAACAAGTATGTGGGTGAACAATTCAAATGGGAAATGCTATTAAAGTTCCTAAATTTGAAACAAGGTGATCAAGCAGTATATAAGTACAAGGTTGAGTATAATAAGTTGATCCGTTTTGCTACGGAGGTGGTTCCAAATGACAAGGCCCGACGTGATTATTTTATTGAAGGGTTGAGGCCAAAATTGAAAGAAATGATATTGGCTTTGAGTTTTCCTAACTTACAAGAAGTTAATAACCAAGCCAAAGTTATCGAGAGAGCTCAAGAAGAGACATTAGCAGCGAAACAAAGTTTGCAGATGGGAAAAAGGGTTGGAACACCTTCAATTCCCCATTATGTTAAGAGAGGTAAGGGCTCATGTTCAAGATATACGAACAAAGAGGGTTCTGATTCAGCTTTAAAGAAAACAAAACAGTCCCAGTCGGTTGTTGCTAGCTCGGGAAGAGCAGTTGGAGAAAGAATTGTATGCCAAACATGTGAAAGAGTGCACCGGGGAGTATGCAAACTTCTTAGTGAAGCTTGCTTTCAATGTGGCGAGACTGGTCACTTGCCCGAAATTGTTCAAAGAAATCTGGGGATAATTCGGTGCAATCTGAAAGATTTGTGGCAGCCTCTAATAGAAGCAGAGGAAGAGGAAGATCAAGGGGACAAGATGAATCTTTACAGTGACAAGAGACTCAGGGAGTCGCCATAATCTATAATATTAAGACCAATGAGGATCAGGATGACCCGAAAATTTTAGCAGGTAGCATGTATTTTTATAAGTTGACCCTTGGTCTATGCATTGATACATTAGTAAAAAGTTGGTTAGAGCTAGAGGAATTCCTTTAGAACCAAACTTGAGTACAATGATAGTCGTAAACCTTAATGGGTCATGGTGCAAGTGTGAATGGATAGGTAGTAAACAATTAATAAAGAATTCCAGGGGCTATGTTTCCAATGAATATTATAGATTTACCCATCGATGATTTAAGATCATATAGGGAATAGGTTGTTTGTCTCCAGAGACAATTAGTCCATGAAGGTGAAGAAGGTATGGAATTATAGTTTTGGAGGGACAGTGAAGAAAATGAAGATATATATATATATATATATATATATATATATAGCTTTTCTGGCTATTATGATAGATGTTTAAATTAATTAAAATAGAATTTTCAGATAGTTTCACAAAATAGGGAATTGATAGATGTCTTTTGTGATAAATCTATGTGGTTTGTATGGATGTATTTATCAACGAATTAGGAAGTGTGCTTATGTACAAGGGTAAGGTTATAGTATATGCCTCAATATAGTAAAAGACCCCCAAGAGGAATTATTTAAGCATGATTTACAGTCGGCAGTAGTCAAGTTCCCTTAAAAGGATTTGACGTCATTATTTGTATAGTAAGTGGTGCTAATTACAAAAGCCTAAAATACAGGTGAAATAAAATAGAGTGAAACTGAGACAGGAAAGATGAACGATTTCTTAATAATAATTCTATAGGTAGTCAATAAAGAGATTAATGACTTTTGAGGTCAGGTTCGACGAATATTCGTATAATCGTGGGAAACTTTGTATTTTTGACAGTTAAGAGTTTAGAAAGATATTTGGTTGAGGCATTAAGTCAGTTGACTATGCATTTAGGTGGAAGTAAAAGGTATCAAAATTTAAAGAGTCGGTTGAGTGGCCTGAGTTGAATAGGGACATCATGAAAATTTTTGCAAAATGTCTGACGTACTATTAGTGGAAAAGTTGAACATCAAGTATCTTCTAAATTGTTTCAATCAATTCTGAATCATAAATAGAAAATGGGTCATGAGAAAATAAAGATTCAATTAGAATTCAATTATGAAAAAGAACCAATACAAATTTGTATTAGAGAAATCCAAAAATCGCGTAATAAAACGATTCATATCGTTGAGGTATTGTGGTAAACCCATAAAGTCTTTAAATTCGAGGTTGAATTTTCTTAAGCGGTGGAGAATTGTAATACCCTAAATATCAGTCAGGGACTAAATTTTTAAAAATTAAAATTTGAAGATTTATTTGAATAATAGATAAAGGATGAGAAAATGATTTAGAATAGTGTTTTAAACTAAATTGCAACAATATATGAATTTAGAGGGCATTTTGGTCCTTAAAGGGGAAAATGAATTTAAAATTCATTTTTATAAGGTATTAAAGAAAAAACGGGAAAAGGGAATTTATGTTATGAAAAGGCCTTCTCTTTTTTCTTCTTCTTCCCGTGGAAATAGCTCTCCCCCATAGCAAAGGTAAAATTTTAATTGGTTAGTGTTTCTTTTCGATTATGGTTGGTTCTTGCAAACTTAAGTGTTATGTAAGCTTAAGGAAAGGTTATATGAGATTAAAACTATGACATGGGGAAAAAAATTAGAGATTTAAGAAAATGGGTTTTTAAATGATATGTTGATATATGAGTGTTTATTGATGTTTATTGGTAAAATTGACTTGTCAAAGAGGTAAATGAAATATTATAAGCATTGGGTAGGATAAGAACTTATTAGAAAAAGTGGTGTGATTCTTAGAATTGAATGTTCGTGGAAGATTTTAGATGTTTTAAGAAACTAAATGAAGGAAAGTTAGTATGATATGTAAAGAAGAGCTTAATTTTTTGTATGGTGTAAACATAACGCAATTTGACCTTATTTGGGATGATAATCGGGCTGAAACTGGAAATTCTGGGCACGGGTATCGGTACTGATAGAACAATACTGATATTATAGGCTTAAAATCAGTAGAATCTGTTGAGTAGTATCTATACCCATTCAAGGGGTATCGATACTAAGAGGGGAGTATCGATACCATTGATCACAGAATGCAAAAATGGTATCGGTACCATAATAGAGTATTGATACCATAGTATAGTATTATCGATACCGTGGTGGGCGTATCGATACTATTAAGCTAGAAATGTTAAAAATAGGCTGATATTGTTATATAAATTTAATAATATGTACTCTTGAGCAACGTTTAAGTATAATTGTTAGGAAATATACTAAAAATTGATATTGTATGTGTCTTTATTGGATGCTTGAGTAGATCGAAATCAACCTCCCAAGTCAAGCAAAACTAAAGGTAAAGGCAAAGTACCGGAGTCATCAACTTTGCATTTTAGATATAATAGCGAGACAATCCAGGTGAGTACATTTAGTATGTATGTATATGTTACGATATTCATAGATGTATGATTAATTGATATATGTATGGTGATTACATAATGACACTTTGGTGTTAAAAGTTAAGAAATTCATAATTTGTTTATGAAATTTCGTATGGGCACTTCAGGTGCAAAAAGTTAAGAAATGCATAATTTATTTATAAATTTCCGTATAAGAACTTCATGTGCAAAAATTAAGAAGTTATACGAATTTCTTTATTGGGATTGTGGGTGCAACCCATGTAAATTATAATAAGATAGTGGGATTATTGCATTGGCACTATAGGTATAAACAATAGAATGTATAAAGATTTGAAAGAGTTAATTAATATTATGAATAATTATTATAGTAGAAAATGTTCTAAAATACAAGATAATGACCTAACTGTGCATTTGACATAAAGGTGTCAATCATGCCAATTAGATGAAAGGCTAAGTGCCTTTGAGACCTAACTGTGCATTTGCCAGAAAGGTGTCAATCATGCTAGTTAGATGAAAGGCTAAGTGCCTTTGAGGCCTAACTGTGAATTTGATAGAAAAGTGTCAATCATGTTAGTTAGATGAAATGCTAAGTGCCTTTGAAGCCTAACTGTACATTTGGCAAAAAGATGTCAATCATGCTAGTTAGATGAAAGGCTAAGTGCCTTTGAGACCTAACTGTGCATTTGACAAAAAGGTGTCAACCATGCTAGTTAGATGAAAGGCTAAGTGCCTTGAGGCCTAACTGTGCAATTGACAGAAAGGTGTCAATCATGCTAGTTAGATGAAAGGCTAAGTGCCTTTGAAGCCTAACTGTGCATTTGACAGAAAAGATGTCAATGATGCCAGTTAGATGGACGGTTAAATACCTTTGATTAAAAGATTTATAGCCTAGTTGTGCATTTGACAGGTAGGTGTCAATTATGCCAGTTTGATGAACGGTTAAATACCGTTAAGTAAGAGATTAATAGCCTAGTTGTTCATTTGACATAAAGGTGTCAAAGATTCCAGTTAGATGAAAGGTTAATTACCTTTGAGTAAAAGATTAATAGCCTAGTTGTGCATTTGGCAGAAAGGTATCAATGATGCCAGTTAGATGAAAGGATAAATACCTTTGAGTAAAAGATTAGTAGCCTAGTTGTGTATTTGGCAGAAAGGTGTCAATCATGAAAGTTAGATGAAAAGCTAAATGTCTTTGGGTTAAAGACTAAAGGAAAAATAAATGAAATTTTATATAAATAGTGCATAAGTAGTATGAAAAGATGTTGTATATATATAATGTACATCAATGCATAATTGGTATGAATGAATGTTATAAAGGAAAATGTAAACAATACCTAATTGGCATGAAAGGATTCCCAAATGAAAATAAAAAATGGTGTATTACCAGTATTTAAGATGTCGTCTATTATGGTTATAAAAGATACATGATCAATTAGCACTTTGGAGCAATACATGTGACTGCATTTTGTGAGTACTATATATGGGTGCATAAATATTTGCAAGTATACACAATCGAACAAGTAATATAGTGATGAGTGAGTATCGTCTCCACAGGATTGGAGGAAATTGATATGTTTAATTAAAGCTCTTTACTCTGTCACCTAATTAAAGTTAGTGATGGTATGTACAAATGAGAATGTTGTGGCAAAATGAAATGGATGTTGTGGAAATGGAATGGTGGTAGTATGGTAGGAAATGGATATATCATGGCAAAGTGGATGGAAATGTCTCGGTAAATTAAATTTTGTTGAACGCAAACAAATGGAAATGTAAAGGCAAAATAAAATGTAAATATGGATTTGATTACTAGGCTTTATCTTCCTCACACAACAAGCTATTATAGGAATGAGTGATAGGAGTCACTTAGGAAAATCTATGTCTACTTCTCAGAATGGTCTTACTTCTATGCCTTATCTGCCCGAAAGAGTCTACTAGGGTGCCCTATCTATCTCTAGTAAGGGACTCGATAGATTGAAGATGTCTGGCATAAGCCCCTGCAGTGATCCTATTGGTCTAGATAACAAGATATGTCTCGACAATACCTTTTGCGGCAGTATTAACATCTAACCTATCGTTCATGCACAACTCCTTTTAGTCGAATGAAATCCTAGCCTTATCTCTAATGTTGATTAGGCCTAGTTACTAGTTAGAATACCTTGCTTATGTGGTTCCTCCCTAGTTTCTCTCAAACACTAAGGATGTGCTACCTAGACATTCTCTCGAACACTAAGTAATCTCCTAAGGAATGACTACTCTCATAGCTCCTACAACCTTAAGGCACTAAGATCCATAAACAAAACAAATAATAACATAGAAAAACAACCATCCATTAAAGTAAATCTTAAATATCCAAAATAAACTCTCACCAAATAGGATTAGTTCATGGTGGGGTTCGAAATAAGCAAACACAAAGCAAGTTAATCCATTTCTTACAACCCAAATGATAAAATATAAAGGAAAAAGCAAAGGGAAAGAGGAAAAGCCTTCGAGGTGCATTGCCAGAGCTTCCCTCGGCTACCATGAACTGTCCCAACAAACTAGCTCCTATCGGACGCCTAGAATGCCACTCCCTCTATCTTTTCAACAGAGGAATGCCATAGAAAATCTGATTGGTGGAAAAAAGAGAGACCTTTTTCTCTTTTAATTTAAGCTCAAAACGGCGTGTGTAAAGTCTCCTACCATTGTGGCTTCATCCTCTATTTATAGGGAGAAACCCATAAATGTTTGTGTCAAAATTCTAAAGATACCCCAAATCATTCTTAATTCACGTGACGATCGGGCAGAGCTGACAGTGGTCCCCCAGGGCAGCTAGCATTGATCCAACTTGGGTGGCAGGCTGAGTACTTGACAGGATCCTCCTGCAGCAGGTAAAGGACCGATAGGATCAGGAGCAGGGTGGCATGGTCCAACAAGATCGGTTGTAGCAGCGCTGATCCAGCCTGGGGCTTCTCTTTCATGGTAAGAGATCACGTGAAAATAGGGACAGCTGGCACAAAAACATCTTTTTTTGTTTTGTTCGCTCTCAAAATGCCAACTGGTTCGGCATTTGCATTCTTCTCAGCATCTCCTTATGTCACGACATTTCCCTTTTTCTTTTCCTTGCTCTAAAATGCTACATATCACCAAACAAACACCTTCCCCATAAAGCATCACTGATCACAAAAGAAAATGCCACGGCAAACAAAATTCCACCACATGCAACTGTATGCTCCTACATGTATCTATATGATCATAAGTGAGCTCTTAGACAATCAATAACTTAAGTGAAAAGGTCCCAAATATGACCTTTTTACGGAGTTATCATACCCCCAAACTTAAGCTATTACTTTTCCTAAAGCAATGGATAATATTAAGCAAAATAAAAATACCATGGCAAGTTCAGAAGCAGAATAGTTATATGGGATAAAACTTCAGCCCTCAGAACATTTGGCTTCAACATGCTAGACTTGTTTGAGAAATCTAGTAATGTCCTCTAGGGAATGATTCTTTGTGTGGGTGTGTGCGTGTTTGTATCCAGTCCATACTTAACAAACCTAAAAAATTTCTAATCAAGCTTTCTTAATTTTCCATGACATTTACAATTTTTACTCCCACATTATTTTCTTTTCCTTCATTAACTCTGCTATGAGGGGAGTCAACCCATCACACCTACCATCCGACACTCTAGGTGAAAGGGAGCATACCTTCCCCCCCCCAAGCTAGTCAGGTAGAATCATCCCGTGACTACTTTCATTCACTCATATGTCGTGGCTATTATTTATTTAAATGTAGTTTCTAGGCAATGCGATGGCATAGCGGAGTGTCCCTCTACAGATATGCCAAAGTATTTATTCACAACTTCATTTTTTAATGTGTGGTTTTCATCATTCAAAGTTTTATGCCACGATATTCAAGAATTCTCTTATAGAAAATTTTAAGTTTCTCAAGCATGGAAAACATACAATTGTGTATTCAAGGGTTTCAAAGAAGCAAGTCCTAGAGTTGGTTCTATCATACTAAATAGTCATGTACATTCAATCCTAGCCATCAAGAATTCTTCATCATCGGGCATCCTTAATTTACTCCAGAAAACCAATTCTATTTACTAATGTCATGGCATATTCATTATACAAATACTATCATGCAATGATTTGGGAACCCTACCTCCCCCAAACTTGAGAGAAGCATTGTCTTAATGCTAAATAAAAACTAAGTATAACTAAACTACATGCTATGTAATGCAATGCAAGGTACCTCGACTTCATGCTTGTGGTAGTGCGGCAGTCGTGTGACTTGTGCACTTTCACAGTTGTGTGGGGCTGGAGTGTTCAGAGTCTGATTGTGGCACAGAAGGGGGAGTACTAGGGCCTTCTGGACTGTTGACAGCTGGGGCTCCTTGTGCTTAGATACCGTCTTTAGTCGGCGTCTACTCCTTCTTAAAAGAACCTGCTGCGACATCTCAGGTTGTTCTTCCTCCATTGGCTCTACAGGCTACGTGGACTTAACCTTGCAAATAAAATAAAAATAATCACTATAAAGAAGATAGAATAAAATGATAAAAAATAAAGTATTATTTATGCACATGAGTAAATCTAAAATGTAACGGCATCTTCAAGATGCTTGGCCAGTTTCGACATAATGCAAGAGGAGTGTAGATTTGTCACGCATGGGTGGAACTCCTTGATAAGCTATCAGACACTGGCCATTGACTTTAAAAATGGATTTGTTTTCCATGTTCTTGATATCCACAGTGCCATGAAGGTAAACATGGTGTACTTCAAATTGTCCTGACCATCATGACTTTAATTTCTCGGGGAAGAGCTTAAGCCTCGAGTTAAATAAGAGCACTTGCTGACCAATATGAAAATGTTGTGGAAAAAGCATTCGGTCATGCCACTTCTTGGTTTTTTCTTTGTAAAGCTTGGTATTTTCATATGATTGTGCTTGAAACTCTTCTATTTCATTCAGATCGAGTAACCTTTGTTCCCCAGCTAATTGCGCATCAAAGTTCAGCTTCTTGATCACCCAATATGCCTTATGTTCTAACTCCATAGGTAGGTGACATGTTTTTCCATATACAATCTTGAAAGGTGACATTCCCAGAGGTGTTTTGAATGTCATCCAATAAGCCCAAAGTGCTTCGTCCAATTTCGGGGACCAGTCCTTCCGTCTAGGGTTCACTACCTTCTCTAGGATTTGCTTGATTTTACGGTTAGACACTTCAGCTTGCCCATTGGTTTGTGGGTGATATGATGTGGCAATTTTATATCGTACTCCATATTTTTGTAATGCCTTGGCAATTAGCTTGTTATCAAAGTGAGTGCCCTCGTCACTGATGATGGCTTTTGGTACTCCAAATCGAGTAAAGATGTTCTTGTAAAGGAATTTGAGTACAATTTTAGAGTCATTCCTCTCTGTGACAATTACTTCGACCCACTTAGATATGTAGTGCATCGTAATCAAAATATACAAATCTCCAAAAGAAGATGGGAACGGTCCCATGAAATCAATGCCCAAACGTCAAAGAGATTTATATCCAAAATGTTTTACAATGGCATTTCGTGTCGTCTGGAAATGTTTCCATTGCGCTGGCATCTAGCGCATGCTTTGCAAAATTCTTGAGCATCCTTAAATAATGATGGCCAGTATAAATATTGATTGGAGGACATTTTCAGCAGTCCTCGGACCTCCAAAACGCCCTCCACAGGGTGTTGTGTGGCAATGGTGTAGAATGTATCGTTGCTCCTCTTCGGGGGCACATCGTCGAATCATCTGATCGGTGCATTGTTTAAACAAAAATGGTTTGTCCCAAAAATAGAACTTGGCATTATGTTGAAACTTCTTCTTACCATGGCTATTCAATTCATAAGGAAAAATACCACTAATAAGAAAATTAACAAGGTCAGCGTACCACAGGATTGTCGTGGCATATAAAATTTTCTCATCAGGGAATTCTTCTTTAATATAAAAAATGTCATGGCATTCTGGAATGTTCTCTAGCCCAGATAAATGATCTGAAACCTGATTCTCAGTATCTTTCCTATCAATTATCTCTAAGTCGAACTCCTACAGTACTAATATCCATAAAATAAGTCTAGGCTTGGCATCTTTATTGTTCACTAAGTATTTTATAGCTGAGTGTTCAGTTTGAACTATGACTTTGGTGCCTATCAAATATGGTCTAAACTTGTCAAATGCAAATACCACAACAAGTAATTATTTCTCAATGGTAGTATAGTTCAATTGAGCCTTATTCAAGGTATGAATAGCATAATATATAACATGAAAATTTTACCTCTACGTTGCCCAAGCACATCTCCCACGGGAAAATCACTTGCATTACATATTAATTCGAATGGTGACGTCCAATCTGGGGGAACCACGATAGGTGCAGAGATAAGTCTTTGCTTCAGCTCATTGAATGCATCATGTTAATTCTGATCGAACACGAATGGTTGATTCTATTGAAGTAGGGTGCACAAGGGCTTGGATATCGTGGAGAAGTCCTTGATGAATCGTCTATAAAACCCAGCATATCCAAGAAAACTCTGAATGCCCTTGACAGAAGTTGGTGGGGGTAGCTTCTCGATCACCTCGATCTTGGGTTTGTCCACTTTAATTTCCTTTACAGAAATTGTATGGCCTAGAACAATGCCTTTGGTCACCATGAAGTGACACTTTTCCAATTCAGCACTAGATCAACCTCCTCACATCGCTTGAGTACCTTTGCCAGATTACCGAGGTATTTTTGAAAGTCATCTCCAAAAACAGAGAAATTATCCATAAAATTTCTCAAAAATACTCAACCATGTCAGAAAATATGGCTTTCATGCAATGCTGAAAAGTTTCGAGGCATTACAGAGTCTAAAAGGCATTCTTCGAAAAGCATAAGTGCCATAGGGACACGTGAATGTTGTCCTATCTTGGTCCTCTGGTGTGATGGCAATTTGATTATACCCTAAGTATCCATCCAAGAAACAGTAAAATGCCTTGCCAACTAGTCGATTCAGCATTTGATCGATGAACGACAAAGGGAAATGATCCTTTTTGGTGGCCTTGTTGAGTTTGCGGTAGTCCATGAAGATTTGCCACCCGGTGACAGTGCGTGTTGGTAGCAACTCGTTGTCTTCACTTGTCACCACGGTCGTGCCTCCATTCTTTGGCACACATTGGACGGACTTACCCAATAACTATCAGAAATGGGGTAAATCACGCCAGTATCAAGCCACTTAAGAATTTCTTTCATCACAACTTGCTTCATGATTGGATTTAATCTTCACTTCAGTTCTATAGATTTGCCATGGCATTCTTCTAGCAGATTTTGTACATACAAATTGTTAGACTTATTCCCTTCAAATCTGCCATCGTCCATCCTAACGCTCTCTTATGCTATGACAAAACACTTAGAAAACTACATTCTTTGTTAGGAGTAAGGGCAGAGGAAATAATCACATATAAAGTTCCATTACTACCCAGATAAGCATATTTAAGATATTGTGGCAAATTCTTTAGCTCTAAGGTAGGAGCATGTTCTAATGAGGGTTAGGAGGAACAAACTCTTCGAAATTAAGAGGTTCAAAGCGCGTACCTGGGCTAGCTTTGAGAAAGCTAGCTTGCTGCTCCTCGGAAGAAAAATCAATAGGCTCTTCGGCCTTTAAGTCTTTTAGTAGCCTCTCATTAGTTTCCAGCTGAATGAAATTGTCATGGTAAAATTGATATGCTTTTCTTACAATTATTGTATCCACTTCTAAAATGCTCTGACATTCTTTAGAATCATCAATGTATTTGAGAGATCGGAAGACATTCACAGTGACACATTGGTCTGCCACTCTCATGGTCAGCGCACCCTTCTCGCAGTCAATAAGAATATGACCAGTAGTTAGGAAGGGTCTCCCTAGAATTATGGGTGTTGTGGCATCGACCTCACAGTCCAAATCAGAAAGTCTACTGGAAATACGAATTTTTCAACCCGTACAATGACATATTTGATTCGTCATTCGGGATGAACATGTGAACGATCTGCTAATTGCAAGATAACAGAGGTGGGTCTCACATTTCCTATCCCAAGCTTTACGAAAATTGACTTAGGCATCAAGTTCACGCTTAAGCCAAGGTCACATAGTGCCTTTCCAACATATTTGTCTCCTATTGAACATGGGATGATAAAACTACCCGGATCATGTCTCTTTGGTGGCAGCTTGCTTAAGGAATACCAAAATTCTTTTGCCGTGGTAGTTGTCTCGTACTGCTCAGCCTTTCTTTTCTTGGTAACAATCTCCTTGAGGAATTTAGCATATGTAGGCATTTGTTCCATAGCCTCCAGAAAAAGAACATTGATTTGAAGTTGACTCAGAATGCCATAGCTTCTTCAGTCTCTGCAAAAAGGAGGTGGGGGTTTGACTTCTTGTACTAACGGGGTAGGAACAGAGTTTGCCTTGGCATTTTTGTTTGCTCCCTCAGTCTCTTTACTTGATGACCCTTCATCCTTGTCCTCTTCCATTGATGCTTCTTCTAGTAATTCATGCTCAGCTTGTACAGCCTCAGGGGGTGAATTATCCTTCGGTTTTCCCTAAACTTATCTTCAACATTAATCTGTGTACCACTCCATAGAGTTAATACACTATTGTTCTTTGCCATTAGGTTTTGTGACTTCAGTGTCACTCGGGAAATGTCCTGGTCGACGTTCTTGTAATGTCGAGCAATTTGACCAACCTGACCCTCTAGCGCCCTCAGCGATGAACTGTGGTTCTGAAGCAGGGCTCCTTGGTTTTTTATGGAGGTCGCATGGTCTTACAACATGGTCTTCGTAGTTGCTATGAACTCTTGCTTTATGGCTTCCAAAGATTAGTGTTAGATGAAATGGCTCTCCCTTGTGAGAATTATGCCATGGCATATTCGTTTGAAAATTTTGGGAGTCATTGAAATTCTACTGCCGAAGTGGTTGATTAGTACTGCTGGTTCCTTGATTTCCCACGAAAAGTTTGGATGTTGATGCCATCTACGATTATATTTGTTAGAATAGGGGTTGTTGTTGCCTGGATTGTAGTTGCCCACATAGTTGATGGATTCTTGATTAGTCGGCAATCACTCTCATTGTGATTGTCGTGGCATAATAAACATGCTGAATTGGCTACCTTTACTTCTCTCACATCACTTGGCCTTTGCAAATTCTTTAACATATTGGTGATAGCAGCAAGTTAGGCGGACACTGTATCCTTAGAATCTAGCTCAAAAGCTCCATGTGATTTTCGCCCAAGTCCAAGCCTTGTAGATGAAAATTGATAATCGTTGTTGGCAATCCTATCCAGAATGTCAAATGCTTCTGCAGGTGATTTGTCAAGTAATGTCCCATATGTCGAGGCATATAGCATCATCCTCATGGGCGTATTAACTCCATTATAGAACATCACCACTTGCGTCTAATCTTGGAAACCATGATTTGAACATTTGCGAAGTAATCCTTTATATCAATCCCAGAATTTATACATGATTCGTCATCAGCTTGACGAAAAGAAGAAATGTCGTTCCTCAGTTGGGTGTTCATGTTCGAAGGATTATACCGTAGCAAACAAATTTTGCATATATCAGTCCAAGACTCCATTGAACCCACTGGAACGCTACTCAACCAAGCCATTTCTCGATCATGCAGAGAACATGGAAATAGCTTTAACTTCAATACATCTTTGTGCACTCCTTGTTGACGAAAAGAATCGCACACCTCCAAGAACTTACGAATATGTTGTCATGCATCTTCATTTGGCATGCCCCCGAATTAACCTATGGAATTCAGCATATTGAACATGACAGGTTTGAGCTTGAAGTAGTCTACCTGAATTTCTGATGCCACAATTCCAGGATTTAAGTTATCTAAGATTGGGTTTAAGTGATCACGAATGACACGATGTCTGGCTGCATTCCCAGCATTTGGAATTGCCTCGGCATTCTGATTTTCCTTATGAGCAATGCCTTGATTTCCGATTTGATACATATTCGCATGTTGAGCATGTCTTCTTCTCTTAAAAAGCCTCTCGATCTTAGGTTCTAATATCTCGTTCGAGTTTCCTCTAGTCATACACAAAGAAAAACCTAAAAAATATAAAAGTAAAAAGTAAAACTATCTAAAAAATATTAATAATTAAAATAAAAATGCTTTGACAAAACAAATTAACTTCCAGTTGCCAATTCCCAGAAACGGCGCCAAAAACTTGTTCGCATTTTATGAGTACTATATATGGGTACGGAAATATGTGCAAGTATACACAATCAAACAAGTAATACAATGATGAGTGAGTATCGTCTCCACAGGATTGGAGGAAATTGATAAGTTTAATCAAAGCTCTTTACTTTGTCACCTAAGTAAAGTTAGTGATAGTATGTATAATGAGAATGTTGTCGCAAAATGAAATGGATGTTGTGGAAATGGAATTGTGGTAGTATGGTAGGAAATGGATATGTCGTGGCAAAGTGGATGGAAATATCTCGATAAATAAAATTATGTTGAATACAAACAAATGGAAATGTAAAGGCAAAATAAAATGTAAATATGGATTTGATTACTAGGACTTTATCTTCCTCACACAACAAGCTACTATGGGAATGAGTGATAGGAGTCACTTAGGAAAATCTAAGTCTACTTCTCAGAATGGTCTTACTTCTATGCCTTATCTGCCTGACAGAGTCTACTAGGGTACCCTATGCTATCTCTAGTAAAGGACTCGACAGATTGAAGATGCCTTTATAAAATCGGTTGGCGTAAGCCCTTGTAGTGATCCTATTAGTCCACATATCTGGATATGTCTCGACAATATCTTTTTGCGGCAGCATTAACATCTAACCTATCATTCATGCACAACTCCTTTTAGTCAAATGAAATCTTAGCCTTATCTCTAAGGTGGATTAGGCCTAGTTACTATCTAGAACCCCTTGCTTATGTGGTTTCTCCCTAGTTTATCTCAAACACTAAGGATGTGCTACATAGACATTCTTTCGAACACGAAGTAATCTCCTAAGGAATGGCTACTCTCATAGCTCCTACAACCTTAAGGTACTAAGATCCATAAACAAAATAGATAATAACATAGAAAAATAACCATTCATTAAAGTAAATCTTAAATATCCAAAATAAACTCCCACCAAATAGGATTAGTTAATGGTGGGTTCGAAATAAGCAAGCACAAAGCAAGTTAATCCATTCCTTACAACCCAAATGATAAAATATGAAAGCAAAGAGCAAAGGGAAGGAGGAAAAGCCTTCAACGTGCACTGTCGGAGCTTCCCTCGGCCACTACGA
Organism: Hibiscus syriacus; assembly: GCF_006381635.1. Taxonomy (NCBI): domain Eukaryota; kingdom Viridiplantae; phylum Streptophyta; class Magnoliopsida; order Malvales; family Malvaceae; genus Hibiscus; species Hibiscus syriacus. Next base: position 719,685 of record NW_024063472.1, read on the forward strand.
ACTGTCCCAGCGAACTAGCTCCTCTCAGACGCCTAGAACGCCACTCCCTCTATCTTGTCAATGGAGGAATGCCAAAAAAAATCAGATTGGTGGAAAAAGGAGAGACCTTTTTCTCTTTAAATTTAAGCTCAAAACGACGTGTGTAAAGTCTCCTACCATTGTGGCTTCATCCTCTATTTATAGGGGAGAAAAACCATAAATGTTTATGTCAAAATTCCAAAGATACCCCAAATCATGCTTAATTCACGTGAAAATCATGCAAAACTGGCAGTGGCCCCCCTGGGTAGCTGGCATTGATCCAACTTGGGTGGTTGGCTGAGTACTCGATAGGATCCTGTTGCAGCAGGTAAAGGACCGAAAGAATCAATAACAGGACGGAGTGGTCCAGCAAGATCGGTTGTAGCAACGTTGATCCAGCCTGGCAGGCTTCTCTCTAATGGTCAGAGATCACGTGAAAATAGGGACAGCTGGCTCAAAAATATCTTCTTTCATTTTTTTTGCTCTCGAAATACCAACTGGTTCGGCATTTGCATTCTGATCAGTAGTCTCCTTATGTCACGACATTTCCCTTTTTCTTTTCCTTGCTCTAAATCATGCACATCACCAAAGAAACACATTCCCTATAAAGCAACACTGATTACAAAATAAAATGCTACGGCAAAGAGAATTCCACCGCATGTAACTATTTGCTCCTAAATGCTTCTATATGATCCTAAATGAGCTCTTAGACAGTCAATAACTTAAGTGAAAAGGTCTCAAATATGACCTTTTTACGGAGTTATCAACATGTATATTACTTTCTAATTTAACGTACACCATGCAAATAAAGAATAATTGGGGAAAATATTTAGAAGGATAGATAGGCTAGGCCTACTAAGAATAATTTACATGACTTTATTGAAAGAATTATGGTGTAACTGAGAAGGGCATATCTGGTCCTTATGGATCTTGCAATTTAACTCGTCATTCAAAATTCAAAGATATTTATGTAAAAAAGTTTGATATCTTACAGTATTGTATCATAAAAACATGGTCAATGAATGAAAATTCAAGAAGAAATAACCTGCATAAATAAGATCAACTAATTACAAAAAAAAGTAAACCCTAAACCCACATAAAATAAGATTAATTAATGGCAGAGTGAATATCGTTTCTGGAATTCATCCAAAATATTGAAAATAATTGAAGGAAAGGAAAAGAACTAGAAAACTAAAGTGAGAAAATCTTCGATGTCTTTTAGCCGCCGTCAAAGAGATAAGAAAAGAAGAGTTCCATATAATTAGCCTCTCTCTTTTGGAAACCTTTCGATCTTTTTGTAATACCTGTCAAGCCTTATTTCATGGAGGAGATAAGAAATTGAAATTCAAATATTTTATCTTATCTCATTTTTCCTACATCCACAATTCCTTGCTTTGACTTTCCCAAAAATGGGTTAAATGTACAGTTGGATGGATTTTAATTTTGGTGGCGGTCTGCTCCCCTTGACATGGAAATTCCTTCCCCTAACTTCCCTTAGCATCGTCTGCCTCAAGACATATCTTGCTTCTTAACAAATCCTACTCCTCAATATCTCTTTCTCTTCAACACCATCTGCCTTATGACATTTCTTGCACCAAGAACACACCACAACAGAAAACCAACTACAAAATAATAAAAATGGAATTAACATTAAATGCATGCAAATAAATATAAATATGAAACATAATGATGCTTAAGAACTAGTTAAAGTTCTCTTAAAGAAGCATATATACTACTTTTTTACAGAGTTATTACAATCCCAACTTGAACTATTGCTTGTTTTTAACCAATGCCAAACAACCTTGCCCAATGCATAATGAACCATAAATAATTGCACTTGCCCTGCATGTTTTACCTTAGAATCTTGAAAATTTTGGTTAATCACTTTTGAATCACAAAACAATTAGAAATCAACTTAAATAATTTTTATGATTCTCGTGATTGTGTGCTCTGAATCGTAAAAGATTCAACAACATGGGTATTTGCAAAGAATAAGGTAACTATCAACATAAAATACATAAAGTGTAGTTATCTTGATGTCGAAACGGTATTTTTCCTACGGGGAAAAGGGGTCTTGTTTCGAAAATGATTTTTGGATCAATCGGTTAGTGATAAAAACGTGGTTCGAGGAGTCACTATCAATCTTTGATTAGGGTGTGATTGGGCACAAAAAAATAAATTTTCCATTTTAATAAAATATTAATTTTAATTAAAACGATAAACTTCCGGTCCCAAAATTTGAGTTCGGGAGTCGGTTACGTGTGGGGAAGGATTAGTACCCCCACAACGCCCTAAATCGGTACTTAGTCGATTAATTAATTGTCTGTGCAATATAATTTACAAGTTCGAGTCTAATTTAATTTAATATCCCCTAAAATAACATTCTTTGAAATTTTGGATGAAAGATAATAATATTTAATTATTTCCTATCGAGAAGAATCTATGTATCATACCTTGAAGCAATCGATTCTTACTCCCATCGAAATAAAGAAATATTAAAATTCCATCCTAAATTTCACTATCAAAATAATAACACTCAAAATAAAAAGCATACATCAAGCAAACACGATTAATTAATTATTTTACCGATACTTAATGCGAATAAGGATGTTCAATTATTTAAATATCTCGAGACGAGGCCTTAGATTCATTCTGATAGCCTTTTCTCGATGAATTTAATTAAAAGAACATTATCTTTTTCTCAATTCCCGAATTTTAAAAATAAAATTGCTTCAATTCGTGTCACTAAATGGGATAGAATTTCATTTTAACAATATCGAAAGTAACTTTCTAATACATTAAGATAGTCACTTTACGACAATGTTAAAATGGTTGAATATTACCCTTAGTCAATTTATTTCGATTCGAGTCAAGTAATGCTTATAAGGATATCATGCGAGATTGATTAGGCTAAAATAAACTAACATGCAAAAATTAAGATAAATAATAACAACGGGACTAAAACATAAATAATAAAACTATCATGCAGAGATTAAAATAAATTAAAACACGCTAGTGACTAAAACAAATATTTCCAAAATTAAATACTAAAATTACAAGGAATGAAAAATAAATAAGACATGGGACTAAATCAGAATAAATTAAAATTATATGGTCGAACTAAAATAAATAAATAAAATATTTGATGTTCTAAATATAAACATGCAAAAATATAGGGGTTATTTAAGAGAATATCTCTAAAAATAAATACCATGCATAAAGAGTGTAAATTAAAAAAATAGTCCTTACAGGGACTAACATGTAAACACACACTAAAGTTAGAGAACTAAAGAACAATTAAACCAAAAATTATATAACATGAATGTAAAAAGATAAAATAACAAAAACGGTCCCCCTAGTGACCATTTTATAAAACACGTATAAAATTTTGGGGTTTAAAAAATAATTATCCCTGAAATTATGTCTATATAAACCATTTATTTATTTATTTTAATTTGAACACCAAACCTAAAAAAAAGTGAGAGTGGGAGAGAATTCTCTCCCAACTAGTCTCGGTCGACCCATTGTAGGCCGCCCTGGACCACCACCGGCCGCCGTACACGGGGCCAGAATCTTCAAATTTTCCCAAAACACCCAAATTTTTATATCTATCTCCCTAAGCCTAAATCCTAGGCTAAAACACCCTAAAATCACTAGACCATTCGGCTCACTCTAGTCTTCGGCAACAATGATCCGACCTCATTTTGAACCCCTCCTAAGGTAAGAGAACTAGCCCTTTTCCCCTCATTTTAATTCATGAAAGCTTCGATTTTATTTTATGCATATATTTTTTATTTTCGAAATCTACTATAAATACAAAAAAAATAAAACTGAAAAAATACTCAACACTTTGATATTATTGCTTTTTTGTCAAACTGGGAGTCCTCCTCTCTTACATTTTTGCTTCGAGTTATATAACCCGATTTTACAACATGCTTGTTTTTTATTCTTTTACTTGCTTTTTCTTTAAACAAAATGATTGAAATCATTGTGTTTTTTCCTTTTTGCTTTTACTTTTTCTTTTTACTTTTAGTGAAACATCATGATGAAAGTAAAAATAATTGTGATAATTATGTTTGCCTTGGATCCAATGGAAATCGGTTGGAGGTAGCTGTGGTTGTCGATGGCCAGGGCCCGATCTGGACCATTGGATGTGTCCAGATCGGACGGTTTTCGTGGGGCGATGGCAGATGAGGATTCTGGAAACCCTAACGAGAGTTGATCTGGGCCGTTGATCTCTCCCAAATCTAACGTTTGGGATGATACGGTATTGTGGAGATAGGGTAAAACCCTAAACCATTTTGGACTTTAAATCATCTCGGGTCAAACCAGGTCTAGATTTGGCTCCGAGTTTTGGGTCTTTGTTAAGATATGAGTTTGTGTCAGATGACCCTTTGTAATTGGGCCCAATTTAGGCTGTTGTAATTGGATCCTGTAATAATAATAACAAAAAAAAGTTAATAATAATAATAATAATAACGCTAATATTAGACGGGACAAAATTGATTGTCGATAGCTACCCCTCTTTACCCATTATTGTGTCAACAAGAATAGGGCAAAGACGAAGAGAATGCATTTTTTGTCCGGTTTAGTTCATGGTTGGAAATATGATAAGGGATATGTTCCACTGTCACTCAGGGAGTATTAGATCTACGGTAGACTTGTTCCGCTGTCACTAAGGGAATATCAAATCTTGGAAGAAAATGATTTTTTTCCTCTTCTTATAAAGAATATCATATCTGAGGGATTTGATCCTTTGAATCGGGGCAGACTTGTTCCGCTGTCACTCATGGAATATCAAATCTTGGAAGAGAGTGATGTGTTCCGCTTCTTCTAAGGGAATATCAGATCTGGGGGAGTTGATCCATTGAATCGGGGCAAACTTGTTCCGCTGTCACTCAGGGAATATAAAATATTGGAAGAGAGTGATATGTTCCGCTTCTTCCAAGGGAATATCAGATCTAGGGGAGTTGATCATATTTGCAAATTAAACATTTCCAATTGTTAGTATACGTTCGAAAATTTGAAAGATCATACTTGAAGATTTGGGTTTCAAGATAATCTTCGAAAATCGATTTTTCTTATGCAAATTTGTCTCGCATACATCGAATATGGGAGTCTGCCTCCCTGAATGTGATTCTCTGCATTTGAGGTTAGAATTCTAGCTTCTACTTGATGGGATTTTAATATCATGAATCTTCTTTTTTCTTTGAAATATCTATAAGAATCATATGTTTATGTGTAAAATGCGAATGCAATATAATGCATTTTCTTTTATGGAAATGATATTCTCATGCATGCACAAATGTTGATTTAATTTTCTTTTAACTCCCAAGTGGAAAGCCAGGTGCTCTTCCTCTTGATCATTCTTCTCTAAGATTTGCTCAGATATCGGTGTAGCAGCTTGCAACTTCTGAATATCTTCCCAATTATCTTATCTTTGTGTTCTGTTTGCTTCTCATCAGCCTTATAGTATCAACAGAAAAACTTCATTTCTTGTTGTGGTCTTAATGCCCCTTTATGCCATTGACTCAAATGAGCTATCAGAGTTGTTTTTGAGACTCTGTCATTCATTAATGCTTGACTGATTTGCTTCACGAGGTAAGCTCTACTCATATTCAGGGCTTGCCCCTGACACTTCAAATTACGAGACTCATTCTCGATGTCTTATTGATTTGAATCTTATTATCTCAACATGATCCAGGTCTTTGGTCATGCCCCAAAGTGGGTACTTCATGGATCCTCCCTACTTGGGTGCCAAAATTCATCCTCGACTGGTCGTATTCTTGCATTTTTCCTACGCTGGGATATATGGCCTCTTCAAACAAGGCGATCATTGGCTTCTTAGATGGAATACTAAATTACAAGGACTTTTCGCATTTGAGACTATTATGTTTGAAAATGTTTTTCTCCTTTCTTTTATTTTGGAAATCAAAGAATGAAAGAATTTTGTGAAGGATTACCCCTTAATTCAGGCTCACAATCAAATTAAAAACATGAGTTAACAGAATATCAAAGAATCAATAGTTCATTTACATTTCAAAGTTATAGCTCTTTGACAAGTATCAAAATTAATGGGTTGGCTTCAGGTTTTCTTCCTATTTTCTAAGGTTTCAGCCATTGAGACATCCTTATTTGTTTATACACTCATGTAAACCTTGACATGCCCTTCTTTCTTAGCTTGACATATTAAGTGGATGTGGACAAAATGAAGCAACTCACATATTCCATTGCCAAGCCTTTTAGAACACTTTATTTCAGTTCTCGAAATCTTCCATTTGTTCAAGCTTTGTAGACTTGTCTACAAAGGCATTGCAGAAATATCAATCTAAAAATGAAATTCCTGATTGCTCATTTGAATTTGACTATAACAGATGTTCCTTAACTCCCTTAGTTCATCTTTACTAAAACTCCTTATTTAGATAAATTTGATTTAATTTGCCATTGTTTGGCTAGCTAAAATCAGCTTTATTGTACATATATTTTATAATTGCCTTTGTTTGGCGATTTGAAGGATTCATGTCATCAAAAGTCTTTGACCTGACAATCACAGTGGATCAAACTCCGAATTTCCAACTACCTAATCAATGTCATGGTTTAAATGTAATCTATTCATAAAGCCATGGATTTCGAGTTTCCTCTATAACCAATTGCTTTAGCGAAATAGCTCAGCTTTATTATATACGTACACATACATATATATATATATACACACACACACACATATATATATATTCTAGGTATATGGATTCATTTATTAAGCTTGTCAATGAGAACCTGTTATAGTCTAGGTGTTGTTGAAAGTAAAAAAAAATCTCATCCTTAGAGTTTAATTTCCAAGCATCTGACCTAAACTAGATTCACCTACTTGACTATTCCATTTGTAAAGATCATCATCATCATTAATGTCATCAAAAAAGTAGAAACCAATCAAATTTGCAATATCATGTACAATATGCCCTATTTTTGTCCACATCCTTACATACCTGAATGCCAAGCCCTTAATTGTCTCTTCATGCGTAGATGGCTAGCTTGGTCCCTGTAAGAGGAGGGTATGGTGTTCGAGTGTATCTTCTGGGGTAAGGTTAAAGGTCCTTGTTTTATCAGGTTTCAATTGTCACTTTGTCAAAGATTTATAACTCGAATCATTTAAAGAGTTTTTAATTTAGTTGATATTCAAAGAATTTCAAGATTGCAAATTTGATTCAATGTTCACCATCCTTTACCCTCACTTGCTCCTTATTTCTCAGTAACTGCATTGACATCTGCCCCTGTATGATTCGACAGTAGGTTCTGAGCTACATTGGGTTGCTCGTTGCCACCAAAGTTGATGACATTTCTCTTTCTTAATCCTTGTACAACCTTTTTAAAGCCAATAATATTTTTGATTTAAAACCCCAGGAGCCCCCGTGATATTCACATTGTGCATTAATGTCAAACCATTTTGGATAGGGAGGCTGCATCGGTGAGTGTGGTAAGGCGACACCACATGCTTTTCATATAAATCTGGAACAAATCTTTGTATGTATGGGGATGGGGTTAAATTGGACCCATTCCCTTTCTTTCCTTGATTCTCTTGCCCCTTGTCTAACAGGGCTCTACATGGATGACCTAGTGGCTTGAGGTCGGGACACAGTAATGTTGTTGGAATCATACTTCCTCACGTTACTGACCTCATTATCATTCCTTTTCACTGGTGGCTTCCTGCTAAATTGTCCTCCATCTAGCTTCCCACTCTTAATCGCCATATCAATCATTTCTACTGTCGTGACCACATCAGCAAAGTTCCTGGACAAATTTCCTATGAGGTGGCCAAAAAATGGGACTTTCAGAGTATTCACGAAGAGCATGTTAGTTTTTTCTTCCTCTAGCGGGAGATGAACTTGCACAATCGCATCCATCCACCTTTGGGCATATTATCTGAAGCTCTCATTGGACCTCTTCTCCATGCTCTGTAACAGGATTCGGTTCGGCCTCACGTTTTTCACATACTTGTATTACTCTAAAAAAGCTTTAGTCAGGTTCTTCCAGGATTTAATTTGAGTCCGACTTAATTGATTGTACCACCGGATGGCTGACCCTACCAGGCTCTCCTAAAAGCACTGAATTAACAACTGATCATTTCCCACGTAGCCGGTCATTTTTCTATAGAACATGGTAATGTGTAATGTGTGCAGAAAGAAAACTTGTGCCCTCAAACTTTTCGAAGTCTGGAACTTTAAACTTAGGTGGCAGTACTAAATTAGGAATCAGAATTAGCTCATTGGCATCGATCCCATACATGGTGACATCTTCTTTCATAGCTCATAAATCATGTTTCATTTGCTCACATTCCTTCTTAAGTTCCTTATCCTTATCGAGATTCGGGACATCTTCAATAGGGTACAGGTTTACGGAAGAGTCGGGTAAGTTTATGCTTATTCTTTCTGGTTGACCGATCTTTGCTTGTTGTGCTCAGACATGTGGTGGTGTAAAACTAGGGGGATATAAGGTTACTTTGGAGGAACCAACAATTAGGGTTTTTCCATGGTTAGCTCGTGGTTCGAAGCCTAGGGGATATACAGGCTCTTTGGTAGTATGACCGACAACTGAGTCTCTTCTCGAATTAAACTCTTTCCTTATATCAAACTGGCCAGTTTTTCCATCATGTCATTCTGAGCTTTCATAAGCTGCTCACACATATTCTATTGGGCCTTCTTGAAATTTTCCTGCATTTCAAGTTGAGCCTTCTCGATTTGGGCAATTTTCTCATCCATTACTTTTTTTCGAGTGTGGTATGGGTTCTTAGAAGTGTCTAGTATTATGCCACATAAGTTTTTTATTAATAATGGTTCTTTTCAATGAATGTGAAAAATATGATTAAAATGCAACGCAAAAAGTAAAAACAACATGGATGTAATGTAAATGCAATGCAAGGTCTTGATTCTGAAGCGATTCATTAGAACAACTTTTTATATTAGAAACGAAGTTCGATTACAATGCTTAAACATATCACAGATAAATCGAGCTATATTTTCTAATTGCGAGATGTGCCCCAATAAATCTAGAACCTCTTGAGGTTATTCAGTCTTAGGATCCAATCCTTTGCTTACAACATCCGCTTCATGTGATAAGTCAATTAAGTGCTGAGTCGTTCCTTGATCATGTTGAATGTAGCTAGTGAACAGTCATTTTGATGGTCATTGATGTGTGTGTACCCAATCAGATCTGACCCACTTGCACACTACCTCCATTTGTTAGCTGGGACTGCGTGGACCATTTCAGAACATCTACATTATTTTCTACCTCTTTGAATCCTTCATTCCATATTACTAGCCTTCTATATGGACATCGGTCAAGGATCAACACCATGGAATAAAAATGCAATGCCAAATGGTAACAAAATAAAACAAAAGGACAAGAGAAAACTAATTAGTAATAATAAATTAATTAAATAGATATAATTTATCGATAAAACCTACCCCGCATTCTGGCTACCTAATCATGCTTTAATAGATCCTACCCAAACAGTATTTCTACCACATGCTTTGTTTGAACATTAAAAACCTAACCTCATGATATCTAGTTCGCATGCCTAATCGAGAAAAAAACTTAACGCATGATATATAGTTTGCATACATTTATTCAAAAAAGAAATATTAAATGACTCAAAAACTTTTCCTTGTGTACCCTCCTCACGGGACTCTTAAGGTTCGGGTTAGGCTCTACCTAAGTTCGGTTTCTAGGTTCACTATATGCTGGGTTCGGCTCTAAAGTAATAGGTTCTCGAATTGTCCTTGTTGGTGCCCCCTTCGGCTGCCAAACCTTAATCCTGGCTCATCATAGGTTTTTGGGGATCGAGTTCAATTTGAGGGAACACACCTCCTTATGTATGTGCGGAGGTGAATATCATCACGAGGATCATAAGGCATGAGTTCCAGGAGCGATTCACTATCCCATACGGAGGTGAAAACCACACGAGGGAGTAGCTTTTCACTCTTACTTAAATAGGACGGAGCGGGTTTTAGCTCATGTTATGCAAATGCAACTGTACAGTGTGAGGAAAAATGAAAAATAAAGAAAACAATATTGAACAGAAAACTCAAGACCCTGAATAATTATTTACTCTGAAAACATTAGCAAATAGATTAGTACAACTATTTAGTGGATAATTAAATTACAAACACTTATTTGAGCCAAATAAGGTGTCAAAAACTAAATTAGAGCGAACTTTTAATTTTTATTTGCAAAGACAATTAATTAATCGACTAATGACCCACTCTCTAAAAAATATCTCAGCTGAGTCGCCAAGCTGTCGAAATGGTTTTTTCCTGTGGGGAAAAGGGGTCTCGTTTCGAAAATGATTCTTGGATCGATCGGTTAGTGATAAAAATGTGGTTCGAGGAGTCACCACCAATCTTTGATTAGGGTGTGATTGGGCACAAAAAAATAAATTTGCCATTTTAATAAAATATTAATTTTAATTAAAACGACAAACTTGCGGTCCCAAAATTTGAGTTCAGGAGTTGGTTACGTGTGGGGAAGGATTAGCACCCCACAACGCCCTAAATTGGTAGCTAGTCGATTAATTAATTGTCTTTGCAATAAAATTTACAAGTTCGAGTCTAATTTAATTTAAGATCCCCTAAAATAACATTCTTTTAAATTTTAGATGAATGATAATAATATTTAATTATTTCCTATCGAGAAGAATCTATCTATCATACTTGAAGCAATCGATTCTTACTCCAATCGAAATAAAGAAATATTAAAATTCCATCCCAAATTTCACTATCAAAATAATATCACTCAAAATAAAAAGCATACATCAAGCAAACACAATTAATTAATTATTTTACATATACTTAATGAGAATAAGGATGTTTAATTATTTAAATATCTCGAGACGAGGACTTAGATTCGTTCTAATAGCCTTTTCTCGATGAATTTAATTAAAAGAACATTATCTTTTTCTCAATTCTCGAATTTTAAAAATAAAATTGTTTCAATTCGTGTCACTAAATGGGATAGACTTTCATTTTAACATTATCGAAAGTAACTTTCTATTACGTTAAGACAGTCGCTTTACGTCAATATTAAAATGATCGAATATTACCCTTAGTCAATTTATTTCGATTCAAGTCAAGTAATGCTTATGAGGATATCATGCGAGATTGATTAGTACTAAAATGAACTAACATGCAAATAACATGCAAAAATAAAGATAAAGAATAACAGTGGGACTAAAACATAAATAATAAAACTATCATGCCAAGATTAAATTAAAATAAAACATGCTAGTGGCTTGAAACAAATATTTCCAAAATTAAATACTAAATTACAAGGAATGAAAAATAAATAAGACATGGGACTAAATCAGAATAAATTAAAATTATATGGCCGAACTAAAACAAAAAAATAAAATATTTGATGTTCTAAATACAAACATGCAAAAATATAAGGGATGTTTAAGAGAATATCCCTAAAAATAAATATCAGACATAAAGAGGGTAAATTACAAAAATAATCCTTATAGGGACTAACATTAAAAACACACTAAAGTTAGGGGGGCTAAACAACAATTAAACCAAAAATTATATAGCATAAATGTAAAAAGGAAAAAATAACAAAAACGGTCCCCCAGTGACCATTTTGTAAAACACGCGTAAAATATGGGGGTTTAAAAAATAATTATCCCCGAAATTATGTCTATATAAACCATTTATTATTTTTTTTCATTTGAACACCAAACTTAAAAAAAAGTTAGAGGGAGAGAGAATTCTCTCCCAACTTGTCTCGGCCAGCCCACTATTGGTCGCCCTGAACAACCACCGGCCGTCATACACAGTGGCCGGAATCTTCAAATTTTCCCAAAACACCCAAAATGTTTAGATCTGCCTCCCTAAGCCTAAATCCTAGGCTAAAACACCCTAAAACGACCCTAAACAACCCCTAAAATCACTAGACCGTTCGACTCTTTAGTCTCCGAAGACAACGAACCGGCCTCGGTTTGAACACCTCGTAAGATAAGAGATCTAACCCTTTTCCCCTCGTTTTAATACATGCAAGCTTTGATTTTATTTTATGCATATATTTTTTAGTATTTTCGAAATCTACTATAAATACAAAAAATAAAACCAAAAAAATACCTCAACACTTTGATATTATTGTTTTTTTGTTAATCTGGAGAGTCCTCCTCTCTTATATTTTTTCTTCGAGTTATATAACCCGATTTTACAACATGCATGTTTTTTATTCTTTTTCTTACTTTTTCTTTAAACAAAATGATTGAAATCATTGTGTATTTTTTTCTTTTTGCTTTTACTTTTTCTTTTTGCTTTTACTGAAACATAATGATGAAAGTAAAAATAATTGTGATAATTATGTTTACCTTGGATCCAGTTGGAAATCGGTTGGAGGTAGTTGTGGTTGTTGGTGGTCTGAGCTCGATCTGGACCATTGGATGAGTCCAGATCGGAAGGTTTTCGTGGGGCGATGATAGATGAGGATTCTAGAAACCCTAACGAGAGTTGATCTGGGCCGTTGGATCTCTCCCAGATCCAACGACTGGGATAATATGTCACTATGGAGATAAGGTGAAACCCTAAACTATTTTGGGCTTTAACTCATCTCGGTTCGGGTCAAACCGGGTCTGGATATGGCTCCAAGTTTTGGGTCTTTGTTGGGCTCCGGGTTTGGGTCAGATAACCCTTTGTAATTGGGCCCAATTTGGGTTGTTGTAATTGGATCATGTAATAATAATAACAAAAAAAATTAATGATAATAATAATAATATTATTTTTATTGTTATTATTATTAGTGGTAATATTAGACGGGACGAAAAATGATTGTCGACACTTGATAAAGAACATTTTACCCTAACTAACACTTCAGCTTTCATAACTTCTCGTCATATTTGAGGTATAAGATGAAGATAACAACGAAGCCCTAACCCTTAAGTAGATTCGTCCCGTCAAGAATTTCATTTAGTCATGCTAATAAGGCTATCTTTCGTACTTACAATTCACTAAGCGTACTGGACTTACCTTAACATTGGAGTGTCCTAGAGCTAAAAGTTTTGTCATGAATTTTATTTGGTTACAGCGAGTAAGGAACCTATAGCAATTGTTCGACACACATATATATTCTTCTTCTTTTTTGAAATAAAATAGCTTGATAACTATATATTCTTCAAAATACCCACAAGTCAACCAGTGCACGAAAAATTGGTAAATAAGTATATCATCATAAAAATCAAGACAATCTCTAATCATTTCAAAATCTTAAAGATCAAGACATAAATATGCTTTTTGGAAGATTCTCATCATTGGTACATGTAAAGTCTCGACAATTATCTAATTATTCAATAGCCATGGCAAGTGTGTTTAACAATGCATGATAACAAAACAAAATAACAAGTAATACGCAAACACAAGAAAAGAGTAACAACACCTCCAACTTAATGGAAATAATTATCTCATGCATGAACAAATGAATGCAAAACATGGCAACATATAATGCTAAAAACATAAAAAAAATGCAAGGACAGGTAAGAACCTTTATTGTGGTGGTATAATCAGGGGCTTGGTGTGGCATAAGGTACGTCTAACTAGTGCTTTAGCCTTTAACTTCTTTGGTGGTGGTGGCTTAACATGTGTCCTTCTTCAAAATACTTGGCATCAGATATTGTCTTAGTTGTCACATCTATTGGTATATGAGTGCATTCCGGATCAAGCGTTACGACAATAATTGTCGCTTCAGTAAGAGCAACATCAATATGAGGGGTTATTTCATCTTTCTCTTGGCAGATGATGAAACTTCTTTGATTAGCAAGGGCTTTTTGGGTGAACATGCAACTTCGAATATGAAAATCCTAAAATCGAGTCATTAGATAAGTTCCCAATAGTAACTTTAATCTTACCCTTCACCTTGGCTGGTGTAACCGTTACATCGTCACTTAGATCCAACTTCCCGATGTTGTCCGGTGACTCGACATATCCTAGTGGTTAAAGAAGATGAAAAGGAAAAATTGGAAATAATATTTCAATGTCAAATTTAAATTCTTTCATAGCACAACTCAAGCCATGGCCATGATGACAGGTTCGGTAGCTTTGGCATGTGATTCCAGCCTAGATGTAGTGAGCAACCCATCAAATATGATACAATGGTAAGATTTTTTGGTCAGCTCCGATCGATTTGGCAAAAGTTCATCGTATGGTAAATGAACAGAATGAGCCTCTCGACGTATCTTTGTGATTAAACAAGGAAAATCAATTTCTCCATCTCCATCACTGTCAAAAATTTCCTTAATGATCAAGTTTCCCACATTATTCTTCTACTTCTGCAAAATAGAATCAATTAGTAACAAGAAGGAAATAGAAACAAAAGTTTTATGAGTTATGGGAAAAATCCTTTTATTGATAGAATGATTCCAAATTTTGGTTTGTGGAATCAAGTTGGCTCAGTTAACATTGCCTTGCTGATTTCTCACGTCCCATTAAGTTCCATCGATATTTAGAGCATGACAGATAACCTCATGAGTTTCAGTGGTTGATTTCCTTACGACTCAGCATGTTCATCTTTATCAATATAAATGACTCACAAGATGTTTACAGAGTCAACGTCGAGATAGACATAATTGCCATGAGTGAATATTAAGTAGTGCTTATCAATATGGGAATAAAATCCCTTACCATTGTGTAGTTTTCTTCCCTAGGCTATTCACAAAACATGAGCCACCAATGGACCTACATGATCTAAAAAATGCTCAGCTCTAAATCAATATTATTGAAGTTGTTATCATACAAAAATCCTTGCTTCGGTAATACACTTTCGTTTCGCAAACTTCCGATTGAAACAAGCCTCTACCTTTGGCATCTAAAAATGATTCATCTGACGATAAGAGACAATAGAAGCGTTTCATTAAGGGCCTTTACTCAAAGAAACCATAAAAACAATTGGAAGAACTCAAAGAAAAGAAACAAGAAGATAAAAAATTTGCAAAGGAGAAAATTTGAGAGAGCATTCTAAGTGTTTGGTCGGATATTAGTTTCGTGGTACGCATTTAGTGGTGTGATCCCTAAACTGAGTTAGATTCGCAAAGTCTATAATGGACCAGAATCAAAGTCTTTATTAATCTTAGCAGGTTTTAAAGATAATTTGGGAACCTTCATAGAATCAAGCTTCATATAGAGAATTTAGTAAGCCTATCCCACTAGAGCATGTGGATACCCTAAGAGAATTAGAACGCATACGGTTAGTACTTTGAATTTATTTTTGTGTTTTATTTGTCGTACTTACAATTTATTTATTAATTAAATTTTCTTGATTTCCTTTAATGGTTTTAGTTTTACTAAATTGATTTTTTGTTTGTCTCTTTGCCTTGCATATTTCATTACCATTACATAAACATGACATATCAATATCTTTACATTTGCATCCTGTATTTACATCTTTGCATTTGTATTTACCGTTACACCTTACTTGTTGTTTGTTATTCTATATGTCCTAACTTGTTTCCTCTATGCTTTTCTTTTCCTTTCGTCATATAGTCATGACATACATAAAGGGTGTCAATTTGTGATGGTCATTGGTTAAAAGGTTTTCACAATGGACAAGGGGTTTTGTGATCAAGAAGACAGTGATGCATTTGGAAGGTGACATTGTCAGGAGGCTTCGAGAAGAGTGGAGAGCCAGGTACCCAAAGATCGCGTGTCTGACAAAGAGCAACAGGAAATATAAGAGATGAGAGAGAAAATATATAGGATAATGGATAAACTAGTTGTGTTGGCCAAGGGAAAAGAGATTTATACACAAGAGGGGAAAGAGCTTGATGAAAATAATCTTGTAATGTCAGTTACACAAGAGAATACTTTTTAAAAAGTGATCCTAGCAAACTTGAAGAACCATAAACAATCATCATTCGTATCAACAAGTTATTTGGAGGTACCAAGGAAGTGGTTACCATTGTAAAAGTTCAAGAAAAAAGAGATGAAGAAAAGTCATGATCAGGAAGTTAATTTTCAAGGCAAGCTGTTGAAATTTAGTTTTGGAAGTTAATTTTCCAGTGTTCTTTTTATCATATTGGATGTTTCTTAGATTGGCAAGTAGGTATATGGGGTTGTTTTCTTTAAATAAGTTTTTGGGATGGTTCTTTGTGGTGTTTGCATTTCATCTTGTTAGGGCGAGGGAGTCTTTTAGTTCAAGGTGTGCCTCACTTTCTTTTTGTGTAACTTGTGTTTTGTATCAATTCCTGTTTCCTCAATTTTGGAGTACTCTTTCCCCCATTTAAGTTTATGGGGTTTTTAATAAGGCTCTAAGTTGGAGATTTGGTTACCTTGAAAATGGAATAAAATTTTCTGTTTGCTGAGCAAAAAAAAGTCATGATCAGGACTTATTGGTATTTGAGAATCTACTATATTTACTGTGGAGACGAACCTTGTGACCCCAATTTAATCCAAACTGAAATAGACCCCATATTTTAAGGTATAATGTTAATGAAACACTACAAAAAATTAAAATGTATTAAAAAACAATGTCATAGTTCTTATCCAAGCAGAGTTGTTGAGTTTCAAGTAGGGTAAATTTGTGTTCCCCAAACGTTCAGCAATCATTCGAGTGCCTAAAATGTGAAAATGAAGGATAATTTGAACCCAACTAAAGCAACTCGCTATTTAAAACTGATTCAAAAGCATGTCTTCATTCAACCAAGTTACGCTTAAATGATGACAAAAAACTAGGAAGTGATGGTCTTTGTTTTGATCTTATTCCTATCACATATGGAGACTTTACAGTAAGCTGTTGGAAGTGCGAGAAGTGAGTAGTATTGAAGTCTTAGCCACTTCCACATCTAGAGTGGTATGATGTCAACGCTAATTGCGAATATCATGCAAGAGCTTAGGGACACTATATCGAGAAATGTATTACCTTTAAACACTGAATTCAGTGCCTCATAGAGCATGGAGTATTGGAGCTGAAGGTCTAATTGAGGTGGAGCCAAGAGTGTTCAAGGATAAAAATGTTAGTGGGGGCATTTTAGAGTATGCCCAAAGACCAATCATATGATGATTGTAATAATACTTTTATTTACCGATTTTATTGAATAAAGGCATTACCGGTATTATTTTCATTTATATATATGTGTTTAACATAAACTAAAAGATAATAAAGTCCATATAATGACATAATTGTTATTATTAAAAGATCCCTAGTCAAGTTTTATTATGGGCATGGACAATAATAATACGCTTAAGACTAACACGTTATTGATTGATGACAATGAGTTGTTATTGACATAGAGATGTCAGAATTGATACATGATTATATTGTTAGAGAACAATGTATTGGATTGACCGACCATGAGCATATCTCTTGGATTATTATGTGACAGTCATAACATTGCTCATGGTGATGACTATATGTATGATCCTCAGACTTGAGATCAATATTATCCCAACATATATTGTTGTATGTTTTGATGCAGCTAAACAAGCTCCGTAACTGGTTGCTCTATAAAGATTGTTATTGAGTATATCTCAATATATGTAGTGGGTGTGTATGATTAAGATAAGATTTGTCCTTCGTACATAATAGGAAATATATCACAGGCCACTTGATTGAGTAAGACTAGAAACGCATTGCCATGCTCGAATAAGTTGATATGAGATATCATAAACTATTTGTTAATTAAAGTCTACTCTAGATATCAAGAAACAATAGATGGGCTATACAAGTGTGACTATTCCAAGACTTGTACCTATTCTAGATATAAAGGACATAAGGATGTAATACATAAAAGAGTAATCACCAAGATGATATGTTGAATCATATTTTCTTGTAACTTAGGTGACAATGATATATTGCTAGATGTCACTCATTGTATAATATTAGAATTGTTCTAAGAATTACTGCTAACGTTACAAGAACCTACAAGGTCACACCCTAGGATTGAAACGAGCAAAGATGTACAATTGTTGTACGTTACTAAAATATATATCTAGAGTTAATTAAATATATGTTTTAATAATCCCGAATATTAAATTTCAATTAATTAAATATAGATTTAATTAATTTGAAATAATAAAATCCCTAATATGATTAGGGTAAGTTGGAAATAAGAGGATTATTAAATTCCAATTAATTAAATATAGATTTAATTAATTTGAAATAATAAAACCCTAATATGATTAGGGTAACTTTGCTATAAAAGGGTGTATTAGGTCTAGCAGCAATTGTACAACACACACTCAAAACATTCAGTCGTTTTCTCTCAAAATAGTTTTGGGAAAAACAAAGATTGCTCTCAATCGGGTGAACTGAGTAGAGGCCGAGACGTTATTTCGTGGAGGCTTAAGATTCGAACTGATCTACACAGCCGGTATTCTCTGTTGTCCTTGCTGTTTTTCAAGGAACCCACTGTAAGTATTCGCATCTCTTCCTCCCGATTTCAGTTTTTCGTACTTGGATCGCTGGTGAGACCGTCGAGTTTTGTTTCCGCTGCATCATGGGATGCGCCGACGGTCCCAACAGTGGCATCAGAGCCACTTGTACGATCTGATTTTGGGTTAAATTTTTTGTAGATGCGATATGTATGAGATGCATGTTCCAGTTTTATCGATTTTCGTAAATATGTTGATATCATTGTTCGAATCGATACCCACAACGATTAATTTGTTAATATGTTTTTCAATGATTTGTTGTTGGATGATCTATGGGAGTGCGATAGCAGATCGCGTTTAGCAGTGGAACAATGGTTGTTCCGATGCAGAAAACCTTCGGGATAGAAAATCCCAAAAGAACGATTCTGTTGATAATTGTTATCAGATCGCCCCTTGACCCCTTATCAACAGTACAAATTGAAGGCCCATATTAATATTTTTAACAAAGGCGTAACAACGTGTATATATATATATATGATATGTTTGTTTTGCACGGTGTTTGATATGCATGGTTATAGCCCTTGTTCAATTCACAATGGTTTATTTTGAAATACGGTCTGCGAGCCGTGCCTCTCTATATCTCTATTGTATTTCTCTTCTCATCTTACTCCCTCGTATGTAAAACAAGTTTCTTTTAAAATTGTAAATCTATGAAGATTCACAAGGAGCAGAAGAAAGGCGAGAAGATGCCTAGAGAGTAGTCTTAGGCTTTAGGGTTCTTGGTTCTCCCATTGGCTTGGGATGGGCCACCTTAGTCATTGGTTTGGGCTATAACCATTGCATCTTATTTATTGCTACATTTATTATGTATGCAATGCATCAAATGATATAATAAGAATAAATATTGATGAGATAAATAAGGGTCTAATATTAAAACAAACAATAATGAGATAATTACGCAAATCCCTCTTTATAATCTAAGTTAACTTAACCGTCCAATATTTACCCTCGTTAAGGCTTTGATCGATATTGTGTGGGCTTTGCCAAACCATTGGCACATAAATCTATCTTGGTTAAACGTGAAGAATAAGCAAGTGATATTCACTGGTTGAAATATTGGTAATAACTTAGCTAGGTTATTCTAATAGGATTAGAAACCTAGAGGTTAAATATTTGGATAAGTCATGAGATGACTTGAACAAAAGTTGTTCACCAAAAATGAGGAGTTACATTAGATATAACTAGTCAAGTGTTACTTACCTAAATAATCACTATCCTAAAAGAAAAACCAAAGCTGATTTAGGAAATTGATGTATTATGGATCCTCACCCACTAGAAATATTTCTGTTGAATTTTTCCGAAATTAAAACAAAGAGGGTTTTTAATTTTGAATAAAATAGTTGGAGTAATTTGTAAATAAAGTCCTATTTATAAATTTTAAATTCGGTAAATTTACTTACTATAATATTTCCATTGTTGTAGATTTAATTGCAAATAACACTTTATCACTACGATCACTCCTTGAGAAGGATAAACTTAATGGCATAAACTTCCTTGACTGGTTTCGTAATTTGAGAATTGTTCAAACAGTAAAGGAAGGAATATGTCATTGAGGAACCTGTTCCTGATTAACCGCAGCTAATGCTTCAAAAGCTGACAAAGACAAATTCAAGAAACATATGGATGATATATTAGATGTTGGATGTCTAATGCTTGCCACCATGACTCCTGAGCTTCGGAAGCAACATGAGGACATGGTTGCATATGAGATGATTCAAAATCTCAAAGAAATATATGAAGGGCAAGAACGTCAAGAGAGATATGAGACCTCTAAAGCTCTATTTCAATGCAAAATGGAAGAGGGAACTCTTGTAAGAGCCCATGTCATCAAGATGATGGGCTACATCCAAACGTTGGAAAAGCTGGGATTTCCTCTCAAAGATGAATTGGCTACCGATGTTATCCTTCAATCGTTGCCAGATAGCTTTAGCCAATTTGTCCTTAATTTCAACATGAATGAAATTAACAAAACTTTGCCACAGTTACTTGGCATGTTACGAACTGCTGAAAGTAACATGAAAAAGGTTGGACTAAGCCCATTCTGATGGTCCAGAAGGACAAAGGAAAGGGAAAGAAAAAAGTAATGGCAAAGTCTACGGGAAATGGTAAGACCAAACCAAAAGGGAAAAATGCATTGAAACCCAAAGGGGGAGTTAGCAAAGAAGGAAAATGTTTCCATTGCTATAAGACCGGACAATGGAAGAGAAACTACCCTGTTTACCTTGAAGAGGTCAAGAAGGCAAAAGCAAACGGAACGTTTGTTTCATGTATTTATGTTATTGATGTTAATTTTTCAACATCTACTTCTTGGGTATTAGATATCAGTTGTGGTTCTCATATTTGTACTTCTGTACATGGACTGTAAAAGAGAAGGAATCTGGCTAAAGGAGACGTGGACCTACGAATGGGAAATGGAGCAAGAGTTGCTGCATTATCTATAGGGACATATGCTTTATCTTTGCCTAGTGGACTTGATTTAAATTTAGAGGATTGTTATTATGTGCCTAGTTTGACTAAGAACATTATTTCTATTTCTTTTTTGGACAAGATTGGCTTTGAGATTATTATTAAGAATAATTGTTGTTCTTTTTATCTCGATAGTGTTTTTATGGTTCGGCACAATTGGTTAATGGTCTCTATATTTTGGATCAAGATAACATTATTTATAACATAAATACTAAGAGCTCAAAAACAAATGAATAGAATCAAACTTATCTTTGGCATTGTCGTTTAGGCCATATAAGTGAGAAACGCATATCAAAACTCCATAAAGATGGATTCTTAGATTCATTTGTTTTCGAACAATATGATGTATGCGAATCTTGCTTGTAGGGAAAAATGACTAAAGCTCCTTTTAATAGTAAAGGTGTGCGAGTAAGTGATTTATTGGGGTTAATACATAGTGATGTATGTGGACCAATGAATACACAAGCCAGAGGTGGTTTCCATTACTTCATTACTTTTACCGATGACTTTAGTCGGTATGGGTATATTTATCTTATGCACCATAAATCTGAAGCCCTTGAAAAGTTTAAGGAATTTAAAAATGAAGTACAAAATCAACTAAGAAAGAGTATTAAGGAACTTTGATCAGATCGAGGTGGAGAATACTTAAGTATAGAGTTTGATGAACTCCTAAAAAAATGTGGGATTGTCTCACAGCTTATATCACCTGGTACACCACAGTGGAATAGAATTTCTGAAAGAAGGAATCGAACACTGTTAGACATGGTTCGATCGATGATGAGTCATAGTGATCTTCCAACTTCTTTTTGGGGTCATGCACTTGAAACAGCCGCTTTCACACTAAATCGTGTTCTATCTAAATCAGTTCAAAAGACACTATACGAGATATGGACTAGGAAACGTCCCAGTATGTCTTTTATAAAGAGTTAGGGTTGTGAAGCTTATGTAAAACATCAGATGTCTACAAAGCTCGAACCTAAATCTCATAAGTGTATATTTGTTGGATATCCTAAAGAAACTAAGGGATACTATTTCTTCAACCCTAACAATAACAAAATATTTGTTGCTCGAACAAGAGTTTTTCTCGAAAGAGAATTTCTATCAAAGAAAGGGAAGGAAGAAATATTGAACTTGGAGAAGTTCATGAATAACAAATAAATGAACCTGAAGTTGAGCATGTTTCACAAGTTATTGAGGAGCATTCAATAGATTTAGAAACACAATCACTGCGTAGATCTACAAGAGAACATCGTGCACCTATGAGATTTGGATTTCTCATTACGACACATGGAGATGTTCTTCTTATGGATCAATATGAGCCCAGGACTTATCAAGAGGCAGTGTCTAGCCCAGATTTTGAGAAATGGCTTGAAGCCATGAGATTTGAGATGGATTCCATGTCAGTAAACCAAGTATGGACTTTGGTTGAACCACCTGAAGGGGTCAAACCTATAGGGTGTAAATGAGTTTTCAAGAAGAAAATCGAGACATAGATAGTAATGTACAAACATACAAGGCACAATTAGTCGCTAAAGGTTTTCGACAAGTTCATGGTGTAGACTATGACGAAACATTCTCCCCTGTAGCTATGTTTAAGTCCATCCAGATCCTGCTCGCAATAGTTGCATTCCATGATTATGAAATCTGGCAAATGGACGTCAAAACCGCCTTTCTTAATGGAAAACTTGAAGAGGATGTGTATATGACACACCTAGAAGGTTTTGTCTTTCCATGAAATACTGGAAAGGTTTGTAAGCTACAGAGGTCTATTTATGGACTAAAGCAAGCTTCTCGAAACTGGAATCTTCGTTTCAATGATGCAATCAAAGAGTTTGGTTTTATCAGAAATGAAGATGAGCCTTGTGTTTATAAGAAGGCTAGTGGGAGCATTGTTTCTTTCCTAATCTTGTATGTAGACGATATACTTATCATAGGAAATGATATACCTACTTTACAGTCTGTTAAACTTGGTTAAGTAGTTGTTTTTCTATGAAAGATTTGGGTGAGGTAGCGTATATCTTAGGAGTTAAGATCTATAGAGATAGATCAAGACGACTTCTAGGTCTGAGTCAAAGTACATATATAGACAAAGTGCTGAAAAGGTTCAGTATAGAAGAATCCAAGAAAGGATTTTTGCCTATGAGACATGGCATTTCTCTTTCTAAGGAAATGTGTCCTTCAAGTCCACTAGAAAGAGAACGGATGAATAAGATTCCATATGCTTCGGCTATTGGTTCTATAATGTATGCCATGATATGTACTCGACCAGATGTATCGTATGCTCTAAGCATGACGAGTCGGTATCAAGCAAACCCTGGTGACAATCACTGGTTGCGGTTAAAAATATCCTTAAGTACTTAAGAAGAACTAAGGATAAATTTCTTGTCTATGGAGGGAGGAAGAGCTTAGTATAAAAGGTTATACTGATGTCAGCTTCCAAACTGACAAGGATGATGCACGATCGCAATCGGGTTTTGTGTTTTGTCTTAATGGAGGTCCTGTGAGCTGGAAAAGTTTGAAGCAAGACACAGTAGCTGATTCTACAACAGAGGCTGAATACATTGCAGCCAGTGAAGCAGCAAAAGAGGCTGTTTGGATCAAGAAGTTCATATCGGAATTAGGGGTAGTTCCCAGCATATCAAATGTTGTAGAACTCCATTGTAACAATAATGGATTCATTGCACAAGCAAAAGAACCAAGATCTCATCAACGATCCAAACATATTCTTAGGCTCTTTCATCTCATTCGAGATATCATTGATCGAGGAGATGTGGAAATATGTAGAGTACACACGGATGACAACATTGGTGATCCCTTGACGAAGCCTCTTACACAGCAGAGGCGTGATTGTAATAATACTTTTATTTACCGGTTTTATTGAATAAAGGCATTGCCGCTATTATTTTCATTTATATATTTAACATAAATGAAGATAATAAACCATATAATGACATAATTGTTATTATTAAAAGATCCTAGTCAAGTATTATTATGGGCATACAATAATAATACGCTTAAAACTAACATGTTATTGATTGATGACAATGAGTTGTTATTGACATAGAGATGTCAGAATTGATACATGATTATATTGTTAGAGAAAAATGTATTGGATTGACTGACCATGAGCATATATCTTGGATTATTATGTGAAAGTCATAACATTGCTCATGGTGATGACTATATGTATGATCCTCAGACTTGAGATCAATACTATCCCAACATATTTGTTGTATGTTTTGATGAAGCTAAAACAAGCTCCGTAACTGGTTGCTCTATAAAGACTGTTATTGAATATATCTCAATATATGTAGTGGGTGTGTATGATTAAGATAGGATTTGTCTTCCTACATAATAGGAAATAATCACATGCCTGATTGAGTAAGACTAGAAATCATGGCCATCCTCGAATAAGTTGATATGAGATACAAAATTCGTTAATTAAAGTCTACTCCAGATATCAAGAAACAATAGATGGGATATACAAGTGTGACTATTCCAAGACTTGCCTATTCTAGATATAAAGGATAAGGATGTAATACATAAAAGAGTAATCACCATGATGATATGTCGAATCATATTTTCTTGTAAAATGAGATGTTGAGCACATTCATTACCGACTCAAAAGCTTCATTTCAAAGACACAAGAACGAGAAAAATGTTGAATTAGAAGTCAGTAAAGTAAAAAATGAGACATTGACATAGCTAACACATGATTATAGAAATCTTGCAAGAGAACTTCATAACCGCATCGAATCACTTACGAGGTAAAATGATCAATATTGTTTGCAACTTTGAGGATTGAAACATAAGGTAAAGGATAAAGACAGTGCAATGAAGGAGGCTATTACTCAAGCAAGCGATGTGGCTCACATGTTGATCGACTTAGCTAGTTTTACAAGGGATTTGAAGTAGATTGACAACTCAGTACTAAATCATGCTTGGAAGTTAATCTGGTTCTGAAGGAGATAGAAAAGCTAGGAGTTAAAGCTATTCATTAGTTATAAAGTTTGGCTATTTGATGTATTGAAACCTTTATGTTCAATGAAAATCGTTTAAGATGGTCACTCTGGAGTGACACATTTTTGCAAACATGCATTGTATTTATTAAAATATTTTACATGCACTAATTATAAAAACCATGAAAATAATTCATGGAGGATTACTTTGCAGTAGCACCAAGTTCATCCAATCATGGATAAGAGATTAGAAGCAATAGAGTAGTCCTAAGGCGATTTACAAGATCAGTTGACCGTATTGCAACACAATGTGAGAAATCAAGCATTAAATTCTCAACAATAAGTATTGAATCAAATGAGCCAATTGATGGCTACAAGGATTGTTAACAAATAGAAAGCACATATTGAGGGATATCAATGCTATCATGTTGACATGTCAATATTAGTAACCTAACCTGAGGCAACCTATTTGAATGAAGGGAAGAGTTTCACTAATCCTGAGCAAATCAGAGATAAATTTAAGTAGTTAGAGGAATTGGTTGAAGAAATGAAAGGATTTGATGTTTCCATTTAAAGATGTTCTATAGGAAGATTAAATGACAATAATTTTTTGATCCATTAGTTTCATGGTAGTCTTATTGAACCTACTGTAGTATGGTATAATCGATTGAGCAAAGAAAAAAATCAGGTAATGGGTTGATTTAGCCAATGCTTTTTTGGAACAATATCGATATGTCAATGGCTTGGCTCTGAGTCATCAAGATCTCTAGAAAATGAATATGGAAACTACAGAAAGCTTTAAATAATATGCATTGAGATAAAGAGGCATGGCAGCTCAAGTTCAACCTCCTTAACTGAAGAAATATCATACATGTTTCATAGCACACTCCTAGGTCCCTTCTTTGAGTTAATGCTTGCAAATTAAACAAATACCTTCGAAGAACTTGTAAAAATTGGGGAGCAAATAGAATATGCAATCAGAAAAAGGAACTTGAAGGTCGCTTCCAAAGGTCTAATCGATCAAAAATCAAAAGATGATGAGATCCATGAATGTCACTTCCTAAATCCTCACAGTCATAAAATAAATGAGATAGTTAGTCGCTCAGATCGGCTAAAAAAGATTCCTTAAGTAAGAAAGGCTCTAGAGGTGTTCCAAACACACATCTCATATTTGTTCCCCTACTTAATTAAAGGTAAATACCTTACTCCAAGACCAATGAAAGTGATGTCAAACTCTTCTACTCATAGCTATGATGAAAATAATGTTTGTGATTTCCACATGGGAGCATCTGGACATTCTATAGGGAATTGTGGGCTATTGATGAAAGAAATAGTGATACTTATTAGAAATGGGGCGTTAACTCAAGAATTGATCGTGCAATGGATGGCTAACCCAAATGGGACATCAAAGGACAAGATGTAGCATTCAATTAAATCAAGTGTGTCACCATCAGATGGACAACAGAAGGGCATTTTGGGATTAATATGCGAGTCTGTTACTCACTATCCATGAAGCTTTGTTGCATTCATGTTTTGTTTGAATATGTTTTTCTATCTTTCTTTGTTTTTGGATGCTTTTAAAATTCTAATTGAATTAACACTAATTTTTAGATTATGAGCAATGAAAAAATTTCTTTTTGAAGTTCAATGAATATAATAAAACGTTCTTATAGCTTTTGACAAGTGGCAAACTTGAACCCTTATAAAACGATAACCTTAATCATGGTTCAGAGATTGCACCTGAATGGTACACCCTTTTCTTGCAGGATTAAACCTTCTTCTTAGATGAAAAAAATACAAAGGCAATGCATTGGCCCTTCTTCTCTTTACTACGCGTATTATTCATTTATTCTGAGATTCAAGGATTATTTATTTGACAATATATGATGTTTGTCATTATTTAACAAAGATAGTGCAGGGGAAATTGTCCTAAAATAAAATTCTCAAGTGTTTGTGTGCAGTTGATTATAACAAATATTTCTCAATCCTCTTATTTTATAATTTATTGAAACTCATTCTTAATTTAGAGTTTGGCTTCACTTTTTTCCCTAAAAGGTTTATCTCGTCACGAAGTCTTTGACTTGATAATTGTTGAATGACCCATTAATGTCATGATATGAATGTTATCTATTCATAAATTTAGGACTCCCGATATTACCTCTTTGGGTCATTACTTTAGCATAATACTTCTATTGATGGGAATAGATGATTCAAATTGTTAGAAATTCTTCAACTCGATAATTTGAACGTAACTCACTTTATAAAATTTAGACTTACCTCAATAGATTATCAGCTCGTTATTTTCAGTGGAGTGCTCCCAACAATTTTTTAATGTCTCATAGAGTTCATGTCACTATTAATATCAGACTTGAGTATAATCCACTCATGAAACTTGGACTTACCTCCATAGCAACTTGGACTTACCTCCATAACTGCTTGGACTTAACTCCATAGATTACATCTTACTACTTTCATTAGAGTGATCCCAATTTTATTACATTTATCTTTTGATAATCTCTTGCCAATTTTTCTGAGTTTTGGATACAAGATCTCTTAAGATTATCAAGAATAACCTATTATAGTTCGAATGTTATTGAAAATTAGGAAGTTTCATATTTAGAGGTCAATATTCTAAATAACTAACCTAAGGTCAATTCATCTACTTTATCATTTCATTTGTGAATATTATGGATCGTCACCGAATGTGTTAACAGAAATGCAAGTTAATTAGTCTTGTAATGTCGCGCACAACAAATACCCCATCTTACTGGATAAAATATGAAAATCGCCAAAGTCTTCTCAACTTTAAAAAAAACATCATTAGATAATTTAGAAGTCTTAAAATTGAAATTGCTTTGTGTTTCTTGTGCTTAAGAACATTATGATTAAATGATATTTACAGTGACGATTCTCTCGTCAAAAGCCACGAACTATAATATTGGAAGTGAAATCTCGAAATTTATGCAAACGCCACTTTTTGCCTATGTTTCCCATAACCACGAGCCAAAGTAGTAAGCCAACATATCCATTCTAATTTTTAATAGTTATTCACTGTATTTTAATTTCTCATAATTTAATATTTTCCCTTAATTCTCATCTAATTGTGGGCGTTTTTTTAATTTATCTATACTTTATTAAATTTTTTAATTAAACTAAGGTTATGAATTAATTAAATATCATTTCAATTAAATTCTTTTATTAAAGTATCTTTTATTCAAATATATTTTTCCTCAAAAATATTTCGGTCAATTCATGTATATTTAATAAACCGTGTCTTAAGAATCCATTGAATGATCTCAGTGATAAAATCAGTGGTTAAAGAGAATGTTATCTTTAGAAGGGATAAACAGGTCATTCGGATCGGGTTTTGGTCGAGTTATTTTGGATCGAGTTATTTCGGATCGAGTTATTTCGGATCGAGTTATTTCGGATCTATATTATATTCGATTTAGTTTCATTTTGATGAGATTAGGTCCGATTTGGACTAAGTTCAAGTGTATAGTAAATTGGGTCAGTTCAGGTATTGGGTTGGGTCAATTTTTGGGTTGATTATTTTTCGATCCGGGTCAATAATGGATTGATTTATCTTCGGGTCGGGTTAAAAGTAAATCAATTAGATTTCAGGTTAGGTTAACATCAGATTTGTTGATTTTTGGATCGGGTACATATCAGATCAATTAATTTTCCGTTTAGATGAATTTCGAATCAATAGATTTTTGGTTCGGGTCAACCTTTGGATCATGTCAATTTGGGTTGAATCTTGTATGAGTCTAATTAAGTATATATGGAATTATTGATATACTCTTGTAAAAAAAAGTATGTTTATTTGTTTATCAATCTTATTATTTAGGTTCAATTTCAACTTTCAAATGTTCAAAATTTTGAATTAAACCATAATTTAGAGATGATAATTTAACTCAAACTCGATCTTATAACGTATGTTAGAGTTTGTAACTTGAAATTTATATTGATCTGATTCGAAAAGTTTAAAATTTAATAAAATGTTATATTAATAATTTATTAAATATTTGATTGAAAATTTTAAATATATTTTGAAAAGAATGCCAAAGTAATTTTTTTAATTTTTTTTACCATCTACCTGATTACAATTAAATTTAATCATATAATATTTGGATAGTAACTTGACTTTATAATACTTCATATAAAATAAATTTTAATTTAAACTAGATCAATTTTGGTTTGGGTCGAGTATGGTTTGGGTTTCTAATCAAGTTTAGTCATCATGTTCGTGTTTATATTGGGTATCGGGTCTAGTAAATCGGTTCAGGTAATCGAGTTCAGTTCAAGTTTGCTAGGTCTAGTTCTCCTTCCTAGAAAAATCGGGTTCAAGCAGCTACATTCATAGGATATATGTACATTTTTAATGATTTTGAATAGATACTAACATGTAATTATTCTATACTATTAAAAATGTGTTTTAGAAATTTTTTTATCTCACATGTAATTATTCTATACTAACATGTAATTATTCTATCCTAAAAATTTAAATTCTTTTTGTTTTGAAAAATTATTGTTAGTTGTATGAATCAAGTGGCCCTATGATAAAAAAAATTATTGTTATTTTTTTAAGTTCAGAATTTTAGCATTATAAATGTAAGGATATAAATTATCATTTAATAACAAATGATTATAAATCTTTAAATCAATATTACCTTATATTTATCTCAAATTAATAAAAAATTATCGTTAGTTGTTGATAATCTTAAAAGATAACTGTAAAACACTATTAGTTTTTGTTTAATATTTTTATTCTATTTGTTTTCTTCCTTGCATGTTTCCTTTAGTTATTTTTACTTATATATTTTTTCTTATTATAATTTTAACATAAAATTACCAACAACTTGCGAAAACTTACTAATTTCAAGAGAATCTCTCTCACCTAGCGCAACAGAAGATGACTTTAAATAAAATTATTGTCAGCAGAAGTTTTTATTGAATATTGTAAAAATTCATATATTTCACTAAATATGTTTTATTTAAAATAAATAACTTTTTAAATTGTTTACAATATTTCTCTAATTTTTTTTCAACATGAGATAGAGCCCAAACAACTATTAACTATTACGTGAATAGCAATGAATAGCAAATAGATTGTTATTTAGTTGTTAGAGAGAATGTGCCAGCAAGGCAAGTATGGTACAATTGCTGCCAGCATAAGAATATTCTAGCAGGTATTGTAAAAAAATCAACATGGTATCAGAGCAACGGTGAACACGGTGGGACAACTTGATTACTTAGCACCTTGTTGATGTCATATATAACATCAATAGTTGCAGACGGTTGGAAATCATTTATAGGAAATGGATGAACGACAGTAGCTTGACCTGCAAACAGGAAAACACCGACAAAAGAAGTTTATTCTTGAATTATTAGAATGTACTGGCATGCGTGATGCTCATCCAGTTCTAACATCGATGGTCGTATCTCCGATGCTAAGTAAAGATGGAGTGGTTTCAGTTCTGATTGATGTAGAGGTTCAACAACATGGTTTTGAGGAAGCTGACAGTTTCTCTATTAGTGCTAATATGGAAAAACTGATGGTGGATTATTCTTCAGGGTCGGGGTTGGTCAAAGTACCTGGGAAGAATCTGGATACCTCTGGTTTGTATCAGGGAGGTCGTGGTCGTGCTAAGCCCCGGGTTCAATGCCAATTGTGTGGAAAAGTTGGCCACTCAGTGGACTGATGCTGGTATAGGTTTGACTAAAGCTTTCGTGGGATTTCTACTACTCACAAGGCCATGGCACCGAATAATCCTCCGTCTGCTAACGTGTGCACGATTGCATCTACTCATAGGTGTGGTTGTGTTCACCAAAGATCTTGGGATGGTACCATTTCTGCTATGATGGCTGAATATGGACAACAATCTAGCACTGGAGGTTCTACGAGCTCTCGTCCATCCGGGAAATGGTTTATAGATTCTGGGGCTTCTCATCATGTTACCTCGGATGTGGTTAATGTTTTTGCATGTGAAGAGTATACTAGCATTGGTAAGCTCCTCGTGGGTAATTGTAATAGTTTATCAATACCTAAGGTTGGTCAATCTAGCTTGGTTACTTCAACTCGCTCTTTACGATTAAATGACTTGCTCATTGTTCCTAGTATATCAAAAAACTTGGTTTCCGTCTCCAAACTTGCTCGTGATAATAAGGTGTTTCTTGAATTTCATGCTCTTAGATGCGTGACTCGTGACGAGGACACGAAGGCGGTGTTACTTGAAGGCCGAGAGAAAGATGAACTTTATGAGTTTAATTCTACTTTGTGTCATAACAATGTGCTGGCTCAATATAATGTTGTTCATGGCGTAGTTGATTTTGGTTTATGTGATAGACAATTAGGCCACCCTTCCCGTGATATGTTACAACAAGTTTGTAAATATTGTAATGTTAGTCTATCGTTGGTTAATGATGAAATTTGCCATGCTTGCCAAGTTGGGAAATCTCACTCTCTACCATTTTCTGCTTCTCAAACAGTATATAGTGAACAGTTTCAGTTGGTTTATGTCGATCTATGGGAACCACCTCAGGTGGTCTCAAATGGATATCGATATTATATATCCTTTGTCGATGCTTATTCAAGGTTTATGTGGGTGTATATATTGAAGGTGAAATCTCAAGCATTGTATGTGTTTGGCTTGTTTCAATGCATGGTTCGTGTTCAATTTGGCCGAGAGATTAAAGTAGTTTAAAGTGATTGGGGTGGTGAGTTTCGTCCGTATACTAAGGCTCTTCAAGAGGATGGGGTACGACACCGACTCACATGTCCTCACACATCTCAACAGAATGGTGTTGTTAAGCAAAAACACTGACATATTTTTGATATGGAGCTAGCATTGCTTGCTCAAGCTTCATTACCTTTAAAATATTGGTCTTATGTCGTAACCACTATAGTGTATCTCATTAATAGGCTACCTACGAAGGTGCTTCTCGGGACAACACCGTTTAATAAGTTGTTTGGTCGTCGCCCCAAGTATGAACATTTACGTGTTTTTGGTTGTAGATGTTTTCTGTGACTTCGTTCGTTTCAATCTCACAAATTTGAGTATCGATCACAAGCATGTACTTTTCTTGGACATAGTGTTCAATATGAGGGTTATCTTTGTCTTGACCTGGAGGTCGAATATATTCTCGGCATGTGCAGTTTGATGAAGTAATTGTAATAGTTTATCAATACCTAAGGTTTGGTCAATCTAGCTTGGTTACTTCAACTCGCTCTTACGATTAAATGACTTGCTTGGTTTCCGTCTCCAAACTGCTCGTGTAATAAGGGTTTCTGAATTTCATGCTCTTAGTGACTCGTGACGAGGACACGAAGGCGGTGTTACTTGAAGGCCGAGAGAAAGATGAACTTTATGAGTTTAATTCTACTTTGTGTCATAACATGTGCTGGCTCAATATAATGTTGTTCATGGCGTAGTTGATTTTGGTTTATGTGATAGACAATTAGGACCTTCCCGTGATATGTTACAACAAGTTTGTAAATTGTAATGTTAGTCTATCGGGTTAATGATGAAATTTGCATGCTTGCCAAGTGGGAAATCTCACTCTCTACCATTTTCTGCTTCTCAAACAGTATATAGTGAACAGTTTAGTTGGTTTATGTCGATCTATGGGACCACCTCAGGTGGTCAAATGGATATCGATATTATATATCCTTGTCGATGCTTATTCAAGGTTTATGTGGGTATATTGAAGGTGAAATCTCAAGCATTGATGTGTTTGGCTTGTTTCAATGCATGGTTCGTGTTCAATTTGGCCGAGAGATTAAAGTAGTTTAAAGTGATTGGGGTGGTGAGTTTCGTCGTATACAAGGCTCTTCAAGAGGATGGGGTACGACACCGACTCACATGTCCTCACACATCTCAACAGAATGGTGTTGTTAAGCAAAAAACGACAATTTGATATGAGCTAACGTTGCTTGCTCAAGCTTCATTACCTTTAAAATATTGGTCTTATGTCGTAACCACTATATGTATCTCATTAATAGGCTACCTACGAAGGTGCTTCTCGGACAACACCGTTTAATAAGTTGTTTGGTCGTCGCCCCAAGTATGAACATTTACGTGTTTTGGTTGTTATGTTTTCTGTGACTTCGTTCGTTTCAATCTACAAATTTGAGTATCGATCACAAGCATGTACTTTCTTGGACATAGTGTTCATATGAGGGTTATCTTTGTCTGACCTGGAGGTCGAATATATTTCTCGCATGTGCAGTTTGATAAGAATATTTTCCCATTTACAGGTCAAGCTACTGCTTTCATCCATTTCCTACAATGATTTCCAACCGTTGTAACTATGATGTTGTACATGGAATCAACAAGGTGCTAAGTAATCAAGCTATCCCACCGTGTTAACGTTGCACCATTGTGAAAATGAGTCATCTACTTCTCGTACCATAGCTCTATCATAGATGAACGAACGATGAATTCTGCTGAAGTTACATCCGTGATAAAATGGATCCTGAACACACAGTCTCTCCTAGACGAACTGACAATTCTGGTGATTTGCGTGTTCCTGACCACTCCACTGTTGCTGCAGATTCAGCTCTTCAAATGACTTCCCACGATAATAATTCGAACATGGTGTTTCAATTGCTCTTCCTGGTATTGCCTCTCGTCCCTCTTCAATATTCATATGGTTACGAGAAGCAAGGATGGATCTTTAAACCCAATGTCTTCTTGATTTAAGCTGTAATTAATGATGAAGAATCAGTTTCTATTGAACAAACTTTGATGTCTCCTGTGTGGAAAGATGTTGTCATGGCTGAATATAATGCTCTAATTGATAAGGGTACATGGTGGTGGTGTCACTACCTCCTGGTCGAACGATAATCGGATGTAAGTGGCTATTCCGGATCAAGAAAAATGTTGATGGGTCTGTTGCAAGGTATAAGGATCGTTTAGTAGTGAAAGGTTTCACTTAAATTCTGGGACAAGACTTTAATGATACATTCAGCCCAGTTATCAGACCTTCCAAAGTAAATGTTATTTAGTCCTTAGATGTAATGAATGGGTGGAAATTACGACAGGTTGACGTGAATAATGCATTTCTTAATGGGGACTTACGAGAGGAGGTGTTCATGGTGCAACCTCCCAGGTTTGAACAGCTTTCTGTTGATGGCACACGACTTGTTTGCAAACTTGAAAAGGCATTGTATGGACTTAAACAAGCACCACGAAGTTGGTATGCGAAACTATGTGCTTTTCTTGGTCGAATTAGGTTTCATGGGACACAAGCTGATGCCTTCTTGTTCATTCATTGCTTAGGGAAGTCTTTCACCCATGTTCTCGTTTATGTCGATGATATCATAGTTACGGGGCAATATGGGACTGAAGTTGAAAGCGTTATATCGCAATTGAGTCAAGAATTCTCTCAAAGAGATTTGGGGGACTTATTATTTTATGGGGCTTGAAGTTCAACGGACGACTCATTCGCTTATTTACGACAAAAGAAGTTTATTCTTGAATTATTAGAACGTACTGACATGCGTGATGCTCATCCAGTTCCAACATCGATGGCCATCTCCGAAGCTAAGTAAAGATGAGGGAACCCGTTACAAGATGTTCAATTATATAGGAGCATTGTTGGAGCCCTTCTATTTAAATCATACGACCCGATATTGCGTAGTGTCAACCGTGTAGCTCACTACATGCATGTGCCTCGTACTCAACATTGGGTGGCTGTGAAACGCATTTTGCGTTATTGTGTGGGACACTTGATTATGGTCTAGTGTTTCAAAAGACAGGATTGGGTCTACACTTGTAAGCTTTTGTGAATGTCGATTGGGCAAGCAATGTTGATGATCGTCGTTCGAATCCGGGTTTTGTGTTTTTCTTGAGGTAATCTCGTGTCTTGGGTTCCAAGCTTCAAAGGTCAATCTCTCGGTCGACTAATGAGGTTGAATATCATGCATTAACGGTGGCCGATGTTGTTTGTATTCAAGCCTTGTTGACAGATATGGGAATTTCATCCTCAAGCAGTCCGTCGTTTGGAGTGATAATACGAGTGCGATAGCGATGAGTGTCAATCCTGTTTTATTCTCGGTCGAAACATGTTGAATTAGACCTCCATTTTATTCGGGAGAAGTGCTGCTGATAAAGTTCGGGTCAATTATATTCCTGCTCAACATCAAAAAGCTGATGGATTCACTAAGTCTTTGTCTCGGGCTTATTTCTTTGTTTCGCTGCAATCTCAAATTCTATTGTGAAGTTTTGGAGTCCATAGACAGTAGGGAGAATGTTAACTATTACGTGAATAGCAATAAATAGCAAATAGGTTGTTATTTGGTTGTTAGGGAGAATGTGACAACAAGGCAAGTCAGTATAACTGCTGCCAGCATAAAAATATTCAGCAGGTATGTAAATCATATATATGTGTGTGTGGTATTTGAGAAATGAAGAAGATGAGGCATTTGTTAAATCAAAAATTCAATAGCAACTACAAAGGGGCTGTGACGATTGAGCATGATGCTACGATAAGGACAAAATAAACTAAACAAATTTCAACCACCCAAACTATATGTAATAAGTTGTCAGATGAGGAGTATAATATAATATATAACCACGTTTGAGTTTAAATAATATACATTGTTAATAAAAAAAGTATGGTGCTGTAATCTGAATCGGATGTGATAGCGAAAGAATCGAGGGTTAAATGTTTAAACATGTGATCCCATATAAACCAAATTATGCCACGTATACACAGTTGTACTATTTTGAATAGTTGTCTTTTAAAATGTTATCACAATTTCCTGTCATACTTAGGCTCCATAAGATGAAGATAACAACGAAACACTTCACTATTAGGGTATGTTTGGTTCACTGAATATAAAATTATCGACAGAAATAGAATTATCGGAATGTAACATTATTTAACACATTATTGAGAATGTTGTATTGTTATGTTTAATTTGTTTAGGAAAAATGTAAGATTACAGTGATTGGCTAAATGAATAAAAAATTATTAATGTATATTTACCATATATTTATTATATATTTATTTTTTAACAAGTTGAATTCTACTATAATTCTACTAATTAATTTATATTTTCTTTAAAAATTTTAAATTCATAAAATTTATATAATTTTTTTAACAAAATTGAAAAGATAAATAGGTTTAATGAAAGGGTAAAATTTTATTTTAACCCTTAAACTTCATATAAAATTCTAATTATGGACTTTTTTGTAAATCTAAAATAGTTTAAGGATAAATTTGTATTTTAGTTCAAAACACGGGAATGTAACAATACCTAAAGGAAGAGGGAATCACATTTCCGGTAATAAGCCCGCAAAATCATTGTTGGGAATAACTTATTACCGGGATTGGGAATGTTTGCAATCCAAATGCCAGTAATCCAAGATAACCTGAACCAAATGCCCCCTTAAGGTAGATTCATCCCGTCAAGAATTTCATTCACTCATTTTACATTAGATTGTCTTTCCTACTTAGAATTCATTAAGTATACTAGATTTGTCTTAACATTGGGGTGTCCTAGAACTAAAAATTATGTCATATATTAGGTTATCTTTAAATAAATATTACTTTATATCTCAAATTAATAAAAATTATCGTTAGTTGTCGATAATCTTAAAAGATAACTGTAAACACTATTAGTTTGTTTCATATTTTTATTCTATTTGTTTTCTTACATGTTTCTTTAGTTATTTTTTTTAAATATTTTTTTGCTTATTATAATTTTAACATAAAATTACCAACAACTTGCGAAAACTTATAATTACAAGAGAATCTCTCTCACCTAGCAACAGAAGATGCCTTTGAATAAAATTATTGTCAGCAAAAGATTTTATTGAATATTGTAAAAATTCATATTCCCTAAATATTTTGATTTAAATAAATAATTTTTAAATTGTTTACAATATTTCTCTAAGGAGCGTTTGGTTCTAGGAATCTTACATTACCAAGGAGAATGTTTTTTCCAGAATTGTATTCTCACTTTTGTTCACGAATTACACTACCCGAAAAATTTAGAATAATATTAATTGAAATTGAGGTTAATTGTGAAAATTGGTAAATTTGGGACTAATTGAAAGATTTTAAAACTTGGAGCTTGTTTTAGAGTTAAAGGAAATTCAGGGACCAAGCCCTAATTTATCCTAAAGTCGACAGCTTTGGTGATTTAAGCGTGTTTCTGGTTTCAAATCAGAAACCACAAATGTTAAATTGCTTAAGTTTTTCTCCTCCCGTACTCTTACTTCCAAGTCCATTCTGAAGTCGTTCGACCTCCAATCGTAAAATTGAAACCACCGTCATGTTCATCTCGACCCATGAACAAACCCAGTAAATCAATTATAGCGAAACGCTGCCAAACGACGTGAATTTCGAGTCAAAGTCTCGACGTTTATTTAGCACTACCGCCGAGAAAATCTTAAATTCATCTCCGATCGTTGATCGATTTTCGACACCTCCTGCACCATCGTGTTCCTTGTGCGTTTCGAGTCCGCCGGAAATTGTTCAAAATTTTTAGAAATTTTCCGGAATTTTTAGGCCACCGGAGGAGTCTCACGCAAGTGCCGCAAGGAGAGTGAACTGCTGGAAATTCGGTTTGACCGGTTTTCAACCGGTTTTGACCAATTTGACCAGTTCCGACCGGTTTGACCGTCTGACCCACCACCCGACCGTGACCCGACCCGACCGTTGACCGTTGACTTCCTTTGACCAAAACTTAAAATGGCTTCGACCGAGCATTAAACGACCGTTAATCTTTTCTGAGTATACCTATCCTGATAGTTTTCGACGTGCCGAATCCGTTTCACTCCGTTTCATCAAATCGAACCCGAAGGCCTCCAAATCGACGGTCAAAATGGTTGCTCTGACTTTGACCAAGAATCTGAATTTTCAGAAAGTCATACCTTATGTTTTTCGTCCTGATTCCGATTCCGCAATCTGTTTGGCCAATTCAGACTCGAAATACCTCAAATTGATAGTCAACCCGAAAATGCTTTATACTTAAGAATTCTAGCTTTGAACAATTAAATAAGATTTGGGGCTGATTATTATTATTGTTTGAAGGTACAAGACTCTCCGGATCATTCAACAGCTCGACCCGCTCTTCTAGACCAGTTAAACCACGTGTGCCAGTATTCACCCGTTCGAAAACTGTAGCAGCGTGGTGAAACCAGCAATCAGTAGATTGCTATTTGAACCTATTGTCGAGGTGTGTTCCCTACTTATTACTGAACTGTTTTATTGGTTTTAATGTGGTACACCGAATTCATTGGTTATTGTTTTATGGATGCACCAATTTAATGTGACAATTTATGGAATATGGCTGCTATCTAATTTTTGTTTTGAATGGTATATGATTACCATTTTTTGGATTTATGGAATTTATGTCACGGTGCAATTGAATTTTGGAATTGAATTACGATGGAATAGCTTGATCAAGCTAAATGGGCCTAATGTGACTCTTGAGGGCCCCAAGATGTTTCATTAGGACGGCTTTCCTTTGCTGTGTGCTTAGGGTAAGCTATATGACTTATTGACTTGGGCTTAAGGATAAAGCTTCATAGCCTATCCTTAATCGGCTTTCTTTTTGCTTTGTTCATAAGTAAGCTATATGGAAAATTTTTGGGAACTACTGATGGTGTACCAGAAAAGGGTTTAAACTATGATTTTCAAAAGTTAAACTCTTTACGAATTTGTGAGATTTACTGGACTATGATTTGTACCTATTGTGATTTATGGAAATGTGGGACACACTAAGCCTAGCTCACCTTTCGAAAATGTTTTCCCCTTTCAGATACTGTTGGTTAGATATCTCGGTTCGAGCACTTGGAGGATCAACATATTTCTTGAAGTAAATCAGATTGTAATGTTTTTATTTGCAAGTGACTTTATTCTGGTGACATGGACCTATTTAAAATATTGGATTATAATGATGATTCTTTTCTATTACTATTCAGTTTATCATGGTTTTGATTTTTAAGATATGTTTAAAATTAATTTATTACTGATGGTTTTATATTTAAGAGTTGAGTTTTAATAGTATAATTTATTATAATTTCATGTCATGAATAATGTGATTTTACATGATTGGATAACGGTTTTGGAAATGTCTTTGTGATCCCTAGATAGTCGAAACGCATAGGCTGGGTCTAGGGGGTTACATTTATTGGTATCAGAGCTTTTGGTTTTTAACTCTCGGACCGTGTATGAGTCCATATTGAAAATACGGTTTGAAATATTTTACAAAACAAGTTATAAAGGCCATGTCACAAAATTATAAAGATTTTTAAATTGTGTTCGAGACTCTAAGTGCTTATCTAACCCTAAGTTTTATCTTCTGTAGTAAACTTGAGATCCATCAAAATGAGTGCTAAACGTGGTCGTCGAACTAGCCGTGGACGAGGTCGAGTGGCTAGATTTGCAGATCCGATTGATGAGATACGAGTAGATCCCCCACCTCCGATAGGTGATCCTGCTCCTACGACCCCAACGAATCTGCCTCCTGCCGCTGGTATTGGCATGACTACACCGATCATAGGAGCGACCGATATTGAGTCAGAGTCTACCGGAGTTGCTTGGATGAGAATTTTTGTAGACAATTTCTGCAGTTGATACAGGGAGCAGTCAGAGCTACTGGTGTTGTATCAGAGGTTCCTATTTCGCAGACTTTGATTGCCAATGGAGTTAGAACTTTTGGGGACAGATTGGTGGAGCTCCTACTGAAGCTGAGGATTGGCTCCAGGATACAGAGAGACGCATGGATCAGTTGGGTTTAGACTCAACTAAGAGATATCAGGGTGCTGTGGCGATGTTAGATGGTAATGCCTACACTTGGTGGGAGTTAGTGACCAGTAGTGTTCCTACTGATCGTTTACCTGGAATTTCTTTAAGGATCGCTTTCGGAGTCGTTTTTTGGGAGAGCGCTACTTAGCTCAGAGACGATAACAGTTTCAAGACCTGGTTCAGGGAGACATGATTGTTTCTGAATATGAGATCGAGTTACTGAAGTTACTGAAGTATGGATTCAGTATGGTACCTACGGAGAGAGATTGATGTCGTAAATTTGCCCTTGGACTCAGATACGAGCGTAGGCAAGTTGTAACCCATCAGGATGAGATATTTGATGTGTGGTGGGCAGAGCCAAAGATACGGAAGGGGAGGTTTTAACTTCTGGTAGAGAGCGTGTTGATCAAGACGATCTAAGAAATTTTCAGGCCCTGTTGAGTCATCAGCACAGTCCGGGAAGAGGACTCGTACTTTGGCCTCAGAGCAATACACGTTTCAGGCCTGCAGCATCCTCACCTTTAGCTGTCAGTCGAGGCGGTTCCTCGTCATATTATAATGGGCCCCTTTGTGAGTATTGTGGTAAACAACAAACAGGAGAGTGTCGTAAGAAGATGGGTCTTTGCTATCAGTGTGGATCTAGTGGTTATTATCGGAGGGATTGTCCTCAGCTAGCTTCGTTTGAGCAGACCGCTACCAAACTCCTGTGCGTTCGCAAACTACAGTACAGACCCCAATTAGAGATCGTAGTCAAGGAAAGACTCGAGGATCAGCATCCAGGACAGACAGTAGAGCCTGACCTCAACAAATAGAGGGCCAACAACTTCTGAGG
This sequence comes from Hibiscus syriacus, assembly GCF_006381635.1. NCBI lineage: Eukaryota > Viridiplantae > Streptophyta > Magnoliopsida > Malvales > Malvaceae > Hibiscus > Hibiscus syriacus. The sequence continues at coordinate 760,142 of NW_024063472.1, forward strand.
CTAGGCCAGCTTTGGTTTATGCCACTAGACGTCGTGATGACAGAGATGAGCCTGAGGTTATTAGGTACATTTACTATTTATTCTGCCCCATACTTTGCATTATTGGACAATGGGTCCACTCACTCCTATGTATCGAGCTCGATATCTCAAACCTTCAGATTCCGATCGAGAACACTAAAATACTGTTACAGTTACGAGTCTAGTAGGACAAGTGGTATTAGTGAATAAAGTATTTCAGCGTTGTCCTCTCGAGGTTCAGGGAGAAATTTTTCTCGCTGATCTTATCGAACTTCCTTTAGAGGAGTTCGATCTAATTCTTGGGATGGATTGAATAAACACAAGGTAAATCTGGATTGCGAATACAGCGGGCTACTATAAAGACTTCAGATGGTCGGACCGTGGTGTTAATTGGTGAACGCGTCTGTCTCTCCAATATTTTCAGCTATGGAAATTGATCGTATGATCCGGAAGGGGTATGAGACCTTCATTGCTTGTATTTTAACACTAAAGGTTCATTGTCCACGATCGAATAGATCCGTACAGTTAGCGAGTTTCCTGATGTCTTTCGAGAGGAGTTGCCTGGTTTACCTCCTGATAGAGAGTAGAGTTCGTGATAGAGACTTATCCGGGATCTGCACCTATTTCTATGGCACCTTATCGCATGGCTCCAAAAGAACTTAAGGAGTTGAAGGCCCAATTGGAAGAATTATAGATCGAGGATTTATTCGGCATAGTACTTCATGGGGAGCTCCAGTTCGTTTGTGAAAAACAAGGATGGGTCGCTAAGATTATGTATTGACTATCGGAAATTGAACAAGATGACGGTCAAGAATAAATACCCACTACCCAGGGTTGATGACTTATTTGATCAATTGCGAGGAGCTACTGTATTCTAAGATTGATCTTCGTTCGGGTATTATCAATTGAAAGTTAAAGGATCTGATGTTGCAAAAACGGCCATTCGCACTAGATATAGACATTATGAATTTTTAGTGATGCCTTTTGGTTTGACGAACGCTCCTGCAGCTTTCATGGATTTGACGAATCGAGTGTTCCGACCATATTTGGATCAATTTGTGGTCTTCATTGACATTCTGATCTATTCTCATACTGAGGCAGAGCATGACGAGCATTTGAAGATCGTTCTACGGACTTTGAGAGAGCATCGTCTATATGCCAAACTAAGCAAGTGTGAGTTTTGGCTTCAAGAAGTGTCGTTCTGGGGCTATTTTCTGCGAGGTGTTCAGGTCGATCCCAGCAAGATAGGGCTATTATGAATTGGAAATGACCTAAGAACGTATCTAAGATCTGCAATTTCTTGGGCTTGGCTGGTTATTATCGACGTTTTGTTGAGGGCTTCTCGATCATTGCTTCTCCTTTGACAAAGTTGTTAAGGAAGAATGTGCCGTTGACTGGGGCGAGGCACAACAGGAGAGCTTTGAGAAATTAAAGGCGGTTTGACTCAAGCACCTGTGTTGATTCAACCAGAGTCGTGAAGGATTTACAGTGTATAGTGATGCGTCATTCAGGACTTGGTTGTGTTTTAATGCAGGAAAGTAAGGTGGTGGCTTATGCATCCCGTCAGCTGCGACCGCATGAGTGTAACTATCTTACTCACGATTTGGACTTCGTCGCAGTAATTTTTACTTGAAGATTTGGAGACACTATCTTTATGGAGAGAAGTGTTACATTTTCACGGATCATAAGAGCTTAAAGTATCTTCTGACCCAGAAAGGCTTAATTTGAGACAGCGTCGCTGGTTAGAGCTTCTAAAGGATTATGATTGCATGATTGATTATCACCCTGGTAAAGCTAACATTGTAGCGGATGCTTTGAATCGAAAGACGGTATCGGAGTTGAGGTATTAATGGCCAAGATGAATTTATATGACGATGGCACTTTGTTAGCAGAATTGCAAGTTAAACCGACCTTGGTTGATGAGATCAAGGCTAAACAACCCCTTGATAGCTCCTTGCTTTCCATTTTAGAGCAAGTAGAGCAAGGGACAAACTCATATTACACCCTTGATCAGGAGGAAGTTTTATGCTTCAAAGGTCGATATTGTGTGCCTAATGATGCTGAGTTGAGGCAGACTATCCTTACTGAGGCTCATAGTAGTCCATATTTATGCACCCCGGTGGAGATAATGTACCGGAATTTGAGAGAGAGTTATCATTGGGTCGGCATGAAGAAGGACATTTCGAATTTTGTGGCTAGGTGTTTGACTTGTCAGCAAGTTAAGGCAGAATATCAACATCCATCAGGTTTGTTACAACCTATCAAGATTCCAGAATGGAAATGGGAGCGTATTACTATGTATTTTGTTACTGGTTTACCTATGACTCCTTCGAAAAAAGATTCAGTTTGGGTGATTGTTGACAGACTTTCAAAGTCAGCTCACTTCATTCCTATGTGGGTAAATTTACTTTGGACAAGCTGCGAGATTGTATATATCAGAGATTGTCCGATTACATGGTGTTCCATTGTCTATTATTCTGATTGAGATCCGAGATTTACTTCGAGATTTTGGAAGGCGCTACAGACGGCTTGGGAACAAGATTGGATTATAGCACATCCTTTCATCCACAAACTGATGGTCAATCTGAGAGTGATTCAGATTCTGGAGGATATGTTGCGGGGTTGCGTAATCGATTTTCATGGTAGCTGGGAGAACTTTTGCCTTTGGCTGAGTTTGCTTACAATAACAGTTATCAGACCAGCATTCATATGGCACCTTATGAAGCACTCTATGGGCGTAAATGTCGCACTCCGATCTGTTGGACTGAGTTGCTTGATAGGAAATGCTGGGACCTGAGTTAGTGCGAGAGACGGAGGACACAGTCAGATCCGTGACCGTCTGAAAGAAGCATTTGATAGGCAGAAATCTATGCAGATCAAGGAGGAAGGATATACAGTTGAGGTTAGATCAGGTCTTTTTGAAAGTTTCACCTGGAAGAAAGTATTGAGATTCGAGCGTAAGGGTAAATTGAGTCCAAGATTTATTGGACCATTCGTATCTTGAAGAGGGTAGGACCTGTTGCATATCAGGTTGCTTTCTGAGCTAAGTCGTATTCATGATGTCTTTAATGTATCAATGTTGAGGAGATACCATCCAGATCCAGGTCACATTATTCAGGTTGAAGAAGTAGAGCTGAGACCTGATTTGTCATATGAAGAGGAGCCCATCAGATCTTAGAAAGAGATGAGCGAGTTCTTCGGAATAGGCGCATTCCAATGGTCAAAGTTCAGTGGAGTAATCGTAGCCCCTCAGAAGCTACTTGGGAGACATTGGAGTCAATGGGACTCAATTTCCTCATCTATTTTCATAAGGTAAATTTCGAGGACGAAATTTCTTGTAGAGGGGGAGAATTGTAACAACCCGGAAAAATTTAGAATAATATTAAATTGAAATTGGAGGTTAATTGTGAAAATTGGTAAATTTTGGGGACTAAATCGAAAGATTTTAAACTTGGAACTTGTTTTAGAGTTAAAGGAAATTCAGGGACCAAGCCCTAAATTTATCCTAAAAGTGTCGGCATCTTTGGTGATTTAAGCGTGTTTCTGGTTCAAATCAGAAACCACAAATGTTAAATTGCTTAAGTTTTTCTCCTCCCGTACTCTTACTTCCAAGTCTGATTCTGAAGTCGTTTGACTCCAATCGTAAAATTGAAACCACCGTCGTTCATCTTCGACCCATGAAAAAACCCAGTAAATCAATTATAGTGAAACGCTGCCAAACGACGTGAATTTCGAGTCAAAGTCTCGACGTTTATTTAGCACTACCGCCGAGAAAATCTTAAATTTATCTCCGATCGTTGATCGGTTTTCGACACCTCATGCACCACGTGTTCCTTGTGCCGTTTCGAGTCCATCGGTGTCAACTTTGTTCGCCGTGGACGGCGGCGCGTGAGGAGGTGGAACAGTCAAAGATTCGGCCGAGTTGAAATTCGAGCTCTCCGCGTTCAAAAATTTGAACCGATCGTTGTAAGTATCTCGAATCGCTCAAAATAATTTTAGAAATTTTTCCGGAATTTTTAGGCCATTGGAGGAGTCCTCACACACATGCGCCGCCGCAAGGAGAGTGAATTGCTGGAAAACTGGTTTGACCAGTTTTCAACCGGTTTGACCGGTTCCGACCGGTTTGAACTGGTCTGAACCGACCGACCCGACCTGACCCGACCGTTGACCGTTGACTTTCTTGACCAAAACTTAAAATGGCTTTGACCGAGCATTAAATGACCGTTAATGTTTTCCAAGTATACCTATCCTGATAGTTTTCGACGCCGAATCCGTTTCCACTCCGCTTCATCAAATTCGAAGCCGGAGACCTCCAAATCGATGGTTAAAGTGGTTGACTTTGACTTTGACCAAGAATCTAAATTTTTGAAAAGTCATACCTTATGTTTTTCGACGTCCTGATTCCGATTCCGCAATGTTTGGCCAAATTCAGACTCGAAATACCCAAAATTGATAGTCAACCCGAAAAATGCTTATATACTTAAGAATTCTAGCTTTGAACAATAATAAGATTTGGGGCTGATTAATTATTATTGTTTGAAGGTACAAGAGACTCTCCGGATCATTCGACAGCTCGACCCAGCTCTTCTAGACCAGTTAAACCACGTGTGCCAGTATTCACCCATTCGAAAACTGTAGCAGAGCGTGGTGAAACCAGCAATCAGTAGATTTGCTATTTGAACCTATTGTCGAGTGTGTTCCCTATTATTATGAACTGTTTATTGGTTTTAATATGTGGTACACCGAATTCATTGGTTATTGTTTTATGGATGCACCAATTTAATGTGACAATTTATGGAATATGGCTGCTATCTAATTTTTGTTTTGAAATGGTATTTACCATGTTTTGGATTTATGGAATTTATGTCACGGTGCAATTGAATTTTGGAATTGAATTACGATGGAATAGCTCTGATCAAGCTAAATGGGCCTAATGTGACTCTTGAGGGCCCCAAGATGTTTCATTAGGTCGGCTTTCCTTTGCTGTGTGCTTAGGGTAAGCTATATGGACTTATTGACTTGGGCTTAAGGATACAAGCTTCATAGCCTATCCTTAAGTTGGCTTTCTTTTTGCTATGTGCATAAAGTAAGCTATATGGAAAATAATTTTGGGAACTACTGATGGTGTACCAGAAAAAGGTTTAAACTATGATTTCAAAAGTTAAACTCTTTTACGAATTTGTGAGATTTACTGGACTATGATTTGTACTATTTTGATTTTATGGAAATGTTGGGACACACTGAGCCTAGCTCACCTTTCGAAAATGTTTTCCCCTTTTAGATATTGTTGGTTAGATACCTCGTTCGAGCACTTGGAGGATCAACATATTTCTTGAAGTAAATCAGATTGTAATGTTTTTATTTTGCAAGTTGACTTTATTCTGGTGACATGGACCTATTTTAAAGTATTGGATTTTATAATGATGATTCTTTGCTATTATTCAGTTTATCATTGTTTCATTTTTAAGATATGTTTAAAATTAATTTATTACTGATTGGTTTTATATTTAAGAGTTGAGTTTTAATAGTATAATTTATTATAATTTCATGTCATGAATAATGTGATTTTACATTGATTGGATAACGGTTTGGAAAATGTCTTTGTGATCCACTGGACTTAGTCGAAACGCATAGGCCGGGCCTAGGGGGTTACATTTATTGGTATCAGAGCTTTTGGTTTTTAACTCTCGGACCGTGTATGAGTCCATATTGAAAATACGGTTTTGAAATATTTTACAAAACAAGTTATAAAGGCATGTCACAAAATTATTAAGATTTTAAATTATGTTCGAGACTCCAAGTGCTTATCTAACCCAAAGTTTTATCTTCTGTAGTAAACTTGAGATCTATCAAATGAGTGCTAAACGTGGTCGTCGAACTAGCCGTGGACGAGGTCGAGTGGTAGATTTGCAGATCCGATTGATGAGATACGAGTAGATCTCCCACCTCCGATAGGTGATCCTGTCATACGACCCAACGAATCTGCCTTCTACCGCTGGTATTGGCATGACTACACCGATCATAAGAGCGACCGATATTGAGTCAGAGTCTACCGGAGTTGCTTTGGGTGAGAATTTTGGTAGTCAATTTCTGCAGTTGATACAGGGAGCAGTCAGAGCTACTGGTGTTGTATCGGAGGTTCCTATTTCACAGACTTTGATTGCCAATGGAGTTAGAACTTTGGGGGACAGATTGGTGGCTCCTACTGAAGTTGAAGATTGGCTCCAGGATACAGAGAGATGCATGGATCAGTTGGGTTTAGACTCAACTAAGAGATATCAGGGTGCTGTGGCGATGTTATGGTAATGCCTACACTTGGTGGGAGTCAGGACTAGTAGTGTTCCTACCGATCGTTTGACCTGGAATTTCTTAAGGATCGCTTTCGGAGCCATTTCTGGGAGAGCGCTACTTAGCTCAGAGACGACAACAATTTCAAGACCTGATTCAGGGAGATATGATGTTTCTGAATATGAGATCGAGTTACTGAAGTTACTGAAGTATGGATTCAGTGGTACCTACGGAGAGAGATTGATGTCGTAAATTTGCCCTTGGACTCAAATACGAGCTGCGTAGGCAAGTTGTAACCCATCAGGATGAGATATTGATGTGCTGGTGGGCAGAGCCAAAGATGTGGAAAAGGTGGAGGTTTAGCTTCTGGTAGAAAGCGTGTTGATCAAGAACAATCTAAGAAATTTTCAGGCCATGTTGAGTCATCAGCACAGTCTAGGAAGAGGACTCGTACTTTGGCCCCTTAGAGAAGCAATACACGTTTGAGGCCTGCAGATCCTCACCTTTAGCTGTCAGTCGAGGCGGTTCCTCGTCATATTATAATGGGCCCCTTTGTATTATGGTAAACAACGCACAGGAGAGTATCGTAAGAAGATGGGTCTTTGCTATCAGTGTGGATCTAGTGGTTATTATCGGAGGGATTGTCCTCAGCTAGCTTCGTTTGAGCAGACCGCTACCCAAACTCCTGTGCGTTCGCAACTACAGTACAGACCCCAATTAGAGTTCATAGTCAAGGAAAGACTCGACAGCATCTAGGACTGACAGTAGAGTCGACCTCAGCAAAATAGAGGGCCAACAGCTTCTGAGGCTAGACAGCCAGCTTTGGTTTATGCCATAGACGTCGTGATGACAGAGAGCCTGAGGTTATTACACATTTACTTTATTCTACCCCATACTTTGCATTATTGGACAATGGCTCCACTCACTCCTATGTATCGAGCTCGATATCTCGAAACCGTCAGATTCCGATCGAGAACACTGAAATACTGTTACAGTTACGAGTCCAGTAGGACAAGTGGTATTAGTGAATAAAGTATTTCGGCGTTGTCCTCTCGAGGTTCAGGGAGAAATTTTTCTCGCTGACCTTATGGAACTTCCTTTAGAGGAGTTCGATCTAATTCTTGGGATGGATTGGTTGAATAAACACAAGGTAAATCTGGATTGCGAATACAAGCGGGCTACTATAAAGACTTCAGATGGTCGGACTGTGGTGTTAATTGGTGAACGGCGTGGCTATCTCTCCAATATAGTTTCAGCTATGGAAATTGATCGTATGATCCGAAAGGGGTATGAGACTTTTATTGCTTGTATTTGAACACTAAAGGTTCATTGTCCACGATCGAAGAGATCCGTACAGTTAGCGAGTTTCTTGATGTCTTTCCAGAGGAGTTACCTGGTTACCTCTGATAGAGAGGTAGAGTTCGAGATAGAGACTTATCAGGGATCGCACCTATTTCTATGGCACCTTATCGCATGGCTCCAAAAGAATTAAGGAGTTGAAGGTCCAATTGGAAGAATTATTCGATCGAGGATTTATTCGACATAGTTCTTCGCCATGGGGAGCTCCAGTTTGTTCGTGAAAAGAAGGATGGGTCGCTAAGATTATGTATTGACTATCGGAAATTGAACAATGGTCAAGAATAAATACCAACTACCCAGGATTAATGACTTATTGATCAATTGCGAAGAGCTACTGTATTCTCTAAGATTGATCTTCGTTCGGGTATTATCAATTGAAAGTTAATGATCTGATGTTGCAAAAACGGCCATTCGCACTAGATATGGTCATTATGAATTTTAGTGATGCCTTTTGGTTTGACGAACGCTGCAGCTTTCATGGATTTGATGAATCTAGTGTTCTGACCATTTTGGATCAATTTGTGGTGGTCTTCATTGATATTCTGATCTATTCTCATACTGAGGCAGAGCATGACGAGCATTTGAAGATCATTCTACGGACTTTGAGAGAGCATCGTCTATATGCCAAACTAAGCAAGTGTGAGTTTTGGCTTCAAGAAGTGTCGTTCTGGGGTATATTATTTCTGCGCAAGGTGTTTAGGTCGATCCTAGCAAGATAGAGGCTATTATGAATTGGAAACTAAGAACGTATCTGAGATCCGCAGTTTCTTGGGCTTGGCTGGTTTATCGACGTTTTGTTGAGGGCTTCTAGATCATTGCTTCTTCTTTGACAAAGTTGTTAAGGAAGAATGTGCCGTTTGACTGGGGAGGCACAACAGGAGAGCTTTGAGAAATTAAAGGCGGTTTTGAATCAAGCACCGGTTTTGATTCAACCAGAGTCCGGGAAGGATTTTACAGTGTATATTGATGTCACATTCAGGACTTGGTTGTGTTTTAATGCAGGAAAGTAAGGTGGTAGCTTATGCATCCCGTCAGCTGCGACTGCATGAGTGTAACTATCCTACTCACGATTTGGAGTTGGCAGCAGTAATTTTGCCTTGAAGATTGGAGACATCTTATGGAGAGAAGTTACATTTTCACGGATCATAAGAGCTTAAGTATCTTCTGACCAGAAGGAGCTTAATTTGAGACAGCGTCGCTGGTTAGAGCTTCTAAAGGATTATGATTGCATGATTGATATCACCCTGGTAAAGCTAACATTGTAGCGGATGCTTTGAGTCGAAAGACGGTATCGGAGTTGAGGTCTTTAATGGCCAAGAGAATTATATGACGATGGCACTTTGTTAGCAGAATTGCAAGTTAAGCCGACCTTGGTTGATGAGATCAAGGCTAAACAGCCCCTTGATAGCTCCTTGCTTTCCATTTTAGAGCAAGTAGAGCAAGGGACAAACTCAGATTACACCCTTGATCAGGATGAAGTTTTATGCTTCAAAGGTCGGTATTGTGCCTAATGATGCTGAGTTGAGGCAGACTATCCTTACTGAGGCTCATAGTAGTCCATATGCTATGCACCCTGGTGGAGATAAGATGTACCGGAATTTGAGAGAGGTATCATTGGGTCGGCATGAAGAAGGACATTTCGAATTTGTGGCTAGGTGTTTGACTTGTCAGCAAGTTAAGGCAGAACATCAACATCCATCAGGTTTGTTACAACCTATCAAGATTCCGAAATGGAAATGGGAGCGTATTACTATGGATTTTGTTACTGGTTTACCTATGACTCCTTCGAAAAAATATTTTTTGGGTGATTGTTGACAGACTTTCAAAGTCAGCTCACTTCATTCATGTGCGGGTAATTATTTGGACAAGATGGCGAGATTGTATTTCAGAGATTATCTGATTACATGGTGTTCCATTGTCTATTATTTCTGATCGAGATCCGAGATTTACTTCGAGATTTTGGAAGGCGCTACATACGAAAATTATATGAATTGAGAGAATCATATTTTTAATAGTTATTTAATATGAAATATATACCTAATATCTAACATGTAGAAACATTTTCAATTGAATAACAAATCAATAAATTAATCTGATTTAGATGATCAACTACCTACCCAAGTTCAAAAGCTCTCTCAATAGTCGAGAGGATCCCAATAAAAACATTGGCCCCAAAAAATAAGTTTAGATAAAAAAGAAAGTTTTAAATAAGTTGAATTCGGCTTGAGTTTAGTTTGATCTGATATGTTTTTAATTACCTATTTATATGTATACAATATTTAATTGAATTGGCGACTCAAGTGCCAACTCGAGATATAAATTTATAAGAATATTATTTTTTTAAAAAAATAATAATTAATATTGTTATAAATATTCTATTGAAATTGTTTTGGACAATTTATACCTATGGAGAGGAAAAAAATTTACTTAAATAAAAAGAAATGAATGACATAAAGATTAAGCATATTATGATTTATAAACAACCATGTTTATTGGTGATATTGGTGACATACATGTACCTTATTCAAATTGATTCATAAATACTTTCAATGAAGTTAAGTGTTAATCTTGGTCTTCTTAATATTTTCATTTCTATTATTAATCTCAATAGACTATTTTACTCATTAATGATCATAAATTATGTAAAATTAAAATTTTATACAATGTAATTCGATTCTATCCTACGACTTTGTAGTAATGAAGCCAGATCCAATGGTTGTGGCTACAAAACTATTGGAACGAACACAGTACAAAGATACGGGGAAGCAATTCAATGTGATTGCGGCTTCGTGATCCAGTTTATGATCCACGATTGGATGGATCACATGGAGAACACCAACCAGCAGGTTAAACCATAATCATATATAATTACTTGGATTTTAACATGAATATATAATATATATATAATATATATAATTACATTGGTTTTTGGACAATTTTGCAGGCTGAGTTGATTGCACCTAAACAAGTAGCAAACAAATGTCCTCTCAGGTCCTTCAAGTTTTATCCCACACAGCAGTTTCCAACTGGTTTCTACGATATCAAAACCGGCGCCAAGAACATCGTACACCTTGGTGGTAATAATCTTTATTATCATTATGGATGAAAATGGATACAGCAAGTTTAGATATCCTTGGTGGTAATAGTAATTATGCATGCATGATTTTCATAATGAAAAGAGTGATTTTTGTAGGGATGGAAGTGTAATATATGGCAGCAATAAGGAGAGGTTACAAAAGGTAAGAACATTCAGAGATGGGAAGTTAAAGATTTCAGAGGACGGCTTACTCCAACACGATGAAGATGGGATCTCCATATCAGGAGACATTCGAAATAGCTGGGCCGGCGTCTCGGCATTGCAGGCTCTTTTCATTAAAGAACAATGCTGTTTGTGATGCTCTTAAGGTATTCTTTTAGATTCCATTTTCACAGGATATATAGCTTATATTAAGAATTATACTAAATTATTCTTAGAAACATAATTTTAGAAGGAACACCCTGATTTGAATGATGAAGAGTTGTACCGACACGCGAGGCTTGTAACTTCTGCTGTGATTGCAAAGATCCATACCATTGATTGGACAGTGGAGCTTCTCAAAAATGATATGTTGCTTGCTGCAATGCTTGCTAACTGGTAAATCCTTTAAAGTGGTAAAATTTTAGTGACCTCTATTGTTGGGATTTGACCTCTATAAAACTTGTCACAGGTATGGGTTATTGGGAAAGAAATTCAAGGACACATTTGGGCACGTTGGGGATGCCTCCTTGGGAGGTTTAGTTGGTCTAAGAAAGCCTGTTAATCATGGTGTTCCTTACTCTTTGACTGAGGAATTTACCAGCGTCTATCGGATGCACCAGCTTTTACCTGACTCCTTCTCAGAAACACCAATGTCGCTCCTGGACCTAACAAATCTCCACCATTGCTCAAGGAGTAAGCTTACAAGACATTGTTTTCTGATATGATAGGTCATTAAGGAGAAAACTATGGCTCCATACTAAATATTTATTTTGTAATCGGCAAATGCAGGGTTCCTATGCCTGATCTGATTGGCCATAAAGGAGAAAAAACTTTTCACAAATTGGATTCATCAGGCAATTTGTTTCAATGGGCCATCAAGCTTGTGGTGGATTGGAGCTTTGGAACTATCATGCCTGGCTTCGAGACTTGTACCATGATGTTGATGGCAAAGACAGGCCTGACCATGTAGATTTGGCAGCTCTTGAAAGTAAAAAAAACCCGTCTTGAACTGGAAATCTATAATCCATGAATTCATTAAGCAAACACGTGAAAATTTAATCCAATTTTATATCAATGATGCAGTTTACAGAGACAGGGAGAGGAAAGTTGCAAGGTATGGAAATAAAACACTCACACAAACAACTTTTATTGAAACTCAAACAAATATTACAGAGCACTCTCACTCAAAAACAAGAACTACAACTCACTTATAAGATTTTGCTTCTTCACTTAGAAGCTCTTAATTTTTTTGATGCTTAAAACTAAAATGGGAAGGGGTATTTATACTACTCAAGAACAATCCTACACCACACAAATAAACTAATTTAAACCATTACAAATTCAACAAATATCTAACTCTCACCTAACTAAATTGATGTAAGCAATGACATCATTACTTAAATGATGTAAGCAATGACATCTTAATTAAATGATAAGTACATCAATTTAGTTTGGGTTTGGGTTTAGGCTCTCAATGGATCAAGTTATGATCCAACACCCACCCTTAAACTTGATCTCGTGACCCCTAGTAGGTTCTTTAATCTTAAGAAGTCTTCGCTGTCAGTGGCTTGGTAAAAATATCAGCAACTTGATCTTGTGACTTCACGTATTCAACTTCATCTTTTCTTGCAACACTCCCTTATATAGTGGTAGCGAATATCAATGTGCTTGCTTCGATCATGGAATACTGGATTCTTCGCTAAGGCAATGGCTGACTTGTTGTCGACATAACCTTGGTAGGCTCTTCTTGTATCAAACCTATCTCCTTCAGATTTCTAAGCCAAATTGTATGACGTATGAGGTAGCAGAAACATATTCTGATTCACAAGTGGATAATGTGGCAATCGGTTGTTCTTTGACATCCATGTGAATGCAATATCTCCATGAAAAATACGAATCTAGTAGTGCTCGTTCGATTATCTATGTCTCCACCCCAATCACTGTCGCTATATCCAACAAGCTTGTAATCATTAGAAACTGAATAGAACAAGCCAAAGTCAATTGTACCTTTCAGATAGCGAAGAATTCTCTTTGCGGCTTTAAAATGGGTGGTTGTTGGAGATTCCATGCAGCGACTAACCAATCCAACTGCGTGAAGAATATCGGGTCGTGCAAGTTAGATAGCGTAGACTTCCTACCAAACTTTTGAAGAATTGGATCACTTTCACCTTCTTCATGTTTGGTCATCTTGATCCCGTATTCTGCCGGTGTTGCTTACAGTTCTCCATCTTGAACTTCTTCAGTATCTCCTTTGCATAGCTTTCCTGTGAAATGAAAATTCCATCATTTTGTTACTTAACTTCAATGCCAAGGTAGTACGCCATGAGCCCATGTCTATCATCTCGAATTCTTTCATCATCACATCCTTGAATTCATTAAACATGCTTGGGTTGCTTCCAGTGAAGATCAAATCATCCGTAGAGGCACACGATCAAAATATCTTCATCTTTGATCTTGATATAGAGCATGCTCGTAGGGACATTTGTTGAAGCCATTCTCTTGGAAGTACTTGTCGATTTGGCTATTCCATGCCCTTGGTGCTTGTTTTAGCCCGTAAAGAGCCTTCTTCAACTTCAACACCTTGTCTTCGTGCCCTTGACTTCATAGCCTGATGGTTGCTAATGTAAACTTCCTCTTCAAGAACTCCATTTAGGAAGGCAGACTTTACATCCATCTGTTGTATCTTCCACTTGTTTTGAGCTGCCAGAAATGATTAGTCTGATAGTCTCCAATCGAGCAACAGGAGCAAATACCTCATCATAGTCAATTCCAGCCTTTTGACTATAGCCTTTAGCAACTAGCCTCGCCTTGTGCCTTTCAATCTCCTTGGCGTTTTGCTTTGTTTTGTACACCCATTTGACACCTATCGCCTTATGTCCCTTAGGAAGTGAGGTAATTTCCCATGTCATTCTCTCGATGGCCTTGATTCTTCATCCATCATATCTCTCCATTTCTTTTCTTGTACAGCTTCTTGAAAGCTCACTGGTTCACAATCGACAAAAAGAAAAAATAATGTAAGATTATCTTGTCGTTCAGTTACCTCATAGAGATCTCTAAGGCTTCTGTGCGTTGCACAACTCTTTCACTTTGACTCCACTTGACGATGACGAAGGTGATGAGTCTCTTGAGTGGTTGATTTGGTGAAGTGGGGGAGTTGCAAACTCTTGTTGAGATTCATCTAGTTGTTCCCTCATTGTCTGCTCATCTTCTTCAAACTGAGGAAAGAAATTGAAGTCATCTGTATGAGAGTTAAAATCCATTCTCCTTCTTCGTTGAAGACCACATCTCGACTAATCACAAACTTCTTATTGTTTGGATTGTACAACTTGTAGCCTTCGAATTAGCATAGCCGATGAAGATAAAACTCTTGCTTTATCATCAAGCTTCTTCTCTCGTCTGGTACATGAACATGGGCTATACTTCCAAAGGTTCTCAAATGGGAAATGTCAGGCTTTCTTCCACTCCATACTTCTTGCGGTCTTCCCCATACACTTCTTGTTGGAGATCGGTTTGTCAAGTAGACTGCACACGTACTGCCTCCGCCCAAAATTCCTTAGGTAGTTCTTGCTTTTGAGCATGCTTCGTGCCATGTCGGGATTGTTCTGTTCTTTTTTTCTGCACCCATTTACTGGGGGGATCTAGGAACTGTCATTGGTCGACGAATTCCATTTGCTTCACAGAACTCTTGCAACTCCCTGGAAGTAAATTCACCTCGATCAGATCTCATGGCTTTGATCTTTCTACCGCTTCTCTCTCCACTGCTGCTTTGAACTTATTGAAGACTTCAAAAACTGACTTCTGTTTCAAGAAATACCTAGGTTTTCTTGAAAAAATCAATGAAGAGAAGAAAATAGTTACTTACCGAGAGAGCTCGGCTTGATCGGTCCACACATCGGTATGGATGAGCTAGAGTGGCTTCTTGGCTCTTGTCTCTGACTCTTTGGAAAGCTTTCCTGAATGTTTCCCGACTAGACACCCTTCACAGATCTGGTCAGGATGGTGATGTTAGTAGTCCTTTCACCATCTCCTTCTTAGATAACAGCTCTAGACCTCCAGATGCCCAAATCAAAGATGCCAAAGCCATGATGCATCTTTGTAGCAAGCTTTCAGGCACTTTGCAACATCATTTTGTATGTTGATCAAGAACATTCTATTCTTTGACATCGACACTTAGCAATGAAGTTATTCTTATCATCTTTTATAGAAAGATTATAATTATTCATATGAATATCATAACCTTCTCTACCAGTTGCCCTAAACTTAAAATGTTACTTTTCATATTGGGACATAGTAGACATTGAAATAAATTGATGTCTCCCATCTTTCAAATGGATAAGAATGTTACCTCTCCCTTTCACTGCTATTGTGGAATCATCTCCAAACGAAACATTTCCGCTTACTGACTCGTCTAGCTCACAAACATGTCTTTCATTCCACACATGTGATTGCTTACACCACTGTCAAGATACCAGGAATTAGCTTGGCCACCATCAGTTTCCTTTCGTGCTAGAAGAAGAGTTTCTTGCCATCTGTCTTTTCCTCCACGTAATTGGCCTCTCCTCAATTTTGTTGTTGGGAGCTCTATATTCTGAAGCATAATGCCCAAATTTTTGACAATTATAACATCGAATTTGAGATTTGTCACTTGAGTTTGGATTAATTCTTCCACGGCCTCGTGTTAGCTTTCTCCTTTCTCATAGTTGTTGTTGGAATTGTTATGTTGTAATTCCAGCCTCATCCACGACCTCGACTTCCACCTCGTCCGTGGCCTCTACCTCTGCCTTGGCCACGTTGGTTTCTATCATTGTGCTGGCTCTCATGCATATCCTTGAGTTGTAGCTTAAGGAGTTGCTCAGTAAACTCATGCTTCTCTTATGCTTCTCTTCGTATGCTTGCAATGATCCTTGGAGCTGCTCGATCTTCATTTCTTCCAAGTCTTTAGTTTCTTCAATCGTCACGACGATGTGTTCAAATTTAGGATCCAACGAACGGAGTATCTCTCTATTATCCTCACATCTTCTAACTTTTCACCATTTCTTTTTAATTGATTAGAAACAGCTACTCCTCTTGAGAAATAATCTGAAATAGACTCAGATGCTTTCATGTGTAAGGATTCGAATTCACCTCTAATGTTTGGAGACGAACCTTCTCACTTGCTCGGATCCTTTGTAAGAGGTTTGCAGCTTCTCCCATGCTTCCTTGCTAGAGCTTGCACTTGAAATCTTTTCAAAACCATCATCATCTAATGCTTGGTAGATGAGGTAGAGAGCATTCTTCTCTTTTCTTGAATCCTTCAAAGTTGTCTTTTGATCTGGTGTAAGAGTAACAACAACATCATCTATAATCTCGTTATAGACTTTCTCTATGATATCACACATCTTGTGATCCAAGAAGTGCCTTCATTTGATACTCCAATTGTCGTAGTGTTGTTGTTGAGTGTCGGAACTTGGAATGGTGCCATACCATTTGCCATATCTCTCAATATAATGAGATTTGTAAAATTCGATTGCACGAATGAATCCGGAACGCCGAAAAAACCTTGGATCTTTCCAACTCGCTCTGATACCACTTGTTGGAAATAAACACTCACACAAACAACTTTTATTGAAACTCAAACAAATTACAAGAGCACTCTCACTCAAAACAAGAACTACAACTCACTCTTATAAGACTTTGCTTCTTCACTCACTTAGAAGCTCTTAATTTTCTTGATGCTTAAAACTAAAATGGGAAGGGGTATTTACTACTCAAGAACAATCCTACACCACACAAATAAACTAATTTAAACCATTACAAATTCAACAAATCTAACTCTCACCTAACTAAATTGATGTAAGCAATGACATCATTACTTAAATGATGTAAGCAATGACATCATTACTTAAATGATGTAAGCAATGACATCATTACTTAAATGATATAAGCAATGACATTTTTAATTAAATGATGTAAGTAATGACATCAATTTAGTTTGGGTTTGGGTTTAGGCTCCCATAATGGATCAAGTTTATGATCCAACAAGGTATAAAATGGGAAGATTTGACTGAAGACAAAGAAGTCATTGAAGTTCTGAAGGAAGTTTATGGAGATGATGTGAACAACTGAACTTAATGGGGGTCTAATGTCAGAGAAGAAGACCAAAGGTTTTGCCATAAGTGAGACAGCTTTTATTGTCTTCCTACTCATGGCATCTAGTATGTTAATTGTGTACTTGTATCCCAATATATTTCTGGGAAAAGTTGAATAACATGAATTGGATGATATGAATATTGCAGGAGGCTGGAAGCATAGGTTCTTCACAAGCGATTTCAATAGGAAACATACACAAAGAAGGGGTTTGAATGGGTGAATACAACTGAAAGCTTGAAAGATGTGTTGGATCGTCATTACCCAGAATTCCAAAGAAATGGATCAACTCAATTTCTCGGTTTGGGACTCTCCTCCAAATGCCCCCAATCCTATCCTCTATATCTTCGCTTTCCATCCTCCAATTAACTTGTCATCAGTCTATGAATTTAATTACCAATCGCAACCCGACTGTAGTTTTACAGCATGAATAATTGGTTGCTTTTCTTCCTTATGTATTGGTGTACTATTCGTCAATAAAAGTTATTTGTTCTGCTAAACATTGGCTACATTTCATTGTTTCTTAAATTTTATTTTTATTTTATTAGTCATGAATAAGGTTGCTTTCTTCCTTATGTTGGTGTACTATCGTCAATAAAAGTTAATTTGTTCTGCTAAACATTGGCTACATTTGTTTCTTAAATTTTATTTTATTAATATCAAGTTATTAAAAAAGTTTTTTTTCACATTATTTTTTTTTAAAAAAAGATTGCTTATCGCTAATTGTGTTTAGTTCGGTTGGTAATTATTAGTATAATACACTAAAGATGTAAGATTAAGCATTAGGTTCATAGTCATTGAAGTTTGAATATGATTTATTTAAAATTGAGTATAATCAAACTTAATTTATTTAAAATTTATATGTTAGCTTCATAGTCATCGGGATTTAAATTTAATTTATTTAAAATTGAGCATAATAAAACTTTGATTTTATTTATTTAAAATTGAGCATAATCAAACTTGATATAATTTTATTTTATTTATAAGAAAAATTTTCAGAAATATTGATGCATCGTATTCATTCACAGTACATAAATCAAACATGGAATACAATTATAGATTTATCAAATGCTTTTTTTCTCTATAGTAAGAAAAAAGCATTTTCGTGTATGTGTACATGTTTTCTCTCAAGTTTGTGGTGATGATATGGTGACTTTCATTCATAACAATCACTTGACTACTTTGTTTCTTTTTTGTCATCGGTATTTGGTTCTTCTCCTTCATTGTTACTAAACAAGAAACACATTTCAAGTAAGCTATTTAACAATGACTATTCAATACGCTTTCCTTCAGTGAGGTACTATCTCCTACTACTATAATCTGAAAGTCCAAAGCACTATATTATACGAATAAATCACACTAGCTTGTCTGAATTTACTGGTTAATGACTAAATAACTTGCACATAACTCATCATACTAGTGGAGCGGAAGGGTCTGGTTGATCGATATAAAAATGGAAGGGTTTGGATCACCTTACTACAAAACTATCCATAAATTAGCCCACTTTAATCCATAAAAATCTAAGGTACTTTAACCAATATGGAAGATACACAATGTGAATCTAGAGGTATCAAGTGTTTTTTCTCTTAAAAATAATAATCAAGACATGAAATTAGATGAAAATATTTTTTTTTCTAGAAATATTTCTAGAGAATTAAAATAACGATGAACCTAAAGGAGTAAAAGATAAAAAGGAGCAATTAGTTTCAGACCTGACTTCCTCTTCATAATCAATATTGATGATTTAGAATTAATTAGTGATTTTATAGCTATACTTTCTTAATAGATGAAGATTCAAAAACATATAATAAAACTATTAGTTCTATTATGCTAATTTTTGAAGAGATGTTATTAAGATGAATTAAAATTTTATTTTTTAATTGAATTAGTAAACTTGTCTAAAAGTTATAAATCTATCGGTAATAAAAAAAGGTCTTTAGAAATAAATTAAGACCAGATAGAACTATACAAAGGTACAAGACAATACTATTTGTAAAAGACTTTACTCAAACTTGGATTGACGTTTCATGCACATTCTCCCATTACTAAAGTATCCATTTGTTTTATTTTCTTTAACTTTCATCCACAATTTATTGATACATCATATGGATGTGAAAATACTTTTTGAATGATATTCATATGAGGAGATTTAAATAAAAACATCTACGATTCGTGGAATATGAGAAGAAAATAAAGTTTATACGCTAAAAAATCTTCATATGATCTCAAACAAGCTCCAAAATAATGGTAAAGATACTTCATAAAATTATCCTCAATTATGGTTTATAGTTAATGGTGCTAATGCATGTCTATATTCCAAAATATATTCCAAAATATTTAGATCTGAATGTATATATAAGTATATATATTATATATATGACTTATTGATTTTTAGTACATATTTGAAGTAATTAAAGATACTACAAATTATTACCCAATAAGTATGAAATGGTTAATTTGGGAGAAGTTGATTTAATTGTAGGGTTAAAGTAATTAAATCAAATAAGAGATACTCATTAAACCAATTAATACCCAAAATTTTGGCTAGCGATCAAAATGTAAGTTTTGAAAGTTTGGTGGCTAAGTATAAATTTGAAAGTTAGGGACAAAAAATGTAACTTTTAAAAGTTATTATTTTGGAACGTTAATGAATAATTTAATCCAAATTAACATTTTTGCGCGAAACAGAATTTTGATTCGGGAATTGTATTAAAAGTTATAAAGTAGTAAAGTCTGGTAAGAATTCGGATAATCGGATCGAACCGAAATTTCATGAAAATTTGAAGGATGATAGAAAGAGGTTGGAATTATTATTTCCATAATTTAGAACAGATAAATTTAACATGGATTAGTGGAATTAAGGCCGAATTTCCATATTTAGCCGAATTGGAAATTTTAGTGACTAAATTGCAATTTTGAATATTGCATGGACAAAGGTGAAAATTCACTCTTAATTGATCATATTTGACTTATAATTTAATGGAAGATATTTGGGTCGCATGGTTAAAATGTCAAGGACTGTAAAGGAGTAAGTTGGAATTTCTTATTAAATGAATTTAAATTCATTTAAATCTTATAAAGCCAAGTGTTATGATATAATTGTGAAAAAAATAAAGCAAAAACAATCTTCTTCTCCTTGCTCCAGCCGTGAACACCATAAATAAAGAGGTAAGAATTTTCAAGTTCATTTTTAAGCTCATTCGATTGATTTTTGGGTTAGGCTATTAATCTATTTGAAATTCTCTATCATTTGGTATAATCATTTCATGAAACTTGCTTGGATGATAAATTCATGATTAGGGTTCATAAAGAACATGTTGAATTTTATAAAATTAAAGGATGATTTTATGCTAATAGTGTTGTGGATTAATTTCCAAGCATGTGTGATGAATAAAATCATCTAGAATGCATATACCCAATTCCACCAAGCTAGGGTTTATGAGAAATTAATCGAATTTGGATTGAATTTGATGTTAGGATGATGAATTACGTGAATATGATTAAAGGTGTCATGCTTGAAATTGATTGAAAACCTAGCCCTATTACTTATGATAGGTTGACCATGGGGAATTAAATCAGGGAAAAATATACAAAAAATTTGCTATGGTCTATATTGATATTGGAATGATTCTACATGTTTTGGAAGTAAATTGGATCAATTTGGAACATGTTATAGTAAAAGACATATTTTACAAGTTTTGGAAGTTATGGGACATTGAAGTATAAATGTTTAACTATAGGTTATTGCTGGAATTTAATGTTTAAATGTTGAATTTGAAGTTAGAATATTGTTATGGATCAAATGCAGGAAATTGGAAAAAGTGGGTGGTTAATTCGAATTGTGCTGGAAGTTGGGGATGTAATGCAAGTTTTCAAATTTAAAGTATTAGATTAAGTGAAGTATTAAAATGATGGAAAATTATATTTGGATGTTTAATTTGATGTAAGAATTGTACACCCCCACCCGTACCCGACCCGAATACGAGTCCGAGATATCACATTGCTTTTTTTAAACACTTTTCCTTACAAAATAACAAAACATTTGAACTTATTTTAAGAAAACGATAATATATTAGTAAATATTCGGTATAAAATTTGAGATAAAAATATTTATGAACATATTACGATATGAACAGTACGTGAACAGTACCTACTACAGTACCCAAAATGTTAAATTTTCCATATTACAAAGAGGGTACCAATTACCTGCTACAGGGTAGCGATACACCTGCTACAGTACTGCAACAGTATTTCCGTAAAACATATGTAAGACTGGTAAAAATTTAACCATTCATTACTATACATTTACATTTACATAAATATGTTTAAAACATTACAAAAGTCTATCAGAGCATGCATACTAAACAACTCTATTAACATGCCAACACATATACATAAACGAACATACTTTGTAAAGTTCTTCTGATGATCTTCAAAGATAGTATGTTGCGTTGCTTCTTTAAGATAGATCTTCTTACTTTTCTGTACCTACGTGTAAATCACTTACACGCTAAGTCATAGACTTAGTGAGGCATATAAATATAATAGATACATTCATTCTGAATATGACATGCAATCTATCCATTCAATCATATACATGTAATTCAATATGGTAACATACACAATAATGCAATTACCTTGATAACATTTTATAAGCCATGTACATTACTGAGAACTCAAGGTATTCGAGTACATTGAGGTTGTGCAATATTGTTGTCACCACAGCTCGTATAAGTCCCACTGAGTGGCATATGAAATTTATCCCGAAGGACCTGTGAATATGTCCCAAATGACATATGAGTCTCGGAGGACCTATGAAACCCTCGACTCTTGGCATGCCAACTATACCTATAGCTCTCATATTGTAAACCATGGGCATTATTCTTGTGTTTCATATGTTCATGTGCTCATGTCATTTCTCTTGTGATCACATAGCTCATATAACTTATCATATCACATGTGCATTTGAATCTATTCACATATACCTTATGCATGTATCATAATAATTATCATGTATGCATGTTCATAACTATATACTATAAAAATCAACATAGGAATTGACTTATCACAGTCTTATTCCATTGTACTATACTTATAATAGCACTCCTTGGTCTTGCTTTTGTTGATTCAATCCTAACTCTTCGATTGTTCCGGAATAGGATTACGTTTTATATCTACATAAACATAATTTTCAAGATGGTTATCAGAAACCTAACCCTTGTAATTTGATACTAATAACTTAGACTAATTTAATGAATTAAACTTCAACTTTTCTTTTAGGGGGTATCGATACCTCCTTAGGGTATCGGTACCCTTATTATGTTTTGGAATTTTCACCCGAAAATTCATCAACTCATCACTGAATTTTCTCATACAAAATTCGTTTCATACCACCAAACTTAACTGCAACCATTTTAACTAACTTATATCATTTCAACACTTTATTATTCCAATACTTCATTCACATTCTTAAAACTAAGAATCATACCCAAATTTCAAACATGTTATTAATCAATTCTAACACTCCATATTCCTTAATTAACCTCTTGAAAAGTCAAAAATCTTATTCAAACTTCAAAAACTCATCCATGTCAAAATTCATCTAAAACCCATTTTTCAAATCTATCTCTAAACATTTATCTTGTTGTTTTAATGTCATATAAGCTTTCCTTTAGCTTATATAATATCCAAACTTCAATTTTTAAGCTAAAAATCAAAGAAACGACCAAGGTTCAGATTTTTACCGTAAGCTTGGGCGCCTCACGTTTTAGAGAAGAAGATGAAGAAGAATATGAGAGAATTGCTTTGGAAACTTATTTCCTTTCCATGGATCCCACCTGTTTCCCTTATATTATAAGGGAAATTAAAATCTTTCAGGTCAAATGACCATTTTGCCCTTTATTTCATTTCATATTTACTAACAATAATTTTTGGACTATTCAATTATTCTACCTTAATCACCAAATTCTGATTTTTTACAATTTAGTCACTAACCGTTGCTAGGGATGTTACAATCTCTCCCCTTAAGAAATTCATCCTCGAATTTTTTATTGCACGAACAAATGGGGGTATTGATGCCGCATATCCTCTTCACGTTCCCACATTACTTCTTCTACTTTGTGATTTCTCCATAGCACTTTGACCAAAGGAATAGTTTTATTCCTTAGTTGTTTCACCTCGTGAGTTAATATATGCACTGCTTCTTCTTCATAAGTCAGATTAGGTTGAATCTCAATCTTTTCTGGTGTCACAATATGGGAGGGATCAGATCGATATTTTCAAAGAATCGAAACATGGAATATATTGTGAATCTTTTCCATTTCCGGTGGCAAAGCTAATCGGTATGTTACTGGTCTCACTCTCTTTAGAATCTCATATGGTCCAATAAACCGAGGACTCAATTTTCCTTTTTGACCAAACCTCAACACCTTCTTCCATGGAGACACTTTTAAAAACACTTTATCTCTGACTTGAAACTCAATTTCTTTCTTTTTTAGATCTACATATGATTCTGTCTATCTGGAGCTTTGAGATTTTGAGAACACTGAAGCTCCTTTAATTGATGATAACCTTAACGTAGATCGATTTTTGAGAACACTGAAGCTCCCTTTAATTGATCAAATAAATCGTCAATTCGGGGGAAGGGATACTTATTCTTGATGGTCACCTTATTGAGCTGTCTATAATCAATGCAAAGACGCATAGATTCATCATTTTTTTTGACGAACAAAACCGGAGCTCCCCACGGTGAGACACTTGGTCTTATAAATCCTTTATCTAACAACTCCTTTACTGTATCTTTAACTCTTGCAATTCTTTTGGAGCTTTGTATGGATCTATGGCAATAAATGTAGTTCCAGACATTATTTCAATATGGAATTCTACCTCTCTGTATGGAGGCAAACCCGATAATTCTGCAGGAAATACATCGGGAAACTCTCTGACTATGGGAATTTCTTCAATTCTTTTCTCCTTGGTTCTAACATCTAGCACATTATCAATGAACCCTTGGCATCCCTGTAGCAGTAACTTCTTTGCCGTCATCACTGAGATTACATTTGCCAATGGATTTCACCCTTCACTAAACACCACGACTTCTACCCCTTCCGAACTTCTCAATGTTACTCTTTTCAGTCTACAATCGACATTAGCGTAATAATGATATACCATCCATCAAATTAGCAGGGAATTCAATTTCCTGAATCCGTATGGGACATCCTTGACATACAAAATTCACACAAGCACTATGCCCTAATTGATTTGTCACTATCACTTCATTATTAGTAGCTTCTAGCGGAATGTTCAGTTCTCTCACTAACTTGCTACTAATGTATGAGTATGTAGACCCCGGATCAATCAATACCATAACATGTTTATCAAACAGTAAAAAGGTACTTGTATTATCTCTGCATCATCCTGGTCCTCATTGGTTTTGAGATTATACACCCGAGCAGTAGAGAAAACTTCCAGCTGAGTAGAGGATTGAGGTTGAGTTCTACCTCATCCTCTATCTCGTACCCTCTAGGACATTAAAGCAGATCTCTCTGGTGGAACAGACTCTTCTACCCTCAATGGACAGTCTCTCATAAAATGGCTTGTTTCCCCACATCGAAAATAAGCTCTTGTTTTAATTCTGCATATTCCACTATGGTTTCTTCCAAAGATCTGACACTGCCCTACTTGACTCTGTTGTGCTTGCCCATCACCAGTCCCCACAGATTGAGTTCGTATAGCTCTTGCCTGATTCGATTCTCTAGCAGAGGATGCCATTGATTCAGATCTTGTTTGATATCAAAAACTAGAATCTCTACCTCTTTTAGGTAGTGCAGAGCTTGATGAAGCTCCAATTCTTTTGGATGGTTGACTCTTTTCTCTCCAAACCGTTCACTCTGCTCTCTCAGAGCTTTAGCACGATTTACTACTTCTTGGAATGAGGATGGATTCAATACAATCACATTTCTTTTAGCCTTGGACGCAATCCCTCAACAAACCACTCACATGCATCTTTCTATATAGGCATCTTTCTATATAATCACCAACTCTGCTGCAAAGCGACTTATCTTATTAAATTAGCACTCATACTCATATACAGTGCAGTTCATTTATTTCAAATTTAAAATTTTTTTCTTTATTTGCTTGATGAATTGGTCTTCTATATACTTATGTCGAAACTCTTCCAGGAACAGAGACCATGTCACTTTATCATTGGTCATCCTCAAAGTGACATTTGTCCACCAAATTCTTGCTTGCCCACGAAGCAAAGATACCACTCCGTCCAACTTGTCCACATCAGAACAGTGGATTCCTTCTAACATAATTTTCACATCATTGAGCCAAAGGTCCTCAACAACAGGACCTTCCTCAGCTTCACCTTTAAACTATAGAGCTCTTAAACCTTTAACTCCTTTGCAACATTCATTCTTGGAGTTGAAGTAACAGGAGGTTGGAAACGCGTCAATACTACATCTAACGTTCTAAAGAACAAATCTTGATCAGCTACAGGAACTCCAGAAGGTGTCTGTTCATCACCTTGCCTGGCTAGGGCAGGTGAATTATTGCTTTCAGTGGGCCGATCATCTCCCGCTTCACTTCTAGAACTATCATGTCCGGACATCTATAAAAACACAACCATATCATTCTATTAACAACACAACATATTTACTATTCTATCAAATCAAAAGTTTTCACTATTTTGGCATGTATACATCATACGACACTCTAGACTCCGGTTCATGCCGAGAATCGACTAAACCTTAGCTCTGATGCCATTAAATGTAACACCCCAACCCGTACCCGACCCGAATACAAGTCTGAGATGTCACATTGCTTTTTTTAAAACACTTTTCCTTAATACGTTTAAAACAGTACAAAAGTCGATCATAGAATACATACTAAACAACTCTATTAACATGCCAACACATATATTACATAAACAGACATACTTTGTAAAGTTCTTCTACTCTGATCTTCAAAGATGGTATGTTGCGTTGCTGCTCTTAAGATCTATCTTCTTTCTTTTCTGTACCTACGTGTAAATCATTTACACGCTAAGTCATAGACTTAGTGAGGCATATAAATATAATAATGATACATTCATTCTGAATATGAACATGCAATCTATCCATTCAATCATATAACATGTAATTCAATATGGTAACATACAACAATAATAATGCAATTACCTTTGATAACATTTTATAAGCCAATGTACGTTACTGAGAACTCAAGGTATTCAAGTACATTGAGGTTGTGCACTATTGTTGTCACCACAACTCGTATAAGTCCCACTGAGTGGCATATGAAATTTGTCCCGAAGGACCTGTGAATGTGTCCCGAATGACCTATGAGTTGTCCCGGAGGACCTATGAAACCCTCGACTCTTGGCATGCCAACTATACCTATAGCTCTCATATTGTATACTATGGGCATTATTCTTATGTTTCATATGTTCATGTGCTCATGCATCTCTTGTGATCACATAGCTCATATCACTTATCATATCACATGTGCATTTGAATCTATTCACATATATACCTTGTTCATGTATAATAATAATTATCATGTATGCATGTTCATAACTATTATACTATAAAAATCAACATAGGAATTTGACTTATCACAAGTCTCATTCCAGTGTACTATACTTATAATATGCACTCACCTTGGCCTTGCTTTTGTTGATTCAATCCTAACTCTTTGATTGTTCTGGAATAGGATTATGTTTTATATCTACATAAACATAATTTTCAAGATGGTTATCAGAAGCCTAACCCTTGTAATTTGATACTAATAACTTAGACTAATTTAATGAACTAAACTTTAACTTTTCTTTTAGGGGGTATCGATACCCTCCTTAGGGTATCGATTCCCTTATTACGTTCTGGAATTTTCACCTGAAAATTCATCAA
Source organism: Hibiscus syriacus (assembly GCF_006381635.1). Classification (NCBI taxonomy): domain Eukaryota; kingdom Viridiplantae; phylum Streptophyta; class Magnoliopsida; order Malvales; family Malvaceae; genus Hibiscus; species Hibiscus syriacus. The sequence continues at coordinate 787,079 of NW_024063472.1, forward strand.
CTCATCACTGAATTTTCTCATACAAAATTCCTTTCATACCACCAAACTTAACTACAACCATTTTAACTAACTTCTATCATTTCAACACTTTATTATTTCCAATACTTCATTCAAATTCTTAAAACTAAGAATCATACCCAAATTTCAAACATGTTATTAATCAATTATAACACTCCATATTCCTTAATTAACCTCTTGACAAGTCAAAAATCTTATTCAAACTTCAAAAACTCATCCATATCAAAATTTCATCTAAAACCTCATTTTTCAAATCTATCTCTAAAACATTTATCTTGTTGTTTTAATGTCATATAAGCTTTCCTTTAGCTTATATAATATCCAAACTTTAATTTCCAAGCTAAAAATCAAAGAAACGACCAAGGTTCAGATTTTTACCTTAAGCTTGGGTGCCTCAAGTTTGGGAAGATGAAGAAGAAGATGAGATAATTGCTTTGGAAACTTATTTCCTTTCCATGGATCCCACGTGTTTCCCTTATATTATAAGGGAAATAAAAATCTTTAAGGTCAAATGACCATTTTGCCCTTTATTTCATTTCATATTTACTAACAATCATTTTTTAACTATTCAATTATTCTACCTTAATCACCAAATTATGCATTTTTACAATTTAGTCACTAACCCGTTGTTTGGGATGTTACAAGAATGATGATTTGGGATAAAATTCCAAATTTGGTTAAGTTTGGTGGTTTATTCAAAAAGATTGGAAATTCTAGGGTTTAAATGATAAGTTTGCAAATGTGATTGTGTTATATTCAATATATTATTTAATGATGGAAAATTTGGTATTAAGTTTGGATTGAATTAAATGGTGAAGGAACATTTTGAATTATTTGGAAAAATTAGTACGAATTCTTTTAAAATTCATAAATGGTGATTAAATTGTAAAGTTTATGAAAGTTGAGTAGTTTGGTGATGAATATGAATATATAAAGGATTGAAGTGTCATGATGGAAATATTAAAGTTATTATTGAATAGTGAAGTGAAATTATATTGAATATAAATTATAGATTTTATTATTGGATTTAGAATATGTTAGTACAATACTAACATATGCTTTGAATATTTTGTGTTGTGTATATGATTTTAATTTATAAATATTTTGGTCCTTTACTTAATTTAATGATTTTTTAAGAAAATTTTTAAAATTATTTTAATAACATAAAAGTTAAAAAAATCAAAAATCAAAACTTAAAATCCTTAAATACAATTCAATGAAAATACTATTTATCACCAATTCTTTTTTTAAAACTAAATAATTTATTTATTTATCACCAATTCAATTATGAGTATAGGGATAATTATAATAAATTAATTATCAATAATAAAACAAAAAATGTGACAATTTTTGTTGTCACCTATAAATTGAATTTATTGCATTATTTGTGACTATAAGAATTATTAATAACAAATTTTGTATAAAATGATGATGTAATTAATTGTTACCGAATATAAATTATAAAGTGACATTATATTTTATCGTCATTCGTACTATTATTAGATGATGATATACATCATCAATCATATGATATTTTTTTCCTTCACTTATTCAATAAATTTATTGTATTATTGGTGACAATGCGAATGATCAATGACGAATTTTTATATCAATTAATGACATAACTAGTTGCCACTAAATACAAATTATAAGGAAACATTATACATTAACGTCACTATATACACTATAATATGCGACGAATATATATATATATATATATATATATTATCACACTTGACATTTAATAACAAACCAAGGGTGATGAACAATGTGACATCATATTTTACATCATAAAATACAAATAATGACGTAAATGTAAGTTTTAATTACAATATTTCGATATTACCATGCTTCCTCATATTCCAGTAAACAGTTTTGCTATTGGTACCAAGGGTGAGTACTGATACTAAAGGTCAGTATTGATATTAAAAAGGCTTAGTATCGATACCATCATCCTTAATTGGACAATAAATCCAACTTTAATCTAAGGGTTTGAGAAGGAGTTTAACAACACCATAACTTCTTAAATAGACTTACAAGTGAGAACAACTAATGAACATAGTAAAAAATGAGAAATGTATGAAATAAGAATGTCATAAAACTAGTCATTGTGTGACACTCGAAAAACAATAAGGACATCCTAGTTACTCTAGTAGTATGATGATCGTCTTGCATGATTAGAATATTTGGATATGTCTTAGCTAGTGCCAAGACATTTCAGTTATTGGTCGAGCACAAAATGCCTCATGTACTTACGAGGAGTACTTTGGTCGGGTGTATATTTTCGATGCAAAATTCTAAATATCACCCTAGGTATGATAGAAGGGTATGTGGCTCGTTATGTAGTGAACCCCCCGACCACACCGTGATGTCTACCTCATCATGTGTGTTAGTATACTTGTATGCTTATGATTTTACTTGCTAGAATGATCATATAATGGACTAAAGTAGTATAATATAGTTATTAGTGTGACACTGAGCTCGTGACCTCAACATTTAGAATATGTTTCCATGCCCAAGATCTTATGAGGATCTCGAGGAGCTTATTGCACAGTCTGCATTCAAGACCATTCAACATAACAGAGTACGTCTTGAGTTTATTTTAGATGAAATGAAATATTCATAGACCTTATTGATTTAATTCATAAATTTATTTTGATGCAATTACTATAATGTCATTTTGGGATGTAACTGGTCGCTCCCCATTTTGTAAACTTGATTACCTATGAATTTATTTGCATTTTGAACTAATAGTATTTCTTTGATGAATGAAAAGTTGTTTTAAAAAGAAAATTTGTGGGTTAATCACTTAGGTGGTCCCATGTGACACTCTAAACCCTTTGATCTTTGGGTCGGATCAGATTAGGGTGCTGCAATTCTTCGACCTTTTAAAATGCTTTCCTCTTTAATTTATTTTTCATCCAACTAAAATGATGCCACATGTCACTAATTGATTGGAAGAAAAAATAATTAAATTAAATATATTAAATTATTAAATATAACCTTTAATCAAATAATTACACGTGTTACTATCTGTTAGGATTGCGATAAAGCTCAATTAAACAACTGAAAATGTGCCAAGAGGGGGTGAATTGGCTTTTTAAGAATTTTAGGTAGTAAGGAGATTTAAAGGATAAGAAAAAATGATGCACAAGGATTTATAGTGGTTTAACTCCCTCAATGAAGTCTACATCCACTACCTAAGCTCCTCACTCAGGATTTTCCAACAAATCCACTAATTTGTTCTTTATTTTTCAAGGAGAAAGAGATAACCTTTATAAACTCCCTAGCTTTTCAAATGCTTAGCTAGAACTAAAACCCCTTTACAAAAGGAAAAGAAAGTAAATAAAGAAACCTCTAAAAGGTAGGTGTTTACAAAATTAAAGCTCGCACAAACACAAATATTTACAAGAGAAAGAAAATAAAGAGTGAAAAACATTTTTCTTGTGTTTGAATGTTTGGATAGGTGTTGGTAACCTTCTTTAAGTATCTTCAACTTGTATTTATATGTTGGAATGTGTTTGTGGTCGTTTCTAGTCGTTGGGGATAATTTGGAGCCATTGGGATGCTTTCTCTACAAAATAAAATTTCCAAGGAAAGGTAGTATCAGTACTCCTTTAATGAGTATCGATACATCGTTTAATATTTTTAAATAAAACTAGTCGTTACTAGCCATTGGACCTGACGGTATCAATACTATACTCATGGTATCGAGAGTACTATGTAGCGTAGTATCGATACCCCTTTGGGTATCAGTACCTATTTTTCATTCTAGAATTTGAGCAAGCTAGTAGTATCGATACTACCTTGAGAGTATCAATACTTATCTTACCTTTGGTATCGGTACCATGTGAACAATATAGATATTGTTCTTGCAGTATCGATACTGTAAGAACAGTATTGGTACTACGTACCTAGAAAATTAATTTTGTGCTCAGATTCTATTTTAATGTACTTTGAATTATTTTTGAAAACTTTTGAAAACTTTTAACAAATTCAATTCAAGTCCAAAAACATTTTGCCTTAATTTGTTATATCAAAACATTATAAAACATGATTCAATAATCTCCCCCTTTTTGATATAACAAAACATTAGAAAAATTGTTTTTGACAAAACTCCCCTTAATAAAACATTTAATGAAAAAGAAACATATTTTGGAAAAAAAATTAAAACTCCAACTTTTTCATTCTTGAAATTGAATTTATTTTTCATTCTTGAAATTGAATTTTTCAATCCTAACTTCTCCCCCTTTTATTATATAAAATATATTTCAACTTTAAGGTTCAAAAATAATAATGGAGAGTAAATAATAAATTTTAGAGAAAATAACCTCAGTGACCAAAAATATAGGGAAAAGTCTAGAGATCTTCACATGGCGTTCATTGACCTTGAGAAGGCTTATGATAGCGTTCCTCGCGATACGATCTGGAAGACTTTGGAAACGAGACGGATACCAACTGCTTATATCCGGGCGATTCGTGATATGTACTGTAGATATACTACTTACGTCAGGACTACAGTTGGTGACACCGAGGCATTCCCGGTGGAAATCGGACTCCACCAGGGGTCAGCTCTTAGCCCTTACATCTTCGCCTTGATTATGGACGACATCTATTGTGCGACACCAGACGGTGTACCTTGGTGTATGCTTTTCGCTGACGACATTGTCCTAGTTGCTGAAACAAAATCTGAGTTGAATAGTAGACTGGCTACCTGGAAGACTGCTCTGGAAGAAAAAGGTTTAAGGATCAATATTGAAAAGACAGAGTATTTATGTTCAAACTTCAATGGGAACCAAAACGATGAAGATGTAGAAGTATGCATAGGAGGACACGTTCTTCCCTCAAAGGATTATTTCAAGTACTTAGGGACTATGATACATAAAGATGGGGGTGTAGATGATGACGTTACACACCGTATAAAGGCGGGATGGCTAAAGTGGAGGGCCACTAGTGGAGTTTTGTGTGACAAGAAGGTTCCTCTAAAACTTAAGGGAAAATTTTATAGAATGGAAATAAGACCAGCGCTGTTGTATGGATCAGAATGTTGGGCACCCAAGAAGGATCACGTAAGGAGGATAGAGGCCGCAGAAATGAGAATGCTTCGATGGACATGTGGTAGGACTCTGTGGGATATGACGACAAACTCTGCTATTATGATGTCCTTAGGGGTGGTGTCTGTTTCCGAAAAATTGAGGGAGGGAAGACTACGGTGGTTTGGGCACGTCCTTAGGCGACTACCGTCGGATGCGGTCAGGAGGGTAGAGTCGATTACAGTCGACGGTGCCAGAAGGAAAGGACGACCAAGGCGGAAGTGGATGACTGCTTGAGATCTGATTTGATGGATTTAGGCCTTACCGAAGACATGACCTATGATAGGAAATTATGGAGGCTTAAGACTAGGGTAGTCGAGTAGTGTGGGTCACATCTATAGGATGTATCATCTTTGTCTTCTTTTAAAGGAATTTGTAGTAATTTCCATGACTTTTACTTTTTATACTTTTCTGTTATTGGTATTTATGAAAGATTAGAACTGGGCTTGATATCGTTGTCTTCTGTGTACCATTCTCGCCATGTTTCCTCTGTATAAATTTAGCCGGGTCTTATGTTTCTGTCTATATGCAGAGATTCTTTCGCAGGGATTATTTTGCAGGGATTACTCCCCATTACAGAAGCACATATAGTATTAATGACCGCATATGAATACTGTTTAGCTATGTATTTATGTAATTATTTATACATGCATTGCATTTTATTCTATATTTTTAATTTTCTGACTGCCGGAGGTCTTTCACGGAAGCTATTCTCAACCTGGCGTTGGGGGCAGCCTACTACCCTACCTCCCCCTTACCCCATACATATGGGAATTGGGTTTTGTTGTTGTTGTTGTTGTTGTAACCTCAGTGACCAAAAATCCTAGATAATATACGATTTTGACCAACTTTTTTTGGATTTGCGAAAATGACCAACAAAATCGCAATGCGATTTCTAATTCGCATTGCGATCTCCACTATCGCAAATTCGCGTTGCATTTCGCGTTGCGATAGTTGAAAATCGCGTCGCGATTTTCCATTTTGCATTGCGATAATCTACAGTTGTTGTTGCGATAGTCTACAGTTGTCATTGCGATTTTCCAAATTCGTTGCGAAAATTCGTTGTGATAGTTAAAAAAAAAGATTTTGTTTCTTAAGAATTTTCTCTAAAAAGATAGTATCCGCGCGGACGTGTCAAAGACACGTATTACCACGACCACGACCACGACCACGACCACGACCACGACCCGACCCGACCCGAGACGGACGGCGGCGGCGGCGGCGCGCGAGAGTCCCCCTTGTTCTCTATCACTCAACAAGGAAGTGGGAAAGCCAAGCCTTAAATATCATTCCCAATAGTGTTTCCAATACTATGTGGGATTGAGCATTACCAACACTTGTTTCCAATACAATGTGATTATTCAGGAAACAATTAACAATCATGCACCTTAAAACAACTGAATTAGCAACCAATTGCATTAGTATTATACGATTAAATATGTCATAATTAAAAGTCAATCTACAATCAATCGCGATTATTGCAATTTTAAGCAAAACATTCAAAAATAATATCACTATTTAAGGCTCAATCCCACATAGTATTGGGAACAAGTGTTGGTAATGCTCAAATCCCACATAGTATTGGAAACACTATTGGGAATGATATTTAAGGCTTGGCTTTCCCACTTCCTTGTTGAGTGATAGAGAACAAGGGGGACTCTCGCGCGCCGCCGCCGCCGCCGTCCGTCTCGTTTCGTCTCGGGTCGGGTCGGGTCGGGTCGTGGTCGTGGTCGTGGTCGTGGTCATACGTGTCTTCGACACGTCCTCGCGGATACTATCTTTTTAGAGAAAATTCTTAAGAAACAAAATCTTTTTTTTAACTATCACAACGAATTTTCGCAACGAATTTGGAAAATCGCAACGACAACTGTGGACTATCGCAACAACAACTGTAGACTATCGCAACGCGAAATGGAAAATCGCAACGCGATTTTCAACTATCGCAACGCGAACTGGAAAATCGCAACGCGATTATCGCAATGCGAAATGGAAAATCGCAACGCGAATTTGCGATAGTGGAGATCGCAATGCGAATTAGAGATCGCATTGCAATTTTGTTGGTCATTTTCGCAAATCCAAAAAAAATTGGTCAAAATCGTATATTATCTGGGATTTTTGGTCACTGAGGTTATTTTCTCTAAATTTTATCATGAAATCATTTGAAAAATCGAAAGCTTTCCCTTAATAAAAGCATTTAAAACAAATATTTGACTTTTAAAAGCTTAACAATTAAAAAAATGAATTTCAACAAAGATGAACAAACATGTTAGTAGCATATGAAATTCAATATATACAAGTCTAATAAACTTTATGCAATACCAATTGTTGAATTTACGTACATGTGCATAAAGTTTTCTAAAAATGTTATGCATTTAAAAAAATTGATATCAATTGTTAGAGAGATATCATTTGAAATAAGTAACATGCATAAACATTTAAAATTAAGGTCAAAAAATAAAATTTGAAAAATCAAAGCATTTGGAAAATTGATATCAACTGTTAGAGAGATATTTTTTTGGATTAAAACCCAATTTTGAGAAAAATTCATTATGATGAACTAAAAATCATTAAAACTTTAAAATGTCCATCATAATACTTTTGTCAACATACATGAGATAGAAAACATAAAATGATTTAAAATCAAAAACCCATGCATGCAAACAACAAATAGGCAACCAATTAATCAAAGAAAAAACCTTAAGCTTAGAGGTTGTCTATTCATTTTTAAGTGTGGCTAGAGTATTTGAATATCTTCATTTTCATCAGCATTGCTCCCATACACCTACAAGAGACATTTATGTAGATTTTGGTATCCAAATTGCTTTGGATCCTTGAACGTTAGTTTCAATGCCCCTTGTTCCTTTTGGAACTCATATTTGCCTAATTTTAAAAGATTTTCTTTTCTTTACAGGACAAGCATGTTCCATATGACCATGAAAATGACAATGTGAGCATTTTTTTCATTTTTAAAACAAATGAATTGTTTTTCGAAATGATTTTTTTTCTTTTGTTAAACATTCAAGCTTAACTTTCAAATCATGATTTTCTTTTTTCCAAATCTTTAATTTTAGTTTTTGAAAGCTCAAAATCATTTTTCAAAATTTCATTTTGCTCTTCAAAATCCAATTTTGCTTTCAAAAGAGAATCATTTTCAACCTTGAGTTTTGAAATCAATTTCTTATATTTGGAATTCATGGTCTTAAATTCCAAATACAATTCATCATAGGCAACTTGTAACTCATCAAACAAATAAGAATTTAATTCACTAGAGTTCAAACTTACCATTGAATCTTCATTTATGGCCATAAGGCATAGGTTGGATACTTCATCTTCATTACTGGAGTCATCTTAATCACTCCAAGCTGTCATAAATGCATTCTTCTTACTTGATCCCTTCTTCTTTAGGAGGGGACAATCATATTTGACATGACCTGTTCTTCGATATTTGAAGCACACCTAGGGACCCTTCTTTTTACTTGATTCATATTTCACTTCTTTGGAAGTTATGAATCTCTTGAATCGTTTGGCCATCTCTTCTTCTTCATCATCATCTTCATCCATCTCTTCATTTGTATCTTGATTGCTCTTATTGGTGGATTTAAATTCAATGCCTACCTCATTCTTCTTTATTTTCTTTTCTTCATCTTATTCTTCTTCACTTACCATTAACTCGTGAATGAGAAGAGAACCAATAAGCTTATCAAGAGTGAGAGTCTTTCTTAGATTCGATAATCGTTGTCTTCTTCGATTGCTAAGACTTTGGAAGAGATCATATCATCTTTATCACAAGATTCTCATTAGAGATCACTTATCCAAATCCCTTGAGACCGTTGACACTCACGGAAAATCTATCCATCATAGCTTTGATATCTTCATCCAAATTTATCTTGAAATTCTCATAGCTATGGTTGAAAAGATTGATTTTGGTTTTCCTCACTTTGTTTGTTCCTTCATGAGTGACTTGGAGCTTGTCCCAAATCTCTTTGGCATTAGAACAAGAGGATACTCTTCCATATTCATTCAGGCCTAATGCACAAAAGAGGATGTGCATAGCCTTTGCTTTGAGTTGAAACTTCTTTTTCTCTCATTTACTCCAATCATCCATCTCATCAATTGGAATGAAGTATCCTTTAACAATTGAGTTCCAAGCTCCTAGATCATTAACTTGAATAAAGATCATCATTATATTCTTCCAATAGACATAGTTTACTCAATTAAAATAAGGTGGCTTGTTGACCGGTTAAGAGTCTTCAATGTAATAAAAGCTGGTGCTCGAAGCCATCTTCTTGTCGATTTTGTTGGAAATTGATGAGCTTCTTCAAGGATCACCTCAAGGATATGAAGCATTCTAAAGAGTCAAGCTTTGATACCAATTGTTAGGATTGTGATAAATCTTAATTGAACAACCGAAAATGTGCCAAGAGAAGGTGAATTGACTTTTTAAGAATTTTAGGAATTAAGAAGATATAAAGGATAAGAAAAAAAATGATGCACAAGGATTTATAGTGGTTCAACTCCCTCAATGAAGTTTAAATACACTACCTAAGCTCTTCACTTAAGATTTTCCAACAAATCCACTAATTTATTTTTTCTTTTTCAATGATAAAGAGATAACCTTTTCAAACTCCTTAGCTTTTTAAAGGCTTAGCTAGAACCAAAACCCTTTACAAAAGGAAAAGAAAGTAAAATAAGAAACCTCTAAAAGGTATGTGTTTACAATATTAAAGCTCACACAAATACAAATTTTTACAATAGAAAGAAAATAAAGAGTGAAAAATGTTTCTCTTGTGTTTGAATGCTTGGATAAGTGTTGGTAACATTCTTCAAGTGTCTTGAACTTGTATTTATATGTTGAAATATTTTTGTGCTCGTTTCTAGCCGTTGGAGATGTTTTCTCTGCAAAATAAAACTGCCCAGGACAGGTAGTATCGGTAGTTCTTTAATGAGTATCGGTACTTCCTTTAATATTTTTAAATAAAACTAGCTGTTACTAGCCGTTGGGCTTGACGGTGTCGATAATATACTCATAGTATCGATACTACTATGTACCGTAGTATTAATACCCCTTTGGGTATCAGTACCTATTTTGCATTTTAGAATTTGAGCAAGCTGGTAGTATCGATACTACCTTGAGAGTATTGATACCTCTCTAACCTTTGGTATCGGTACCACGTGAACAATATCAGTATTGTTCATGCAATATCTATACCGTAAGAACAGTATTGGTACAACGTACCTAGAAATTAGTTTTGTGCTAAAATTCTATTTTAGTGGACTTTGAATTATTTTTGAAAACTTTTGAAAACTTTGAACAAATTCAATTAAAGTCCAAAAACATGTTTCCTTAATTGTTATATCAAAACATTATAAAACATGGTTCAACACTATCCTGTTAGAGATTAAATTTATTAATTTAAAATCATAATTGAATTAATAGAATATATAAGTATTTAGGATCAAATGTGTAATTATACCAATTTTAGTAATTTCCAAGGTAACACTTCCGTCAAATGTTAATGGCATGTAATTTGATTGAATGCATTTAAATAATTGAGTAACCTAATTGAAAAAAATTCAAAAATTAGTAGTCAAAATATAAATAAATAATAGTTAGGTAGTTAGTGGTATAGTTTACCCTAAATGTTAGCTTTGAAATTGCTAGGCCTGTAAATGAACCGAACGCACACGAACGAAGGTATGTTCATGTTCGTTCATTTAATAAATAAACGAACATAAACGAACACGAACATAAACGAACAAATTTTTTTTGTTCATGTTCGTTCATTAAGGAATATAGCTTGTTCATGTTCGTTCATTTAATAAAAACGAACATAAATGAACACGAACATAAACGTTGGAGACCCTTCCTTCCATTGTTCTTTCATGAAAAATAGTCGACAATGCAAATCAACCAAATCTATAGTGATAAATAGCGTAAGAGTTAATTACCAGTGATGAAATGTTTGAAGATATCAGATATTTTGATCGATCTTTTAAAGATATTAAATGATTCACACGACTTTAATTTAATGCTATAACATTTATCTTAGTGGTCCATGATTACATATGAACAATCATTTTTCACTACGTTATTCTAATAAATTTGTCGGCTAAAAGTTTTGTGACATCAATGTCAGACTTTAGTGAAATTTGTTAATAATGATCATTTCCATTGGCAGAGTCGAAAATTTAACAGCATGAAGATTTCGAACGGTACAAATTAGACTATAAGACAATAACATAGATCCAAAATCCTTCCGATGCTACATATCTAACTGATATTATTGCTAAACCACCATTCAAAATTTTAACGTACCTAAAGTCTACTCCACAACTAAAGGTCACACAAGAACTATGAAAACAAAAGTTCATTGTCAAAGTGTATTTTCTACTTATTAATGGGTTCTTCCTGGAACACCCATTACTTCCGCTATTACACTCTTTTTCAGAAATTGCATAGAAACATTTGTTTTTGTTTTTTTGACAAATTCTATATTTTTTTCTCTTTACTGATGCTCATATACTTCCGATTGTTACCTTTATCTTCCCATCTATTTCTAGAAAGAAGTATGATGTTTTCTTGAGTTTTAGATGTGAAGATACCCACAATAACTTTACACATCAACTATTAAGCCAAATAAAATAGAGAAAGAGATGAAAACAAACATGTAAAACTTTATATTGCACTATAATATAACTTGTTTTGGAGCTTTCACTTATCGTCTTCACTCTCCAGTGAACACTAGGGTTTAGGAAAAAAAATAAAAAATGAATATAGGTGCGAGGTGCCTCACGGGTTAACATATTAGATTTAATTTCCAAATAAGATTGGGTTAATTATGGAGTTGGTCATCAAAATATCAAATTAATTAATATTTTTAAGATACTTACAAATTGGTCACTAAAATTGATTTAAGAAGATTGGATTAAACATAAATGAACGAACATAAATGAACGAACATAAACGAACAAACATAAACGAACATAACCGAACGTTCACGAACGTAAATGAACGAACGAGACATATGTTCATGTTCTTTCATTTAATTAAACGAACACAAAATTTTATTTATAATCGTTCATTTAATAAATAAACGCACATAAACGAACTTCCGTCGCACGATTCATGAACGATTTGTTAAACGTTTAGTTTATTTCCCGGCGCCGAAGAAAATTATACTTCTATCTTATTGTCAGGTTCATTGAGAAAACCACAAAAATGCCCCATTCCCTCCTCCTCATTTGGCCTTCAGAGCACCAAATCTAACTTGGGTATCTTTCATTTCCCGTGGTTTTTCGAGGGTTTTGAATCCTTTTCCCTTTCCTGATCATAAAGTTCAAATTTGCATCTTCTGGGTAATCTTAGATCTCCATTCAAATTTTGGGTTTCTTTATTTTCCCCAAGTTTTCAATGTCACAAGGCTTTTCGACTGAGCTTTACTTCGACTCAGCACTTGAAAACCAAGTCTTGAAAGCTTGGAATGTTTTGGCTCGTCGGCAAATCAGCACTCAGTTAATTGAAATTGAGTCCAGGCCTCACGTTACCCTTTTCTCAAGCCCTTTTCTCGACCCTGCCAGGCTTGAATCTGTCGTAAAATCATTTGTTTCAAAGCAAGAACCTTTACCTCTATCTTTCTCCTCCATTGGGACTTTCCCAAATGAAAAAAATATTCTTTTTCTTGCACCAACTCCAACAATGGCCCTAGGTTTAGTTATGTGAGGCTATTAAAAAGGGAGGGATTGAAATTGGAGAAAAGTTCAAAGCTGACGCTTGGATTCCCTATTGTGCTGGAGCTCAAGAAGTTCCGAAAACAAGAATGGCGGAGGCATTTGTGTGTTGAGAGAGTTAAAGTTGCCTATTTCTTGGTATGCAATGGATATTGGATTGGTGAGTTTTCACCTGTTCGTGAACATTTCTCGTTTGGACTCGGAAATACAGTAGAGGCATGACATCTGAAGGTCGTTAATGACAACGTTAGTTCTTGCTTTTTTGTTGCAATTTCGGAATCTGCTTACATATGTCGTTAGTGTAGATTTTATAATTTAATTATGAACGATGGATGCTCAATTGAAACGTTTTTTCTTGGTTAGAGTATGTTATAGCAATTAAATAATCAAGGTTCTCCATTGAATTGGGATAAAAAAGGATGCTCTTCTTGTCAATCTTATATCCATGTCTCTATGTTTAGATAACTTGACTTGTGAATATTGTAAGGAATCTAGTCACTGTAATGAGTTTTTAGTTGTTACTATTGCATAATCTTCTATGTGAGTCTCACTTCTGACATTAATGAGTATATGTTCAACCTTGATGTAACTATATATGTACTGGATTTGGAGAAAATTTAACTTCATCTTGGCTTTTACTGGCGTGCTATATTGGTTTAAATGTCTGAAAACATGTGGTTGTATACATATATTCACCCCCAAACGTTATAATTTGGATTTCAGAAGTTATAAAGAGCAGCCTGGAATTTGATTGTGACAAAATGGTGGTTTTACCGCTGCAAGTGAATGCTAAAGTATTTATTTAATCAATCTTTAAAACAGTCCGGCGTTCTACTTAGCATATGTTCTTTGTTTGTACTAGAATCATTATATGAGATTTTTGTCTATCGACATCTATCCTTTTTTCCTGGATTTATTGGTCTTTGGATTCTATATTGCGGAAAAATTTAATTACATAATGATCTTTGTTTTTTAATGTGCAATCAAAACAAAAGACCATCTTAATTGACTTTAGGGTGCTTAAGAGTTTTCAGTTTTGATGTTTAACATTATGAATTGAGGATTTGGCAAGATTTCATCTAATATATTGCTTTTACATTCTTAGGCTAGAATTTGAACCTTTAGAAAATTTTAACCATTCATACATGCTAGTAGTTCATTTGTCAATGTCATTACTATGTCGTTTGGCAGTTACAGTGTCCATAATGATGAATCCTTTTATCTGGCCAAGCAAAGAAGATAAACCCAAGCCAAAGGTAAATCTCTTCTTAAAAGATTTATTGAATGCTTTTGATATCTTGTTCAGTATTTATTAGAAGTTTATAGTTGAGTTTAACTTCTGATGTGAGCCATGATGATAGGTCTCGTTGGTTGCATACATGTTGTGGGATCCTCAACTTACCGTATTTCACCCAACAACTGCAGCTAACACGCTTTTAATGGAAATGTATTCGAATAGCATGGAGTGACTTACAGAGTGATACAATTTCTATGTATAGATTGTCAGACTCTTAGATATTTAGTTCCTTTCTTCTTGAAAGTGTTCATGGGTTAGAGAATCAAGTCTTGCACATTTACTCTTAACCTATCTTTCATTGCAAGATTTTGATAATATTTGGTTTATGTTTTTGCATTTCATGATTTGAAGAAACTAATGATTGACTGTTGTTTTTTCATCGTTTCCCTAAAATATTGTTTAATCGATTCTTTCTTGACATCGTCTTGGACAGGGACCATCTTGATAATCATTTTCAAGTTCCTTGGACGTTTTGCATTGTCATTTACTTGGATTAATGCCCTACCCACACCATGGTTGCACCCAAGTTGCCATAGTTTTGTCATTATTACACTTATCATTTCCAGGTTCCAGCTAGTTGGAGATTATAACTAGAAATCTGGTTCGATTTGGGACTATATATAGGCGATATGGGCGCCAGATGTTGGTATTCGAATTTCAGACCTAATGTCACCTTTCAAGTATGACACGAAGCAAGTGAAATAAGTTTTGGGTTCATAGTTGATGATGATACAGTTTCTTGGTAAGCATTACAAATTTTCGTATTTGGTCTCGAGACAATGGAGTAGCAGGGAAAAAACTTCTAATTTTGAATGTCTGAAATGTCAAACTCATCAAGTAGGAGAAATTCCACTGTTGTTGCACTTGATAGTTTCAAAAGAGTTGAATTGCTTGTTTCCATTACTTGACAGCTATTAAATTACAATGAAAACTATATAATTACTTTATTGAATTTAAATGAATAAAAAATGATAGATTTTTAGATGTAAATATATCATGTATGTGATCCTTAACTACTTTGGATCTAAAAGCCATTTCATTATGAAGATTCTTTATAAGTACTGCCATCAAAAAATCATTCCACACATCAATGGGACCTGGCAAGCACCAATGAACACAGTCATTATAATCCTTCATCCATTTATTTCCCCAGAACTCACCAGGGTGACCATCCGGTCTAATCATCATTGCCTTCATCACGTCTAAAACCCCAAACCTTTTCCGAGCTTACCGCCTTTCTTCCTCGCCTTTTCAATCTCTTCCATTTGCAGGCTCCTCAGTACCCATTCCAGGCCGCTCATGTTTATCGCTGATTCACTCAAAGGGCATGTCCTGTTACATCTACCCCCTGTGTTCCACCCCCATCCTCAAAATGTGCCGGCGAAAATGTCCGGACTAAGGTGACCCTTGCTTTGCAGTTCTTGCAATTGTTGATGTGCTTCAATGCAGATCGAGTGCCAACTTCAGGGCGAATCCAACACCATAATCCGCCTCGTTCGGGGAATTGCAGTATACACAGGCAACAACACCGGTGCTATTGTGTAGGTAAATCTGTCAAAAGAACCAATGCGCATCTGAGATTATGACATAGTGAATAGGAAGATCTTTGCTCCATTCTTCATTGATTTGTCGAGGTATATTGAGAGTTAATCATGATAGGAAAAATACCATGTCCGTTTTCTGTCTTCTGAATCTTTGTGCTGATCTATGGGAGTTTCAACCTGCAAAAGATTTGGAGTTTTAGTTTAAAAATCATGAACTTGTTGGTACTGAACTCCTAGTTCCAATGATCATAAACTCCATGTCAATCTGAACAACTAAATTAATCTCATGGATTTTATAACAAGAACTCTTCAAATCTGTAGATTATTGTTCTTTACTAATCCAGACAGGAAGAACAAAAGCAATAAGTAATTAATTAAATTGCCGAATGAGTGCAATTTTGAGCCTTTTAAGAAGGATGCTTCAACTTCCATAATTCTAACTTCAAATGCACTGAAAATTCTCTGAATGGACATGAAGTTTGCCTGTTTTATTGCTCTCTCTCTCAAGCCAAATCCATCACATTTCTGGGAATTCTTTAATTCGTAATTTATCTATAAACTGGGTTCGTCAAACCTGGTTTCACTACACTTTCAAGACAATTACTGCCATTTAAAGAAAAGTTTCCATGTCCAATTTCAGATAGGAAAATCATCAGAAACTAGGTGGGTTTTAGATTTTGATTTTAAATTCCATTGGTCAGAGATATAAAAACAACACAAGTTTTTCTGTATTTGGTACCGTGTTTTCATACATTTAAAGGAATCAAACCTCAATCAGGGCAATCAATTCATGTTACAGTGAAATTGAAAGCATGAAAATGGATGAAAATTATTATGTTTAAGCGGTGCCTGAGAATTGGAAGTTCGTTTTAAAAGAAAAGACAAATAAGAACGAACCTTTGAGAGGAGCAAAGAAGAGATTCAACGTGGTTTCTGGCAACAGAATCGCCAATGAATCCAAGTTTCTTCCCTTTAACAAATTCCAGGAATGTTTTGGGATCAAACCTTGGAAGAACACATTTATCAGGTTTCCATCTCCAATTCAGAAAATATCTGTCGCTTCTCCCATGGCGGAAACAGTTCTTTGAATTGGGAATTGAGGTGCAACTTGAGTTTGTATATCGAGAGCCATGGAGGTCCGCACCCATGCCCCTTGAACAATCACACTTGTTCAAAATCCATAATCATAACCTAAACAAAATCACCACAAAATATCAGAATCATACAGAATTCTAGGATGAAAAATTCTGGGTTTACCTCGGAAACTTTGACTAGGAGGAGGCTTGAACAAAGGAAGCCTTTGATCAACGGCATGTTTGGAAATGGGATTCAAATGGTTAATAGAATAAAAGATGAAGGGTAGAAAATGACAGTTACAAGAACAAAAGACATGAAAAATGGAGAAAGCCTCCCCTAATAAAACTTCCGTAATTAATAAAACTTTTTATTACTATGAGATTATAATACTTAAATACTTTTTATTAAGGTGAGATTATTATGAAAACAAACTTCCCTAATATTTTTTTATAAATGTGAGAATACTTGATATGAGATGATGAAGAATGTTTTTATAAAAAAAATAAGAATATTTAGTTATATGACATTAAAGGTTTAAATATTTCTAAAAAATTGTTTTAATTTTAAATCTTCAAAAATAACAATAACTCTATTAATTATTGAATTCATTTAATTTATATAATAATATTATATATTTGTTGTAAATAAAAAATATTAACTGGTTAACATTTACTAAGATGATATATATTAATGCGTTATTATTTTTAATTTGTGCTAATGATATTACAAATATTTGTATGATAATAGTTGTAATGGTGTAATAGGAGGGTCAAAATGAAATTGATTTTAATGGAACGGGAAAATGGTAGCCGTTGGGTTATAAACGTGGCATCATATGACGTCAGGAAAGGAGAATTCATGTGAGTTTCGTTTTGTGCATGGTTTTCAAAATCGGACCGGTTAGTAAATCGGTCATGTTATCGGTTTACTGGTTTAATCGATCAAATTGGTCTGATCGGTCGAAAGAACCGGACGATGTCATAATTATTTAAAAAATTAAATAAAAATATCAAAAATATTTAATAAAAAATAATTTTTTATATCACAAGTCATATTCAAAGCAAGTCATAACATATATAAGTTAAAAACCATAAAATCAAGTGAAACAAAATGATTCAAATTAACTACAAACTCAAATAACTCAGATATGTTATGGAAAAATATGGCAAATTCCATCAGAGAGGTGGGCAAAAACACCCTTGGGTTGTCGACGGGGAAGGCCAAGGAACATAAAGAATCGTGGGTGGTGGAACGACGAAGTCCAAACTAAGGTGAAGACAAAACAAACTTGCTTCAAGGAGTTTCTTCAATGCAATGACGACGAAGAAAGGTCGAGAGCTAAACAAAGATACCAGGAGGCAAAGCGGGAAGCCAAGAAAACGGTAGCTAAAGCAAAGGATAAGGCATATGAGGAAATGTACAAGAGATTAGACACCAAGGAAGGACAAAATGGCATCTTCAGACTTGCAAAAGCTAGGGAGATTAGGAAAAAGGATCTAGGTAACATTAGGTTTATTAAGGACAACAATGGTGTTCTTTTAACGAAAGATCAGGATATTAAGAGGGTTTGGGGTAGTTACTTCTTTGGCTTATTTAATGATGGTGCCACTCCATGTAGAGATAGTATCGTTGATGGGTCAGCCGACCATCATACTACGGCCAATGACTGCCCTACAAGTAGGATCGGGTTTGAGGAAGTCAAAATGGCTCTTAGAAAGATGGGAAGGGAGAAAGCTGTCGGTCCTGATCAAATTCCTATCACTGTGTGGTTAGCCTAGGAGATGAGGGAGTTAAGTGGTGACCAACATCTTTAATATTATTTTAGAGACTGCCAAGATGCCAGATGAGTGGAGAGAGTCTACGGTGATACCATCTATAAAATAAAGGAGATCCCCAAACGTTGTGGTAACTACAGAGGTATAAACTACTTAGCCATACCATGAAGCTATGGGAAAGGGTGATAGAGGCTAGGTTGAGACAAGTTACTAGGGTTTCGGAAAACCAATTTGGCTTTATGCCAAACAGGTCTACCACGGAGGCGATTCATCTACTTCGACGGCTTATGGAGAAATATAGGGAAAAGTCTAGAGATCTTCACATGGCGTTCATGACCTTGAGAAGGCTTATGATAGCGTTCCTCGCGATACGATCTGGAAGACTTTGGAAACAAGACGGATACAACTGCTTATATTCGGGCGATTCGTGATATTACTGTAGATCTACTACTTACGTCAGGACTACAGTTGGTGACACCGAGGCATTCCCGGTGGAAATCGGACTCCACCAGGGGTCGGCTCTTAGCCTTACATCTTCGCCTTGATTATGGACGACATCTATTGTGCGACACCAGACGTTTACCTTGGTGTATGCTTTTCGCTGACGACATTGTCCTAGTTGCTGAAACAAAATCTGAGTTGAATAGTAGACTGGCTACCTGGAAGACTGCTCTGGAAGAAAAAGGTCTAAGGATCAATATTGAAAAGACAGAGTATTTATGTTCAAACTTCAATGGGAACCAAAACGATGAAGAGTAGAAGTATGCATAGAAGGACACGTGCTTCCTTCAAAGGATTGTTTCAAGTACATAGGGTCTATGATACATAAAGAGGGGGTGTAGATGATGACGTTACACACCGTATAAAGGCGGGATGGCTAAAGTGGAGGCCGCTAGTGGAGTTTGTGTGACAAGAAGGTGCCTCTAAAACTTAAAGGAAAAATTTATAGAATGGCAATAAGACCAGCACTGTTGTATGGATCAGAATGTTGGGCACCCAAGAAGGATCGTAAGGAGGATAGAGCCGCAGAAATGAGAATGCTTCGATGGAATGTGGTAGACTCTATGGGATATGACGACAAACTCTGCTATTAGAATGTCCTTAGGGGTGGTGTCTGTTTACGAAAATTGAGGGAGGGAAGACTACGGTGGTTTGGGCACGTCCTTAGGCGACTACCGGCGGATGCGGTCAGGAGGGTAGAGTCGATTACAGTCGACGGTGCCAGAAGGAAAGGACGACCAAGGCGGAAGTGGGATGACTGCTTGAGATCTGATTTGATGGATTTAGGCCTTACCGAAGACATGACCTATGATAGGAAATTATGGAGGCTTAAGACTAGTCGAGTAGTGTGGGTCACATCTATAGGGTGTATCATCTTGTCTTCTTTTAAAGGCATTTGTAGTAATTACATGACTTTTACTTTTATATTTTTCTGTTATTGGTATTTATGAAAGATTAGAACTGGGCTTGATATCGTTGTCTTCTGTGTATCATTCTCGTCATGTTTCCTCTGTATAAATTTAGCCGGGCCTTATGTTTCTGTCTATATGCAGAGATTCTTTCGCAGGGGTTATTTTGCAGGGATTGCTCCCCATACAGAAGCACAATGGTATTAATGACTGCATATGAATACTGTTTAGCTATGTATTTATGTAATTATTTATACATGCATGCATTTTATCTATATTCTTAATTTTCTGACTGCCGGAGGTCTTTCACGGAAAGCTATTCTCAACCTGGCGTTGGGGGCAGCCTACTACCCTACCTCCCCTTACCCCCCCCATACATATGGGAATTGGGTTTTGTTGTTGTTGTTGTTGATAATAATTAAGGTAAAACATATTAAATAATAAATATAATTATATAACTATAATTAAAAAATAAATTTAGGACTAAAATATCATTACAAAATAATATTGTTTGGTTTATTTTTTTAAAACAATCTCACATGACTAAGAAACATAGAAGAACATCCCAAAAGTCTAAAGAGTAAAATATAAGAACAAAACAATCCCACATGGCTAAGAAACATAGAAGAACACCCAACTAACTATAAATAATAAAGGTAATTTGACATTCAAAATCATGGAGCCTTTTGGTGAGCATTGAGTGAATTATTCTTTCACTTCAATCAAGCGAATTTTAGGCTTCAATCGAGCTTCTAATTTTTTTTTGAGTTCAAGCCTTTTCGAGTTCAAGTTTCAATATATATTTCGAGTTCGAGTTGAACTGATAATTTTTAGCTCGTGATTTAGGTCGAGTTGAGCTTACTTTTAAAGTTTTCAAGTTCTAGTCGATCTCAACAATACTCGAGTTCGACTTGGCTCGTTTAACAAACGATGTCGTTTTGTTTAATTTTTTTAAAAAATAAAATAAAATTGACGGTTTTTCCCATTTTTTTTCATTTTTTTCTGGTTTTCAGCCGGTCCGGTTTGAACGGTTCAGCGGTTTCGTCCGATTCACTAATAGCGGTTCAACCGATGTAGATTGAACCGAACTAGACAACGATTCCCGGTTGAATCGACCGATCCGATCCGATTTTCAAAACAATGGTTTTGTGGGTCTTCAATCTTTAATCGATTTCCCGGCGCCAATCCTTTAAATATTTCCCCCAAAAAAACTTCGTAAGGTGGATTTTAGAATTTATTGTCTTTTGAATTTAGATATAACTAATTATAATTATATATTTTAATATATTTGAGTGATAACATTAATATGGGTCATGCTGAATTTTGTGTAATTAAAATCAATTAGTTATATGAGTAAAATTGACTTAATTACATTTATAATTATATTCTCTGATTTTATAATTGATATTATTTTAATATATATGTATGTGTGTAATTACGATTTATAATATAACATAGAGAATTACAATATAATTATAATTTTTTAGTTAAACATGTCAATAATTAGAGTTTCATGTAATTACACATGAACAAAAGTAGTAATTAACTTTAATAATGAATTTATTTGTATGAAATAATGATTTTTCTTATTATTAATAATGGATAATCATAATTTTAAAATATTTTTAAAAATATACTAAAACAAATATGAATCGTATTGTTACTTTTATTTTATAAATTCAAAATCTTCAATGACAATGAAAAATGTAAAATCTCAAACATGACATTATTATAAACCAATATATTATTTAAATTTTTATATATTTTTTGTACAATTTAAAAAAATTTATTTTCATGCATATCTCTTTTTAACCCACATGGTAGTTGTGAATATATCTAGTAAATATCAACTTTACATTTTTTTTTTAGTGGAACCTATTTTCTTCAATATACTACTCATTAAATCAGGTACTAAAATTTAATTATAATAATAATATTTTTTAAAAAAAAGTATTATTATCTTCAATTGTGTCAGATCAAAGTTTTTTCACCCTTTATCCAAGATCAACCCGACCCGACTTCACCCCTTAAAAGTCTAAACCAACTCAATTCAATTTTTTTTTTATAAAAAAAATCTGACACAATCAGATGAAATTAAATCAAAATCAATTGAATGCAGTAATTGCCCCTATTTTTCATTCATCATTGATTGTTTATACATAAAAAGATGTGAAAAGTGCACTCTTATGATGGGCTCTGTCTCATATTGCTGCCATGTTAAGTAATGAAAAAAAATAATTAAGATGTCTTATATTGTAACATGTTTGTACTAACTCACCAGTGTGTTTAAACTAGCTCTGTCACTCTCTTTTCATTTATTCAATCAGTATTTTTCAACAATTAAAATGGTGTGCTTTGGTTGGTCAAATCAACATTAAATTTTCTTTTTCTTTTTTTTCTTTTGCAATTAGGTTACCAAATTAATTTAACCTCATTAATCCTTATTTAACCCACCTTATAAGATCTTTTTTTAATCTATTTGATTAATGGATTTTTTTAAATGATTTAAAGAGTTATTTTACTTTATGCATTTCTTTATGATTAAGCGAAAGGAATAATTTTTTTAATAGTTCATTGTATTATTAGTTATTATTAATTTAAATTTTTAAATTATTAAAATTGTATACAAATTCTACACGTAATTACTGGACTTAAAACTTTTATAAAAAATAAGATTTTTGTGTTACTGTAGCCGCCGAATAAATTCTAAAAAGAAAAAGTTTGAATTTACTAATCTAAAGGTCCCAGTTATTCAAATCTTACCGACATTCTTTATTAAGACAAAGTCTGTTTTCAAAAAGGAGATTTGCAAGATCAATATGAATCCTTTTGTATTTCAAATATATTTTTATAAGAAGGTTGAACGAGGAAAAATAGAAAATAGTTCAGTTATAAATGAATTAGTCTTTTGTTTGTGTTCTTCAGTTAATTAAACGAATATAAAATCTTGTTTATATTGTTGTTTAAAAATAAATGAACATAAACAAACTTCCCGTTGAACGGTTCGCTGAACGTTCAGTTTGTTACAGGCTTAGTGAACCTAACGATTAGGAAAACAATAAATTTACATTTTCAATAATAAAATTAAACTAGTGAAGTACCTATTAGATCCCTCCAACATAAGTGTAAATACAATTTTTTTCCGGGTTTAATTCTTAGATCCAAATCTATTACATAACCCAAAACCCAAAACCCAAAAGAAACCTTAGTCCATCTTTTTCAAAAAAATAAAAATAAAAAACCTAACATAGTTTTCTCTCTTAGGAGGACTATGCCCTCCCACATCTTTTTTTTTTTTTGAAGAAACAAGTGTCCTATCTCTTCAAATCCCATATCCACTGAAATTCAACTTCTTAAAAGTCTCGTAAAATCCAAACTCTCAATATCAAAATTTTCTCTCATACATCCATATTTAAAACATGTCTTCACACTTTGTAAAAGGGAGACTTCTAGAAAGAAAATAGTAAAAAGCACAAATTTTTTAGAAGAAAAAGTTGCAAAAAGATAAGAGAGAGTTCTATCAATCAAGAGAAGTAGAATGTCAAAGCATCAAGAAGGCAAGCAAACCCTCAAATCTCGGTAAACGAACGTTCAACGATGAATTTCCAGACTTGAAGAAGTACTTAATCTTTTTAAAATACATTTTATGAAAATTGCTTTCGTCTTTGAAAATTAAGACAATGTGGGTTTGTATGTCAGCTAAAAGAGGTAGTGTTTTAAGTAGTTGGATTACGATCTTTTTACTTGTATGTAACATGGTGACATCCTTTTTAAATGATGTGAGTCTCCTTTTTAATAGGTGCAAATATAATTGTCGCTTCCAAACGAGATCCACTATCTTTTTTAAAAATTGCAATCATATGTGAGGTTAAAATATGCAAATCTGTATTCGCAATTCTTGTAAAAATGAACATCGTGTATTTTCAAAGGTATAATTTTTTGGGCATTTTGGGGATGCTCTAACCTTCCCCACAAGTAGCCGGTCGTACTTAGCCTAAAACGAACGATGGTGACTCTCGTTTTCAAAAACATTTATCTTTCCATGACTATTTTCGAACCACCCAAAAATTGTTTCGATAGTTGATGACTCCGTTGGAGACCTTTTATAATGAAAGTCGAGCCACAATAAATTATATGATGTTCATTTTAAAAGAATTGCAAATATGAATTTAGATTTAATTCAATTTCACATTTTTTAAAAATTTTTTGCAATGTTTTTCAAAATGTTTTTAAAATAAATGGCTAGTTTTTTTTTGAGGTGTGTAACCAATGGATGACTTGTGAAAATAGAAGGTTTTCAAATATAGAATTATGAAGGTCTATTAAAGTTATCTCGTGTCAATGTCTCACCATGATTATAATTTCATAACATGAGTCGAGACGTTTCTCTGCCCTGGCGACGGAGAGTGCAAATAGTACACCCCAGACGGTGTAACTAGTCTCAAAAGTAAGTGTTTATCCTCATGAATTAGATTAAACACCAAATTGTAGAGTCGCCACCATCTTTTATTCGGTGAGATTGGTCACCAAAAGTTATATTATTTTAATAAAAATTCCTAATAATATTATTAAAAAATACAACTGGGTCTACTTAGAAAAATGAGTTCGGGAGTCAGTTACGTATGGAAAAGAATTAGCATTCCCACACGCCCAAGATTGGTACCGATATTTATTAATTAAAGGTCTTTGTAGTAAATGATAAACTTGTAATTAATTTAATTTACTAATAATTTAATATAAAATTACTAATTTAATATTAATTAATAATTCTACTATAATATTAATATTAAAACTATATGAATTAGCTTATAAAAGTATCCTAATATAAATAATATTACAATTAATCTTATAGTAATAATTAATGATTAAAATATAAAATAATAACACTAATTAACTTATTTCAAAAAATATTAAAATTGTATATTAATTATAATTTACCCTAAATTAATTTGGGACTAAAACATTTTTAATACTTAAGGGACTAAATACATAATTTTACCTATGATATATGTATTAATATAACAAGGGACTAAAAAAATAATAAAATATAAAAACAAAATTAAAAGATACGCAAAACCTGATTTTAGGACCAAAATGACATGCTTACAAATCTGGAGGGACTGCACATAGAATTTAACCATGATAAAATTACAAAGATACCCTCCACCTTGAAACGACTTAGTTTCAATTTTGGTATAAATACCCTTAAATGGCCGAAAATGGTATTTGTTCTCTCATTTCTTCAAATTTCTTTCTCTCTCTAAAAATGAGAGAATCCATTCTCTCTGTCCTCTCTCTAAACATCCCATCGGTGAGATGGCTGGCCACCAGCCGGCAGCCGTTCGTCGTCGCCATCGCCACTGCCGGCCACCACCCACGGTGGTCGAAAAGTACAAAATTTTATCAAATCGAAGCCTCTTTTCTTCTAAACCCGAATCTAAGCCCCTTTCATCCTAAAAGTGAATAAATAGGGCTAGATCTAATTTTTTACCTTCGAAATCCCAAAGTTTCGACAACGTGTTATGGCTTCTCGGTAAGTTTTTTTTCCTTTTCTTTTTAATTTGTTGATGACGTTGGTTGATGTCTCTATTTCTCTCTCGTTGTTGTATGTTCTTGCTTGCTCTCCTCTGTTGTGTTGTTCTTCGTTGCTTGCAGGAACAACTTTTTATAGGCCTCATGAAATCGGCAGTAATAATGAGATTTTGGTGAGTCACCGGACCTATGGTGGTGACTTACCATAGGCCAATTTGTTAAACGGTTACCCTTCACCCTCTGGATCTTTCCATTGGAGGCAGTGGCACCGTGGCAGCAGATGGTTGGAGACATTGGAGGCGACAGCAGAAACCAAGGACTCCTTGTTCCTTGTAACTTCAATGCCGAGAAAGTAGGACAACTCTCCTAAATATTTTAAGGAAAATTACATGTTCAATGTTTGTACCACTTCATCAATAACACGAGAGGAGCCACCAGTAAGGACTATGTCATCAACATATACAAGAACATAAGTAAACCACCCTCCATCGTTCTTAACAAAAAATGAAACATCAGCTCGAGACTCACTAAATCACATCCTAATCAAACTGGCTTTAAGTTTATCGTGCCAGTTCCTTGGTGCCTGTCGAAGACCTATAATGCTTTGTGAAGTTTGCACACAAACAAGCTCCCATCAACATACTCCTCAAACCCAGGTGGTTGCGCATAAAAACATCCTCAGTTAGATCGCCATTCAAAAAAGCATTATTCACATTGACTTGTCCTAATAGCCAATTCCTCGTAACAACAATGATAACACTGTATTCAATGTGGAAAACTTAACAACAAGACTATAGGTTTCTTTAAAGTAGCAACCAAGTACTTGCGAGTATCCTTTCGCAACAAGCCTAGCTTTGTGTCTTTCTACAGTTCCATTAGGCCTTCTTTTTATTCAAAATAACCACTTGCATCCAATCACCTCACGATCTGTAGGCATCTTAACAACTGACCAAGTATTGTTCCTTTGCAGTGCGTCAAACTCGGCCTCAACAGCTTCTCTCCAGCTAGAATTGTTAAGTGCCTCATAAATATTGCTTGGGACTTCACTCACAACAGTAGAGGTAAAAACCTTTGGTTTCAATATGCCACATTTACTCCTTGTCATCATCGGATGACTATTCACTTGTGCATCGCTCAAATTTCTTGCACATTCTTCAGTGAGATTCAATTTTGAGCCTCATCATGTGTACCAACAACCTCAATCTGTTCATTATTACCAGTGACTGAAAAATCACTCGACAGTTGTTGCTCAGTATTCAACACATTATCAGCAGTCTCCACCCTGTGACCTGAACTTGCATCAGGTAAACTACTTGAATCATCATTTGCATTATCTACTAAACTATGTTGGGACCCTGTGGTGCACCTTTCTCCTTGAAGTATGCTAACATCAGTAACAATTTGGATTGAGCCAGATGGTTCGCTGATACTCGATGTGGCAGCAGGTGATTGAGTATATTTCTTTTCAAACATAAATTGTTCCTCATCAAACACCACATGTCTTGTGACATAAATTCAACCACCATCAGCAAGGCATTGAAAACCCTTATGCCGAGTGCTATAGCCTAAAAATGTGCATGGTTTGGACCTAAAATCCAGCTTGTGCTTCAGTATGGTCTCAAGTGAGGGAAACAAAGGCAACCAAACACTCTTAGCTGTCCATAATAGGTTTTTGATGAAATAGCTTCTCGAACGTGATGCACCATGTAAGACCTTTGTAGGTAGCCTGTTAACTAAATGAACTGTAGTAACAACTGTATAAGCCCAAAATTTAACAGGCATTGATGCTTGAGCAAATAACACCAGGGAAGCTCTATAATATGTCGATGCTTGCGTTCCACCACTTTATTTTGGTCAGAAGTGTGTGGACATGTAAGCCTGTGAATAATGTCTACTTTCAACAAACAGCTCGATAACCTGCGATATTCACCTCCTTAATCGCTTTGAACAACCGTGATGGGCAAATTAAACTGCACCCTAACCATCTGCTGGAACATTTCAAATGCACTGATTGCTTGAGATTTGTCTTTGAGCAGGTAAAGCCATGAGTGCCTGGTGCATGCATCGACAAAGGTGACATAGTACTTGTAACCATTCGAGACAACATGAGGGTCCCCAGAGGTCGGTGAAAACTAACTGAAAAAGAGTAT
Source organism: Hibiscus syriacus (assembly GCF_006381635.1). Taxonomy (NCBI): domain Eukaryota; kingdom Viridiplantae; phylum Streptophyta; class Magnoliopsida; order Malvales; family Malvaceae; genus Hibiscus; species Hibiscus syriacus. The sequence continues at coordinate 814,702 of NW_024063472.1, forward strand.
CATACACTATTGTAGAAGCATGAAATGGCAATTTATGGCTCTTTCCCATTTGGCATGCAACACATGTTTTATTAACACTTGAAGGAAGAATTACATTTATTTCTTTACAAACTTTCACTAAGCTATCATGCGATGGATGTCCCAAACGCTGATGCCACAAGTCATACCTGTAGACAGCTGTGTTGAGTAACTCTCTGCCTTGGACCTATCTTCAGGTGCTGAATTAACTACAAAGGAATATAAGCCACCATCTTCCTTCCCTCGGAGTAACATTGAACCGGTTTTCTCATGACGTACACAGCATTCATGTGCATGGACTTCAAGGAAAACGTTGTTATCCCTAGCAAGCTTTGACACCGATAGTAGATTCTTGGTTATTCTTGGCACATGCAACAAATCGGTTAACAATAATACACGCGATTATGTAAATAGAGGAGATCTACTAACAGATTTAACATCTAAAGCACCACCATCACCAACTATTAATTTACCTGGATTATTAAAGTCCACTGTCTGTGAGATGTTCATGCCATCAGAGGAAGAATTCAAGGAAAACGTTGTTATCCCTAGCAAGCTTTGACACCGATAGTAGATTCTTGGTTATTCCTGGCACATGCAACAAATCGGTTAACAACAGTACACGCGATGATGTAAATAGAGGAGATCTACTAACAGATTTAACATCTAAAGTACCACCATCACCAACTATTAATTTACCTAGATTATTAAAGTCCACTGTCTGTGAGATGTTCATGCATCAGAGGTGACATGTTGTGGCACCCGAATCCACCACCCAGTGTTCACGAGCAGCATGTGACTTGAACTGATGGGCACCAAATTTTTGACTGGTGTTACAGTCATACGAAGTGTCCTTACTTGTACTGGAAGCATAGTAAGCATTTCATGATTCAGCCTTTAAGTAGGTGTTGTTGTTGGCTGTAACACCAGGGAAATCTTCATCAAACCGATGCCAACAACGATCGACTAAATGGCCATTTTTTCCACACAATTGGCATTGCATCTGAGATCGACCCCGAACTTGACCAGTTAATCAACCACGCGAGTACATCTGACGAGACACAGCGTTACGATCAGATGATCCACAGTTTTACCTGACACTTGCCTTTGAACCATATGTTCACTCATAGGAAGTGACTCAAGCGGATCACAGAATCCGCTAATTGAGTCTCAGCGTCCAGCATAGTGTAAATAGTGTCAAGAGATACGACTCACGCATAGTCATTATGACAGCCACAAAAGGTTGGTACTCACGAGGTAACCCCTTTAAAATGCTCGCAACATGCACTGCCTGAGATACAACGCTGCCACACGACGCTATGCACACACTTCTTTAACGTGAATGATATAAACTCGCATATACTCATCTCCTTTCTTAAGAGACTTATTGAGAAAAATTGAAGCACGTGCTCCACAGAGCAGAGGCTGTCTCAGCACCCACAAACTAAGGTAGCAGTTGTGACTGATCGTTGATAGTAGCCAGGATGCAAGAGCACTGTCCTGAGCCACATATTCTTTATACAACTCGTTCAATACAACCTCACCAGAATCACTAACCACCGTTTGTGACAAAGTAGTCATTGAGCCAATGAGAAGCCGTTCAAGTCTATGGCTGCGAACGGTGAGAAGTACCCGTTGTTTCCACAACAGGAAATTCCTTCATCCAGTTGACATTAACTCTCTTATTTGAGAAAGCCTTAGAATTCCTCGAGACACCGTCTATTGAAGAAGCGAGCTAATCAACACTCATTGTGATGACTCTTGTCAAGCAGCGAAAATATAAGCAAACCGCCTGAATCGTCTAGCGAAATATACCATGTTAAAATTCAAGATCAGTGAAGTTTTACAGAAAATGTATATGTATTTCTCATGTATCAGTTAGTATTGTATATACATTTATTCTGCTGAGCTGGCTACAACTACATAGCAGTTTTAACAACCTTAACCAACTCTTAACAGCTTGCTAACAGCCCCTAACCAACTCACGCATTCATACCAGCTCACGCCTACATTCACACACACTCACTCTCGTGCATTGCTAATATTCCAATAGTTAATGAACAAGCAGGAGAAGTTGAGCGTTGGTGGGGGAAGTTCAAAGAAAGCAAAGTCCAACTGGAGACGCTTTCTCAAAACTTACAAGAAATGCAAGGTCGGCACAACACTGCCCAAAATGAGCATATAGAGAGTCGTTTTTAGAACCAAGCACTAAGGGACAACATGGTGATGATGGAAGAGCTTATTTAGAATTTTCAAATGAAAGACACTATTAACATGTTAGAATTGTTGACGAAAACGGGTAAAGAAAACGAAAGAACACGAGAATTTTACGAGGTTCGGCAATGTGCTTACGTCCTCGGTGCCTAGGCGGCGCTAGAAGTTTTATTCAATGATATTTTAGGTCTAGGTTACATCTCTATTTATAATAGAAAACCCTGGTACATAATTACAAAATCAACCCTGTACCGTACCGCGGGGGCTGCGCCCCCACACCCCCAACCCACATAATTCGTAACCCCACAACGAGACTTTTTATGAGCCATACATAACAAATCTCCACCTTGGCGAATATCCTGCCCCTTGGAAACTTCAATGTGGGTTGGGTTACCTTGCTTCTTTAACAACTCGAAACATTCAACAAGTCCAAGCAATGCTTGAACTTCTGTCGTAACTGGCTTGGTGAACATATCAGCGGCATTCTCATCAGTATGTACCTCTGAAACAAAACCTCTCAGATGCAACTAACTCTCTGATCTTGTGGAACCTTACATCAATATGTTTAGTTCTAGCACGATACACCTGATTCTTAGCCAAGTGAATAGCACTTGATTATCACAAAGCAACTGAACTCCACCTTGTTGAACACCCAACTCCTTCACTAAACCAGTAAGCCATAAAGCTTCTTTTGCAGCTTCAGCCGCTGCCATGTATTCAGCTTCAGTTGTAGATAGTGCCACGACAGATTGAACAGTAGACTTCCAAAATAGGCCCTCCACCAAGAGTAAACACATACCCTGTCGTAGATCTTCTATTATCCAAGTCACCTGCATAATCTGAATCCACATATCCTACAACAAAGGATATCCCGCTGACTCCCAAAAACAATTCCATGTCCCACAGTACCCTTTAAGTACCGAAAGATCCACTTGACTGCATCCCAATGTTGCTTACCAGGTTTAGACATGTACTTACAAACTTGACTAACAGCATGAGCTAAATCAGGACGAGTACATACCATCGCATACATCAAGCAGCCAACAGCATTAGAATACGGAACCTTTGCCATATTTCAGCTTCCTTATCTGTCTTAGGGCACTGTTATGATGAGAGCTTAAGTGATTCGCCAATGGAGTGCTAACTGGTTTCGCGTGCTCATCGCAAACCTTTCTAGCATTTTCTCAACATAACCCCGTTGAGATAGCCGCAGTTTCCTTGAGTCTCTGTCCCTGCAAATTTCCATTCCAAGAATTTTCTTTGCAGCACCTAAATCTTTCATATCAAATCCTGACTCAATAAAGTTTTCAAACCGATAACATCATCCATGTTCTTCGCAGCAATCAACATATCATCAACATACAGTAATAGAAAAAATAAAAGAACCATCATCAAGGCTCTTAACATAGACACAACAATCATACTCACATCGGTTGTAGCCAATCTTGATCATATAGGAGTCAAAGCGTTTATACCACTGTCTCGGAGACTGTTTTAACCCGTACAAAGATTTCTTCAATCTGCAAACTAAATGCTCGTTTCCAGGTTGAGTGAACCTTCAGGTTGCCGCATGTAGATCTGCTCCTCTAAATCACCATGCAAAAAAGCAGTTTTAACATCCATCTGCTCTAAATGCAATCCCAACTAGCCACCAATGCAAGTACTGCTCGGATTGAAGTGTGCCTGACCACAGGAGAAAAGATTTCATCATAATCAACTCCTTTCTGCTGTTGAAAAAACCCTTCGCTACCAAACGAGCCTTGAACTTCTCCCCTCTTTTTTGTTACTGCTGGTTCTTCTTATACACCCATTTGCAACCAATCGGCTTCTTACCCTCAGGAAGGGGAACTAACTCCCATGTGCGATTGTGATTCAAAAGACTCCATCTCCTCAACCATGGCTGCCATCCACTTGTCGTTTTCCGACTAGTAACGGCATCATGAAAGTAACTGGATCATCACTGCTAACAGTAAGTGCAAAAGATACCAAGTCTTCAAAACCAATCTGTTCGGAGGCTTATATTCGTCCGTCTCACCCTGTCTCTGGCGAGACTATAATCCTGCAAATCATCCGTAGTGGAACCACCAGAAGTCGGTTGAGAAGTTTCTGGTTTCTCAACTGGAAACTGCTCGAAATCTACCACTGTCGTGTCTTGCTGCTGCAACATAGACTGTTCATCAAAAACGACATCTCTACTAATCACAACTTTCTTCGCAACTGGATCCCAGAACTTGAATCCTTTGACACCTTTCTTGTAACCCAGAAAAATGCACTCCTTCGATTTTGCATCAAGTTTGGATCTCTCATCAGCAGGTACATGCACATAAGCAGGACAACCAAAAATCCGTAAGTTATCAAAACTAACATCATGACCAGTCCATACCTCTGCAACTTTCCCAGCCAGCGATGCCCTTGGCGATCTGTTGATAAGGTAACACGCCATGTTAACAGCCTCAGCCCAGAAGTTTGGGAAGCCCCGCATTCAACCGCAAACATCTGGCTCTTTCATTCAACGACCTGTTCATTCGTTCCGCAACACCATTCTGTTGTGGTGTCTTGCGCACTGTAAATGCCTCTGAATCCCATGCTCCTTACAGAATTGTAGGAACTGTGAATCTGTGTACTCCGTACCATTATCAGACCGCAAACACTTGATTTTTCGTCCTGTTTGGTTTTCTACCTCAGCTTCCACAGCTTGAACTTCTCAAAAACTTCAGATTTCTGTTTCAAAAAATACACCCAAACTTTCCGTGAAAAATCATCAATAAAAGTAACATAGTACCTAGATCCACCCAAAGACGATGTCGTTGAAGGCCCCCATACATCAGAATGCACATAATCAAGAATCCCTTGAGTTGTGTGCTTCGCAGTCTTGAAACGGACTTTAGTCTGTTTACCAAGAACACAATACTTGCAAAAATCGAGCTTACAGCTTTTGACACCATGCAACAAGTTTCTCTTGTGTAATTCTGCCATACCACGTTCACTAAGATGAGCAAGGCGCATATGCCACAATTTTGTCGTATCATCACAGGACTCAACAGAGTGAACTCCACCTGCAACGGTACTCCCTAACAATCTGTAGATATTCCCTGCAGTCATCTTGCCTTTCATCACAGTCAATGCTCCTTTAACAATCCGAATGGTTTCCCTATCCTCGTCAGCCTTAGGGATAAAACCATTCTTGTGCAAAGTGCCCAAGGAAATCAAATTCTTCTTCAAGTCTGGGATATGTCGAACACCACTCAACGTCCGAACGGAGCCATCGTGCATCTTAATTCTGACATCACCAATACCAACAATATTGCAACATCGATCATCACCCAAATAACCGAACCAGAATTAACCGGCATGTATGTCAAAAACCATTCCCTATTTGGCGTGATGTGATAAGAACATCCAGAATCAAGAATCCAAGCATCCGTCAATTGTGTCGTTGAAATAGAAAGCATATCACCCTCACTGCAATCAGAAGTATCATCCTCGACCACGTTCACAGACTTGGATAAGCCATCACGCTTCTCATCGGTCTGCTTTTTCAACTTCGGACAGTCTCGCTTCATATGTCCCGCCTCCTTGCACTTGTAACAGTGAATCGTCTTCTTATCCCTGGATTTGGATCTGGAATTCCGCTTCCCGGACCCTGCCTTCTCTGGCTTCCGTCCACGATCTCGATTACCCTTGACATATAAGCTATCGGCTTGAGAGCTTTCCCCTGCATTCTGCTTCCGCTGGTTGTGAGCCAACAAGGCTGCAGTAATCTCCTCAACGTTGATAGTCTCTTTTCCATATGTAAGAGTAGTCACCATGTGTTCGTAAGAGGAAGGCAACGAACACAACAGAATCATCGCTCTGTCTTCATCCTCAATTTTCACATCAAGCCGAGCCAGATCAGAAACGATTTGATTGAAGACATTCACGTGTTGCGCCAAATCGTGATCGTCCTGCATCTTCAGCCCATACAGCCGCTGCTTCAGATACAGTTTTGTCGTTAAGGATTTGGACATAAACTGACTTTCCAACTTCCTCCAAATTTCGTCTGGAGACGATAGATGCATGACGTGATACATGACCTCGTCCGCCAAGCATAATCGTATGGTTCCTGCCGCTCGCTGCTGCAATTCTTCCCAATCTTCCTCATCCATCGACGCCGGCTTTGTAGGTCGCAAAGCCTTCAAGATCCCTTGCTGCGCCAATAGATCCTTCACCCTCGTTTGCCATAATCCGAAGTTACCCTGACCATCGAATTTCGCGACTTCGAATTTTGCTCCTGACATCTGATACCAATTGTTGACGAAAACGGGTAAAGAAAACGAAAGAGAACACGAGAATTTTACGAGGTTCGGCAATGTGCTTACGTCCTCGGTGCCTAGGCGGCGCTAGAAGTTTTATTCAATGATATTTTAGGTCTAGGTTACATCTCTATTTATAATAGAAAACCCTGGTACATAATTACAAAATCAACCCTGTACCGTACCGCGGGGGCTGCGCCCCCACACCCCCAACCCACATAATTCGTAACCCCACAACGAGACTTTTTATGAGCCATACATAACAAGAATCTAGTCAAGAAAAGAATGAAAAACAACTGGTTGAAGAGGTTGAGAATTCTCATGAGGAGTATAAAAAACTTGTTGATGAACTTTGTAAAACCTCAAAGGTGAGTAATGAGCAGTGGGATTTTGAATGGAAACTCACCCGAGGAGATGTCCAGGTTAGGAATAACCTCATGGAACACTCCCTCATACGAATAAGTGAAGTGACATTAGAGGTAGTTGATATGGCTAAGGAAGCAAATATATGTTAAGTTGTTGGCTAGATCATGCATTCCCTTTAAATGAAGTGATGAAGTTAGGCGATAAAGCTCACCATTTTATATAATCCCTTGTTCTGTTAGCATTTCAGTATTTCAGTTTTTTAAGTAACACTATTTTTTTTCTTAGGGCACATGTTACTTTATATAATCAATTTTATTTGGACCAACACATTTTCTTTTGCAAACATATTTACATTTTTACATATCATATCATATTTCATTTTCTGACACAATTTATACATTAGCAATATTCATTAATAGTCAAAACTTAAAAATAACTTATTGGAGGTTCGATTACAGTTATATTGAAATCTAGAGAAGATCAAATCAGTCACCCACACAATAGAGACAAATGGAAGATAGAATGAAAAAAATAGAAGTATCCCAATCACAAAAGAAGTTTAGAATATACAGAGTGACGTCCAAGCCATGAGGAATGACATCTCGAGCATGAGGGAAAACATGCAGAAATCTCAACTTGATTTACTTGAAAAAATAAAGGTTGGATTATCCCAAATGATGAGTCAAATTTAGGGCTTTGAAAAAGGCAAAACACAAGTTAAAATTCGTAATAAGGACTCGATACACTTCACAGAATTTAATCCATCTCATAAACAACATTAACCACACCCATAATTGGTGATTTCCAGCAGTGTCCAACAATCCAACATGTCTCAGCTTATGAATTATCATGGGGCAACCAACTCTTACCTGGGCGTAAGCCCTATTAAGCTTTTCGCCCCAGATTTAAATGATCATGCAGAGTTTGAGAGGAGGAATATGGAACAACCTAAACAATCAGGTATGGTGGATGAGAAGGTTAAGTCATTAGAAGAAGGGATTAAAGTAATGGAATATATAATGCCTTTTGTGGAGTTGATGCATGGGAGCTTAGCGTTATGAGAACTAAATAGCTAGAGTTAGTTAAGAGCAGTTAGTGTTGTTAGCAGCTAGTTGAGGAAGTTACAGAGCTTCTAGAATTGTGCCAAGCTTCTATTAGCTATTATAAAACCATGTACATTATCACTGGAATTAATAAGAAAACCATTCAATGTTTTTTGAACATTAAAGCTTAATCTAGCTTTCCAACATGGTATCTTTCGCCAAAGTCCTGGGAATTTTGGTTTCACGCTTCTAAACTTTCTTCCCTAGCTCCTTGCGCATGGTACACCCAGTGGCCATCGCTTCACCAACCTCCAGGCTCTTTAACAACAACGCCATACATGAGTTCGATAGCGACAATGACGATAGTGAGTTCAGCGATGATCACCGCCGCGCACGCTCACTTTCTCGCCGTAGTGATGGTTTCTTCTCAGACGTGTTTGATCCTTTCTCCCCAGCGAGGAACCTGAGCCAAGTCCTGAACATGATGAATCAATTCATGGAGAATCCATTTGTGGCTGTATCGCGTGGCATGGGAGGGGGTCTACACCGAAGCCGGAGCGCTAAGGAAACGAAAGACGCCTTGAACCGTCGAATTGACATGTCTGGGCTCGGGAAAGAGGATGTCAAAGTGTCCTTGGAATAGAACACTCTGGTCATCGAAGGCGAGGCCAAAGAATCTAACGAGGGGGGAATAAAATCCTCAGACGTTTCAACGTCAATGGCCATAAGATGCCTAAGGAAAATGTTTCAATGATGTTGCTGGTGTTTGGTTTGTTTCACATTGTTGTTATAGAATAAGGTTTTTTTTTAGAATTTTTTTGGTGCATGTTCATTCACATCAAAAGTTTTTTTTAAGAATTTTTTAGAATAGGAAAATGTCTAGAACCTTGTAAAAGAGGGTGAAGAAGAAAGAAATGAAGGTGAATAAGAAAAACGAAAGGAAGCATCAGCACTTTCGATTCAAAGTGAACGGAAGGAAGCATCGGCACTTTCGATTCAAGAAGAACGAAAAGAAGCATCGGCACTTTCGATTCAAGAAGAACGAAAGGAAGCATCGGCACTTTCGATTCAAGTGAACGGAAGGAAGCATCGGCACTTTCGATTCAATTATTCATCTTTTCAGTTGTTCAAGGCTAAGATGTGTATGTTACCTTGTTGAAGGAGGAGGAGAAAGTAGAGGGAATATTAGAACTAAATAGCTAGAGTTAGTTAAGAGCAGTTAGTGTTGTTAGCAGTCAGTTGAGGAAGTTACAGAGCTTCTAGAATTGTGCCAAGCTTTTGTTAGCTTTTATAAAACCATGTACACGATCACTGGAATTAATAAGAAAAACATTCAATGTTTGTTGAACATTAAAGCTTAATCTAGCTTTCCAACAAGCCTTGTACCATATTTAGTGATACCACCAAAATTCAAGGTGCCAAATTTTGATAAGTTTGATGGAACAAGTATTCCAGTGGCTCACCTGACCATGTTTTTCCGGAATATGAAAAATCATGTAAATGATGACAAACTCTTGATCCATCGCTTTCAAGATAGTTTGACCGAATCTGCTATAAGGTGGTACAATCAACTTAATAGAGTACAGGTTAACATATGGAGAGACTTGGCCAAAGCTTTCAAGGAATAATACAAGAACATCACAGACATGGTCCCGGATCGTTTCTCAATTAACAATTTAGAGAAGAAGCCTAATGAAAATTTTAGGCAATATGCATAGAGATATAGTTATGTGGATGCACAAGTGCAACCACCCTTTTTAAGAAGGAAATTATTGTCCTTTTCGTTAACTCATTAAAGAAGCTATATTATGATAAGCTGGTATGAAGTGCCACCTTAGACTTTGCAGATCTGATCCTTTCTGGTGAAATGATATAGGTATGTATCAAAGATGGGAAGTTTAAGAATCTAAGAGCATCAAGAAACCAATGCCTTCTAATAAGAAAAGGGAGAATAATGTAACATGGTTGATGGCCATGGCCATGTTATTCCACTATCATTCTTCCCCGCAAGTCATGTATGCTACTAGGTACTTGAAATCCAACATTATGACGTCAGGTCACAAAGTTAACAAAGGAATAAACCAATAACTCCAAGGTTGAACCAAAAGAAACTGCAATTCATGTCTGTTATAGTCCCTTATAAGGATTGTATGAGAAGTTACTAGAACAAAGATTGGTATCTCCAATTTTCCTCACATCTTTCAAGCCTCTATACCCACAATGGTATGATGCATCAGCTCAATGTGAGTATCATGCATCAATTTTTGGAAATTCTATTGAAAATTGCACTACATTCAAGAAGAATGTTCAAAATTTGATTGATAGAAATGTCATATCCTTTAATTCACCAACAAGGCCTAACGTTGCTGATAACCATTACTAGCTCACAATGAGCCAGGGTCAATCTAGTAGAAAATAATGAGAGGAGAAAAGTTAAGATACATGTTTCAGAAGTGAAGACTCCGTTGAGATGGGTTCGGAATAAGATGGTTGAGAGAACATGATTATCGTAAGTTTGAAAATTAACGGTGATGGAGGATCATTCTATAAATTCCATGGAGAAAAGGACTTAGAATGAAAGATTGCAAAGAGTATAGGGATTTGATCCAACGAATGATGGGTATCAAAGATTTAGAATTTTCGAAGATAGATGTGAAGAGAATGATGTGTGCACAATAGAAGAGCAAAAATCAAAAGGATATTCTATTAAATTCCCTTTGTCATTAATTACCAGCCGAAGAAGGAGGCGGCCAAACCAACACTTAAACTCATAATAGAGACTCCGACCCATTCGTGTACAAAGACAGCAAGCACGTGTCGTGGAGGTATGATTGCAACATGATGACTCATAGAAATACTGAAAATGCGTCAGTTGGAGTAATTGGAGAGGGAAACTTTACCCAAAGTGGGAGAGTTACTCCTCTAATACTTCCAATCCAATAGAAGTAAAACATACATGCGTAAAAAGGGAAAGCCCTATGCAAGAACCAACAAAAGATGAAGACATTAAAAAATTAATGAACCCGTAAAAGAAGAAGAGGCGCGAGAATTTCTAAAGTATCAAGCACAGTGAGAACAATATGGTTGAATAATTACACAAACAACCTGCACAAGTCTTAGTGTTAACCCTCTTATTAAACTCGAAACCACACATAAATGCTTATGAGAGTGTTGAACCAGACTTTCGTTATAAATATTATTTGTGGATAAGATGGATAGATTGGTGAACAACCTAAATACGAATAATTTTATCACATTTAATGATGATGAAATCCCTATGGGTTTTCGATGATCTCGTATATAAAAAAAATACAATTACATGCCCCCTAATCATGTACTATACTCTGCAAACAATGCCGGAAGAACTCCCTTATTGAAGTCGATAATTGCACTGGTACAATTCTTTTAACCTGAAATGGGAGTAATAGAGTGAGCTTTGGATAACATAGTAATACAGAACTACCAGATAATACTGAAGAACGTGCATAAACAGATAAACTATGTTTCCTTATTGGTTCAGATATCTACATATTTTTAGGCTAAGCTGAGGTCCCATTGATATTTCAGGTAGTAACAGATAATATTCAGTTCAGATGGAAATATTTCGGATGTCTAGGTTCAGGAGATCATATTAGGTTATCTAGTGTGTTCCCACCAAAACCAGTGAAAATATATAGATCTTTAATGTGAGGGTTAATTACTGGAATTTAATGTTTAGAAGTTAAAAGTGAAGTTAGAATATGTTTTGGATCAAATTACAAGAAGTGAAAGTTAGTGGCTAATTTGAATTATGTTAGAAAGTTTGGGGATGTAATTTCAAGTTTTTAAATGTTAATGTATTAGATTGAGTGAAGTGTTATGATGCTGGAAATTTATGTTTGGATACTGAATTTGAAGTTTGAATGATGATTTGGGACCAAACTGCATGTTGGTTAAGTTAGTGGTTTATTCGAAGATTGGAAATTTTAGGGGTTAAATGACACATTTGTAAATATGATTATTAGATTTAATATTATATTTAATGCTGGAAATTTTGGGTATTAAGTTTGGATCTAATTAAGTGGTGATCGAAGACCATTTTGAATTAATTAGAAAAGTTAGTATGAATTCTAAAAGAATCATAAATGATGACTAAATTGTGAAGTTTGTGAAAGTTACTGAATTAGTGATGAAGATGATAATATAAGGAATTTGAGAATTTGTTTGGAAATGTAGATTGTTATTTAATAGTGAAGTAATTTTATATAAGATTAATTTATGGATTTTATTGTTGGATTTGGATTATGTTAGTATAATACTAAATAGGCTTTGAATATTGTGTTTTGTATATGAATTTATCTAGACTACGATAAATTTGTGATCGAATCGAGTTGAAAGCAAAGGATCAAGTACGAGCATAAAAAGTTCTAGTAAGGCATTACCAGGTGAGTACAATTTATTTATTTAATTATTCTGATTGTGGAAGACTTGCGATAAGTCAACTTATGATTAATTTTGATTATGGAATATTTCCATAATGCTTATATAGAGGTTTTATGAATGATTTTAGGGCATGAATGCCCCAAAGTATTGTATTGATGTTGTATTTTAAATTATGGATGATTTTAGGCATGAACTGCCCAAGTTATGAATTTTATAATGATGAGATAAAAATGTTTCTAAATTGGAATGCTTGATTAATAAATGGATATAATTTTATTGTAAAGTCTATTGTATGTTCCATAGAGAGTTGTAGGTAAAATTGGCATGCTATGAGGTGGAGTGATTATTATTCAAGCGTTATTGATACAATACATTTATGTACTTCACGTGTAGCACCTATGGTACGATTGATATAGGCACTTTCGAGTGCGGATTGTTGATGTTAACATGTGGGCACTTATTAGTGCATATTGCACACACTCGAGTGACTCACGTACCTTGCATTCTCTTTAGATATACACTGAGCTATGAAATTGAAATGTGAAAGTATTGAATATGTGATAGAATATAATGATTATTTATCGATTACTGGGATTTGATATTGATTGTCATGATTTCATAAAATCATGAGACGTTTATTCTTTACAGGTTTACTGATGAAAGAAAATAGCATATTTAAGTCGGTTTGGAAATTCATGTGTTTAATTGAATATACTTTTATTATTTTGAATTATTAGTTATTTTATATTTTGTTCACCTCAATTATTTTATAATGTCTCAATAAGTTATACTTAGCGTGTTATGATTTTCACACATAGGTACTGATAATATAAGGACGTGAAGTGAGAAGCATTAAAGGCGTCTCTTTTTGGAAAATAGTACCAACCTACAATATCAGTAAGACACCCTAAATTTTTAATTTGGTTTATTAGTGGCATGTATATTATATCTGTTCAATTGTATGATAGATTAGTTTAAAATGGTCCATAATAATAAATTAGAACTGCTTTAATATGGCTGGTAGTAGATATAAGTAGTAGTATAAAAGAATAGTATTTTATAATATTATGCTTTAAAAGTTGATTTGATTGATTTTTAAATTAGACAATTTTATTTGTAATATGAAACAAAAACAACATTGCACTGCCTAGTTATTTCTTAAAATAGAATACTAAATATGATGATAAAAAGTAATGTTATGATTTTACGTGATTAATTAAATTAGTTTAAACCATTGAATTATAATTTTAAAATGAAACAAAACTTTATGGACATTTCAAGTAGGAAATGTTAATAAAGGTCAGTCTGGCATCTTAACTTGTATTTGACTGCGTATACAGGTTAAGGGTGTTACATCCTATCTCTTTTAGTCGATGAAACCCTCTTCTTATCTCTATGGTGGATTAAAACCTCACAATCCAGTTTAGCTCCCTTGCTCAGGTCGATCTAGCCAAACTCTATCGATATTAGGCAACTATACTTAGAAAATGGCTATCTCTCGAAAGCTCTTACAAGTCTAAACATTTAAAATATAAACAATGAACAAAACAACATTTAAACATAAAAATACTTCAACATTCATTAACACAAAATAAAAATCATTCAAAGCAAACCCACACCAAATAATTTAATTCATGGTGGGGCTAAGTTCATTCATCATCAATGTTAGTAAAAACCCATATAAAATAAGAAATGAAATAACAAGGAGAAGAGAAACTCCCAAATGAGCTACTTCCATGACCCTTAGAACCACCACCGTGAACCACTATGAACCACCTTAGTGAGGCAACCTCTCTCAAGGTCCTAGCTAATACCCTTCGAAGCTAGACTATTGAGGACACTATAAAAAATGAGTAAATAATAAGAAAATAAAGGTTTGTGAGCTATCGCCTCTCTTTCTTAAGTCACCCAAAAGTCCTCTAAAATGTAGGGTATCTTTAGAAATTTATAGTAGGGAATTTTATAGGGTTTTAGGCCCAAAAATTCCTTGGTATCCTAAGATTCATGTATTTTATGTGAATACGAGGTAAGCTAGCAAGTGGTCCCAAAAGTGTAATCATTGCATACAACCACGTGAGGCTTGGACAACATGACAGCTTGATATGTTTATTTTGTCCTCTTTTACGCCAAAAATTTCTGTTCAAGAATATGTAGCAATATTTTCTCTCATCTTGATCAGTCCTTCAGATCTTCTAATCTAGAATGCTATAGGAATATTTTCCTCGTTTGATTTCTTTACCTGTATAACACCACAAACGCGAGACCTTTCCCTTTAGCAATATCAGTTTTAGCAATAAACTTATGCTGCAACAAAACCTTTCCACCACGTGCAACATTATGACCTAAATGCAACTAAATGCTATGATAATGAATTTAAGACAACAAATTACTTGAGTAAAAAATCATAAAATATAGCCTTTTTACGGGGTTATCACACCCCAAACTTAAGCTATTGCTCGTAACTATTGGATACTAATTAATAAAAGAAAAATGTTATGGCAAAGTTAAAGTCAAGATAATCACTGGGATAGAATTTCAACCCTCAGGAATTAATTTGGGTCAACATGCTATCACTTGAAAATTCTAGAATCCATCCTAAAATGAAATCCTTGTATGCGTGTGCATGATTATCCAGTCTATGCTTAACAAGTTAGAAAGATTCTAATCAAGTTCTCTATTCCATTGTATCATAATTTTACCTTTAAGCATCAATTTCTTAATTGTTAAGATTCCAATTTTTAACACTGCTACGACGTGAGTCAGCCTATCACAACTACCATCCCACACTCTAGATGAATTGGAGAAAACATTCCATCCCTGAACTAGTAGGTAGAGCATCCATGACTACTGTCATTCAATCATATGCTATGGTTGCCATTTATTCAAAGGGGTTTCCAGGAAATATCATAACAAAGAGGAGTGTCCCTCTACAGTTATGCCAAAGCATTTATTTTCAATTCTACACAATTTTTAAAAGTAAGAGAGTTTAAATTAGCCTTTAAAGCTTCATAAAACATTTCAGTTCATTGATCATAATTTATGCTAAGGAAATCAAGAGTTCTTTTATAAAGAATTCTAAGTTCCTCAATGATAGAAAACATACAATTATGAATCAAAGAATCAAGTCCTATAATTTTTTTTTATCATTAGTCATGTACATTCAATTATAGCCATAAAAAGTATTCATAATTAATCATCAATTTATTCCAATTAACTAGCTTAATCCTAACTAATGACATAGCAAAAATATTTGCTAACACTATAAATGCAAATGCCTAATTATGAACAATACCTACTACACACATGAGATAAGCATTATCCTCAATGCATGAAGACTACATTAAACTAAACTAAACAATATGAAGCAAAAGAAAATGCAAATGCAAATGCAAAGAGAGGTACTCATTGTGGTGGTAAATCGGTCTTGTTCCCCATACATCTGACGCTTCTTTAGCGAGGTGGGGATATCCTAATCGATCTCATTGGGGTGTGTGAAGGTGTTGCAACAACAAATGCCTCAGCAAGGATTGGGATTACATATCCGGTTGATCTTTTCAATTAGTGTCTTGTCATGGGTGGATTAATTTTCTGTGCTTTGTCTTTGGAAGGTGGGTTCTTGCCTAGTTGTCTGATGGGATCTACTTCTATGTCATTAGGATGGGTGATCTCTTCCTCTTCTATTTGTTCGGGATCCAACACTTGGGTTCGCTCAGAATACTTTAGGTTGTGCTAGGAATTGGTGACATCTTCCTCTTCCTCGATGATCGAAGAATGGTGATTAGTGATCAGATCGAATGGGATTGGCACACTAGGTAGAACTTAATATGCTATAACATTTTCTTCTTGAGAGGTCTCATCAGCAGGTGCTATAGAATATTTTGGTTTGGCCAAAAGCTCATCCTGGAATGAAGGGAGTTCATTGAGGGTTACTGGAAATATGTCCTTGAAGAAGGAAGATTTCACCATATCCCGTTGCTTCACATAGGTGAAGAATGTGTGAAAATTATCCTACAGACTATCCAATTTATCCTTTGTTTTGTACGAATAATGCACCACAGCTACCATTCTTGTTGCAGCGATAGTTTTTGCGCCCTTCTCGAAAGTTCTACTTAGGACATTTTCATCGAATCCCATGAGCTTTGGGATCTTTTTTTTGGTGATACCTTTCTTGGTTAGAATAGTTTCTTCAAGGGGCTCCTCGATCACTTTGTTTTTTCTGCATAGAGCCCTCATTAAGTTGGGGAAGATTAACACAATCATAAACTTGCTTTACAATGATCTCGCCCATATTGATTAGGCATCCCACAATGATTGAGTGGAGGAGAAGTAGTCATTGAAGTAGAACTATGGCATGATGTGAAGTATGCATCAAACAAGTTTTGAGGAAATGATTCCATAGTTTTGCTTGGGGGTTTTAGGCATTGTCTCTATACACTTAACTTGTCGGGCCAGTCCCATTCCATTTAGATCCTCTAAAGCACAAGTCCTCCAAGGTTGCATTGACTGTCTTGATATCAGCTTCGGCAACGAACTTCACTTGGCAATTCTCAACATTCTCAAGTTTAAAGAAATGGTTGATGGCCAATGGAGTAAGAAATATTTTGTACCTCGTAGATAGACCGCATGCTGTGATGGGTCAGTGAGATGAGTTTTAAACTCCCTCACGATCATTGGAGTGACATCACTGGGGTGTTTGGGTAACTGTTTCCACTTGTGCTTCATCACAATGTCCATGACCTCGGGACTAAACCTTCTTTGTTTGCATCTAGAATAACAAAACCATTTTCTAATTAAACGGGTCGACCCTTGATAAGTTGGAAACAATCATTCACCATGTTATCCTTGAATCTTTCGAAGTGCTTCATATTTTTGGAGGATAAGAAAGTTTCGGGGTTTATTTTGGAACAAGCAATGTGTTACCTGGAATAAAAAGATTATAGAAAAATTGAAAGAAAAAGAGTGGATAGTTTAGAAAAAAAGTGGAGCGATGGGTGGTTTTGGGAAGAAGGGAGTTAATGCAAAAGTGAAAAATTAAGGACGAGAAATGAAAGTATTGATGAAGTGAATGGTGATTGGTTGGTTTGAAAAACAAAAGGAATAAAAATGAAATAAAAAAGATTTGTCTCCCTCTTTTTTTTTGCCCAAACATATAAAATATTAGGGTTTTGATTCAAGTTTTCTATGCTTCTCACCCTAAGCCTCCACTTGTCATAAGAAAAAGATAAAATACATATTGAAATAAAAAAGAACTGAAAAGTTAAGAAAAAGGTTAAGTAAAAACAAATTATTTATATATAACTACGAAAATAAAATGCTATACGAAATTTTTTAAAGGAAGATGGGCCAAACTTTCAATCATCATGGAGAAAGTGTTTAATTGTCTCACAGGATGGGGGCTCTAGTGTAGGCCTTTAGACGTTGGCATTCACCTTGAAGATGGTGCCATCGTCTAAGTTTTTTTATGTTCACCGCTCCATTGGGATATACATGATGTACTTGGAATTGCCTAGACCATCGAGACTTGAACTTGCCTAGGAATAACTTTAGCCTAAAGTTTCTTACAACATTTCAGTTCATTGACCATAATTTATGCTAAGGAAATCAAGGGTTCTTTTATAAAGAATTTCTAAGTTCCTTAAGGATAGAAAACATACAATTATGTATCAAAGAATCAAGTCCTATAATTATTTTTATCATTCTCATCAGTCATGTACATTCAATTATAGCCATAAAAAATTTCATCATTAGGCATCATCAATTTATTCCAAGTAACTAGCTTAACCTAACTAATGCCATAGCAAAAAGGTTTGCAACACCAATGCAAATGCCTAATTATGAAACATACCTACCCCACACTTGAGAGAAACATTATCCTCAATGTATGAAGACTACATTAAACTAAACTAAACTATATGAATTCAAATGCAAATGCAAATGCAAATGCAAAGAGAGGTACTTATTGTGGTGGTAAATCGGTCTTGCTCCCCATACACATCTGACGTTTCTTCAGCGAGGTAGGGATGTCCTAATCGATCTCATTGGTGGTGTGTGAAGGCTTTACAATAACAAATGCCTCAGCAAGGATTGTGATTACATGTCCGGTTGATCTTTTCAATTTGCGTCTTATCATGGGTAGATTAATTTTCTGTGCTGAGTCTTTGGAAGATAGGTTCTAGCCTAGTTTCCTGATGGGATCTACTTCTATGTCATTAGGATGGGTGATCACTTCCACTTCCATTTAGTCGGGATCTAACACTTGGGTTCGCTCAGAATACTTTAGGTTGTGCTAGGCATTTGTGACGTCTTCCTATTCCTCGATGATCAAAGAATGGTGATTAGTGATCCGATCGATTAGGATTGGCACACTGGGTAGAACTTAATATGCTACAACAATTTCTTCTTGAGGGGTCTCATCAGCAGTTGCTATAGCATTTTTTTGGTTTGGACAAAATCTCATCCTGGAATGGAGGGATTTCATCAAGGGTTACTGGAAATATGTCCTTGAAGAAGGAAGATATCAAAACATCTCGTTGCTTCACATAGGTGAAGAATGTGTGCAAATTGTCCTACAGACTATCCAATTTATCCTTTGTTTTGTGCGAAGAATTCACCACAGCTACCATACTTGTTGCAGCGATATTTTTTGCTCCCTTCTCCAAAGTTCTACTTATGGCATCTTCATCGAAGCCCATGAGCTCTGGGATCTTTTCTTTGGTGATACCTTTCTTGGTTAGAATAGTTTCTTCAAGGGGCTCCTCGATCACTTTGTTTTTTCTACACAGAGTCATGATTAAGTTGGGGAAGATTAACACAATTATAAACTTGCTTTACAATGATATCGCCGATTTGATTGGGTATCCAAATGATTGAGTGAGAAGTAGTCACTGAAGTAGAACTATGGCATGATGTGAAGTAAGCATGAAACAAGTTGAGGAAATATTCCATAGTTTTGCTTGGGGGTTTTAGCATTGTCTCTCTACACTTAACTTGTCAGGCCAATCCCCATTCTATTTAGATCCTCGAAGGCACAAGTCCTCCAAGGATGCATTGATTATCTAGATATCAGCTTCGGCAATAACTTCACAAGTGATTCTCAATATTCTCAAGTTTAAAGTAATGGTTGATGGCCGATGGAGTAAAAAAATTGTATACCACATAGACAACATGTTGTCATGGTCAATGAGATGAGTTTTAAACTCCCTCACAATCGCTGGAGTGACATCACCGGGGTTTAGCTAACTGTTTCCACTTGTGCTTCGTCAACGTCCATGACCTTAGGGACAAACCTTCTTTGTTTGCATCTGAAATAACAAAACCATTTTCTAATTAAATGGTTCAACCCTTGATAAGTTGGAAACGCTCATTCGCTATGTTGTCCTTTAATCTTTTAAGTGCTTAATTTTGGGTGGACAAGAAAGCTTCGGGGTCATTTTGGAACAAGCATGTCTTACCTGGAATAAAATGATTATAGAAAAATTGAAAGAAAGCTTAAAAGTGACAGCAATGGGGGTTTTACGGTGGAGAGAAAATAAAAATAAAAGGAAAAGTTAAGAATGACAATGAAAAATGTAGCAGAAAGAAAAATAGTGGATAGTTTAGAAAATAAAGTGGGTTGATGGGTGGCTTTGGGAAGGGAGTTAATGCAAATTGAAAAATTAAGAACAAGAAATGAAAGTAATGATGAAGTGAATGGTGATTGGTTGGTTTGAAAAACAAAAGGATAAAATTAAAAGCTAAAAGAAAAATTAAAATTAAAATAGAACTGAAAAGTAAGAAAAAACGGTTACGTAAAAACAAATTATTTATATATAAACTACGAAAATAAAATGCTATAACGAAATTTTTTTAAAGGAAGATGGGCCAAACTTTTAATCATCAGGAGAAGAGTGTTGACTTGTCTCACAGGATGGGGCTCCAGTGTAGGCCTTTAGACGTTGGCATTGACCTTGAATGTGTCATCGTCTAAGTTTTTTATGTCCACCGCTCCATTGGGATAGACATGATGTACTTGGAATTGCCTAGACCATCGAGACTTGAACTTGCCTAGGAATAACTTTAGCCTAAAGTGTATAGAAATACTGTTGACCTTCATGAAAATGTCACAGTAAGAATTTTTGTCATGCCACCTCTTTATTTTTTTCCTTATACAGATGGCATTTTCATATACCTGATCTCTAAACTCACCCATCTCATTTATCTTTAGCAATATTTTTTCGCTAGTTAGATGGGCATCCATGTTAAGCTTCTTGATTTTCAGTAGCCTTATGCTCTAGCTTCACGGGAACATGGCATGCTTTGCCATAGACTAGCTTAGAGGGTGACATCTCAAGTAATGTTTTGAATGTTGTGTGATAGGGCCAGAATGTTTCATGGAGCTTGGGAGATCAATCATTCATCTTGAAATTTACCATATTCTCAATGATGCTTGATCTCAGGGTTAGAGACTTCAGTCTGCCTATTGGTCTAGGAATGATATCACATAGCAATTTTATGCCACACCCCAGATCTTTGTAATGCTTTAGTAATTAATTTGTTATCGAAGTGGGTGCCTTCACCACTTATGATGGTTCTAAGTGCTCTAAACCTTTTGAAGATGTTCATGTGGAGAAAATTGAGCACAGTCATGGAGTCATTCCTTGGAGTTGCCATGGCCTCAACATATTTGGACACAAAGTCCACTACTAGGAGTATGTAGAGATCACAAAAGGAAGATAGAAAAGGTCCCTTGAAATCTATCCCCCATATGTCGAAGAGTTTCACCTCCAAAATATTTTACCATGCATTTCATCTCTCCTTGATATGTTCTTAGTAAATTGGCATTGATCACATTCCCTATAGAATTCATGCACATCCTTGAATAGAGTGGGCCAATGAAAACCAGATTGGAGAACTTTTGTTGCAGTCCTAGTTCAACCAAAATGCCCCCACGGTGATGTATGGTAATGGAATAAAATATCTCTATTCTCTTCTTTGGGAATGTTTCTTTAAATCACCTGATTCACACATTTCGTGAACAAGTAGGTTTCATCCTAGCATTAAAATCGCACGACATGTCTGAACTTCTTTTTGCCCTGACTATTTAAATCAAGAGGCAAAAACCGCTAACAAGAAAATTAACTATGTCAGCGTACCTTGGTATTGCCATGACAAATAAAATTTTCTCATCAGGGAAGTCCTTTCTAACCTCTAAGTGTTCATCACATGCAATGTTCTTTTCAAGCCTAGAGAGATGATCGACCACCTGGTTCTCAGTTCATTTCCTATCGTTAACCTCTAAGTTGAACTCTTGCAATAGTAGTATCCATCTAATGAGTCTAGGGTTGGCATCTTTCTTAGTTACTACGTGTTTGATAGCTAAGTGATCGATGTAAACTATGAGTTTAGTGCCTATCAATTAGGACCTAAACTTATCAAATGTAAATACTACAACAAGTAATTCCTTCTTAGTGATTGTGTAGTTTACTTGTGCTTCATTCAAGGTGCGGCTCGCATAATAAATGACGTGAAAATTCTTACCTCATCTTTGCCCTAGCACTGCTCCTAAAACATAGTTGCTTGTGTCGTACATCAGATCAAATGGGGTAGTCCAATCCAGTGGGACAATTATGGGTGCCGAGATCAGCGTTGCCTTTAGCTCCTGAAATGCAATGTGGCAATTTTTGTCAAACACAAAAGGTTGATTTTTCTATAGAAAAAGACACGAAGGCTAGGAGATTTTTTAGAAGCCTTTTATAAATCTCTGATAGAAGCCTACATACCCTAAGAAGCTTCAGATTCCATTCACGATAGTAGGGAGAAGTAGTTTCTCGATTACTTCGATCTTTTCCTTGTCCACCTCGATCCTCTTGTTTGAAATCTTGTGGCCTAACATTGTGCTTTCGGTCAGCATAAAGTGACACATTTCCTAACTGAGCAACCAGGTTTTCTCTTCATATCTCTTTAGTACCCTCACTAAATTGCCAAGTTATTTTTCGAAGTCGTCTCTGGAGACAAAGAAATCATCCATGAAGATCTCTAAGAACTCCTCAACAATGTTCGAGAAAATGGCCAACATGCACTTTGAAAAGTTATTGGGGCATTGCATAGTCCTAAAGGCATCCCCTAAAGGCGTAAGTACCATATGGGCACATGAAGGTGGTATTCTCTTGGTCTTCGACGCTAGGGCAATCTGGTTGTACCCAAAAATATCTATCGAGGAAGAAATTTAAGCCTTGTCTGCCAATCAATCTAATATTTGATCGATGAAAGGGGAGGGAAGTGATCCTTCTTGGAGGTCTTTTTCAAATTGCGGTAATCCATGCATATCCTTTATCCGGTCACGGTTCATGTGGGTAGGAGCTCATTGTCTTCATTTCTCACTACAGTCATGCCTCGTTTCTTGGGGACGCATTGCACCGAGCTAAGCTATGAGCTATTGGATATAAGGTAGATCACTTCAGTGTCGAGCCACTTATTTTTCCTTTATTACCATCTTTTTCATGACAGGGTTAAGTCGTATTTTGGTTCGATAGAATTTCCATGACATTCATCCAATAGGATTTTATTTATGCATATCGTTAGGCTTATACCCTTCAGGTTGGTCATAGTCTAACCTAGAGCTTTCTTATGATGTGAAAAAAAAGTTAGATAACTATATTCTTGGTTAGACATAAGAGTAGAAGAATATTTACCGACAATGTTTCTTCTACCCAAGTAAGCATAAGATGTGACAAAAAATGTTTCAACTCTAAGGCAGGTTCATGATGCAACAAGGTTTTGGGGGAATAAATTCCTCAAAATTCAAAGGTTTGAATCACATTGCTAGTCTAGCTATGAGTAAGCAAGACTACTACACCTCGGGTGGAAATTCCCTAAGCTCTTCATTTTCATCTTCATTTAGCTACACATAGTCCTTAATTTGCATAAAATTACCGTATCAAAAGTTTTTAGCTTCATCGTCTACCATCGAGTCCATGTCTATAATGCATTGGCACTCCTCGATCATCCACATACCTAAGGGTGTTGAAAACATTGATGGTTACAATCTGATTGACCCACCCTCATGGTGAATTCATCTTTTCACAATCAATTGAAAATTCATATGGATAAAAATGGGCGCCCCAAAATATAGGGTGCATTGTCATCAACCACAATCGAGGAGTAAATAAGATGGGAACACAAACTTGTAAACTTTTACCATGACATCCTCAGTTCATCCTAGGTCGGACATGGGAACAATTAGGTAGTTGAAGGATAATGGTGGTTGCTCATGCATTTCCAATCCTAAGCTTTAGGAAAACTCACTTTGGCATTAAGTTTATACTCGATCCAAGGTCATACAGGGGGCTCTACCACATAGTTATCACTAATAGAATAAGGTATGATAAAGCTGACTGGATCTTTTACTTTGGTGACAACTTGCTCAGTATAGAAAAACCTTCTTGCTATAGCAATTGTTTCAATCCTCTCGACCTTATCTTTTAGTAATGATATCTTTGATGAATTTTGCATATGTAGGCATCTGGTCAATGACTTTCAAGAGTGGAACATTGATATATAGTTACAAGGACACCAACAAACTTCTTGAATTGAAGGTCTTATTTGCTTTTTCAACCGTTGTAGGAATGGTGGTAGGGGTCTTATCTCCTCTACTACTGGGGAGCCTAATCTTTACTATAGTGTTAATTTTTCCACCATCGACAACTTCACTTGTGGATTCTTCTTGATCATCCTTCTCCGATGGTCTCGCATCTTGCACTTCAGGATTATCCTGCATGATAGTGGGGGTTGAATCATTCATTTTCCTCCCCCAAACTTAGCATCTTGATTAATTTGGTGTCATTCCTTAGTGTAAATGCATTCCACTACTTTTACCATGTGGTTTAGTGACTCCAGTGTCATTAGACACTACCTTGTGGATGAGCATGTAATGTTGCATCAATCTGACCCACTTGGTTCCCCAAAACTTTCAGAAATAACTATGACTTTACAATAAGGCTCATTGGTTATTGATAGTTGTGGAATGATTTTGCAACAGAGCCTTTGTAGTTGCCATGAAATCTTGGAGTGAAGCTTCCCAAAATTTGTATTTGATGAAAGTGTTGAACCCTTGTTAATATTTTGCCATGGCTATTCTGTTGAAAACTGGGGGGTTTAGTCATGTTCTGCTGTCGCGTGGAACTGCTGCATTATTATTCCCTTGATTCCCCCACGAGAAAATTGGATGTTATCGCCAACCAGAGTTATATGTGTTAGAATAAGGGTTGTTGTTGTTCTATTATAATGCCTCACATAGTTGGTTGATTCCTGCTTCAGGGTATTCACTCACATGATGATTGTTTTAGGATAAACATATGCATAATTGACCATCTTTACCTTCTTATTTCGCTAGGGCACTAAAGATTTTTAACATGTTGGTGATGGCGAACAATTAAGCTTACACGGAGTCCTTAGCATCCAACTCAAAGGTTCCTTGAGCCTTTCACCCATGTTCCTAGCCTTGAAGATGAAAATTGGTAGTCATGTTTGCTATCCAGTTGAGGATATCAAAGGCTTCTTCAAGTTTTATCTAACAAAGTTCCATTTGCTGAGGCATCTAACATCATCTGAGTGGGAACTTAACACCATTATAAAACATCACAACTTAGTCCTATAGTGGAATCCATGGTTGGTGCATTTACGCAACAATATTTTATATCAGTCATAACACTCATACTTGACTCATCATTAGCTTGACGAAAAGATGCTATGTCATTTTGAGTTTAGTGTTCATGTTGGGTAGATTATACCACAACATAAATAGGTAAGACCAAGATTCCATTGAGCCTGATGGAACTCCACTTAGCCAAGCCCTTGCTCAGTCATGCCATGAATAGGGGAATAACTTTAGCTTCAACACATCTTCATGCACCCCTTGCTGTCTAAAGAGTCGTAGACTTCTAAGAAAGCTTGAATGTATTGTTTTGCATCTTCTTGAGATGCACCACCAAATAGCTAGATCGAGTTCAACATGTTGAACATCACGATTGATTTCGAAGTAGGATGCCTGAATCTCGGGTGCCATTATACTAGGGTTGAGATCATCCAAGATAGGAGATAAATGATCTCGAATAGCACGTGGGTGTGCAGCGATTCTCACATTGGGAATTGCTGCGAAATTTGGATGTTTAGGATCATCCACTTCTTCATCTCCTTGGTTTTATAGTGCATACATGTTTCTCTGATCCGTTGAGAACGTCTCCTTGTCTGAAAAATGTTCGATCTCAAGTTCAATAGGTATATTGGTCCTTCAGGTCTCTTATGGGTCATGCACTAACAAAACCTAAAAAGACAAACAAAAGAAAATAACATGTAAAACTATATAAAAATAAAGAAATAAAATATTATAAGGAAACTTTTAAAAACAACAATTGCCAATCAGACAATGGCTCCAAAAACTTAATGTGTGTTGTGAGTGCTAAATTGAAAGAAAAATATGTACAAGTATACACAATTGATCAAGTAATATAGTAGTGATTGAGTATCATCTCCACGAGGATTGAATGGAATTAAAAGTAAGTTATAACAAAAGGGTTTCACTAAGTATATATATATATGATGGTATATACAAATGAATAAGTTTGGTTGTAAAATGGTATGTTCAAGTAATGTGATAAATCTCCAAAAGAGTTATGTTAATAACCTTTTTCACCTAGGTTTAGTTTGAACTTGAGAATTTTTAGGAGAATTTATGTGCATATTTTTTGAATTTAAATATTGTCCATATTGAGGATTTTGTGGGTTACCTAGGGATAAATTTGATTTTTGCTGCAAAACTGTATACTGATGTTATAACATTGCAGAAAATGTTGAACGGATGTTGCAACAGTTGATGCAACTCCAGACAGTTAAGAGAATGTTTTGGATTGGACAGCTGTAAATGAGTTAGATACCACCTAAAACGTGGATGCATTTCATTGGAGGATAATCTCCTCAAATATATAAATAAGAGTACTTGCAAGCTAGGAGACGATTGTGAAATTATTAGGAAGTACTCATTTCTACGTTGGTTCTTTGCACGCCATGGAAGCTTAAGTCCCTGCCATGGATTATAGCAGGAAGAGCAAGTCATCTGAGTAGCATCAATATTCATTAGATCACCATTCGAAGCCTTCTATTAAGAGGGAGTGATTTGAATGTTCTCTAAACTTTTGGATGATATTTTGGATTGACTATTTTTATGTTTATTTTGATGTTACTTTTTATATACTCGTTGTTTCATAAATAGAAATAATTTTATTTAAACATATGATATTATGATTATTGTCTGAAAATAGATTTGATTTCTTTGTGGTGCATTTTTTATAGCGTTGGTATTGCTGAAGAGTAGTGAGTATGATGAAAAACATACAACCAATCGATTAGATTTGTTAATACTTTGATATCTTGTTAACGAAAGTAATTATATAGAAGAGTCTTAATCATTGCTAATCACATAAGATTAGTGTCACTATTTACTTAATAGAATAAGTTCAGTATATCATTTTCTGTGATTGATAGCTAACATTGTTTCTTTGTTTGTTGTAGCATGACATGGTGTTTATTATATTGATTTATTATCCTATTAACAAACCTTTTCATATTGATTAACCTTTAAACTCTAAAGATCATTTTCTCCTTGAGGATTTGATACTCGTATCTCTCTGCGTTACCACTTATTACTTGGGCATTGGTGTACACTTGCACTTAAAATATAGTAATTTATAGGCATCAAATTTTTGGCATCATTACGGGGAGTATTGGTTTGATTTAGAGTTTTTTGTATTTTTCTTATTGTTATTTTCATTTGTAGGTACTTAATTTTTTACTTTTAATAGTTTATGCCCAAAAGTGACGACAATTTAAAGTCGTTTGATCCAAAAATTGAATGGACTTTTAAATAATGTCACCACGAAGCTGCAAGAAATAGACCAATTATGGCTAGACCAGGGAATGTTGCTTTGCCACCGCCAGCAGGAGATGATGAAGAGTTACCTACTGGCATTGGAGTAGGACAACAATTTGATAACATGGATAGAGATCGACATATTTGCAAAATGTAGTCCCGACATTGGATGATATGCATCTAGACATCGTGATGCTAGTGACTAATGCTACGAAATTTGAATTAAAGTAGATCATGTTCCAAATGTTACAATCTATGGCACATATGGGGGTCTATTGTTGAGGTTCCTAGAATTCATATGAGAGCTTTTATGGATGTTTGCAATTCGTTTAGTTCAACAAGGTGTTCCAGAGGATGCACTGATGCTGAAGTTATTTCCTTATTCTCTATATGATAGAGCACGACTTGGTTGAGTTCACTACCACCAGGTGCTATAGCATCCTATAATGAACTAGCATAAAAAGTTTTACTGAGATTTAATTCGTCAAATATGAATGCCAAGATTAGAAATAAGCTAGCGTCTTGCAAGAAATGGATGATGAAAGCTTATATGAGGCTTGGGAACGATTTAAGGAGTTGTTACGAAATTTCCTATGATGGTTTCCCACATTGGACTCAAATGGAGATGTTTTACAACGAGCTTAATATTCACACACGTATGGTAGTTGATACTTCAATGAATGGAGCTCTATATATAAGACATATAATGAACATACAAAATACTAGAAACGATCTTAACTAATGATTGTCAATATATGAATACAAGAAGATGTTTGGGCCGAAGGAATACTGTAGCAGTAGATCAAAGCTTTCAACTCTATGTCATCACAAATTTCACCATTGATGGATATAGTAAAGAAATTACAAAAAACATGAGGAATGTATGAAGTAAGGCTGCAGAACTCATCATTTACGTTTATTATGGAGATAATCACAACTTTCATAAATGTCCACAAAATCCAGAGCCTATTTATTATGTACGAAATTATCAAAGGAATGACAATGCTTCGGCAAGACATATAATTCTAATTTTAGGAATTACCCTAATCTTTCTTGGAGAAGTCAGAACATTTCTAATACGTAGTAACATTATCAATGACAACATTATAATAGGAAGAACCATTGCTGCAACCATAAGCATAACAAGAAGTTGTTCAGCCACAACAAAAGAAATCATATCCATGTTAATCTTCTACATAATCTTCCACTTTATCCTTTCTTGAAGCTTTAATTAAAGAGTATATGACGAGCCAATCAGCATCATTATGAGCTCTATAGAATAAATGGACCAAATGGATAATGATCTAAATAATTGGTTAGGACGCTACCTAGTGATATAGAGAATCTGGAGCAACATTGTATGGCTATCACCATAAGGAGTGGAATTTATATTGGGGAGCTATTTGAAAAATAAAAAATGATGATGGAACTTCTAAGGGAAAAGGCAAGGAAGTTTAGTTAGAGCCACAAATGAGCCATAGTACAACATCCAACCCAAGACAGTGTAGAAATTCAGACTAATTGCCAACAAAAATACCAACTGCTACTGATACTTCACTTACTTCAATGCCTCAACAACTACAGCCAAAGTCACCCCACTATTTTTACAGTGTTTCAAAAAGACAAAGGAATATCAGCCATACAAAGCGTTCATAGATGTACTTCGCCAACTCACTATCAACATCTTGTTAACTGATGCTTTAGAAAAAAACATGAATTACATCAAATTCATGGAGGAAGTCCTCTCAAAGAAAATGAGACTTGGTGAATTTGAAACTGTTTCTCTTACAGAGGGCTGCAGTGTTATGGCTACAAGTCAATTGCCACTAAAACATAAAGATCCAGGGATTTTACTATTCCTTGCAATATTGGTTATAAATTTGTTGGCGATGCTTTTGTAACTTGGGTGTAAGTATCACTTTAATGCCTTTATCCATTTTTAGGAGATTTGGGAGTGGCGAAATAATACCAACTACAATCACTTTACAACTTGTTAATCGGTTTACCGTGTATCCGAGTGGTATTATGGAAAATATGCTTGTAAGAGTAGATAAATTCATATTTCTGACAGATTTCATTATCGTGGATTGTGAACCAGATAAAGATATTCCTTTTATTATCGGATGACCATTCCTTATCATGGGCCAAGCATTAATTGATGTTGAAAGGGAGAGTTGACTTTGCATTTAAATGAAGCGGATATCACTTTTAATGTCCTAAATAATGCTCCTTCTATAAATGATAATATTGAATGTCTCTTACTTGACGTGATTGATATTTTTGCACAGGATCATTGGGAAGAATGATGCAACATAGACAATGTCATTAGCGATGAAGAAGGAATTGAAGAACTTTCTTATGATGCTAAGAGCCAATATTGCATTATTATATAAAACATGTTGAACCTCTCAAAATTCCATATCATATTTTTCAAGCCCTGAAACCATTTGTTAAATAACCACTAATTTTTGAATTGAAACCTCTGCTATAGCATTAAAAATACACTTACCTTGGAGAAAATGAAACATTGCAATAATTATGGCCACTTAGCTTTCAACATCTCAAGAAGCTCAATTGAATGGGATGCTGAAGCATAAAAAAAAAAGAGATTGCCTAGAGCATTACCAACATAAAATTCATTAGTCCATCATTTTGTATGCACAAAATTCTTTTGGAAGACCTAATAGTAGCTCGATTGAACACCAACGACGGCCAAATCCAATTATGAAAGAAGTTGTGAGGAAAGAGATTATCAACTGGTTAGATTTTGGGATTATATATCCAATCTCGGATAGCAATTGGGTTAGCCCGGTGCAATGCGTCCTGAAGAAAGGCAACATTATTGTGGTGTCAAACTAAAAAATGAATTAGTGCCGACGAGGACTACTGCGGGTTGGAGAGTATGTACAGACTATAGAAAGCTAAATAAAGCAACAAGAAAAATTAATTTCCTATTGCTGTTTATAGCAAATGTAGATCGTCTTGCTGCCAAAGCTTTTATTTCTTATTGGATGGTTACAATGTTTATAATCAAATCACTATAGCACCAGAAGACTAGGGAAAACCACATTTACATGTTTGTATGGTTCCTTTTCTTTTAGCAGAATGTCATTTGCGATATGTAATACTCCAGCAACATTTCAACGTTGAATGATGGCCATTTTTTTATATGATTGAAGATTATCTCAAGGTATTTATGGATTATTTTTTCATGTTTGGGCAATATTTTGATATTTTTTGTATAACTTAGCTATTGTATTGAGTAGATGTGAGGAGACCAACTTGGTTTTAAATTAGTAGAAATGTCATTTATGGTAACTAATGTATAGTGCTTGGGCATTGTATATCTGGTTGTGAATGATGAATGTTCTAAATCGATATTTCTTGTTAAATCTTTGATCTTATGGATTTATTACTGTTAATTTGGTTATGTTATGCCTATTTTCGTGTAGGATCTTACTTTATAGGATTAGCAGTAAAAAGGGTGCATTCTACATTTTTTATTATTTGGTACAACTAGAAACATGGGCACAACTCTGGGCCTGACACGATCTGACGTGGAAGTTTCTAGAAGTTCCAGTCAACAACAATTTTCTAGAAGATCTAGTCAGCACCTTCTAGAAGGTGGACGGGCAGAGATATCTTAGGAGTTTACTTTTAATTTTAAAGTTTAAATTTGAAACATTTGTAATTCTCTAGGATTATTTTTCTTTTATTTCTATGTTTATCTCTAGGGTTTTAGAGGCTATAAATACCCTCTTGGGGTAAGCCTAAACACAAAACTCATATTTCACTCTTCTTTACTTCTAGTTTTATAAAGTTATTTCTTTTCTTTTATTTTCTTTTCAAGTTTTCATTTTTTTTTATTCTAAGTTTTATTTTTAAACATGCTAAGCATGACTTTTTCATGTGTTGAGTTAATCGATTGACGGAATTGGCCAAGAGGGGGTGAATTGGCAATAAAAATTTTTTGGAAGCTTTTGCAAAAATTGAAAGAAATTGCACAGCGATTTAGAGTGGTTCGACTTTCTCAACCAAAGTCTACATCCACTACCTTAGCTATCCACACTAAGGATTTTCCACAAATTCACTAATTTGTTTTCTTTTGAGGACAAAGAGTAACCTTACAAACCCTCAAGAATTATACCCCAAATTCTTGAGAACACTCTCTCCTAAAGAGAACAATACAAATTTGCAAAACTTACAAGGAAATCCTCACAAGGTAGATTGTTTGTACAATTCTAGAACAAAGAAAAGAACACTCAAGAATGAAAACAATTGAGCACAATAAGTGTTCTTGAAAGCAAAATTAATATTGAATGAAAAATAGGCTTGAAATGCTCAAACTTGAGGTTTGATGCTTTCTCTTTGATTCTCTCTTTATTCTAGTTGCTTGATGTTTCTTATTTTTGATCAATGGCTTCTAAGCTTGCTTAAATACACCTTGAATCAATTATGAATGTTGGGGATGATTAGAGAAGATAATATAGCGTTTTAGTGTGAAAACAATTAATAAAATAGCTTGGAGCGAGGGGGAATCGGTACCCCCTATGGGGAAATCAGTTCCCTAAGTGTAAAATTCAAATATTTGACAATTATACAAAGGGGGAATCAGTACCCCCTGGGGGGAAATCGGCTCCCTCCGAGCATTGGAATTCTCGGAGCCAAACCATTCAGGGGGAATCGGTACCCTCTTGGGGGGAATCGGTTCCCTCTGAGCAATCTGGAATTTTTGGCTTTGAAATGGTTCAAAATACTTTGTAAAATTATTTTGAAATTGTTTTAAGATTAAAACTTAATTTTACACTTGAGTAAGGATTACAAATGATTTTTGAAAGATTTGGAGTAATGTTTTGATATTCGAATAGTTATATCGAATATACTTAGAAAATCATTTGAAAAATCTTAAAATTCATTTAACTTTTGTTATATCAAAATATCAAAATGTTTTCAACAATCTTCCCCTTTTTGATATAACAAAACATTTTAGTAATTTTAAGATTTGAAATCAAGTTTTGAAATTACTCCCCCTTACTTTAACACTTCTCCCATCATTTAAAACACATTTAACACTTTCTCCCCCTTTTTTTTAAATCAAAAAGACTTTTAAAGAATTTAAACAAGGTTTTGAAATCATTTAGCCAATTGATTATATAGTATAAGCTGCTAAGATCACAAGCAAGAGAAACGTTAGCCATTAGTTCCATAATCAATATTCATAATTAATGTGACATGGCAAAATTGGTCATATTGCTATAATGATGTAAATGATGCAATAATGAATAAATCACACAAATATATAAGTTCACATCATCCATAAATCCAAACAAATTCAAAATCAATAAATCCACAAATTCAAACATTCCAAAATATTCAAAATGTTAAAATAATAAGTTTGGAGTTCAAAGCAAAACATAGAATCACATATCCAGATCAGAGGAGGAAAACGAGCTCGCATAGCGGCCATTTCGTGAGTGAGTTCATTAATACGCGCGTTGGTTGCTTCGTTGTTTGCACGCATCTCCCGAAGAATTTCTAATTGTTGATCTCCCATTGTGGATAAATGAGACTCTATAGAAGTAAAGCGCGAATCCATGGTAGCATATCGGAAATCGAATGTCTCCATAAAGGATTGAAAATATGGAGGCATTTGATGCGTTTGTTGTGCTTGCTCCTCGGGCTACTCAGGCTCATCTTCGACTTCATCGATGTCTCGCATTAATTGCTCAAGCTCGGGATCGTCATCAGCTTCTGGTGGAACTCGTAAAGAACTAGCTCCCGAGTATTTGCAGAAGATCGAATCCATTCACCGGTTTCCTATCCTTAATCCATCCCGCTCTCGTTAAGGAAAGAAGATTAATTTGTTTCTTAAGGGGGGGAAAAACGATCCGACTCTAAGCCAGCTTTGGAAAACAGATTACTCAAAATGCAACCGTAAACTAGAGATGAACATAGTTTCTTGTTAGGAACAAGATTTACGGTTTCAACAATTTCAGCAAAAATAATCTGAGGTAGGTATTTTAATATTGTTTTCGAAACAATGTAACCACCAAAGATCTAAGGCTCTAAGAGTAGAATAACGACCTCCGGATGGTCGAAACCACCAAGAAATCATTAGATGAAGAAAACGTTCATAAAGGTCTAAGACACTTGCACTATCCCTTCATTTATAACGAGATCCTAAGATTTGTTTTTCATTTGAAATACCATCATTATCACTTTTAGTTTTATAAAGTTCTTTATTTTTTTTATTTTCTTTTCAAGTTTTCATTGTTATTTTACTCTTAGTTTTATTTTTAAACTAGATAAATATGACTTTTGTTATGCTTAGTTAATTTTTTTAATAAGCCGAGACCTTAAGTGATTACTCAATTTCAACGTGAGAATTGAAAAACACTTGAATAACTTCGAAATATCTCTCTCAATCTCTACGCTTATTTTCAAAAATCAAAATAGTTTTCAAAATCAAAGATTGACTTTGGTCAAGATGTTGTTGCAATTAAATGTGTGGGAGGAAGGATCGACTTATTAAAAGCACATTCGACTTCTTGGTAATATACTTGGCGAGATTGCCTCGCTAAGAGAGAATTGAGATCGGAATTAGTATTTATTGAAATAATAATCTGAGTCGATCTTCACGAACATAAAGTATTATTAATATATAACAATTCATGTTGATCAGATCAATTCCCAAAGTCAGAATCAAAGATTTTCTTGCATATTCGGCATACAAAGTATAGTCAAAAGCATTGCCCTTGTAGATGAAGTAACCGAAATGAATCTCGAAGGGAAAATCTAATTCGATGACCCGTATGAAATTGAGTCAAAGTAAGGCTTGAGGTTGTTTTTACCATATTCATTTTTAACTTTACATTCTTTATTCTCTTTATTTTTACTTCAAATCACTT
The DNA here is from genome assembly GCF_006381635.1 of Hibiscus syriacus. NCBI lineage: Eukaryota > Viridiplantae > Streptophyta > Magnoliopsida > Malvales > Malvaceae > Hibiscus > Hibiscus syriacus. Next base: position 848,867 of record NW_024063472.1, read on the forward strand.
TTTATTGTTTAATCATTTTTACCAAAACCCCCTTTTTTATTCACTTCATAACGCCTGGTCAAGGCAATTCAAATCGAAATTTAGGAATTTTCTAAGTCCTTGTGTATCGACCCTTACTTCTCTTTACTACGTATTTCCTTTATTTATTAATTGAGAAGAAGTAATTTATTTTGACATCAAAACGATAGTTGTCAGTGACATTGAAGTAATAGAATAAAAGTATAATTTATTGACAAATTGCCACCACCAACTAATGTCAAAGCAGTTCAAAGTTTTATTGGTCATGCTAGTTTTTATATGAGGTTTATCAAGGATTTTTCTTAAATTGTTAAACCCTTGTGTTTATTACTAGGGCAAAACAAAAAGTTTTTTGTTGACAAGGAAATGTTTAAATCCTTTGAGATAATCAAGATGAAGCTAATAAATGTTCCTATTATTGTAGCACCAAATTGGAATATACCTTTTTAGTTGATGTGTGTTGCTAGTAACTTTGTTGTAGGTGCAGGGTTGGGGCAATGAAAATAAAGAATGTTTTATGCTATACATTACGCAACATAACATTAAATTATGCACAGGTTAATTACACCACAACTGAAAAGTAGCTGCTTGCCATGGAGTTTACCTTCGACAAGTTTCGTTCTTACTTGATGGGCACAAAACTAATTTTTTATGTTGACCATTCAGTGTTGAAGTATTTATTTTCAAAGAAATATACTAAGACCATATTAATTCGATTGGTGTTCTTACTCCAAGAATTTGATATTAAGATTTGGGATAAGAATGGATATGAAAATCAAGTAGCTGATCACCTATCTAGGTTAGAATCCAATAGCGAGGATCAAAATTTTATAATAAATCCAGATAATTTCCCCAATGAGTGACTGATTGCAGCTACAACATTGTTGTGGTATGCTAATTTTTCTAAATATATAGTCAGTGGGACGATGCCCCCCGATCTTAACTACCAAAGTCAAAAGAAATTTATGAGGGGTGTAAAACATTATCTTTGGGAAGAGTTTTACTTATTTAAAAATTGTAATGATCAACTTAGACGGTGATGTAGTCCTGAGTGTGAACAGCAAAATATTCTACAACATTGTCATAATGCCCCTTATAGAGGTTATTTTGGTGGTATGAGCACAACAACAAAAATACTTCAGTGTAGGTACTATTGACCACCACTTTTTAAAGATGCTAATAAGTTTATAAAGCATTTTGTTCGCTTCCAATGAACAAGTAATATTTCACGGTGAAATGATATGCCATTACAACTTATTCTAGAGATTAAACTTTTTGATGTTTGGGGATTATATTTTATGGATCCTTACCCATCTTCATGTGGTAACCCTTTCATTTTAGTTGTTCTTAACTATGTTTCCAAATGGGTGGAAGTTGTAGCTTTGCCAAATAGCAATGCTAAAGCAGTATTATGATTTTTGCACAAAAACATTTTCATTAGCTTTGTAAAACCCCAAGCATTTATTAGTGATGAAGGATCTCAATTCATTAGAAATCAGGTTGCTAGGGCATTGGATCGCTATGGTGTAAAGCAAAATATTGCTATAGCATATCACCCATAGACTAAAGGACAAGTCGAGGTATATAACCGCGAGATTAAGCCAATGCTTGAGAAGGTTGTGAATCCTTATAGAAAGAATTGGTCACAATGCTTGAAAGAATCATTATGGGTTATAGAACCGCTTACAAGACTCTATTAGGGATGTCTATGTATCGTCTTGTTTATGGAAAAGCTTGTAAAGCTAGAGCATAAGCCTATGTCGGCATTGAAAAAGCTAAACTTTGAACTAAATGATGCGGGTGAGAAAAGAATGTTGGAGCTTAATAAGCTAGAGGAGCTCCGATACAACGCCTATGAGAGTTCACATATTTACAAAGATAAGAGCAAAAAGTGGCATGACCAACATATTTTATCAAGACAGTTCATAGCTGAACAACACATTTTGCTATTTAATTCATGATTAAAATTATTTCCAAGGAAGTTGCGATCTCGTTGGTCAGGTCCCTTTGAAATCCTTGAGGTTTCCCTCATGGAACTATGTTATTAATGAACTTGGTAAATGGGAAGCAAGTTTAAAGTTAATAGGTAGCATTTAAAGCGTTATTGCAAACAATAAAACCTCATCATTATTTCAATAACACTAAGCGATCCTTCCCCTTTTTAGTATTTATGCAATTTGAATAAGTGATTTGTTTGAAATTTGTTTTTCTTTATTAGCTTATTATTCTTGAGTTTTTTATATGATTTTTTTATATTTTTGGTCTACAACTCTCTCTCCAAATTGATCTTCTCTGCACAACTATTCTATGACTGGTGTACATTAAATGTTGTTCTTGAAGCTACAGTAGTACCCGACGGTAAATATTCCCTCTTTGGTAATCGTGAGCTATAAACCATTATTTTTCCTCCTATATTTTTCACCAACCACCTTAGTCAATCATAACCATCTTTTTAAAAAAAACTTTATCCTTTCACCCTTACATTTTGAATTTTAAAATTCGCTTTTACCCCTTCTTTCACGCTATTAATAAAAACCTATTTACTTTACCCTTTCATTTCCACTCTCTTTCATTTTTTTCTATGACTCTTTGATAACCCTAGTCTACACATCAACCTTTACCCGAGTTCTTCCATGGTAACAAAGAAGAAATCTAGCATAAAGCCATCCGACCTAACACCTACTCCACCTTTGTTAGCAACTGCTTTACTAGAAGTTGCTCTGGCTGAAAAAGTGACAAGATTTATTGGTGATGAGCAGCGGCAAAGGTATGAAGATGAGTTTTCTGGCTAATATTTTTTCTTCGAGTAAAATTTTGATTTATCCACAGAGGAATAACCCCAGATGTTTGATTATATCTCTCAAATGGTCACAAACCGCGGCTATAAGAAGCTTTACGATCACCCCGGTGATATCAACCGACAAGTGGTTTAGGAGTTCTACAAAAGCCTCATCGATCAAACTAAACGATTGGTGTTTTTTTTGTGAGAAAATGGTTCACTGGTGGACAAATTATGTTAATTCTCTATTGGATATCGTTGAAGAGCCATGAGAGCATTCGATGTTCATTGATAATATGACTGAAGAAGATTTAGAGTATGTGGGAAGAGATGTTTGTTTGCCCCGTCATTCTTGGACGAGATCAACAACAGGTCTTCGAGCCATTAAGTGACTTGATCTACATCGCGATGCTAAGGTATGCTTCATTTTTCTTCGCACGCGTTTAATGCTCACTATGCATTTCTCTATAATTACTAAGGATATGATTTTACTTCTTCACTTTATTTTATCGAGAAGAAAAATTTATGTTGGAAAGATTATATCTGCTGAGATGTTTGCGTGTGCTCAAAAGACCTTAGGCTATTTATATTTTCCTTCATTAATCACTGCATTGTGCTATCAATCACAAGTGGTTGCATTGTCTTCTGACCAGATCATAGAGAACCGTAACCTAGCGAACTTTTTTAAAGGAATGCCTTGACACCAATGAAGCCTATGGCGAGCCATCCACACCCATGACCATAATGTAACTCCCATATTTGGTGAATCAAAGTATGGAAAACCTAACAAATTCTATAGAATTCATCAGTGCTAAGCAGGATAATATCATGGAGTTTCTGAGTCACTCTCTTCAGAATCAATCTCAAATGCACTACACATAAGTCCAATATTGGGAGTATGCCAAAAGTAGGGATCTAGCCACAAAGAGTATTTTTGCCAAATTGTTTAAGGAAGTTGAAGGCCTATTTTTGACACTCTCAGAAAAGAGTTTAGAAGATTTGATGCAACGAACCATGCCTGATGCTAGCCATATTTCAGCAAGTACAAAAAATGTTAATGCTACACAGCTGGGTGGTGAGGAAGATGTCATGGCTACATATACTAAATCATCAGAAGTTGAAGAGGGAGTCGAAGAGGATGAAGATAAAGGGAAAAGTAAGAATGAGGTAGAATCATAAAAATCCACTAAAGTTTTACTAGTGGATGTTGAGATTATAGAGGAAGAAGAGACTTTAAGTAGAGAATTACCATAAAAGAAAGTCATTGTGAAAGATGACGCTCCAGCAAAACAATTTGTAGCGCAACTATTGAACCTGAATGAATATGAAACTGCAAGAGATGTTACAACTGTTGAGAATCCTGAATTAGATGCAACAAAGGTGATTAGTAAGATCATCGTTGTTGCCGAGTAATCAACTATCATGAACCTGCCTGAGAGCAATCCCATTGTACCGACCGTCGGTGCTAAGAGACCAGAAATGAAGCAAATAAGAAGTTAGACTCTACAACATCTACTACTCCAGTCTTTGATGCTACTGTGGCAAAAGCCATGTCTATGTCAGCTAGTCAAAATTAGGGACAATGCATCCCTTAGGTTTGGGGGTGTATTGCCTTTAGGATTGTAGTTTTTTCATATAGAATTTGCTTTTGTAGTTTCATAGGATAATTTTATAAAAATTAATGAAGTTTTTAAGGGAATATTAATGATGCCCAATGATGAGAATTTTTAAGTATGAAATGCTATAGGAATGCTGCATAATCTTATTGAAACAAAGATACTTAGAAAATTTTTATACTCAGGTGTATGTTTTCAATACTTAGAGAATTTAGAAAATTTTAAGCTGAAAATCTCTTATCTTTATTAGATACTAAAACAAAGTGAGAAAAAATTAGAAAAATAAGTTAGGTAATGAAGGTAATATCTCCAACATGGTTTAAAAAATAAGTTGGACAATGCTCCAACATAGCGAGAGAAATAAGTTGGATATCCAACATTGGAAGAGGAATATTATTGTAGCATTGAAAATCTTTAATATAATAGGTGTAAATTTTTCTAACTTAGCTAAGTGTTGATTAGATAACCTAAAATACGCACACTACACTTTGAGGATTCCGATTTTAATAAGATGACATTGCATTTCCTAATTTGAGAATACATCCATGCTTTACAGCTTTGGCTGAGGGCTGAAAAAGAAACTTGTATACTTAGTTAATTTCTTGAAGTTATTATGTGGCATTATTGATAGTTAGTGCATTTTATGCATTTTTTACTTGAGGGCAAGAAAACATCTAGGTTTGGCGTGTGATAACTCTCCAAAAGAATTATATTTAGTAACCTTTTTCACCTAGGTTTAGTTTGAGCTTGAGCATTTTTAGGAGTATTTTAGGTGCATATTGGTTGAATTTAACACGTTATGCATATTGAAGATTTTGTGGGTTACCTAGGGATAAATTTGATTTTTGCTGCAAAATTGTTCACTGATGTTGTAGCATTCCAAAAAATGTCAAGCGGATACTACAACATACGATGCAACTCTAGACGGTTAGGAGAATGTTCTAGACTAGACAACTGGCTTAGGAAACTATAAATGGGCTAGTTATCACCTGAAATTCGAAGCCTTCTATTGAGTGAGTGAGTGATTTTAATGTTCTCTAAACTTTGTTGATGATATTTTGGATTGACATTTTTATGTTTATTTTGATACTAGTTTATATGTACTTGTTGGTTCATGATTATTAGTAGAAATACTTTTAATTAAACTTATGGTATTTTGATTATTTTCTAGAAATAGATTTGATTGCTTTGTTGTACACTTTTGATAGCATTGTTATTGTTGAATATTAGTGAGTATGTTGAAAAGCATGCAGTCAATCGATTAGCTTTGTTAATACTTTGATATATTTGATTAACAAAATTAATTAGAGTAGATCGAAGGGTCTTAATCATTGATAATTATATAAGATTATTGTTCATTGTTTACTTAATATAAGAACTTCAATATATCATTTCTTGTGATTTGATAGCTGACTTAGTGTTCTCTGGTTGTTGTAGCATAACCTGGTGTTTATTATCTTGATTTTATTATCCTATTTAACAAACCTTTTCATATTGATTAAGCTTTCATTTTTCTCCATGTGGATTCGATACTCGTAGCTCTCTAAGTTACCACTTATTACTTGGGAATTGGTGTACACTTGCGTTTAAGTTATAGCAATTTACCATGCATCATAATGTGAGAAAAAATGATGTGGAAAAAGTTTAAGCGAAATGCTAAAGTAACAGTAATAGAAAAATAATGTTGTAGCAAGAATTACAATTTAACATCGAAGAATGAAATAAGACTTGACGACCTCACACAATCAAGCTTCTATATGGATAATTGGTTGGGTTTGCTATGACAAAAATTAATCTATATTTAGAATGGTCTAAGTATTCTATGAAAATGTTGTCCGACATGATTTACTAATAGTTCTACTAGGCTATCTCTAGTAAGGAACATGATAAAACAAAGGCTATGACAATACCCCTCAGTGTGAATTGCAACACTAGTCTATCAACTACATCCTATCCCTTTTATTTAATAAAACTTTCTCCTTATCTTTAAGGCATATTAGAACCTCACCATCCCAATTTAGCTCCCTTCCTCACGTCGATCTAGCCTAACTCTCTCGATATTACTTAGAAAATGGCTATCTCTCGAAATCTCTTACAAGACTAAGCATTTAAAATAAATAATGAGAAAAATAACATTTAATCAAAAAAATACTTCAACCATTCATTAACACAAATAAAAATCATTCAAAACAAACCTAACGCCAAATAAATTAGTTCATGGCAGACTAAGTTCATTCATCATCAACATTAAGTACAAACCCATATAAAATAAAGAAATGAAAGCATAAGGATAAGAGAAACTCCCAAATGAGATATTGTTATGACCCTTAGAACCATCATTGTGAACCGCCTTAGTGGGCTAGCCTCTCTCAAAGTCCTAGCTACTACCCATTCGAAGCTCGACTGTAGAGGGCACCATGAAAAAAGAGGAAAATAAGAAGAAAATGGAGGTTTGTAAGTTATTTCCTCCCTTTCTTAAATCAATCCCAAAAGATCTCTAAAATGTAGGGTATTCATAGGCATTTATAGTAGGGAAGTTTTTAGGGTTTTTGGCCCAAAAATTCCCTTTGTACTCTAGCATTCATGTCCTTCACGTGAATATGAGTCAGGTTGGCAAGTGGTCCCAAAAGCGTCATCATTGCAGTGTAGTTACGTGAGGCTTAGATAGCATGATAGCTTCATATTTTGCTATTTTATCCTTTTATGTGCCCAAAATTTATGTCCAAGAATGTTGTAGCAATATTTTATCTCAATCAACTTCATCATTCCTTCAAAACTTCTAATCTATAATGCTACATTAAATCTTTTTCTCGTTTTCTTTATTTACCAGCATAACACCACAAACAAGAGTTTTTTCCCTTCAACAACGTCAGTTTTAGCAATAAACTTATGCTGCAGCAAAACTTTTCAACCACATGCAACATTATGACCTAAATGCAACTAAATACTATGATAATGGCTTTAAGAAAACCAATAACCTAAGTAAAAAGCCACAAAAATATAGCCTTTTTATGGGGTTATCAAGAGTATTGATACTGTGGGAAGGGTATTGATACCCTCAATAAGGATATCAGCACTAAACCAATTTTAAAACATCAAATATTTTTTTGGTGTCAATACTTAGGATAATATTGATACCATAGTTCAAAAGTATTAATACCCTGGCTAAAAGTATCGATACCACCCATTCTTCTCTGTTTTCAATAGTTATTTTTGGTACCGATACTAAGGGTGGGTATCGATACTCAGGAATCAGTCTCAGTCCTTCAGTATCAGTATCTACGTAAATTTTTATAGGAAAGCCAAATGACTAAGAGATTAGACTTGAGGGGCACAATAACACAATATCACCATCAAATAAAACTACAAGTGAGAACAGTAAAAAACACAGTTACGACTAGAAACAATATCAGTTAGGATGACATAAAACTGACCTTGCATGATAATTGGGAAACATCTAGGACACCCGAGTTACTTTAGCAATTAACAATCATTTTGTTTAAATAGAATATCCAAATATATTCAACAAGTGCACAAGGCACTTTAGTGGATAATTAGGGCATGAGGCTTAAGCACTTACGAGGAGTGGATTAGTCGGGTGTTGTTTTTCGATGGAAAAATTTCATAATCTCACCCTAGGTAGGCTAGAGGGGTGTATGTCCCAAGATGCAACGAAACCCTCAGACCATACCATGATGTTGCTTACCTCATCATTGTGTGCTTTTTATACTTGCTAGCATGATCATTAATGAACATAAGTAGTATGGTTTAGTTGTTAGTGTGGCACTAAGCTAGTGAGCTCAACTTTCAGAATTTGTTTCCGTGCGCAGGTTCTTAGGAAGAGCTTTCAAGTATCTTATCCCGCAGCTTACATTCCAGACAGTCAGAGCAGCAAAGTATTTTTGAGTCTTTATTAGAGGGCATGTATTATTCATAAACCTTCTTGTAATTGAGTTGTAACTCTATTTTTAAATATTCAATTGAATTATTTTGAGATATATTTTGGAAGCTCTCTGATGTAAACTCAAATACTTATGTAATAATTTATGCTTCATTGAGTGGTATTTAAATGATGATTTTACAAATATTTTAATGATAATTTATGGGTTAGCCACTACGGTGGTCTCGTGTGACATTCTAATTGGTCGACCTCGGGTCATATCAGATTAGGGTCAATAGCAATAAAAGTAGAGAATATACTTGTTAAGAAAAAGGACATCAATATTGGACATGAACCATGAGGCGATGATCGATATCGTTATAAGATTAGGAGAGAGACAAAATCCAACTACATAGGTGTTGCTTTTAAGTTTAGTAGTTGGTGTAGTCGGAATATCCAAAACCTGGTCGTCGATAGTGACAGTTGAATCCAATCTTGGAATGCTCACCCTTCTTTTCCATGTTTGTGCTTCCACTATTTGTGTCTTTTTGGGATCACAATAAAGATATCTAGTTAGAGCTTAAGGATTCAATTTTTTCCCTTTTAGATTTATTCTCTCTAAAAAAAGAAAGAAGAGAGAGACGAAGAAGGATGATGTATTTCCTTATGTGGCTAGATAGATCTAATGGAGTGGAGGAGGATGATATGGTTAGTGAGGTGATTTGATTAAAGGGTGGAGATTCATATTTGAGAAAATGGCGAAATGAGAACCTTTGAATTGGAGAAATAGTTGATGGAGTGAATTTAGATACAAAGGAAGTGTTGATGATGGATACAATATCAAGACATCCTATTGATCTGGATCTGACCAAGATTTTTTCCTCCCTTTCATCATAGTCAACGATAATTAACGGTGGTCGACACAATGGCCGATCATGACGAACGATGGTCAGAGATGGTTGAAAGAAAATGGAAGAAATAAAAAGAAGAAAAGAAAAGAAATAAAATGATGGAAATTTTAATTTTTTCCTTATTAGTATATGCATATAGTTTGAGATGAAATTGACATGTTCAAAATGTTTGGGGGACCATAGGTCATAGTTTATTGATAAAATTAAATTGTTCAAAAGTTGAAGGACTAATAAAATGATAGTCATAGTTTAGGGATAAAATTAGAATATTTAAAAGTTTATGAACTAATTCAAAATGAAGGTTATACTTCACGGACATATGATGTAATTAACTCTTCAAAATTCTAATATTGAATTTGAATAACAACTCAATTTGATTGAATTCAAACAATTTATTTTTTTGAAAGAAAATCAGAGTTAAAATTCAAATAATAAATTCTGAGGCAAATTAAAACTAAAGCTATTACTACTTGGTTGAAGACCTAGGTAAGACACGCTAACAAATTTAGACAATTTTTTTTTGCCCTACAAAAAACTTTATTATTAATAAAGCTTAAATTGTATGTTTGGTTAAAATTTTCCTTTAAATCTAGATAAAAAAAAAAGAGTACAACACAGCTAGAAGATTAATATAAAACAGACCTAATTAATCAGACAACCACTATATTATCCAAAAACAAAAAGGGAACATATACTGTGCAACCAAAGGAACAAATGAAAAATAGAGAAGAAATACCTTTTACGATTCTAGCTACTTACCACCATGCTTAAAAAAATTCTCCCCTAAACATTTTGCCTTTGCTAGATGATCAGTAAACTTATTTTTTAATATTTCTTGGCATATATTCTAAGTGTAATATTGATATCAGGCAAATTATTCTATCAATTTCGTTAAAAATATCCCATCAATTTCATACGAGATAATTCGTATACTTTACTCATATATACTCGTATTTATATAAGGAATATATTTTATACGTACATTTTATTAAAAAATAAAAATAAAATGATAGGGATCGAGATTAAAATAAACATGAAATAAATAGAATATTACAATAATTCACAGTTGTATTTAATTTCCATATTGTGGTACGGTATTATAATGACCTCTGATCTTATGCACCATATTTTAGTAAAAGAGAGATCCCATTTTATAATTATTTTTTTATTTGTTTCACTTCACTCATTATTGTTACTTTGTTTTCATCCCTCTTAAAATCTTTTAGTAAATTTATTTCGTTTTATTAGCAAATCGGATGTTTCCAAAAGATGGAGTAAAAAAAAATAGGGTAAACTACATTTATGATACTATTATTTTTAAACTTTTTGTTTTAGTCATTGATTATATAAAAAAAAAGCAGTGTAAATTTATTTCGTTTTTTTCTCTTTTCTAATATTTAGATAGTGACGTAATTTCCTCACATTCAGATTTTTTTTATCTCTCTTTACAAAAATTACATATTAAATTTTTTGTATTTTATTTATTTTGGAATTGTAATAATATTATGTATTTAATAATCGAGTTTTATTACTCCTGTAATTTTATATAATTTAATAAAATAATTTATGTTTAAATCATTATTTTTTTTTTATTAAGATGAGACGATTACAAAGTAACATCTGTCTAAATACTCTCAATTTTTTGACAACGAACAATTACGCCTGCTGCTTCAGTCGTTAATGTTTGAATTTAAGACGTTTATAAATAACAATTATTTTTTATCCTCTGCGATAAATTAATTCGTAAAAGTTTAAATCATTAAGTAACTAAAAACTGGGACAACACTTGAGCCTTTCATTTGATATTTTTCTCATATTAAAAGAAGGTAATAATCAATTACCCTTCTAATTATTTTATACCCCTGACCCTTTTAAATTACATTTAAAACATAATGTTTGATCAAATGTTGAAAAGAAGTTTAATATTCTTTAGAATACTAGCAATTGGCTGCCATGATTGGGAAAATCCCTTGCAACACTACAGTAAAATTGTTCTACAACTGCGTTTTCAACGGCATTTTGAGAGAAAAAGCCACTAACTTTAAACATATAGCCGTGTTTATTCCAAAAATGCCGCAAAATGATAAATTTAGTGGCATTTTTATACAAACGTCACAATAGAGTGTACTTTAGCGGCTTTTGTAAAAAAAGCGCCGCAATAGAGTTAATATATAGTGGCGTTGTTCCAACAACGCCTCAACAGATAAATTGTTTTGCGGCGTTTTTATACAAATGCCACAACAAATCAGTATTTGAGGCGTTTTTGCAAAAAACGTCGTAATAGAGTTGTATATCGTCATTAACAGTGGCGTTGTTTGATCAAACGTCGTAAAATACTCTTAATTTAGTGGCGTTTGTGACCAAACGCAGCAAAAAACTTGTACTTTAGTGGCGTTTTTATAAAACGCCGCAATAGTCATGTGCTTTAGTGGCTTTTTTGACGTAAACGCCGTAATAGTTTTGTCTTTTAGTGGCGTTTTTTAATAAACGTCGTAGTAGTTTTGTCCCTTAGTGGCGTTTTTGTAATAAATACCACAATAGTTTTTTCCCTTAATGGTGTTTTTAATATAAACACCGCCATTGTCCATTCAATTTTCAGATATCCCCAATTCTGCCCGATCCCTTATTTTTATATCCCCAATTCTTCCTCTGATTAGCAGTGCGTATTCATCAAATCGGTGCACCACTCACCACCATCGAACCGCGAATGACCAAGGTTACGCCACCAATCATCAACGTCGCGCTGTTGGTCACCCCTCAAGGCTAAAAAACCGGTAATTTTTGATTGGTTTTAACCCTTTTTAAAGCAAAATTGAGATGTTTTGACCTAGTACATCCATTATAATCGATCTTTCCTTTTGTCTCTCCTCTGTTATCCTTAGCCGCTTCAATCTTTCTTCTCGGGGTTTTTGAATGCATATATATGCTCGTATTGTAAGCTTCTTTCGGGTGGATTAATACCTCCCAATAGAGGTTGCTTCCAGGTATGCATTTACATTTGAATCATCTTTATGTGAATTATTATTTGTAGTTTAATGGATTTTGCTCTTTATTTTCAATTCGTTTTTTGAGTCTATTGTTCAATTAGTTTTAGTATAAGCTTATGAGAGAATTAGGCGTTTTCCAGGAAGCAATTTAGGTGACATCCTATTGCTTTCTTTCGTCATTATTTTTTTTTTGGTTTAATGGATTTTGCTCTTTATTAGCGTGAAACCAACATTGTTACGGTTTGTGTTTGCATAAGTACTAATTATTAGAGCATTGGAAAGGTATATGTCCTTATAAGTTTCCATTAGTTTTGGAATGAATTAATTGAGTTTTGCCCTACCTTTAATGCAGGGGCCTATCTTCCCTTTTATTTTAAGTAGGTTAATTTTTTTTCTCTAGTTCTGTTGGTAACCTTGAATTAATCATAATTATTCATTAATCTAGGAAGTTGAATCTAGTTTTGGTTGGTGTAGGGAGTTAGGGACTTGAGGTTGATGGTGGCAGCTTTCAGTTATAGAATTTTAGTGCTGGAGGCATTTAGGATCAAGGATATTAGATTTCTGCTTCTTTTACTACAGAAATGGCTTAGGGTTCAAATGTTGCTGACTACTAGAATTAGGCAACAAAAACCTATGGTATTGTCGTTATCAAGTTTTCATTTAAGCTATAAGAAAATTAGAGGATAACCAAATGTGTTAGCTGATACATTTGCTTTTGGCATTCACCAGGGAAGATGTATTCCTTGATATATATTCGTCACGCCGTTCTTCTGGTATCGATGTGAACTATAGGAACATGAATCAACCCAAGTATGATCAAAACAAATGAACTTGGATATGTCGAAGCGTTTTAAAGGTTTTCATGCTTTTGAAGGGTCATATCTCTATATTAATGTATGCGAATATGTCCAACATGAATGATAGATACAAATATCTAATAATTATCATAGTCCCTACAAATGTACTAAAAACTGTGGTTACCTGTAAAACAAGAAGCCCATCTTCTGCTAATACTGATTCACAACAACCAAATAAATCTGTATGCTGGAGATGTCCATTAAGGTTTATGATATTTGTTTTTGGTAAGTAATGGGGTAAATTTAGTGTCTAAAGAACTTACCAGGAATAGTGCAAAAAGGTCATTACTCGAGTATAACTCTTCTTACTCAGTTGAGTTGGAAGAAACCGAGTTTCTGTTGGCAATAAGAATCTGCAGGAAAATCTTATGAAAGCAAATGCCAGATGTTGTTAACTCATTGATTGTGACAATTTTGTTACCATTACAAGGTTTAACTCCTTGAAAGTCCATTGCTAATCGAACTCGAAAATGTTCTTGACCAAGAACAAATGTGGATTCAGAAATCACGAGCCGATTGGGTTAAATTTGTTTTTGCATAAAAATTACAAGGATTGGCCTAGGTGAAATTAGTGACATATGTATTTGCAGTTGTAAATTATGCTTTTGATAAATACGTTCATCCACTTAAATATGCATTTTGTATCATTAGGGGGAATATTAATGTTTTTTTATTACTTGAATTCATTATTTTGGCAAAATGGGTCTAATTGAGTATAAGTGACTAAATCTGATAGTTTAATGCTTATGTTTAGGTTCTAACTTTCTCTATAATATTAGCATTTAACATTTGAAATTGAAACTCCAGAAATGCGAAATGGATAAGAGTTGGATGGATTTCTCAAGGGTAGGCGTCGAATATCGAAATGGAGTCGAAATTTTTCTAAATTTAGCTTTTGTGAATGCAAACCAAGAGAATATGATTATTTTCCCTTGTAAGAAGTGTGTTAACATTAATTGGTACATTCGTGAAGTTGTTTACGAGCATCTAGTTATTTTTGGATTCGTTCGGGGGTATAGAAAATGAATATTTCATGGAGAGTTTATATCAGATAGATCTTCTTCCACGAGTTAATCGACTTATCTTGCTCCTTCTCACCATCCAACTGTTAGAGAAGATGACATGGAAGGGACGTTAAGAGATGCATTTAATATGTACAATCATCATTAGTTTGTTACAGAAAATGATTGTGACAATGATGTTAATGATTTCATTGAGATGGGTAGAAGTGGATGTGATGAAGAGCCAAATGGAGAAGCGGCAAAGTTTTACAAGTTGCTGAATGAAATGAATGAATAACTTTATGAGGGATCAAAATTTTCAAAGCTTTCTGATGAGTGTTCAGAATCGTTAATATTTACTCGTTATTTCTTCGATTTTGTGGATTTATTGCTGCTGATTTGGTTGTGTTACGCCTATTTTCGTGCAGGTCCTTACTTTCCAGAATTAGAGACAAAATGTGCATCATATCATATTAGAGTCAATAGCAATACAAGTAGAGAAGATACTTGTTAAGATAAAGGACATCAATAGGTGACATGAACCATGAGGCGATGATCGATATCGTTATAAGATTAGGAGAGAGACAAAATCCAACAACATAGGTGTTGCTTTTAAGTTTAGTAGTTGGTGTAGTCGGAATATCCAAAACATGGTCGTCGATAGTGACAGTTGAATCCAATCTTGGAATGCTCATCCTTTTTTTCCATGTTTGTGCTTCCACTATTTGTGTCTTTTTGGGATCACAATAAAGATATCTAGTTAGAGCTTAAGGATTCAATTTTTTCCCTTTTAGATTTATTCTCTCTAAAAAAAGAAAGAAGAGAGAGACGAAGAAGGATGTTGTATTTCCTTATGTGGCTAGATAGATCTAATGGAGTGGAGAAGGATGATATGGTTAGTGAGGTGATTTGATTAAAGGGTGGATATTCATATTTGAGAAAATGGCGAAATGAGAACCTTTGAATTGGAGAAATAGTTGATGGATTGAATTTAGATACAAAGGAAGTGTTGATGATGGATACAATATCAAGACAACCTATTGATCTGGATCTGAACAAGATTTTTTCCTCCATTTCATCATAGTCAACGGTAATTAACGGTGGTCGACACAATGGCCGATCATGACGAACGATGGTCAGAGATGGTTGAAAGAAAATGGAAGAAATAAAAAGAAGAAAAGAAAAGAAAGAAAATGATGGAAATTTTAATTTTTTTTATATTAGATGTAAAACTATGTCATTTGGTAAAATTTTAACAATGTTGTTTTAATGGTGTGTGAAATAGGAGAGAGAATAAAATTCAGTGAGTAAACATGTAATTTTCCCTTAAACAAATTGTCGAGCATGTTTTAACCTTAGCATGTCGAGTATTTGAATGAGTTTAATTCAAAATTGAGTTAGTTGCATCATATGTCCCTAGACTATAACTCTCATTTTAAATTGATCTTTAAAATTTTGAATATTTCAATTTCATCCCCAAATTATAACTCTCATTCTAAATTAGTCCTTAAACTATTGAACATTTCAATTTCATCCCTAAACTATGACTCTATTTCTAAATTGGTCCCAAACTTTTTGAACATTCCAATCTCATCCCAAATTCATTCAAATATATAATCAGTTTCAACCATAATTTAATCAAAATTTTGTTCCCCCCCAAATATATACTAATATAAATTGGCCTACCGATTTTATTAACAAGGGATGTTATTAGTATATGCATATAGTTTGAGATGAAATTGACATGTTCAAAAAGTTTGGGGGACCATAGGTCATAGTTTAGCGATAAAATTAAATTGTTCAAAAGTTGAAGGACTAATAAAATGATAATCATAGTTTAGGGATAAAATTAGAATATTTAAAAGTTTATGAACTAATTCAAAATGAAGGTCATACTTTACGGACATATGATGTAATTAACTTTTGAAAATTCTAATATTGAATTTGAATAACAACTCAATTTGATTGAATTCAAACAATTTATTTTTTTGAAAGAAAATCAGAGTTAAAATTCAAATAATAAATTCTGAGTCAAATTAAAACTAAAGCTATTACTACTTGGTTGAAGACCTATGTAAGACACGCTAACAAACCTTGAGCTTAATTTAATTCACCGGAGTTTTTAGATAATTTTTTTTTTGCCCAACAAAAAACTTTATTATTAATAAAGCTTAAATTGTATGTTCGGTTAAAATTTTCCTTAAATCTAGATAGAAAACAAAAAAGAGTACACCACAGCTAGAAGATTAATATAAAACAGACCTAATTAATCAGACAACCACTATATTATCCAAAAACAAAAATGGAACATATACTGTGCAACCAAAGGAACAAATGAAAAATAGAGAGGAAATACCTTTTACGATTCTAGCTACTTACCACCATGCTTTAAAAAATTCTCCCCTAAACATTTTGCCTTTGCTAGATGATCAGTAAACTTATTTTTTTATATTTCTTGGCATATATTCTAAGTGTAATATTGATATCAGGCAAATTATTCTATCAATTTCGTTAAAAATATCCCATCAATTTCATACGAGATAATTCGTATACTTTACTCATATATACTCGTATTTATATAAGGAATATATTTTATACGTACATTTTATTAAAAAATAAAAATAAAATGATAGGGATCGAGATTAAAATAAACATGAAATAAATAGAGTATTACAATAATTCACAGTTGTATTGTCTCATGCAAAAAATAATTAAACATATAGCTAGCCTGTTACGAGGAACAGAATAAAACTCATATTCTAAGGGCTCATCCATCTTCTTCGTGGCTTGGGCAAAGAAAAGTATTTAATTTCCATATTGTGGTACGGTATTATAATGACCTCTGATCTTATGCACCATATTTTAGTAAAAGAGAGATCCCATTTTATAATTATTTTTTTATTTGTTTCACTTCACTCATAATTGTTACTCTGTTTTCATCCCTCTTAAAATCTTTTAATAAATTTATTTCGTTTTATTAGCAAATCGGATGTTTCCAAAAGATGGAGTAAAAACAATTAGGGTAAACTACATTTATGATACTTTTATTTTTAAACTTTTTGTTTTAGTCATTGATTATAAAAAAAAGCAGTGTAAATTTATTTTGTTTTCTTCTCTTTTCTAATATTTAGATAGTGACGTAATTTCCTCACATTCAGCTTTTTTTTATCTCTCTTTACAAAAATTACATATTAATTTTTTTGTATTTTATTTATTTTGGAATTGTAATAATATTATGTATTTAATAATCGAGTTTTATTACTCTTGTAATTTTATATAATTTAATAAAATAATTTATGTTTAAATCATTATTTTTTTTATTAAGCTTAGACGATTACAAAGTAACATCTATCTAAATACTCTCAATTTTTTGACAACGAACAATTACGCCTGCTGCTTCAGTCGTTAATGTTCGAATCTAAGACGTTTATAAATAACAATTATTTTTTATCCTTTGCGATAAATTAATTCGTAAAAGTTTAAATCATTAACTAAAAATAGGACAACACTTGAGCCTTTTATTTGATATTTTTCTCATATTAAAAGAAGGTAATAATCAATTACCCTTCTAATTGTTATATACCCCTGACCCTTTTAAATTACATTTAAAACATAATGTTTGATCAAATGTTGAAAAGAAGTTTAATATTCTTTAGAATACTAGCAATTGGCTGCCATGATAGGGAAAATCCCTTGCAACACTACAGTAAAATTGTTCTACAGCTGCGTTTTCAACGGCATTTTGAGAGAAAAAGCCGCTAACTTTAAACATATAGCCGTGTTTATTCCAAAAATGCCGCAAAATGATAAATTTAGCGGCATTTTTATACAAACGTCGCAATAGGGTGTACTTTAGCGGCTTTTGTAAAAAAAGCACCGCAATAGAGTTAATATATAGTGGCGTTGTTCCAACAACGCCTAAACAGATAAATTCTTTTGCGGTGTTTTTATACAAACGCCACAACAAATTAGTATTTGAGGCGTTTTTGCAAAAAAACGTCGCAATAGAGTTGTATATCGTCATTAACAGCGGCGTTGTTTGATCAAAAGCCGTAAAATACTCTTAATTTAGTGGCGTTTGTGACCAAACGCCGCAATAGTCATGTGCTTTAGTGGCTTTTTTGACGTAAACGCCGTAATAGTTTTGTCTTTTAGTGGCATTTTTTAATAAACGCCGCAGTAGTTTTGTCCCTTAGTGGCGTTTTTGTAATAAATGCCACAGTAGATTTTTCCCTTAATGGCGTTTTTAATATAAACACCGCCATTGTCCATTCAATTATCAGATATCCCCAATTCTGCCCGATCCCTTATTTTTTTATCCCCAATTCTTCCTCTGATTAGCAGTGTGTATTCATCAAATCGGTGCACCACTCACCACCGTCGAACCGCGAGTCACCAACGTTGCGCCACCAATCATCATCGTCGCGCTGTTGGTCACCCCTCAAGCCTAAAAAACCGGTAATCTTTTATTGGTTTTAACCCTTTTTAAAGCAAAATTGAGTTGTTTTGACCTAGTGCATCCATTATAATCGATCTTTCCTTTTGTCTCTCCTCTGTTATCGTTAGCCGCTTCATTCTTTCTTCTCAGAGTTTTTGAATGCATATATATGCTCGTATTTTAAGCTTCTTTCGGGTGGATTAATACCTCCCAATAGAGGTTGCTTCCAGGTATGCATTTACATTTGAATCATCTTTATGTGAATTATTATTTGTAGTTTAATGGATTTTGCTCTTTATTTTCAATTCGTTTTTTGAGTCTATTGTTCTATTAGTTTTAGTATAAGCTTATGAGAGAATTAGGCGTTTTCCAGGAAGCAATTTAGGTGACATCCTATTGCTTTCTTTCGTCATTATTTTTTTTTTGGTTTAATGGATTTTGCTCTTTATTAGCGTGAAACCAACATTTTTACGGTTTGTGTTTGCATAAGTACTGATTATTAGAGCATTGGAAAGGTATATGTCCTTATAAGTTTCCATTAGTTTTGGAATGTATTAATTGAGTTTTGCCCTACCTTTAATGCAGGGGCCTATCTTCCCTTTTATTTTCAGTAGGTTAATTTTTTTTCTCTAGTTCTGTTGGTAACCTTGAATTAATCATAATTATTCATTAATCTAGGAAGTTGAATCTAGTTTTGGTTGGTGTAGGGAGTTAGGGACTTGAGGTTGATGGTGGCAGCTTTCAGTTATAGAATTTTTGTGCTGGAGGCATTTAGGATCAAGGATATTAGATTTCTGCTTCTTTTACTACAGAAATGGCTTAGGGTTCAAATGTTGCTGACTACTAGAATTAGGCAACAAAAACCTATGGTATTGTCGTTATCAAGTTTTCATTTAAGCTATAAGAAAATTAGAGGATAACCAAATGTGTTAGCTGATACATTTGCTTTTGGCATTCACCAGGGAAGATGTATTCCTTGATATATATTCGTCACGCCGTTCTTCTGGTATCGATGTGAACTATAGTAACATGAATCGCCCCAAGTATGATCAAAACAAATGAACTTGGATGTGTCGAAGCGTTTTAAAGGTTTTCATGCTTTTGAAGGGTCATATCTCTATATTAATGTATGCGAATATGTCCAACATGAATGATAGATACAAATATCTAATAATTATCATAGTCCCTACAAATGTACTAAAAACTGTGGTTACCTGTAAAACAAGAAGCCCAGCTTCTGCTAATACTGATTCACAACAACCAAATAAATCTGTATGCTGGAGATGTCCATTAAGGTTTATGATATTTGTTTTTGGTAAGTAATGGGGTAAATTTAGTGTCTAAAGAACTTACCAGGAATAGTGCAAAAAGGTCATTACTCGAGTATACCTCTTCATACTCAGTTGAGTTGGAAGAAACCGAGTTTCTGTTGGCAATAAGAATCTGCAGGAAAATCTTATGAAAGCAAATGCCAGATGTTGTTAACTCATTGATTGTGTCAATTTTGTTACCATTACAAGGTTTAACTCCTTGAAAGTCCATTGCTAATCGAACTCGAAAATGTTATTGACCAAGAACAAATGTGGATTCAGAAATCACGAGCCGATTGGGTTAAATTTGTTTTTGCATAAAAATTACAAGGATTGGCCTAGGTGAAATTAGTGACATATGTATTTGCAGTTGTAAATTATGCTTTTGATAAATACGTTCATCCACTTAAATATGCATTTTGTATCATTAGGGGAATATTAATGTTTGTTTATTACTTGAATTCATTATTTTGGCAAAATGGGTCTAATTGAGTATAAGTGATTAAAACCAATAATTCATCCGTTTCTCCCTTCGTAGGTGCTAATTGAGTTGAGCAGCTCGAATTTAATTTGTTTGTGAGGAACTTGTTTGTCAGGAATCAAAGGTAATCTTCTCTCCGTTATACTTTTGGGTAATTATTTTTCTTTATTTCTTGAACCTTTCTCACATGGAACAAAGGTAATCAACTTCGTTGTAAGTTCTTCCTGCCTCTCTCTTTAAGAATGAAACATGAGTTTGTTTAGATCTAAATGCTTGATTTCGATGAAACATCTGTGAAAGTGGTTAGTTCTATACTATGCAGTTGTATATATGCACCCTTATAATTTTTTTAAAATAACAGAGATACACATGCTCCCTTAAAATTTTATCAATTTAAAAGTTTTATAATTTAGGAGTGATTAGTTCTATACTATGCCAATATTATTATGCACTAAATTTGATAGTTTAATGCTTATGTTTAGGTTCTAACTTTCTCTATAATATTAGCATTTAACATTTGAAATTGAAACTCCATAAATGCGAAATGGATAAGAGTTGGATGGATTTCTCAAGGGTAGGCGTCGAAAATATCGAAGTGGAGTCAAAATTTTTCTAAATTTAGCTTTTGTGAATGCAAACCAAGAGAATATGATTATTTTCCCTTGTAAGAAGTGTGTTAACATTAATTGGCACATTCGTGAAGTTGTTTACGAGCGTCTAGTTATTTTTGGATTTGTTCGACGGTATAGAAAATGAATATTTCATGGAGAGTTTATATCAGATAGATCTTTTTCCACGAGTTATTCGACTTATCTTGCTCCTTCTCACCATCCAACTGTTAGAGAAGATGACATGGAAGGGACGTTAAGAGATGCATTTAATATGTACAATCATCATGAGTTTGTTACAGAAAATGATTGTGACAATGATGTTAATGATTTCATTGAGATGGGTAGAAGTGGATGTGATGAAGAGCCAAATGGAGAAGCGGCAAAGTTTTACAAGTTGCTGAATGAAATGAATGAATAACTTTATGAGGGATCAAAATTTTCAAAGCTTTCTGATGAGTGTTCAGAATCGTTAATATTTGATCGTTATTTCTTCGATTTTGTGGATTTATTGCTACTGATTTGGTTGTGTTACGCCTATTTTCGTGCAGGTCCTTACTTTCTAGAATTAGAGACAAAATGGGCGCATTATGCATTTTTTTATTATTTGGTCATGGTTGGATACATGGACACAACTCTGGGCACGACGCGGTCTGACGTGGCAGTTTCTAGAAGGTCCAGTCAGTGGCGGTTTCTAGAAGACTTCCTCAGTACGCCTTCTGGATTATTTTTAGGATTATTTTATTTTATTTTATTTGTTTATCATTAGGCTTTGAGAGGCTATAAATACTCACTTGGGGTAAGCCTAAACTCATCACTTAAATTACAATCTTCTTTTCTCTCTAATTTTATAAAACTTTCTCTTTTTACTTTTCAAGTTTTTTTCATCTTTCTTTTCAAGTTTTGTTTTTAATATGTTAAGTATGACTTTTGTCATGCATAACTAAATTTTTCATAAGCCGAGAGCTAAAGCGATGACTCAATTCCAACAGGAGAATTGAAACATGCCCTTAATATCTTCATAATATCTCTCTCAATCTCTGTGCTTATTTTTCAAAATCAAAACGGTTTTCAAAATCAAAGATAGATTTTGGTCTAGATTGTTGTTGCGATTAAAGGTGTGGGAGGAAGATTCAACTTATAGAAAGCAAATTTGACTTCCTGGGAACACACTTAGCAAGATGGCTTCGCCAAGAGGGAATTGAGATCAGAATTGACGGTTATTGAAGCAACAATCTGAGTCAGTCGCCACGAACTAAAGCGACAATTGATCTACAACAATTGATGTTGATTAGATCAATTTTTGAAGCCAGAATCAAAGATTGCCTTCGGTATTCAATATACAAGATATAGTCACGAGGATTTCCCTTGTAGACAAAGTAACTGACGTGAATCCCGAAGGGAAAATCTAATTCGATGATCAAAAGGAAATTGAGTCAAATAAAGGCTTGAGGCTATTTTTATCATATTTATTTCAATATTTATTCTCTTATTTTTACTTAAATTGCTTTTATTTATTTAATCACTTTTGTTATTTAAATATCTTTTTACTAAACCCCCACATTTACTATTTTCACGCCTAGTGTAAACCAATAAGACATAAATTAAGAATTTTCTATGTCACTGTGGATTCGACCCTTACTTCTCTATACTGCGAATTTCCTTATTTATTATCCGAGAAGAAGGAATTTTATTTGACATCGAAAATGGCAGTTCACTTTCTTTCTACATTCGTCTTTTCCACTTAAAATACTTGGGAGGGTGGACTGGGAACTCTTTTATGCAATTGTTAGAGTTACTAGGAGAAGTTTTTCCTTTTACAAAAATCCCTCAATCATGCAAAGATATGAAGAAAATGATAAAAGATTTGGGTCTTGGATATAACAAAATTCATAGTTGTTGGAATGATTGTATGTTGTATTGGGGTGATCGAAAAAATCAGGATTGTTATCATGTATGCGGAAAATCTTGATGGATGACTAGGGATGCAGAAAATATTACTGAGGATGAAGCTCAACCACGATCAAGAAAGAAATCGGTAAACATTATGTGATATTTTCCTCTCATACCTAGGCTACAAAGATTGTTTATGTCCTCAAAGACTGCTAAGTCTATGAGGTAGCATCATGATGGCAGAACCGATGATGGATTATTAAGGCATCATGCAGATTCTTTAGCTTTAAAGTCATTTAACAACAAGTATCCAAGTTTTGCAAGAGATCATCAAAATGTCAGGCTCGGTCTTGCAACTGATGGGTTTAATCCATTCAAATTAATGAGTACTTCGTATAGTACTTGGCCTGTTATACTTGTTCCATACAATTTGCCTCCTTGGATTTGCATGAAACAATCGTCTTTCATCTTATCCATGATAATCCATGGAGAGAAAGGCCCCGGAAATGATATTGATATTTACATGCAGCCGCTAATTGAAGAGTTGAAAAAGTTATGGGAAGGGGTCGAAACATATGATGTGTTGAAGAAGGAGAACTTTAATTTACGTGCGGCTTTATTATGGACAATTAATATTTTTTCTGCGTATACAAATTTATCTGGTTGGAGTACCAAAGGTCGTTATGCTTGTCCTTGTTGTGCAGCACAAACATGTTCGAAGTGGTTGTTTAATAGAAAGAAGTTCTCTTATATGGGACATCGTCGGTGGTTACCTGATAATCATAGATTTAGATGTTAGAAGAATATGTTTAATGGTGACGAAGAGTTTCGAAATGCTCCTGGCCAAGCAATCGGGTCTAATATATTCTCCATGTTGAAAAATATAATTTTTACTTATGGAAAGATGAATCAACCAACTAATACACGATCAAAGAAAAAGGAAAAGCATGTCAATGAAGAGCTTGAAGTTGACCAACAGAGTGATGATACGTCTGATGAAGAGGATGATCTAAATAAGATAGCCTTATGGAAAAAGAGGAGTATATTCTTCGAGTTGCCTTATTGGAAGAATCAAATTTTAAGACATAATCTTGATGTAATGCATATTGAGAAGAATGTTTGTGAGAATATTATCGAGACAATTCTTAATGATGGCAGAAAATCGAAAGATAATCTCAAGAGTCTACTTGACTTAGTCGACATGGGAATTCGGCATGATCTTCTTCCGCAATTATATCCTAATGGAAAATATTTCTTGCCGCCTTCTATTTTTTCTCTTTCGAAGAAAGAAAAAGAAGTGTTTTGCATGGTGTTGAAGGATATAAAGGTCTCAAATGGGTATGCATCAAATATATCTCGATGTGTCAGTGTTAAAGATCGAAGACTTTATTCTTTAAAGTCACATGATTATCACATATTAATGCAAGATTTACTACCAGTAGCTTTACGCGGTTGCATGTCGAGTAAGATGACGTCTTGTATCATTAAACTTTCTAATATAATGAAAGTCAATTGTGGGAAAGTTTTGATGGTTGAAGAACTTGATAAACTACAAGATCGAGCCGCCTTGACTTTATGCAACTTGGAGAAGATATTTTTGCCTTCATTCTTCACAATTATGGTGCATCTTCTAATTCATCTTTCTCACGAAGCAAGAGTTAGTGGACCAGTTTTCTATCGATGGATGAACACTATAGAGAGGTGTTAATTGAATTATATGCTTCAAATGACTAGTGATTAAACTTTTTTATTAAAATATATTTACATAGTATGTTGTTTTGTGTATAGGTTCTTTGGCAAGGTGAAGTCTTACTTTCGTAATAAGCGTTATCCGAAAGGATCAATTGCTGAAGGGTATTTGGCAGAGGAATGTATGACTTTTTGCTCTAGATATTTGGAAGATGTTGAAACAAGATGGAATAGACCAGATAGAAATGATGTGTTCAGTACTAATGACTTACCTCAACATTATTTGTTTGGAAGTTATGGTCAACCACTAAGGAAAGTTGAAATTGCACTCTTAGATGACACGTCTTGGGTACAAGAACACCGATATGTTCTTTTCCATCATGATTCAATTGATCCCTTTCGCACGTAAGTCTTTCAGACCCAATACTAATAAAATTTCTTAATCTCTTATATTTATCATTCTTTAACGACATAATATACATTATAGTGAGTTTAAAGAAGTCTTGAGATCTCGTGCACGCTCCCAAAGATTACATCAGCAAGAGATACATAAGTTATTCATAGAAACTTTTCATGAATGGTTAGGCCAGACGGTAAGCAACTAAATCATTCCACATACTTATAAATAATATATGTCTTACTTTTTATATCGAAATCAATGCAAATTAACTCACCAATCATGTGTAATAGGTTTGGAGTGGGAGATAAGTTAGTGAAGATGTTAAATGGCTTTCTCAAGGTCCGAATAGAATAGTTAAAAGATATAATGCCTTCCTTATTAATGGGTTCAGGTTCCACATGAAATCTAGTGAAAGATTAAGGAGGACACAAAATTGTGGAGTCGTAGTTATTTCTTCAACTACAAGTTATGCTAGTGTCAGAGACAATAATCCTTTGGAGGGAGATGTTGATTATTATGGAATTCTTATGGACATTATTGAGTTAGATTATTATGGAAAACAAAAGGTTGTGTTGTTTCGATGTGACTGGGTTGATGTAAACAGTAATCGAGGCATAAAAAGAGATAAATTCGGGTTTACAATGGTGAATTTCTCTCGATTAATTCACACTGGTCAACGTTTAATGGACGAACCATATGTATTTTCTTCTCAAGTGAAACAAGTTTTTTACTATTACGATCCAATGGATGACAGTTGGTATGTTGTGCTCTGTAATACCCCCAAAGACTTGATAGACATCAGGGATGGAAATAGAGATGACATTGAAACAAGATCATAATCTTTACCTCTAGTAACATAAAACTTCGATGAAACTATCACTAATACAACATAATTTCAATGGGTTCAGGAGGACGTTGATGAAGATATTTAAGACAACTGATATTACATAAGAATGTCGTAAGATTTTATATCTTAATTAATTAATTTATTTATAATGTTATAACTTTTAACAAGTTGTCCTTCAATATATTCATTAATTAAACCGTTTTCTTACTAAAAATGTTTGTTTATTACAGATATCATGTCGAGGAGAAAAATAAGTGATTTGCGGATTGTTCGAGCTTCAGAAGAGCATGAACAAACAAATAATGAGGATTCGAATGTTGTTGACCCTTACGAAGTTCCTATATATGTTGGAGAAGCTGTAGAAATTCAAGGTAATGTTCGATACATTATTTAATAGTTTGTTCATTTTGAAAACTTACATTTAATAATTTCTTATATAGTTGAAAATGCTAGAACACGCAAGACTAGAGGACGTACAACGTTGAAGGAATTATACCAACTTCCTCTTGGGCACCGTGTCAATGTTTCAAGAAACGATGCCGGTCAACCTATTGGCCTAGAAGCACGGCTTCTATCCGGTTACTTAGGCATAGTTTGACATAATGCTAATCTTTTACCAATCAATTATGAGTCATGGCGCGAAATTCCTAATAGTAACAAAAAGCAGGCTTTGGATTTTGTTAAGGTAACAATGTCATTATAATAGATACTCTATAACAATTCAATAGCAATTTATACTTACTTTGAACACTTATTTGCTGTATAGGAGAAATTTTCTTTAGAGGTCTCTGATGATTATTTAAACCAAGTGATAGGGAAGAGATGCAGAGACCACAAGAGCTCATTAAAAAATACTTCAAGAATGATCTCAGCCTTGAAGAGAAGCTACAAACTATCCCACATGGAATGCTCAGGTACCAATGGGAAGATACAGTCAGATTTTGGAGTTCACAAAAAGGATAGGTATGATTTATTTTTCAAAAATAATTTTAACAAATTATAATTTTGACTTTATAAGTGGTTGTTTGAAATTGTAGGACCAAGAGCATGTTGGTGTTGCTAGCAGGCAACAACAATAGTTTACTCACACAGCTGGATCGAAAAGCTTTGCTTGTGTAGCTAATGACGAGGTATTATAGATTATTCACATAGTTATTTGTATTCCATGTACATACTAACTCAAACTAATTATATTATGATACATTGTAGGAAAATACATCTGGTTCTAAAATTGGCCGAATCAAACTCTTCGACATGACACATACAAAAAAGGATGACACTCCTATGACTGCTTAAGCTGTAGAAATTATGGTACATTTATTTGATAGAGGATTTGAATTATGTTTTATTTATATATGTAGTATGACATTTTTATTTGAATTAATTATTTACTGTATTATTAGGAAAAATTAAGGGGGAAAAGGGCGAAGTATGAAGCTACGGCTTCGAGTCATGGTCTTGTTAATGTGGATGACATTGAAAATCAAGCTATTAATGACGTTTTGGGTCCTGAAAGATATGGACGGGTTCGCTGTCAAGGATCATTCATTACTCCCACCAAATATTTTGGATCCAGTTCATCTCAGTGCATGTCATCACAGTCTCAGTATTCCCAATTAGAAGTTAGTCGTTTAAAACAAAAGTTGGCTGAAATGGATCAACAAATGGCTAACATGAAAGCCAAAAATGAAGCGAGGGAAGCAGAGAGAAAAGCAACAGAAGCACAGAGAGAAGAAGCAGAAGCACAAAGAGAAGCAACATATCAACATAAATGTCAAGAATTTGAAAAGCGACTAGAAGCTATGATGCAGATGTTACAGAAAACACAACCTCAGAATCCACCATCATAGTCTTATTTAAGTTATATGTTTTGTTGATGTTACTAAACAATGTTTAACTGAATTACTATTACGTTATGTAAATTTTTATTTATTATAATGGATTTGATGTTGGTTGTTATGGTCATAGAGTTTGGTGTTATCGATGTCATGTTTGTTGGATAATGGAACAGTTTGAAAACACAGATTTGGGGTAATCGAAGAAAAAATAAATTGTTCACAATTATGTGTTCATTAGCGGCGTTTGTATCAAACAACGCTGCTATATACCAGCCCTTTTACGGCGTTTGTATCCGAAAAATGCCACTATATACGAGATATTTGGTGGTGTTTGTATCCAAAAAACACCGTTATATACCAGATATTTGGCAGCGTTTGTATCCGAAAAATGCCGCTATTTAACAGACATTTGGCGGAGTTTGTATGCAAAAAACGCCGCTATATACCAGACCTTTGGCGGTGTTTGTATACGAAAAATGCCGCTATATACCAGACCTTTTACAGTGTTTGTATGCAAAAAATGCCGCTAAATATCTTAACCTTTTGCGGCATTTTTATAAATGCCACTATAGATGTAGACATTTAACGACGCTTTTGGGACAAATGCCACTAAATCTCACCACCTATTACGGCTTTTTTGAATAAACGACGCTGTATCTCTTCACCTATTGCAGCGCTTTTTGTTATCAAACGCCGTGAACTTTAGTGGCACTAGTTTTCCCGGCACTTCCTGCGGCGTTTTTCATATCGCCACAAGTGTTTTTAGCGGCGCTTAAAAACGACGCTATAGGTCATAAAACAAAGGCCGCAAAAGATCTTTTTTTCTAGCGTTCCACCGGATCCTGGGTTTCTCCTAGCGTAGAAAATTCACAGGCTACTACCCACACAACACTTGGTTTCGAAGACATAAATGTGATAACGGGAATAATCAGGAAACAAAAAACCTAATCGATGAGGTTTTGCTGGAAGATACTAACATGCAAGAAGTTAGAAGATCCTCTGCGGAAAATACCGAAGCTCCTGTTCCAATCGAGAATATCTCGAAACCCTCTTATGACTCAATGGTTATTAACTCCACAAGCAAAGAGAAAAGCCCTATGATCGCGACCCGTGAAGATAACATTAACTTTCAAGATGGTGATGTTACCATTGATACTGGGTCAATCACGGCGATAAAAATACGAAATATTTTCATACCAAAGCCATTACTTAGCACAGAAGGAAAGCCATCACTTCACTTAAGCTACCCGCTGGCAATTGGTCCACTGACCAAAAGAAATTAAAGTTATATGCAACGAATTATTTCAAAGAATTGTTCACAAGCATTACTCCTGTAGCTACTTACAACCATCGCAACCTTTTTCTCACAATTGACCCACAACGAATGTCCCATTTGAATAAACCAATTACGGATTACGAGATTAAAGAAGCTATCTTTAGCATGGGACCTCTAAAAGCACCAGGCGCAGATGGTATGCGGGAGATTTTCTATCAACAAAATTAGGATCTTGTTGGCGAAAGCGTTCGACAATATGTGAAGAAAAGTTTCGCTTGTGAACCCATATCCGAAGCAATGAATAAGACTTCATTGGTGCTGCTCCCTAAAGTTGGTAATCCGGAATCGATCACACAGTTTAGACCAGTCAATCTATGCACAATCATTTATAAAATAGTCACAAAGACTATAGTCAACATAATCAAACCTCTGTTAATCGATTTAATTTCTGAGAATCAGACAAGTTTTATCCCGGGACGATCAATCACTGACAACATCATCCTAGCACAAGAAACAATTCATTCAATGCAACGAAAAAAAGGGAGACAAGGCTGGATGGCAATTAAAATTGATTTGGAAAAACCTATGATCCATTGGAATGGTCCTTCATTAAAGACGCTTTCAGACTTCGGTTATGCCGACAATCTGAAACAAGTCATTATGAATTATGTCAGTTCTTCCACCATGCAGGTAGTCTGGAATGGAGAGTTATCTGACTCTTTCAAACTTCAAGAGGGATTAGACAAGGAGAAGCACTATCACCATATTTATTTGTCCTTTGTATGGAAAGACTAGTGCAAGCAATCCATATTAAATTCAATCAAGGAAGGTGGAAACCTATTAAATTAGTGAAATCAGGCCCAATTATATCTCACCTATTCTTCGCAGACAATCTGATATTATTTGCGGAAGCAGACTGCGATCAACTTGAAGTAATAATAGTTGTCGTACACAAATTCTGCTTAAGCTCAGGACAAAAGGTAAGCACTCGAACCCTAAACCCCCACCTATAAACTCCAACATACCGGATACGATCGGGTTGAGTGAAGCTGCTAATCATAATTTTTCAGTAGGTTCAGCTTATAAATCTCTTGCAGGTCACATAGAAGATCAGCAGGAGTTTATTTGGAAGGCCATTGCTAAAATCCAAACACTACCAAGGATTAAAGCCTTCTTATGGATCACATGTAAAGATCACCTTCTTACCAATGTCGAACGTGTCAGGAGACATATGACCATGGATCCAACTTGTCGAGTCGGTGGAATTGCACCATAAGATACCAGTCATGTGCTAAGGTTCTGTCCAACAGAAATCGAAGTTTGGGAGCAACTAATTCAGCCAGGTAAACTTGTGGAATTCCTTAGTGGCTATATTCAATCTTGGATTACCAGGAACATTGCTTGCAAAGAGTCACCAGCACGTGGAATAGAAGAATGGGGACAGCTATTAGTGCTATTCTATGGACCCTATGGATGAAATGCAACAAATCCATCTTTGAACCCGACATGAATGAAAGCGATAATGCCATAGAAAGGGGTAAAAGAATTGTCCAAGCACTATCAAACTCGAAGAATACGTTCACACAGAGCGACAAAAAACAAAAGATGAAAGCCACAACCTGGTCGCCACCAGACCGTCATTGGTGCAAGATAAACACTTATGGATCAAGAATAACCACCACAGGGGAAGCAGACTGTGGAGGAATCACTAGGAACCATGAAGGATTATGGCTATGGGGTTTCACGAAGAAGATTGGAGTCTGCTCTACCTTGGAAACAGAACTATGGGGGATACTGGAAGGCCTACGAATAACATGGGGGAAAGAAGAGAAGCAAGCCATAATATAGGTCGACAGTAGTGAAGCTATGAGTTTAGTACAGGATAAAACAAAGGAAGGAAGACCGCTCACAATTCTTCAACACATAGACGCATTACGTGAGAAGGAACGGACTACAATGCTGATTCACACTCCAAGAGAAGCCAACAGTGCGGCTGATGCAATGGACAAACACGCATGGACAATTCAGGAAGGATTACATGTTCTCAACCAGGCTCCAGAAACAATCCAAGCTAGGTTAGAAGCTGATAGAATAGTTTAGGATTAGAATCTGAGTTTATTTTCCTTTTTCAACCCCAAAAAAATGTTGAAACGGAATTTATCTCAATTTGAGTTAAAAATTCACAATTATGAAAAATACTGAATTAATATTAATTATTAGTTTAATTACTTTATTTGTCAAATATTATATTTTAATTTATTTAAAAATCAAATATTTTATTATTGAATTTTAATTTATCTATTATGTTATAATATTGTAATCATATAATTCGGTGTAACCTTAAAGTTTTTAAAAAGTTTATTCATAATAATTTAATAATATCAAATATTTTTTAATAATTTGATACAATTTTCTATAATAATTTGACTTATCTTTGTTCATAAATATGAGGATATTAAATGCTTGAACTATTAGAAATTAAGTATATTTTAATAAATAATTAAATGCATTTCAATTTCATTAATTAAATTTATAAGTTTGGTTGAGTTGGTAAACTCGTTTTGTTGACTAGATGAGTTAGTAATATGTAAAATTAATGGTTAATTTGAAGTTATTATGTAGGTAAATTTTATAAATTCCTATAATACTATATATTAAGGGTAGAAAATAAAAAAAATAGAATGGCAATTATGTAGTTACCTTTTCTCTCTTTTCTTGCTTTATGAGAATTTACATCTTGTGTTTTTAATAAAGTAATATTAGAATTTGATTATAAAAAAAATATTCTCTTCCATTTCGTTATAATCTTCTTACGAAGATAACTACAATAATTGGTTTATTCATGTGAAAGTAATCTTTGGATCACAAGATGTTTGAAAGTAATATGTCAAAGAATTGTTCACAAGCATTACTCCTGTAGCTACTTACAGCCAACGCAACCTTTTTCTCACAATTGACCCACAACGAATGTTCCATTTGAATAAACCAATTACGGATTACGAGATTAAAGAAGCTATCTTTAGCATGGGACCTCTAAAAGCACCAGGCGCAGATGGTATGCAGGCGATTTTCTATCAACAAAATTAGGATCTTGTTGGCGAAAGCGTTCAACAATATGTGAAGAAAAGTTTCGCTTGTGAACCCATATCCGAAGCAATGAATAAGACTTCATTGGTGCTGCTCCCTAAAGTTGGCAATCCGAAATCGATCACACAGTTTAGACCAGTCAATCTATGCACAGTCATTTATAAAATAGTCATAAAGATTATAGTCAACATAATCAAACCTCTGTTAATCGATTTAATTTCTGAGAATCAGACAAGTTTTATCCCGGGACGATCGATCACTGACAACATCATCCTAGCACAAGAAACAATTCATTCAATGCAACAAAAAAAGGGAGACAAGGCTGGATGGCAATTAAAATTGATTTGGAAAAACCTATGATCCATTGGAATGGTCCTTCATTAAAGACGCTTTCAGACTTCGGTTGTGCCGACAATCTGAAACAAGTCTTTATGAATTATGTCAGTTCTTCCACCATGCAGGTAGTCTGGAATGGAGAGTTATCTGACTCTTTCAAACTTCAAGAGGGATTAGACAAGGAGAACCATTATCACCATATTTATTTGTCCTCTGTATGGAAAGACTAGTGCAAGCAATTCTTATTAAATTCAATCAAGGAAGGTGGAAACCTATTAAATTAGTGAAATCAGGCCCAATTATATCTCACCTATTCTTCGCAGAGAATCTGATTTTATTTGCGGAAGCTGACTGCGATCAACTTGAAGTAATAATAGTTGTCATACACAAATTCTGCTTAAGCTCAGGACAAAAGTTAAGCATCCCGATAATCCCCTCCTATAAACTCGAACTCTAAACCCCCACCTATAAACTCGAACATACCGGAACGATCGGGTTGAGTGAAGCTGCAAATCATAATTTTTCAGTAGGTTCAGCTTATAAATCTCTTGCAGGTCACATAGAAGATCAGCAGGAGTATATTTGGAAGGCCATTGCTAAAATCCAAACACTACCAAGGATTAAAGCCTTCTTATGGATCACATGTAAAGATCACCTTCTTACCAATGTCGAACGTGTCAGGAGACATATGACCATGGATCCAACTTGTCGAGTCTGTGTAATTGCACCATAAGATACCAGTCATGTGCTAAGGTTATGTCCAAGAGCAATCGCAGTTTGGGAGCAACTAATTCAGCCAGGTAAACTTGTGGAATTCCTTAGTGGCTATATTCAATCTTGGATTACCAGGAACATTGCTTGCAAAGAGTCACCAGCACGTGGAATAGAAGAATGGGGACAGCTATTAGTGCTATTCTATGGACCCTATGGATGAAATGCAACAAATCCATCTTTGAACCCGACATGAATGAAAGCGATAATGCCATAGAAAGGGGTAAAAGAATTGTCCAAGCACTATCAAACTCGAAGAACACGTTCACACAGAGCGACAAAAAACAAAAGATGAAAGCCACAACCTGGTCGCCACCAGACCGTCATTGGTGCAAGATTAACACTGATGGATAAAGAATAACCACCACAGGGGAAGCAGACTGTGGAGGAATCATTAGGAACCATGAAGGATTATGGCTATGGGGTTTCACTAAGAAGATTGGAGTCTGCTCTACCTTGGAAACAGAACTATGGGGGATACTGGAAGGACTACGAATCACATGGGAGAGAGAAGAGAAGCAAGCCATAATATAGGTCGACAGTAGTGAAGCTATGAGTTTAGTGCAGGATAAAACAAAGGAAGGAAGACCACTCACTATTCTTCAACACATAGACGCATTACGTGAGAAGGAACGGACTACAATGCTGATTCACACTCCAAGAGAAGCCGACAGTGCGGCTGATGCAATGGCCAAACACGCATGGACAATTCAGGAAGGATTACATGTTCTCACCCAGGCTCCAGAGAGAATTCAAGCTAGATTAGAAGCTGATAGAGTAGTTTAGGATTAAATGCATTTCAATTTCATTAATTAAAATTATAAGTTTGGTTGAGTTGGTAAACTCGCTTTATTGACTAGATGAGTTAGTAATATGTAAAATTAATGGTTAATTTGAAGTTATTATGTAGGTAAATTTTATAAATTCCTATTATACTATATATTATGGGTAGAAAATTAAAAAAAATAGAATGGCAATTATGTAGTTACCTTTACTCTCTTTTCATGAGAATTTACATCTTGTGCTTTTAATAAAGTAGTATTAGAACTTGATTATAAAAAAATATTCTCTTCCATTTCGTTATAATCTTCTTACGAAGATAACTACAATAATTGGTTTATTCATGTGAAAGTAATCTTTGGATCACAAGATATTTGAAAAAAAAAATTAGTGGGTATGAGGTGTCTGAAGATGAAACAATCATGAAATAAGATAAACAAATATTGTAGAAAAAAATTGAAAGAAAGAGCAACATGTTCTTTAAATAATCCATCAATATTTGGATGATTCGACCTTTGAAATTTAACCGATACAATAGCTTTAAAGGAAGACCGACATGTTCTTGAAAAGTCCTTTAAGGTAGCAGAAAAAGTGAAGAAGATTTGTCTCTAAACATTAAGAAGTGAATTTAAAGCAATCCACATGAATGAATCGAAGATCATATTTCAGTTATTTTTCTAGAGTGCAAGTTATTGTTAATCAATTTAAGATGAATCAAGAAAAAATCTCAAGATCCAAGTAATTGAAAAGATCTTCTGCTCTTTAAATTTAAATAATTTGAGTACATTGTTGTCGCTGCTAGAGAATCCAAGGACTTGAAAACTATGTGTCCATAGAATAATTACGTGGTTCACTACGAACTCATGATGAGAGATTGAACGAAAGTAAAACGGACTATTAGAACCGGTCTTGCAAGAAAAGTTATGCACTTATGAATATGTACTTTATGCTAAAATTCAAACATCTTAATCAAAATGATAATAATATTAAACTCAATCGATAATAATATTAAATTATTAAATGCATTAATCTTGTGCATCACACGTAATAAAACTAATATAATATATTTATTTGAACTTGTTATTGCATGCAAGCCTCGTACTCCAAAAGCAAGAGTTGGAGCCTTACATGTATATTTTTTTAATATAAAATATATGTTAGATTTAAAAGGTAGATGAAAGTTGGGAAATCCGGTAGTGGAGCTTTTAGATTCCATTGTTAATTTATAAGAATGTATATATATAATGGTTTAGTGGGTTGCTATCGTGCTTTTCTTATTCATTTTTATGTTTTAAAAAGAATGCAAAATTTGTCAAAATTAAGTAGATCTTATTTTCTCTTCTAATAATGCTTTCTTTATATAATTAAATACCATTGTACAAAGATAAGGTCAACTGTTGCACTCGGAGATGAGCACTATTGTATACAAGATAAAATCAAATTTCTTGAATTTTCTGTTTGGTTGGTAAGAAATTCTGATAGTTATTTTTGGTTTTCTGTGAAAACGTTATCACCTTAAATTTTTCCACATTAATCTCAAAATTTTATTATTAATAATTTTATCAAAAAATAAAAAAAATATCATTACAGTTGTCGCGGTCGACTTTTGGGTGGGTCCGGAATTGGGCTTCCACTTAAATAAATGGGTTAGAGTCACCATCGATCATTTAAAAAATATTTAGGATGATCGGACATCATCTTACCTGATATGTGTTTTACCAAAAATATGTCGGATTCGGGAGTCGGTTACAGCCAATGAAGGATTAGCACCCTTGAACTGACCTTTCTGTACCATTTAATTTGTCAGTTGTCTTAATTGCGAAAATTAAAATTTAAAGACTCGATTTAGATTACTTACCTTTGATCGATTGAAATTATCTCTAAAAAGTTGAAAACATTATATTATAAAATAAAAGAAATATTACATAAAAATAAAATTAAAAAAAATAAATCAAAGAAGGAAATATTAAATTTTAAAAAATGCTATATAAAAAATGTTAAAAGAAAAAATAAAATATTAAATTTCAGAAAATAAAAATAAAAAATGTTAAAAGAGAAAATAAAAATAAAACAAAATAAAAAAAAAGAAGTGAGAAAAAATAAAACAAAATAATAATAAATAAAAGAGAAATATAATAAAATAATAAATAATAGTAATAAAGATAAAAAGAGGGTTTTTAAAAGTTGTTTTAAAATAAAACATAAGAATTAAATAAAGAAAATAATTAAATAAATAATCTAAAGAGATTAAGATAAAGAGAAACTTATAGTGAAAGCAGCCTCAGACTTCAGCTTTACCTCAAATTCCTCGGATCATCGAAACATATCTTTACTTCAAAATTCACATCGGCTTACAAGGACAATTCCTCGATACTAACTTGGATTATGTTATTTCAACAATAACTGGTTTTGATCTAAGTTTCCTCTTAGCAAACAATTTTTCTAAATGTGTTCTCAAAAAGTCAAATATACTTCAATAAGCAAGCCCTTAATTTTCACGTTTGAAATTGAGTTATCGCTTTAGCCTTCGACTTAAAAGAAAATTAGCATAATTGTTGAAAAAGAAATTTAAAAGAAAATAAAGAAGTGTGCAAAAAATAGAGAGAAAGCTAGAGAGAAGAATAGGATTTTAGTCTCATATGTGAGAGAGTGTGTCTAGGCTTACCCTGAGAGGGTATTTATAGCCTTCAAATTCCTAAAAACAAGCTAAAGATTATTTCTAAAATAATATATTTTATCCTAATTAAAATACTTAAAACTATTTAAACTAAAATATCTAAAACAAAGATAAAATAAAATAATATTTAAAATAATATCATAAATCCTAAGTGAAATACTAACATCTATTTAAACTAAAATACAAAGATAAAATATAATATTTATATATATACTAAATAATCCTTAGACAAAAATGAGTGTCTACAGCTGCCCCTCTTTGTCATTTTTTGAGGAACGAAAAATAGTACAAAGATAAAATGACACAAATTTTCATTCGGTAGTTGCGGATGACTCCTCCGTCATTCTTGAAATGATATCCTTCTTCATGAAATTGGAATTTGAATCGGAAGGAGGCTTCTTGTTGCCAAATTGTAGTCAACCTTGGTCTTCTTCTCAGTTTAAAGACCTCAGTTTGAAAATTCAACCGGAAAGTAGTTCATTTATGCTACCATATGGTTGATATGCCCTCGAGCTGAATGGAATCGAACTCGAAGGGTTTTTTTTTATAGAGAGCTCTTCTCGCCTTAAGCTATACTGTAAATTTGGCTGGGAGATGGTTCCTTGTTGCTAAATCACAACCAACCTAGGTCTTCTTCTTGACTTAAAGATCATAGTTTAAATTTTAACCGGAAAGTAGTTCCTCGTTCTTACCATGCGATTGATATGCCTTCGAGCTGAATGGAATCGAACTTGAAAGTTTTGTTAACATATATCCCTTCTCGCCTTGAGCTATGCTGTAAATTTGGCTGGGAGATAGTTCCTTGTTGCTAAATCACAGTAAACCTTGGTATTCTTCTTGATTTAAAGACCTTAGTTTAAACTTCAACTGGAAAGTAGTTCATCGCTGCTACCATGTGGTTGATATGTCATCGAGCTGAATGGAATTGAACTCGAAAGTCATGTGGTATATTCTTCAGGTGGTTCCTCTTTGCGGGTCTGAACCAGGTGAGATGATCTTTGGATGACTCCCCTTTACGAGAAAGTCATATGGGATATTCTTCAAGTGACTCCTCTTGGTGAGAAAGCCAAGTGAGGTAGTCTTTCAGCTAGATATCATCGGTCGTGGAGTTAAAATCTGGCTTGAAAAGGTAAAATTTTAATTGGTTAGTGTTTTCTTTTGATTATGGTTGGTTCTTGCAAACTTAAGTGTTATGTAAGCTTAAGGAAAGGTTATATGAGATTAAAACTATGAGATGGAGGAAATATTAGAGATTTAATAAAATGAGTTTTTAAATGATATGTTGATATATGAGTGTTTATTGATGTTTATTGGTAGAATTGACTTGTCAAAGAGGTAAATGAAAGATTAGAAGCATTGGGTAGGATTAAGAACATATTAAAAAAAGTGGTGTGATTCTTAAAATTGAATGTTCGTGGAAGATTTTATATGTTTTAAGAAACTAAATGAAGGAAAGTTACTATGGATAGGTAAAGAAGAGCTTAATTTTTTGTATGGTGTAAACATAACGAAATTTGACTCTATTTGGGATGATAATCGGGCTGAAAACTGGAAATTATGGGCACGGGTATCGGTACTAAAAGAACAGTACATATACTATAGGCTTAAAATCAGTAGAATCTTTTGAGTAGTATCGATACTGATTCAAGTTGTATCGATACCAAGAGGAGAGTATCGATACCAAGAGGGGAGTATCGATACCAAGATGATGGTATCGATACCATTGATCACAAAATGCAAAAATGGTATCGGTACCGAAATAGAGTATCGATACCATAGTATAGTAGTATCGATACCGTTGTTGGGGTATCGATACTATTGAGCCAGAAATGTTAAAAATAGGCTGATATTGTTATAGAAATTTAATAATATATACTCTTGAGTAATGTTTAAGCATAATTGTTAAGAAATATACTAACAATTGATATTGTACGTACCTTTATTGGATGCTTGAGTAGATCAAAATCAAGTTCTCGATCCAAGTAAAACTAAAGGCAAAGGCAAAGGACCAGAGTGATCAACTTTGCATTTTGGATATAATAGCGAGACAATCTAGGTGAGTACATTTAGTATGTATGTATATGTTACGGTATTCATAGATGTATGATTAATTAACATATGTATGGTGATTATATAATGCCACTTTGTGTGCTAAAAGTTAAGAAATTAATATTTTGTTAATGAAATTTCGTATGAGCACTTCGGGTGCAAAAAGTTAAGAAATTTATAATTTGTTTATGAATTTCCGTAAAATAACTTTATGTGCGAAAACTAAGATATTATATGAATTTCTTTATTGGGATTGTGGGTGCAACCCATGTAAATTATAGTAAGATTGTGGGATTATTTCATTGGCACTATAGGTATAAACAATAGAATGTATAAAGATTTGAAAGAATTAATCGATATTATGAATAATTATTATAGTACAAACTGTTCTAAAATACAAGATAAAGACCTAACTGTGCATTTGACAGAAAGGTGCGAATCATGCCAGTTAAATGAAAGGCTAAGTGCCTTTGAGGCCTAACTGTGCATTTGACAGAAAGGTGTCAATCATGCCAGTTAGATGAAAGGATACGTACCTTTGAGGCCTAACTGTGTATTTGATAAAAAGGTGTCAATCATGTCAGTTAGATGAAAGGCTAAGTGTCTTAGAGGCCTAACTGTGCATTTGACAGAAATGTGTCAATCATGCCAGTTAGATGAAAGGCTAAGTGCCTTTGAGGCCTAACTGTGAATTTGACAGAAAGGTGTCAATCATGTCAGTTAAATGAATGGCTAAGTTCATTTGAGGCCTAACTGTGCATTTGACAGAAAGGTGTCAATCATGCCAATTAGATGAAAAGCTAAGTCCCTTTGAGACCTAATTTGCATTTGACAAAAAGGTGTCAATCATGCCAGTTAGATGGAAGGCTAAGTGCCTTTGAGGCCTAACTGTGCATTTGACAAAAAGGTGTCGATGATGCCAGTTAGATGAATGGTTAAATACCATTTAGTAAGAGATTAATTGCCTAGTTGTGTATTTGACAGAAAGGTGTCAATGATGTCAGTTAGATGAAAGGTTAAATACCTTTGTGTAAAAGATTAATAGCCTAGTTGTGCATTTGACAAAAAGGTGTCAATGATGCCAGTTAGATGAAAGGTTAAATACCTTTGAGTAAAAGATTAATAGCCTAGCTGTGCATTTGGCAGAAAGGTGATAATCATGCAAGATAGATGAAAGGCTAAATGTTTTTGGGTAAAAGACTAAAGGATATAAAAATGAAATTTTGATATAAATAGTGCATAAGTGGTATGACAGGATGATGTATATATGTAATGTACATCAATGCATAATGGGTATGAATTGATGTTATAAAGTAAAATATAAATAGTACATAATGGACATGAAAGGAAGCCCAAATGAAACTACAAAATGGTGTATTACCAGTATTTAAGATGCCGCACATGACAGTTATAAAAGATACATGATCAATTGATACTTTGGTGCAATACATGTATAGTACTTTCTAATTTAACGTACACCGTGGAAATAAAGAATTATTGGGGAAAATATTTATAAGGATAGATAAGCTGGGCCTACTAAGAATAATTTAGATGACTTTATTTAAATAATTATGGTGTAACTGAGAAGGGCATATCTGGTCCTTATGGATCTTGTAATTTATCTCGTCCTTCAGTATTTATAAGATATTTATGTAAAAAAATTTGATATCTTATAGTATTATGTCTCAATAATTAAATACTTAACGTGTGTTGATTTCACACGTAGGTAAAGGCAAAGATTAGTTGAGTAAGGAGTGCAATAGTAGCAGCAGTGATCATCAATTAAGGTTAACCCGTCAGTAACATTAGGATAATTTTATTCCTTTTAAAAACTTAGTTTTCATACAATTGAACTAAATTAAATATTTTTAATGTATTTAAGTTGATAATTTTAGTATTTTCATTCAATGAATATCATACTATGAGGTTGTTAAAAATTGAAACAAAATTCTACAGTTTTTCAAATGACAAAATGTTTTAAAAGTGATGTGACATTCGTATCTTGTGTACGGAAAGGTATACGGGGATGGGTGTTACATTTATTGGTATCAGAGCTACAGGTTCAGCCAATTCTTGGCTGAAACTGAGTTCATTTGAAATGAGATAAATGGATTACATGCCACTAAGATTTTCAAGGTTACTGACATGGTGTCATTAGAGTGTAATTGTTGAGACTACTTACTAACTGTAATGTTATTACTATGCATGTTCTAATAGATGTTAGAATCCCCGAACTCGCGTAGAGCGAGGGAACAAGAGATGAGAGAAGGGACTGGTAGCGAAAGTTATGAGGCTAATAGTGAGCAGTCAGTCCCATCTGAAAATTCTAGTGCGCCTGCACATTAAGGGATGTCGGTACCAGTGTATGGAGCTTTTATGCAAGCTCTCGATGGTATATTAACCAGTTTTCAACCTCCTTCACCTCCCCCTGCTCTTCCAGCACATAGAATATTGATCCCAAAAGAGATGAAGAGCTTGAGAGCTCCAGAGTTTTGGGGAAAAGATAATGAAAGGTCCTACGGAGGCCGACTTATGGTTAAATGATGTTATAATAATACTAAAAAAATCTTCATTGTTTGGATCCGAAAAAGTTAGGTGGAGCTATATCTTTACTTAGAGGATGAGCTCGAGTATGGTGGTCAAATACTACAATGTATGCACCACCGGAGCAAGTGACCTGGCAATTCTTCTTGGAATAATTCAATAACAAGTATGTGGGTGAACAATTCAAATGGGAAATGCTATTAAAGTTCCTAAATTTGAAACAAGGTGATCAAGCAGTACATAAGTACAAGGTTGAGTATAATAAGTTGAGCCGTTTTGCTACGGAGGTGGTTCCAAATGACAAGGCGCGACGTGATT
The DNA here is from genome assembly GCF_006381635.1 of Hibiscus syriacus. Lineage (NCBI taxonomy): Eukaryota > Viridiplantae > Streptophyta > Magnoliopsida > Malvales > Malvaceae > Hibiscus > Hibiscus syriacus. Next base: position 890,258 of record NW_024063472.1, read on the forward strand.
GGTTTATTGAAGGGTTGAGGCCAAAATTGAAAGATATGATATTGGCTTTGAGTTTTCCTAACTTACAAGAAGTTATTAACCAAGCCAAAGTTATCGAGAGAGCTCAAGATGAGACATTAGCAGTGAAAACAAGTTTGTAGATGGGAAAAAGGGTTGGAATGCCTTCAATTCCCCATTATGTTAAGAGAGGCAAGGGCTCATGTTCAAGATATATGAACAAAAAGGGTTTTAATGCAGCTTCAAAGAAAACAAAATAGTCCCAGTCGGTTGTTGCTAGCTCGGGAAGAGCAGTTGGAGAAAGAATTGTATGCCAGACATGTGAAATAGTACACCGGGGAGTATGCAGACTTCTTAGTGAAGCTTGCTTTCAATGTGGCGAGACTGTTCACTTGGCCCGAAATTGTTCAAAGAAATCTGGGGATAATTCGGTGCAATCTGAAAGATTTGTGGCAGTCTCTAATAGAAGCAGAGGAAGAGGAAGATCAAGGGGACAAGATGAATCTTTACAGTGACAAGAGACTCAGGGAGTTGCCATAATCTATAATATTAAGACCAATGAGGATCAGGATGACCCAAAAATTTTAGCAGGTAGCATGTATTTTTATAAGTTGACCCTTGGTCTATGCACTGACATTAGTAAAAATTTGGTTAGAGCTAGAAGAATTCCTTTATAACCAAACTTGAGTACAATGATAGTCGTAAACCTTAATGGGTCTTGGTGCAAGTGTGAATAGATAGGTAGTAAACAATTAATAAAGAATTCCAGGGGCTATGTTTCCGGTGAATTTTATGAATTTACCCATCGATGTTTTAAGATCATATAGGGAATAGGTTGTTTGTCTCTAGAGATAATTAGTCCAGGAAGGTGAAGAAGGTATGGAATTATAGTTTTTGAGGGAAGGTAAAATCATAACTTAAAGTGATAATGACAACGACGGTGAAGAAAATGATGTCAGATATATATTATATATATATATATATATATATAGCTTTTCTGGCTAATATGATAGATGTTTAAATTAATTAAAATAGAATTTTCAGATAGTTTCACAAAATAGGGAATTGATAGATGTCTTTTGTGATAAATCTATGTGGTTTGTATGGATGCATTTATCAACGAATCAGGAAGTGTGCTTATGTACAAGGGTAAGGTTATAGTATATGCCTCAATATAGTCAAAGACCCCCAAGAGGAATTATCTAAGCATGATTTACAGTCGGCAGTAGTCAAGTTCCCTTAAAAGGATTTGACGTCATTATTTGTATAGTAAGTTGTACTAATTACAAAAGCCTAAAATACAGGTGAAATGAAAGAGAGTGAAACTGAGACAGGAAAGACGAACGATTTTTTAATAATAATTCTATAGGTAGTCAATAAAGAGATTAATGACTTTTGAGGTCAGGTTCAACGAATATTCGTATAATCCTGGAAAGCTTTTTATTTTTGATAGTTAAGAGTTTAGAAAGATATTTGGTTGAGGCATTAAGTCAGTTGACTATGCATTCAGGTGGAAGTAAAACGTATCGAAATTTAAAGAGTCGGTTGAGTGGCCTGAGTTGAATAGGGACATCATGAAAATTTTTGCAAAATGTCTGACATACAATTAGTGGAAAAGTTGAACATCAAGTATCTTCTAAATTGTTTCAATCAATCTTGAATCAGAAATAGAAAATGGGTCATGAGAAAATAAAGATTCAATTAGAATTCAATTATGAAAAAGAACCAATACAAATTTGTATTAGAGAAATTCAAAAATCGCGTAATAAAACGATTCATATGGTTGAGGTATTGTGGTAAACGCATAAAGTCTTTAAATTCGAGGACAAATTTTCTTAAGGGGTGTAGAATTGTAATACCCCAAATATCAGGTCAGGGACTAAATTTTAAAAAATTAAAATTTGAAGATTTATTTGAATAATAGATAAAAGATGAGAAAATGATTTGGAATAGTGTTTTAAACTAAATTGCAACAATATATGAATTAAGAGGGCATTTTGGTTCTCAAAGGGGAAAATGAATTTAAAATTCATTTTTATAAGGTATTAAAGAAAAAATAGCCAAAGGGAATTTAGGTTATGAAAAGGCCATCTCTTTTTTCTTCTTCTTCCCGTGGAAATAACTCTCCCCCATAGCAAAGGTAAATTTTTAATTGGTTATTGTTTCTTTTCGATTATGGTTGGTTCTTGCAAACTTAAGTGTTATGTAAGCTTAAGGAAAGGTTATATAAGATTAAAACTATGAGATGCAGAAAATATTAGAGATTTAAGAAAATGGGTTTTTAAATGATATGTTGATATATGAGTGTTTATTGATGTTTATTGGTAGAATTGACTTGTCAAAGAGGTAAATGAAATATTAGAAGCAGCGGGTAGGATTAAGAACTTATTAGAAAAAGTGGTGTGATTCTTAGAATTGAATGTTCGTGGAAGATTTTAGATGTTTTAAGAAACTAAATGAAGGAAAGTTAGTATGGATAGGTAAAGAAGAGCTTAATTTTTTTATGGTGTCAACATAACAAAATTTGACCCTATTTGGGATGATAATCCGGCTGAAACTGGAAATTCTGGGCACGGGTATCGGTACTGATAGAATAATACGGATATTATAGGCTTAAAATCAGTAGAATCTGTTGAGTAGTATCTATACCGATTCAAGTGGTATCGATACCAAGAGGGGAGTATCGATACCATTGATCACAGAATGCAAAAATGGTATCAGTACCATAATAGAGTATTGATACCATAGTATAGTATTATCGATATCGTGGTGGGCATATCGATACTATTGAGCCAGAAATATTAAAAATAGGCTGATATTGTTATATAAATTTAATAATATGTACTCTTGAGTAACGTTTAAGTATAATTGTTAGGAAATATACTAACAATTGATATTGTACCTGTCTTTATTGGATTCTTGAGTAGATCGAAATCAACCTCCCAAGTCAAGCAAAACTAAAGGTAAAGGCAAAGTACCGGAGTGATCAACTTTGCATTTTAGATATAATAGCGAGACAATCCAGGTGAGTACATTTAGTATGTATGTATATGTTACGGTATTCATAGATGTATAATTAATTGATATATGTATGGTGATTACATAATGACACTTTGTTTGCAAAAAGTTAAGAAATTCATAATTTGTTTATGAAATTTCGTATGGGCACTTCGGGTGCGAAAAGTTAAGAAATGCATAATTTATTTATAAATTTCCTTATAAGAACTTTATGTGCAAAAACTTTGAAATTATACGAATTTCTTTATTGGGATTGCGGGTGCAACCCATGTAAATTATAATAAGATTGTGGGATTATTGCATTGGCACTATAGGTATAAACAATAGAATGTATAAAGATTTGAAAGAGTTAATTAATATTATGAATAATTATTATAGTAGAAAATGTTCTAAAATACAAGATAATGACCTAACTGTGCATTTGACATAAAGGTGTCAATCATGCCAATTAGATGAAAGGCTAAGTGCCTTTGAGACCTAACTGTGCATTTGACAGAAAAGTGACAATTATGCTAGTTAGATGAAAGGCTAAGTGCCTTTGAGGCCTAACTGTGAATTTGATAGAAAAGTGTCAATCATGTCAGTTAGATGAAATGCTAAGTGCCTTTGAAGCCTAACTGTACATTTGACAAAAAGATGTCAATCATGCTAGTTAGATGAAAGGCTAAGTGCCTTTGAGACCTAACTGTGCATTTGACAGAAAGGTGTCAACCATACTAGTTAGATGAAAGGCTAAGTGCCTTTGAGGCCTAACTGTGCATTTGACAGAAAGGTGTCAACCATGCCAGTTAGATGAAAGGCTAAGTGCCTTTGAAGCCTAACTATGCATTTGACAGAAAGATGTCAATGATGCCAGTTAGATGGAAGGTTAAATACCTTTGATTAAAAGATTTATAGCCTAGTTGTGCATTTGACAGGAATGTGTCAATTATGCCAGTTAGATGAACGGTTAAATACCATTAAGTAAGGGATTAATAGCCTAGTTGTTCATTTGACATAAAGGTGTCAATGATTCCAGTTAGATGAAAGGTTAAATACCTTTGAGTAAAAGATTAATAGCCTTGTTGTGCATTCGGCAGAAAGGTATCAATGATGCCAGTTAGATGAAAGGTTAAATACCTTTGAGTAAAAGATTAATAGCCTAGTTCTGTATTTGGTAGAAAGATGTCAATCATGAAAGTTAGATGAAAAGCTAAATGTCTTTGGGTAAAAGACTAAAGGAAATAAAAATTAAATTTTGACGTAGATAGTGCATAAGTAGTATGACAAGATGTTGTATATATTTAATGTACATCAATGCACAATTGGTATGAATGAATGTTATAAAGGAAAAAGTAAACAGTACATAATGGGCATGAAAGGATTCCCAAATGAAAATAAAAAATGGTTTATTACCAGTATTTAAGATGTAGTCCATTATGGTTATAAAAGATACACGATCAATTGGCACTTTGGTGTAATACATGTGACTGCATTTTGTGAATACTATATATGGGTACAGAAATATTTGCAAGTATACACAATCGAACAAGTAATATAGTGATGAGTGAGTATCGTCTCCACAGGGATTGGAGGAAATTGATAAGTTTAATTAAATCTATTCACTCTGTCGCCTAATTAAAGTTAGTGATGGTATGTACAAATGAGAATGTTATGGCAAAATGAAATGGATGTTGTGGAAATGGAATGGTGCTAGTATGGTAGGAAATGGATATGTCATGGCAAAGTGGATGGAAATGTCTCGGTAAATTAAATTTTGTTGAATGCAAACAAATGAAAATGTAAAGGAAAAATAAAATGTAAATATGGATTTGATTACTAGGACTTTATCTTCCTCACACGACAAGCTACTATAGGAATGAGTGATAGGAGTCACTTAGGAAAATCTATGTCTATTTCTCAGAATGGTCTTACTTCTTTGCCTTATATGCCCGACAGAGTATACTAGGGTGCCCTATGCTATCTCTAGTAAGGGACTCGATAGATAGAAGATGCCTTGGCAAAACCAATTAGCGTATGCCCCTGCAGTGATCCTATTGGTCCAGATAACAAGATATGTCTCGGCAATACCTTTTGCGGCAGTATTAACATCTAACCTATCGTTCATGTACAACTCCTTTTAGTCGAATGAAATCCTAGCCTTATCTCTAACGTGGATTAGGCCTAGTTACTATCTAGAACCCCTTGCTTATGTGGTTCCTCCCTAGTTTCTCTCAAACACTAAGGATGTGCTACCTAGACATTCTCTCGAACACGAAGTAATCTCCTAAGGAATGGCTACTCTCATAGCTCCTACAACCTTAAGGTACTAAGATCCATAAAAAAATAGATAATAACATAGAAAAACAACCATTCATTAAAGAAAATCTTAAATATCCAAAATAAACTCCCACCAAATAATATTAGTTCATGGTGGGGTTCGAAATAAGTAAGCACAAAGCAAGTTAATCCGTTTCTTACAACCCAAATGATAAAATATAAAGGAAAGAGCAAAAGGAAGGAGAAAAAGCCAACGTGCACTGCTAGAGCTTCCCTCGGGCACCATGAGAACTGTCCTAACGAACTAGCTCCTCTCAGACACCTAGAACGCCACTCCCTCTAGCTTGTCAACGGAGGAATACCACAGAAAATCGGATTGGTGGAAAAAGGAGATACCTTTTTCTCTTTTAATTTAAGCTCAAAACAGCATGTGTAAAGTCTCCTACCATTTTGGCTTCATACTCTATTTATGTGGAGAAAACCATAAATGTTTGTGTCAAAATTCTAAAGATACCCCAAATCATGCTTAATTCACGTGACGATCGGGCAGAGCTGACAGTGGTCCCCCAGGGCAGCTAGCATTGATCCAGCCTGGGTGGCTGGCTGAGTACTTGACAGGATCCTCTTACAGCAGGTAAAGGACTGACAGAATCAGGAGCAGGGCGACATGCTCCAACAAGATCGGTTGTAGCAGCGCTGATCCGGGCTGGCTGGCTTCTCTCTCATGGTCAGAGATCATGCAAAAATAGGGACAGCTGGATCAAAAACATCTTCTTTTATTTTGTTCGCTCTCGAAATGCCAACTGGTTCGGCATTTACATTCTTCTCAGCAGTCTCCTTATGTCACGACATTTCCCTTTTTCTTTTCCTTACTCTAAAATCCTGCATATCACCAAACAAATACCTTCCCCATAAAGCATCACTGATTACAAAAGAAAATGCCACGACAAATAGAATTCCACCACATGCAACTATATTCTCCTACATGCATCTATATGATCCTAAATGAGCTCTTAGACAATCAATAACATAAGTGAAAAGGTCCCAAATATGACTTTTTTACGGAGTTATCATACCCCCAAACTTAAGCTATTTCTTGTCCTCAAGCAATGGATAATATTAAGCAAAACAAAAATACCATGGCAAGTTCAGAAGAATAATAGTTATATGGGATAAAATTTCATCCCTCAGAACATTTGGCTTCAACATGTTAGACTAGTTTGAGAAATCAAGTAATGTCCTCTAGGGCAAGATTCTTTTTGTGGGTGTGTGCGTGTTTGTATCCAGTCCATACTTAACAAACCTAAAAAATTTCTAAGCAAGCTTTCTTAATTTGCCATGACTTTTACAATTTTTACTCCCACATTATTTTCTTTTCCTTCATTAACTCTGCTACGAGGGGAGTTAACCCATCACACCTACCATCCCACACTCTAGGTGAAAGGGAGCATACCTTCCACCCCCGAGCTAGTCAGGTAGAATCATCCCATGACTACTTTCATTCACTCATATATCGTGGCTATTATTTATTTAAATGTAGTTTCTAGGCAATGCGATGGTATAGTGGAGTGTCCCTCTACAGATTTTCCAAAGCATTTATTCACAACTTCATTTTTTTAATGTGGGGGTTTTCATCATTCAAAGTTTTATGCCACGACATTCAAGAATTTTCTTAATGTGGGTGATATGCTGTGGCAATTTTATGTCGTACTCCATATTTTTGTAATGCCTTTGCAATTAGCTTGTTATAAAAGTGAGTTCCCTCGTCACTGATGATGGCTTTTGATACTCCAAATCGAGTAAAGATGTTCTTGTGAAGGAATTTGAGTACAATTTTAGAGTCATTCCTCGGTGTGACAATTACTTCGACCCACTTAGATACTTAGTGCATCGTAATCAAAATATACAAATCTACAAAAGAAGATGGGAATGGTCCCATGAAATCAATGCCCCAAACGTCAAAGAGATCTATCTGCAAAATGTTTTGCAATGACATTTCGTGTCGTCTTGAAATGTTTCCATTGCGCTGGCATCTATCGCATGCTTTGCAAAATTCTTAAGCATCCTTAAACAATGATGGCCAGTAGAAGCATGATTGAAGGACCTTTGGAGCAGTTCTTGCACCTCCAAAACACCCTCTATAGGGTGTTGTGTGGCAATGGTGTAGAATGTCTCGTTGCCCCTCTTCGGGGACACATCGTCGAATCATCTGATCGGCGCATTGTTTAAACAAATATGTTTTTTCCAAAATAGAACTTGGCATTATGCTGAAACTTCTTCTTACCATGGTTGTTTAATTCATAAGGAAAAATACCACTAATAAGAAAATTAACAAGGTCAGCGTACCACGGGATTGTCGTGGCATATAAAATTTTCTCATCAGGGAATTCTTCTTTAATATAAAAAATGTCATGGCATTCTGAAATGTTCTTTAGCCTAAATGAATGATCTGAAACCTGATTCTCAGTACCATTCCTATCAATTATCTCTAAGTCGAACTACTACAGTAGTAATATCCACCTAATAAGTCTAGGCTTGGCATATTTCTTGTTCACTAAGTATTTTATAGCTGAGTGTTTAGTGTGAACTATGACTTTGGTGCCAATCAAATATGGTCTAAACTTGTCAAATGCAAATACCACAACAAGTAATTCTTTCTCAGTGGTAGTATAGTTCAATTGAGCCTTATTCAAGGTATGAATAGTATAATATATAACATGGAAAATTTTACCTCTACGTTGCCCAAACACATCTCCCACAGGAAAATCACTTGCATCACACATTAATTCGAACGGTGACGTCCAATCTGGGGGAACCACGATAGGTACAGAGATAAGTCTTCACTTCAGTTTATTGAATGTGTCAAGTTAATTCTGATCGAAAATGAATGGTTGATTCTATTGAAGCGGGGTACACAAGGACTTGGATATCGTGGAGAAGTCCTTGATGAATCGTCTATAAAACCCAACATATCCAAGAAAATTCCGAATGCCCTTGACAGAAGTTGGTGGGGGTAGCTTCTCGATCACCTCAATCTTGGCTTTGTCCACTTTAATTCTCTTTACAGAAATTGTATGGCCTAGAACAATGCCTTTGGTCACCATGAAGTGACACTTTTCCCAATTCAACACGAGATCAACCTCCTCACATCGCTTGAGTACCTTTACCAGATTATCGAGGCATTTTTTAAAGTCATCTCCAAAAATAGAGAAATCATCCATAAATATTTCTCGAAAATACTCAACCATGTCAGAAAATATGGCTTTCATGCAATGCTGAAAAGTTGTCGGGGCATTATAGAGTCCAAAAGGCATTCTTTGAAAAGCATAAGTGCCATAGGGACACATGAATGTTGTTTTATCTTGGTCTTCTGGTGTGATGGTAATTTGATTATACCCTAAGTATCCGTCCAAGAAACAATAAAATGCCTTGCCAACTAGTCGATTCAGCATTTGATCGATGAACGACAAAGGGAAATGATCCTTTTTGGTGGCCTTGTTGAGTTTGCGGTAGTCCATGCATATTCGCCACCTGGTGACAGTGCGTGTTGGTAGCAACTCGTTGTCTTCACTTGTCACCACAGTCGTGCCTCCCTTCTTTGGCACACATTGGACGGGACTTACCCAATAACTATCAGAAATGGGGTAAATCATGCCAGTATCAAGCGACTTGAGAATTTTTTTCATCACAACTTGCTTCATGATTGGATTTAATCTTCACTGCGGTTCTATGGATTTGCCATGGTATTCTTCCAACAGGATTTTGTACATGAAAATGGTTGGACTTATTCCCTTCAGATCTGCCATCGTCCATCCTAACGCTCTCTTATGCTATGACAAAATACTTAGGAAACTATATTCTTGGTTAGGAGTAAGGACAAAGGAAATAATCACATGTAAAGTTTCATTACTACCCAGATAAGCATATTTAAGATGTTGTGGCAAATTCTTTAGTTCTAAGGTAGGAGCATGTTGTAATGAGGGTTTAGGAGGAATAAACTCTTCGAAATTAAGAGGTTCAAAGCTCGTACCTGGGCTAGCTTTGAGAAAGCTAGCTTGCTGCTCCTCGGAAGAAAAATCAATAGGCTCTTCGGCCTTTATGTCTTTTAGTAGCCTCTCATCAGTTTCCAGCTGAATGAAATTGTCATGGTAAAATTGATATGCCTTTCTTACGATTATTGTATCCACTTCTAAAATGCTCTGAAATTCTTCATAATCATTAAAGTATTTGAGAGATCGGAAGACATTCACAGTGATACATTGGTCTGCCACTCTCCTGGTCAGCTCACCCTTCTCGCAGTCAATAAGAATGTGACAGGTAGCTAGGAAGGGTCTCCCTAGAATTATGGGTGTTGTGGCATCGACCTCACAATCCATAATCAGAAAGTCTACTGGAAATACGAATTTGTCAACCCATACAATGACATATTCGATTCGCCCTTCGGGATGAACATGTGAACGATCGGCTAATTGCGAGATAACAGAGGTGGGTCTCACATTTCCTATCCCAAGCTTTACAAAAATTGACTTAGGCATCAAGTTCACGCTTGAGTCAAGGTCACATAGTGCTTTTCCAACATATTTGTCTCCTATTGAACATGGGATGATAAAGCTGCCCGGATCATGTCTCTTTGGTGGCAGCTTGCTTAAGGAATAGCAAAATTCTTTTGTCGTGGAAGTTGTCTCGTACTGCTCAGCCTTTCTTTTCTTGGTAACAATCTCCTTGAGGAATTTAGCATATGTAGTCATTTGTTCCATAGCCTCCAGAAAAGGAACATTGATTTGAAGTTGACTCACAATGTCAACAAACTTCTTGAATTGAATATCCTCGTTATGCTTCTTCAGTCTCTACGGGAAAGGAGGTGGGGGTTTGACTTCTTGTACTAACGGGGTAGGAACAGAGTTTGCCTTGGTATTTTTGTTTGCTCCCTCAGTCTCTTTACTTGATGAACCTTCATCCTTGTCCTCTTTCACTGGTGCTTCTTCTAGTAATCCATGTTCAGCTTGTACAGTCTCAGGGGGTGAATCATCCTTCAGTTTTCCCTAAAATTATCTTCAACATTAATCTGTGTACCACTCTATAGAGTTAATACACTGTATTGTTCTTTGCCATTAGGTTTTGTGACTTCAGTGTCACTCGGTAGATGTCCTGGTCGACGTTCTTGTAATGTTGAGGCAATTTGATTAACCTAACCCTCCAGCGCCCTCAGCGATGAATTGTGGTTCTGAAGCAGGGCTCCTTGGTTTTTGATGGAGGTCGCATGGTCTTACAGCATGGTCTTCGTAGTTGCTATGAACTCTTACATTATGGCTTCCAAAGAATTAGTGTTAGATGAAGATGGCCCTCCCTTGTGAGAATTATGCCATGGCATATTCGTTTGAAAATTTTGTGATTCATTGAAATTCTATTGCCGAAGTGGTTGCTTAGTACTGCTGGTTCCTTGATTTCCCCACGAAAAGTTTGGATGTTGATGCCATCCAGGATTATATGTGTTAGAATAGGGTTGTTGTTGCCTAGATTATAGTTGCCCACATAGTTGATGGATTCTTGATTGGTCGTCAATCACTCTCATTGTGATTGTCGTGGCATAATAAACATGCTGAATTGGCTACCTTCACTTCTCTCACATCACTTGGCCTTTTCAAATTCTTCAACTTATTGGTGATAACAGCAAGTTAGGCGGACACTGTATCCTTAGAATCTAGCTCGAAAGCTCCATGAGATTTTCACCCAAGTCCAAGACTTGTAGATGGAAATTGATAATCGTTGTTGGCAATCCTATCCAGAAAGTCAAATGCTTCTGTAGGTGATTTATCAAGTAATGTCCCATTTGTCGAGGCATATAGCATCATCCTCGTGGGTGCATTAACTCTATTATAGAACATCACCACTTGCGTCTAATCTTGGAAACCATGATTCAAACATTTACTAAGTAATCCTTTATATCGATCCTAACATTTATATATTGATTCGTCATCAGCTTGATGAAAAGAAGCAATGTCGTTCCTCAGTTGGGTGTTCATGTTGGAAGGATTATACCGTAGCAAAAAAATTTTGCACATATCAGTCCAAGACTCCATTGAACCCGCTGGAACGCTACTCAACCAAGCCCTTTCTCGGTCACGCAGAGAATATGGAAATAGATTTAACTTCAATACATCTTTATGCACTTCTTGTTGACGAAAAGAATCGCACACCTCCAAGAAGTTATGAATATATTGTCATGCATCTTCATTTGGCATGCCTCTGAATTGACCTATGGAATTCAGCATATTCAACATGACAGGTTTGAGCTCGAAGTAGGCTGCCTGAATTTCTGATGCCACAATTTCAGGATTTAAGTTATCTAAGATTGGGTTTAAGTGATCACGAATGGCACGAGGGCTGGCTGTATTCCCAACATTTGGAATTGCCTCGGCATTCTAATTTTCCTCATGACCAATTCCTTGATTTCTGATTTGATACATATTCGCACGTTGAGCACATCTTCTTCTCTTAAAAATCCTCTCGGTCTCAGGTTCTAATAGCTCGTTCGAGTTTCCTCTAGTCATACACAAAGAAAAACCTAAAAAAGAGAATGTAAAAAGTAAAACTATCTAAAAAAATATTAAAAATTAAAATAAAAATGCTTTGACAAAACAAATTAACTTTTAGTTGCAAATTCCCGGAAACGACGCCAAAAACTTGTTCGCGTTTTGTGAGTACTATATATGGGTGCGGAAATATGTGCAAGTATACACAATCAAACAAGTAATACAATGATGAGTGAGTATCGTCTCCACAGGGATTGGAGGAAATTGATAAGTTTAATCAAAGCTCTTTACTTTGTCACCTAAGTAAAGTTAGTGATAGTATATACAATGAGAATGTTATCGCAAAATGAAATGGATGTTGTGGAAATGGAATGGTGGTAGTATGGTAGGAAATGGATATGTCGTGGCAAAGTGGATGAAAATTTCTCAATAAATAAAATTATGTTGAATGCAAACAAATGGAAATGTAAAGGCAAAATAATATATAAATATGGATTTAATTACTAGGACTTTATCTTCCTCACAAAAAAAGCTACTATGGGAATGAGTGATAGGAGTCACTTAGGAAAATCTATGTCTACTTCTCATAATGGTCTTACTTCTATGCCTTATCTGCCCGATAGAGTCTACTAGGGTGCCCTATGCTATCTCTAGTAAGGGACTCGATAAAATGAAGATGCCTTAGCAAAACAGGTTGGCGTAAGCCCCTGCAGTGATCCTATTAGTCCAGATAACAAGATTGTGGGATTGTACGAATTTATACGAATTTCTTTATTGGGATTATGGGTGCAACCCATGTAAATTATAATAAGATTGTGGGATTATTGCATTGGCACTATAGGTATAAACAATAGAATGTATAAAGATTTAAAAGAGTTAATTAATATTATTAATAATTATTATAGTAGAAAATGTTCTAAAATACAAGATAATGACCTAACTGTGCATTTGACATAAAGGTGTCAATCATGCCAATTAGATGAAAGGCTAAGTTCCTTTGAGACCTAACTGTTCATTGCACAGAAATATGACAATCATGCTAGTTAGATGAAAGGCTAAGTGCCTTTGAGGCCTAATTATGAATTTGATAGAAAAGTGTCAATCATGTCAGCTAGATGAAATGCTAAGTGCCTTTGAAGCCTAACTGTACATTTGACAAAAAGATGTCAATCATACTAGTTAGATGAAAGGCTAAGTGCCTTTGAGACCTAACTGTGAATTTTACAGAAAGGTGTCAACCATACTAGTTAGATGAAAGGCTAAGTGCCGCCTAACTGTGCATTTGACAGAAAGGTGTCAACCATGCCAGTTAGATGAAAGGCTAAGTGCCTTTGAAGCCCAACTGTGCATTTGAAAGAAAGATGTCAATGATGCTAGTTAGATGAACGGTTAAATACCGTTAATTATGCCAGTTAGATGAACGGTTAAATACCGTTAAGTAAGAGATTAATAGCCTAGTTGTTCATTTGACATAAAGGTGTCAATGATTCCAGTTAGATGAAAGGTTAAGTACCTTTGAGCAAAAGATTAATAGCCTAGTTGTGCATTTGGCAGAAAGGTATCAATGATGCCAGTTAGATGAAAGGTTAAATACCTTTGAGTAAAAGATTAATAGCCTAGTTCTGTATTTGGCAGAAAGGTGTCAATCATGAAAGTTAGATGAAAAGCTAAATGGCTTTGGGTAAAAGACTAAAGGAAATAAAAATGAAATTTTGATATAAACAGTGCATAAGTAGTATGACAAGATGTTGTATATATATAATGTACATCAATGCATAATTGGTATGAATGAATGTTATAAAGAAAAATTTAAACAATACATAATGGGAATGAAATGATTCCCAAATGAAAATTAAAAATGGTGTATTACCAGTATTTAAGATGTCATCCATTATGGTTATAAAAGATACACGATCAATTAGCAGTTTGGTGCAATACATGTGACTGCATTTTGTGAGTACTATATATGGGTACAGAAATATTTGCAAGTATACACAATCGAACAAGTAATATAGTGATGACTGAGTATTGTCTCCACAGGGATTGGAGGAAATTGATAAGTTTAATTAAATCTCCTTACTCTGTCGCCTAATTAAAGTTAGTGATGGTATGTACAAATGAGAATGTTGTGGCAAAATAAAATGGATGTTGTGGAAATAGAATGGTGCTAGTATTGTAGGAAATGGATATGCCATGGCAAAGTGGATGAAAATGTCTCGGTAAATTAAATTTTGTTGAATGCAAACAAATGAAAATGTAAAGGCAAAATAAAATGTAAATATGGATTTGATTACTAGTACTTTATATGTCTCACACGACAAGCTACTATAGGAATGTGTGATAGGAGTCACTTAGGAAAATCTATGTCTACTTCTCAGAATGGTCTTACTTCTATGCCTTATCTGCCCGACAGAGTCTACTAGGGTTCCCTATGCTATCTCTAGTAAAGGACTCAACAGATTGAAGATGCCTTCGTAAAACCGGTTGCCGTAAGCCCCTGTAGTGATCCTATTGGTCCAGATAACTGGATATGTCTCGATAATATATTTTTGCGATAGCATTAACATCTAACCTATCGTTCATTCACAACTCCTTTTAGTCGAATGAAATCCTAGCCTTATCTCTAAGGTGGATTAGGCCTAGTTACTATCTAGAACCCCTTGCTTATGTGGTTCCTCCCTAGTTTATCTCAAACACTAAGGATGTGCTACCTAGACATTCTCTCGAACACGAAGTAATCTCCTAAGGAATGGATACTCTCATAGCTCCTACAACCTTAAGGTACTAAGATCCATAAACAAAATAGATAATAATATAGAAAAATAATCATTCATTAAAGCAAATCTTAAATATCCAAAATAAACTCCCACCAAATAGGATTAGTTCATGGCGGGGTTCGAAATAAGCAAGAACAAAGCAAGTTAATCTGTTCCTTACAACCCAAATGATAAAATATGAAAGAAAAGAGCAAAGGGAAGGAGGAAAAGCCTTCAATGTGCACTGCCGGAGCTTCCCTCGGCCACTACGAACTGTCCCAGCAAACTAGCTCCTCTCGGACGCCTAGAACGCCACTCCCCTCTAGTTTGTCAACGGAGGAATGCCACAAAACATCAAATTGGTGGAAAAAGGAGAGACCTTTTTCTCTTTGAATTTAAGCTCAAAATGACTTGTGTAGTCTCCTACCATTGTGGCTTCATCCTCTATTTATAGGGGAGAAAAACCATAAATGTTTGTGTCAAAATTCCAAAGATACCCCAAATCATGCTTAATTCACGTGAAGATCATGCAGAACTGGCAGTGGCCCCCCTAGGTAGCTGGCATTGATCCAGCCTGGGTGGCTGGCTAAGTACTCGATAGGATCCTGCTGCAGCAGGTAAAGGACCAACAAAATCAGTAACAGGGCAGCGTGGTCCAGCAAGATCGGCTGTAGCAACGCTGATCCAGCCTGGCGGGCTTCTCTGTCATGGTCAGAGATCACATGAAAATAGGGACAGTTGGCTCAAAAATATCTTCTTTTGTTTTTTTTGCTCTCGAAATGCCAACTGGTTCGACATTTGCATTCTGCTCAGTAGTCTCCTTATGTCACGACATTTCCCTTTTTCTTTTCCTTTCTCTAAAATCCTACACATCACCAAACAAACACCTTCCCCATAAAGTAGCACTGATTACAAAATAAAATGCCACGGCAAAAAGAATTCCACCACATGCAACTATATGCTCCTAAATACATCTATATGATTCTAAATGGGCTCTTAGACAGCCAATAACTTAAGTGAAAAGGTCTCAAATATCTAATTTAATGTACACCATGCAAATAAAGAATAATTGGGGAAAATATTTAGAAGGATATATAGGCTAGGCCTACTAAGAATAATTTACATGACTTTATTGAAAGAATTATGGTGTAACTGAGAAGGACATATCTGGTCCTTATGGATCTTGCAATTTAACTCGTCATTCAGTATTCATAAGATATTTATGTAAAAAAGTTTGATATCTTGCAGTATTATGTCTCACTAAGTAAATACTTAACGTTTGTTGATTTCACGCGTAGGTAAAGGCAAAGATTAGTTGAGTAAGGAGTGCAACAGTAGAAGCAACGATTATTATCAATTAAGGTTGACCCGTCACTAACATTAGGACAATTTTATTCCTTTTGAAAACTTAGTTGGTATGTAATGGAACTAAATTAAATATTTTGTAATGTATTTAAGTTGATAGTTTTAGTATTTTGATTCAATGAATATCATACTTTGAGGTTTTAAAAATTGAAACAAAATTCTACGGTTTTTCAAATGACAAAATGTTTTAAAAGTGATGTGACATCCGTATCTCGTATACGAAAACGTATACGGGAGATAACATTTTCATGCTAAAGAATCTGTATTCATTGGTTCAACTTAATCACTTAAGTATTTCGATCATAAGTTATATCTTTAGCACTTATTTTTAAATAACTTAATCATAAAAACATGGTCAATGAATGAAAATTCAAGAAGAAATAACCTACAAAAATAAGATCAACTAATAAAAAAAAAAATTAAACCCTAAACCCATGTCAAATAAGATTAATTAATGGCAGAGTGAATATCATTTCTGGAATTCATCCAAAATATTGAAAATAATTGAAGGAAATGAAAGAACTAGAAAACTAAAGTGAAAAAATCTTCGATGTCTTTTGGAAACCCTTCGGTGTTCTTGTAATACCTGTCAAGCCTTATTTCATGGAGGAGATAAGAAATTGAAATTCAAATATTTTATCTTATCTCATTTTCCCTACATCCACAGTTCCTTGCTTTGACTTTCCCAAAAATGGGTTAAATGTGCAGTTGGATGGATTTTAATTTTGGCGGCGGTCTGCTCCTCTTCACATGGAAATTCCTTCCCTCTAACTGCACTTTGCATCGTCTGCCTCAAGACATATCTTTCTTCTTAACAAATCCTACTCCTCAACATCTCCTCTTCAACACCATCTGCCTTATGAAATTTCTTGCACCAAGAACACACCATAACCGAAAACCAACTACAAAATAATAAAAATGGAATTAACATTAAATGTATGCAAATAAATATAAATATGAAACATAATGATGCTTAAGAACTAGTTAAAGTTCTCTTAAAGAAGCATATATACTACTTTTTTACAGAGTTATTACAACCCCAACTTGAACTGTTGCTTGTCTTTAAGCAATGCCAAACAACACTTGCTCAATGCATAATGAACCATAAATAATTGCACTTGCCCTGCATGTTTTACCTTATAATCTTGAAAATTTTGGTTAATCACTTTTGAATCACAAAACAATTAGAAATCAACTTAAATAATTTTTATGATTCTCATGAGTGTGTGCTCTGAATCGTAAAAGATTCAACAACATGGGTATTTGCAAAGAATAAGGTAACTATCAACATAAAAATAAATAAAGTGTAGTTATCTTGATATCGAAACGGTTTTTTTCCTGCGGGGAAAAAGGGTCTCGTTTCGAAAATGATTCTTGGATCAATCGATTAGTGATAAAAACATGGTTCGAGGAGTCGACACCAATCTTTGATTAGGGTGTGATTGGGCACAAAAAAATAAATCTTCCATTTTAATAAATTATTAATTTTAATTAAAACGAGAAACTTGCGGTCCCAAAATTTGAGTTTGGGAGTCGGTTATGTGTGGGGAAGGATTACCACCCCCACAACGCCCTAAATTGGTACCTAGTCGATTAATTAATTGTCTGTGCAATAAAATTTACAAGTTAGAGTCTAATTTAATTTAAGATCCCCTAAAATAACATTCTTTGAAATTTTGGATGAAAGATAATAATATTTAATTATTTCCTATCGAGAAGAATCTATGTATAATACCTTGAAGCAATCGATTCGTACTCCAATCGAAATAAAGAAATATTAAAATTCCATCCTAAATTTCACTATCAAAATAATAACACTCAAAATAAAAAGAATACATCAAGTAAACACGATTAATTAATAATTTTACTGATACTTAATACGAATAAGGATGTTCAATTATTTAAATATATCGAGACGAGGCCTTAGATTCGTTCTGACAGCCTTTTCTCGATGAATTTAATTAAAAGAACATTATCTTTTTCTCAATTCCCGAATTTTAAAAAATAAAATTGCTTCAATTCGTGTCACTAAATGGGATAGAATTTCATTTTAACATTATCGAAAGTAACTTTCTAATACATTAAGACAGTCACTTTACGACAATGTTAAAATGGTTGAATATTACCCTTAGTCAATTTATTTCGATTCGAGTCAAGTAATGCTTATAAGGATATCATGCGATATTTATTAGGCTAAAATAAACTAACATGCAAAAATTAAGATAAAGAATAACAGCGGGACTAAAACATAAATAATAAAACTATCATGCAAAGATTAAAATAAAATAAAACATGCTAGTGACTAAAACAAATATTTCCAAAATTAAATACTAAAATTACAAGGAATGAAAAATAAATAAGACATGGGACTAAATCAGAATAAATTAAAATTATATGGTCGAACTAAAATAAATAAATAAAATATTTGATGTTCTAAATATAAACATGCAAAAATATAGGGGTTATTTAAGAGAATATCTCTAAAAATAAATATCAGGCATAAAGAGGGTAAATTACAAAAATAGTTCTTACTGGGACTAACATGTAAAAACACACTAAAGTTAGGGGAACTAAAGAACAATTAAACCAAAAATTATATAGCATGAATGTAAAAAGGAAAAATAACAAAAACGGTCCCCCTAGTGACCATTTTGTAAAACACACATAAAATATTGGGGTTTAAAAAATAATTATCCCTGAAATTATGTCTATATAAACCATTTATTTATTTATTTTCATTTGAACACCAAACTTAAAAAAAAGTGAGAGTGGGAGAGAATTCTCTCTCAACTGGTCTCGGCCGACCCATTGTCGGCCGCCCTGGACCACCACTGGTCGCCGTACTGGTGGCCAGAATCTTCAAATTTTCCCAAAACACCCAAAAGTTTTAGATCTATCTCCCTAAGCCTAAATCCAAGGCTAAAACACCCTAAAATGACCCTAAACAACCCCTAAAATCACTAGACCGTTCGACTCACTCTTGTCTTCGACGATAACGATCCGACCTCGGTTTGAACACCTCCTAAGGTAAGAGAACTAACCTTTTCCCCTCGTTTTAATTACATGCAAGCTTTGATTTTATTTTATGCATATATTTTTTTTATTTTCGAAATCTACTATAAATACAAAAAAAATAAAACCGAAAAAATACCTCAACACTTTGATATTATTTCTTTTTTGTCAATCTGGAGAGTCCTCCTCTCTTACATTTTTGCTTCGAGTTATATAACCCGATTTTACAACATGCTTGTTTTTTTATTCTTTTTATTGCTTTTTCTTTAAACAAAATGATTGAAATCATTGTGTTTTTTTCTTTTTTCTTTTACTTTTTCTTTTTGCTATTATTGAAACATCATAATGAAAGTAAAAATAATTGTGGTAATTATGTTTGCCTTGGAGGTAGCTGTGGCTTTCGGTGGCCAGGGCTCGATCTGGACCATTGGATTAGTCTAGATCGGACGATTTTCATGGGGCGATGGCAGATGAGGATTCTGGAAACCCTAAACCATTTTGGGCTTCAAATCATCTCAGGTCGAGTCAAACCAGGTCTGGATATGGCTCTGAGTTTTGGGTCTTTGTTAGGATCCAAGTTTGTGTCATATGACCCTTTGTAGTTGGTCCCAATTTGGGCTGTTGTAATTGGATCCTGTAATAATAATAACAAAAAAAGTTAATAATAATAATAACGGTAATATTAGACGGGACAAAAAATGAGTGTCGATAGCTGCCCCTCTTTGCCCATTATTGTGTCAACAAAAATAGGGCAAAGATGAAGAGATAATGTATTTTTTGTCCGATTTATTTCATGTTTGGAAATATGATAAGGGATCTGTTCCACTGTTACTCAGGGAATATCAGATCTATGGTAGACTTATTCCACTGTCACTAAGAGAATATCAAATCTTGGAAGAAAGTGATTTTTTTCCTCTTCTTATAAGGTAATATCATATCTGAGGGATTTGATCCATTGAATCGGGGCAGACTTGTTCCGCTGTCACCCAGGGAATATCAAATCTTGGAAGAGAGTGATCTGTTCCACTTCTTCTAAGGGAATATCAAATCTGGGGGAGTTGATCCGTTGAATCGGGGCAAACTTGTTCCACTCTCACTCAGAGAATATCAAATCTTGGAAGAGAGTGATCTGTTCCGCTTTTTCTAAGGGAATATCAGATCTGAGTGAGTTGATCCATTGAATCGGGGAAAACTTGTTCCACTATCACTCAAGGAATATCAAATCTTCGAAGAGAGGGATCTATTCTGCTTCTTCTAAGGGAATATCATATCTGCAAATTAAACATTGCCAATTGTTAGTATACGATCGAAAATTCGAAAGATCATACTTGAAGATTTGGGTTTCAAGATAATCTTCAAAAATTGATTTTTCTTGTGAAATTTGTCTCGCCGACATCGAATATGGGAGTCTGCCTCCCTGAATGTGGTTCTCTGTATTTGAGGTTTAAATTCTAGCTTCTACTTGTTGGGATTTTAATATCATGAATCTTCTCTTTTCTTTGAAATATCTAAAAGAATCATATGTTTATGTGTAAAATGTGAATGCAATGTGATGCATTTTCTTTTACGCAAATGATGTTCTCATGCGTGAACAAATGTTGATTTAATTTTCTTTTAACTCCCAAGTGGAAAGCCAGGTCTTCTTCCTCTTGATCATTCTTCTCTAAGATTTTCTCAGATATCGGTATAGTAGCTTGCAACTTCTGAAGATCTTCCCAATCATCTTGTCTTTGTGTTCTGTTTGCTTCTCATCAGCCTTATAATATCAACAGAAAAACTTCATTTCTTGTTGTGGTCTCGATGCCCCTTTATGCCATTGAATCAAATGAGCTATCAGAGTTGTTTTTCGAGACTCTTCCATTCACTGATGCTTGACTGATTTGCTTCACGAGGTAAAGTCTACTCATATTCAGGGATTGCCCCTGACACTTCAAATTGCGAGACTCATTCTCGATGTCTTATTGGTCTGAATCTTATTATCTCAACATGATCCGAATCTTTGGTCATGCCCCAAAGTGGGTTCTTCATAGCTCCTCCCTACTTGGGTGCCAAAATTCGTCCTCGACTGGTCATATTCTTGCATTTTTGCTACACTGGGATATGTGGCCTCTTCAAACAAGGTGATCATTTGCTTCTTATATGGATCACTGTTCAAGGACTTTTCACATTTGAGAATATTCTATTTGAAAATGTTTTTCTCCTTTCTTTTATTTTGGAAATCAAATAATGAAAGAAGTTTGTGAAGGATTGCCTCTTAATTCAGGCTCACAATCAAATTAAAAACATGAGTTCACAGAATATCAAAAGAATAAATAGTTCTTTAACATTTCAAAGTTATAGCTCTTTGACAAATATCAAAATTGATGGGTTGGCTTCAGGTTTGCTTCCTATTTTCTAAGGATTCAGCCATTGAGACATCCTCATTTGTTTAACGCTCATGTAAACCTTGACATGCCCTTCTTTCTTGGCTTGACATATTAAGTGGATGTGGACAAAATGAAGCAACTCACATATTCCATTGCCAAGTCTTTTAGAACACTTTTATTTCAGTTCTCGAAATCTTCCATTTGTTCAAGCTTTGTAGACTCGTCTAACAAAGGCATTGCAGAAATATTGATCTAAAAATGAAATTCCTGAGTGCTCATTTGAAATTGACTATAACAGATGTTCCTTAACTCCCTTAGTTCATCTTTACCGAAACTCCTTATTTAGATAAATTTGATTTAATTTGCCATTGTTTGGCTAGCTAAAATCACCTTAATTGTACATATATTTTATAATTGCCTTTGTTTGGCTAGCTGAAGGATTCATGTCATCACAATGTCTTTGACCTGACAATCACAGTGGAGCAAACACCGAATTTCCAAGTACCTAATCAATGTTATAGTTTAAATGTAATCTATTCATAAAGCCATAGATTTCAAGTTTCCTCTATAACCAATTGCTTTAGCGGAATAACTCAACTTTATTGTATACATATATATATATATATATATATATATATATATATATATATATATATATATATATATTCTAGGTATACGGATTCCATTTCTTAAGCTTGTCAAGGAGAACCTATTATAGTCTAGGTGTTGTTGAAAGTAAAAAAAAATCTCATCCTTAGAGTTTAATTTCCAAGCAACTGACCTAAACTATATTCACCTACTAGACTATTCCATTTTTAAAGATCATCATCATCATTGAATGTCATCAACAAAAGAAGAAACCAATCAAATTTGCAATATCATGTGCAAGATGCCCTATTTTTGTCCACATCCTTACATACCTGAAGGCCAAGCCCTTAATTGTCTCTTAATGCGTAGAGAAGGCTAGCTTGGTCCCTACAAGAGGAGGGTATGGTGTTCGAGTGTATCTTCTGGGGTAAGGTTAAAGGTCCTTGTTTTATTAGGTTTCAATCTTGTCACTTTGTCAAAGATTTATAACTCGAATCATTTAAAGAGTTTTTAATTTAGTTGATATTCAAAGAATTTCAAGATTGCAAATTTGATTCAATGTTCACCATCTTTTAAAGTAGCATAAATTCACATAAATGTCCTTACAAAAAGAAAGATGAGAAAGTAAAAAAAAAACGAGTTCAAACAAGATGCTGCAAATGGAAAATGCGATTACGGTGTAGCACAACCTTCACTTGTTCAACCCAAAATGCTCTATTTTCCTCGAATGGTGGGTGCCCAGTTGGATTAGGGTCTTTACCCTCACTTGCTCCTTATTTCTCAGTAATTGCATTGACACATGCCCCTGTATGATTCGAAAGTAGGTTCTGAGGTACATTGGGTTGCTCGCTCTCACCAAAGTTGATGACATTTCTCTTTCTTAATACTTGTACAACCTTTTTAAAGCCAAGACAATTTTGATTGAATGCCCAGGAGCCCCCGAGTGATATTCGCATTGTGCATTAATGTCAAACCATTTTGGATAAGGATGTTGCATCAGTGAAGTGTGGTAAGGCGACACCACATGATTGTCATATAAGATCTGGAACAAATCTTTGTAGGTCATGGGGATGGGGTCAAATTGAACCCATTCCCTTTCCTTCCTTGATTCTCTTGCCTCTTGTCTGACAGGGTTCTGCGTGGATGACCTAGTGGCCTGAAGTTGTGACAAGTAATGTTGTTGGAATCATACTTCCTCACATTACTGACTTCATTATCTTTCTTTTTCATTGGGTTTTCCTGATAAATTGTCCTCCATCTAGCTTCCCACTCTTAATCGCCATATCGATCATTTCTCCTACCGTGACCACATTAGTAAAGTTCCTGGATGAATTTCCTATGAGGTGGCCAAAAAATGGGACTTTCAGAGTGTTCACGAAGAGCATGTTAGTTTCTTCTTCCTCTAGCGGGAGATGAACTTGCACAGCCACATCCCTCTACCTTTGGGCATATTATCTGAAGCTCTCGTTGGACCTCTTCTCCATGCTCTGTAACAGGATTCGGTTCGGCCTCACGTCTTTCACATGCCTGTATTGCTCTAAAAAAGCTTTAGTCAGGTCCTTCCAAGATTTAATTTGAGTCCGACTTAATTGATTGTACCACCGGATGACTGACCCTACCAGGCTATCCTAAAAGCACTGAATTAACAACTGATCATTTCCCACGTAGCCGATCATTTTTTCTATAGAACATGGTAATGTGTGTAGAAAGACAACTTGTGCCCTCAAACTTTTCAAAGTCTAGAACTTTGAACTTAGGCGGCAGTACTAAATCAGGAACCAGAATTAGCTCATTGGCATCGATCCCATACATGGTGACGTCTTCAATAGGGCATAGATTTACAGAAGAGTCGAGTAAGTTTATGCTTATTCTTTCTGGCTGACCGATCTTTGCTTATTGTGCTCGGACATGTGGTGGTGTAAAACCAGGGGGATACAAGGGTACTTCGGAGGAACCAACAATTAGGGCTTTTCCATGGTTAGCCCGTGGTTTGAAGCATAGGGGGATATATAGGCTCATCGGTAGTATGACCGACAACTGGAGTCTCTTCTCGAATTAAACTCTTTCGTTATATTTAACTGGCTAGTATTTCTATCATTTCATTCTGAGCTTTCATCATCTTCTCACACATATTCTATTGGGCCTTCTTGAAATTTTCCTGTATTTCAGGTTGAGCCTTCTCGATTTGAGCAATTCTCTCATCCATTGCCTTTTTTCGAGTGTGGTATGGGTTCTTAGAAGTGTCTAGTATTATGCCACATAATTGTTTTTATTAATAATGGTTCTTTTCAATGAATGTGAAAAATATGATTAAAATACAACGCGAAAATGTAAATGCGACATGGATGCAATGTAAATACAATGCAAGGTCTTTATTCTAAAATGATTCATTAGAACAACTTTTTATATTAGAAACGAAGTTCGATTACAAGGCTTAAACATATCACAGATAAATCTGAGCTATATTTTTTAATTACGAGATGTGCCCCAATAAATCTAGAATCTTCTGAGCTTATTCAGTCTTAGGATCCAATCCTTTGCTTACAACATCCGCTTCATGTGATAAGTCAACTAAGTGCTGAGTCGTTCCTTGATCATGTTGAAGGTAGCTAGTGAACAAGTCATTTTGATGGTCATTGATGTGTGTGTACCCAATCAGATCTGACCCACTATGCACACTACCTCCATTTGTTAGCTGGGACTACGTGAACCATTTCAGAACATCTACATTATTTTCTACCTCTTTTGAATCCTTCGTTCCATATTACTAGCCTTCTATATGGACATCGGTCAAGGATCAACACCATGGAATGAAAATGCCATGCAAAATGGTAACAAAATAAAACAAAAGGACAAGAGAAAACTGATTAGTAATAATAAATTAATTAAATAGATAAAATTTATCGGTAAAACCTACCCCGCATTATGGCTACCCAATCATGCTTTAATAGATCCTACCCAAACAGGATTTCTACCTACATGCTTTGTTTGAACATTAAAAACCTAACCTCATGATATCTAGTTCGCATGCTTAATCGAGAAAAAAACTTAACCGCATGATATATAGTTCGCATACATTTATTTAAAAAAGAAATATTAAATGACTCAAAAACTTTTCCTTGTATACCCTCCTCACGGGACTCTTAAGGTTCGGGTTAGGGTCTACCTAAGTTCGGTTTCTAGGTTCATTATATGCTGGGTTCGGCTCTAAAGTAACAAGTTCCCGAATTGTCCTTACTGGTGCCCCCTTGGGTTGCCGAACCCTTAATCTTGTCCCATCATAGTTTTTTGGAGATCAAGTTTAATTTAAGGGAACACACCTCCTTATGTATGTGCGGAGGTGAATATCATCACGTGGATCATAAGGCATGAGTTCCAGGAGCGATTCACTATCCCATGCGGAGGTGAAAACCACACGAGGGAGTAGCTTTTCACTCTTACTTAAATAGGACGGAGTGGGGTTTTAGCTCATGTTATGCAAATGCAACTGTGTAGTGTGAGGAAAAATGAAAAATAAAGCAAACAATATTAAATAGAAAACTCAAAACCCTAAATAATTATTTACTCTAAAAACATTAGCAAACAGATCAGTACAACTATTTAGTGGATAATTAAATTACAAACACTTATTTGAGCCAAATAAGGGATCAAAAACTAGATTAGACCGAACTTTTAATTTTTATTTGCAAAGACAACTAATTAATCGACTAATGACCCACTCTCTAAAAAAAATATCCTCAGCGGAGTCGCCAAGCTGTCGAAACGGTTTTTTTCCTGCGGGGAAAAGGGGTCTCGTTTCGAAAATGATTCTTGGATCGATCGGTTAGTGATAAAAATATGGTTCGAGGAGTCGCCACCAATCTTTGATTAAGGTGTGATTTGGCACCAAAAAATAAATTTGCCATTTTAATAAAATATTAATTTTAATTAAAACGACAAGCTTGCGGTCCCAAAATTTGAGTTCGGGAGTTGGTTACGTGAGGGGAAGGATTAACACCCCCACAACGCCCTAAATCGGTACCTAGTCGATTAATTAATTGTCTTTGCAATAAAATTTACAAGTTAGAGTCTAATTTAATTTAAGATCCCTTAAAATAACATTCTTTGAAATTTTAAATGAATGATAATAAATTTAATTATTTCCTATCGAGAAGAATCTATCTATCATACCTTGAAGCAATCGATTCTTACTCCAATCGAAATAAAGAAATATTAAAATTCCATCCCAAATTTCACTATCAAAATAATATCACTCAAAATAAAAAGCATACATCAAGCAAACACAATTAATAATTATTTTACCGATACTTAATGAGAATAAGGATGTTCAATTATTTAAATATCTCAAGATGAGGACTTAGATTCGTTCTAATAGCCTTTTCTCGATGAATTTAATTAAAAGAATATTATCTTTTTCTCAATTCTCGAATTTTAAAAATAAAATTGTTTCAATTTGTGTCACTAAATGGGATAAACTTTCATTTTAACATTATCGAAAGTAACTTTCTATTACGTTAAGACAATCGCTTTACGACAATATTAAAATGATCGAATATTACCGTTAGTCAATTTATTTTGATTCGAGTCAAGTAATGCTTATGAGGATATCATGCGAGATTGATTAGTACTAAAATGAACTAACATGCAAACAACATGCAAAAATAAAGATAAAGAATAACAGTGGGACTAAAACATAAATAATAAAACTATCATGCCAAGATTAAATTAAAATAAAACATGCTAGTGACTTAAAACAAATATTTCCAAAATTAAATACTAAATTACAAGGAATGAAAAATAAATAAGACATGGGACTAAATCAGAATAAATTAAAATTATATGGCCGAACTAAAATAAATAAATAAAATATTTGATGTTCTAAATACAAACATGCAAAAATATAAGGGCTATTTAAGAAAATATCCCTAAAAAATAAATATCAGACATAAAGAGGGTAAATTACAGAAACATTACATATAGGGACTAACATGTAAAAACACACTAAAGTTAGGGGGCTAAAAAACAATTAAACCAAAAATTATATAGCATGAATGTAAAAAGGAAAAAATAACAAAAACCGTCCCCTAGTGACCATTTTGTAAAACACACGTAAAATATGGGGGTTTAAAAAATAATTATCCCCAAAATTATGTCTATATAAACCATTTATTATTTTTTTCATTTGAACACCAAACTTAAAAAAAAGTGAGAGGGAGGGAGAATTCTCTCCCAACTTGTCTCGGCCGGCCCACTACCGGCCTCCCTGAACAACCACCGACCGTCGTACACGGTGGCCGAAATCTTCAAATTTTCCCAAAACACCCAAAAATTTTTGATCTACCACCCTAAGCCTAAATCCTAGGCTAAAACACCCTAAAACGACCCTAAACAACCCCTAAAATCACTAGATCGTTCGACTCTCTAGTCTCCGGCGACAACGAACTAGCCTCGGTTTGAACGTCTCCTAAGGTAAGAGATCT
Organism: Hibiscus syriacus; assembly: GCF_006381635.1. Lineage (NCBI taxonomy): Eukaryota > Viridiplantae > Streptophyta > Magnoliopsida > Malvales > Malvaceae > Hibiscus > Hibiscus syriacus. Next base: position 917,632 of record NW_024063472.1, read on the forward strand.
AACCCTTTTCCCCTCGTTTTAATTACATGCAAGCTTTGATTTTATTTTATGCATATATTTTTTATTATATTCGAAATCTACTATAAATACAAAAAATAAAATCGAAAAAATACCTTAACACTTTGATATTATTGTTTTTTTGTTAATATGGAGAGTCCTCCTTTCTTATATTTTTGCTTCGAGTTATATAACCCGATTTTACAACATGCATGTTTTTTTATTCTTTTTCTTACTTTTTTTTAAACAAAATGATTGAAATCATTGTGTTTTTTTCTTTTTACTTTTACTTTTTCTTTTTACTTTTACTGAAACATAATGATGAAAGTAAAAATAATTGTGATAATTATGTTTACCTTGGATCCTGTTGGAAATCGGTTGGAGGTAGCTATGGCTGTCGGTGGCCTGAGCTCGATCTGGACCATTGGATGGGTCCAGATCAGAAAGTTTCGCGGGGCAACGACAGATGAGGATTCTGGAAACCCTAACGAGAGTTGATCTGGGCCATTAGATCTCTCCCATATCCAACTGCTGGGATAATACGGCATTGTGGAGATAGGGTGAAACCCTAAACTATTTTGGGCTTTAACTCATCTCGGGTCGGGTCAAACCGGGTCTGGATATGGCTCCAAGTTTTGGGTCTTTGTTGGGCTCCGGGTTTAGGTCAGATGACCCTTTGTAATTGGGCCCAATTTGGGTTGTTGTAATTGGATCATGTAATAATAATAACAAAAAAAATTAATAATAATAATAATATTATTATTATTGTTATTGTTATTATTATTAGTGGTAATATTAGACGGGATGAAAAATGAATGTCGACACTTGATAAAGAACATTTTACCCTAACTAACACTTCAGCTTATCACAACTTCCCGTCATATTTGAGGCATAAGATGAAGATAACAACGAAGCCCTAACCCTTAAGTAGATTCATCCCGTCAAGAATTTCATTTAGTCATGCTAATAAGGCTATCTTTCATACTTAGAATTCACTAAGCGTACTGGACTTGCCTTAACATTACAGTGTCCTAGAGCTAAAAGTTTTGTCATGAATTTTATTTGGTTTGAGCGAGTAAGGCACCTATAGAAATTATTCAACACACACATATATATTCTTCTTCTTTTTTTAAATAAAATAGCTTGATAACTATATATTCTTCAAAATACCCACAAGTCAACCGGTGCACGAAAAATTGGTAAATAAGTATATCATCATTAAAAAAATCAAGACAATCTCTAATCATTTCAAAATCTTAAAGATCAAGACATAAATATGCTTTTTGGAAGATTCTCATCATTGGTACATGCAAAGTCTCGACAATTATCTAATTATTCAATAGCCATGGCAAGTGTGTTTAACAATGCATGATAACAAAACAAAATAACAAGTAATACGCAAACACAAGAAAAGAGTAACAACACCTCCAACTTAATGGAAATAATTATCTCATGCATGAACAAATGAATGCAAAACATGGCAACATGTAATGCTAAAAACATAAAAAAAATGAAAGGAGAGGTAAGAACCTTTATTGTGGTGGTACAATCAGGGGTTTGGTGTGGCATAAGGTACGTCTAACTAGTGCTTTAGCCTTTAACTTATTTGGTGGTGGTGGCTTAACATGTGTCTCTTCTTCAAAATACTTGGCATCAGATATTGTCTTAGTTGTCACATCTATTGGTATATGAGTGCATTCCGCATCAAGCGTTACGACAAGAATTGTCGCTTCAGTAAGAGCAACATCAATATGAGGGGTTATTTCATCTTTCTCTTGGCAGAGGATGAAACTTCTTTGATTAGCAAGGGCTTTTTGGGTGAACATGTCGACTTCGAATATGAAAATTCTAAAATCGAGTCATTAGGTAAGTTCTCAATAGTAACTTTAATCTTACCCTTCGCCATGGCTGGTGTAACCGTTACATCGTCACTTAGATCTAACTTCCCGATGTTATCCGGTGACTCGACATATCCTAGTTGTTAAAGAAGATGAAAAGGAAAAATTGGAAATAAGATTTCAATGTGAAATTTAAATTCTTTCATAGCACAACTCAAGGCATGGCCATGATGACAGGTTCGATAGCTTTGGCATGCGATTCCAGCCTAGATGTAGTGAGCAACCCATCAAATATGATACAATGGTAAGATTTCTTGGTCAGCTCCGATCGATTTGGCAAAAGTTTATCGTATGGTAAATGAACAGAACAAGTCTCTCGACCTATCTTTGTGATTAAACAAGGAAAAATCAATTTCTCCATCTCCATCACAGTAAAAAATTTCCTTAATGATCAAGTTTCCCACATTATTCTTCTACTTCTGCAAAATAGAATCAATTAGTAACAAGAGGGAAATAGAAACAATAGTATTATGAGTTATGGGAAAAATCCTTTTATTGATAGAATGATTCCAAGTTTTGGCTTGTGGAATCAAGTTGGCTCGGTTAACATTGCCTTGCTGATTTCTCACGTCCCATTAAGTTCCATCGATATATAGAGCATGACAGATGACCCCATGAGTTTCAGTGGTTGATTTCCTTACGACTCAGCATGTTCATCTTTATCAATTTAAATGACTCACAAGATATTTACAGAGTCAACGTCGAGATAGACATAATTGCCATGAGTGAATATTAAGTAGTGCTTATCAATATGGGAATAAAATCCCTTACCATCGTGTAGTCTTCTTCCCTAGGCTATTCAAAAAACATGAGCCACCAATGGGCCTACATGATCTAAAAAATGCTCAGCACTAAATCAATATTAATGAAGTTGTTATCATACAAAAATCCTTGCTTCGGTAATACACTTTTGTTTCGCAAACTTCCTATTGAAACAAGCCTCTACCTTTGGCATCTCAAAATGATTCAGCTGACGATAAGAGACAATAGAAGCGTTGCATTAAGGGCCTTTACTCAAAGAAACCATAAAAACAATTGGAAGAACTCAAAGAAAAGAAACAAGAAGATAAAAAAGTTTGCAAAGGAGAAAATATGAGAGAACATTCTAAGTGTTTGGTCGGATAATAGTTTCATGGTATGCATTTAGTGTTGTGATCCCCTAAACTGAGTTAGATTCGCAAAGTCTATAATGGACCAGAATCAAAGTCTTTATTAACCCTAGCAGGTTGTAAAGATAATTTGGGAACCTTTTTAGAATCAAACTTCATATAGAGAATTTAGTAAGCCTATCCCACTAGAGCCATGTGAATACCCTAAGAGAATTAGAACGCATATGGTTAGTACTTTGAATTTATTTTTGTATTTTATTTGTCGTACTTACAAGTTATTTATTAATTAAATCTTCTTGCTTTCCTTTAATGGTTTTAGTTTTACTAAATTGATTTTTGGTTTGTCTCTTTGCCTTGTATATTTCATTATCATTACATAAACATGACATATCAATATCTTTACATTTGCATCCTGTATTTACATCTTTGCATTTGTATTTACCGTTACACCTTACTTGTTGTTTTGTTGTTCTATATGTCCTAACTTGTTTCCTCTATGCTTTTCTTTTCCTTTCATCATATGGTCACGACATACATAAAGGGTGTTAATTTGTGATGGTCATTGATTAAAAGGTTTTCACAATGGACAAAGGGTTTCGTGATCAAGAAGATAGTGATGCATTTGGAAGGTGGTATCGTCAGGAGGCTTCCAGAAGAGTGGAGAGCCAGGTACCCAAAGATCGTATGTCTGACAAAGAGCAATAGGAAATATAAGAGATGAGAGAGAAAATGTATAGGATAATGGATAAACTAGTTGTGGTGGCCAAGGGAAAAGACATTTATACTCAAGAGGGGAAAGAGCTTGATGAAAACAACCTTGTAATGTTATCTACACAAGAGAATACTTTTTAAAAGGTGATACTAGCAAACTTGAAGAACCATAAACAATCATCATTTGTATCAGCAAGTTATCTGGAGGTACCAAGGAAGTGGTTACCATTGTAAAAGTTCAAGAAAAAAGAGATGCAGAAAAGTCATGATCAGGAAGTTAATTTTCAAGGCAAGCTGGTGAAATTTAGTTTTGGAAGTTAATTTTCCAGTGTTCATTTTATCAGATTAGATGTTTCTTAGATTGGCAAGTAGGTATATGGGGTTGTTTTCTTTAAATAAGTTTTTGGGATGGTTCTTTGTGGTGTCTGCATTTCATCTTGTTAGGGCGGGGGAGTCTTTTAGTTCAAGGTGTGCCTCACTTTCTTTTTGTGTAACTTGTGTTTTGTATCAAGTCTTGTTTCCTCAACTTTAGAGTACTCTTTTCCCCCATTTAGGTTTAGGGGGTTTTTTAATGAGGCTCTAAGTTGGGGATTTGGTTACCTTGAAAATGAAATAAAATTTTTTGTTTGCTGAGCAAAAAAAAGTCATGATCAGGACTTATTGGTATTTGAGAATCTACTATATTTGTTGTGGAGACGAACGTTGTGACCCCAATTTAATCCAACTGAAATAGACCCCATATTTTAAGGTATAATGTTAATGAAAAATGTAGCTATCACATAGGAAGCTTAGGAAACACTACAGAAAATTAAAATGTATTAAAAAACAAAGTCAGAGTTCTTATCCAAGCAGAGTTGTTGAGTTTCAAGTAGGGTAAATTTATGTTCCCCAAACGTTCAGCAATCATTCGAGTGCCTAAAATGTGAAAATGAAGGATAATTTGAACCCAACTAAAGCAACTCGCTATTCGAAGATGATTCAAAAACATGTCTTCATTCAACCAAGTTACGCTTAAATGATGACAAAAAACTAGGAAGTGGTGGTATTTGTTTTGATCTTATTCCTATCACATATGGAGACTTGTACAGTAAGTTGTTGGAAGCGCGAGAAGAGATTAATATGTGAAGTCTTGGCCACTTCCACATCTAGAGTGGTATGATGTCAACGCTAACTGAGAATATCATACAGGAGCTTAGGGACATTATATCAAGAACTGTATTACCTTTAAACACCGAATTCAGTGCCTCATAGAGCATGGAGTTATGGTGTTTGACATAGGAGGTCAACCTAGTTTGAAAGCTGAAGGTCTAATTGAGGTGGAGCCAAGAGTGTTCAAGGATAAAAATGTTAGTGGCGGCATGTTAGAGTATGCCCAAAGACTAATCATATGATGATTGTAATAATACTTTTATTTAGCGATTTTATTGAATAAAGGTATTGCCGCTATTATTTTCATTTATATATATGTGTTTAACATAAACTGAAAGATAATAAAGTCCATATAATGACATAATTGTTATTATTAAAAGATCCCTAGTCAAGTATTATTATGGGCATGGACAATAATAATACACTTAAGACTATCATGTTATTGATTGATGACAATGAGTTTTTATTGACATAGAGATGTCAGAATTGATACATGATTATATTGTTAGAGAACAATGTATTGGATTGACCGACCATGAGCATATGTCATGGATTATTATGTGAAAGTCATAACATTACTCATGGTGATGACTATATGTATGATCCTCAGACTTGAGATCAATACTATCCCAACATATATTGTTGTATGTTTTGATGCAACTAAACAAGCTCCGTAACTGGTTGCTCTATAAAGACTGTTATTGAATATATCTCAATATATGTAGTGGGTGTGTATGATTAAGATAGGATTTGTCCTTCATACATAATAGGAAATATATCACAGGCCACTTGATTGAGTAAGACTAGAAATGCATGGCCATGCTCGAATAAGTTGATATGAGATATCATAAACTATTCGTTAATTAAAGTCTACTCTAGATATCAAGAAACAATAGATGGGCTATACAAGTGTGATTATTCCAAGACTTGTACCTATTCTAGATATAAAGGACATAAGGATGTAATACATAAAAGAGTAATCACCAAGATGATATGTCGAATCATATTTTCTTGTAACTTAGGTGACAATTATATATTGCTAGATGTCACTCATTGTATGTAATATTAGAATTTTTCTAATAATTACTGCTAACGTTACAAGAACCTACAAGGTCACACCCTAGGATTGAAACGAGCCAAGATGTACAATTGTTGTACGTTATTAAAATATATATCTAGAGTTAATTAAATATATGTTTTAATAATCCCAAATATTTAATTTCAATTAATTAAGTATAGATTTAATTAATTTGAAATAATAAAATCCCTTATATGATTAGGGTAACTTGGATATAAGAGGATTATTAAATTCCAATTAATTAAATCTAGATTTAATTATTTTGAAATAATAAAACCCTAATATGATTAGGGTAATTTGGCTATAAAAGGGTGTGTTAGGTCTAGCAGAAATTGTACAACACACAATTAAAACATTCAGCCATTTTCTCTCAAAAGAGTTTTGGGGAAAACAAAGATTGCTCTAAATCGGGTGAACTGAGTAGAGGCCGAGACGTTATTTCGTGGAGGCTTAAGATTCAAACCGATCTACACAACCAGTATTCACTGTTATCCTTACTGTTTTTCAAGGAACCCATTGTAAGTATTCGCATCTCTTCCTCCTGATTTCAGTTTTTCGTACTTGGATCGCTGGTGAGACCGTCGAGTTTTGTTTCCGCTGCGCCATGGGGTACGCCGACGGTCCCAACAATGGCATTAGAGCCACTTGTACGATCTGATTTTGGGTTACATTTTTGGTTGATGTGATATGTATGAGATGCATGTTCTAGTTTAATCGATTTCGGTAAATATGTTGATATCATTGTTCGAATCGATACCCACAACGATTAAAATGTTAATTTGTTAATATGTTTTTCAATTGATTTGTTGTTGGATGATCTATGGGTGTGCGATAGGAGATCGCGTTTAGGAGTGGAACAATGGTTGTTCCGATACAGAAAACCTTCGGGATTGAATATCCCGAAATAACGATTCTGTTGATAATTGTTATCAGATCGCCCCTTAACCCCTTATCAACAGCACAAATTAAAGGCCCATATTAATATTTTTAACAAAGGCGTAACAACGTGTGTGTATATATATATATATATATATATATATATATATATGATATGTTTGTTTTGCACGGTGTTTGATATGCATGGTTATTGCCCTTGTTCAATTCACAATGGTTTATTTTGAAATACGGTCTGCGAGCCGTGCCTTTCTATATCTCTGTTGTATTTCTCTTCTCATCTTACTCCCTCGTATGTAAAATGAGTTTCTTTTAAAATTTTAAATCTATGAAGATTCACAAGGAGCAGAAGAAAGGTGAGAAGCTGCCTAGAGAGCAGTCTTAGCTTTAGGGTTCTTGGTTCTTCCATTAGCTTGGGATGGGCCACCTTAGTCATTGGTTTGGGCTATAACCATTGTATCTTATTTATTGCTATATTTGTTATGTATGCAATGCATAAAATGATATAATAAGAATAAATATTGATGAGATCAATAAGGGCCTAATATTAAAACGAACAATAATGAGATAATTACGCAAATTCCTCTTTATAATCTAAGTTAACTTAATCGTCCAATATTTACCCTCGTTAAGGCTTTGATCGATATTGTGTGGGCTTTGCCAAAGCATTGGCACATAAATGTATCTTGGTTAAACGCGAAGAATAAGCAAGTGATATTCACCGGTTGAAATATTGGTAATAACTTAGCTAGGTTATTCTAATAGGATTAGAAACCTAGAGGTTAAATATTTGGATAAGTCATGAGATGAATTGAACAAAAGTTATTCACCAAAAATGAGGAGTTACATTAGATGTAACTAGTCAAGTGTTACTTACCTAAATAATCACTATCCTAAAAGAAAAGCCAAAGCTAATTTAGGAAATTGATGTATTATGGATCCTCACCAACTAGAAAAATTTTCGTTGAATTTTTTCGAAATTAAAACAAAGAGGGTTTTTAATTTTGAATAAAATAGTGAGAGTAATTTGTAAATAAAGTCCTATTTATAAATTTTAAATTCGGTAAATTTACTTACTTTAATATTTCCATTGTTGTAGATTTAATGGAAAACAACACTTTATCACTACGATCACTCCTTGAGAAGGATAAACTTAATGTCATAAACTTCCTTGACTGGTTTCGTAATTTGAGAATTGTTCTCAAACAGGAAAGGAAGGAATATGTCATTATGGAACCTGTTCCTGATTAACTGGCAGCTAATGCTTCAAAAGCTGACAAATACAAATTCAAGAAACATATGGATGATATGTTAGATGTTGGATGTCTAATGCTTTCCACCATGACTCCTGAGCTTCAGAAGCAACATGAGGACATGGCTGCATATGAGATGATTCAAAATCTCAAAGAAATATACGAAGGGAAAGCACGTCAAGAGAGATATGAGACCTCTAAAGCTCTATTTCAATGAAAAATAGAAGAGGGAACTCCTATATGAGTTCATGTCATCAAGATGATGGGCTACATCCAAACGTTGGAAAAGCTGGGATTTCCTCTCAAAGATGAATTGGCTACAGATGTTATCCTGCAATCGTTACCAGATAGATTTAGCCAATTTGTCCTTAATTTCAACATGAATTAAATTAACAAAACTTTGCCACAGTTACATGTCATGTTACGAACTGCTGAAAGTAACATGAAAAAGGTTGGACCTAAGCCCATTCTGATGGTCCACAAGGACAAAGGACAGGGAAAGAAAAAAGTAGTGGCAAAGTCTAAGGGAAATGGTAAGACCAAACCAAAAGGGAAAAATGCATTGAAACCCAAAAGGGGAGTTATCAAATAAGGAAAATGTTTCCATTGCGATAAGATTGGGCATTGGAAGAGAAACTACCATGTTTACCTTGAAGAGGTCAAAAAGGCAAAAGCAAACGGAACGTTTGTTTAAGGTATTTATGTTATTGATGTTAATTTGTCAATATCTACTTCTTGGGTATTAGATACCGGTTGTGGTTCTTATATTTATACTTCTTTACAGGGACTGTAAAAGATAATGAATCTGGCTAAAGGAGACGTGGACCTACGAGTGGGAAATGGAGCAAGAGTTGTTGCATTATCTACAGGGATATATGTTTTATCTTTGCCTAGTGGACTTGATTTAAATTTAGAGGATTGTTATTATGTGCCTAGTTTGACTAAGAACATTATTTCTATTTCTTTTTTGGACAAGATTGGCTTTAAGATTATTATTAAGAATAATTGTTGTTTTTTTATCTCGATAGTGTTTTTATGGTTCGACATAATTGGTTAATGGTCTCTAAATTTTGGATCAAGATAACACCATTTATAACATAAATACTAAGAGATCAAAAACAAATGAATCGAATCAAACTTATCTTTGGCATTGTCGTTTAAGCCATATAAGTGAGAAACGCATTTCAAAACTCCATAAAGATGAATTCTTAGATTCATTTGTTTTCGAACAATATGATGTATGTGAATCTTGCTTGTAGGAAAAAATGACTAAAGCTCCTTTTAATAGTAAAGGTGAGCGAGCAAGTGATTTATTGTGGTTAATATATAGTGATGTACATGGACCAATGAATACACAAGCCAGAGGTGGATTCCATTACTTCATTACTTTTACCGATGACTTCAGTCAGTATGGGTATATTTATCTTATGCGTCATAAATCTGAAGCCCTTGAAAAGTTTAAGGAATTTAAAAACGAAGTACAAAATCAACTAGGAAAGAGTATTAAGGCACTTCGATCAGATCGAGGTGGAGAATACTTAAGTATAGAGTTTGATGAACTCTTAAAAGAATGTGGGATTGTCTCACAGCTTACACCACTTGGTACACCACAGTGGAATGGAGTTTCTGAAAGAAGGAATCAAACACTGTTAGATATGGTTCGATCGATGATGAGTCATAGTGATCTTCCAACTTTTTTTTGGGGACATGCACTTGAAACAGTCGCTTTCACACTAAATCGTGTTCCATCTAAATCGGTTCAAAAGACATCATACGAGATATGGACTGGGAAAAGTCCCAGTATTTCTTTTATAAAGATTTGGGGTTGTAAAGCTTATATAAAACATTAGATGTCTATAAAACTCGAACCTAAATCTTATAAGTGTATATTTGTTGGATATCCTAAAGAAACTAAGCGATAATATTTCTTCAACCCTAATGAGAACAAAGTGTTTGTTGCTCGAACAGGAGTTTTTCTCGAAAGAGAATTTCTCTCAAAGAAAGGGAAGGGAAGAAATATTGAACTTGGAGAAGTTCAAGAAAAACAAATAAATGAACCTGAAGTTGAGCATGTTTCACAAGTTGTTGAGGAGCATTCAACAGATTTAGAAACACAATCATTGCGTAGATCCACAAGAGAACATCGTGCACCTGAGAGATTTGGATTTCTCATTACGACGCATGGAGATGTTCTTCTTATGGATCAAGATGAGCACAGGACTTATCAAGAGGCAGTGTCTAGCCCAGACTCTGAGAAATGGCTTGAAGCCATGAGATTTGAGATGGATTCCATGTCAGTAAACCAAGTATGGACTTTGGTTGAACCACCTGAAGGGGTCAAACCTATAGGGTGTAAATGGGTTTTCAAGAAGACAACCGACATAAAAGGTAATGTACAAACATACAAGGGGCAATTAGTCGCTAAAGGTTTTTGACAAGTTCATGGTCTAGACTATGATGAAAATTTCTCCTCTGTAGCTATGTTTAAGTCCCTCCGGATCCTGCTCGCAATAGTTGCATTCCATGATTATGAAATCTGGCAAATGGACGTCAAAACCACCTTCCTTAATGAAAAACTTGAAGAGGATGTGTATATGACACGACTAGAAGGTTTTGTCTTTCCATGAAATACTGGAAAGGTTTGTAAGCTACAGAGGTCTATTTATGGACTAAAACAAGCTTCTCGAAGTTGGAATCTTCGTTTCAATAATGAAATCAAAGAGTTTGGTTTTATCAGAAATAAAGATGAGCCTTGTGCTTATAAGAAGGCTAGTGGGAGCATTGTTTCTTTCCTAATCTTGTATGTAGACGACATACTCATCATAGGAAATGATATACCTACTTTACAGTCTGTTAAGACTTGGTTAAGTAGTTGTTTTTCTATGAAAGATTTAGGTGAGGCAGTGTATATCTTAGGAGTTAAGATCTATAGAGATAGATCAAGACGACTTCTAGGTCTGAGTCAAAGTTCATATATATACAAAGTGTTGAAAAGGTTCAGTATAAAAGAATCCAAGAAAGGATTTTTGCCTATGAGACATGGCATTTCTCTTTCTAAGGAAATGTGCCCTTTAAATCCACTAGAAAGAGAACGGATGAATAAGATTCCATATGCTTCGTCTATTGGTTCTATAATGTATGCCATGATGTGTACTCGACTAGATGTATCATATGCTCTAAGCATGACGAGTCGGTATCAAGAAAACCCTGGTAAAAATCATTGGGTTGCGGTTAAAAATATCCTTAAGTACTTAAGAAGAACTAAGGATAAATTTCTTGTCTATGGAGGGGAGGAAGAGCTTAATATAAAAGGTTATACTGATGTCAGCTTCCAAACTGACAAGGATGACTCACGATCACAATTGGGTTTTCTGTTTTATCTTAATGGAGGTGTTGTGAGCTGGAAAAGTTCGAAGCAAGACACAATACATGATTCTACAACAGAGGCTGAATACGTTGCAGCCAGTGAAGAAGCAAAAGAGGCTATTTGGATCAAGAAGTTCATATCGGAATTAGGGGTAGTTCCCAGTATATCAGATGATGTAGAACTTCATTATGACAATAATGGATCCATTGCACAAGCAAAGGAACCAATATCTCATCAATGATCCAAACATATTCTTAGGCGCTTTCATCTCATTCGAGAGATCATTGATCGAGGAGATGTGGAAATATGTAGAGTACACATGGATGACAACATTGTTGGTCCCTTGACGAAGCCTCTTACACAGCAGAGGCATGATCGTCATACTGAGTCACTCGGTATTAGATATGTGAGTGATTGGTCTTAGTGCTAGTGGGAGATTGTTAGAGTATGCCCAAATACCAATCATATATGATGATTGTAATTATACTTTTATTTACCGATTTTATTGAATAAAGGCATTGCCGCTATTATTTTCATTTATATATATGTGTTTAACATAAACTGAAAGATAATAAAGTCCATATAATGACATAATTGTTATTATTAAAAGATTCTTAGTCAAGTATTATTATGGGCATGGACAATAATAATACGCTTAAGACTAACATGTTATTGATTGATGACAATGAGTTGTTATTGACATAGAGATGTCAGAATTGATACATGATTATATTGTTAGAGAACAATGTATTGGATTGACCAACCATGAGCATATGCCTTGGATTATTATGTGACAGTCATAACATTACTCATGGTGATGACTATATGTATGATCCTCAGACATGAGATCAACACTATCCCAACATATATTGTTGTATGTTTTGATACAGCTAAACAAGCTCCGTAACTGGTTGCTCTATAAAGACTGTTATTGAATATATCTCAATATATGTAGTGGGTGTGTATGATTAAGATAGGATTTGTCCTTCCTACATAATAGGAAATATATCACAGACCACTTGATTGAGTAAGACTAGAAACGCATGGCCATGCTCGAATAAGTTGATATGAGATATCATAAACTATTCGTTAATTAAAGTCTACTCTAGATATCAAGAAACAATAGATGGGCTATACAAGTGTGACTATTCCAAGACTTGTACCTATTCTAGATATAAAGGACATAAAGATGTAATACATAAAAGAGTAATCACCAAGATGATATGTCGAATCATATTTTCTTGTAACTTAGGTGACAATGATATATTTCTAGATGTCACTCATTGTATGTAAGTGACATCTAGAAATATTAGAATTGTTATAATAATTACTGCTAATGTTACAAGAACCTACAAAGTCACACCCTAGGATTGAAACGAGCAAAGATGTACAATTGTTGTATGTTACTAAAATATATATATCTAGAGTTAATTAAATATATGTTTTAATAATCCTGAATATTTAATTTTAATTAATTAAATATAGATTTAATTAATTTGAAATAATAAAATCCCCTAATATGATTAGGGTAACTTAGATATAAGAGGATTATTAAATTCCAATTAATTAAATATAGATTTCATTAATTTGAAATAATAAAACCCTAATATGATTAGGTTAACTTGGCTATAAAAGGGTATGTTAGGTCTAGCAACCATTGTACAACACACACTCAAAACTTTCAGCCGTTTTCTCTCAAAAGAGTTTTAGGGAAAACAAAGATTGCTCTAAATCGGGTGAACTGAGTAGAGGCCGAGACGTTATTTCGTGGAGGCTTAAGATTCGAACCAATCTACACAACCAGTATTCACTGTTGTCCTTGCTGTTTTTCAAGGAACCCGCTGTAAGTATTCGCATCTCTTTCTCCCGATTTCAGTTTTTCGTACTTGGATTGCTGGTGAGACCGTCGAGTTTTGTTTCCGCTGCGCCATGGGGTGCGCTGACGGTCCCAACAGGGCACCCAAGATGAAGAGCGTTTGCTAAAGTACGAAGCCCAAATATGTCAGTTACAAAAGGAAAGAGATAATCTAAGTAAAGAAATAGAAGCCATGAAAGATGATTTTCAAAGAATAAGTCAAGCCTTTGAAAATATTGGTTTAGGCGATACTCCAGAGGAATGGAAAAATGAGTCTCTAAATTGAAGAATGACGTTGAACAATAGAGAAGAATTGCAAAGTGCATGAAGGTCGAGCTAGGAAGTTATCTCGTGATCTACAGATTGTAGAAGGAAAACCCAACACAAACTTAAATGATTTACTGATATGTCAAGAAAAGAATGAGATGTTGAGCACATTCATTGCCGACTCAAAAGCTTCATTTCAAAGACACAAGAACGAAAAAGATGTTGAATTAGAAGTCAGTAAAGTAAAAAATGAGACATTGACATAGCTAACACATGATTATAGAAATCTTGCGAGAGAACTTCATAACCGCATCGAATCACTTACGAGGTAAAATGATCAATATTGTTTGCAACTTTGAGGATTAAAACATAAGGTAAAGGATAAAGACAGTGCAATGAAGGAGGTTATTACTCAAGCAAGCGATGTGGCTCACATGTTTATCGACTTAGCTAGTTTTACAAGGGATTTGAAACAGATTGACAACTCAATACTAAATCATGCTTGGAAGTTAATCTGGTTCTAAAAGAGAGATAGAAAAGCTAGGAGTTAAAGCTATTCATTAGTTGTAAAGTTTGGCTATTTGATGTACTGAAACCTTTATGTTTAATGAAAATCGTTTAAGATGGTCACTTTGGAGAGAAACATTTTTGCAAACATGCATTGCATTTATTAAAATATTTTACATGCACTAATTATAAAAACCATGAAAATAATTTATGGAGGATTACTTTGCAGTAGCACCAAGTTCATCCAATCATGGATGAGAGGTTAGAAGCAATATAACAGTCCTAATGCGATTTACAAGATCACTTGACCGTATTGCAACACAATGTGAGAAATCAAGCATTAAATTCTCAACAATAAGTATTGAATCAAATGACCCAATTGATGGCTACAAGGATTATTAACAAATAGAAAGCACCTATTGAGGGATATCAATGCTATCATGTTGACATGTCAATATTAGTAACCTAACCTGAGGCAACCTATTTGAATGAAGGGAAGAGTTCCACTAATCCTGAGCAAATCAGAGATAAATTTAAGTAGCTAGAGGAATTGGTTGAAGAAATAAAAGGATTTGATGTTTCCATTTAAACATGTTCTGCAGGAAGATTAAATGAAAATAATTTTTTGATCCATTAGTTTCATGATAGTCTTATTGAACCTACTGTAGTATGGTATAATCGATTGAGCAAAGAAAAAAATCAGGTCATGGGTTGATTTGGCCAATGCTTTTCTGGAACAATATCGATATGTCAATGGCTTGGCTCTGAGTCATCAAGATCTCTAGAAAATTTAGATGGAAACTACAGAAAGCTTTAGATAATATGCATTGAGATAAAGAGGCATGGCAGCTCAAGTTCAACCTCCTTAATTGAAGAAATATCATACATGTTTCATAGCACACTCCTAGGTCCCTTCTTTGAGTTAATGCTTGTAAATTAAACAAATACCTTCGAAGATCTTGTGAAAAGTGGGGAGCAAATAGAATATGCAATCAGCAAAAGGAACTTGAAGGTCGCTTCCAAAGGTCCAATCGATCAAAAATCAAAAGATGATGAGGTCCATGAATGTCACTTCCTAAATCCTCACATTCATAAAAGAAATGAGATAGTTAGTCACTCAGATCGGCTAAAAAAGATTCCTTAAGTAAGAAAGGCTCTAGAGGTGTTCCAAACACACATCTCATATTTGTTCCCCTACTTGATTAAAGGTAAATACCTTACTCTAAGACCAATGAAAGTGATGTCAAACTCTTCTACTCATAGCTATGATGAAAATAGTGTTTGTGATTTCCATATGGGAGCATCTAGACATTCTATAGGGAATTATGGGCCATTGATGAAACAAATAGAGATACTTGTTAGCAATGGGGCATTAACACAAGAATTGGTCATGCAATGGATGGCTAACCCAAATGGGACATCAAAGGATAAGATGTAGGTGTCACCATCAGATGGATAACAAAAGGGTATTTTGGGATTAATATGCGAGTCTGTTACTCACTATCCATGAAGCTTTGTTGCATTCATGTTTTGTTTGAATATGTTTTTCTGTCTTTCTTTGTTTTTGGATGCTTTTAAAATTCTAGTTGAATAACACTACTCATTTTTAGATTATGAGCAATGAAAAAAATTTCTTTTTGAAGTTCAATGAATATAATAAAACGTTCTTATAGCTTTTGACAAGTGGCAAACTTGAACCCTTATGAAACGATAACCTTAATCATGCTTCAGAGATTGCACCTGAATGGTACACCCTTTTCTTGCAGGATTAAGCCTTCTTCTTAGATGAAAAAGAATACAAAGGCAATGCATTGGCCCTTCTTCTCTTTACTACGCGTATTATTCATTTATTATGAGATTTAAGGATTATTTATTTGACAATATATGATGCTTGTCATTATTTAACAAAGATAGTGCAGGGGAAATATTGTCCTAAAAATAAAATTCTCAAGTGTTTGTGTGCATTTGATTATAACAAATATTTCTCAATATTCTTATTTTATATTTTATTGAAACTCATTCTTAATTTAGAGTTTGGCTTCACCTTTTTTCCCTAAGAGGTTTATCTAATCACGAAGTCTTTGACTTGATAATTGTTGAATGACCCATTAATGTCATGATATGAATGTTATCTATTCATAAATTTAGGACTCCCGATATTACCTCTTTGGGTCATTACTTTACCATAATACTTCTATTGACGGGAATAGATGATTCAAATTGTTAGAAATTCTTCAACTCGATAAATTGAACGTAACTCACTTTATAAAATTTAGACTTACCTCAATAGATTATCAGCTCGTTATTTTAAGTGGACTGCTCCCAACAATTTTTAATGCCTCATAGAGTTCATGTCACTATTAAATATCAAGACTTGAGTGTAATCCACTTCATGAAACTTGGACTTACCTCCATAGCAACTTGGACTTACCTTCATAATTGCTTGGACTTAACTCGATAGATTACATCTTACTACTTTAATTAGAGTGATCCCGATTTTATTACATTTATCTTTTGATAATCTCTTGCCAATTTTTCTGAGTTTTGGATACAAGATCTCTTAAGATTATCAAGAATAACCTATAATAGTTCGAATGTTATTGAAAATTAGGAAGTTTCATATTTAGAGGTCAATATTCTAAATAACTAACCTGAGGTCAATTCATCTACTTTATCATTTCATTTGTGAATATTATGGATAGTCACCGAATGTGTTAACAGAAATGTAAGTTAATTAGTCTTGTAATGTCGCGCACAACAAATGCCCCATCTTACTGGATAAAATAAGAAAATCGCCAAAGTCTTCTCAACTTTAAAAAAAACATCATTAGATAATTTAGAAGTCTTAAAATTGAAATTGCTTTGTGTTTCTTGTGCTTAAGAACATTATGATTAAATGATATTTACAGTGACGATTCTCTCGTCAAAAGCCACGAACTATATATTGGAAGTGAAATCTTGAAATTTATGCAAACGCCACTTTTTGCCTATGTTTCCCATAACCACGAGCCAAAGTAGTAAGCCAACATATCCATTCTAATTTTTAATAGTTATTCACTGTATTTTAATTTCTCATAATTTTAATATTTTCCCTTAATTCTCATCTAATTGTGGGCGTTTTATTTTAAATTTATCTATACTATTATTAATTTTTTTAATTAAACTAAGGTTATGAATTAATTAAATATCATTTCAATTAAATTATTTCATTAAAGTATCTTTTATTCAAATATATTTTTCCACAAAAATATTTCGGTTAATTCATGTTTATTTAATAAACCGTGTCTTAAGAATCCATTGAATGATCTCAGTGGTAAAATCAGTGGTCAAAGAAAATGTTGTCTTTAGAAGGGACAAACGGGTCATTCGGATCGGGTTTTGGTCGAGTCATTTTGGATCGAGTTATTTCGGATCGAGTTATTTCGGATCTATATTATATTCGATTTAGTTTCATTTTGATCAGATTAGGTCTGATTTGGACTAAGTTCAAGTGTATAGTAAATTGGGTTGGGTCAATTTTTGGGTCGATTATTTTTCGATTCAGGTCAATAATGGATTGATTTATCTTCGGGTCGGGTTAAAAGTAAATCGATTAGATTTAAGGTTAGGTTAACATCGGATTTATTGATTTTTGGATCGGGTACATATCAGATCAATTAATTTTCCATTCAGATCAATTTCGAATCAATAGATTTTTGGTTCGGGTCAACCTTTGGATCATGTCAATTTGGATTGAATCTTGTATGAGTCTAATTAAGTATATATGGAATTATTGATATACTCTTGTAAAAAAAAGTATGTTTATTTGTTTATCAATCTTATTATTTAGGTTCAATTTCAACTTTCAAATGTTCAAAAATTTGAATTAAATCATAATTTAGAGATGATAATTTAACTCAAACTCAATCCTATAACGCATGCTAGAGTTTGTAACTTGAATTTTATATTGATCTGATTCGAAAAGTTTAAAATTTAATAAAATGTTATATTAATAATTTATTAAATATTTGATTAAAAATTTTAAATATACTTTGAAAAGAATACTAAAGTAATTTTTTAATATTTTTATTATAAATTTAATATTTTTATTAATTTTTTAATTTTATTTAAATTAATGTGTTTTTTAAAACAACTTTGATAGTTTAAATTAAAATGAATTATCTTTATTTGAAATTTGTGTTCCATGTTAATTTATGTTAGTGAAAAAGTAAAATTTCTTTTCTTTTAAAATTAATTATAATATACCATCTGATGACAATTAAATTTAATCATATAATATTTGGGTAGTAACTTGACTTTATAATACTTCATATAAAATAAATTTTAATTTAATCTGGATCAATTTTGGTTTGGGTCGAGTATGGTTTGGGTTTCGAATCAAGTTTAGTCATCATGTTCGTGTTTATATTGGGTATCGGGTCTAGTAAATCGCTTCAGGTAATCGAGTTCAGGTCAAGTTTGCTAGGTCTAGTTCTCCTTCCTAGAAAAAACGAGTTCAAGCAGCTACATTCATAGGATATACGTTCATTTTTAATGATTTTGAATAGATATTAACATGTAATTATTCTATACTATTAAAAATGTGTTTTATAAAAAAATTTATCTCACATGTAATTATTCTATACTAACATGTAATTATTCTATCCTAAAATTTTAATAATTTTTTTTGTTTTGAAAAATTATTGTTAGTTGTATGAATCAAGTGGCCCTATGATAAAAAAAATTATTGTTCTTTTTTTAAGTTCAGAATTTTAGCATTACACATGTAAGGATATAAATTATCATTTAATAACAAATGATTATAAATCTTTAAATCAATATTACCTTATATTTATCTCAAATTAATAAAAAGTTATCGTTAGTTGTTGATAATCTTAAAAGATAACTATAAAACACTATTAGTTTTTGTTTCATATTTTTATTCTATTTGTTTTCATCCTTGCATGTTCTTTTAGTTATTTTTTTACTTAAATATTTTTTCTTATTATAGTTTTAACATAAAATTACCAACAACTTGCGAAAACTTACTAATTTCAAGAGAATCTCTCTCACCTAACGCAATAGAAGATGACTTTAAATAAAATTATTGTTAGCATAAGTTTTTATTGAATATTGTAAAAATTCATATATTTCACTAAATATTTTTTATTTAAAATAAATAAGTTTTTAAATTGTTTACAATATTTCTCTAATTTTTTTTCAACATGAGATAGAGGCTAAACAACTGTTAACTATTACGTGAATAGCAATGAATAGGAAATAGGTTGTTATTTAGCTGTTAGAGAGAATGTGCCAACAAGGCAAGTCTGGTATAATTGCTGCCAGCATAAGAATATTCTAACAGGTATTGTAAAACCATATATATGTGGTATTTGGGAAATGAAAAAGATGAGGCATTTGTTAAATAAAAAATTCAACATGGTATCAGAGCAACGTTGAACACGGCGGGACAACTTCATTACTTAGCACGTTGTTGATGCCATATACAACATCAATAGTTACAGACGGTTGGAAATCATTTGTAGGAAATGGATGAACGATAGTAGCTTGACCTGCAAACAGGAAAACACCGACAAAAGAAGTTTATTCTTGAATTATTAGAACGTACTGGCATATGTGATGCTCATCCAGTTCCAACATTGATGGTCGTATCTCCGATGCTAAGTAAAGATGGAGTAGTTTCAATTCTGATTAATGCAGAGGTTCAACAACATAGTTTTGAGGAAGTTGACAGTTTCTCTATTAGTGCTAATATGGAAAAACTGACGGTGGATGATTCTTCAGGGTCGGGGTTGGTCAAAGCACCTGGGCAGAATCTGGATACCTCTGGTTTGTATCAAGGAGGTCGTGGTCGTGCTAAGCCCCGGGTTCAATGCCAATTGTGTGGAAAAGTTGGCAACTCAATGGACCGATGCTGGTATAGGTTTGACTAAAGCTTTCGTGGGATTTCTACTACTCACAAGGTCATGGCACCGAACAATCCTCCGTCTGCTAACGTGTGCACGGTTGCGTCTACTCATAGGTGTGGTTGTGTTCACCAAGGATCTTGGGATGGTACCATTTCTGCTATGATGGCTGAATATGGACAATAATCTAGCACTAGAGGTTCTACGAGCTCTCGTCCATCAGGGAAATGGTTTATAGATTCTGGGGCTTCTCATCATGTGACCTCGGATGTGGGTAATGTTGTTGTAGGTGAAGAGTATACTAGCACGGGTAAGCTCCTCGTGGGTAATTGTAATAGTTTATCAATATCTAAGGTTGGTCAATCTAGCTTGGTTACTTCAACTCGCTCTTTACGATTAAATGACTTGCTCATTGTTCCTAGTATATCAAAAAACTTGGTTTCCGTCTCCAAACTTGCTCGTGATAATAAGGTGTTTCTTGAATTTCATGCTCTTAGATGCGTGATTCGTGACGAGGATACGAAGGCGGTGTTACTTGAAGGCCGAGAGAAAGATGAACTTTATGAGTTTAATTCTACTTTGTTTCATAACAATGTGTCGGCTTAATGTAATGTTGTTCATGGCGTAGTTGATTTTTGTTTATGTCATAGACGATTAGGCCACCCTTCCCGTGATACGTTACAACAAGTTTGTAAAGATTGTAAAGTTAGTCTATCGTTGGTTAATGATGAAATTTGCATTGCTTGCCAAGTTGGGAAATCTCACTCTCTACTATTTTCTGCTTCTCAAACAGTATATAGTGAACAGTTTCAGTTGGTTTATGTCGATCTATGGGGACCACCTCATGTGGTCTCAAATGGATATCGATATTATATATCCTTTGTCGATGTTTATTCAAGGTTTATATGGGTGTATATGTTGAAGGAGAAATCTCAAGCATTGTATGTGTTTCGCTTGTTTCAACGCATGGTTCGTGTTCAATTTGGCCGAGAGATTAAAGCAGTTCAAAGTGATTGGGGTGGTGAGTTTCGTCTGTATACCAAGGCTCTTCAAGAGGATGGGGTACGACACCGACTCATGTGTCCTCACACATCTCAACAGAATGGTGTTGTTAAGCAAAAACACCGATATATCGTTGATATGACACTAACGTTGCTTGCTCAAGCTTCATTACCTTTAAAATATTGGTCTTATGTCGTAACCACTGTGGTGTATCTAATTAATAGGCTACCTACGAAGGTGCTTCTCGGGACAACACCGTTTAATAAGTTGTTTGGTCGTCGACCCAAGTATGAACATTTACGTGTTTTTTGTTGTAGATGTTTTATGTGCCTTCGTTCGTTTCAATCTCACAAATTTGAGTATCGATCACAAGCATGTACTTTTCTTGGATATAGTGTTCAACATGAGGGTTATCTTTGTCTTGACCTGGAGGTCGAATATATATTTCTCGGCATGCGCAGTTTGATGAGAATGTTTTCCCATTTGCAGGTCAAGCTACTGTTTTTCATCCATTTCCTACAAATGATTTCCAGCCATCTGTAACTATTGATGTTGTACATGGCATCAACAATGTGCTAAGTAATCAAGCTATCCCATCGTGTTCAACGTTACACCATTGTGAAAATGAGTCGTCTACTTCTCGTACCAGTAGCTCATATCATAGAATGAACGAACCGATGAATTCTGCTGAAGTTACATCCGGTGATAAAATGGTTGGATCCTTAAGACACACAGTCTCTCCTAGACGAACTGACGATTCTGGTGATTTGCGTGTTCCTGAGCACTCCACTGTTGCTGCAGATTCAGCTCTTCAAATGACTTCCCATGATAATAATTCGAACATGGTTTTTTCAACTGCTCTTCCTGGTATTGCCTCTCGTCCCTCTTCTTCAAATGTTCATTCTATGGTTACGAGAATCAAGGATGGGATCTTTAAACCCAAATTCTTCTTGGTTCAAGCTGTAATTGATTATGAAGAATCAGTTTCTATTGAACAAACTTTGATGTCCCCTGTGTGGAAAGATGTTGTCATGGCTGAATATAATGCTCTAATTGATAAGGGTATATGGCGGTTGGTGTCATTACCTCCTGGTCGAACGACAATCGGATGTAAGTGGTTATTCCGGATCAAGAAAAATGTTGATACGTCTATTGCAAGGTATAAGGCTCGTTTAGTAGCGAAATGTTTCACTTAAATTCTGGGACAAGACTTTAATGATACGTTCAGCCCAGTTATCAAACCTTCCATAGTAAATGTTATTTAGTCCTTAGTTGTAATGAATGGGTGGAATTTACGACAGGTTGACGTGAATAATGCATTTCTTAATGGGGACTTACGAGAGGAGGTGTTCATGGTGCAACCTCCCGGGTTTGAATAGCTTTCTGCTGATGGCACACAACTTGTTTGCAAACTTGAAAAGGCGTTGTATGGACTTAAACAAGCACCACGAAGTTGGTATGCGAAACTATGTGCTTTTCTTGGTCGAATTAGGTTTCATGGGACACAAGATGATGCCTCCTCGTTCATTCGTTGCTCAGGGAAGTCTTCCACCTATGTTCTCGTTTATGTCAATGATATCATAGTTACGGGGCAAGATGAGACTGAAGTTGAAAGCGTTATATCGCAATTGAGTCAAGAATTCTCTCTAAAAGATTTGGGGGACTTATTATTTTCTGGGGCTTGAAGTTCAACGGATGACTCATTCGCTTATTTTACGAAAAAAGAAGTTTATTCTTGAATTATTAGAACGTACTGGCATGTGTGATGCTCATCCAGTTCCAACACCAATGGCCATCTCCGAAGCTAAGTAAAGATGGAGGGAACCCGTTACAAGATGTTCAATTATATAGGAGTATTGTTGGAGCCCTTCTATATTTAAATCATACGCGAGCCGACATTGCGTACAGTGTCAACTGTGTAGCTCACTACATGCATGCACCTCGTACTCAACATTGGGTGGCTGTGAAACACATTTTACGTTATTTGTGTAGGACACTTGATTATGGTCTAGTGTTTCAAAAGACAGGATTAGGTCTACACTTGTAAGCTTTTGCGAATGCCGATTGGGTAAGCAATTTTGATGATCGTCGTTCGATATCTGGGTTTTGTGTTTTTCTTGGAGGTAATCTCGTGTCTTGGGGTTCCAAGTTTCAAAGGTCAATCTCTCGGTCGACTAATGAGGTTGAATATCGTGCATTAGCGGATGTTATGGCCGATGTTATTTGTATTCAAGCCTTGTTGACTGATATGGGAATTTCGTCCTCAAGCAGTCCCGTCGTTTGGAGTGATAATACGAGTGCGATAGCGATGAGTGCCAATCCTGTTTTGCATTCTCGGTCGAAACATGTTGAATTAGACCTCCATTTCATTCGGGAGAAGGTTGTTGCCGATAAAGTTCGGGTCAATTATATTCCTGCTCAACATCAAAAAACTGATGGATTCACTAAGTCTTTTTCTCGGGCATATTTTTCTTTGTTTCGCTGCAATCTCAAATTCTATTGTGAAGTTTTAGAGTCCATAGATAGTAGGGAGAATGTTAACTATTACGTGAATAGCAATAAATAGCAAATAGGTTGTTATTTGGTTGTTAGGGAGAATGTGACAGCAAGGCAAGTCTAGTATAAATGCTGCCAGTATAAGAATATTCTAACAGGTATTATATATATATATATATATGTGTGTGTGGTTTTTGAGAAATGAAGAAGATGAGGCCTTTGTTAAATCAAAAATTCAACAGCAACTGTAAAGGGAGCTGTGACGATTGAGCATGATGCTACGATAAAGACAAAATAAACTAAACAAATTTCAACCACCCAAACTATATGTAATAAGTTGTCAGAATGACGGAGTCTAATATAAATATATAACCACGTTTGAGTTTAAATAATATACATTGTTAATAAAAAAAAAGTTATGGTGCTGTAATCTGAATCGGATGTGATAGCGAAAGAATCGAGGGTTAAATGTTTAAATATGTGATCCCATATAAACAAAATTATGCCACGTATACACAGTTGTACTATTTTGAATAGTTGTCTTTTAAAATGTTTATCACAATTTCCTGTCATACTTAAGGCATAAGATGAAGATAACAACGAAACACTTAATTATTAGAGTACGTTTGGCTCATAAAATATAAAATTATTGACAGAAATAAAATTATCGGAATGTAACATTATTTAACACATTATTTAGAATATTGTATTGTTGTGTTTAGTTTGTTTAGCAAGAATGTAAGATTACAATGTTTGGCTAAATGAATAAAATATTATTAGAATGTATATTTTACCAAATTATATTGATTATATATTTATTTTTTAACAAGTTGAATTCTACTATAATTTTACTATAATTAATTTATATAATTCTACTATAATTAATTCTAATATAAATTCATAAAATTTATATAATTTTTTTAACAAAATTGAAAAGATAAATAGGTTTAAAAGAAATGGTAAAATTTTATTTTAACCCTTAAACTTCATATAAAATTCTAATTATGGACTTTTTTATAAATCTAAAATAGTTTAAGGATAAATTTACATTTCAGTTCAAAACGCCAGGAATGTAACAATACATAAAGGAAGAGGGAATCACATTTCCGGTAATAAGCCCGCAAAATACAATTGTTGGAAATAACTTATTACCCAGGTTGAGAATTTTTGCAATCCAAATGCCGGTAATCCAAGATAACCTGAACCAAATGCCCCCTTAAGGTAGATTCATCCCGTCAAGAATTTCATTCACTCATTTTATATTCGATTGTCTTTCCTACTTAGAATTCATTAAGTATACTAGATTTGTCTTAACATTGGAGTGTCCTAGAACTAAAAATTATGTCATATATTAGGCTATCTTTAAATAAATATTACTTTATATTTATCTCAAATTAATAAAAAAATTATCGTTAGTTGTCGATAATCTTAAAAGATAACTGTAAAACACTATTAGTTTCTGTTTCATATTTTCATTCTATATGTTTTCATCCTTACATGTTTCCTTTAGTTATTTTTTACTTAAATATTTTTTTCTTATTATAATTTTAACATAAAATTACCAACAACTTGTGAAAACTTACTAATTACAAGAGAATCTCTCTCATCTAGCACAACAGAAGATGCCTTTAAATAAAATTATTGTCAGCAAAAGATTTTATTAAATAATGTAAAAATTCATATATTTCACTAAATATTTTTGATTTAAAATAAATAAATTTTTAAATTATTTACAATATTTCTCTAAGGGTGTGTTTGGTTCTAGGAATCTTACATTACCAAGGAGAATGTTTTTTTCCGGAATTGTATTCTCACGTTTTGTTCACGAAATCTTACATTACCGAGAATATTTTCCCAATAGTAACATTTTTTTGTTAAAATGGTGGGAATGTTAATACTTCCAAATTCTTTGGTAATCTTACATTCCAACCACTTTGGACAATATTATCCTTGGACTAATGAATTATTTTTATAATGATCCTTCTAAATTCTTATTTTTTATACTTTACTAAAAATTATAAAAATAATAATAATATACAAAGAGTTTGATTTACTAAAATATTAATAATTTTGAGAATATAAAATATTTTATATTTTTAATATTCAATATTTTAATATTTATAATTTTATGGGATGAAAAAAAAATAGTATTATTGTAAAAATGTAATTATTTAAAATAATATTTTACTACCATGATATTATTTTTTTATATTATATTATATTTTATATAAATAAATATGATACTTATG
Organism: Hibiscus syriacus; assembly: GCF_006381635.1. Taxonomy (NCBI): domain Eukaryota; kingdom Viridiplantae; phylum Streptophyta; class Magnoliopsida; order Malvales; family Malvaceae; genus Hibiscus; species Hibiscus syriacus. The sequence goes on from NW_024063472.1 coordinate 943,370, forward strand.
AACATTATTTTAAAATATAAATTTAATATTCTAATTATATTAATTATATATTAAATGTAATTTCTTCTCAAAAGTTAGATAATATAACGATTAAAATATTTTTTTGAATTTTCATTCAAATATTTATAAATTAATATTAAAGTTTAACTTTAAAAAATATATTACAAAGATAATTTGGTAAAATATGCATATAAGTAATCTTATATTATTTCAACCAAACATTGTAATCTTACATTCCTGCATTCCTGCTAAACAAATCAAATAATGTAATATAATATTCTCATAGTAATATTACATTCTAATAATATTATTCTCAAATATAATCTTATATTCTATAAACTAAACGTTCCTTAATTTTTTTTTAACACGGGATAGAGACCAAACAACTAACTGCAATGGGCTGTCACGATCGAGCATGATGCTGCGATAAGGACAAAATAAACTAAACAAATTTCAACCACCCAAAAGAGATGTAATAACTTGTGAGTATAATATAAATATATAACCACGTTTGAGTTAAATAATATACATTATTAGTAAAAAAAAAAGAGTTATGGCGGCTAAAGGTTTGTAAAAGAATTGTTAAATGTGGTGCTGTAATATGAATAGGATGTGACAGCGAAAGAATCAAGGGTTAAATGTTGATCCCATCTAAACCAAATTATGCCACGTATACACAGTTGTACTATTTTGAATAGTTGTGTTTTAAAACGTTTATTTTTACTACAATTTGCAAAATTGGAGAATTTTCATTTCCATAGAATTGTTTGCATTGAGTTGACAAAATGAATCTTACCTTAATAAAATTATCTAATGCTTATCACGTGGTGGTGCTCAAATCTTACTTTTTCTTCTCGATTTCATCTATAAATACAGATTTTTTAAGATTTTCACAACAAATATCCTTCCAAAACGAAAAGCATCCTAGATTCTCTCGGGAAAAAACGATGATGTTCACAAAAACACTTCTCAATGGCATACTATATCGTTTCATCCATAAAGATTTTCATGAAGTTGTGTCCTCCATGACGATTACTGATGCCTTTCTCTTCTTCGTAAATACAATATATTCCATCCCTTCTTATTTATTTCATATTTTTTGCTTAGATATCTAACCATTCACGTATTTTTGTTTGCATTGTTTTTTCTATATATTTACGAATGATTATTTAGTTGTTTGATTTTAAATTTTAAATTATTAAATTTTTTATTTGTTTGTTAGATTGTGCATTCCGTGGATAAATTGGGAATATGGTCACGGCTACCGGTTATTTTAGGATTATTATATCTGGCTATTCGTCGACATCTTCACCAGCAATACAATCTGATTAATGTCGGGAGATCGCCGTCTGGAGTTCGGTTTAATTCAGGGGATTATCCCTACAGAACAAGTGATGGAAGTTTCAATGATCCCTTCAATGAGGGAGCTGGCAGCCAAGGAAGTTTCTTTGGCAGGAATATTATGCCTGTCGATCAAACAAATAAGGTATACAAATTAAATTTAACCTCACAACTGATAAAAATGGGGCCATTTTATTTCATTCAATTTAAAATTATATGAATTTGAGAGAATCATATTTTTAATAGTTATTTAATATGAAAATCATATACCTAATATCTAACATGTAGAAACATTTTCAATTGAATAACAAAATCAATAAATTAATCTGATTTATATGATCAAACTACCTATCCAAGTTCAAAAGCTCTCTCAATAGTCGAGAGGATCCCAATAAAAACATTGGCCCCAAAAAATAAGTTTAGATAAAAAAGAAAGTTTTAAATATAAGTTGAATTCAGCTTGAGTTTAGTTTGATCTGATATGTTTTTAAATTTATCTATTTATATTGTATATCAATATTTTAATTGAATTGACGAGTCAAGTGCCAACTCGAGATATAAATTTATAAGAATATTTTTTTTAAATAATTAATATTGTTATAAATATTCTATTGTAATTGTTTTGAACAAATTATACCTATGGAGAGGAAAAGAAAATTTTACTTAAATAAAAAGAAATGAATGACATAAAGATTAAGCATATTATGATTTATAAACAACCATGTATGATATTGGTGATATTGGTGACATACATGTACCTTATCCATTTAATGACTATCCAACTCAGTTGGTAGATCACAATGTTTTTAATCTTGAGATCATGAGATCGAGTCCCACAGAGGGTATTTCATAATTCGGAGGTCTTCTACGGAAGTTACTCTCAACCTGGTGTTGGGGGCAACCTACTATCTTACCTCCCCCTACCCCATTACATATGGGAACAAGGGACAACCAAATTATGTAAAATTAAATTTTTTATACAATGTAATTCGATTCTATCCTATGACTTTGTAGTTAATGAAGCCAGATCCAATGGTTGTGGCTACAAAACTATTGGCACGAACACAGTACAAAGATACGGGGAAGCAATTCAATGTGATTGCGGCTTCGTGGATCCAGTTTATGATCCACGATTGGATGGATCACATGGAGAACACCAACCAGCAGGTTAAACCATAATCATATATAATTACTTGGATTTTGACATGAATATATATAATTAACATTGGTTTTTGGACAAATTTGCAGGTTGAGTTGGTTGCACCTAAACAAGTAGCAAACAAATGTCCTCTCAGGTCCTTCAAGTTTTATCCCACACAGCAGTTTCCAACTGGTTTCTACGATATCAAAACCGGCGCCAAGAACATCCGTACACCTTGGTGGTAATAATCTTTATTTATCATTATGGATGAAAATGGATACAGCAAGTTTAGATATCCTTGGTGGTAATAGTAATTATGCATGCATGATTTTCATAATGAAAAGAGTGATTTTTGTAGGGATGGAAGTGTAATATATGGCAGCAATAAGGAGAGGTTACAAAAGGTAAGAACATTCAGAGATGGGAAGTTAAAGATTTCAGAGGACGGCTTACTCCAACACGATGAAGATGGGATCTCCATATCAGGAGACATTCGGAATAGCTGGGCCGGCGTCTCGGCATTGCAGGCTCTTTTCATTAAAGAACACAATGCTGTTTGTGATGCTCTTAAGGTATTCTTTTAGATTCCATTTTCACAGGATATATAGCTTTATATATTAAGAATTATACTAAACATTATTCTTAGAAACATATTTTAGAAGGAACACCCTGATTTGAATGATGAAGAGTTGTACCGACACGCGAGGCTTGTAACTTCTGCTGTGATTGCAAAGATCCATACCATTGATTGGACAGTGGAGCTTCTCAAAAATGATATGTTGCTTGCTGCAATGCGAGCTAACTGGTAAATCCTTTAAAGTGGTAAAATTTTAGTGACCTCTATTGATGGGATTTGACCTCTATATAAAACTTGTCACAGGTATGGGTTATTGGGAAAGAAATTCAAGGACACATTTGGGCACGTTGGGGATGCCTCCTTGGGAGGTTTAGTTGGTCTAAGAAAGCCTGTTAATCATGGTGTTCCTTACTCTTTGACTGAGGAATTTACCAGCGTCTATCGGATGCACCAGCTTTTACCTGACTCCCTTCACCTCAGAAACACCAATGTCGCTCCTGGACCTAACAAATCTCCACCATTTCTCAAGGAGTAAGCTTTACAAGACATTGTTTTCTGATATGATAGGTCATTAAGGAGAAAACTATGGCTCCATACTAAATATTTATTTTGTAATCGGCAAATGCAGGGTTCCTATGCCTGATCTGATTGGCCATAAAGGAGAAAAAACTTTATCACAAATTGGACTCATCAGGCAATTTGTTTCAATGGGCCATCAAGCTTGTGGTGGATTGGAGCTTTGGAACTATCCTGCCTGGCTTCGAGACCTTGTACCACATGATGTTGATGGCAAAGACAGGCCTGACCATGTAGATTTGGCAGCTCTTGAAAGTAAAATAACCCGTCTTGAACTGGAAATCTATAATCCATGAATTCATTAAACAAACACGTGAAAATTTAATCCAAATTTGATATCAATGATGCAGTTTACAGGGACAGGGAAAGGAAAGTGGCAAGGTATAATCAATTTCGTAGGGATTTGCTATTGATACCTATCTCTAAATGGGAAGATTTGACTGAAGACAAAGAAGTCATTGAAGTTCTGAAGGAAGTTTATGGAGATGATGTTGAACAACTGGACTTAATGGTGGGTCTAATGTCAGAGAAGAAGATCAAAGGTTTTGCCATAAGTGAGACAGCTTTTATTGTCTTCCTACTCATGGCATCTAGGTATGTTAATTGTGTACTTGTATCCCAATATATTTCTGGGAAAAGTTGAATAACATGAATTGGATGATATGAATATTGCAGGAGGCTGGAAGCAGATAGGTTCTTCACAAGCGATTTCAATGAGGAAACATACACAAAGAAGGGGTTTGAATGGGTGAATACAACTGAAAGCTTGAAAGATGTGTTGGATCGTCATTACCCAGAAATTCCAAAGAAATGGATCAACTCAACCAGTGCTTTCTCGGTTTGGGACTCTCCTCCAAATGCCCCCAATCCTATCCCTCTATATCTTCGCTTTCCATCCTCCAATTAACTTATCATCAGTCTATGAATTTAATTACCAATCGCAACCCGACTGTAGTTTTACAGTCATGAATAATTGGTTGTTTTTCTTCCTTATGTATTGGTGTACTATTCGTCAATAAAAGTTAATTTGTTCTGCTAAACATTGGCTACATTTCATTGTTTCTTAAATTTTTATTTTATTAATATCAAGTTATAAAGAATAAAAAAAGTTTTTTCTTCACATTCTTTTGTTATTTTTTAAAAAAAAAGATTGCTTATCTGCTAATTGTGTTTAATTCGGTTGGTATTATTATTAGTATAATACACTAAAGGATGTAAGATTAAGCATTAGGTTCATAGTCATTGAAGTTTGAATATGATTTATTTAAAATTGAGTATAATCAAACTTAATTTATTTAAAATTTATATATGTTAACTTCATAGTCATCGGGATTTAAATTTAATTTATTTAAAATTGAGTATAATAAAACTTTGATTTTATTTTTTATTTATTTAAAATTGAGCATAATCAAACTTGATATAATTTTATTTTATTTTATAAGAAAAACTTTTCAGAAATATTGATGCATCGTATTCATTCACAGTACATAAATCAAACATGGAATACAATTATAGATTTATCAAATGTTTTTTTTTCTCTATAGTAAGAAAAAAGCATTTTTGTGTATGTGTACATGTTTTCTCTCAAGTTTGTGGTGATGATATGGTGACTTTCATTCATAACAATCATTTGACTACTTTGTTGGTACTACTTTGTTTCTTTTTTTGTCATCGGTATTTTGGTTCTTCTCCTTCATTGTTACTAAACAAGAAACACATTTCAAGTAAGCTATTTAACAATGACTATTCAATACGCTTTCCTTCAGTGAGGTACTATCTCCTACTATACTATAATCTGAAAGTCCAAAGCACTATATTATACGAAATATAATCAACACTAGCTTGTCTGAATTTACTGGTTAATGACTAAATTAACTTGCACATAACTCTCATCATACGAGTAGAGCGGAAAGGGTCTCGGTGAGTCGATATAAAAATGGAAGGGTTTGGATCACCTTACTACAAAACTATCCATAAATTAGCCCACTTTAATCCATAAAAATCTAGGGTACATTTAACCAATATTGAAGATAAACAATATGTGAATCTAGAGGTATCAAGTGTTTTTTCTCTTAAAAAATAATAATCAAGACATGAAATTAGATGAAAATATTTCTTTTTCTAGAAAAATTTCGAGAGAATTAAAATAATGATGAACCTAAAAGGAGTAAAAGATAAAAAGGAGCAATTAGTTTCAGACCTGACTTCCTTCTTTCATAATCAATATTGATGATTTAGAATTAATTAGTGATTTTATAGCTAATACTTTCTTAATAGATGAAGATTCAAAAACATATAATAAAACTATTAGTTCTATTAATGCTAATTTTTGAAGAGATGTTATTAAAGATGAATTAAAATTTTATTTTTTAATTGAGAGTTAGTAAACTTGTCTAAAAGTTATAAACCTATCGGTAATAAAAAAAAAGTCTTCAGAAATAAATTAAGACCAGATAGAACTATACAAAGGTACAAGACTAATATTTGTAAAAGACTTTACTCAAAACTTTGGGATTGACTTTTTATGCACATTCTCCCATTACTAAAGTATCCTCCATTTGTGTTTTATTTTCTTCAACTCTCATCCACAATTTATTGATACATCATATGGATGTGAAAACAATACTTTTTTAATGATACTTCATATGAGGAGATTTAAATAGAAAAACCTCTACGATTCGTGGAATATGAGAAGAAAAATAAAGTTTATACACTAAAAAATCTTCATATGATCTCAAACAAGCTCCAAAATAATGGTAAAAGATACTTCATAAAATTATCCTCAATTATGGTTTTATAGTTAATGGTGCTAATGCATGTCTATATTCCAAAATATTTAGATCTGAATGTGTTATCATAAGTATATATATGATTTATTGATTTTTAGTACATATGTAGAAGTAATTAAAGATACTACAAATTTATTACCCAATAAGTATGAAATGGTTAATTTGGGAGAAGTTCATTTAATTGTAGGGTTAAAAGTGATTAAATCAAATAAGAGATACTCATTAAACCAATTGTAATACCCCAAAATTTTAGCTAGTGATCAAAATGTAAGTTTTGAAAGTTTGGTGGCTAAAGTATAAATTTGAAAAGTTTAGGGACAAAAATTTAACTTTTAAAAGTTATATATTTTTGGAACGTTAATGAATAATTTAATCCAAAATTAATATTTTTGTGAGAATCAGAATTTTGATTCGAGATTTGTATTAAAAGTTATAAAGTAGTAAAGTCTGATAAGAATTCGGATAATCGGATCGAACCGAAATTTCATGAAAATTTGAAGGATGATAGAAAGAGGTTGGACTTATTATTTCCATAATTTAGAACAGATAAATTTAACATGGATTAGTGGAATTAAGGTCGAATTTCCATATTTAGCCAAAATTAGAAAATTTAGTGACTAAATTAAAATTTTTGAATATTGCATGGACAAAGGTGAAAATTCAACTCTTAATTGATCATATTTGACTTATAATATTAAATTGGAAGATATTGTGGGTGGCATGGTTAAAATTGTCAAGGACTGTAAAGGAGTAAGTTGGAATTTCTTATTAAATGAATTTTAAATTCATTTAAATCTTATAAAGCCAAGTGCATTATGATATAATTGTGAAAAAAATAAAGCAAAAACAATCTTCTTCTCCTTGCTCCAGCCGTGAACACCATAAATAAAGAGGTAAGAATTTTCAAGTTCATTTTTAAGCTCATTCGATTGATTTTTGGGTTAGGCTATTAATCTACTTGAAATTCTCTATCATTTGGTATAATCATTTCATGGAAAACTTGCTTGGATGATAAAATTCATGACTAGGGTTCATGAAGAACATGTTGAATTTTATAAAATTAAAGGATGATTTTTATGCTATTAGTGTTGTGGATTAATTTCCAAGCATGTGTGATGAATAAAATCATCTAGAATTGCATATACCCAATTCCACCAAGCTAGGGTTTATGAGAAATTAATCGAATTTGGATTGAATTTGATGTTAGGATGATTGAAATTACGTGAATATGATTATAAGTGGTTGAATTCATGCTTGAAATTGATTGAAAACCTAGCCCTATTACTTATGATAGGTTCGACCATGGGGAATTAAATTAGAGGAAAATATACAAAAAATTTGCTATGGTCTATATTTGATATTGGAATGATTCTACATGCTTTGGAAGTTAAATTGGATCAATTTGGAACATTGTTATAGTAAAAGACCTATTTTACAAGTTTTGGAAGTTATGGGACATTGAAGTATAAATGTTTAACTATAGGTGTTTATTGCTGGAATTTAATGTTTAAATGTTGAATTTGAAGTTAGAATATTGTTTTGGATCCAATTGCAGGAAATTGGAAAAAGTGGGTGGTTAATTCGAATTGTGCTGGAAAGTTGTGGATGTAATTGCAAGTTTTCAAATGTTAAAGTATTAGATTAAGTGAAGTATTAAAATGATGGAAAATTTATATTTGGATGTTTAATTTGATGTAATAATTGTAACACCCCCAACCCGTACCCGACTCGAATATGAGTCCAAGATGTCACATTGCTTTTTTTAAAACACTTTTCCTTACAAAATAACAAAACATTTGAACTTATTTTAAGAAAATATGATAATATATTATTAAATTATATTCGGTATAAAATTTTGAGATAAAAATGTATTTATGAACAGTATTATACGATATAAACAGTGCCGTGAACAGTAACCTACTACAGTACCAAAATGTTAAATTTTCCATATTACAAAGAGGGTACCGATTCCTTTGCTACAGGGTATCGATACCCCTGCTACAGTATTGCTACAGTATTTCCGTAAAACATATATAAGACTCGTAAAAATTTAACCATTCATTACTATACATTTACATTTACATAAATACGTTTAAAACATTACAAAAGTCGATCAGAGCATACATACTAAACAACTCTATTAACATGCCAACACATATATTACATAAACAGACATACTTTGTAAAATTCTTCTGATCTGATCTTCAAAGATGGTATGCTGCGTTGCTGCTCTTAAGATCGATTTTCTTACTTTTTTGTATCTACGTGTAAATCACTTACATGCTAAGTCATAGACTTAGTGAGACATCTAAATATAATAATGATACATTCCTTATGAATATGAACATGCAATCTATCCATTCAATCATATAACATGTAATTCAATATGGTAACATACAACAATAATAATGCAATTACCTTTGATAGCATTTTATAAGCCCATGTACATTACTGAGAACTCAAGGTATTCGAGAACATTGAGATTGTGCAATATTGCTGTCACCACAGCTCGTATAAGTCCCACTGAGTGGCATATGAAATTTGTCCCGAAGGACCTGTGAATATGTCCCGGAGGACCTATGAAACCCTCGACTCTTGGCATGTCAACTATACCTATAGCTCTCATATTGTATACTATGGGCATTATTCTTATGTTTCATATGTTCATGTGCTCATGTCATTTCTCTTGTAATCACATAGCTCATATCACTTATCATATCACATGTGCATTTGAATCTATTCATATATATACCTTATGCATGTATCATAATAATTATCATGTATGCATGTTCATAACTATTATACTATAAAAATCAACATAGGAATTTGACTTATCACAAGTCTTATCCTATTGTACTATACTTATAATATGCACTTACCTTGGCCTTGCTTTCGTTGATTCAATCCTAACTCTTCGATTGTTCCGGAATAGGATTAAGTTTTATATCTACATAAACATAATTTTCAAGATGGTTATCAGAAGCCTAACCCTTGTAATTTGATACTAATAACTTAGACTAATTTAATGAACTAAACTTTAACTTTCTAGAATTTTCACCCAAAAATTCATCAACTCATCACTGAATTTTCTCATACAAAATTCCTTTCATACCACCAAACTTAACTACAACCATTTTAACTAACTTCTATCATTTCAACACTTTATTATTTCCAATACTTCATTTAAATTCTTAAAACTAAGAATCATACCCAAATTTCAAACATGTTATTAATCAATTCTAACACTCTATATTCCTTAATTAACCTATTGACAAGTAAAAAATCTTATTCAAACTTCAAAAACTCATCCATATCAAAATTTCATCTAAAAACTCATTTTTCAAATCTATCTCTAAAACATTTATCTTGTTGTTTTAATGTCATATAAGCTTTCCTTTAGCTTATATAATATACAAACTTCAATTTCCAAGCTAAAAATCAAAGAAACGACCAAGGTTCAGATTCTTACCTTAAGCTTGGGTGCCTCACGTTTGGAGAAGAAGATGAAGAAGAAGAGGATGAGAGAATTGCTTTGGAAACTTATTTCCTTTCCATGGATCCCACATGTTTCCCTTATATTATAAGGGAAATAAAAATCCTTTAGGTTAAATGACCATTTTGCCCTTTATTTCATTTCATATTTACTAACAATCATTTTTGAACTATTCAATTATTCTACCTTAATCACCAAAATCTAAATTTTTACAATTTAGTCACTAACCCGTTGTTTGGGATGTTACAAATCTCTCCCCCTTAAGAAAATTCATCCTCGATTTTTTCATTCCACGAACAAATAGGGGTATTGATGCCGCATATCCTCTTCATGTTCCCACGTTGTTTCTTCTACTTTGTGATTTCTCCATAGCACTTTGACCAAAGGAATACTTTTATTCCTTAGTTGTTTCACCTCGTGAGCTAATATATGCACTTCTTGTTCTTCATAAGTCAGGTCAGGTTGAACCTCAATCTTTTCTGGTGTCATAATATGGGAGGGATCAGATTGATATTTTCGAAGCATCGAAACATGGAGTATATTGTGAATCTTTTCTATTTTCGGTGGCAAAGCTAATTGGTATGTTACTGGTCTCACTCTCTTTACAATCTCATATGGTCCAATAAACCGAGGACTCAATTTTCCTTTTCGACCAAACCTCAACACCTTCTTCCAGGGAGACACTTTTAAAAACACTTTATCTCCGACTTGAAAATCAATTTCTTTCATTTTTAGATCTGCATATGATTTATGTCTGTCTGCTGCAGCTTTGAGATTTTTGAGAACACTGAAGCTCCCTTTAATTGATGATAACTGAACGTAGATCGATTTTTGAGAACATTGAAGCTCCCTTTAATTGATCAAATAAATCGTCAATTCGGGGGAGGGATACTTATTATTGATGGTCACCTTATTGAGATGTCTATAATCAATGCAAAGACGCATAGATTCATCCTTCTTTTTACGAACAAATCCGAGCTCCCCACGGTGAGACACTTGGTCTTATAAATCCTTTATCTAACAACTCCTTTAACTGTATCTTTAACTCTTGCAATTCTTTTAGAGCCATTTTGTATGGAGCCATGGCAATAAACGCAGTTCCAGGCATTATTTCAATCTGGAATTCTACCTCTCTGTCTGGAGGCAAACTCGATAAATCCGCAGGAAATACATTGGGAAACTCTCTGACTATGAGAATTTTTTCAATTCTTTTCTCCTTGGTTCTAACATCCAACACATTAGCAATGAACCCTTGACATCCCTGTAGCAGTAACTTCTTTGCCGTCATCACTAAGATTACATTTTCCAATGGATTTCACCTTTCACTAAACACCACGACTTCTACCCCTTCCAGACTTCTCAACGTTAATCTTTTCAGTCTACAATCGACTTTAGCGTAATAATGATATAACCAATCCATTCCCAGTATCACTTCAAATTCGTCGAATTCTTCGAAGGGTAATTCCATCAAATTAGCAGGGAATTCAATTTCCTGATTCCGTATGGGACATCCTCGACATACCAAATTCACACGAGCATTATTCCCTAATGGATTTGTCACTATAACTTCATTATTAGTAGCTTCTAGCAGAATGTTCAGCTCTCTCACTAACTTGCTACTAATTTATGAGTATGTAGAACCCGGATCAATCAATACCATAACATGTTTATCAAACAGTAAAAAGGTACATGTATATCTCTGGATCATCCCGGTCCTTATTGGTTTTGAGATTATACACCCGAGCAGTAGATCAAACTTCCTGGTGAGTAGAGGATTCAGGTTGAGTTCTACCTCTTCCTTTACCTCGTCCCCTCTGGGACGTTAAAGCAGATCTTTCCAGTGGAACAGACTCTTCTACCCTCAAAGAACAGTCTCTCATAAAATGTCATGTTTCCCCACATCAAAAACAAGCTCTTGTTTTAATTCTGCATATTCCACTATGGTTTCTTCCACAGATCTGACACTGTCCAACTTGACTATGTTGTTCTCGCCCATTACCAGTCCCCACAGATTGAGTTCGTCTAGCTCTTGCCTGATTTGATCCTCTAGCAGAGGATGCCACTGATTTAGATCTTGTTTGATACCGAAAACTAGAATCTCTACCTCTCTTAGGTAGTGCATAGCTTGATGAAGCTCCAGTTCTTTTGGATGGTTGAGTTCTTTGCTCTCCAAACCATTCACTCTGAGCTCTCTCTAGAGCTTTAGCATGATTTACTACTTCTTGGAATGAGAACAGATTCAATATAATCAATATTTCTTTTAGCCTTGGACGCAAGCCCTCAATAAACCACTCACAGGAATCTTTCTCTGTAGGCACCAACTCTGTTGTAAAGCGACTTAACTTATTAAATTCGCACTCATACGCATATACAGTGCAGTTCATTTGTTTCAAATTTAAAATTTATTGCTTCATTTGCTTGATGAATTGGTCTTCTATATACTTATTCCGAAACTCTTCCAGGAACAGAGAACATGTCACTTGATCATTTGTCATCCTCAAAGTGACATTTGTCCACCAAATTCTCGCTTGCCCACGAAACAAAGAGACCACTCCGTCCAACTTGTCCACATCAGAACATGGGAGTCCTTTTAACATAATTTTTACATCATTGATCCAAAGGTCCTTAACAACAGGACCTTTCTCGGCTTCACCTTTAAACTCAGGAGCTCCTAAACCCTTCAACTCCTTTGCAACATTTATTCTTGGAGTTGAAGTAGCAGGAGGTTGAAAACGCATCAATACTGCATCTAACGTTCTAAAGAACACATCTTGATCAGCTATAGGCACTCCAGAAGGTTCCTGTTCATCAACTTGCCTGGCCAGGGCAGGTGAATTATTACTTTCAGCGGGCCGATCATCTCCCGCTTCACTTCTAGAACTATCATGTCCGGACATCTATAAAAACAACCATATCATTCTATTAACAACACAACATATTTACTATTCTATCATATCAGAAGTTTTCACTATTTTGGCATGTATACATCACACGACACTCTAGACTCCGGTTCATGCCGAGAATCGACTAAACCTTAGCTCTGATGCCATTAAATGTAACACCCCCAACCCGTACCCGACCTGAATACAAGTCTGAGATGTCACATTGCTTTTTTAAAACACTTTTCCTTAATACGTTTAAAACATTACAAAAGTCGATCATAGCATACATACTAAACAACTCTATTAACATGCCAACACATATATTACATAAACGGACATACTTTGTAAAGTTTTTCTGATCTGATCTTCAAAGATGGTATGCTGCGTTGCTGCTCTTAAGATCGATCTTCTTACTTTTTTGTACCTATGTGTAAATCACTTACACGCTTAGTCATAGACTTAGTGAGGCATATAAATATAATAATGATACATTCCTTATGAATATGAACATGCAATCTATCCATTCAATCATATAACATGTAATTCAATATGGTAACAGACAAAAATAATAATGCAATTACCTTTGATAACATTTTATAAGCCCATGTGTATTACTGAGAACCCAAGGTATTCGAGTACATTGAGGTTGTGCACTATTGCTGTCACCACAGCTCATATAAGTCCCATTGAGTGGCATATGAAATTTGTCCCGAAGGACCTGTGAATATGTCCCAAATGACCTATGAGTTGTCCCGGAAGACCTATGAAACCCTCGACTCTTGGCATGCCAACTATACCTATAGCTCTCATATTGTATACTATAGGCATTATTCTTATGTTTCATATGTTCATGTGCTCATTCATTTCTCTTGTGATCACATAGCTCATATCACTTATCATATCACATGTGCATTTGAATCTATTCACATATATACCTTATGCATGTATCATAATAATTATCATGTATGCATGTTCGTAACTATTATACTATAAAAATCAACATAGGAATTTGACTTATCACAAGTCTTATTCCATTGTACTATACTTATAATATGCACTCACCTTGGCCTTGCTTTCGTTGATTCATTCCTAACTCTTTGATTGTTCTGGAATAGGATTATTTTTTATATCTACATAACATAATTTTCAAGATGGTTATCATAAGCCTAACCCTTGTAATTTGATACTAATAACTTAGTCTAATTTAATGAACTAAACTTCAACTTTTCTTTTAGGGGTATCGATACCCTCCTTAGGGTATCGTACCCTTATTAATTTGGAATTTTCACCTAAAAATTCATCAACTCATCACTGAATTTTCTCATACAAAATTCCTTTCATACCACCAAACTTAACTACAACCATTTTAACTAACTTCTATCATTTCAACACTTTATTATTTTCAATACTTCATTCAAATTCTTAAAACTAAGAATCCTACCCAAATTTCAAACATGTTATTAATCAATTCTAACACTCCATATTCCTTAATTAACCTGTTGACAAGTCAAAAATCTTATTCAGACTTCAAAAACTTATCCATATCAAAATTTCATCTAAAAACCCATTTTTCAAATCTATCTCTAAAACATTTATCTTGTTGTTTTAATGTCATATAAGCTTTCCTTTATCTTATATAATATCCAAACTTCAATTTCCAATCTAAAAATCAAAAAAACAACCAAGGTTCAGATTTTTACCTTAAGCTTGGGTGCCTCACGTTTGGGAGAAGAAGATGAGAGAATTGCTTTGGAAACTTATTTCCTTTACATGGATCCCACGTGTTTCCCTAATATTATAAGGGAAATAAAAATCTTTCAGGTCAAATGACCATTTTGCCCTTTATTTCATTTCATATTTACTAACAATCATTTTGAACTATTCAATTATTCTACCTTAATCACCAAATTCAAATTTTTACAATTTAGTCACTAACATGTTGTTTGGGATGTTACAAGAATGATGATTTGGGACAAAATTCCAAATTTGGTTAAGTTTGGTGGTTTATTCAAAAAGATTGGAAATTCTAGGGTTTAAATGATAAGTTTGCAAATGTGATTGTGTTATATTCAATATATTATTTAATGATGGAAAATTTGGTATTAAGTTTGGATTGAGTTAAATGGTGAAGGAACATTTTAAATTATTTGGAAAAATTAGTACGAATTCTTTTAGAATTCATAAATGGTGATTAAATTGTAAAGTTTATGAAACTTGAGTAGTTTGGTGATGAATACGAATATATAAAGGATTGAAGTGTCATGATGGAAATATTAAAGTTATTATTGAATAGTGAAGTGAAATTATATTGAATATAAATTATAGATTTTATTATTGGATTTAGAATATGTTAGTACAATACTAACATATGCTTTGAATATTTTGTGTTGTGTATATGATTTTAATTTATACATTTTTGGTCCTTTACTTAATTTAATGATTTTTAATAAGAAAAATTTTAAAATTATTTTAATAACATAAAAGTTAAAAAAATCAAAAATCAAAACTTAAAATCCTTAAATACAATTCAATGAAAATACTATTTATCACCAATTCTTTTTTTTAAACTAAATAATTTATTTATTTATCACCAATTCGATTATGAGTATAGGGATAATTATAATAAATTAATTATCAATAATAAAACAAAAAATGTGACAATTTTTGTTGTCACCTATAAATTGAAGTTATTGCATTATTTGTGACTATAAGAATTATTAATAACAAATTTTTGTATAAAATGATGATGTAATTAATTGTTACTGAATAAAATTATAAAGTGACATTATATTTATCGTCATTCGTACTATTATTAGATGATGATATACGTCATCAATCATATGATGATATTTTTTCCTTCACTTATACAATAAATTTATTGTATTATTGGTGACAATGCGAATGATCAATGACGAATTTTTATATCAATTAATGACATAACTAGTTGCCACTAAATACAAATTATAAAGCAACATTATACATTAACGTCACTATATACACCATAATATGTGACGAAAATATATATATATTATCACACTTGACATTTAATAACAAACCAAGGGTGATGAACAATGTGACATCATATTTTACATCATAAAATACAAATAATGACGTAAATGTAAGTTTTAATTATAATATTTCGATATTACCATGCTTCCTCATATTCTAGTAAACAGTTTTGTTATTGGTACCAAGGGTGAGTACTGATACTAAAGGTCAGTATCGATATTAAAAGGCTTAGTATCGGTACCATCATCCTTAACTGGACAAGAAATCCAACTTTAATCTAAGGGTTTGAGAAGGAGTTTAACAACACCAGAACTTCTTAAATAGACTTACAAGTGAGAACAACTAATGAACATAGTAAAATCTGAGAAATGTATGAAATAAGAATGTCATAAAACTAGTCATTGTGTGACACTCGAAAAACAATAAGGACACCCTAGTTACTCTAGTAGTATGATGATCGTCTTGCATGATTAGAATATCTGGATATGTCTTAGCTAGTGCCAAGACACTTCAGTTATTGGTCGAGCACAAATGCCTCATGTACTTGCGAGGAGTAGGTTGGTCGGTGTATATTTTCGATGCAAAATTCTAAATATCACCCTAAGTAGGATAGAAGGGTGTGTGGCTCGTTATGCAGTGAACCCCCCGACCACACCGTGATGTCTACCTCAGCATGTGTGTTAGTATACTTGTATGCTTATGATTTTACTTGCTAGAATGATCATATAATGGAAAAAAGTAGTATAATATAGTTATTAGTGTGACATTGAACTTGTGACCTCAACATTTAGAATTTGTTTCCATGCCCAAGATCTTATGAGGATCTCAAGGAGCTTATTGCACAGTATGCATTCAAGACCATTCATCATAACAGAGTACGTCTTGAGTTAATTTTAGATGAAATGAAATATTCATAGACCTTATTGATTTAATTCATAAATTTATTTTGACACAATTACTATAATGTCATTTTGGGATGCAACTGGTCGCTCCCCATTTTGTAAACTTGATTACCTATGAATTTATTTGCATTTTGAACTCATAGTATTTCTTTGACGAATGAAAAGTTGTTTTAAAAAGAAAAGTTTTGGGTTAATCACTTCGGTAGTCCCATGTGACACTCTAAACCCTTTGATCTTTAGGTCGGATCGGATTAGGGTGTTGCAATTCATCGACCTTTTAAAATGCTTTCCTCTTTAATTTATTTTTCATCCAACTAAAATGATGCCACATGTCCCTATTTGATTTAAAGAAAAAATAATTAAATTAAATATATTAAATTATAAATATAACCTTTAATCAAATAATTACACGTGTCACTATCTGTTAGGATTGCGATGAAGCTCAATTAAACAATCGAAAATGTGCCAATAGGGGTGAATTGGCTTTTTAAGAATTTTAGGTAGTACGGAGATTTAAAGGATAAGAAAAATGATGCACAAGGATTTATAGTGGTTCAACTCCCTCAATGAAGTCTACATCCACTACCTAAGCTCCTCACTCAGGATTTTCCAACAAATCCACTAATTTGTTCTTTATTTTTCAAGGAGAAAGAGATAACATTTATAAACTCTCTAGCTTTTCAAATGCTTAGCTAGGACCAAAACCCCTTTACAAAAGGAAAAGAAAGTAAATAAAGAAACCTCTAAAACACAAATATTTACAAGAGAAAGAAAATAAAGAGTGAAAAACATTTTTCTTGTGTTTGAATGTTTGGATAGGTGTTGGTAACCTTCTTTAAGTATCTTGAACTTGTATTTATATGTTGGAATGTGTTTGTGGTCATTTCTAGTCGTTGGGGATAATTTGGAGCGTTGGGATGCTTTCTCTGCAAAATAAAATTGCCAAGGAAAGGTAGTATCGGCACTCCTTTAATGAGTATCGATACTTCCTTTAATATTTTTAAATAAAACTAGTCGTTACTAGCCATTGGGCTGAAGGTATCAATACTATACTCATGGTATCGAGACTACTAGGTACCGTAGTATCGATACCCCTTTGGGTATCAGTACCTATTTTGCATTCTAGAATTTAAGCAAGCTAGTAGTATCATACTACCTTGAGAGTATCAACACTTCTCTTACCTTTGGTATCGGTACCATGTGAACAATATAGGTATTGTTCATGCAGTATCGATACTGTAAGAATAGTATTGGTACTACGTACCTAGAAAATTAATTTTGTGCTCAGATTCTATTTTAATGTACTTTGAATTATTTTTGAAACTTTTGAAAACTTTGAACAAATTCAATTCAAGTCCAAAAACATTTTGCCTTAATTTGTTATATCAAAACATTATAAACATGATTCAATAATCTCCCCCTTTTTGATATAACAAAACATTTGAAAATTTGTTTTTGACAAAACTCCCCTTAATAAAACATTTAATGAAAAGAACATATTTTGGAAAAAAAATTAAAACTCCAACTTTTTCATTCTTGAAATTGAATTTCTTTTTCATTCTTGAAATTGAATTTTTCAATCCTAACTTCTCCCCCTTTTTGTTATATAAAATATAATTCAACTTTAAGGTTCAAAAATAATAATGGAGAGTAAATAATAAATTTTATCATGAAATCATTTGAAAAATCGAAAGCTTTCCCTTAATAAAAGCATTTAAAACAAATATTTGACTTTTAAAAGCTTAACACTTAAAACAATTGAATTTCAACAAAGATGAACAAACATGTTAGTAGCATATGAAATTCAATATATCCAAGTCTAATAAACTTTATGCAATACCAATTGTTGAATTTACGTACATGTGCATAAAGTTTTCCAAAAATGTTATGCATTTAAAAAAATTGTATCAATTGTTAGATAGATATCATTTGAAATAAGTAACATGCATAAACATTTAAAATTAAGGTCAAAAATTAAAATTTGAAAAAGCAAAGCATTTGGAAAATTGATATCAACTGTTAGAGGGATATTTTTTTGGATTAAAACCCAATTTTGAGAAAAATTCATTATGATGAACTAAAAATTATGAAAAATCATTAAAACTTTAAAATGTCCATCATAATACTTTTTTCAACATACATGAGATAGAAAACATAAAATGATTTAAAATCAAAAACCCATGCATGCAAACAACAAATAGGCAACCATTAATCAAGAAAAAAACCTTAAGCTTAGAGGTTGTCCATTCATTTTTTAAGTGTGGCTAGAGCATTTGAATATCTTCATTTTCATCAGCATTGCTCCCATACACCTACAAGAGACATTTATGTAGATTTTGGTATCTAAATTGCTTTGGATCCTTGAACGTTAGTTTCAATGCCCCTTGTTCCTTTTGGAACTCATATTTGTCTAATTTAAAAGATTTTCTTTCCTTTACAGGACAAGCATGTTCCATATGACCATGAAAATGACAATGTGAGCATTTTGTCATTTTTAAAACAGATGAATTATTTTTCGAAATGATTTCTTTTTCTTTTGTTAAACATTCAAGCTTAACTTTCAAATCATGATTTTCTTTTTTCCAAATCTTCAATTTTAGTTTTTGAAAGCTCAAAATCATTTTTCAAAATTTCATTTTGCTCTTCAAAATCCAATTTTGCTTTCAAAAGAGAATCATTTTCAACCTTGAATTTCGAAATCAATTTCTTATATTTGGAATTCATGGTCTTAAATTTCAAATACAATTCATCATAGGCAACTTGTAACTCATCAAACGAATAAGAATTTAATTCACTAGAGTTCAAACTTACCATTGAATCTTCATTTATGGCCATAAGGCATAGGTTGGCTACTTCATCTTCATTATAGGAGTCATCTTAATCACTCCAAGCTATCATAAATGCATTCTTCTTACTTGATCTCTTCTTCTTTAGGAGGGGACAATCATATTTGACATGACATGTTCTTCGATATTCGAAGCACACCTAGGGACCCTTCTTTTTACTTGATTCATACTTCACTTCTTTGGAAGTTATGGATCTCTTCAATCGTTTGGCCATCTCTTCTTCTTCTTCATCATCTTCATCCATCTCTTCATTTGTATCTTGATTGCTCTTATTGGTGGATTTAAATTCAATGCCTACCTCATTCTTCTTATTTTTCTTTTCTTCATCTTGTTCTTCTTCATTTACCATTAACTCATGAATGAGAAGAGAACCAATAAGCTCATCAAGAATGACAGTCTTTAGGTTTTTAGATTCGATAATCGTTGTCTTCTTCGATTGCTAAGACTTTGGAAGAGAGCAAATCATCTTTCTCACAAGTTTCTCATTAGAGATCACTTATCCAAATCCCTTGAGACCGTTGACACTCACGGAAAATCTATCCATCATAGCTTTGATATCTTAATCCAAATTTATCTTGAAATTCTCATAGCTATGGTTGAAAAGATTGATTTTGGTTTCCCTCACTTCGTTTGTTCCTTCATGAGTGACTTGGAGCTTGTCCCAAACCTCTTTGGCATTAGAACAAGAGGAGACTCTTCCATATTCATTCGGGCCTAATGCACAAAAGAGGATGTGCATAGCCTTTTCTTTGAGTTGAAACTTCTTCTTCTCTCCATTACTCCAATCATCCATCTCATCAGTTGGAATGAAATATCCTTTAACGATTGAGTTCCAAGCTCCTAGATCATTAGCTTGAATAAAGATCATCATTATATTCTTCCAATAGGCATAGTTTTCTCAATTAAAATAAGGTGGCTTGTTGACGGTTAAGAGTCTTCAATGTAATAAGAGCCGGTGCTCGAAGCCATCTTCTTTTCGATTTTATTGGAAATCGATAAGCTTCTTCAAGGATCGTCTCAAGGATATGAAGCATTCTAAAGAGTCAAGCTCTGATACCAATTGTTAGGATTTTGATAAATCTTAATTGAACAACCGAAAATGTGCCAAGAGGATGTGAATTGACTTTTTAAGAATTTTAGGAATTAAGAAGATTTAAAGGATAAGAAAAAAAATGATGTACAAGGATTTATAGTGGTTCAACTCCCTCAATGAAGTTTACATACACTACCTAAGCTCTACACTTAGGATTTTCCAACAAATCCACTAATTTGTTTTTTCTTTTTCAATGATAAAGAGATAACCTTTACAAACTCCTTAGCTTTTTAAAGGCTTAGCTAGAACCAAAACCCTTTACAAAAGGAAAAGAAAGTAAACAAAGAAACCTCTAAAAGGTATGTGTATAATATTAAAGCTCACACAAATACAAATATTTACAATAGAAAGAAAATAAAGTGAAAAATGTTTCTCTTGTGTTTGAATGCTTGGATAAGTGTTGGTAACATTTTTCAAGTGTATTGAACTTGTATTTATATGTTGGAATATTTTTGTGGTCGTTTCTAGCCTTTGGAGATGTTTTCTCTGCAAAATAAAATTGCCCAGGATAGGTAGTATCAATAGTCCTTTAATGAGTATCGGTACTTTCTTTAATATTTTTAAATAAAACTAGCTGTTACTAGCCGTTGGGCTTGACGGTGTCGATACTATACTCATGGTATCGATACTACTATGTAACGTAGTATTAATACCCCTTTGGGTATCAGTACCTATTTTGCATTCTGGAATTTGAGCAAGCTGGTAGTATCGATACTACCTTGAGAGTATCGATACCTCTATCACCTTTGGCATCGGTACCACGTGAACAATATCGGTATTGTTCATGCAATATCGATACCGTAAGAATAGTATCGGTACAACGTACCTAGAAAATTAGTTTTGTGCTAAAATTCTATTTTAGTGGACATTAAATTATTTTTGAAAACTTTTGAAAACTTTGAACAAATTCAATTAAAGTCCAAAAACATTTTTTCTTAATTTGTTATATCAAAACATTATAAAACATGGTTCAACACTATCCTGTTAGAGATTAAATTTATTAATTTAAAATCATAACTGAATTAATAGAATATATAAGTATTTAGGATTAAATGTAATTATACCAATTTTAGTAATTTCCAAGTCAGCATTTCGTCAAATGTTAATGGCATGTAATTTGATTGAATGCATTTAAATAATTGAGTAACCTAATTGACAAAAATTCAAAAATTAGTGGTCAAAATATAAATAAATAATAGTTAGGTAGTTAGTGGTATAGTTTACCCTAAATGTTAGCTTTGAAATTGCTAGGCCTGTAAACGAATCGAACGCACACGAACGGAGGTATGTTCATGTTCGTTCTTTTAATAAATAAACGAACATAAACGAACACGAACATAAACGAACAAATTTTTTTTTGTTCATGTTCGTTCATTAGGAATATAGCTTGTTCATGTTCGTTCATTTAATAAATAAACGAATATAAATGAACACGAACATAAACGTTGGAGACCCTACCTTCCATTGTTCTTTCATGAAAAATAGTCGACAATGCAAATCAACCAAATCTATAGTGATAAATAGCGTAAGAGTTGATTACCAGTGATGAAATGTTTGAAGATATCAGATATTTTGATTGATCTTTTAAAGATATTAAATGATTCACACGACTTTAATTAATGCTATAACATTTATTTAGTGGTCATGATTACATATGAACAATCATTTTCCACTACGTTATTCTAATAATTCGCCGGCTAAAAGTTTTGTGACATCAATGTCAGACTTTAGTGAGATTTGTTAATAATGATCATTTCTATTGGCAGAGTAGAAATTTAACAGCATGAAGATTTCGAATAGTAAAATTGGACTACAAGGCAATAACATAGATCCGAAATCCCTTGATACTACATATCTAACTGATATTATGCTAAACCAACATTCAAAATTTTAATGTACCTAAAGTCTACTCCACAACTAAAGGTCACACAAGAACTATGAAAACAAAAGTTCATTGTCAAAGTATATTTTCTATGGGTTCTTCCTGGAAAACCATTATGTCCGCTACACTCTTTTTCAGAAATTGCATAGAAATCTTGTTTTGTTTTTTGACAAATTCTATATTTTTCTCTTTACTGATGCTCATATACTTCTGATTGTTACCTTTATCTTCCCATCTATTTCTAAAAAGAAGTATGATGTTTTCTTGAGTTTTATATGTGAAGATACCCACAATAACTTTACATATCAACTATTAAGCAAAATAAAACAGAGAAAGAGATGAAACAGACTTGTAAAACTTCATATTGCATTATAATAACTGTTTTAAAGCTTTCATGATCGTCTTCACTCCAGTGAACATAAATGAACAAGCATAAACGAACATAACCGAACGAATATAAACGAACATAACCGAACGTTCACGAACGTAAATGACGAACGAGACCTATGTTCATATTCGTTCGTTTAATTAAACGAACAAAATCTTGTTCATATTTATTTAATAAATAAACGCACATAAACTAACTACCCGCCTTACTATTCACGAACGATTCGCGAACGTTCAGTTCATTTACATACGCAAATAAAATTATACTTCTATCTTATTGTCTGGTTCATTGAAAAACCACAAAATGCCCATTCCTCCTCCTCATTGGCCTTCAGAGCACCAAATCTAACTTGGTATCTTTCATTTCCCGTGGTTTTTTCGAGGGTTTTGAATCCTTTTCCCTTTCCTGATCATAAAGTTCAAATTTGCATCTTCTGGTAATCTTAGATCTCCATTCAAATTTTGGGTTTCTTATTTTCCCCAAGTTTTTCAATGTCCACAAGGCTTTTCGATTGAGCTTTACTTCGACTCAGCACTGAAACCAAGTCTTGAAAGCTTGGAATGTTTTGGCTCGTTGGCAAATCAGCACTCAGTTAATTGAAATTGAGTCCAGGCCTCACGTTACCCTTTCTCAAGCCCTTTTCTCGACCCTGCCAGGCTTGAATATGTGTATAATCATTTGTTTCAAAGTAAAAACTTTACCTCTATCTTCTCCTCCATTGGGCTTCGACTCAGCACTTGAAAACCAAGTCTTGAAAGCTTGGAATGTTTTGGCTCGTTGGCAAATCAGCACTCAGTTAATTGAAATTGAGTCCAGGCCTCACGTTACCCTTTTCTCAAGCCCTTTTCTCGACCTGCAGGCTTGAATCTGTTGTAAAATCATTTGTTTCAAAGTAAGAACCTTTACCTCTATCTTTCTCCTCCATTGGGACTTTCCCAAATGAAAAAAATATTCTTTTTCTTGCACCAACTCCAACAATGGGCCCTTCTACATTTCTAGGTTTAGTTAGTGAGTTATTAAAAAGGGAGGGATTGAAATTGGAGAAAAGTTCAAAGCTGACGCTTGGCCTATTGTGCTGTAGCTCAAGAAGTTCCGAAAACAAGAATGGCGGAGGCATTTTGTGTTGAGAGAGTTAAAGTTGCCTATTTCTGGGTATGCAATGGATATTGGATTGGTGAGTTTTCACCTGTTCGTGAACATTTCTCGTTTGGACTCGGAAATACAGTAGAGGCATGACATCTGAAGGTCGTTAATGACAACGTTAGTTCTTGCTTTTTTGTTGCAATTTCGGAATCTGCTTACATATGTCGTTAGTGTAGATTTTATAATTTAAATATGAACGATGGATGCTCAATTGAAACGTTTTTTCTTGGTTAGAGTATGTTATAGCAATTAAATAATCAAGGTTCTCCATTGAATTGTGATAAAAAAGGATTGCTCTTCTCGTCAATCTTATATCCATGTCTCTATGTTTAGATAACTTGACTTGTGAATATTGTAAGGAATCTTGTCACTGTAATGAGTTTTTAGTTGTTACTATTGCATAATCTCTTCTATGTGAGTCTCACTTCTGACATTAACTAGTATATGTTCAACCTTGATGTAACTATATTATGTACTGGATTTGGAGAAAATTTAACTGCATCTGGCTTTTACTGGCGTGCTATATTGGTTTAAATGTCTGAAACATGTGGTTGTATACATATTCACCCCCAAACGTTATAATTTGGATTTCAGAAGTTATAAAGAGAAGCCTGGAATTTGATTGTGACAAAATGGTGGTTTTACCGCTGCCAGTGAATGCTAAAGTATTTATTTAATCAATCTTTAAACAGTCCGGTGTTTTACTTAGCATATGTTCTTGTTTGTACTAGAATCATTATATGATTTTGTCTATCGACTTCTATCCTTTTTCCTGGATTTATTGGTCTTTGGATTCTATATTGCGGAAAAATTTAATTACATAATGGTCTTTGTTTTTTTAATGTGCAATCAAAACAAAAGACATCTTAATTGACTTTAGGGTGCTTAAGAGTTTTCAGTTTTGATGTTTAACATTATGAATTGAGGATTTGACAAGATTTCATCTAATATATGCTTTTACATTCTTAGGCTAGAATTTGAACCTTTAGAAAATTTTAACCATTCATACATGTTAGTAGTTCATTTGTCAATGTCATTACTATGTCGTTTGGCAGTTACAGTGTCCATAATGATGAATCCTTTTATCTGGCCAAGCAAAGAAGATAACCCAAGCCAAAGGTAATCTCTTCTTAAAAGATTTTGAATGCTTTTGATATCTTGTTCAGTATTAATTAGAAG
The DNA here is from genome assembly GCF_006381635.1 of Hibiscus syriacus. Classification (NCBI taxonomy): domain Eukaryota; kingdom Viridiplantae; phylum Streptophyta; class Magnoliopsida; order Malvales; family Malvaceae; genus Hibiscus; species Hibiscus syriacus. The sequence goes on from NW_024063472.1 coordinate 968,611, forward strand.
TTACAGTTGAGTTTAACTTCTGATGTGAGCCATGTGATAGGTCTTGTTTGGTTGCATACATGTTGGGATCCCCAACTTACCGTATTTCACCCCAACTGCAGCTAACACGCTTTTAATGGAAATGTATTTCGAATAGCATGGAGTGACTTACAGAGTGATACAATTTCTATGTATAGATTGTTTGACTCTTAGATATTTTAGTTCCTTTCTTCTTGAAAGTGTTCATGGGTTAGAGAATCAAGTCTTGCACATTTAATCTTAACCTATCTTTCATTGCAAGATTTTGATATATTTGGTTTATGTTTTTGCATTTCATGATTTAAGAAAAATGATTGACTGTTGTTTTTTCATCTTTTCCCTTAAATATTTGTTTAATCGATTCTTTTTGACATCGTCTTGGACAGGGACCATCTTGATAATCATTTTCAGTTCCTTGGACGTTTTGCATTGTCATTTACTGGATTAATGCCCTACCCACACCATGTTTGCACCCAAGTTGCCATAGTTTTGTCATTATTACACTTATCATTTCCAGTTCCAGCTAGTTGGAGATTATAACTAGAAATCTGGTTCGATTTGGGACTATATATAGGCGATATGGGCGCCAGATGTTGGTATTCGAATTTCAGACCTAATGTCACCTTTCAAGTATGACTACACGAGCAAGTGAAATAAGTTTTGGGTTCATAGTTCATGATGATACAGTTTCTTGGTAAGCATTACAATTTTCGTATTTGGTCTCGAGACAATGGAGTAGCAGGGAAAAAACTCTTCTAATTTTGAATGTCTGTGAATGTCAAACTTCATCAAGTAGGAGAAATTCCACTGTTGTTTGCACTTGATAGTTTCAAAAGAGTTGAATTGCTTGTTTCCATTATTTGACAGCTATTAAATTACAATGAAAACTATATAATTACTTTATTGAATTTAAATGAATAAAAAATGATCAGATTTATTTAGATGTAAATATCATGCATATGATCCCCAACTACTTTGGATCTAAAAGCCATTTCACTATGAAGATTCTCTTGTAAGTACTGCCATCAAAAAATCATTCCACACATCAATGGGACCTGGCAAGCACCAACGAACACAGTCATTATAACCCTTCATCCATTTATTTCCCCAGAACTCACCAGGGTGACCATCCGGTCTCATCATTGCCTTCATCACGTCTAAAACCCCAAACCTTTTCCCGAGCTTACCGCCTTTCTTCCTAGCCTTTTCAATCTCTTCCATTTGCAGGCTCCTCAGTCCCCATTCCAGGCCGCTCATGTTTATCGCTGATTCACTCAAAGGGCATGTCCTGTTACATCTCCCCCGTGTTCCACCCCCCATCCTCAAAATGTTCCGGCGAAAATGTCCGGACTAAGGTGACCCTTGCTTTGCAGTTCTTGCAATTGTTGATGTGCTTCAATGCAGATCGAAGTGCCAACTTCAGGGAGAATCCAACACCATAATCCGCCTCGTTCGGGGAATTGCAGTATACACAGGCAACAACACCGTGAAAATAACCATGTCCGTTTTCTGTCTTTGATCTTTGTGTGATCTATGAATTCTCTGAAGAAAATGTTTTTCTTTTATTTTTATCTATGAAGAAGAAAAATGTAAACACCAAATTAGAAGAAGACTCCCTTCGATGATTATTTGTCTGTCTGAATGTTATCTTCTTTATTTTTAATCAAAATAATGAAGAAGAAGAATGGAGATTCTGCATTAATTATAAAACTTTTATTACTATGAGATTATAATACTTAAATACTTTTTATTAAGGTGAGATTATTATGAAAACAAACTTCCCTAATATTTTTTTAAATGTGAGAATACTTGATATGAGATGATGAAGAATGTTTTTTTATAAAAAAATAAGAATATTTTAGTTATATGACATTAAAGGTTTAAATATTTCTATAAAAATTGTTTTAATTTTAAATCTCCAAAAATAACAATAACTCTATTAATTATTGAATTCATTTAATTTATAATAATAATATTATTATATTGTTGTTGTAAATAAAATAATATTACAAATATTTGTATGATAATAGTTGTAATGGTGTAATAGGAGGGTCAAAATGAAATTGATTTTAATGGAACGGGAAAATGGTAGCCGTTGGATTATAAACGTGGCATCATATGACGTCAGGAAAGGAGAATTCATGTGAGTTTCGTTTTGTGTGGGTCTTCAATCTTTAATCCGATTTCCCGGCGCCAATCCTTTAGAATATTTTCCAAAAAAAAAAAAAACTTCGTAAGGTGGATTTTAGAATTTATTGTCTTATTGAATTTAGATATAACTAATTATAATTATATATTTTAATATATTTGAGTGATAACATTAATATGGGTCATGCTGAATTTTGATTAATTAAAATCAATTAGTTATATGAGTAAAAATTGACTTAATTACATTTATAATTATATTCTCTGATTTTATAATTAATATTATTTTAATATATATGTATGTGTGTAATTACGATTTATAATATAACATAGAGAATTACAATATAATTATATTTTTTTTAGTTAAACATGTCAATAATTAGAGTTTCATGTAATTACACATGAACAAAAGTAGTAATTAACTTTAATAATGAATTTATTTGTATGAAATAATGATTTTATTCTTATTATTAATAATGGAATAATCATAATTTTAAAATATTTTTAAAAAATATACTAAAACAAATATGAATCGTATTGTTACTTTTATTTTATAAATTCAAAATCTTCAATGACAATGAAAAATGTAAAAATCTCAAACTATGACATTATATTTTAAACCAATAATATATATTTTAAATTTTTATACATTTTTTGTACAATTTTAAAATAAATTTTATTTTCATGCATATCTCTTTTTAACCCACATGGTAGTTGTGAATATATCTAGTAAATATCAAACTTTACATTTTTTTTCTTAGTGGAACTCTATTTTCTTCAATATACTACTCATTAAATCAGGTACTAAAATTTAATTATAATAATAATATTTTTTTTTAAAAAAAAAAGTATATTATTATCCTCGGATTGTGTCAGATCGGAGTTTTTTCACCCTTTATCCAAGACCAACCCGACCCGACTTCACCCCTTAAAAGTTTAAACCAACTCAAATCCGATTTTTTTTATAAAAAAAATCTAACACAATCAGATCAAATCGAGTCAAAATCAATCGAATGCGGTGAAATTGCCCCATATTTTTATTCATCATGTGATTGTTTATACCAATGTTATTAAAACCGGACCGGACCGGCCGGTTCGACCGGTTGAACTGTGAACCGGTGGCCTGTCCGGTCCGGTTAACTCCCAAAGCCGGATTAGCACAGAACCGGTAAAGAACCGGCTGAAAACTGGGGTGAACCGGCTGAAAACCGGCAAAATCGGTTTAAACCGCCGGTTCACTTTTTTTCTTTAAAAAAAAATTAAACCAAACGAGGTCGTTTGTTCAACGAGCCGAGTCAAATTCGAGTATTGCTGAGCTCGACTCGAACTCGAAAACTTTAAAAGTAAGCTCAACTCGACTCAAAAACTCACGAGCTAAAAGTTATCAACTCAAAATATAATATTAAAACTTGAAATCGAAAAGGCTCAAACTCAAAAAAAAATTTAGAAGTTCCATTAAAACCTAAAATTTGAGCTCAATTGAAGCCTAAAATTTGAGCTCAATTGAAGCGAAAGAATAGTTCGCTTTGTGCTCACCAAAAGGCTCCATGATTTTGAATGTCAAATTACCTCTATTATTTATATAAGTAAGTTGGGATGCTCTTCTATGTTTCTTAGCCATGAGGGATTGTTTTGTTCTCATATTTTTACTCTTTAAACTTTTGGGATACTCTTCTATGTTTCTTAGCCATGTGAGATTGTTTTTTTTAAAACAATTAAACCAAATGACATCATTTGTTATGATTTTTTTAAACCCTAATTTTATTTTTTGATTATAGTTATATAATTATATTTATTATTTAATATATTTTACCTTAAATATTATGTTGTAGTTGATTTAAATCATTTTGTTTCACTTGATTTTATGGTTTTTTATTTATATATGTTATGACTTGTGATATTTTTATACCTTTTAATATTGTAAACTTAAAAAAAATATTACATATATATTAATATTGTTTTGAATATTATGTAAAATTAAAAAAAATATTATTTTATATAAAATCCGATTTAACCGCGATTGAACCCGATTAAATCAGTAAACCAGTACCTTTACCGATTCAATATCCGGTCCGATTTTAAAAACATTGGTTTATACATAATATAAAATATGTGAAAGCTGCACTCTTATGATGGGCTCTGTCTCTATATTGATGCCAAGTTAAAGTAATGAAAAAAATAATTAAGAAGTGGTCTTATATTGTAACATGTTTGTACTAAACTCACCAGTGTGTTTAAACTAGCTTCTTTCACCTCTCTTCATTTATTCAATCAGTATTTTTCAACAATTAAAATGGTGTGCTTTGGGTTGGTCAAATCAACATTAAATTTTTTTTTTTTTTTTTTTTTTGCAATTAGGTTACCAAAGTAATTTAACTCATTAAATCCTTATTTAACCCACCTTATAAGAGCTTTTTTTAATCTAAATTTTGATTAATGGATTTTTTTAAATGATTTAAAGAGTTATTTTACTTTAATGCATTTCTTTATGATTAAGCGAAAGGAATAATTTTTTTAATAGTTCATTGTGATTATTAGTTATTATTAATTTAAAATTTTTAAATTATTAAAATTGTATACAAATTCTACACGTAATTACTGGACTTAAAACTTTTATAAAAAATAAGATTTTTGTGTTACTGTAGCCGCCGAATAAATTCTAAAAAGAAAAAGTTTGAAATATTACTAATCTAAAGGTCCCAGTTATTTCAAATCTTTACCGACATTCTTTTATTAAGACAAAGTCAATGTTTTCAAAAAGGAGATTTTGCAAGATCAATAGGAATCCTTTTTAAAAGAGGGGTCAATAATAAAATTTGTTTTGTAAAAAAGGTTTTAGTTTGGGTAAGTTCAGTTATTTCAAATATATTTTTATAAGAAGGTTCAACGAGGAAAAATAGAAAATAGTTCAATTATAAATGAATGAGTCTTTTGTTTGTGTTCGTTCAGTTAATTAAGTGAACATAAAATCTTGTTTATATTCGTTTGTTTAATAAATAAATGAACATAAACAAACTTCCCTTTGAACGGTTCGCTGAACGTTCAGTTTATTTACAGGCTTAGTGAACCTAACGATTAGGAAAACAACAAATTTACATTTTCATAATAAAATTAAACTAGTGAAAGTACCTATTAGATCCCTCCATCATAAGTGTAAATACAAATTTTGTCCGGGTTTAATTCTTAGACCCAAGTCTATTACATAACCCAAAACCCAAAGGAAAACCTTAGTCCATCTTTTTTCCAAAAAATAAAAATAAAAAACCTAACATAGTTTATCTCTTAGGAGGACTATGCCTCTACCACATTTTTTTTAAGAAACAAGTGTCTTATCCCATTAAATCTCATATCCCACTAAAATTCAACTTCTTAAAAGTCTCGTAAAATCCAAACTCTCAATATCAAAATTTTCTCTCATACATCCATATTTAAACATATCTTCACATTTTGTAAAAGGGAGACTTCTAGAAAACAAATAGTAAAAAGCACAAATTTTTTAGAAGAGAAAGTTGCGAAAAGATAAGAGAGAGTTCTATCAATCAAGAGAAGTAGAATGTCAAAGCATCAAGAAGGCAAGCAAACCTTCAAATCTCGGATAAACGAACGTTCAACGATGAATTTCCAGACTTGAAGAAGTACTTAATCTTTTTAAAATATATATTTTATGAAAATTGCTTTCGTCTTTTTAAAATTAAGACAATGTGGGTTTGTTATGTCAGCTAAAAGGGGTAGTGTTTTAAGTAGTTGGATTACGGTCTTTTTACTTGTATGTAACATGGTGACATCCTTTTTAAATGATGTGGGTCTCCTTTTTTAATAGGTGCAAATATAAATTGTTGCTTCCAAACGAGATCCACCATCTTTCTTTAAAAATTGCAATCATATGTGAGGTTAAAAATAAGATAAATCCGTATTCGTAATTCTTGTAAAAATGAACATTGTGTATTTTCAAAAGGTACTATTTTTTTGGGCATTTTGGGGATCCTCTAACCTTCCCCACAAGTAGTCAATCGTACTTAGCCTAAAACAATCGATGGTGACTCTCGTTTTCAAAAACATTTATCTTTGCCATGACTATTTTCGAACCACCCAAAAATTGTTTCGATAGCTTGACGACTCCGTTAGAGACCTTTTTATAATGAAAGTCAAGCCACAAATAAAATTACACGATGTTCATTTTTAAAAGAATTGCAAATATGAATTTAGATTTAATTTCAATTTCACATTTTTTTAAAAGTGTTTTGCAATGTTTTTCAAAATGTTTTTAAAATAAAATGGCTAGTTTTTGTTTTTGAGGCGTTTAACTAATGGATGACTTGTGAAAATAGAAGGTTTTCATAATATAGAAATTTTGAAGGTCGTTCTATTAAAAGTTATTTCTCGTGTCAACGTCTCACCATGATTATAATTTCATAACATGAGTGTCGAGACGTTTCTCTGCCCTGGCGACGGAGAGTGCAAATAGTACACCCCAGACGGTGTAACTAGTCTCGAAAAAGTAAGTGTTTATCCTCCATGAATTAGATTAAACACCAAATTGTAGAGTCACCACCAATCTTTTTATTCGGTGAGATTGGTCACCAAAATGTCATATTATTTTAATAAAAATTCCTAATAATATTATTAAAATAATACAACTCAGGTCTGCTTACCAGAAAAATGAGTTCGGGAGTCGGTTACGTATGGAAAAGAATTAACATTCCCACAACACCCAAGATTGGTACCGATATTTATTAATTAAAGGTCTTTGCAGTAAATGATAAACTTGTAATTAAGTTAATTTACTAATAATTTAATATAAATAATGACTAATTTAATATTAATATTAATAATTCTAGTATAATATTTAATATTAAAACTATATGAATTAGCTTATAAAATTATCCTAATATACTAATATTACAATTAATCTTATAGTAATAATTAATGACTAAAATATAAAATAATAACATTAATTAACCTATTTCAAAATAATATTAAAGTTGCATATTAATTATATAATTTACCCTAAATTAATTCGGGACTAAAATATACATTTTTAATACTTAAGGGACTAAATACATAATTTTACCTATGATATATATGTATTAATATAACAAGGACTAAAAAATAATTAAAATATAAAAACAAAATTAAAAGATACGCAAAACCTGATTTCGGGACCAAAATGAAATGCTTACAAAGCTGGAGGGACTGCACATAGAATTTAACCATGATAAAATTACAAAGATACCCTCCACCTTGAAACGACGTAGTTTCAATTTGGGTATAAATGGCTGAAAATGGCCTTTGTTCTCTCATTTCTTCAAATTTCTTTCTCTCTCTAAAAATGAGAGAAACCATTCTCTCTGTCCTCTCTCTAAACATCCCACCGGTGAGATGACCGGCCACCAGCCGACAGTCGTTCACCACCGCCATCGCCACCGTCGGCCACCACTCACGGTGGCCGAAAAGTACAAAATTTTATCAAATCGAAGCCTCTTTTCTTCTAAACCTTAATCTAAGCCCCTTTCATCCTAAAATTGAATAAATAGGGCTAGATCTAATTTTTTACCTTCGAAATCCCAAAGTTCCGACAACGTGTTATGACTCCTCGGTAAGTTTTTTTTCCTTTTCTTTTTAATTTGTTGATGACGTTGGTTGTTATTCTCTGGTTGTTGTCTCTATTTCTCTCTCGTTGTTGTATGTTCTTTCTTGCTCTCCTCTGTTGTGTTGTTCTTCGTTGCTTGTAGGAACAACTTTTTATAGGCCTCGTGAAATCGACCGTAATGATGAGATTTTGGTGAGTCACCGGACCTATGGTGGTGACTCACCATAGGCCAATGTGTTGTACAGTTACCCTTCACCCTCTGGATCATTCCATTGGAGGCGGTGGCGCCGTGGCAGCAGAAATCATAGCCCTAGGGTTTCGTCTAGGTAAGATGTAGACCGTTGGATCTCTTCAGATCCAACGGTGATGGTTGCTGGCGGCTGGTACTGATGAGATGAAACCCTAGCGTGCACGGGCCTCCTCACAGGTCTGCTGGAATTGGGCTTGGACTGGTTCTGGGCCGAGTATGGGTCTGAACCGAGTCAACATCTATAAATGGGTTTCGGGTTATGTTTGTAATATTGGGCCCTGGGTGATTTGGTATTTGGGCCTTGATTTTTGTAATATTTATAATTATAATAATATATATAATTAATATAATAATAATAATAACATATATAATTAATAATAATATATTATTATAAAAACTTGGAAGAAAACGACTGTCGACAATGAACTTTCTACCCAAGCTCCGTCCTTTCTAAATGGGAGCAAACGCTACGCCTTCTTAAGTAACCCTCTGCGTCGGCCTAGTAATTACTTTCGAGGTGCATATGTCCTATGTTTTCATGAGTGACCTCTGTGTAGGCATATGAAAATGTATCCTCTAGGGTTGAACTTGATCCATATGGAGTCTGTAGTGTGTAAGGATCAAGGGCCTAACTAGCCTTAATAGGAAACAATAAGGACAACTCGGGTACCTTTTTAGAACCAAACCACATGAATAAACCATACAAACCATCCTAATTAGAGCCTTAAAGCTTAGGGAATACCGTGGTAAATATGAAAATTTATTTGTTTACGCATTTATAGTTGAGGTAAGTTAAATTCTAATGATGGTGTGAATAATAAGGTTGACTTGTTTATGCCCTATGTTTGCAACTTGTTTTCCATTATACTGACTTATTTCTTATTTTCTCTTATCATGCATACATGCATCATCTGTATAATAAAGGTGTTGGTCCAAAATTGATTTCAGAAATAAAGGGTTTTTTCTATGAAGAAAAGGTATCAAAACAAGGTTGATGAAAACCATGAGGTGCGAAAGTGGTTCAAGTAACCCAAAAAAAAAGGGGGATAGCATAATGGCGGGCTATAAGTCAGACTTGACCGACTATACCTATGCCAATGCTAAGCGGAATGATTTGCAAGAGTTACGAGATATATGGGACAAGTCGGACTTAAATATGAGACAATTGTTCCATCAAACTTATAGTGATATATTTTATTTACTCTATGTGCTAGTGGATGAGGACTTGATACATGTTCTTACATAGTTTTGGAACCCCTCTTACAACCATTTCACATCAATCTGGAGGATATGGCACCGACTATTGATGAGTACACTACTTTACTCTATTTGGAGAAAGTCCAAGTAGAGTGTATGTACACTAAGGGGCTATTTGTTTGCCTCTTAATGGAACCATTCAACGTTGAATGCTGAACCGTTCAGCATTCAATGCGTTTGTTTCGCACCTCTGAATGATTCAGCACAGGAGTACATTCTGAATGATTCAGAGCCATTATCAAACATCATGTCACATTCATAGCTAATTCATAAAAAGCTTTTGAATCATTCAACATTTGAATCATTCAGCGCTTAATCATTCTGAAGTAAACAAACAACCCCTAAGTCTAATAAAGTTATCTCCCTCAAAGGAAAGCTCGAGAAATTAATCGGTATGGGTGCACAATGGGATGCAAGTCAAATCAAATGCAAAGAAAGTAGTGATGTGGTTGCTTGGATAGGTCTACAAGAGCTTATTCACAAGTATCTTAACAAGCAAATAAAAGTGAATATCTTCGCTCTAGGGATCTATGGTTAGATTATTTTTCAAAAAGTCTTTGGGTATATTGATTTGTTTGGTGAGCTTGGTAGATATCTCAATCCTACACTGGCGATATTAGTAGAGAGGTTTCGATCATTTAGTGCATGTCGGAAGCATGGTGGAGGATAATTTAAGGGATGCTCTCAGCGTTTTATAGTATAGCTCCGAAGTAATTTTTGGAAGGTAGAGAAGGTGTCACCTCGAGTGTTCACTCAAGCCTATTCATTATTAAAAGAATACTTGAATGAGGAATGGCCTAAAAATATCCAAGAAAAGAAATGGATTACCATATTCAAAGATCTAAGGACTGAAGACTTAGTTTGGCGGGTTCCTTGGTTATCTCACATTCATATTTTGTAAAGTGTGGAAGTTATGATTGAGTACCTTTAATAGGAATTTGGGGTGGAACTGCATAAGCTCCATTACTTGTTTTGAGGCAGAGTGGAGCAAGACAATTTGTTCAGTGACATCAGCATTAGTTGACATGAATTTTTCCTACCAAGAGGATAACTATGGGAAGTGGATTTGAGAGTTTACTGATGCTTGAACTCAACCATTTCGTACTAAAATAGCAGTGACTCAACAAATTCTCACACCTGACTATGTGCTTTGGAGGACTAAGAGGGTGATTGATAATCTTCCACCACCTAGCCAGGGAGAAGCTTTACCGCTAGAGGAACTCTTAAAAGAGGTTCTAATGGAAGTTGAAATAGTTCGACAAGAATGTGAGGCGAAGAGAGATGAACTTTACAAAGTAATCTCTAAGCTAGAAGAAGAAAAGTCAAAGTTAGAACACAACCTCATTGTTCAATAAGACATTTCAACATGACTCAAGAAAGAACGGGATGATTAAGGAAGATATTTCAAAGACTTACAGGCTACTTACCAAAAGCTTCAAGTAAAATTGAAAAATACAAACCTACACAAATCACCACAAGAGTAAGAGTAATAAGTTAATGTTGAAATTCAAGATCAGTGAAGTTTAAAGAAAATGTATATTTATTTCTCATGTATCAATTAGTATTACATATACATTTATTCTGCTGAGTTGGCTGCAACTATACAACAGTTTTAACAACCTTAACCAACTCTTAATAGCTTGCTAACAACCCCTAACTAACTCGCACATTTATACTAGCTCACGCCTACATTCACACACACTCACTCTCATGCATTGCTAATATTCTAATATTCTCCATGCCCCTTCAACTTTCCTTTTTTTTAACGACAGGGTAACACACGCAGTTGATCTCTGAAAACTTCAAACGCTCCATTTGTCAGCGACTTGGTCAGCCCGTCTGCCACTTGATGGCATGCTGAAGTTGATTAACTGTAACCTTTTCATGAATGAAATGCACATCCCTGTCAACATGTTTTGACTAAGCATGGTACACTAGATTCGTACTCAATGCAACAACGCTTGTATTATCACACCAAATAACAGGTGTGTTTCGATTTTCCACCCCCAACTCACCTAATAACGAGCTGATCCAAGTAACTTTAGAAGTTGCCTCAGCAACACTTTGATATTCAGCCTCCATCATAGACCTGGAGACAGTCTTCTGCTTCCTCAAACACCAAACTACAGGACACGCACCAAGATGCACTACATGACCAGAAACTGATCTTCTGTCATCAAGACTGCCACCCAATCTGCATCAGCAAATGCCATAACATCTAGTGCCTTACTAGCACCTGTAAGTTTGAGACCATAATCCAATGTTCCAGCTAAATACCGAAGTATTCTCTTTACTGCACCCATTTGTAGCTCACGTGGAGCATGCATGTACTGAGCAGTCTTGTTAACACTAAAGGCAACATTTGGTCGTGTATGACAAACATACAAAATAGCACCAACAATGTTGCGATACTCTCGAGCATTTGTTAATAATTCACCAGCGTCCTGTGTCAATTTTGGAGTACCAATCATCGGGGTAATAGTGGGTGTAACACCTAGTAAATTTGTTTTCTCTAACAACTCAAGTATATACTTCCTCTGAGACAACACCAAGGACTCCTTGTTCCTTGTAACTTCAATGCCGAGAAAGTAGGACAACTCTCCTAAATCTTTTAAGGAAAATTACAGGTTCAATGTTTGTACCACTTCATCAATAACATGAGAGGAGACACCAGTAAGGACTATGTCATCAACATAAATAAGAACATAAGTAAAGCACCCTCCATCGTTCTTAACAAGAAATGAAACATCAGCTCGAGACTCACTACATCACATCCTAATCAAATTGGCTTTAAGTTTATCGTGCCAGTTCCTTGGTACCTGTCGAAGACCATATAATGCTTTGTGAAGTTTTCACACAAGCAAGATCCTATCAGCAGTATACTCCTCAAATCCAGGTGGTTGCTGCATAAAAACATCCTTAGTTAGACCGCCATTCAAAAAAGCATTATTCACATCGACTTGTCGTAATGGCCAATTCCTCGTAACAACAATTAATAGCATTGTATTCAATGTGGAAAACTTAACAACAGGACTATAGGTTTCTTTAAAGTCGCAACCAAGTACTTACGAGTATCCTTTCGCAACAAGCCTAGCTTTGTGTCTTTCCACAGTTCCATCAGGCCTTCTTTTTATTCAAAATAACCACTTGCATCCAATCACCTCACGATCTGTAGGCATCTTAACAACTGACCAAGTATATTTCCTTTGCAGTGCATCAAACTCGGCCTGAACAACTTCTCTCCAGCTAGAATTGTTAAGTGCCTCATAAATATTGCTTGGGATTTCACTCACAGTAGTAGAGGTAAAAACTTTCGGTTTGAATATGCCACATTTACTCCTTGTCATCATCGGATGACTATTCACTTGTACATCGCTCAAATTTCCTGCACCTTCTTCAGTGAGATTCAATTCTTGAGCCTTATCATGTGTACTAACAACCTCAATCTGTTCATTATTACCAGTATTTTGACCAGTGACCGAAAAATCACTCAACAGTTGTTGCTCAGTACTCGACATATTATCAGCAGTCTCCACCTTGTGACCTGAACTTGCAGCAGGTAAACTACTTGAATCATCATTTGCATTATCTACTAAATTATGTTGGGACCCTATGGTGCACCTTTATTCTTGAAGTCTGCTAACATCAGTAATAATTTGGATTGAACCAGATGGTTCGCTGATGGTCGATGTGGCAGCAAGTGACTGAGTACATTTCTTTTCAAACAGAAATTATTCCTCATCAAACACCACATGTCTTGTGACATAAATTCGACCATCATCAGCAAGGCGTTAAAAACCCTTATGCCGAGTGCTATAGCCTAAAAATATGCATGGTTTGGACCTAAAATCCAGCTTGTGCTTCAAGTATGGTCTCAAGTGAGGGAAGCAAAGGCAGCCAAACACTCTTAGCTGTCCATAATAAGGTTTTTGATGAAATAGCTTCTCGAACGGTGATGCACCATGCAAGACCTTTGTAGGAAGCCTGTTAACTAAATGAATTGTAGTAACAACTGCATAAGCCCAAAATTTAACAGGCATTGATGCTTGAGCAAGTAACACCAAGGAAAGCTCTATAATATGTCGATGCTTGCGTTCTACCACTCCATTTTGCTCAGAAGTGTGTGGACATGTAAGCCTGTGAATAATGCCTGCTTTCAACAAACAGCTCGATAACCTGCGATATTCACCTCCTCAATCGCTTTGAACAACCTTGATGGGCAAATCAAACTGTACCCTAACCATCTGCTGGAACATTTCGAATGCACTGATTTCTTGAGCTTTGTCTTTGAGCAGGTAAAGCCATGAGTGCCTGGTGCATGCATCGACAAAGGTGACATAGTACTTGTAACCATTCGAAACAACATGTGAGGGTCCCCAGAGGTCTGTGAAAACTAACTGAAAAGGAGTATCATACACTGTTGTAGAAGCATGAAATGGCAATTTATGGCTCTTTCCCATTTGGCATGCAACACATGTTTTTATTAACACTTGAAGGAAGAATTACATTTATTTCTTTACAAACTTTCACTAAGCTATCATGTGATAGATGCCCCAAACGCTGATGCCACAAGTCATACACAGCTGTAGACAGCTGTGTTGAGTAACTCTCTGCCTTGGACCTATCTTCAGGTGCTGAATTAACTACAAAGGAATATAAGCCACCATCTTCCTTCCCTCAGAGTAACATTGAACCAGTTTTCTCATCACGTACCAGCATTCATGCGCATGGAATTCAAGGAAAACGTTGTTATCCCTAGCAAGCTTTGACACCGATAGTAGATTCTTGGCACATGCAACAAATCGGTTAATAACAGTACACGCGATGATGTAAATAGAGGAGATATACCAACAGATTTAACATCTAAAGCACCACCATCACCAACTATTAATTTACCTGGATTATTAAAGTCCATTGTCTGTGAGATGTTCATGCCATCAGAGGTGACATGGTGTGTGGCACCCGAATCCACCACCCAGTGTTCACGAGCAGCCTGTGACTTGAACTGATGGGCACCAAATTTTTGACTGGTACTGCAGTCATACGAAGTGTCCTTACTTGTACTGGAAGTACAATAAGCATTTCCTGATTCAGCCTTTAAGTAGGTGTTGATGTTGGCTGTAACAACAGGGAAGTCTTCACAAACTGATGCCAACAACGATTGACTAAATGGCCATTTTTGCCACACAATTGACATTGCATCCGAGATCGACCCCGAACTTGACCAGTTAATCGACCACGTGAGTACATCTGACGAGACATAGCGTTACGATCATATTGATCCACAGTCTTACCTGACACTTGCCCTTGAACCATATGTTCACTCATAGGAAGTGACTCAAGTGGATCACAGAATCCTACTAATTGAGTCTCAACATCCAGCATCATAGTGTAAATAGTGTCAAGAGATACTGACTCACGCATGGTCGTTATGACAACCAAAAAAGGTTGGTACTCACGAGGTAACCCCTTTAAAATGCTCTCAACATGCACTACCTAAGATACAACGATGCCACACGACGCTAATGCATCACACACTTCTTTAACGTGAGTGAGATAAACTCGCATGGACTCGTCTCATTTCTTAAGGGACTAAAGCTTGTAGTGTAAGCTGATGACAGCCGTTGTAGATCTATTTGAGAAAAATTGAAGCACCGTGCTCCACACAGCAGAGGCTGTCTCAGCACCCACAAACTAAGGTAGCAGTTATGCACTGATCGTTGATAGTAGCCAGGACGCAATAACACTTTCCTGAGCCACATATTCTTCATACAACTCGTTCAATACAACCTCACCAGAATCACTAACCACCGTTTGTGACGGAGTAGTCATTGAGCCAGTGAGAAGCCGTTCAAGTCTATGGTTGCGAATGGTGAGAAGTACCCGTTGTTTCCACAACATGAAATTCGCTTCATCCAGTATGACATTAACTCTCTTATTTGAGAAAGCCTTAGCATTCCTCGAGACACCCTCCATTGAAGAAGCGAGCTGATCAACACTCATTGTGATGACTCTTGTCAAGCAGCGAAAATAGAAGCAAATCGCCCGAATTGTCTAGCGAAATATACCATGTTGAAATTCAAGATCACTGAACTTTTACAGAAAATGTATATGTATTTCTCATGTATCAGTTAGTATTATATATACATTTATTCTGCTGAGTTGGCTGCAACTGCACAATAGTTTTAACAACCTTAACCAACTCTTAACAGCTTGCTAACAGCCCCTAACCAACTCACGCATTCATACAAGCTCACGCCTACATTCACACACTCTCACTCTCATGCATTGCTATTATTCCAATAGTTAATGAACAAGCATGAGAAGTTGAGCGTTGGTGGGGAAAGTTCAAAGCAAGCAAAGTCCAACTAGAGACGCTGTCTCAAAACTTACAAGAAATGCAAGGTCGACACAACACTGCCCAAAATGAGCATATGGAGAGTCATTTTTAGAACCAAGCACTAAGGGACAACATGGTGATGATGGAAGAGCTTATTTAGAATTTTCAAATGAAAGACACTATTAACATGTTAGAATCTAGTCAAGAAAAGAATGAAAAACAACTGGTTGAAGAGCTTGAGAATTCTCATGAGGAGCATAAAAAACTTGTTGATGAACTTTGTAAAACCTCAAAGGTGAGTAATGAGCAGTGGGATTTTGAATGGAAACTCACCCGAGGAGATATCCAGGTTAGGAATAACCTCATGGAACACACCCTCGTACGAATAAGTGAAGTGACATTAGAGGTAGTTGATCTGGCTAAGGAAGCAAATATGTTAAGTTGTTGGCTAGATCATGCGTTCCCTTTAAATGAAGTGATGAAGTTAGGCGATAAAGCTCACCATTTTATATAATCCCTTATTCTGTTAGCATTTCAGTGTTTCAGTTTTTAAGTAACACTATTTTTTTCTTAGGGCACATGTTGCTTTATATAATCAGTTTTATTTGGACCAACACATTTTTTTTGCATACATATTTACATTTTTACATATCATATCATATTTCATTTTCTGACACAATTTATACATTAGCAATATTCATTAATAGTCAAAACTTAAAAATAACTTATTAGAGGTTCGATTACAGTTATATTGAAATCTAGAGAAGATCAAATCAGTCACCCACACAATAGAGACAAATGGAAGATAGAATGAAAAAAATAGAAGTATCCCAATCACAAAAGAAGTTTAGAATATACAAAGTGACGTCCAAGCCATGAGGAATGACATCTCGAGCATGAGGGAAAACATGCAGAAATCTCAACTTGATTTCCTTGAAAAAAAATAAAGGTTGGATTATCCCAAATGATGAGTTAAATTTAGTGCTTTGAAAAAGGCAAAGCACAAGTTAAAATTAGTGATAAGGACTCGATACACTTCACATAATTTAATCCATCTCATAAACAACATTAACCACACCCATAATTGGTGATTTCCAGCAGTGTCCAACAATCCAACATGTCTCAGCTTATGAATTATCATGGGGCAACCAACTCTTACCTGGGCGTAAGCCCTATTAAGCTTTTCGTCCCAGATTTAAATGATCATGCAGAGTTTGAGAGGAGGAATATAGAACAACCTAAATAATCAGGTGTGGTGGATGAGAAGGTTAAGTCATTAGAAGAAGAGATTAAAGCAATAGAATATATAATGCCTTTTGTGGAGTTGATGCAAGGGATCTTAGCCTTGTACCATATTTAGTGATACCACCAAAATTCAAGGTGCCAAAATTTGATAAGTTTGATGGAACAAGTATTCCAATGGCTCACCTTACCATGTTTTTCGAAATATGACAAATCATGTAAATGATGATAAACTCTTGATCCATCGCTTTCAAGATAGTTTGACCGAATCTGCTATAAGGTGGTACAATCAACTTAATAGAGTACAGGTTAACACATGGAGAGACTTGGCCAAAGCTTTCAAGGAACTATACAAGAACATCACAGACATGGTCCCGGATCGTTTCTCAATTAAAAATTTAGAGAAGAAGCCTAATGAAAATTTTAGGCAATATGCATAGAGATGTAGTTATGTGGATGCACAAGTGCAACCACCTTTTCTTAAGAAGGAAATTATTGTCCTTTTTGTTAACTCATTGAAGAAGTTATATTATGATAAGCTGGTATGAAGTGCCACCTTAGACTTTGCAGATCTGATCCTTTCTGGTGAAATTATATAGGTATGTATCAAAGATGGGAAGTTTAAGAATCTAAGAGCATCAAAGAAACCAATGCATTCTAATAAGAAAAGGGAGAATAATGTAAACATGGTTGATGGACATGGCCATGTTATTCCACTTATCATTCTTCCCCGCAAGTCATGTATACTACTAGGTACTTGAAATCCAACATTATGACGTTAGGTCACAAAGTTAACAAAGGAATGAACCAATAACTCAAGGTTGAACCAAAAGAAACTGCAATTCATGTTTGTTCTAGTCCCTTATAAGGAGTTGTACGAGAAGTTACTAGAACAAAGATTGGTATCTCCAATTTTCCTCACATCTTTCAAGCCTCTATACCCACAATGGTATGATACATCAGCTCAATGTGAGTATCATCCATCAATTTTTGGAAATTCTATTGAAAATTGCACTACATTCAAGAAGAATATTCAAAATTTGATTGATAGAAATGTCATATCCTTTAATTCACCAACAAGGCCTAACGTTGCTGATAACCCATTACTAGCTCACAATGAGTCAAGGGTCAATCTAGTAGAAAATAATGAGAGGATAAAAGTTAAGATGCATGTTTCAGAAGTGAAGACTCCATTGAGATGGGTTCGGAAGAAGATGGTTGAGAGAAACATGATTAGCGTAAGTTTGAAAATTAACGGTGATGGAGGATTATTCTATAAATTCCATGGAAAAAAGGACATAGAATGAAAGATTGCAAAGACTATAGGGATTTGATCCAACGAATGATGGGTATCAAAGATTTAGAATTTTTCGAAGATAGATGTGAAGAGAATGATGTGTGCACAATAGAAGAGCAATCATCAAAAGGATATTCTATTAAATTTCCCTTTGTCATTAATTACCAGCCGAAGAAGGAGGAGGTCAAACCAACACCTAAACTCATAATAGAGACTCCGACCCCATTCGTGTACAAAGACAGCAAGCAAGTGTCGTGGAGGTATGATTGCAACATGATGACTCATAGAAATATTGAAAATGCGTCAGTTGGAGTAAGTGGAGAGGGAAACTTTACCCAAAGTGGGAGATGTTACTCCTCTAATACTTCTAATCCAATAGAAGTAAAACATACATGTGTAAAAAGGGAAAGCCCCTATGCAAAAACCAACAAAAGATGAAGACATTAAAAAAATTAATGAACCCGTAAAAGAAGAAGAGGCACGAGAATTTCTAAAAGTTATCAAGCACAGTGAGAACAATATGGTTGAACAATTACACTAACAACCTGCACAAGTCTTAGTGTTAACCCTCTTATTAAACTCGAAACCACACATAAATGCTTTATTGAGAGTGTTGAACTAGACTTTCGTCATAAATATCTTATTTATGGATAAGATGGATAGATTGGTGAACAACCTAAATACGAATAATTTTATCACCTTTAATGATGATGAAATCCCTCTGGGTAGTCGATGATCACGTAAGGCACTTCATATCACTACCCATTGCAAGGGGTATATTTTGCCTAGTGTTTTGGTTGATAATGGATCAACATTGAATTTTTTCCTAAGATAAACTTGTCTAAACTTCCAATAGACAAGACGCTTATGAAGCCATGTCACACCACAATATCAACCTTTCTTTAAGAAAGATTGGCATACCTCTTCTGATTGGCCCATGTACATTCGAAGTTGAGTTTGTTTTCATAGACATTACACCCACTTACAATTGTTTATTGGGGAGAATATGGATCTATTCTATAGGAGCGGTACCCTTGACACTCTACCAAACGCTAAAATTTGTTACAAATGGATGTTTGGTCAGTGTAGGAGCTGAAGAAGATATAATTACATCTATGACCATTGATGCACCATATGTAGATGTGGTGGAGAATACAGTTGAATGTTATTTCCAGTCCTTTGAGTTTGTTAATGCAACATTCATTCTTGAAGTGTGTAAAATCCATAATCTGAGACTAATGGGAAACACTATGATGAGGGTGAAGAAAATGAGCTAAACCTAAAAGAGGTTTGGGAAAATATCTACAAGGAATTCTTAAAGCCTTACATCCAGTTGAAAAAAGAGATCAATTTGGTTTAAGATTTAAGCCTGATGCAAAGTAAAAGATGGATGATATTTTGAAGAAGAGGGAACATAGAAAAGTAAGATTATCTAGGAAGATAACTCTGGAAAACCAATGACCTTTCCGTATATTTATGAAAATTTTGTGTCCAAGGGGAACATCCATACTAGTCTGAAGAATAAGCAGATGAAGGACACCATGGTGGTGTCTATTAAAGCCTTGAAAGATTTGAGCATTAACGACGTCAAATAAGAAGATGAAGTAGCTAGAAGCCAATCCTTAATTCGTTCGTGCCCTCCAGGATGTGTGCTGAATAATTGATCATTGTGGACCTCCCTATTATTTTTAAATCTTTATAGAGTAATGTTCGAATCTTAAATCTTTATTTGAGCTCAAAAGTATTAAAGATTTATTGTGAGGGCATCATTTATGGAAATTATTGGCTAAATATATTTCAATATTTTCCATTTCAATTGTTTTTTCTTTTCCCTTTCATTTCTTTTATTTCTTTATACCACGAAAACATTCTACATTTGCATTCTTTAGTTGTTGTGCCCTTCCATAGATTTCTTTCCTCACCCTTTGCAAGTATCCTAATATCAATTATGCGAATAACACAATCACAAGCTCAAGAGTTGACTTCGAACATGATATATGCCAAGGAGAACTTGAAATCAATGAAGATTGTGAGTTCTCTTCATATCTACTTAGATTAGTGGAGCAAGAAAAATGTCAAATCCTTCCTCACCAAGAGCCCATGGAGACACTGAATTTCGAAACTAAAGAAGGTGTACGAGAAGTACAAATTGGCACTTCAATCTCTCATGATATGAGGAAAAATCTCATTTCTCTATTACTATAGTTTAAGGACGTATTTGCATGGACTTATCAAGACATGCTCGGGTTGAATACAAATTTTGTAATGTATAAGTTACCATTGAAAGAAGATTGTAAGCCTGTGCATCAGAAGCTCAGAAGAATGAGACTTGAAATGCTCTTACAAATAAACGAGGAAGTGATGAAACAACTAGATGTTTGATTTCTACAAGTGGCTAAGTATCTGAATGGGTGGCTAATGTTGTTCATGTCATAAAAAAATAAAAATGTACGTATGTGTGCATATTATCACGATCTCAGTCCTGCCACTCCAATGAATAACTTCCCATTGTAGCATATCGACACATTAATAGACAACACAACAAAACACTGCTTATTCTCATCATGGATGGCCATTTTGGTTACAATCATATCAAGATGGCTCCTAAATATATGGAGAAAATATATTTGTAACAATATGGGGTACGTTTTACTATAAAGTGATTCCATTTGTATTGATGAATGCTGGAGCAACATTTCAGAGAGCCATGGTGATCTTGTTCCGTGATGCGATGCACAAAGAAATAGAAGTCTATGTGGTTGACATGATCACAAAATCTCAATCGGAAGAAGAACAAATTTCTAACCTTAGAAAACTTTTTGAGAGGTTGAAGAAGTTTCAATTAAGACTTAACCCAGCAAAATGCACATATGTTCAGTTCGATTAAGCTCATTTGATCAACCGAAATATGCCAAGATGGGGTGAATTGGCTTTTGAGATTTAGGGAGTAAGGAGTATAAAGATAGGAAAATTTGCACAATGATTTATAGTGGTTCAACTTCCTCAATGAAGTCTACATCCACTACCTAAGCTCCTCACTTAGGTTTTTCCAACAAATCCACTAATTTGTTCTTTCTTTTTCAAGGACAAATAGACAACCTTTACAAACTCCCTAACTTTTCAAAGGCCTAGCTAGAACCAAAACCCCTTTACAAAGGAAAAGAATTGTGAACAAGAAAACCTCTAGAAAGGATGGTGTTTACAAATTAAAGCTCACAAAATAAAAATATTTACAAGAGAAAGAAAATAAAGAATGAAAATCTTTTCTCCTATGTTTGATTTCTTGGATAGGCATTGGTAACATTCTTCAAGTGTCTTTGGATTGTTTTTATAAGTTGGAATGAGTTACTAGCTATTTATAGCCATTGAGGATCAAAATAGTTGTAACCTACAACTTTTAAGGCACAAGGGATTGATCTATTTTCAAATATTTTGACCGTTATACCAAAGGGATTGATCATTTTTGGGAAGATATCAATCATTTTCCTCTAGGGACCGATCATTTTTCAAGTGTAACTAAAGCATTTGAATATCTTCACTTTCATAACCATTGCTCCCACACACCTACAAGAGACATTTATTTGGATTTTAATATCCAAATTGCTTTGGATCTTGAACATAAGTTTCAATGTCCCTTATACCTCTAGGAACCCATACTTGTCTAATTTTAAAATGTTTTCCTTTCTTTAAAGGACAAGTATGTTCCATATGACCATGATAATGGAAATGTGAGCATTTTGTCATTATGAAACTAGATGAATTATTTAAAATGATTTCTTTTTCTTTTGTTAAGTATTCAAGCTTAACTTTTAAATCAAAACTTTTTTTTCAAAATTTTCAATTTTCATTTTTGAAAGCTCTAAATCTTTTTTCAAAATTTCATTTTGACTTTCAAAGTCCATTTTTACTTTCAAAAGAAAATTATTTTCAGATTTAAACTTTGACATCATTTTTTTGTATTTGGAGTTCATGGTCTTAAATTTCAAACATAATTCATCATAGGCATCTTGTAACTCATCAAAAAGAATATGAATCGAATTCATTAGAGTTAGAAGATACATTGGGCTCTTCAAGAGCCATTAAGCACACCACCTTTGTTGGTTCTTCTTTCTTGTTTCCATGGATCTCTTGGAGCTTATTCCAAATATCTTGGCATTTGAACAAAAAGAAACTCCTTGATAGACATTGGGACCAAATGCATTAAACATCATGTGCATTACCTTACCATTTTGTTGAGCTTTCTTCCGTTCTAAGCATTCCACTTCTTCATCTTCTTCTTTGGAAAAGGGTAGCAATTCTCGATCATCTCCCATGCATCAAGATCATTAGATTGGATGAATAGCTTCATTAATTTCTTCCAATGATGATAGTTAGCTCTATTGAAGTATGGAGGCTTGTCGATCGATTGGGAGTCTTCCATGTGGAACAAGTCAAATGTTAAAGCCATCTTCTCAGTTGTGTCGAAAATGGATAGAGCTTCTTCAAGGATCATCTCAAGGTTGTTAAACCTTCTAATGAGTCAAGCTTTGATACCAATTTTTGAGTTCGATGAAGGTCATTTGATCAACTGAAATATGCTAAGATGTGTGAATTGGCTTTTTCAGATTTAGGGAGTAAGTAGTATAAAGGTGGGAAAATTTGCACAATGATTTATAATGGTTGAACTTCCTCAATGAAGTCTACATCAACTATCTAATCTCCTCACTTATTATTTCCCAACAAATCTATTAATTTGTTCTTTCTTTTTCAATGACAAAGAGATAACATTTACAAACTCCCTAGCTTTTCAAAGGCTTAGAAATAACCAAAACCCCTTTACAGAGGAAAAGAATTGTAAACAAGAAAACCTATAAAAAAGTAAGGTGTTTACAAATTAAATCTCACAAAAACTCAAATATTTACAAGAGAAAGAAAATAAAGAAAGAAAAGCTTTTCTCTTGTGTTTGATTCTTGGATAGGTGTTGGTAACCTTTTTCAAGTGTCCTTAGGTTATTTTTATAAGTTGGAATGAGTTACTAGTCGTTTCTAGCCGTTGAGGATGCTTCGAAGTTATTGGGGATCAAAATAGTTGTTACCTATAACTTTTAAGGCACAGGGGATTGATCCTTTTACCAAAGGGATCGAACATTTTCAAGTATTTCGACCATTATACCAAAAGGATCTATTCGTTTTGGGAAAAATTGATCTTTTTGTCATGGGATCGATCCCAAACTAATTGTTGTCCAAGGGATTAATCATTTTTCAAGGGGATCGATCATTTGGTCAAAGGGATCGATCCTTTTGCTAAGGAATCGATCCTTTGAGCCAGAGAAGCTTAGAAACATGACTTTAAAGCACGAGAATTATCGAGTATGTTTTGAAAAGGTTCGACTAAGTTTCTAAAACATTTAAAAACATATTTTAGCTTTTGTTTGCACTTTGAATTATTTTTGAAGACTTTGAATAATTTTTGAAGACTTTGAATAAATTCAATTTAGTCTAAAAATATTTTGCCCTTATTTGTTATATCAAAATATAAGTTCTACAATCTTTCCCTATTTGATATAACAAAACCTTTGAAAAAATAGTTTTTGGCAAAAGCTACCCCTTATAAAAAATTTAATGGAAAAGAGCAATATTTGGAAAATATTAAAGTTCCCCCTTTTTCATTCTTGAAATTGAATTTTTCAAACCCATACTTGTCCCCCTTTTTTGTTATATCAAAAATAATTCAAACTTTAAGGTATAAAATAACAATGGAGAGTAGTATAAATTTTAACATTAAAATCATTTTAAAAATCAAAAGCCCCCCTCAACAAATGCATTCTAAACAAAAATTTAACTTTAAAAGCATGACACTTAAAATAAATTGAATTTGAACAAAGATGAACAAACAAGTTAGTAGCACAAAAAAATCAAATATATCCACATCTAATATACTTTATGCAATACCAATAGTTCTATTTAAGTGCATGTGCATAAAGCTATCAAAAAATGTTATGCATTTCAAAAATTGATATTGTAACCCCCTCAGACCGATGCGGGTAACCTGATCTGATCTGGAGTGTCACATTAGGGCCACCGGAGCGACCCACTATAAAAATAGCAGAAAATTTAAAACTTTTATTAAAACACGTAAATTATAAAATGATTTATCAGTATGCAGAAATAAAACAGATTTTTAAACTCGTATAAAAATAATACAATTACATGCCCCCTAATAACATGTACCATACTCTGCAAACAACGCCGGAAGAACTCCCTTACTGAAGTCGATAATTGCACAGGTGCAATTCTTTTAACCTGAAATGGTGAGTAATAGAGTGAGCTTCGGAAAGCTTAGTAATACAGAACTACCAGATAATGCTGAAGAACGTGCATATACAGATAAACATATATTTCCTTATTGGTTCAGATATCTACATATTTTTAGGCTAAGCTGAGGTCCCATTGATATTTCAGGTAGTAACAGATAGTATTCAGTTCAGATGGAAATATTTCGGATGTCTAGGTTCAGGAGATCATATTAGGTTATCTAGTGTGTTCCCACCAAACCTAGTAAAAATATATAGATCTTTTTAAAATATATTTATAAAAACATAACACTACCCCCATCATTTCACAATCTGTTTGTGTAGGTTCCCCAAAACCATACACCCAACCCACAAAACCTGTAAGGCCCTGAGCACCAAGCCGAGGAACCTGCAGAAATACTTCCTCCAACAATACCCCTCCCAAATAAAACATTTTTCCGTCAGTAAACGGAGATATCAGAAATCAAAACAGAATTTAGATCAGAATCCAGACCAGAAATCAGCACAAAATTCAGATCAGAAATCATAACAGAATTCAAATCAGAAATCAAATAAAACATTCATGTATTATAGAACACACTAGTGTTTACAGATATTATTTAGAGATACTGGATAATCTTATTGGGCAGAGAAACATAGATCTTCAATTTACCGATAGAATGTCAGAAGTAAGAATCACTGTTGGATAAGTTTATTAGTTGACGGAATCATCCGTTATTCATAATATGATTTATCAGGATCATATCTTATTCATACATTTTTCAAAAGCTCTACATAATCAGAAGGGTATTCAGAATCCTTTACATCTGAGTTAATTACTTTTTAGATATGACCCGAGTGATTTGAGTTGATAAGGAAAAACGAAGATTCAGGACCTTTACAATCTCTGTATCGAACAACTCTAGATGAATAGTTCCCAAAACTAATGCTTGTCAACTAGTCAATTCATTGTCCTTCCAGGGTATTTACTCTTTAATATCACAAATTCTTGTCCATAGATCATATTCAGAATCATCGCTGATAGATCTTCCAATGGCCTTTATTTCATTTCCACGCTTCCACAATATCATGAAATGCTGACGTGCTTGATTTGTAGTTCATGTCCCATAAGGACGGTATATCATGTAATTTCATTAGCACTCTTAGACTCATCCAAATCACTTATTTAATCCTCATCATTGAACTTACTTAGTTCACTTAGTAGACAAGTCTATCCCGGTTACTTCAGAGTTTTTCTAGAGTAATTCAGATGTTTCTGAATTTCGATACATATTGTAGTTCCGTTTAATTCAATTTGGTTTTCGTGGTTGATTTGTCTAACGAATATCCACTTCTTAGTACCGAATGTGATCTAGAGTTGAGCTGAGCTGAGTACTTACAGAATTATCATCGATCCAAACTTGAGAAGTCGAACACATATTCAAGTGATATATGTTATTCAGGTACTGACATGTCATTAAGGTTGATCGACTTACTTAAGCTGTGTTCCATAACTTTTAATGGTAATACAACACCCTTGTTTATTTGGATTCCTTAATTAATCCAAAACATCTACTTAGTCTAGGCCATAAGGGTAATTTGGTCATTATGGTGCTCAGTTTTATTCCATTAATTTCATAGCTTGAGGATATCCAATCATTCCAGAGTTTGGTGATATTCTTGGTCATTTCCATTCCAGGGGCATTTTGGTCATTTTATAGATACAATATATTACAATCTCTTCCTTCTGCTTGATCTTATTATTTAATTTGCCCTTATCATCTATTTCATCCCATTTCAATCAATTCTGACAAAAAAGCACCTTCGATAAATTATCCTTCACGTATTTACTCACAACTCAGAGATTTACGGATTATAAAAAATTTTCTGAACAAAAGTAGGATCTTAACAATTTAAATTAATAATTCAACGATAGAGGCATAACTTCCCAGGTACTTTCTCTTTCCAGGTCAATTGGGGATACTTTTACCTCTCAAGGGTAATTTCATAATTTCTTAACAAAATAATTTGGTATTAACTCTTAACGAGGATAATTATAATTTAGAGATCATGGGGTTAATCACTTTCTCGTATAATCTCTAAACTATAAATTATTCCTTAATAAAACTTCTAATATCTTGTACAAGCCATCTTGGATTTAGAAATCGGTTATCCAGATTTCCTAAGCAAAACCAGCATTTTCTGTACACAACAGTAGTTTCATCATATCAATATGTCTTTAAAAATTCCTATCCAACTTCCAGAGTCAATTCTTGTCCTTATTACAACATAAGGGTATTTTCATAATTTTACCTAATCGAAGCATTCTCATAATTTATCATCCAAGTACCTTTAATGAGAGATATTATAATTTACCTATTCAGGACTGATTCCTATATCATTCAGTCACAGAAATTGTAATTCAATAGAGTCTTAACTAATTTATCACTTAACCCGTATTCGGTTCGAATCCATCCATAATCAAATAGTCATAATAGACCAACCATATACATTCATGCATTTATCCATTATCAACATGTTTCATAAAGCATAAAGAGGTAGTAATGTATTACCTCAATTTTCATGTCATACTGATCGACCATTTAAACTCCATTCGAACGTCCTCGATCTTGAAATCAACTTCCAATAATTCCTCAGATACATATTAGCAGAAATTTCATCAAAATCGGAGCTTAATTACGTAAAACAAATTATCGGGTTTGAATTTGACGAAACAGACTTTGGATTCGTATTTAGGACTTCAAAAAACATAAAATATGACTTTTTAAAAATTTCGAGGATTTCGGGTCCAAATTTGGCAAAACGGATTGCGGAATCCAACTCAGGACGTCGAAAAAACATCAGGATAGGTATACTCGGAAAAAGTCAACTGTCAGTCAATGTTGGTCAAAGGTCCGGTCAACGGCGGTCAACCGTCAGCGCAGTCAATGGTCAATATTCAACAGTGGGAAACAGTAAACAGCTTGGTCCAGGCGGCTCGGCTAGGCTCGGCTCGGCTAAAACGGCTCCCAGGCTTCCAGACGAAGCCCGCTCTCAGGTGGTGGTGCATGCGGCACGTGAACAGTGCTACGGTGCTCGAAAAATTCCCGAAAAATTTCTAAAAAATATTTTATGGCATTTTGAGACACTTACCAAGCCCAGTTCACAATTTTGAACCGTGGAGAGCTCAATTCTGAAACATCAAAAACTTTAACTTTCTCACCCCTCCACGCGCCGCCGCCGACGGAGACACGGAGGACACGGTGGACTTTGAACGATGCAAGGAACAAGATGGTGCGAGAGGTGTCGAAAATGGGTGGCCGGATCGACGTGAATCGACGAAAAACCAATGAAATTTGAGTTAAAATCGATGATACTTCCGATTGAAATTAACGACGAACGACATCGATGCACGATGAGAGGTTTAAGGGGTTTTGTTCATCTTTTGACAACAAACACGATGGTGGTTTCGGTTCGTCGAACTGTGGCCGGATGGTGAGTAGATGAGAGTTTAAATCGTTGACCAGGGAGAGGAAAAAAGAAAAAATTTCTGCTGAACATACTTGGGGAGAGGTTTATAATTCTCTCCAAAAGAAAATGTGCAAATATGAGTTTAGTCAGTGAATTTCCTGCAATTTATAAAATTGTATTCTAACTTTGCAATTTTACAATTTAATCCTCAATTTCTTCCAAAATACCAATTAAATCCACCACTTTATAATTTCTAAATTTTTAGCCTCTAAATTGGGATGTGACTGGTATAAATTGCTAGAGAGATATCATTTGCAATAAATTATATGCATAAACATTTAAATTAAGGTCAAAAATAAAAATGTGTAAAAACAAAGAATTAAAGCCAATTTTGACCAAAAATCATTATGATGAACAAAAAATTATGAAACTCATTAAATCTATAAAATATCCATCATACTACACTTTTCAACATACATGTGATGAAAAAAAATACATAATCATTTAAGATCAAAACTCATGCATGCTTAAATCAAATAGGCAACCAATTATACAAAAATTAATAACATTAAGCTTAGAGGCTACTGATTCTTTGTCAAGTGTGGCTAGAGCATTTGAATATCTTCACTTTCATCACTATTGCTCCCACATACTTATAAGAGATATTTATTTAGATTTCGGTATCCAATTTGCTTTGGATCCTCGAACATTAGTTTTAATGCCTCTTGTTCCTCTAGGAACCCATACTTGTCTAATTTTAAAAGGGTTTTCTTTCTTTAAAGAACAAGTATGTTCCATATGACCATGATAATGACAATGTGAGCATTTTGCCATTGTGAAACTAGATAAATTATTTAAAATGATTTCTTTTTCTATTGTTAAGCATTAAAGCTTAACTTTTAAATCAAAACTTTCTTTTTTCAATTTTTTTAATTTTCATTTTTGTAAGCTCTAAATCCTTTTTCAAAATTTCATTTTGATTTTCAAAGTCCATTTTTGCTTTCAAAAGAAAATTGTTTTGAAATTTAAAATTTTAAATCATTTTGTTGTATTTAGAGTTGGAAGATACCTTGGGCTCTTCAAGAGCCATGAAGAACACCATCTTTTTCGGTTCTTTCCATGGATCTCTTTGAGCTTATTCCAAAGCTCTTAGCATTTGAACAATAAGAACTCTTTTATAGTTATCATGACCAAATGCACAAAAAACCATGTACATGGCCTTAGCATTTTTTTGAGCTTTCTTTCATTCTTGGGAACTCCACTCCTTCGTCTTCTTCTTTGGAAAAGAGTAGACATTTTTTATCATCTACCATGCATCAAGATCATTGGATTGGATGAATAGTTTCATTAATTTCTTCCAATGATGGTAGTTAGCTCCACTGAAGTATGAAGACTTGTTGATCGATGGAAGTCTTCCATGTGGAACTAGCAGGAGGTGTAAGTCATCTTCTCAGTTGTGTTGAAAATAGATAGAGCTTCTTCAAGGATTGTCTCAAGGTTGTTAGAACTTAATAAGTTAATATTTGATACCAATTGTCGAGTTTGATGAAGCTCGTTCGATCAATCGAATTACGCAAGAGGGGGTGAATTGGCTTTTTGAGATTTAGGGAGTAAGGAGTATAAAGATAGGAAAATTTGCACAATGATTTATAGTGGTTCAACTTCCTCAATAAAGTCTACATCCACTACCTAAGCTCCTCACTTAGGATTTTCCAACAAATCTACTAATTTGTTCTTGTTTTTTCAAGGATAAAGATATAACCTTTACAAACTCCCTAACTTTTCAAAAGCTTAGCTAGAACCAAAACCCCTTTATAAAGGAAAAGAATCGTGAACAAGAAAACCTCTAAAAAGGAAGGTGTTTACAAATTAAAGCTCACAAAAACACAAATATTTACAAGAGAAAAAAAATAAAGAATGAAAAGTTTTTCTCTTGTATTTGATTGTTTGGATAGGTGTTGGTAACCTTCTTTAAGTGTACTTGGGTTATTTTTATAAGTTGGAATGAGTTACTAATCGTTTCTAGCCATTGGGGATGTTTCAAAGCCGTTGGTAATCAAAATAGTCGTTACCTGCAACTTTTATTGCACAAGGGATTGATTCTTTTACCAAATGGATCGATGTTTTTTCAAATATTTCAACCGTTATACCAAAAAGATCGATTCTTTTTGGAAGATATCAATCCTTTGGTCAAGGCATTGATCCAAACACACTTTTTCCAAGGGATCGATCCTTTGAGCCAGAGAAGCTTGGAAACATGACTTTAAAGCGCGAAAATCATCGAGTTTCTTTTGAAAAGGTTTGACTGAGTTTGAAAAATATTTAAAAACATATTTTTAACTTTTTTTGGACTTTGAATTATTTTTGAAGACTTTGAATAAATTCAATTTTGTCCAAAAACATTTTTCACTTATTTGTTATGTCAAAATATAAGTTCTACAATAGGATTCCTTAGTAAACCCATCCATTTATCTCTATTGTAGCTTGTTGTGAGAGGTTGTTTAGTTATCTTATTTCATACTCCAATGTTCGACTTATTTTCTATAGCATTCTTTACTTATTTTCCACAACATTCCTTACTATTTGTTATAGCATTTTACTCCAAACTTCAATACTTTGCCACAACATTCTTATTCAGTTGTCAATGACATTCTATACTTAGTTAGTTTTAAGTAAATGTATAAACTTAACTCTAAATCCCTCCAATGCCTGTGGAGACGATACTCACTTACTCACTCACTATTATATTACTTGTTCGACTGCGTATACTTGCACAAATTTACGTTTAATTTATAGCACTCACACAACGCAATAAGTTTTTGGTGCCATTGTCAGGGATTGGCAATTGGTTATTTAAGTTTGGTTTTTGCATTGCTTTAATTTTTCTCTTTGTATATATTTACTTGTTATTTTTTTGTTTACTTTTTTCAGGTCTTGCACTTGTGCATGACCCGAGGTTGACCTGAAGTACCTTTATTACCTTTGGTATCCAAGATCAAATAATTTTCGTCAAAGGAGTCATATTCAAAGAGCTCATGGAACCATACATCGAGCAAGCCAACAAGTAGAGAATTCTAAAGATCTTGATGTTGCAAAAAATCTAAATGTTGGAATCATAGTTGGAATATGTTCCATTAGAGATCACTTAGTGCCCATATTGGATGATCTCAACCATGGTACTGTAGCTCCAAGATTCAGGTAGCCCACTTTGAGCTTAAACTGATGATGTTTAACATGCTAAACTCGATTGGATAATTTGGTCTTGCGCCTTACGAAGATACAAGGTAACACATTCGTTCATTCTTGGAGGTTTATGATTCATTTTGACATCAAATAGCGCATGAAGATGTATTGAAGCTTAAGTTATTTCCATATTCATTGCGTGACAAAGTAAGGGTTTGGCTCAGTGGAGTTCTATATGGATCGATGAAATCTTAGACATATTTGTGTAAAAGTTTTTTTGTTGTGGTATAATCCACCCAATATAAACACTCAACTCAAAAATGACATGGTATCTTTTTGTCAAGCTGATGATGAGTCAATGTATCAGTGTTGGGATCAATATAAATGACTCTTTCGTAAATGCACAAACCATGGATTCCATGATTGAACACAATTTTTTATATTCTATAATGGTGTGAATGGTCCTACAAGGATGATGTTGGATGCTTCAACAAATGGCACTTTAATTGATAAGTCACTTGAAGAAGCATTTGATATACTTGACATGATAACAAACAATGACTATCAATTTCCTTCTTCAATGATAGGAATGGGGAGGAAAGCTCAAGGAACATTTGAGTTGGATATTAAGGATTCAGTTTCAGATCAATTATCAATTATCAAAAACGTTTTGAAGAATCTCCAACTCTTAGTGAGGTAAAAGAAGTTAAGATGGCAAGTTCTTCCTATTTACTTTACCATGGTAATCAGCGTGTGAGCGAATGCCCTAACAACAATGAATCTGCCGACTATGTGGGAAATTTCAATAGGAACAATAACAACCCTTACTCAAACATATACAACCTGGTTGACGATAATATCCAAATTTCTCATAGGGAAATTAAGGAAATAACAATGCTAGAAGTTTCATGCAAAAAAAATATGATTGAACCCCAGGTTTTCAACAGAATATGATGTGACAAAATACCAACAATGGGTTATCATCTTTTTTCAAATACAAATTTTTTAGAGGCTAAGATTTCATGGAAACTGCGAAGTCTCTATTGTAAGGTTATCCCATGTCTATTAAGAACCAAGGAGCTTTATTACAAAGTTAAGGAGTATTGTTGTAAAGCCATAGCTCATCTCTAAGAGCTTTGGAAAATTAAGTGGTCTAGATTGCAGCAACATTGGACGTTCGCCCACAAGGTAGTCTACCTAGTGATACTAAATTCACTAAGAATCATGGTAAGGAGAAGTGTAGTGCACTCTCTCGATGGAGTGGTACCCAAATTAAGAAGATAAGTTTGGGAAAACAAAGACGGATGTGTCCAACCCCAAGAGTGTGGAAGAAGAACTTGAAGTGCACGAGAAGGAATATTTGGAGAAGGATGAGCAAGAGGGATCCACAAGTGAAGTTGCTTATGGTCGATAAATTAATGCTACAGCAAAAGTTCGACCCACACGCCTTCCCTCAAAGATATAAGAAGCAAAATCAAGACCTTCAGTTCAAGAAGTTTATTGATATTCTTGACCAGTTGTGCATCAATGTCTCATTCTTGGAGGCCATCGATCAAATCCCACGTATGTAAAATTCCTCAAGGATATTATTACTAAGAAAATGAAGGTTGAGAAAATTGAAACAGTTGTTACAACAAAAGAGTGTTATTATTTGATGAGTAAGATGTCGTAGAAGTAAAAAAGATCTGGGTTGTTTTATCATCCCTTGTTCTATTAGTGATAATTATATGGGTAGATCCTTATGTGATCTTTGATCGATTGTGAACTTAATGCCCAAGTTAGTTTTCCTGAAGCTTGGGATGGGAAATGGAAGACCAACATCGTTATCCTATAACTGCCAATCGATCCCACATCCGACCTGAATGAAGAGTTGAGGATGTTATGGTGAAGGTGGACAAGTTTGTTTTCTAAATTCATTTTCTCGTCCTTGATTTTGAAGACGATGACAATGCACCCATCATTTTGGGAGACCATTTTTAGCCACAGGTTGAATTTTTATTGATTGCAAGAATGATGAATTCACCATGTGGGTGGCTGATCAAAGTGTGACCATTAATGTGTTCAACACCCTTAAATATATGGATGATTCCGAGGAGTGCGAATGTATTATAGATATGGATATGATTTGGGTGAGAAAGTTATAAAATTTTGTTGCAGTAATTTTGTATAGATCGAGGACTACGGAAAGGTCAATGAGGAAGGCATTGAGAAGCCCAAGGAAATCCCAATAGAGGTACAACACTCTAGCTTAGTCGTAGTTATATTAGGTACACAATTTTAACTTTTAGATTTTGCTGAATTTATTCCTCCAAAACCTTCGCTACAACATGTGCTGACCTTAGAGTTAAAGCCTTTACCATATCATCTGAAATATGCTTACTTGGGTAGTAATGAGACATTTCCTGTAATTATCTCTTCTAGTCTTCAGCCTGAACAAGAATGTAGCTTGCTTAATATGTTGTTATATCATAAGAAAGCTTTAGGTTATACTAGACTGACTTGAAGGGTATAAACCCTACTATTTGCATGCACAAAATATTTCTTGATGAATGTTACAACAAATTAATTGAACCATAAAGAAGGCTCAACCCTATTATAAAGATGGTGGTAATGAAGGAGATTATCAAATAGTTTGACGCTTGAGTGATCTATCTAATATCCAACAGTTCGTAGGCTATCATGGTGCAGTGTATCCCTAAGAAAGGAGACGTGACCTTGGTGAGCAATAAAGACAATGAGCTTCTACCCAAACAAGCCGTCACAGGGTGGAAGATTTACATGAACTACCGAAAGCTTAATAAGGCAACCAAGAAAGATCATTTATCCATCCCAATCATCAATCAAATGCTAGATCGATTGGCGGGCAAAGCCTATTATTATTTCCTCGATGGATATTCTGGGTATAATCAGATTTTATAGCACCAGAGGATTAGGAGAAAACAACCTTCACATTCTCCTATGTTACTTACGCCTTTAGGAGGATGCCCTTCGGACTCTGCAGTGCCCTAGCAACTTTTCAAATATGCTTTTTGGACATTTTCTTAGACATGGTTTAGGAATTTTTATAGATATGCATGGATAACTTTCCCGTCTCAGGAGATAAATTTGAACATTGCCTTGGCAATTTAGCTAAGGTACTGAAGAGATGTGAAAAAAGGGACCCGGTGCTCAATTGGGAGAAGTGTCACTTCATGGTGACCAAATACACTATTTTAGGCCACAAGATCTCGCACAAGGGGATAGAGGTGGATAAAGTAAAAGTGGAAATGATCGAGAAACTACCTCTGCCCACCACCGTAAAGGGCATGAAGGCTTCTATAAGAGATTCATAAAATATTTCTAAAAAATATCCAAGCCTTTGTGCATTTTTCTACAACAAAATTAGCCCTTCATGTTTAAAAAATATGCTACGACCCATTCAAGGAGCTGAAGGAGAGGCTAATCTCATCACCCATTATTGTCCCACCAGATTATACTGCCCCATTTGAGCTGATGTGCGACGCAAGCGACTATGATGTAGGAGTAATGCTAGGGCAAAGGCAATGTAAGATTTTTCATTTCATTTGTTATGTTAGTCGCACCTTGAATGAAACACAAGTAAACTACACAACCACTAAGAAAAAATTACTTGTTGTAGTATTTGTATTTGATAAGTTTAGGGAATACTTGAAATATGTCAAGCCTAGACTTATTAGGTGGATACTCCTCTTGCAAGAATTTGACTTAGAGGTTAAAGATAGGAAGGAAACTAAAAACTAGGTGGTCAATCATCTCTCTGCGCTAGAAAAAAATTGCATGTGATGAACACTTAGAGATTAAGGAGGAATTCTCTGACGAGAAAATTTTATTTGCCATGAAAATTTCGTGGTATGCTAACATAGTTAACTTTCTTGTTAGTGGTGTTTACCTCCTAATTTGAATAACCAGGGCAAAAGGAAGTTCAGACATGACATGCGATTCTACTATTGGGACGATCCTTACTTATTCAAGAAATGTGTTGATCAAGTGATTCGAATATGTGTCCTCGAACAGGAGTAAAAAGATATTTTATTCCATTTCCATACATCCCCTTATAGATGTCATTTTGGTGGGGTTAGGACTACTATAAAGGTCCTATAATCCAGTTTATATTGGCCCATACTCTTCAAGGATGCACATGAATTCTACAAAGCATGTGATTGATGCCAATGAATGGAAAATATATCTAGGAGACATGAAATGTCATTGTAAAATATTTTGGAGGTGAAATTCTTCGATGTATGGTGAATAGACATCATATTAACATTCTAATCTTCATTTGGTGATCTTTACATTCTATTAATAGTGGATTACGTATCTAAATGGATCGAAGCTGTGACTACATCAAAGAATGACTCGAAGACCGTACTCAAGTTCCTTCACAAAAACATTTTCATGAGATTTGGAGCTCCTAAAGCTATCATTAGTGATGAAGGAACCCACTTCAACAACAAGCTCATTGCTAAAGCATTACAGAGATACAGGGTACGGCACAAGATTGCTACAGCATACCACCCACAGAATAATGGGCAAGCTGAAGTCTTCAATCGAGAGATAAAACAAATACTTCAAAAAAGTCAACCCTAAAAGAAAAGACTAGTCTTCAAAGCTTGATGAGGTGTTATGGGCATATCGAACAACATTCAAGACACCCTTTGGTATGTCCCCATTCAAGCCTATTTATGGAAACACATGTCAACTTCCAATAGAGCTAGAGTACAAGGCCTACTAGGCCATCAAAAAGCTCAATATGGATGCCCTGCTGGTTGTGAGAGAAGATTCTAGAGCTAAATAAGATGGAAGAATTTCGAGCCCAAGCCTATGAGAATGTTCGTGTATATAAGGAGAAACAAAAAAAGTGGCATGAAAAACATATTTTTCCATGACATTTTCATGAATGAAAACAAGTCCTCCTCTACAATTCCAGGCTCAAGCTATTCCCAGACAAGCTCAAGTTGCAATGGCCTAAACCTTTCCAAGTACATCACGTTTAGCCTCATGGAGCTGTTGATATAAAAAATGTCGATGATGGCACAATCTTCAAGGTCATTGGCTAACAATTGAATGCCTACACTAGTGTTTCCTTCATTCATAACAAGTTATCTTTTCTCTTCCATGACGCCCAGAAAGAAGTGTGTTAAGCACATGGCAACGAAGAAGCCACCACCACCAAAATAGGTCAATAGTCAAGGTACCTTGCATTGAATTTCATATAGCTTAGTTTTAATTTAGTTTTCATGCATTGAGGACAATTCTTTCTTCAAATTTGGGGGAGGTAGTGTTCATAGTTAGGCATTTGCATTTATAGTTGTCAACAAATTTTTGTTATAATATTTGTTAGGTTTTAAGATAGTTTTTAGAATAACTAGATGATGCCCAATGATGATGAATTCTTTTAGGTTGTGATTGATTGAATGTACATAATTGTTGAGATAGATAAAACCAACTTTAGGACTTGATTCTTTGTGATTCATTTATACATGATTGTAGGCTCTCTATACTTAAGGAAATGAGAAACTTTTTATGAAGGAACTCTTGCATGCCTTAGTATAAATTGATGTGAATGAACTTAAATGATAAATAATAGCTTGAAATTCTCAAATTAAACTCCCTTGGGCTTATTGAATATGTTGAATTATGACTAAATGCTCTGACATAATTGTAGAGGGACACTCCTCTTTGTTATAGCATTACCTAGATACCCATTTAATAAATGGTAGACATAGAATACAAGTGAATGAAAGTAGTTGCAAGATAACTCTACCTACTAGCTTGGGGTTGGAATGTTTTCTCCAATTCATTTAGAGTGTGGGACAGTAGTTGTGATACGCTGAATCCCCTCGTAGCAGTATATATAAAAAATTTTGAATTTTAAGGAAATGAAAGTATACTTGTGCTTAAAGGTTAACTAAATGCTAACTATGAATAAAGAATTTTCCTATAAATTTTCTAATTTTGTTAAGCATAGATTGGATACAATCACACACACAATCAGAAATTTTGAGTTCAATATTTATTTAATTTGAAAATCATTATGGATGCAAAGCTTAAAATGGTATTCGTTTATTGAAATCGATAATATTCGCTCCCAAGCGTAAATACGAGAGATTAACTATTGTGCCTAATAATCGATCATTGCCTCGTTTTTAGAAAATCATGATGCGGTCTTTGAAAAAGATATCTACCTATTTCAGCAATCACCAGAAGTCAAGTAACACCCATCTCCCGTATAACTTTCCGTACACGAGATACAGATGTCACATCACTTTTAAAATGTTTTGTCATTTAAAAAACCGTAGAATTTTGTTTCAATTTTTAGCAACCTCTATGTATGATATTCATATAAGCAAAATACTAAAATTATCAATTTAAATACATTACAAAATATTTAATTCAGTTCCATTACATGCCAACTAAGTTTTCAAAAGGAATAAGATTGTCCTAACGTTACTGACGGGTCAACCTTAATTGATGATCACTGCTACTACTGATGTACACCTTACGCAATTAATTTTTGCCATTATTTATGCGTGAAATCAACACACATTAAGTATTTACTTAGTGAGACATAATACTGCAAAGATATCAAACTTATACATAAATATCTTATGAATACTGATTGAATATTTAAATTGCAGAATCCATAAGGACCAGATAAGTCTTTCTCAGTTACACCATAATTCTTTCAATAAGTCATCTAAATTATTCTTAGTAGGCCCAGCCTATCTATCCTCCTATATATATTTTTCCACAATTATGCTTTATTTGCACAGTGTACGTTAAATTAGAAAGTACCATATATGTATTGCACTAAAGTGCCAATTGATCATGTATCTTTTATAATCATTATGGGCAGCACCTTAACTGTTAATACTCCATTTTGTATTCTCATTTGGGCATCCTTTCATACCCATTATGTATTGTTTAAGTTTTATTTTCCTTTATGACATCCATTCATACCAATTATGAATTGTTGTACATTTTATATCTATATGGCATCCTTTTATACCACTTATACACCATTTATATCTAAATGAATTATAATTCCTTTAGTCTTTTACCCAAAGGCATTTAACTTTTCATCTAACTTGAATGATTGACACTTTCCTGCCAAATACACAATTAGGCCATTTATCTTTTACTCAACGGTCTTTAACCATTCATCTAACTGGCATAATTGAAACCTTTCTACCAAATGCACAGCTGGGCCATTTATCTTTTACTCAACGGCCTTTAACCATTCATCTAACTAGAATAATTGGCACCTTTATGCCAAATGCACAACTAGGCCATTTATCTTTTACTCAACGGTCTTTAATTGTTCATCTAACTAGCATAATTGACACCTTTATGCCAAATACACAGCTAGGCCATTTATCTTTTACTCAACGGTCTTAAACCGTTCATCTAACAGACATAATTGACACCTTTCTGCCAAATGCATAGCTAGGCCATTTATATTTTACCAACTATCTTTAATCGTTCATCTAACTGGCATAATTGACACTTTTCTTCCAAATGCACAGCTAGGCCATTTATCTTTTTCTCAACGGTCTTTAATCATTCATCTAACTGGCATAAGTGACACCTTTCTGTCAAATGCACAGCTAGGCCTCAAAGTCACTTAGTGTTTCATCTAACTAGCATAGTTGAGGTATTTATGTCAAATGCACAGTTAGGCCTATTAATCTTTTATTTTAGACCAGTTTCTACTATAGCTATTCCTAATATCAATTAACTCTTTCAATCATTATGCATTCTATGGTTTATACCTATAGTGCCCATTCAATAATTCCAAAATCTTACTATAATTTACATGGATTACTCACACATTAACAATTCATCAATTCACCTTCTTATTATGAACTTCTAATAATTTCACATATATTTCCCATACGGAAATTCATACACTTAGTATGGATTTCTTAGTTTGCACGCATAGTGCCCATACGGAAATTCATACTCTTAGTATGGATTTCTTAGTTTTGCACTCAAAGTACCCATACAGAAAATCATACACTTAGTACGAATTTCTTAGTTTTGCACTCAAAGTGCCCATACATAAATTCATACACTTAGTATGGATTTATTAAGTTTTTGCACACTTAATGCCATTTGGTAATCACCACACTTTCATTAATAAATCATACAAGTATGACTACCATAACATATACGTATATAACTAAATGCACTCACCTGGATTGTCTCGCTATTATACCTAAAATGCAAAGTTGAGCACTCCGGTACTTTGCGTTTGTCTTTAGTTTTGCTTGACTCGGGAGCTTGATTTCGATCTACTCAAGCATCCCAGAAAGACACGTACAATATCAATTTTTAGTATATTTCCTAATAATTATACTCAAACGTTATTCAAGATTACATATTATTAACTTTCTATAACAATATCTGCCTATTTTTAACATTTCTTGCTCTCTAGTATTGATACCCCCACCATGGTACCGATACTACTATACTATGGTATCGATACTCTATTACGGTACCAATACCATTTTTGCATTCTGTGATCAATGGTATCGATACTCCCCTCTTGGTATCGATACCACTTGAATCGGTATCGATACTACTCAACATATTCTATTGATTTCAAGCCTATAGTATCGGTACTATTCTATCAGTATCGATATTCGTGCCCAAAATTTCCATTTTCAGCCTGATTATCACCCAAATAGGGTTAAATTTCCGTATGTCTACACCATACAATACTATTAAGCTCTTATTTACCTATCCATACTAACTTTCTTTCATTTATTTTCTTAAAACATCTAAAATCTTCCAAAACCATTTAATTCTAAAAATCACACCACTTTTTCTAGTATGTTATTAATCCTATCCAATACTTTTAATCTTTCATTTACCTCTTTGACAAGTCGATTCTTCCAATAAACATCAATAAACACTCATATATCAACATATCATTTAAAAACCCATTTTTTTAAATCTCTGATATTTCCTCCATTTCATAGTTTTAAGCTCATATAACATTTCCTTAAGCTTACATAACACTTAAGTTTGCAAAACCAACCATAATACCCCGAAAACATAAGCTAGATGAAGCTTACCTTAAGCTATGGAGGGTCACTCTCACCCACGGGAAGAAGAAAAATAAGAGAAATAAGTTTTTCACTTTCCTCTTTTTCTTAAATCCCTAATTTAAATGGGTTTTAGTTTTATTGCTCATTTTCTGGATTTCTTTAATCCAGATTTGTATTGGTTCTTTTTCATAATTCAATTCTAATTGAATCTCTATTTCCCCATAACCCATTTTCCTGTCATGAATCAAGATTAATTGAAACAATTTAGAAAAATACTTGATGTTCAACGTTTCCTCTAATAGTGCGTCAACATATAAAGTCTCCCACAATATTATGAACATCTGCCGAACCTGACCTCCAAAAGTCCTTAATTTCTTCATTTTCTACTTATAACATTTTTATTCAGAAATTTTTCATCTTTCCTTTGTAATATAATCAATGATCACCTCATACACCTTTAGAGGTTCTGAACATCTTTTCTTTCTCATGTTCACTCTCTTCAATTCCACAAGTAATTAAGGCTCGTGTGATTAGCACCACTATAGTACCACTCACTATACCGATAATGACGTCAAATCTTTTAAGGCAACTCGGCTACTGCCGACTCTAAATCATAGATAATTCCTCTTGATTCATTTAATACTAAATCATAGAAACATGTTCAATACTTTAATAACCAACAACCTTGAATTCCACCTCTCGATCTGGAGGTAACCAAGATATTGATCTAAAAAGGCATCTCTAATTTCCTAATTTTATGAAATTATCAGACAATCCTACTTTTATTATTTGGGTATCTATCACATTAACCAGACATCATTATCTTCACAATCATTATCAATATCATTTTAAGCAATG
The DNA here is from genome assembly GCF_006381635.1 of Hibiscus syriacus. NCBI lineage: Eukaryota > Viridiplantae > Streptophyta > Magnoliopsida > Malvales > Malvaceae > Hibiscus > Hibiscus syriacus. The sequence continues at coordinate 1,009,605 of NW_024063472.1, forward strand.
ATCTTAACTCATAAATTGGTAATTCCATCAGATTCACCAAGAACATATCCCCTGAAATATTTATTAATTGTTTACTACCTTTCCACTCACACTTGTACCATGACCCATTAAGGTTTACGGCTATCATTTTACTCAAGATTGGTTCTACAGGAATTCCAATAGCTCTAGCCAACCTTGTACTAATGTATGAGTGCATAGATCAAGGGTTAACTAATACAAATACAGGCTCCTCAAAAATGAAAAGTACCTGCTAAAATTTTTTGGTCATCCCGATCCTTATTGATTATAATATTATAGATTATGGAAACTCCCTGAGTCTCTTATTGCTGCAAGGATTCATCTCATCCCCTTGATCTTCCCCTTCTCTGTTTCTTTAGAGGTTGCCACAGATCTTTCAGATTTGCACCGAATTATCCCCATATTTCTTTGGGCAATTTTGGGCAAAGTGACTAGTCTCTCCACATTGGAAGCAAGCTCCACTAAGAAGTTTGAATACTCCCGATGCACTCTTCTACATATCTAACATATAATTCTTTCTCTAACTGCTCTATCCAAGCTAGCAGCAACCGAATGGACTATTTTGTTTTCTGTGAAATTGTAGCAGAACCCTCTTTGTCCATATCTCTCAAACTTGAGCCCTTGCCTCTTTTAACATAATGGGGAGTTGAAGGTGTTCCAACCCTTTCCCCATCTGTAAACTATGTTTTACTGCTAATGTCTCCTCTTGAGCTCTCTCAATAGCTTTGGCTTGGTTAACAACTTCTTGCAAGTTAGGCAAACTCAAAACCAACATCATTTATTTTAATTTTGGCCTCAACCGCTCAATAAACCATTCGCGTCAAGCCTTATCATTTGGAACCACCTCCGTAGCAAAATGGCTCAACTTATTATACTCAGCCTTGTACTCATGTACTTCTCGATAACCTTGTTTCAAATTTAGGAATTTTAATAGCATTGCCCATTTGAATTGTTCACCCACATATTTGTTCTTAAATTCTTCCAGGAAGAATGGCCAGGCCACTTGCTCCAATGGTGCATACATCGTAGTATTTGATCGCATACTCGAGATGATCATCTAAGTAAAGATACAGCTCCACCTAACTTTTTTGAATCCGAACAGTGAAGATTTTTAGCATTATTATAACATCATTTAACCATAAGTCGGTCTCCATAGGACCTTTACCCTCTTCTCCCCATAACTCTGGAGCTTACAAGCCCTTTAGCTCTTTTGGGATCAACATTCTCGGTACTGGAGGAGCAGGGGGAGGCGGAGAGGTTGAAAATGAGTCAACATAGCATTGAGAGCTTGCATAAAAGCTTCATACTCTGGTACTGGCATCCCTTGATGTGCAGGCGCACTAGCATTTTTAGATGGAACCGGTTGCTCACAATTATCTTCGTAACTTTGCTATCAGTCCCTTCTCTCATCTGTTATTCCCCTGCTCTAATCGATTTCGAGGATTCATACATCTATTAGAACATACATAGTAACAACATTACGGTTAGTAAGGACTATCATCAATTACAGTCTAATGACACCATATCAGTAACCTTGACAATCTTAATGGCATGCAATTTCTTTTTCTCATTTCAATTGAACTTAATTTTGGTCAAGAATAGGCTAAATATGTAGCTCTGATACCAATAAATGTAACACCCATCTCCCATATACCTTTCCGTACACGAGATACGGATGTCACATCACTTTTAAAATGTTTTGTCATTTGAAAAACCGTAGAATTTTGTTTCAATTTTTAACAACTTCTATGTATGATATTCATATAAGAAAAATACTAAAATTATCAATTTAAATACATTGAAAAATATTTAATTCAGTTCCATTACATGCCAACTAAGTTTTCAAAAGGAATAAAATTGTCCTAACATTACTGACGAGTCAACCTTAATTGATGATCGCTACTGCTATTGTTTCACTCCTTACGCATTAATCTTTGCCTTTACCTACGCGTGAAATCAACACACGTTAAGTATTTACTTAGTGAGACATAATATTGTAAAGATATCAAACTTATATATAAATATCTTATGAATACTGATTGAAGATTTAAATTGCAGAATCTATAAGGACCAGATAAGCCTTTCTCAGTTACACCATAATTCTTTCAATAAGTCATCTAAGTTATTCTTAGTAGGCCCAACCTATCTATCCTCCTATATATATTTTTCCACAATTATGCTCTATTTGTACGGTGTACTTTAAATTAGAAAGTACTATACATGTATTGCACCAAAGTGCCAATTCATCATGTATCTTTTATAATCATTATAGGCATCACCTTAACTGTTGTTAATACTCCATTTTGTATTCTCATTTGGGCATCCTTTCATACCCATTATGTATTTTTTACGTTTTCTTTTCCTTTATGACATCCATTAATACCAATTAATCATTGTTATACATTTTACATCTATATGTCATCCTTTCATACCACTTATGCACCATTTATATCCAAATGCATTATAATTCCTTTAGTATTTTACCCAAAGGCATTTAACTTTTCATCTAAGTTGAATGATTTACACTTTCATGCAAAATACAAAGTTAGGGAATTTATCTTTTACTCAACGGTCTTTAACCGTTCATCTAACTGGCATAATTCACACATTTCTTCCAAATGCACAACTAGGTCATTTATCTTTCACTCAACAGTCTTTAACCATTCATCTAACTGGCATAATTGACACCTTTCTACCAAATGCATAGCTATGCCATTTATCTTTTACTCAACGGTCTTTAACTATTCATCTAACTGACATATTTGACACCTTTCTGCCAAATGCACAACTAGGCCATTTATCTTTTACTCAACGTTCTTTAACTATTTATCTAACTGACATAATTGTCATCTTTCTTCCAAATACATAGCTAGGTCATTTATCTTTTACTCAACGGTCTTTAACCGTTCATCTAACTGGTATAATTGACACCTTTCTGCCAAATGCACAACTAGGCATTTATCTTTTGCTCAAAGGTCTTTTACTGTTCATCTAACTGGCATAATTGACACCTTTCTGCCTAATGCACAACTAGGCCTCAAAGGCACGCCTTTCATCTAACTGGCATAATTGACACCTTTCTGTCAAATGCACAGTTAGGCCTATTAATCTTTTATTTTAGACCAGTTTCTACTATAACAGTTATTCCTAATATCAGTTAACTCTTTCAATCATTATACATTCTATGGTTTATACTTATAGTGCCCATGCAATAATTCCAAAATCTTACTATAATTTACGTGGATTACTCACCCATTAATAATACATCAATTCGCCCTCTTATTATGAACTTATGATAATTTCACATATATATATCACATACGGAAATTCATACACTTAGTATAGATTTATTAGTTTGCACATATAGTGCCCATACGGAAATTCATACACTTAGTATGAATTTCTTGGTTTTGCACTCAAAGTGCCCATACAGAAATTCATACACTTAGTATGAATTTCTTAGTTTTGTACTCAAAGTGCCCATACATAAATTCATACACTTAGTATCGATTTCTTAAGTTTTTGCACACTTAGTGACATTTGGTAATAACAACACTTCAATTAATAAATCATACAACTATGATTACCATAACATATACGTACATAATTAAATGCACTCACCTGGATTATCTCGCTATTATACCCAAACTGAAAAGTTGATCACTCCGGTACTTTGCCTTTGTCTTTAGTTTTTCTTAACTTGGGTGCTTGATTTCGATCTACTCAAGCATCCCATAAAGACTCGTACAATATCAATTGTTAGTATATTTCCTAACAATTATACTCAAACGTTATTCAAGATTACATATTATTAACTTTCTATAACAATATCAGCCTATTTTTAATATTTATTGCTCTCTAGTATCGATACCCCCACCATGGTATCGATACTACTATATTATGGTATCGATACTCTATTACGGTACCGATACCATTTTTGCATTCTATGATCAATGGTATTGATATCATCCTCATGGTATCGATACTCCCTTCTTGGTATCGATACCACTTGAATCAGTATCGATACTACTAAACAGATTCTATTGGTTTCAAGCATATAGTATCGATATTGTTCTATCAGTACCGATACTTGTGCCCAGAATTTCTAATTTTCAAATTGTTCTATCAGTATCGATACTTGTGCCCAGAATTTCCAATTTTCAGCCTGATTATCACCCAAATGGGGTCAAATTTCAGTATGTTTACACCATACAATACTATTAAGCTTATTTACCTATCCATACTAACTTTATTCATTTATTTTCTTAAAACATATAAAATCTTCCAAGAACATTTAATTCTAAGAATCAAACCACTTTTTTCTAGTATGTTATTAATCCTATCTAATACTTCCAATCTTTTATTTACCTCTTTTACAAGTCAATTCTACCAATAAACATCAATAAACACTCACATATCATTTAAAAACCCATTTTCTTAAATCTCTAATATTACCTCCATTTCATAGTTTTAATCTCATATAACATTTCCTAAAGCTTGCATAACACTTAAATTTTCAAGAACCAACCATAATCAACCGAAAACATGAGCTAGATGAAGCTTACCTTAAGCTATGGAGGGACACTCTCACCCACGGGAAGAAGAAGAAGAAGAGAAATAAGTTTTTCACTTTCCTCTTTTTCTTAAATCCCTAATTTAAATTACTTTCACCTAAAAGACCCAAAATGCCCTTTCAATAAACTATCTCTTCCAAATTGGTCTTACTTAAGTCATTCTTATACTTTACCAATTACTCAATTTAGTATTCCAAATTTTTAATTTTTTTCAATTTAGTCGCTGACCTAATATTTGGGGTATTACAAGTCACCCCCAGAGCATACTTGCGGGAGATGTACCATTGATTCCCTAATAAGTGAACATTGCCTTAGGTTTGAGAATAAAATGCAATCAAACAAATTTTTATTTAATCCTAATTAAGCTAAGGTAAATTAAAGACTTTTTCTAGCTTAAGGTTTCAAATTATGAAATTAAATTACCTAAAGGCACAAACCTAGAAGTGTAGGTTCTAATATTAACCTAAATTAATTTTAATAAATATTACTTCGAATAATTAAATTGGATCCTCGAGTAATAGCAATTACTAAATTAAGAATTCTCCTAATTAAAGGACTAAATGTGAAATCAAGCCTAATATGGAGGCTCTAATGTTAATCTTAATTAATTATGTCAATATTAAAGATCTAATTGAAGTTTGGGGACTAAAAAGTTAAAAGACTAAAATATTGGGCTCTAAAAGACTAGAAGTTTAAGGACCTAAATCGATAATTTCTAAAGTTGAGGACTAAATAATAACCCAAAAAAACTAATTATTATTAAATTATTAAACCTAAAGCTTTTTTAGAAAATATTAATTATTAATAAATTTTAAAATTTGAGCATTCGATTCGAGTAATCAGACATCTATTGCGAAAACTCAACTCGAATTGCTCCCTAATTAAAACTAATGTGAAATCCTAATTTCTATGTTTGATTCGAATATTAATCTAATTTAAAACTAAATCTAAGAAATTAAACTATGAAACAAAACAATTAATAATAAACTTAATTTAAAAAATTAAAACAATGAATAAATAAATAAAACAAACAAAAACATCATAAAATAAAAAATAAAACAAACCTAAATATAAGGACCTAATTGCATAAATTTTAAATTACTAAACTAAAAGGGAATAAATTAAACATGCAATAGGGACTATATTAAAACAAATAGAAATTCGAAGGCTAAATTGAAATAAAATAAAAATAAACAGATTAGGGACTAAAATACAAAAAACGCTAAAATTAAAGGACGTAATGACAATTTCTAATTTATTTAATCCTAAAAAAATCTATAAAAATAAAAAAGGGTAAATTACATAATCGGTCAACATAAAATTAAAAAAATTAAATAGTAACTACACATGACTAAAATGAAAAAACACTGCAAACTTGCAAGGGGCTAAACAAAAATAACCCAATAAACAAAGCATGCACAAAAATAGGTGAAATAGCAATTTCGGTCCCTGCAAGGACCAAACTACAAAAACACGACAAAGTTTCAGGGGGTTAAACGCAAGTAAACCCTTATTTTTTTCTATAAAAGCCAAACTATCACCTTTTTCTTTCATTTTCAAGCGTTTTAAAAAAAAAAAAAAAAGGAGAGAGAAAATTAATTCTCTCTCGCCCGATTCTGGCTGGCCCACTGTCGGCCGCTGCAAGCTAGCACTGGCCACCGTAATCGCTGGTTGGGAACTCCAAATCGACCCAGAATGCCTCCTAAGCCTATATCTAGACCCCTATGACCTATTTTAGGGCTAAAACTACTGAAAACCCCCTAAAACTAACTGAAACCGGCTCGAAACCCCCCGACTTCCCGACTCCGACGACCCTCCCTGGTTCAGGTAAGCTGTGACTCTCTCTTCTTATTTTTCGTATTTTCTTTTTTGATATTTTTCTGTAAATATGGTTGATTGCGTTCAAATTAAAAAAATAAATTTATTTATGTTGTTCAATATGTTTTAGTATTTCTTGAATTAAAAGTGTCTCTACTGAAATCCTAACCGGAAACAAAAACAAAAAAAATAAAATAAAAAACAAGTAATGAATGATGAAAGAGAACATAAGAAAAACATTGGATTTTTTGTTGTTATTATTGCTTTGAAAAAAGGGTTACATAGTTGTAAAACAAGTATTTGTTGATTTAGTTGTGTGGTTGTTGATGAAGTGAGGAGGATACTGGCATGGTGGTGGCGTGTGGCAGGAGTTGGCAGGGCATGGGAGGGTTGGTGGTCTGGTGGCAGCAGGGAGAGTTGGTTCACGACTGCAAGGTATGGCTGATGATTTTTTTTAAATTAATTTTTGGGATAAAATTAGTGATTACATCACCACATTGTTAAAAATTTAACGTATTTAGTACCTAAATTATTAGTTTTTGGCTCGTTTTAATACCTAAACTTGTAATTTTTTAAAAAAATTAATATGAACATTTGAACAGTGTACTAAAATAAAAAAAAATAAACATTAGGTATAATTTTAGAAAAATTAAAAGTTTAGGTACTAAAACTGATAGTTTAAATACTAAAACTGATAGTTTAAGTACTAAAACTGATAGTTTAGATACTAAATGTGTAATTTACCTAAAATATATTTTATGACACCAAAAATATATTTTTCTGATAAATCGTACACGAACGAAGCTTTATAAATGAATTAAAAAGAAAGTTAGTTGTCAATAATTAATTAATTTAATAGGAGGTGGGATTATGTATTTTAGGTAGGGTAGAAAATTGAATAGTAACGCTGTGAATAACTAAATTTATGATTTCGTTGACAAAAAACAGTTTGGATTAACATTAAATGTCTAGTTCAGGCAATTCCTTCTCTTCCTTTATATAAGAAAAAACATAAAAGAAAAAATAAATGAAAATAAAGGAAGCATGGGGCATTGGCAAGCGCATCATCAACTTTACCTGCAAGCGCGTTTGTCGTAGCATCATATACTTATCAACGGCTGAGATTTCATCGCATTCATAAAACTTCTTTGATCCCTTCGGCCATGGCGGGCTCCCCGTGATTAGTGGTGACACCAACTTCACTTAAAATATTATCCCTCTTCCTTCCCCTACCAATCTACCACACTTCTCATATTTTCACTCTAAAGTTCACCTTCTATAACTCTTTTTCAATCCATGGCGCTGCCGCTTCTGCTTCTTCCCTTCTTTCTCTCCTCCGTCGCATTGCTTTCCGAATCAAGGTTGAGCATGGATTACTACTCCAAAAGCTGTCCAACTTTCAATCAAATCATGCAAGAAACAATCACCAACAAGCAAATCACCAGCCCCACGACAGGTGCAGGAACACTCCGTCTTTTGTTCCACGACTGTCTCCCGAACGGCTGCGACGCCTCCATCCTCATCTCTTCCACACCATTCAACAAAGCCGAACGTGACGCCGAAATCAACTTGTCTCTCCCCGGAGATCCTTTCGACCTCATTGTCCGAGCCAAGACAGCTCTCGAACTCTCATGTCCCAACACTGTGTCCTGCTCCGACATCCTCGCGGTGGCCGCACGTGACCTCGTCGTCATGCTTGGCGGCCCCTACTATAATGTCTATCTGGGCCGGAAAGATTCGAGATCTTCTCGAGCTTCTTCGATAGAAGGGAAACTGCCTAAACCCAACATGAAAATGTCACAAATGATCGATCTTTTTGCAGCAAGTGGGTTCAATGTTCAAGAAATGGTGGCCTTGAGTGGAGCACACACGATCGGGTTCTCACATTGCAAAGAGTTCAGCTCAAATATTGCCAACGACACCCGTTACAACCCAAGGTTTGCTCGAGCATTGAAACAAGCTTGTTGGGTTATCCAAAGAACCCGACTTTATCTGTTTTTAATGACATTATGAGTCCAAACACGTTCGATAACTTGTATTACCAGAATCTGCCAAAGGGTTTGGGGCTTTTGGAATCAGATCATGCGTTGTATGATGATCCTAGAACAAAGCCCTATGTGGATTTGTATGCTAAGGATCAAAACAAGTTCTTTCGAGATTTTGCTAGAGCTATGCAGAAGCTTAGTGTTTATAGGATCAAAACGGGGAAGAAGGGAGAGATTAGGCGTAGGTGTGATTCTGTTAACTGAATTCTTTCTTTCAAGGGTTTTTGAACATCTTTCTGAAAATATGGCTACTTTTATCATTGTTTGTATCATTTATCAATCCAGGCTTAAATTATGCATATTGGATGGATTGAAAGAAGTAAAAAAGATTAATGTTTTTGGTGTTTAAGTTTACTACTCTTGTCATTTGGCTTTCCTTCTTAACTTGAAATGTTCAATGGTGAGTTTATGATGTATAACCTGATGCCCCCTTTATCTAAGCACTTCAAATCTATTTTGTCCACCTGGGAAATCACATTGTTTCCACTTGCTACCATGTGGAGTTATTTATTATGAAAATCGTGTATTAATTATGCATTTTTTGATTGATGGTGTAATGTTCAACTTAGAAATATGATGGGAAGAGTTAAAAATTGCACTATTAAGGTGGGTTTGTTTTATGAAATAAATGAATTGACAAAAAAATCGGATCTCCATAATTTTGCACTTGCTATTGTCTCTGCTCTGACAACACTTGCAAAGGCAAATCTACAGAACACGAAACCGAGAAAATTTGCCTTAAAATTGTTTTGGTTCTAGTGGCTATTATTTAGAATCTTTATTTTTCTTCCCATTTTCTACAAATGAATGAAAGAATTTACAAGTACTCTGCTTCTAATCGCTTTTCCTTTCTCTGTGCTCAAGCTGATTGTTCTTTTTGTTGGAAGACCAAAGCTGGTATATTCATGGGTCACCGTTATTGTCAAAGCCCTCCAAACTTACCTTATTCTTTAGGTCATCAACTTTATCTAAAAATCACCCCAAAAAAACATCAAGTTAACACTCTTTCTGAATATGTATCGAAATAACACTCTTTCTGACAAAATAGAGGGAAAGAGCGTTTCACGCCCATCTCTCCCACCAATGATTCTCTCCTAAACCACCTTCCCCTCCCCCAATTTAAACCCTTTCTCATCTTCAAACAAATCAAACCAAAAAATATCTTTCTCTCATCTTTCTTATTAAAATTTCCTTTTAAGTAGGTGCTTTCAAAACATTTTGAATGTATAAATTTTATTATATTTATTAAATTATTTTATTATTATTTGTAATTACTAATTTTTACTTTTTTCAGTTAAAAATGGAAGTTGTGATACTACAATTGGATGCAAATCATATCTCGAGTCATTTTGTCGATATGATAACAATATTAAATTGTGTTATTTTATTTTATTTTTGAATATTTTATTAATTTAAATTTTTATTATTATTTAAAAATTTAATTCGTAGAATATTTATTAATTAAGGAAATAATCGTATATTAGAAGTGTTTATTCATAACACTAAGATGAACATATCATGTCGTATCTGGAGGTATTTATCTGAGGTTGGATTTGGTTACATAACTAAAATTGTGGGAGGCTGTAAACTTAAACCCACCCTTATTTTTGCACTAATCGAGAGGTGGAGACCAAAGACACACATTTCATCTTTCATGTTAGGAGTGCACCATTACCCTGAAGGATGTTTCAATGTATTTGGGGTTTTGGTAGATAGAATTGTTATTTTTGGTGTGACAGATGGTGATTGACATTCTTTGTGCATTGAGTATCTTAGAGTTTCCCAGACTAACTTCAATAGTGGCCAAATATCGTTATCATGACTGAAATTTAATTTTCAAAAGTTGAACGAAAATTGTTCCGAGGATGAGGCAAAAGCATTTGCCTGGGAATACATATTACGAATCATATAAGGGTTCTTGATGCCTAAGGTGGCTCCACGAACAATCCATATAGAAACATCTCGTCTAGTTCAGGGGGAAGGTATTTATCTACCAACTTCTTCTACTTTAACATGGAAATTCATCAACACAATAGTCTGCTCAATACCCATATGACATTATGCCTCCAAGTTCCAGGGGGAAGCATTCATATGCCAACTTCTTGGACCTCAATATGAATATGCCTTCAACACAACAGTCTGTTCACAACTCATATGACACAATGGCTTCCAGTTTAAGGAGAATGCATTCATCTGACAGCTTTTTCGACTTAAACATTGGATTGACAGAGGAACCCTCATCTCTACCAGAAGAACCTCTTTGTGAGCCAGGTGCAGATGGTGCTGAGATAGGATTATTCGTTGAACCCGAATCACTGTAATTTAACATGGACTATGATGAAGAGAAAGACGAAGTTCCCATAAATATAATACCGATCGAATCTTCAGCACATATTTATGAAGCTGACTATGACGTAATGTACAAGCCTGAATTTTCAGATATACCTAATGTTGGAGACTATGAATTGTACTCATCAGCCAATGATGGTGAGTTATATATTGGAATGGAGTTCACATCCAAAGATAAAACAATGTTTGCAATTAAGAATTACAATATTTGTAATTCAATTCACTTTAGAGTCATTCGACCTACATCAAAAAGTATGTTTGTTACTGTATCCAACGTGATAACGGATGTAACTAGATAGTTTGTGTATCAAAGAGGAATAACAATATATGATAACTAACAAGATACAACGGTCCTCATCCATATTGTGCAAGAGTGATTAACCAAGGCTATCCAAACTTGGACTCTAACATTATTTGTCAAGCCATCATGTCCATGGTCAAAGCAAGCTCTCACATAGCTATTGTAGTGTTGATTTCTGCTATACAATCTCAATATGAGTACACTATCTCCTATAGAAAAACATGGAAGGCAAAACAGAATGTCATTCTAAAACTACACAGTGAGTTGAATTCATCTTACAACGAGCTACCCAATTAGTTTAAAGTAATAGAAAGATTGAACCCTAGGACTATTGTTGAGTTCGAAACTCAATATGAATACGAGAATGGTAGAGTAGTTTGAGATCGATGCCAATTCTACCGTGTTTTTTAGACTTACCCACAGTGCATTAATGCGGTGAAATGTTATAAACTGATGGTCCAAATTGATAATACATTCTTGTATAGAAAATATAAACAAGTTTTATTATTGGAAATTGTCCAAGATAATAACCACAACATTCTTCTCATTGCTTTTGCCCTTGTTGAAGGAGAATATACAAAGTCTTGGGCTTTTTTCCTAAAAAATCCACCGTTACATGTTGTCATGAGGGAACACATTTGTATCATTTTAGACCAATGAGCTGGGATCAAAGCAGCAATGAACTCTTTAGGTTCAATGTGGAGACCCCCACATGTTCAATATTGTCTCTATATCCTATAACAACTATAGACCGTATATATCTCGATATACGAGCCAAAGATATCACATCAACTTGACAAACATTCATATAGCATAAAGGCTTAAAATCTCATTTTTTTTAACTTTCACTATTTCAACTTAAAACCTTTACCTGAATCGTATAAAATCGTAAAATAATGTTTAATCATTGAAAATGATTTTGATTTCAATCAGTAATTAGGCAGCTCATTGCTAATCATAACTATATAACACTGCCAAAATACTGCTTAATTTAAAAACCATTTAAAACATAACATTAATACTATTCATTCATAAATACAATTATAACTAAAATTAGCCAAAACTAAAAATAATTCTAATTTAGTATTACTGACCCTTTTAAAATAAATTTAATAAAGCATACCATCAGATATATTGTACATGTCACTAATAAGTCAAGGATAAGATGTCTTACTGATTCTGTAGGTGGGTTTGACTTCCAAAAGATGCTCAGAAATCTCCTTATTTCATGTCCTTTTCTATATTCGAACCTACGCATGAAAATCATCTCGCGCTAAGTAACACTTAGTAAGGCAGTAATATAGCTAAAGTGATATAAAACATAAATTTCGTAAAGTATAAAACATAAATTGTAACTTAAATAAAATTATTAAAATTTTCAAACCGAGCTAGTCAAGCCATTTTCCTTTTGAAAACTTGAAAATCATCATCTCATGATTTTATCAAAAATCATGTAAATTAATATCAGATATCATAAACAACTCATGTTCTTTTCATTCGAACATATTTTAGAACTTTCATTTCAATTCCATATTCATTCCTTTCATATTATTGTCATAACTTTCACATTTATTTTTATAGACCAATGTATATGTAAGAGAATACAAGGTACGTGAGTCATACGAGTGTACGCAATAAACACTTCAATATTGTCATCAAAATCAGAACATATAAGCACACACAGTGCTATCACATCGGAATCATAATATGCACACAAAGTGCAATCACATCGAAGATATACTAGTGTACCCACCGGTAACACCACAATATATCATAATCACTCCACCTCATGACATGCCAATTGTACCTATGACTCTCAATGCAACGCACAATGGGCTTTCAGATCATATCATATTCACTTATAGATCAACATTCTAATTTAGAACCATTCTCATATCATCATTACTAAAATCATCGCTTGGGCAGTTCATACCCAACAATTATCGGTTATATAAAATACTCTAGGCAATTCATACCCAAAATGACTCTAAAATTTCATTCGAATAACTTTCTAAAAATATCATATATAAATCTTGGGTAATTCACACCCAAAAAATCATTCATAAAATATTTGTAAAGCATTATGGAAATATTCCATAATCAGAATTAAATCATACTTTTTTAAATAGAACATATAAGGTTGACTTACCACAAGTCTTCCTCAATCAGAATAATTAAATAAATAAATTGTACTCGCATTAATGCTTTATATACAAGTCAAAAAATAAGACTCGCTAATCTTTAATCTTAATTCTTTGCTTTCGATTTGCTTCTTCACGAATTTATCACAATTTCATATTCTGACAGTTTGCTCTACCTTTAAAGAAATATTATTCTGTACTAACATACACACTTAAAAATTATTCCGTTTATACCATTGGAAACTATACTCGAATACAAATCTAACCATATAAGTCACTTCTTCGAATTCGACTTGTACAATTTATAGTGAGTTTTCAAAGTTGACTTACTGAAACTGTTTTGAGCATATTATGCTGCCCTGTTTTCTGACATATCCTTGATTAAAAATTCATATTTCCTTGTACACTACTCGAAATCAGTAGAAGTTTGTTTTAAACGAAACTAGAATGATATAAAAATTCAACGATATAAAGATCATCCTCTAATCATTTTCGTATAATTTATAGTGATTTTCTAAACTTACTGTTTGAATCATGATTTCTAGGCACTTCTCTTAATTATCATCCTTAACTCATTCATAGTTCTATTACTTACCGAATGATTATATATATATAGGCTAGAATCACAATTCACATAACACTAGGAGTCACTTCTTAACATAGTAACTCTGACACTGGCTCATCGCAAGCCAATGTTTGTTCGATAACATAAATAGAAATTAAATGCACTCATCTTTGCCTTATTATCGAACCTTCTCCACGATAATCTTCTTAATCTCGCATCTTTTTCTTCCCTTTTTAGTTACTTGGATCACTAGATTTATCGTACCCTAACATCGTTATATAATAATATAAAATATTCAAATTATATGTTAGTATTGAACTAACATAATCTAAGCTTAAATATTAATTCAATAGAAATAAAATCAATATAAAATTAAATCATACTTTCATCATAAATTCAAACTTCTCAAACATACTCTTTAAATTCCATAAATATTTATTTTCATCATCAAGCCTTCAATTTTTTCTAATTTACAAAATCAAAATCAAGCCACTTATTATGAATTCTTCCTAGAATTCGCCTTAATGTTTCCATTAAATTCATAATAACCCTTCATCATTATTATCATTCCATATTAATTTTTCTAAAATTTCCAGCACCTTATTAAAATATTCAAACCAACACTTAAACATTTAAAAGCTTACAATTTTATCATAAACTTTCTTAGACTTTTCAAATTCAACCCTTTATTTTACTAAACTTGCAAATTGCTCCCAACTTGTAATCAAACTCCAAAAATCAGTGATGAGTGTTCAGAATCATTAATATTTGCTCGTTATTTATTCAGTTTTGAGGAATTATTACTGCTAAATTGGTCGTGTTATGTTTGTTTTCGTGCAGGTCCTTACTTTCCAGAATTAGTGACAAAACGGGCGCATTCTGTATTTTTTTTATTTGGTCACGGCAGGAGACATGAGCACAACTCTCGGCATGACGCGGTCTGACGTGGTAGTTTCTAGAAGGTCCAATCAGTGACGGTTTCTAGAAGACTTCCTCCGTACGCCTTCTGGAAAATTGACAAGCAGAGTTACATTAGGAGAATAATTTAAGTTTGAATTTAAATTAAAAAACAATTATCTTTAGGATTATTTTATTTGTTTTCTTTGTTTATCCTTTAGGCTTTGAGAGGCTAAAATACCCACTTGGGGTAAGCCTAAACTTATCATTCATATTACATTCTTCTTTTCTTTTTAGTTTTTATAAAAGTTCTCTTTTTTACTTTTCAAGTTCTTTTCATTTTTCTTTTATTTTTCAAGCTTTGTTTTCAAAATGCTAAGTATGACTTTTGTCATGCTTAGCTAAACTTTTCATAAGCCGAGAGCTATCGCGATGACTCAATTCCATCGGAAGAATTGAAACAGACCCTTAATATCTTTGGAATATCTCTCTCAATCTCTGTGCTTATTTTTCAAAATCAAAACAGTTTTCAAAATCAAAGATTGACCTTGGTTAAGAGTTTGTTGCGATTAAATGTGTGGGAGGAAAATTCGGCTTATAGAAAGCAATTCGACTTCCTGGGAACACACTTGGCGAGATAGCTTCGCCAAGAGGGAATTGAGATCGAAATTGATGGTTATCGAAGTAACAATCTGAGTCGGACACCACAAACTTAAACGGTAATTGGTCTACGACAATTGATGTTGTTAGAATCAATTACCGAAGCCGTAATCAAAGATTGCCTTGGGTATTTGGTATACAAGATAGAGACACGGGGATAGCCCTTGTAGACAAAGTAACCGACGTGAATCCCGAAGAGAAAACCTTATTCGATTATCATAAGGAAATTGAGTTAAAGCGAAGCTTGAGGCTACTTTTATCATATTTATTCACAATCTTCATCTTCTTATTTTTACTTTAATTGCTTTTACTTATTTAATCGCTTTTATTATTTTAATATTTTCTTACCAAAATCCCCCCATTTTTACTGTTTCACGCCTGGCATGAATAAATCAGACATAAATTTATAATTTTCTAAGTCCCTGTGGAATCGACTCTTACTTCTCTTTACTACGTATTTCCTTTATTTATTGATTGAGAAAAAGGAATTTATTTTAACATCCAAAACGACAGTTGTCAAATTGGCGTCGTTGCCGGGGACTTCGCCAAAGTTACTAATTTTTGTTTGTTTTTGATTTATGACCAGGTCTAATCCGGAAGCATTAGTGGAGTATGACCCAGAGATTGAAGCCAAAGCTAGGAGACTCCACACACAGAAACTTTGGGAAAGAAGGAGACAACAATCAAATCCAGGAGAATAATCAAACTCAGGTAAATCTGTTAATACAATTCCGATGGCCGATCCTACTATCCGGGAGTTATCCACGACACCCACTAAACAAGAGCCTTTTTTCTTTGATCTTCCTCAAGGTGAAACTCCGTACCAGTTGAAAACTGGCCTTATTCATCACCTCCCTACATTCTGCGGACTACCAAACGAAGATCTACACAAACATCTCAAGGAATTTCATATGGTCTGCTCCAGCATAAAACCACAGGGAGTAACCGAGGACCAAATAAAACTTAGAGCTTTTCCTTTTTCCTTAGCCTATCGACTAAGGAGTGGTTATTTTATCTTTCTCCTAATTCTATTACTACATGGGCTCAAATGACTCATCTTTTTCCTGACAGGTTTTTTCTTGCAACGAAAGTAAGTGAACTACAAAGGAGAATACTTGGAATCAAGCAGCTTGGTGGAGAGTCACTTTACGACTACTGGAGCGGTTTAAGAAGTTATGTTCTAGTTGCCCACAACATGGGTTAACCGAACAAACACTCCTTCAATACTTTTATGAAGGATTATCTCCCCTTGAAATGAAGATGATTGATACAGCCAGCGGTGAAGCCTTGGTGAATATGACTCCTACTGAGGCTAGAGACTTAATATCGACGATGGCCAATGAACCTCCTCGAAAGGTTCATGAGATAAGTTCATATTCCTTAGAAGATAAAATAGACAAGTTAACTGAAGTCATACACTCTCTTGTTGCAAGAAAGACAGGACAAAATCGATTATGTGCATTACCTGATCATCCAACAGACGGTTGTCCACTGATTCAAAATGACGCAGCAGCTCAAGTCAACGCAGTCTGCAAACTCTATGGGACCTCCCCCAAAGAGCTTATAATCCTTATGGCAATACATACAACCCAGGATGGAGGGATCATCTGAACTTCAGTTATGCTTAGAACCCGAGACCGAATCAAGGCTATCAAGCGAGACCTCCACCACCAGAAAAACTGCGGAAGTCATCATTAGAATCGACTTTCGAGAGGTTAGCACTATCCCATGAAAAATTCTAGAGTCGAACTGAAGCCTACTTCCAAGAGATTGACAAACAGATAAGCCAACTGACTCAAGCCGTAGGGAGATTAGAGTCACAAAAGTGGCTACCATCACAAACTGAGCCGAATCCAATAGAGAATGTTAGCGCCATCACCCTCTGAAGTGGTATAATTGTTGAACAACCAGACCCAAATGAAGTAAGTACAAGATCCCAGAAGAAAGAAGAAACTTCGAACTCTCAAAGGGAAGAAGAAGCAGCTGACGCGGGATTCCAGAAAGAGAATGATGAAGAACAAATGGACGACACGACGCCATCCCCCTATGACGTACCACCACCTTTTCCATCGAGGTTAGTTAAAAAGGATAAAAAATGAGGAAAAGGAAATATAAGACGTACTTCAGAAGGTAGAAGTTAACATAACTCTCCTTGAGGTTATCCGAAAAGTTCCAAGGTATGCCCGGTTCTTGAAGGATCTCTGCACTAATAAAAGGTGACTTACCAAAAATGAGAAGGTAAATTTAGGTGTGAACGTCTCAGCAGTTTTCCAACGACCGCTTCCACCGAAATATAAAGACCAAGGTATGTTTTCAATACCTTGTAAAATTGGTGAGGTTAAAATCAAGCAAGCTATGAGCGATCTAGGTGCCTCTATCAACTTAATGCCTCTGTCCGTATATAATTTAATTTCCACTGAGCCTTTGAAAGAGACGAGAGCTACACTTCAGCTAGCCGACAAATCAATTATTTATCCTGAAGGACTGATAGAAAATGTTCTAGTAGAGGTAGAAGACTTAATTTTCCCTGTTGATTTTTATGTGATTAATATGGAAAATGATCGTAGCAAAATTAGTTCTGAAATCCTCCTCGATCGACCCTTTCTGAGCACGGCAAATGCAAAAATTGACGTTCGAAGCGGTATTCTTACTATGGAGTTCGACGGTGAGATCTTAAAATTTGATGTTTATAAAGCAATGAGATATCCGGATAACGTGCATAGAATTAATTTTTTTGGCGTTATTAAACCTATTGATAATGATCTAACTTTGTTAATGATTTATGCAAGGAATCGGATAATAAAAAAGACGACATAAGGGAGTTAAAAAATATTTCAGTTGTTGATTCAAATTTGATCTTAACTCCTTTAAAAACTAAAGATTTACCTTCCCTTTTGTAGGCACCAAAAATTAAGTCGAAACCATCAAGGAATCATTTGAAGAAATCAATTTTTGGTAAAAAAAGATGTTTTGACGGCCATTCTTTTCGATAAGATTCTTAATTTGGGAAATATCCGAAGAAATCTTAATGATAATTTTTTAATTTCTCATAAGAAATTTCTTAGTTGGAAAAAGCGAATGAAGTGGAAGTGTCTGTCACGGAACCTGTAGTCTGAATCAGGTCATCGAGCTAACGACGATAAACAAAAGCGCTTCATGGGAGGCAACCCATTGTTTTTAATTCCATTAATTTTTTATTTTTATTTTTACTTTTTTGTTTTATTTTTCATTTCGATCGAGCATGTTTTATTTTATTTTTATTTTGCAGGAATCGTATTTTTTTTATTCAAACTTGAACGACGAAGATTTACGAAATTACGATTCGAGCAATGCTAATTTTGGAGACTACTGAGCAGTGAACATTCGAACAAAGCAGAAAAAAATAATGCCCCATCCGTGCGTATCGTTTCATTAAACAATGCACGTTAGCAAAACCGACATGAAATCCGGGGAGTACTATATTCCCTTTCTTGCACTTAATTTTTCATTTTGAGGCAAAACTCTTTAAGTGAGGGGGAGTAGAGTGTATGATTGAATTTCTCTTTGCTTGTCTTTATGTTTCGATGTTAGTATGTGTTGGTTGGATTTGTCGAAAATTTCATTGATTGTCTTTGTCTTTTGGAAAATTTTTGGAATGCTATGCTTGTTTGGGAACACATAATTGTTTAGGTTAGGATATTCTTGATAGCGAATAGCATGAATTGTGATCAAGTTGGTGCTTTTGTGATATTCCATGCCTTTGTTGGTTGAAATGTGATTAGCTCAATGCATGAAACAATTTGGTGAGATTTGAGCCTTTACGAGCATATCATTTTTGCTCTCATTTTGTTGGATTGAGTGTGTCGAATTTGACATTGGTATTCTAGAACCTGCATGTTAAATACTGTCGAGATTACACATGAACATGATGCTTAAAAATGATTTGGGCACCTTAGGATTAAACTTTCCATTTCCCCACTAAATTGCCTACCCATCCTATTTTCTCCTAGTTAACCATTTTTGAGCCATTTCCATTTATTTGATTTTACCACATTTATAAACCCGAGCCTTTTTGTTTTATCCCTCTTTTCTACCTTTTTCAGGGCAAGTGAGCAATTATCCGATGTATGCTCCATGAAAAAAAAAGAAAAAAAAACCAGCAACATTTCAAAAAGAAAAAGAAAAAAAAGAGTTGTTCGAAAAAGAAAAGAAAAAAAAAGACGTGAAAATGGAAAACAAAACAACAACAAAGAGAAAAAATGCATTTCAAAAAGAAATTTGTTGTTTGATATATTGTCTTTTTTCTTGGTGTGCTTAATGTTTTGATGGAGTTGAGATTATCATTTGTTAGTTCCTTGCCTTGAATATTTAGCCTTTTCCCCACCTTTACCTAAGCCCCGTTACAACCAATAAAAGACCCTTTGATTTATGCATCGTGTTCTTATTAGTAGTGGAGATTTGATTTACTTGCAGGCTTATGATAATATCGAGTCGATTCTGACATTGAGCGTTTCTTACCCCAAACACATTGAGTTATTTGAGTGAATCCCGGTAAGGTGTTGAGTTATGAACATTGAGATTAATGAATGAATGGATATTACAATTGCACTTGACTTGTTCCAATTGGTGATGTTCAATTGATTGATTTCTTGACTTGAATAGTTATTGTGGTCTCTACCTTGCTTCCTTGAATGTGAAACTTGACAAATAACGGTAAATGAAATTTTTGACTAGTTTGATTAATCATACTGGAGGACAAGCATGAGATAAGTGAAGGGGAATTTGATGAGTGTTCAGAATCGTTAATCTTTGCTCGTTATTTCTTCTGTTTTGAGAAATTATTACTGCTAAATTGGTCATGTTATGTTTGTTTTCGTGCAGGTCCTTACTTTCCAGAATTAGTGACAAAATGGGTGCATTCTGCATTTTTTTTAGTATTTGGTCACGGCTGGAGACATGGGCACAACTCTGGGCACGACGCGGTCTGACGTTGCAGTTTCTAGAAGGTCCAATCAGCGATGTTTCTAGACGACTTCCTCCGCACGCCTTCTGGAAGATTGACGAGCAGAGTTGCATTAGGAGACTAGTTTAAGTTTGAATTTAAATTAAAAAATAATTATCTTTAGGATTATTTTATTTGTTTTCTTTGTTTATCCATTAGGCTTTGAGAGACTATAAATACCCACTTGGGGTAAGCCTAAACTCATCATTCAGATTACATTGTTCTTTTCTCTTTAATTTTTATAAAAGTTTTCTCTTTTTACTTTTCAAGTTCTTTTCATTTTTCTTTTATTTTTCAAGCTTTGTTTTCAAAATGCTAAGTATGACTTTTGTCATGCTTAGCTAAACTTTTCATAAGCCGAGAGCTGTCACGATGACTCAATTCCATCGGGAGAATTGAAACAGACCCTTAATATCTTCAGAATATCTCTCTCAATCTCTGCGCTTATTTTTCAAAATCAAAACAGTTTTCAAAATCAAAGATTGACCTTGGTCAAGAGGTTGTTGCGATTAAATGTGTGGGAGGAAGATCCGGCTTATAGAAAACAATTCGACTTCTTGGGAACACACTTGACGAGATAGCTTCGCCAAGAGGGAATTGAGATTTGAATTGATGGTTATCGAAGCAACAATCCGAGTCGAACGCCACAAACTTAAACGGTAATTGGTCTATGACAATTGATGTTGTTAGAATCAATTATCGAACCCGGAATCAAAGATTGCCTTGGGTATTTGGTATACAAGATAGAGTCACGGCGATAACCCTTGTAGACAAAGTAATCGACGTGAATCCCGAAGAGAAAACCTTATTCGATGATCATAAGGAAATTGAGTCAAAGCGAAGCTTGAGGCTACTTTTACCGTATTTATTTACAATCTTCATCTTCTTATTTTTACTTTAATTGATTTTACTTATTTAATCGCTTTTATTATTTTAATATTTTCTTACCAAAATCCCCCCATTTTTACTGTTTCACGACTGGCACAAATAAATCAGACATAAATTTATAATTTTCTAAGTCCCTGTGGAATCGACCCTTACTTCTCTTTACTACGTATTTCCTTTATTTATTGATTGAGAATAAAGAATTTATTTTGACATCCAAAATGACAGTTGTCAATCAGTATACTAATAAAATTTTCAGCATTGTGCTATTTTATGCAAATGGTACTTTCACATTTAATAAACTTGAAATCAAGCCCCAAAACTTTAGGACTTTTCAAATTCCACCACTAAAATTTGCCAAACTTATAATTAGAGAACTTCGAAATTTACAATTCCAGCATGTAATCATTATAATTCAACATTTTATCATTCAAACCATAAATTTTCAGCATGATACTCTAACTTTCCCACAATTACCTTATGATCCTGTAATTATTTAAACTTTGCGAAACAGTCTCTAACAACTCAATCGATATTCAACTTGATCCAAACCAAAAATTGTTGAAAACATTTTGATATTTCGATATAACAAATTATGTTAAATGAATTTTAAGATTTTCTAAATGATTTTCTAAGTATATTCGATATAACTATTCAAATATCAAAACATTACTCCAAATCTTTTAAAGATCATTTTTAATCCTTACTCAAGTGTAAAATTATGTTTTAATCTTAAAACAATTTCAAAATAATTTTACAAAGTATTTCGAATCATTTCAAAGCCAAAAATTCCAGATTGCTCAGAGGGAACCGATTCCCCCCAAGGGGGTACCGATTCCCCCCTGAATAGTTTGGCTCCGAGAATTCCAGTATGCTCGGAGGGAACCGATTCCCCCCAGGGGGTACCGATTCCCCCCTTGTATAACGGTCGAAATATTTGAATTTTACACTTAGGGAACCGATTCCCCATAGGGGGTACCGATTCCCCCCACGCTCCAAACTGTTTTATTAATTGTTTTCACACTAAAACGGCTATATTATTTTCTCTAATCATCCCCAACATTCAGAAGTGATTCAAGGTGTATTTAAGCAAGCTTATAAGCCATTGATCAATAACAAGAAACATCAAGCAATTAGAATCAAGAGAAAATCAAAGAGAAAGCATCAAACCTCAAGTTTAAGCATTTCAAGCCTATTTTTCATTCAATATTCATTTTGCTTTCAAGAACACTTATTGTGCTCAATTGTATTTATTCTTGAGTGTTCTTTCTTTGTTCTAGAATTGTGCAAACATATTTGCCTTGTGAGGTTTTTCTTGTAAGTTTGCAAATTTATATTTCTCTTTGAGAAAAGAGTGTTCTCAAGAATTGGGGTATATTCTTGAGGGAGTTGTAAGGTTATCTCTTTGGCCTCAAAAGAAAGAACAAATTAGTGAATTTGTTGGAAAATCCTTAGTGTGGATAGCTAAGGTAGTGGACGTAGACTTTGGTTGATAAAGTAGAACCACTCTAAATCGCTGTGCGATTTCTTTCAATTTTCTGCAAAAGCTTCCACCAAAATTTTTATTGCCAATTCACCCCCTCTTGACCGATTCAGTCAATCGATTAACTCAATAATTGGCATCAGAGCCTAACTCATTTGAAGGTTTAATCACCTCTTGAGTCGATTTGGGAAGAGTTATATCGATAATCAAAGTCATCAATGGCCTCCGCTTCAAACTTCGACTCCGGTCTCGATTCGATGCCCGTCAACAAGCCTCCTTTCTTCAATGGAGCTAACTATGCCTATTGGAAGAATAGAATGATGTACTTCATTCAGGCAAGTGACATGGGAGCATGGAATGTCGTAGAAGAAGGATACATCAAACCTCTCACTCATCCAAGGTTGTGGAGTGAAGGAGAGACAAGAATGTTCCAGCTCAACTCCAAAGCCATCCATATCATTTTTTGTGCTCTTGGACCAGATGAATACGGAAGAGTTTCATCGTGTACAACCGCCAAAGAAATATGGGACAAACTTCAAGTCACTCATGAAGGTACCGATGAGGTAAAGAAATATAAAATTAGTATTATAATGCATAGCTATGAAAATTTTAGGATGAAACCAAATGAAGATATCAAAGCTATGACGGATAGATTTTCAACGATTGTCAATGGTCTAAAATCATATGGAGAGATCATTTCAAATGAAAAGCTTGTGAGGAAGTTAGTCTACTCCCTCCCAAAATCGTGGCAATCAAAGAAGACGGCAATCATCGAGTCTAAGGACTTAACGTCCTTAACTCTTGAAGAGCTAATTGGGTTACTCCACACTCATGAAATGATGCTCGAAGATGAGGTGGACCTCGACAAGATTGACGAGACACCAAAGGAGAAGGAGAAGAAGAAAAACATTGGAGTTGCTCTCAAATCCACAAAAGATGAAAGTGATTCGAATGACGAAGACGATGACGAGGAAATGGCATTGTTTGCCAAACGGTTCAGAAAAATGATGAGACCTTATCGAGGAAGAAAATTCAAACGAAATGAAGGCCTCAAAAATGAACCGAAAGAGAAGGACCCAATCATTTGCTACGAATGCAAAAAGCCAGGGCATGTCAAATATGATTGCCCACAATTAAAGAAAAATGGTCAATCAAAGAATAAGCACAGGGCTCATGTGGCTACATGGAGCGATGAAGAAAGTTCCGATGAAGAGGAACAAGAAGTAGCTAAATTGTGCTTGATGGCATTCGGGGAAGATTCTAAGGTAACCTCTAACTCATCCGATTTTGATGATTTATCCTATAATGGGTTGGCTTCGGATTATGAGAAATTATTTTTAAAATATAAAAATGATGTTTCAAAATTAAAAAATGAAAACAAACTCATATCCAAAACCAACAACGATCTTGAAAGTAAAATCAAAGATTTGCAAATCAAACTAGAAGAGTTTGAAAAGAAAAATTTATATTTGCAAAATTTACTTTCAAAGACCAATGATGATCATCAAAAGAAAATTGATGATCTTAATACTTGTTTTGATAAAGTTGGAACAAAACATTTTGAAAAAGGTGGAAATTCAAAATCCAACTTTGTTAGAAAAATTTTTAGAAAATACAATCATAGAGGTCCCCAAAGAACCTCTAATGGAAAAATCGTTAGAAGTATGTGGGTTCCTAAAGAACTCATTACTACTAAAGATAAAAATATCCTACACAAATGGATACCTAAGGGGACTAGGATTTTGGAAACTAATGATTATGGACCCAAAAGAATTTGGGTACCAAAAATCAAAAATTAATCTATGTTTGTAGGGAAAGGAGTATTGCTACAAGGCACGGGAAACAAATTCAAATTCATGGTACCTTGATAGTGGATGCTCAAGACACAAGACCGGAGACAAAAGCTGGTTCATTGAGCTTAACGCCAAAAATGGATGAGAAGTGACTTTTGGAGACAATTCAAAAGGTCACATTAAAGGTATTGGTACAATAGGTAATACCTCTTCTATACAAATTAAAAATGTTTTATATGTGAATGGATTAAAGCATAATCTATTGAGTATTAGTCAATTATGCGATAAATGATTCATTGTCTTATTTGAAATTAATGGTTGTAAAGTCATTGACATTGCATCTAATCAGATTATGCTTGTTGGTCATAGAATAGGAAACATATACATGGTGCATTTAGATTCTTTTGATATGACTAATTTATGCCTAGTTGCTAAGGATGAGCATGATAGTTGGTTATGGCATAGGAGACTAGGACATGCTAGTATGAGTGTTTTGCAACGGTTAATTCAAGGAGACCTAGTAAGAGGGTTGCCTAAGCTTAAATTTGATAATGATAAAAATATGTGATGCTTGTGCTAAAGGAAAACAAAAGTGAGTTTCTTTTAAATCCATTAATGATGTATCAACTAGTAGAGTTTTACAATTGATCCATTTAGATCTTTTTGGGCCAACTAGAACTACTAGTTTGGGTGGAAAACAATATGCATTTGTCTTGGTAGATGACTATTCTAGATATACTTGGGTTCTATTTTTAAGTACTAAAGATGAAGCATTAGAACAATTCATCACGTTTTCAAAAGTAATCCAAAATGAAAAAGGTTACTCTATAACTAATGTTAGGAGTGATCATGGAACTGAACTTGAAAATCTTGGATTTACTGAATTTTGTAACTCTAACGGTATTAGCCATAATTTTTCAGCACCTAGAACCCCTCAACAAAATGGAGTTGTTGAGAGGAAAAATCGAACTTTAGAAGAAATGGCTAGAACCATGCTTTGTGAAAATAATTTTCCAAAATATTTTTGGGCGGAAGCCACAAATACCGCTTGTTATGTTGTAAATCGAGTAATGATTAGGCCAATTTTAAAGAAAACTCCATATGAAATTTTCAAAAATAAAAAGCCTAACATTAGTTATTTTCATCCTTTTGGATGTAAATGTTTTGTTTTAAACAACGGTAAAGAAAACCTTGGTAAATTTGATGCTAAAAGTGATTAAGGAATTTTTCTGGGTTATTCCTTAAATTCTAAAGCTTATCGTGTATTTAATAAAAGAACTTTAGTTGTAGAAGAGTCTATACATGTTGTTTTCGATGATAATCCCCTTCCGAGGAAGGATTCTTGTGTGAATGATGATGTAGGTGTTATAAATACAAATGACGTTAGACATGACGTTGGAGAACCATCATAAAAGGAAGAAACGAAAAATAAGGAAACTCATGACCCTCTTGAGAATCCAACCATTGAAGAAAGGGAAGTATCTTATCCAAGTGAGTACAACTATGTCAAGGATGGTGAAATTATAGGTGATCCATCCAAAGGGGTAACAACTCGATCTTCTCTTAGAAATATTTGTAATTATGTTGCATTTATCTCATGCATAGAGCCTAAGAATATTAAAGAAGCATTAAATGATGAACATTGGATTATGGCTATGCAAGAAGAGTTAAATCAATTTGAGAGAAGTAAAGTATGGACATTAGTTGAAAGGCCTAGTAATAAATCTATTGTAGGTACTAGATGGGTATTTAGGAATAAGCTTGATGAGAGTGGTAATATAGTGAGAAACAAGGCTAGACTTGTTGCTCAAGGGTATACTCAAGAAGAGGGCATAGACTATGATGAAACATACGCTCCCGTAGCTAGGATGGAAGCAATTAGAATGTTACTAGAATTTGCATGTTTTCATGAATTTAAATTATATCAATGGATGTTAAAAGTGCATTTTTAAATGGTTTTATAAAGGAAGAAGTGTATGTGGAACAACCTCCAGGTTTTGAAGATTCAAAATTTCCAGACCATGTTCTTAAATTGACAAAAGCTTTTTATGGCTTAAAACAAGCTCCTAGAGCTTGGTATGAAAGATTGTCAAATTTTTTAATTGAAAAAGGTTTTTCAAAAGGGAAGGTTGACACTACATTGTTTCTAAAGCATAAAGGTAAAGATTTATTAGTAGTTCAAATTTATGTTGATGATATAATATTTGGTTCTACTAATGATGTTCTTTGCCAATAATTTTCTAAGCTAATGCAAAGTGAATTCGAAATGAGCATGATGGGGGAGCTCTCATTTTTCTTGGGACTCCAAATCAAGCAAAGAAAAGATGGCATCTTCATCAATCAAGCTAAGTACGTCAAAGATATGCTCAAGAAGTTTGGACTGGGAAATGGGAAACCTCATGACACTCCAATGAGCTCTTCAACAAAGCTTGACTTAGATGAATGAAGGAGGTAATGTGTAGATGTCAAATTATATAGGTTAATGATTGGCTCTTTGCTTTATCTAACTGCAAGTAGACCGGATATTATGTTTAGTGTTTGCTTATGTGCTAGATTTCAATCATGTCCTAAGGAATCACATTTACTAGCTGTTAAGAGAATCTTTAGATACCTTAAGGACACTCCTAGTTTAGGACTTTGGTATCCTAGAGACTCTAGCTTTAGCTTGCATGCTTTTTCTGATGTGGATTATGGAGGATGCAAATTAGATAGGAAAAGAACCTCCGGTACTTGCCAATTCCTTGGAAATATGCTAATTTCTTGGTTTTCAAAGAAACAAAATTGTGTTGCATTATCTACCACTGAAGTTGAATACATTTCAGCTGGTAGTTGTTGTGCACAAGTTTTATGGATGAAACAACAACTTTTTGATTATGGAATTGAAGTAGGTACCATTCCTATCAAGTGTGACAATACTAGTGCTATTTGACTCACTAAAAATCCCATCCAACACTCTAGAACTAAGCACATTGAAATAAGACATCACTTCATTAGAGACCATGTCACTAAGGAAGATGTAGTTCTAGAATTTGTTGATACTTTGCACCAATTAGCGGATATCTTTACAAAACCCTTAGACAAGGAAAGATTTTGGACACTTAGGAGAGAATTAGGTTTGACCAACCTATCTTCACTTAGTGTTTAAAATAATTTTGGAACTTTTAAGAATAAATGAAAAATGCTTATAATAGTAAATTTTGATTGCATTCATTGATATTAGTTAGGGGGAGTTTATGATTCTTGATGAAAAATTAATTTTATGTTCAAATATCATTTAAAGATTAATTTAATTGTTTGAACATGATTAATTTTCAATATATGAGTTGCCAATACCACTAGAGGAAATTAATTTAGCATTTTGGGTGTTTAAAATCGGATTTTAGCATTTTGGTGCAGAGGGAATCGATTCCCCCTTTAGGGAACCAATTCCCCCTTTGAAGGGGAACCGATTCCCCCCACAGGGGAATCGATACCCCCCTGGGGTTCTGGTTATACACGGCAGAACCCTTCAAAATCCTCAAGAATTCTCTCCTCTCTCTTCCGCCATTCCCTCTCAACTCTCTCCCTATCTCCATTCTTGCCTCAAATCATCGATTTTAATCAGAATTCACTTCAAATATTATCTTCTAAACATGCAATCATCATTAAAATCGTGCAAACAACATCAAAATCCACTCAATCTCATCCTTCAAGGTAAAATTTTCTAAACTCCCTATTTTATTGATTTTGAACATAGAACTTGTTTTAATTAGTTCTAGGACAAACTTTAGATCAGGCATTGATTGTTTAGTGATTAGAAACTAGATATTACAACCAATTTCATCAAAAACACAAGAATTTTCCAATTTTTTTTTTTAAATTTTCGAAATTAAAAAAAATGTTAATTTTCAAATTATTGTGTTTTGATTAAATTATGTTGTTGTTACGAAAACTATACATATATTGTTTCTCAAAGCCATATTTTTCAAAAGTTTTTCAAAAACTTTGCCCATTAGGATTGATTTAGAGAACCTTGAAATATTGAGGACTCAATTGAGTTTTGGGATTGATTGAATTGCATACATGTGTTTTCTAAATTGCAGGTTATCAATTCTATTTCAATTTCCTAAACCATGTCCAATCCTAAACGTGCTAGGTCATCATCTAGTCGCTCACACCGTCAACCAAATCCACCTCCAAATCCTCCTCCTATTCCAATTTCTAATCCTAATCCCATTGATCCTAACTTGAATATCCAAAATTCGTGTTTCAATCATCCTGGTCCTAGAAATCATCGTTTTTGGTATTATCAATATTTCGACTCTTACAAAATCTGGGAAGAACGTATTCCTTCTCGTCAAGCTATGTTAGCTATCAATTTTATATATCTTCCTGTTTTACAAGAGTGGAAATTTGATAAACTCTTTGACCTTGAACCCATCGTTTACCATCAACTTGTTCGTATTTTCTATTCCAATGTCGTTTGTGTTAAAAACCAAACTGAAACCGAAATCATAGGAACTCGTTCCTACCTCCTAGGACAATTCTTATATATTGACTCGGCTTACATAGCCAATACATTCGGATTAGATAATGATGGTATTTCAAATGAAAAATAGGTTTTAGGATCTCCTTATAAAAGAAGGGATAGTGTAAGTGTCTTAGACCTTCCTGAACGTTTTCTTCATCTAATGATTTCTTGGTGGTTTCGACCATCCGGAGGTCGTTATTCTACTCTTAGAGCCTTAGATCTTTGGTGGTTACATTGTTTCGAAAACAATATTAAAATTAACCTACCTCAGATTATTTTTGCTGAAATTGTTGAAACCGTAAATCTTGTTCCTAACAAGAAACTCTGTTCATCTCTTGTTTACGGTTGCATTTTGAGTAATCTGTTTTCCAAAGTTGGGCTTAGAGTCGGTCTAGATGTCGTTTTTCCCCTTAAGAAACAAATTAACCTTCTTTCCTTAACGAGAGCGGGATGGATTAAGGATAAGGAAACCGGTGAATGGGATCGATCTTCTGCAAATACTCCGGGAGCTAGTTCTTCACAAGCTCCACCCAAAGCTGACGAAGATCTCGAGCTTGAGCAATTAATGCGAGACATCGATGAAGCCGAAGATGAGCCTGAGAAGCCCGAGGAGCAGCCCGAAGAGCAAGCACAACAAACGCATCAAATGCCTCCATATTTTCAATCCTTTATGGAGACATTCGATTTCCGATACGCTACCATGGATTCACGCTTTTCTTCTATAGAGTCCCACTTATCCACAATGGGAGCTCAACAATTAGAAATTCTTCGGGAGATGCGTGCAAACAATGAAGCAACCAACGCGCGTATTAATGACCTCACTCAAGAAATGGCCACTATGCGAGCTCGTTTTCCTCCTCCTGATCGTGATATGTGATTCTATGTTTTGCTTTGAACTCCAAACTTATTGTTTTAACATTTTGAATATTTTGGAATGTTTGAATTTGTGGATTGATTGACTTTGAATTTGTTTGGATTTATGAATGGTTAGAAATTATCTATTTGGTGTGATTAAATTTATTCATTATTGCATCATTTACTTCATGATTAGATATATGACCAATTTTGTCATTTCACATTAACTATGAATATTGATTATGAAACTAATGACTAACGTTTCTCTTGCTTGTGATCTTAGCAACTTAAAATATAATCAATTGGCTAAATGATTTCAAAACCTTGTTTAATTCTTTAAAATGTCTTCTTGATTTAACAAAAAGGGGGAGAAGTGTTAAATATGTTTTTTTTAATGATAAATGGGAGAAGTGTAGTGTTAAAGTAAGGGGGGCTAATTTCAAAATCTCAAAATATTAAAATTACTAAAAGGTTTTGTTATATCAAAAAGGGGGAGATTGTTGAAAACATTTTGATATTTCGATATAACAAATTAAGTTAAATGAATTTTAAGATTTTCCAAATGATTTTCTAAGTATATTCGATATAACTATTCAAATATCAAAACATTACTCCAAATCTTTTAAAGATCATTTCTAATCCTTACTCAAGTGTAAAATTATGTTTTAATCTTAAAACAATTTCAAAATAATTTTACAAAGTATTTCGAATCATTTCAAAGCCAAAAATTCCAGATTGCTCAGAGGGAACCGATTCCCCCTGAATGGTTTGGCTCCGAGAATTCCAGTATGCTCAGAGAGAACCGATTCCCCCCAAGGGGTACCGATTCCCCCTTGTATAACGGTCGAAATATTTGAATTTTACACTTAGGGAACCGATTCCCCATCGGGGGTACCGATTCCCCCCACGCTCCAAACTGTTTTATTAATTGTTTTCACACTAAAACGGCTATATTATTTTCTCTAATCATCCCCAACGTTCAGAAGTGATTCAAGGTGTATTTAAGCAAGCTTAGAAGCCATTGATCAATAACAAGAAACATCAAGCAATTAGAATCAAGAGAGAATCAAAGAGAAAGCATCAAACCTCAAGTTTGAGCATTTCAAGCCTATTTTTCATTCAATATTCATTTTGCTTTCAAGAACACTTATTGTGCTCAATTGTATTTATTCTTGAGTGTTCTTTCTTTGTTCTAGAATTGTGCAAACATATTTGCCTTGTGAGGTTTTTCTTGTAAGTTTGCAAATTTGTATTTCTCTTTGAGAAAAGAGTGTTCTCAATAATTGGGATATATTCTTGAGGGAGTTGTAAGGTTATCTCTTTGGCCTCAAAAGAAAGAACAAATTAGTGAATTTGTTGGAAAATCCTTTGTGTAGTTAGCTAAGGTAGTGGACGTAGACTTTGGTTGATAAAGTCGAACCACTCTCAATCGCTGTGCAATTTCTTTCAATTTTCTGCAAAAGCTTCCACCAAAATTTTTATTTCCAATTCACCCCCTCTTGGCCGATTCAGTCAATCGATTAACTCAACACAAATCCAAGAACATACAATCATTGTTATACTCAAGCTAAGCCCTTAAAACATTTTTATATTTTTTCCCATATTTCCTCTATATGGCCGAAACGTAGGGGATTAATTTCCCAAGATCTAAATTTTTTTATTCCAACATGGATTCATCACCCCAAAATTCATTTTCATTCAATTTCAACCATTCTCAATCAATTTCATATCAATGTATTCAAATTTAACAGTTTCCTAAAATTTCCCATAGTGGCCGAAAATTTAACTTTAATCCCCCAATGATTTCCAGTCAATTTCCATGCTTGATTTCCATTCTATAACACTACTAACATCTAAATTCAACTTTATTTCATTAAATTCACATCTCCCCCTCATCCAACAAATTCACTTCCCAAATCAAGCATGAAACCATGATATTTTACTACCAAATTAAAGAGAATTTAATGGAGATTATTTTTATATTTCACACTTTAGTCCAAAATTTAATTAAAATGGGCCAAAAATTAAAAAAAAAACTCACCTTTGGCTATGGAGGTTCGACATCTTGCCGGAAGAAAGAAGCTGATTTCTTGAAAATTCTAAGCAAATATCTCCTAACTTTGACTTTTAAAAGCTAATTAAATTGAATTTTTAATTCAATTTAATTAAAAAGTCTAAATTATCCTTAATGAATCCCTATTTTTACCTTCATGCCACTCCTTTAATCTATTTTAATATTATTAAATGGCTGTAAAAATATCATCTCTAAATTTCCCTTTTTGACCATCCAATTTTCTAAAATTTTATTTTAGTCACTAAATTATACTATTCCACTTTATAGTGCAATTCTCACCAAATTCCACCAATGCAACTTAAATTTCACTAATTAAAAATATCCTTATAATTTTTATAACCCAAAACTACCTTCCTTCAAATTTTTATAGACTTCTAATTCGATTTGATTATCCGAATATACTTCTCATCTTTATCATTTAATAAACTTGTATACAAACTCCAAAACAAAATTCTGAAGCCCACTAAAATAATTGTTTTGCACTAAACTACTTATTTATAGACCCAAAATATAACTTTTAAAAATTACTTTTATGGGTCCTTGAACTTTTACAAAGTTTATACTTTAGCCACCAAACTTTCAAAACTTATAATTTAGTCACTATTCAAAATTTGGGGTATTACATATCCTACATATTTCTACAAAATATCATGGAAAATATAAGAAGAATAATGAACATCAATTAATTATATGCATGAGTACGTTTCATTTCTCAATCATTTTCATTTTATATATTTCTAGTTCATACTAACTAGTACATATGGCTTAGGTTATGAAATCTTACCTCAAAGGTTTGAGTTTATGCTTCAAGAGTTACAAGGAAAAAATGAGCAAAGATACAATTACATCATAGCCACTAACAAAAATGTGGAAAAATACATACGATGGTAGATATCGATAAAGTCATATGACATCCAACTTAGACGAGGCTATTAACATAACCTTAAAGGGGGGCCATTTGCCTGTATTTGCTTTAGTTAAAATGAGTTATTTTCATTTGGGTAAGTTTTTTTCCAAGCTCGAGAGAAAAACTCTTACTTGGATGCAAAACGATCATTTTTATCAACCAAGATTAGTAACATATATGTAGAAAAAAGTTACAGCACCAAATGGAATGTTGGTAACAAATTTTTCTCATACCCGTGAATTATCGTGTCACATAAATGCAACGATCTCTCCAAGGGATTGAATCTAACTCTTTTAAAGTTAATCTACATGAAAAATGGTGTGATTGCGAGTTTTTTCAAGATCTGAAGTATCCATGCTCCCATGTCATAGCAGCTTGCTCATATTCTCATTAGGACTATAAAAGTTATGTTGATCCCGTATACCAACATTCACAAGTATTTAAGGTATATGAATTTGAGTTTCCCCTATAGGTAATGAAAAAGACCTAAATGAGATTCAGACTTGGCTTACAATTATACCAAATCTGTTGTTATTAAGGAAGTCAAGTCGTCCAAAATTCATTTGAATTCATTGTGATATGCATATTCGAGAGACGTCAAAAGAAAATAAAACATGTGGGCATTGCATAAACCTAGGCCACAATAGGAAGAATGTCAATCTCTTTTATCATCACTTAATCGTTGTTCACTACTTATGTAATTGTATTTTCTAATATTTCAATTTATGTGATTTTCTTTTCTTTTCTTTACACAATGTGGTTTTATTCTATTTTTTTTTTACAATTTAATGTTTAGGATTTATTATTTTTGGTTTAGGATTGTGATTAAGATTTTAATTTCAATCTAACCCTAAACTAGGGATGGGCATAGGTCAGGTTTCGGCTAACCCAACCCAACTCGAAAAAATATACCCTCCACCTGACCTGAACCCGACCCGATTTTTTTAGATAAAATTCGAACCCGATCCGAAATAACAAAAAATATTATATTTATTGAATAAAAATAATGATTTAATTGAAAAAAAAAATAATATATAGAGGGGTAATATTGTAATTATTCCTAAATATATAAGGTAAAATTATATTTTTCCCGGATCGGGTCGAGTAGCGTATTTTTCATCCTAAACCTGAATCCTACCCAACCCGAACTCGATTTTTTTTTAGAAAAACCCAACCCGATCGGGTCAGGTCGTGTCGAAACCCGTCGGGTTCGGGTACCATGCCCATCCCTAGCCTAAACCATTTAAATAATAAAACCCTAAAATGCTCAAATAAATCTAAAATCGATATAAAAACACATGTGACCCACGACGCGCCTTCAAAGACGTATCCCCTGCAGCGTGCTTTCCGCCGTGGCGCCATATCAGCAAAAACTCATGAAAAGTGCACGTCCTACAACATGGCTTTCCTCCACCTCAGCAAGGTGTGTTTCACACAACGTGCCTCAGCCTCAATCTGTCAGAAAGAGTGCTAGTTTAGTACATATTCGAGAAAGAATGTTAAATTGGTTTTTTTATTATTTTAAGTGACTTTTAGATAAAATTACCATCAACAAAGCCAAAGCATCCCATGAAATTATTTTATATATTTTTAACTCTTCTATGAAATGCTCCAAAATACGGATCACGTGAGACGTATTTTCAACTAACTTGGCTTACCTCATAAAAATGTATCTTTCATTTGAAATTTCGGGTGATTTTACTCAACTCAAAATTTGATATGTCTTTTAAAATAAAACTCGTATCTAACCTGATCTGATATAGATATAAATATATATTAATGTTGTTCGAATAAAATAGGAATTAAATTAAAAAATAAATAATATAAAGAGTACTATTATTATAATTATTCCTACACATATAAGGTATAATTACATTATTTGCAGGTTGAATCGAATATTTTTCAACCCAAAGCCGAACCAGACCTGACCTAAACTTATACTCTAAAAAATTTGTTATGACTTGAACCTGGATTTTTAAAAGAAATCCGACTCAATATAATTAAGCCGGATTAAATTAAAATATGTTAAATTCGGATCATGTCCCCGTCTCTACGTCAAAATGTGTCAAAATGTTTAAAAGAATATTTTTTAAAATATAATTAGTTTTTGTTTTAACTAATATTTATATGATTTTTTAATTACATAATACTTTGTGTCAAACGTGACTGTATTCAAATTTGAATAATCGAACTCAACTCTATTTAAACCGATCTTACCTTTCGAGAAGAATAACCACGACAAAGAATACGTACAATATGTAGCCAATACAAAGATGTTTACAGTTTATTTATAAGATTACTGATGCATCTACATTAATATACATTTAATATAAAATTAAATGGTATAAGTGAAAAAATATTTTATATAAAAATTATATATATATATTATTTAACGAATTGATTATAATTAAAATAATAAAAACATATAAAAACACACACACAAAAAAGTTAGAGAAGAATGACTCGCAGTAGAAGCATGGAAACTTGGTAAGAACCATGTCCTTAAGCTAGTTGCTCTGAAATCATGATTCACGCGGCTTGAAGAAAATTTAGACTTTATTTAGTTGAGTGAAAAAAAAAAATTAAAATTTGAAAAGTGATAAAAACAGTAGTTTCAAATGTTCTTGGTAAAATATAATAAGACAAAAATAAAATGAGAGGAATATTTATTATATGTATAGATAAATCATTTTAATTTATAAAGAAAAATATATAAAATAAATATAAATTAATAGTATTTTCAAAAGTTTAATATTATTTCTATTCGGTTTTTAACTAATGAATGAAAATAAAAGTTAATTATCTTTATTCCTACCAAATACAGTAATAAAAATAATAAATTTTTATTTTTCAAACTTGATTTTCTTTTAAAATTTTTGTCATTGTAATTTTCTTGCCGATAGAGCCAATGTAGTTGATATGAATATTATTTCATGCCGGTTGCAAAACTCATCATGGTAAGTTGGAGCCTTGATGATTTTCTGTATCATGACTATTTTAAGAGTTAATTGTATCATATATTCTCCAAGTTTGTTTTTTTATTTTAAATTGGTCCCTAAAATTTTATTTGTTCTAATTTCATCCTAAATTATAACTATCATTTTAAATTAGTCCTCAAAAATTAGAATATTTCAATTTCATCCCCAAACTATGACCTTCATTCTAAATTAGTCCATATTTTTTGAACATTTTAATTTCGTCTCAAACTATATGTATATATTAATCACATATCTTGTTAATAAAATATATTATATATTTTTTAAAAAATAAATTTTATGCTAAACTATGATTGAAATTAATTATATATTTGGATGAATTTGATGATGAAATTGAAAGATTCAAAAGTTTGAAGATTGACTTAGAAAAAGGGTCATAATTTAGGAATGAAATTAGAATTTTTAAAAGTTTAAGGAATAATTCAAAATTAAAGTCATAGTTTATGGATAAAATTAAAGATTAAAAGTTCAAAAACCAAGTTAAAATGGGAGTTATAATATGGAGACATATGGTGCAATTATCTCTTATTAACGTGTCCATATTTGTGCATGTTGATTAGCCTTTCTGGAATGAACCTAGAATTCGTGAGTCCTTTAATAATGATGATGTCGGGGTGATACTATCTAGGTCCATAGCACCTTGCCAGGAGGAGGTTTTAATCTGGGATAATCACGATTCCGACACCTATTTCGTCAGGTCAGGCTACTAGTGGCTCCAACGTCAGACGCATTCCACTGAAACAACCTCTAGAGTTTGGAGGAAGATTGCAAAATTGCAAGTTCTACCAAAGGTACGTGTCTTTGCTTGGCATATGGCACATGGGGGTCTGTCTGTGGGGCGGCGACTTCATACGACAGACTTAGGTGATGGTTTATGTCCTACGTGTTATATGATGGAGGAATTTATTCTTATGCCTTGAGAGATTGCTTCTATGCTAAGGATACATTTGTGTCGGTAGGTTATCAAGGTAATTTTCTCTCTAGCCATCTGAGTTCTCCTTTTCTCAGGTTAGAAGATGCTTTCTCTGAAATTGGTGTGAACGGTTTTGTAGGATTTATAGTTCTTCTCTAGAACGTTTGGAACGATCGTAATGTTAAGGTTCATGACGACAAGATCCAACCTCCCTGGCTCCTTGCTACCAATACTAAGGTGTTGCACATAGAGTATCTCTCAGCCAAGAGTCACGTTGAAGCAAATCACGACCTCCCCACCTATTTGTGGTGCTGCCCTCCTGAACCAGGTTTGGAGCTAGTGGTAACAGGATGACACCTTCCCATCATCCGGGAACTTCTGTGCGCATCGAGGATGAACGCTGGACTCCCCCCGCACCTAGATAACGTCAAGATTAATGTCGATGGTGCCTTCGATCCCAAACGACGCTTGGCAGCTGTGGGTTTAATTTCTCGTGGTAGGGCTTCCGCTGGGTGACATGGCTCTTTCTTCATCGTCCTGTGTGGAAGCCGGACTCGCTAAGATACATGTCCTTGTTGCTAACTTAACGTTTGCTCGTGAGAATCAATGGTAAATGGTGGTCTTCGAGTCTGACTCAACAATTGTTGTCAACAAATTGTGTAGTGACATTGAGGATATTTCCTCTCTTTTTCACTTGTAGGATGTTCGTGCTATAAATTAGCTAACAATGTATTGTATTTCCTTGTTTATGAGTGTCTTGTTCTTTGGCTCGATTTATCCTGAGCTTATTGATTCTAATGTATCAAATAATTTTGATTCTGAATAATATATCTTTTGGGCACTCTTTTCTTCTCATTAAGATTAGGAGTTTTTAACGAGACCACCCTTTCTTTAAAAAAATACTTACTTTAATAATGAGTTTTCAGTCTTGGGTATTATATTGTGGAGTTTTTTTTGTTTTAATGGTTTTGGAAGTTAGGCGGTGGGTTTCTCCTTTTCCGGGCTTCAAATAAATGCCTTTTCAGTCATTTCTCAATTACTAAAATCACTAAAAAAAATTTAGAATCACCTACGCATAAAATACAGGTATCAAACACAAATAAAAGACTCTGATCAATATATAATTGCCTTACTCAACAAAAAAAATACACCAATGTATATACTAGGCATTGATTTAGATTAGTTCTATATATGAAAGTACGCATATGGATACATAGAATAACTAATCAAATTATATCCAACTCTTCATTCAATTCGTATAAGAATTCCTTAAAAAAAAATTCATATAAGAAAAATTTTAGAAACAATATTAGTGATTGAATAAGTACTTTTTAAGTTCAAACAGTTACATCTAAAAAGTCACGTATGTGATCATGATTAAAAAAATTATAAATAAAATAATACATTAAAAATTATAAACAAAATACACGAGATAATGATTAAGAAAAGTATAAACAAATAATATATGAAAAAACTATAAACAAATAATATATAATAATCACTTTATACTATTTAAAAAACTTTAAAATACTTTTTTAAGAGAGATTAAATATACTCGTATGGTATCCAAGCATGTATCGCCCCCAAACATACCATAAGTAAAATATTGATATGTATAAGTTGTCAAAGCCATAAATGAAGTTGAATGTACTTCTTCACTTTTACTTTTAATGGTGAAAGGGATTTTAATCACTAAAACATACATGCATCGCCCCTTGCACTGCTTCTTCATCAAAACAATGATTAACCCCCGGATCATAAACCTTTGGAGATATAACTTTCTCTTCATCATTTACTAGATTCATATATTATAAAAAAACTGACCTATTTGATGGAGAATAGTGGAAAAACACAATCAAGGGAAAAGAAATGATCCTACAGAAGAACATCATAAGCTTTCAAAACAGTAAACTTCATCTTATTTAACCAATAAAGGGGTACTTTACAATTTGTTTTTGTTGCCTTTGAATAAGACTGAAGCTAAACAGTTTTGTTTTTAAATCAAAGTCCAAGATTTCTACTTGGATCAGATTATATATATACATAGATCTGTCAGACAAAGATTCTGTAACACAAAGATGAAATATAAAGGCAATATCATAATATTTCTTCTCTTTCTGGATTACACAGTTCTAATTATCCGATATCCTATAAGTGTTTTAGTATAGACACAAAGAAAGGAATTAAAAGAAATATCGTATAAAAGGAATAAGACTGATCTGATAGCATGTGTGCAGTGTATAGATTGATTGTTTCTATCAAGTTATTATTTATGTCAAGCTCATGAATCATGATGTGATGAGTTTAATCATAAGATCAAAGACCAAAATGGTATACTTTTAGGTTTTTCAAAAAAAAAATTGGAAGAAGATAGGGTTGAACTTCAAAAACCCTAAAAACTACAGTTTAATTTATGATGAACATGATATATCTGTTGATATGGGCATAAAAAACCATTTCAATACATACACATACATATATATGATGAAACTTTAGATCAAGAAAAGACCAGATTGTATGAATCGCAGAAAGTACGTTAAAGAGTTCATATGTAGAAAAGAGAGATCTCGAATAGAACACAAATAAAACACACAACTTCTTCCAGTTCCTAGTTTTCTTCAATACCACAACAAGAAAAGCATAAAACCCAAACAAAAAAACTTAAAAGATATAAGCTAGTACTAAATTTGCTTCGATGGAAGCAAATCTTTCGGACCAAGATGCTTGATTCCCCCAAAAAAAGGACTTGGAAAATCTAGAAGACAAAGGATCCATCACTCAAAACCAAGAAAAAAGGCTAGAGGTTGAAAGAGAAAGTCCCTCCCTTTTCTATTCTTCTCCTCCTCGACCCCCACTTGAAATTGAAAACAACATCACCTTTGCTTCTTTAGCTGCTTCTGATATATTCTTTTCTTCCTCTTCTTCTTTTTGGTTTGATGAAATGATGACAGACTTTGAAGAATGTGAAGAAGGTAATGATCATAAAGCCAGGTGAGTGGGAACAATGATGGCGATGGAGAGGAGACACAGAAAGAGGACTTCACCATCATTGCGGTTGGGTTGAGAGAGAAAAATAAAGTAAGAAAATTCGAGGTTTTTGTGCTCTTCTTCCTTTTGTCAGATGAGAGAAAGAGAGAGATCATAAACCCAGTAGCCCCCCCCCCCCCCCAAATGCTTTCTTTCATATATTTTATTTCACTCCAACCCTACATTTAACTAGCTTATATATAACTGTTCAAAAAAAGCTTATATATAATTATTTTTAATATTTTATTGATTGGTACAACTAGTCAAAAACGGTTTCAGGGAGCATTTGGTTCATAGAACAAAATTATTATTAGACTTATAAGTTTTTGAACACATATTTTGACGTTTGATTTAAGAGTATTTTCTACCAGAACTAATAAACAATGATAATTTTTTAGTATTTTTTCAGAATGTTAATTTGTCTATTTTTTTAGATATTAGATAATTTTCTTATCTTAGGATGATGATACTTTTAAAATCATATAATCATTTTAAAATATTTTTTATTCTATATATAATTACATAATTATAAAATTATTTTATTTTTTTAATGGTTTCATATTTTTTAACATTTATTATAAAATAATATAATGCATATAAAATAAAAAATAATATCAATTTTTATTTTATTTTAATTATTTATTATATGTGTTTGTTGAATTTATTTTTATATGTGTTTTATTATTTTTGTTTTTAGGATTAATTTTTATAAAAAGTTTTTTATATTATAATTTTATATTTTTTATTAATTCTGTCAAATAATTTGACATGATATTTTTTGTACAACTCATACATGTAGTATGAATAAAATAAAATAGTGTATCAGTTAATACATTCTTATACCGGTGTAAATATATACATCTTCTAATAACTTGGTACTTACAAATGAACACATGTTTACACTGGTACATCTCCTAATATCTTGATATCTAAAAATAAACACATAATTATACTGGTGTAAGTATGTTGTTGAAAACATTTTTGATATTTCGATATAACAAATTAAGTTCAATGAATTTTAAGATTTTACAAATGATTTTACAATTTTATATTCGATTCAATTAACTGAATATCAAATTATTACTCCAAGTTTTTCAAGATCAATTTTAATCCTTACTAAATGTGTAAAATTGTGATTTGTACTTAAACTATTTTTGAAACAATTTTCACAAAGTATTTTGAACCAAAAACAAGCCTTAAATCAATTATTCAAAGGCATGCACCGATGCATCAGTACATGCATCGATGCATCAATGAATTAATTGAACATCGAATGCATTCCCGATGCAATCTCCATGCATCGATGCACTCTGAATATTTTCAAAACATCGAATGCATTTGATGCATCGATGCACAAGCCATGCATCGATGCATCAGGCTATTTTTCAAACATCGAATGCATTTCATGCATCGATGCACACTTGGTGCACCGATGCATCAAGTGTTCCAACGGTCAAAATATTTGAATTTTACACGAATGCACCGATGCATACTTGATCATGCATCGATGCATGAGACGCTCCACCTAGAAAAATTAATTGTTTTCACACTTAAACGGCTCTATTATCCCCACTAATTATCACCAACGTTCAGAATTGATTCAAGGGGTATTTAAACAAGTTCTGGAGCCATTGATCAAGAAAAAGAAACATCAATCAACTAGAATCAAGAGAGAATCAAAGAGAAAGCATCAAACCTCAAGTTTGAGTATTTCAAGCCTATTTTTCATCCAATATTCATTTGCTTTCAAGAACACTTTTGTACTCAATTGTATTTATCCTTGAGTGTTCTTTTCTTTGTTCTAGAATTGTGCAAACATCTTACCTTGTGAGGTTTTCTTGTAAGTTTGCAAATTTGTAATCTTCTCTTTGGGAAAAAGAGTGTTCTCAAGAGTTGGGGTATACTCTTGAGGGATTTTGTAAGGTTATCTCTTTGGCCTCAAAAGAAAGAACAAATTAGTGAATTTGTTGGAAAATCCTTAGTGTGGATAGCTAAGGTAGTGGACGTAGACTTTGTTTGAGAAAGTCGAACCACTGTAAATCGCTGTGCAATTACTTTAAATTTTCTGCAAAAGCTTCCACGAAATTTTTAAGTGCCAATTCACCCCTCTCTTGGCCGATTCCGTAGATCGATTAACTCAACAATTGGTATCAGAGCCTCACTCATTTGAAGGTTTAATCTCCTCTTGAGTCGATTCGGGAAGAGTTACATCGATTACCAAGTCATCAATGGCCTCCACTTCAAATTACGACTCCGGTCTTGATTCGATGCCCGTCAACAAGCCTCCTTTCTTCAATGGAGCTAATTACGCCTATTGGAAGAATAGAATGATGTACTTCATTCAAGCAAGTGACATGGGAGCATGAAATGTCGTAGAAGAAGGATACATCAAGCCTATCACTCATCCAAGGTTGTGGAGTGAATGAGAGACAATAATGTTCCAGCTCAACTCCAAAGCCATCCATATTATTTTTTGTGCTCTTGGACCAGATGAATACGGAAGAGTTTCATCGTGTACAACCGCCAAAGAAATATGGGACAAGCTTCAAGTCACACATGAAGGTACATATGAGGTAAAGAAATCAAAAATTAGTATTCTAACGCATAGCTATGAAAATTTCAGGATGAAACCAAATGAAGACATCAAAGCTATGACGGATAGATTTTCAACGATTGTCAATGGTCTCAAATCATATGGAGAGATCATCTTAAATGAAAAGCTTGTGAGGAAGTTATTCTACTCCCTCCCAAAATCATGGCAATCAAAGAATACGGCAATCATCGAGTCTAAGGACTTATCGTCCTTAACTCTTGAAGAACTTATCGGTTCACTCCTCACTCATGAGATGATGCTCGAAGATGAGGTGGACCTTGATAAAGTTGAAGAGACACCAAAGGAAAAGGAGAAGAAGAAAAATATTGGAGTTGCTCTCAAATCCACAAAAGATGAGAGTGATTCTAATAATGATGATGATGACGAGGAAATGGCATTGTTTGCCAAACGGTTCAGAAAAATGATGAGACCTTACCAAGGAAGAAAATTCAAATGAAACGAAGGCCTCAAAAATGAACCAAAAGAGAAGGACCCGATCATTTGCTATGAATGCAAAAAACCAGGGCATGTCAAATATGATTGCCCACAATTGAAAAGAAAGGGTCAATCAAAGAATAAGCACAAGGCTCATGTGGCTACATGGAGCGATGAAGAAGGTTCCGATGAAGAGGAACAAGAAGTAGCAAACTTGTGCTTGATGGCATTCGGGGAATATTCTAAGGTAACCTCTAACTCATCCGATTTTGATTATTTATCTTATGATGAGTTATTTGAGGAGTACAATGGGTTGGCTTCGGATTATGAGAAATTGTTTTTAAAATATAAAAATGATGTTTCAAAATTGAAAAATGAAAACAAACTCATATCCAAAACCAACAACGATCTTGAAAGTAAAATTAAAGATTTGCAAATCAAACTAGAAGAGTTTGAAAAGAAAATTTTAGATTTGCAAAATTTACTTTCAAAGATCAATGATGATCATCAAAAGAAAATTGATGATCTTAAAACTTCTTTTGATAAAGTTGGAACAAAACATTTTGAAAAAGGTGGAAATTCAAAATCCAACTTTGTTAGAAAAAGTTTTAGAAACTACAATCATAGAGGTCCCCAAAGAACCTCTAATGGAAAAATCATTAGAAGTATGTGGGTTCCTAAAGAACTCATTACTACTAAAGATAAAAATATCCTACACAAATGGATACCTAAGGGGACTAGGATTTGGAAACTAATGAATATGGACCCAAAATAATTTGGGTACCAAAAATCAAAATTAATCTATGTTTGTAG
This sequence comes from Hibiscus syriacus, assembly GCF_006381635.1. Taxonomy (NCBI): domain Eukaryota; kingdom Viridiplantae; phylum Streptophyta; class Magnoliopsida; order Malvales; family Malvaceae; genus Hibiscus; species Hibiscus syriacus. The sequence goes on from NW_024063472.1 coordinate 1,053,238, forward strand.
GGAAAGGAGCATTGCTACAAGGCACGGGAAACAAATTCAAATTCATGGTACCTTGATAGTGGATGCTCAAGACATATGACCGGAGACAAAAGCCGGTTCATTGAGCTTAACGCCAAAAATGGAGGAGAAGTGACTTTTGGAGACAATTCAAAAGGTCACATTGAAGGTATTGGTATAATAGGTAATACCTCTTCCATACAAATTAAGAATGTTTTATATGTGAATGGATTAAAGCATAATCTATTGAGTATTAGTCAATTATGCGATAAAGGATTCAATGTTTTATTTGAAATTAATGGTTGTAAAGTCATTGACATTGCATCTAATCGGATTATGCTTGTTGGTCATAGAATAGGAAACATTTATATGGTGCATTTAGATTCTATTGATATGACTAATTTATGCCTAGTTGCTAAGGATGAGCATGATAGTTGGTTATGGCATAGGAGACTAGGTCATGCTAGTATGAGTGTTTTGCAACGGTTAATTCAAGGAGACTTAGTAAGAGGGTTGCCTAAGCTTAATTTGATAATGATAAAATCTGTGATGCTTGTGCTAAAGGAAAACAAAAACGAGTTTCTTTTAAATCTATTAATGATGTATCAACTAGTAGAGTATTACAATTGATCCATTTAGATCTTTTTGGGCCAACTAGAACTACTAGCTTGGGAGGAAAACAATATGCATTTGTCTTGGTAGATGACTATTCTAGATACACTTGGGTTCTATTCTTAAGTACTAAAGATGAAGCATTAGAAAATTTCATCACATTTTCAAAAATAATCCAAAATGAAAAAGGTTACTCTATCACTAGTGTTAGAAGTGATCATGGAACTGAATTTGAAAATCTTGGATTTATTGAGTTTTGTAATTCTAATGGTATTAGCCATAATTTTTCAGCACCTAGAACCCCTCAACAAAATGGAGTTGTTGAGAGGAAAAATCGAACTTTAGAAGAAATGGCTAGAACCATGCTTTGTGAAAATAATTTGCCAAAATATTTTTGGGCGGAAGCCACAAATACCGCTTGTTATATTGTAAATCGAGTAATGATTAGGCCAATTTTAAAGAAAACTCCATATTAAATTCTCAAAAATAAAAATCCTAACATTAGCTATTTTCATCATTTTAGATGTAAATGTTTTGTTTTAAACAACGGTAAAGAAAATCTTGGCAAATTTGATGCTAAAAGTGATGAAGGAATTTTTCTGGGTTATTCCTTAAATTCTAAAGCTTATCGTGTATTTAATAAAAGAACTTTAGTTGTAGAAGAGTCTATACATGTTGTTTTCGATGATAATCCCCTTCCAAGGAAGGATCTTCTGTTAATGATGATGTAGGTATTGTACAAGCAAATGACGTTAGACATGACGTTGGAGAATCATCATCAAAGGAAGAAACAAAAGATGAGGAAACTCATGATCCCCTCGAGAATCCAACCATTGAAGAAAGGGAAGTATCTTTTCCAAGAGAGTACAACTATGTCAAGGATGGTGAAATTATAGGTGATCCATCAAAAGGGGTAACTACTCGATCTTCTCTTAGAAATATCTGTAATTATGTTGCATTTATTTCATGCATAGAGCCTAAGAACATCAAAGAAGCATTAAAAGATGAACATTGGATTATGGCTATGCAAGAAGAATTAAATCAATTTGAGAGAAGTAAAGTATGGACATTAGTTGAAAGGCCTAGTAATAAATCTACTGTAGGTACTAGATGGGTTTTTAGAAATAAACTTGATGAAAGTGGTAATATAGTAAGGAACAAGGCTAGACTTGTTGCTCAAGGCTATACTCAAGAAGAAGGCATAGACTATGATGAAACATACGCTCCCGTAGCTAGGATGGAAGCAATTAGAATGTTATTGGCATTTGCATGTTTCAATGAATTTAAATTATATCAAATGGATGTTAAAAGTGCATTTTTAAATGGTTTTATAAAAGAAGAAGTGTACGTGGAACAACCTCCAGGTTTTGAAGATTCAAATTTTCTGGATCATGTTTTAAAATTGAAAAAAGCTCTTTATGGTTTAAAACAAGCTCCTAGAGCTTGGTATGAAAGATTGTCAAATTTTTTAATTGAAAAAGATTTTTTAAAAGGAAAGGTTGACACTACATTGTTTTTAAAGAGAAAAGGTAAAGATTTATTAGTAGTTCAAATTTATGTTGATGATATAATATTTGGTTCTACTAATGATGTTCTTTGCCAAGAATTTTCTAAGCTAATGCAAAGTGAGTTTGAGATGAGCATGATGGGGGAGCTCTCATTTTCTTGGGACTCCAAATCAAGCAAAGAAAAGATGGCATCTTCATTAATCAAGCTAAGTACGTCAAAGATATGCTCAAGAAGTTTGGACTGGAAAATGGGAAACCTCATAACACTCCAATGAGCTCTTCAACAAAGCTTGACTTAGATGAAGGAGGTAAATGTGTAGATGTTAAATTATATAGGTCAATGATTGGCTCCTTGCTTTATCTAACTGCAAGTAGACCGGACATTATGTTTAGTGTTTGCTTATGTGCTAGATTTCAATCATGTTCTAAGGAATCACATTTACTAGCTGTTAAGAGAATCTTTAGATACCTTAAGGACACTCCTAGTTTAGGACTTTGGTATCCTAGAGACTCTAGCTTTAGCTTGCATGCCTTTTCTGATGCGGATTATGGAGGATGCAAATTAGATAGGAAAAGCACCTCCGGTACTTGTCAATTCCTTGGAAATATGCTGATTTCTTGGTTTTCAAAGAAACAAAATTGTGTTGCATTATCTACCACTGAAGCCGAATACATTTCAGCTGGTAGTTGTTGTGCACAAGTTTTATGGATGAAACAACAACTTTTTGATTATGGAATTGAAGTAGGTACTATTCCTATCAAGTGTGACAATACTAGTGCTATTTGTCTCACTAAAAATCCCATCCAACACTCTAGAACTAAACACATTGAAATAAGACATCACTTCATTAGAGACCATGTCACTAAGGAAGATGTAGTTCTAGAATTTGTTGATACTTTGCACCAATTAGCGGATATTTTTACAAAACCCTTAGATAAAGAAATTTTGGACACTTAGAAGAGAATTAGGTTTAACTGACCTATCTTCACTTAGTGTTTAAAATAATTTAGCACTTTTAATAAATACTGAAAAATGCTTATAATAATAATTTTTGATTGTATTCTTGCTATTAGTTAGGGGGAGTTTATGATTCTTAATAAAAATTAATTTTATGTTCAAATAAATTTTGAAGATTAATTTGATTGATTGAACATAATTAATTTTTGATATATATGAGTTGCCATTACCATTAGAGCCAAATTATTTAGCATTTTAAGTGTTTAAAATGGATTTTTGACATTTTTGCGTTTCATGCACCGATGCATTTAACAATGCATCGATGCATCCTTGAATATGCATCGATGCATAAGACCATGCACCGATGCATCCGTCGGGTTTTAGGTTAAAATGCTTCATCTTCTTCATTTTTCTAAAAACCCCAAAACTCTCTAAAACCGACCGTTCATCCCCCTCTCATCCTAAATCTCCATTTTGCTCAAAACCTTTGGGAAATCATCGGATTCTTCAAGATTTTTATCCTACAAACCTGCTACAATCATTAAATCGCTCAAAACATCTCTACATTCCCCTCAATCCGAATTTTTCAAGGTAATTTTTCAAAAACTCTATTTTATTAATTTTTGAACTTAGGACTCGTTTAGATTAGTTCTAGTTTGAAATAATTATCGGGCATTGGTTATATGATGATTCTAAACTAGTTTCTACAACGAATTTCATCAAAAACGCATAATTTTTCAAAATTATTTGGAAATTTCGAATTAAAAAAAAATTATTTCGAAAATTATTGATTCAATTGTGTTGTTTTCATGAAAACTATGCGTATTATGATATTAATTTTAAATAGTTTTTCAAAACTTTGCCCATTAGGATTATGTTAGAGAACCTTGAATTATTGAGGACTCATTTGAGTTTTGGGATTGAATTTTGTGCATACATGTGTTTTTAAATTGCAGGTGATATTTCTTTTCCGATTTCCCTAACCATGTCTAATCCCAAACGCCCTAGATCATCCTCGAGTCGGTCTCACCAAAACCGTCCTCCCGCTCCGAGACCTCAAAATCCATCCAATATTCCTTCATCCCTCATTAGTACTTGTTTTAACATGCCTGAAAACCGTAGGGATGAATTATACTCTAGGTACATGAACTCCTTCCAATCCTATCGTATTAGGGAAGAGCGTATTCCTTCTCTACAAGCTATGATAAAACTTGAATTTGTATACCTCTCAATTCTTCGCCGATGGAAGTTTGATAAACTCTTTTCTCTTCAACCCATCGTCTTTCACCAACTTGTCCGCATCTTTTATTCCAATGCGGTTTGTATTCAGAACACAACTCAGTGCGATACTATAGCGATTAGATCCTATCTTTTAGGACAATATATCACTATTACTTCTGAATCCATCGCATCTCATTTTGGTTTAGATGACGAGGGTTTATTTAATGAGAAGGAAGATGTGGAATCCATATCTTCCTAATGCTAGTGTCAGTACCTTTAGTCTCACCACGATCGATTTCTTCACTTAATGATCTCTTGGTGGTTTAGACCATCCGCAGGTCGGTACTCCACACTACGTACTACAGACTTATGGTGGATGCACTGTATAAAGAACAAAAAGAAAATCAATTTTCCACATATTGTCTTTAGCGCGCTTGTCGATATCATAAACATCATTCCCTCAAAGCATGTAGAAACCCTACCTTATGGTTGTCTACTAAGCAATTTGTTTATCAAACTCGGTCTAGATGTCTCCCTTGACAATCCTATTCCGCTCCAAAACCCAATCAATATCACATCCTTAAAGAAATCGGATTGGAAATTGGATGAGAACACCGGACTATGGTCTTTTCGACCCGGTAAGCAAACCCCGGGAGCTAGTTCTTCACGAGCTGCTCCTAGTTCTTCTCGTGCTCCTCCTCCTCCTCCAGCTCCTGACGCTGATAATGATCCAGAGCTTCAAAGGCTTATGAGAGATATTGACGAGGAAGTACCAGCTCGGCAAGATGATCAAACGCCACCTTATTTCCAATCTTTTCTAGAGTCGTTTGATCTGCGTTTTGCTTCCATGGAGTATACGATAACTGAGTTTCAGAGGGAGATGCGTGATCGTATGGATGCTCTTACTCTTGAAGTTAGAGCTCATTATCCTCCTCCTCCTCCCGATTCCGCTATGGATGATTAAACGTTATTTGATGATATTTGGTTTTAAACTTTAAGAACTTGGATTGTTAAACTTTTTGATTTGAATGTTTATGTTTGTTTGGATGTTTGGATGCTTGAATGTTTGAACTTAATTTTAATATATTTGGTTTGAATTTTATTCATTTTGCATCATTAGATATATGACCAATTATGCCATTTCACATTTTATTATGAATATTGTTTATGAAAACTAATGGTTAATTTCTCTTTTGATTGTGATCTTAGCAGCTTATTATTAATATATCAATTGGCTAATGTTTTTCAAAATTCTTGTTTAAAACGTTTATATAGAGTTTTTTGATTTAACAAAAAGGGGGAGAAAATTTAAGATGTGCTATAGTAAGGGGAGTAAGTTTTTCAAAATCGATTTCAAAAATAATTTCTTAAACAAATCTTAAAATTACTCAAATGTTTTGTTATATCAAAAAGGGGGAGATTGTTGAAAACATTTTTGATATTTCGATATAACAAATTAAGTTAAATGAATTTTAAGATTTACAAATGATTTTACAATTTTATATTCGATTCAATTAACCGAATATCAAATTATTACTCCAAGTTTTTCAAGATCAATTTTAATCCTTACTAAATGTGTAAAATTGTGATTTGTACTTAAACTATTTTTGAAACAATTTTCACAAAGTATTTGAACCAAAACAAGCCTTAAATCAATTATTCAAAGGCATGCACCGATGCATCAGTACATGCATCGATGCATCAATGAATTAATTGAACATCGAATGCATTCCATGCACCGATGCACTCTCCATGAATCGATGCACTCTGAATATTTTCAAAACATCGAATGCATTTGATGCATCGATGCACAAGCCATGCATCGATGCATCAGGCTATTTTTCAAACATCGAATGCATTTCATGCATCGATGCACACTTGGTGCACCGATGCATCAAGTGTTCCAACGGTCAAAATATTTGAATTTTACACGAATGCACCGATGCATACTTGATCATGCATCGATGCATGAGACGCTCCACCTAGAAAAATTAATTGTTTTCACACTTAAACGGCTCTATTATCCCCACTAATTATCACCAACGTTCAGAATTGATTCAAGGGGTATTTAAACAAGTTCTGGAGCCATTGATCAAGAAAAAGAAACATCAATCAACTAGAATCAAGAGAGAATCAAAGAGAAAGCATCAAACCTCAAGTTTGAGTATTTCAAGCCTATTTTTCATCCAATATTCATTTGCTTTCAAGAACACTTTTGTACTCAATTGTATTTATCCTTGAGTGTTCTTTTCTTTGTTCTAGAATTGTGCAAACATCTTACCTTGTGAGGTTTTCTTGTAAGTTTGCAAATTTGTAATCTTCTCTTTGGGAAAAAGAGTGTTCTCAAGAGTTGGGTTATACTCTTGAGGGATTTTGTAAGGTTATCTCTTTGGCCTCAAAAGAAAGTACAAATTAGTGAATTTGTTGGAAAATCCTTAGTGTGGATAGCTAAGGTAGTGGACGTAGACTTTGTTTGAGAAAGTCGAACCACTATAAATCGCTGTGCAATTACTTTAAATTTTCTGCAAAAGCTTCCACGAAATTTTTAAGTGCCAATTCACCCCCCTCTTGGCCGATTCCGTAGATCGATTAACTCAACATATGTTTATATATTTTTAAAGAAATAAAAAATTAAAATAATAAAAAGCATATATTAAAATTTTGTGTAAAAGTTTTATTTATATATATATATATATATATATATATATATATATATATATTCTATGAACTTTCTTTTAAAGATTTGACTTTATTATTAAGAATTCATCTGGCTAAAAAGAATATATATTTAAAGATAATTTGATAAAACATATATTTTTTTTTATCTTATATTCCTTCAACTAAAATACTATAATCATACATTCATATCAAATAAATAAAACAAGAAAGAACAACATTCATAGTAACATAGTAAGTAATGTAACATTTCGATAATTTTATTCCTATAGTTAATCTTACATTCTATGAATCAAACCACCCTTTAGTATCAAAAACATATTTGAAATCAAGATATAAAAATACAACATGTTTTATGTCATTATATTCATTGTACAATTAAAATATATTTTTCTATTTTTTAAAAAATAAATTTTAAATTTAATGATTAATATTAAAATAAAAAATATTAATGTGACAAATAATAAAAATAATATTATAAGGCGTGAATTTAACAAAAATATTAATGATATTAACAGTTAAATTTTAAATTTTAAAAATAGATGGATTAATTTATGAACTTGTTAAATTAAAGATAAGTAACTTTCACTTTATTTGAACATGAAAAATAATTATTTATATACTTCATAAAATTACTATTAGATTATTCTAAAAAATAAATTTATAATATTTAATTATGATAAAATATAAATTTAAATTATTGAAAATAAATATTATAAAAACTTACATTCTATCAAATCATTAAAATTATTTATTTAATTAAAAATAATTATTTATGTTAGAGCTGGCTGTATTGTGATGTATTATGAACTCGACCATCTTTGTGGAAATTAAAGAACGTGCACAATTATGAATTACTTCATTTATGCTTGAACTCATCTAAAAAGGTAAGAGAATTTGAAAGAAATATAAGTAAATTTAGATGTAAATTTGTTTCTAACTTTTCAATAATAGAATTAAATAAAGAGTAAACTACATATTCGGTATCCCACTAAAATTTTAGTTATTTCAATTAATTAATTAATTGTTCTAAATTATTTATGATAGAATATAATGTAAAATTTATACTCCTAATATTTATTTATATTTAAATAACTCAAATTTTAAATTTTATTATAAATAATTATTATAAATTTATATTGTTAGAAAAATTTAATATTAATTTCATAAAATATATGAATAATTATTTATATATTTTCTTATCTGCAAATGAAGTGGAAAATTATTCAATTATGATTATTTTCTTATTAATAATAAATTATTTTTTGGTATATTCTAGAAAAAAGACCCTTAAATATTGCCTTTTGAATATCCATCCTGTGAAATGTAAATTTTTGGTGATATTAACGTCCTTGACATTGAAAACAGGGGAAGAATAATCATAATGTTTTTGTACAGAGTGACAGTCAGGTAATCCCATCAGAAATAAGCTGTTCAACTTTTGTCTTCATTACATGAATTAAATTCTCTCAGCTGTCCACAGCAGATATGTTGCAGTAAATAGTTTGAGATATTATCCGAAATAAGAAAGATGGGAGGGGCTGAATTTCAAATACCAATCTCCCTTTTTTGCAATGTCCGACTAGTGTAATTCTTGGATCTATTCACCTCAATCGGTTTTGAGGAGCTACACCAATGCAACGCATAGCTAGAATAAAGAAAATTTTCATTTTGGAGTAGAAATAATGTTCTAGTCCATAATCACTTTAGAGTAGAGATAATACTTTAATTACAGTGCAACGCTACAACTAGTAATTGTAATTGCGTTACATTTTTTTCTAATTTTATTTGTTATTTATGAATGTTTGATTTATGTTTTTTATGTTGATATTTATTAGAAATATATATGTTTTTATTTTATATTTGTAAAATTAATATTATAATAGTTAAATATTGTGAATAAAGTAGAGTTTGTAGTAATGTAGCGATAGTGTTGGAGATGAATTATTGTTTCATCTTTAGAGTAGAGATAGAGATGTTATAGAGTAGAGATAGAGATGTTATAGAGTAGAGATAGAGATGTTGTAGAGATAGAGATGTTGTGGAGTAGAGATGAGGGTTGGAGATGGCCTAAGCTATGTGAAGGAGGGAGTATACGAAAACATTCCATCCGATTAATTTAATATGTTGATCCAGTTATTTGATATGAAAATTTAGATATTCAATCAGGTTTTTTATTTTTGGATAATTCGTATCGAATGTTCAAATTCTTTTTGAATAATCCAATTATAAATGGATCGAATAAATTTTAATTTTAGATTATGCGAAAATAAAAAAAAATAAGCTTTTAGATTTTAGATAATTTAGCCCAATAAAAGCAACTCACTAACACATTAAAGTTATAACCCAATAAAAATTAAAATATTTAATTATTTATTGTATATATATATAATATAGTAGATGTATCTAATAAGTTATATAAAATCATGAAATATAAAATATAAAACTATTTTTTGTCAAATTTAAATTTTATATTCAGATTCAAATATCCGATCCAAAATTTTGGATATTCAAAAATTCAAATATCCAATTTTTTTAATTGAATACAAATAATTATTTTAGGTATTTAAAATTTTCAGATATTCAAATTTTCGAATAGGATAAGATCCGATATCATAATTTGAACACTCTAATGAGAAGGCATGCATGAATTCGAAATTTTTTTATATGAAAATTGTCGGAATACGTCCAATATAGTAATATGAACTAGGGCTGTATACGAGCCGAGTAGAGCTCATCAATATTCGAAAACTCTGAAATAGAGCTTGACTCGACTAAAAAACTTGCGAGTTTGAAATTTTCAAGCTCGACTCAAACTTGAAATTAAGAACTGAAGCTTCTAAAAGCTCAAAATGAAAAGAAAAAAATCTTAAACTTAACTCAATTAAATCCTCAAACTCAAACTAAAACCTTAAATATTGAATACATTATATTGCATTTTTAAAAAAAGTCACACATAAATGTTAATATTATTAATAATTTATTTTTAAAAATCTTAATATATATTTTTGAGCTGCTCACGAGCTTTTCGAGTTGAGTATCAAGTAGCCCGTTTCGGCTCGTTAAGAATTCGAGTTCGAACTTGACTAGAGTCCATTAGAGTCGAGTATTTATTGAGCTTTGACCGAGTCGATCTCGAATAGATCACAATTTGTTTCATCTCATTTACAACCCTAATATAAACTGGTCTTTCAACGATTTTATTTATGAAAATATGTCTTAATGACTGTCAGGGCTATAAACGAATTAAATGTTCAGTGAATTTTTTGTAAATCGTTTGTCGAGAAATTTATTTATTTTTTATTTATTAAACGAACAAACAATCATGAATAATATTTTTTTGTTCATTTAATTAAATGAACGAATATGAACAAAGAGATCATTTATTCATTTTTGTTCGTAAATGTTCGATAATTTATTTGTTTATGTTCATTTATATGTACGCACATATGTATTCCCTCTCATTTTATAATAGATTAAAAAACCTTACATCTTTTAATGTTTTTTACATTTATTTATGTTCGTTTGCGTTTATTTACAATTTAACAAACGAAGACGAACAAACAACATTTTTTAACGAATGAATACAAACAATAAATTATATTCGTTTAATTGCTGGTATTTGTTCATTTATTCAATAAAATTAAATGAACGAATATAAGTATAATCTTGTTCATATTTGTTTGATTCGTTTACTGACCTAATGGATGCTACTCAAGCAGTTAAAAAGTAATGTTAAACTTGGAATGTGGATTTGTACCATATTCTTACCAACCTCGATTTCGTTCAACATTTGTTAGTAATATAATAGTTGGACACTAACATTAAGGATTAGGTTACATATATTTAGTAAGTGGTTGGATTGAGTAATTAATATCTATCAATTTTATTCTTCTATCACTATTATGCCTTAATTGTAGACCTACTAATAAGCTACTTTATCCTTGGCTTTTTGCTTGCTTGACTCAGGAGCTTGATTATGATCTACACAAGCATCCATAGCATACATACATTACAAATGTTAGTATACTTTCTAACATCTTTACAAAATAATAATACTTAAAAGTACTATTATTTTCAATTCTATTAGAAATTCATCCTAACTTAAAATTCCAGGTTTAATAGTATCAATACCCCTCATATGGCATCGATATTTCTATACTATGGTACCGATACCCACTTCAGTATCGATACTATTTTTGTATTCTGGAATCCAGTTTCCAATAATAGTATCGTTACCTTTCTCTTGGTACCGATACCCCACTTCAGTATCGATATTGTTCATCGTGTTCATCATTTTTCCTTAAATTTAACCCTATAGTATCGATATTGTTCTTTTAGTACCGATACCCTTACCCATATTTTACATATTTCACTTCGATTTTTACCACATTTTCGTCTAAATCTCTTACTTATATCACCAACCATACCATTAAACTCATCATTACTTAATCCAACTAACTTACATCCGTAAATTTCCCTATAATATCAAAACTCTCCAAAGAACACTCAAAACTAAGAATCACACCAATTTTTCAAACATGTTTTTAATCCCTTTTTAGGCTCCAAATCTCTTATTTACTTTTTTTGTCAAGTCAAATATGCCTTTAAACTCCAATAACTGACCTTATTTCATCAAATCACTTAAAACCCCATTTTATTCCATCTCAAATAAATCATTCACCTCTTAGTTTTATTCCTCCTTGAACTTTCTTTAAGCCTCTATATCACTTTGGGCTTCAAAACCAACCAAAAAATGAAAGGAAAAAACTAACTAGATGAAACCTTACCTTAGCTATGGAGGGCACAGGACGAGAAGAAGAAGATGAGAGAACCACTTTCAGAACTTATCCTCTTATTTCTCCTATTCACTTTTATTAAATAACCCAATTTAAATGAATATTAAATTTATTCCATCTAAAGGACCTAATTGCCCCTCCATTCTTCAATTCTTAACAATAAATCTCAAACACAATTTCTTAAATCATTTCCCTATATTTATCAATTTACTCAATTTAACCCACCAAATTTTTTATCCTTTCACTATGGTCACTGACTCGATATTTGGGGTATTACAATTCTCCCCTTAAGAAAAATTCGTCCTCGAATTTTAAGATGTACCAAATGCGAAAAGGTGTGGAAATTGCTTCCTTATGTCCTCCTCTCTTTCCCAAGTAGCTTCGTCGACTTTATGATTTTGCTAGAGTATTTTAACTAGATGAATCTTCTTGTTATGCAGTTCTTTGTTTTCTCGTGTCAAGATCCGTACTGGTTCTTCCTCGTAAGTCAAATATGGTCGGATCTTTATTTCCTTTGGTGTGATGATATGCGATGGATCTGATCAGTACTTCCTGAGCATCAAAACATGAAAAATATTTTGGATCTTGTCCATATCAAGAGGCAAAACTAACTGATAAGCTATTGGTCCAACCATTTTTAGAATTTCATAAGGTCCAATAAATCTCAGGCTTATCTTTCCTTTTCACCCAAATCGCAACACTTTCTTCCAAGGCGATAGTTTCATAAATACCTTATCCCCCACGTGATATTTAATCTATTTTCTCTTTAGATCAACATAAGACTTTTATCGATCGGAAGCTATCTTAAGATTATCTTGGATAACCTTCACTTTATCTTGGATAAGCTTCACTTTATCTTCAATTTCTTTCATTAAATCTGGGCCAACTAGGTCTTGATCTTTTAGCTCAAACCAATTTAATGGTGTTCGACACTTCCTCCCATACAAGGCTTCATACAGGGGCCATCTTAATACTCGATTGGTAATTGTTATTATAAGTAAATTCTGCTAAAGGAAAATATATTTCCATGATCATTTGAATTCAATCACGCATCCTCTTAGCATATCCTCCAATATCTAAATAATTCGCTCTGACTGCCCATCTATCTGTGGGTGAAAAGTTGTACTGAAATTTAATCGAGTACCCAATGCCTCATGCAAAGACTTCTAGAATCTTGAAGTAAACCTGGGATCTCGGTCGGATACTATCGAAACATGTACTCTATACAGTCGAACTATCTCTTTTATATGTAACTCTATATATTTATCCATAAAGTAATTTTCTCGAGCTGGAATAAAGTGAGATGTCTTGATTAATCTGTCCACAATTACCCATATTGAGTCATTTTTACTAGGTGTCAAAGGTAGCCCTGAAAAAAATCCATTGTTACTCGTTCCCATTTTCATTAGGGAATGGATATCGGTTTCAGAAATCCGAAAGGCACTTGATGTTCAACTTTCACTTGCTGACATGTCAGGCATTTTGCAATAAACTCTGATACAACTCTTTTCATGCCAGACCACCAATAATGACTCTTTACATCCTGGTACATCTTATTCCCGCCTGGATGCATCGTCAAAGGACTATAATGTATCTCGAAAAGAATATTTTTCTTCAATTCTTCATTATCTGGAATGTAAAGTCTTTCACGATAATATAAACATCCATCAATACTATTTTCGAAGTCTTTCGACTCACCTTTTTCTACTTGTGTCATTCTTGCCAAACATTTTTCATCTTGTCCTTGTAGCTCTTTTATCCGATCTAATAACATCAACTTTAACTTAAGCTCAACAATCAAAGCACCATCTTCCTTTAAAGACCTACGTACATCCAAAGCCCGTAAAGCTGTAAAAGTCTTTTGTCTAAGTGCATCTGCTATCACATAGCCTTCCGTGGATGATAATTGATGATCACATAATAATCTTTTAAAAGATCGATCTATATTCATAACCTCAGGTTTAGTTCTTTTTGAGTCAACAAATACTTTAGACTCTTGTGATCCGTATAAATATGACATCGCTCACCATACATATAATGACGCCAAATCTTCAACACAAACACAACCGCAGTCAATTTCAAGTCATGTGTCAGGTAATTTCTCTTGTGAGTCTTTAGTTTTCTCGAGGCATAGGCCACAACTTTCCATTCTTGAATAAGTACACATCCCAATCTGTTATGAGCTGCATCACTAAAAACTACATAGTCTTTACCCGACTCAGGTTATACAAGCAAAACTTTTCATAGCAACTATATCACTTAGGGCTTAAAAACAACCCAAAAACGAAAGGAAAAACTAACTAGATGAAACCTTAGCTTTGCTATGGGGGGCACAGGATGAGAAGAAGAAGATGAGAGAACCATAAATTATCCTCTTATTTATCCTATTCACTTTTATTAAATAACCCAATTTAAATTAATATTAAATTTATTCCATCTAAAGGAACCAATTGCCCCTTCATTATTCCGTTCTTAATAATAAGTCTCAAACACAATTTCCTAAATCATTTCCCTATACTTATCAATTTACTCAATTTAACCCACCAAATTTTTGATCCTTTTACTATGGTTACTGACCCGATATTTGGGGAATTACACTCTAGATGTTCTTCTCTTGGATCATTCATATATTGACTAACATACTAACAGGACAATCAATGCCATGTATAGTTAGAGATAGATAAATGAGTTTACCCACTAACCTCTGATAATGTTCCTTGTTCACCGGGTTTCTATCTTTACTCAATTTTAAGTTAACTTTTATAGGAGTTTCTGAGGGCTTACAATTAGTCATTCCAATTTCAAAAATTAAGTCTAGAATATACTTTCTTTGATTTATGACAATTCCTTATCATGATCTTTCTACCTCCATGCCTAGAAAATATCTTAGAGTTCCCAAGTCCTTGGTTTCAAACTCTTTTGCTAGTAAAGTCTTCAACTTTTTAATTTCTACTAAGTCATCACTGGTGATGATGATATCATCAACGTAGACAATCATGATTGACTTCTTCTTATATGGAACAATTTTTTCAAATAGAGTGTGATCGGATTGACACAGTTTGTAGTTGTCTTGTAATATTACCTCCGTGAATCTATCAAACCAAGCTCTAGGTGATTGTTTTAAACCAAATAAGGATTTCAGTTTACATACCCGGTTATTTCCAGAATGAATTCCTAGTGGAACTTGCATATAAACTTATTCTTCAAGATTTCCATTGAGAAATAAATTTTTCACGTCTAGTTGATGAAGTATTCAATGCTTGCTTACTGTCGAGGATAATAGAACTCGAACATTATGAAGTTTTGCAAATGGAGCAAAGGTCTTCTGCTAGTCAACTCCATAAGTCTGAGTGAACCCTTTTGCCACAAGTCTAGCATTATATCTCTCAATTTTTCCATCTTCCTTCAATTTCACAATAAAGACCCATTTGCAACAGATTAGTTTCTTGTATTTAGGTAGATCAACGATGACCCAGGTTTTGTTGTTTTCTAGAACTAAACTTTCTTCTTCAACTGCCTACTTCTACTCATGACTTTTTAATGCCTCCTCTATGGTTTATGGAATGTGAATATGATCAACCTAAGTTGTGAAAGTCTTAAAATCAGACATTAGTTTCCCATAAGCTAAAAATTTACTAATCAGATGAGTTGTACATCGTCTAACTCCCTTTCTCTGAGCAATTGGTAACTCACTAGTATCAATTACCACATCCAACTTACTTTGGCTATTATCTCCTTTATTTGTAGATGGATATAAACCCTATTTTGGCTCTTGACAATACATTGGCTGCGGTGTGGAATGTATGGCTTGTTTGGGTCATATGTGTAGGTGAGAATATCGTAGATGGCCTGGGTGTTTTATGAGAGTCGATGAGATTAATGAATTGGTTTTCATTTTCAGTGGTAGTGTTAAGAGGTTGTAGAGTGGTAGTTTTTTTCATTAGAAGATGGACTGATAGGTAACTCAGTAATAATCGGTAAAAATTGAAATTCAGATTCACTCTCCCCCTGGATTTCAGTTTTTGATAAGAATGGTTTATCCTCTTAAAAAATGACATCCATAGATGTGAAGCACCATTTTTTAGAACGAGAGTAACAACGATAACCTTTTTGACGGGATGAATAACCAACAAAGACACGCCGAATTACACGATGATCAAGTTTAGATTTATGAGGATTATGGTCATGGACAAGGTAGTACAACCAAAGACACTAAGTGGAACAGAAGAGGTAAAAGGTTTGAAATAAGATAATTTAATGGAAAGGATATCTTGTGGACACTTAAAGGAAAGAATCTTACTAGGCAAACGATTGATTATAAAAGTACATGTTAAGAGAGTCTTACCCCAAAGGTATTTCGGAACATTAGAAGAAAAAAAGAAGTGCATGGGTTACCTCAAGAAGATGACAATTTTTACGTTCGACGACCCCATTTTGTTATGGAGTATCGACATAACAAGTGAGGTGGACTATTATGTTTTCTTGGAATAAAGATCCCAATAATTGAGAGAGGTATTCCCCACCATTACAGATTTAAGGATGCCAATGGAACTTTGGAATTGTGTCTCAACCATTTTGTGGAAGCTTTTGAAAATGATAGAAGACTCAGATTTGTCTTTCATAATAAAGGTCCAAGTGGTACGAGATTGGTCATCAATAAAGGTAATAAACCAACGAATTCCATTTAAACTCATAACCCGTGAAGGTCCCAAATATCACTATGAATTAAGGAAAAATGTTTAGGCGAGCGGGAGGGAGAATGAGGATAAGAGCTCTTAATGTGTTTTGCAAGAGAACAAATTTCACAAGAAAATGATGCGATATTTTTATTAATAAATAATTTGGGAAACAATTTTGCAAGATAAGGAAAACTTGGGTGACCTAACCTAAAATGCCATAACACAATGTCGGAGGTTGCATCTGTAGGAGAAACTGAAACAAATGAATAAATAAATGGTGCGAGTGAGTGGTTTAGAACGGGAGCATAATGAGGAGCGCCAAGGATGTAGAGTCCACCATGACACCTAGCACTGCCAATCACCATTCCCGAGGTCAAATCTTGAAATTCATAATATCACGAGTAAAATGAGAAGTACAACCCAAATCGGTAGATAATTTGCTAATCGAAAGAATATTGCAAGTCAAAATTGGAACAAATAAAACATTAGACAAAATAATTTGATTATTAATATGAACCGAGCCACTGCCCTTAACCGATGATAGGGAACCAACAGTAGTCCAAACACTGCATGAGATACCATTTTTGTGAAACATTAAAAATAAACTGAAGTTGTCTGTCATATGATCACTTGCTCCGGAATCAACAATCCAAGAGACATATTCGAGTGAAAATGATAAGGAGGCAAAAGGAGAACTACCTTCGCTAACAATGTATGTAACATCATCAATACCGGGTTAGTGACTAAATTATAAAATTTCATAATTTGGTGATTAAAATAAAATAGTTAAATAGTTTAAGAAGTTATGTGGAAATATTTCCTGAAAGTTGTTAGTAATTATCAAAGGAATTAAAGGGCAAAATGGTCATTTGACATGAAAGATTTTTATTTCCCTTATAAGATAAGGGAAACACATGTGGAATCCATTTTTGAGGGAATGAGTTTCCACACAATTCTCTCATCTTCTTCTTCTTCCTTTATTCTTCTCCAACCGTGGAGCATACAAGCAAAGGTGAGTTTCTTAATTAGTTGATTATTTGTTGAATTAAAGGTTAGGTTTTGATCCTTAGGTGATACTTAAGCTTGAGGAAAGGTTAAGTTGTCTTAAAATCAAAAAATGAAGAAGTTATGACAGATTAAAGAGAATGAGTTTTTAACTGAATTTCTGGAAAAGAGTTGACAAGTTAAATTTGAAACTAAATTTGACTTGTCATCAACTTAATTAAGAGATATGAAGTGATAGAATTAGATTTAGAGTATCTTGGAAATTTGGTATGATTATTGATTTCCATATGAAATATGAAATTTTGAGGTTAAGGATGTATTGAATGAGTAAAAATTAGTTTAAGTATATATACTTGAGTTAAGAACAGAAAAGGGAATGAAACATGAGAATTTTAATGAAAAGATGTGGAATTTTTGGGTAAAACTAGTTTATTATTGACAGGTGCATCGGTGCACGATGAATGGGTACCGATGCACTAAGACCAATTTTGAAGGTGCATCGATACACACCGGAAGACATCGATGCATGAAAATTTTGAAGCTATTTTGGGTATCGATGCACCCATAGTGCATTGGTACACCCCTAAAGGAAAAATGGAATTTTGGTTCATTAAACTAGCTTAAGTTATTAACATCAAGTTATAAGGTTTAAGCTTCTGATAATTTTCTCAAAAATTATGTTTATGTAGATATTGAGCCTAAACAAGTTCCGGAACAATCAAAGAATTAGGATGGAATCAAAGCAAGGCTAAGGTGAGTGCAATTTAATTGTACTTATGTTATTGATCAAACAGTGGCTTGCGATGAGCCAGTGACGAAGTTACTATGGTAAGAAGTGACTCCTAAAATGTTATATGATTGATGTGATTCTTATGAGTGTATATGTTAAATGATATATGTGAGTACATGTTAATGTGATTGTGAATAGGTATAAAGGAAACAAATGATTATGTAAAACTGTGAGATAAGTTATATAGCATTGATATACGGACTATATGAAAGTATGTACATGAATACATGTATAAGTTTATATGTTATTCTTATGTGACATGACCTACATGATTATATGTTATATGCATCATTATACATGAGCTATGTCTGA
Organism: Hibiscus syriacus; assembly: GCF_006381635.1. Taxonomy (NCBI): domain Eukaryota; kingdom Viridiplantae; phylum Streptophyta; class Magnoliopsida; order Malvales; family Malvaceae; genus Hibiscus; species Hibiscus syriacus. The sequence continues at coordinate 1,071,795 of NW_024063472.1, forward strand.
CATGTTATTCTATGTACTATGTGAAATATGAATATATGAGATTAAGTGAATGGACATAGATGACATATATATGATGATATAAGAATAAGATATGAATCAAATGATATGAGTTATATGGGAAATATATATGAATGAGATATGATACATATGTTTATGTGAAACCATGCAAAGTGATACGAGCTATGTGATATATGAATATGAAATCATATGAAAAGTGACATGAATTACATGAAAGTAAACTACGTGATTATATGCACATGTGATATGTAATAGAAGAGAAGAAATATGTGGTCATAAGAGCAATGATATGAGTACATGAATATATAAAGCATAAGAAAAATGCCCATGTTATATGATACAAGAGCTATAGGTATAGTTGGCATGCCAAGAGTCGAGGGTCTACGCGGTCATTCGGGACATATAAAATATACAGAGGTCCTTCGGGACAAATACATAGGTCCTTCAGGACAAATTTCATATGCCCCTAGTGGGACCCCATACGAGTTGTGGTGACAACATATGTGCACACCCTCTATGTACTCACATATCTTTAGTTCTCACAAGTGTACCATGGGCTAATAAAAATATAATAACAAATACAATATATGTGATGGATATGCTTTTAGTGATATGAAATGCGTTATATGAATTATATGATGTTATGTGTCCTTTGTTGTGAAATGATATATATGCTTCATGATGTGTATAGAAATGTTCAACATATGCTTATATGATAAAAAGGAATTAGTGATAATAATATTAGTACTGATAAGCATGTTAATGATATATGTATATGTGTGCAAGGTTATACAATGAGAGATATGCTTTTATATGATATGATAGTATTAATTGTTTATGCATTGATATGAGTAGAGTAATATCATATGATTTCATGCCTCACTAAGTCAACGACTTAGCGTGTGATTGTTTCACACGTAAGTTCCGAGAAGAAGATTGATAAAAGTTATGCAAGACATGTCAGTTTCTCCTTTCCAAAGATCAGATCAGAAAAGAATTGAATAGTATGTATTTTGTAATACTAATTAAAGTTGGCACGTGATTAAAGATTTGAATCCGATATGCTCTAATCTGTTTTGTAAAATCATATGATTGAGTTTTGTAAAGGTTTAAAAGTGTTTATGTAAATGGTAACTTTATACTGATGAAAGTTTAATTTTTATGAGTTTTATATAATTGAATAGTATTGTAGCAGCGCATCGGTACACTGTAGCACTGCATCGATACAGAATTTATATTCGATGTTTTTGTGCATCGGTACACTATAGCAATGCATCGGTACACTGTAGCACTGTTCATGGTATTGTTCATTACTATTCATAATACTATTCATTACTGTTAACGGTGTTATTCATACCATATATTACTGTTCATAAAATATTTTTGCCTTAAAATTTTTATAATGAAGCATAATTTAACAGTATATTATTGTATTTTCTTAATATAAGTTCAAATGTTTTGATATTTTGTAATAATATGGTTTTAAACAATCAATGTGACATCTCGGACTCGTATCCGGGTCGGGTACAGGTTGGGGGTGTTACAGTGTAGACAAAACTTTGGCTCAGTAGCAGGTGGAATTTGTAAGTAACCAAACATCTACCGTAGATCATCCAGTTGTTGACGAGAAAAGGAACCATCTTCCAATGTTGTTACAGCAGAGTTACCGTAGGATGAAATCGAGGAGGATTTTGATAGAGTCCAGTTGGTCGGACGACCATGTATCTTCCAGCATTTATCACGAACATGGTCAGGTTTCTGGCAGTGATCGCACTAGGGAAAACCTTTCTTGATACGGGTGTCACCGAAAGAATGGGTATTCAAGGCAGAACTTTCAACATATGGCAGAAGCATCAGAGAGCGGTGTTGTCTGAGGTGACAACACCTCACGAAGAGACAGAAGAGGCTTGATGCCTAGAATCCGACCACATACAACATTAAGAGAGATAGACAACCCTAACAAGGAATTAAAAAATACGTCTTTTTTTCAAGCAGTCCTTTGTAGAGTTCGGCATCTGCACCAGTTTGCTAAGTAGGAGTTTTGAACATATCAATTTGTTGTCATAAGTGAGATAGCTGAGTGAAGTATTTCGTAACACTAAGATCGCCCTGCTTCAAGTCATTGATTCAATATTCAATGGAAAACAGATCAGATGAGTTTTCTTGATTGGAGCATGTCTCCTTGACAGTATTCTAGATTTCCGAGGTGGTGGTGTAGAGCATGAAGTTCACGCTAATATCAGGCAGTATAGAGTTGAGGAGCCACGACATGATTGTGTGTTATCGGTGAACCAAGTGTCGTATTGTGGATCAGAGGGATCGGGGATCGATATATTATCTGAGAGATATTGTTGTTTTCGGTGACTGGTGATAAACAAACGCACGGATTGAGACCAGGTAATGCAATTGTAACAGTTTATTCGATGACAAGTAATGAACGAGGAAACCGAGTCGGAAGGAGACAGCTGGATAATGGAATTTTTAGCCTTAGATGGAAGATTAGATGAAGAAGGGTATGCCATAATAGTAAAGAAAAGGAATTAAAGGCTATGTTACGGAGAGACCGAGCTGGCTGAACAGTGACCAAACAACGAGGAATGAATGTCGTTGTGATGAGAGCAGTACGACGAGGAGAGCAGCGGCATGACAAAAGTGACACTATAAGGAAATAAGTATTGGGAGAACAACAGTATTGTGATTGCACAGTAAGGAGGATGAGTCTACGATGGGGTTGTGCTATGATGTGAAAAGAATAACACTGCAATGAGGACGACGCTACAAAGGGTGCAGTGATTTAATGGAGCAACGTTGTAGTGGTGCAGCAAGGAAGATGAAATTTTATGATTGGGAGGATAACAAACAGCGACAGCAGCAGGACTGGGATTGATGCTGGCGACTGATACCCTGTAAATAACTAGATTTTTCTGGTAGTGAAAGAATTGAAATACTTTTATTTAAAAGAAAATTGTATATTACAAAAGAGGAGACGTGGGGTATTTATATACATTAATTAGAGACCTAGATAAAATAGGAGTCATATTTTCTACAAATTAGGAAATAGTTTTTAGAGATTAATTGGGATTAAGATTTTAACTTAAACACTACTTACACTTTCCCTATCTAAAAAGTACCTTCAAGTCTGGAGGGATAGATATTGTGGAGAAAAAATTGATCAATTCTATCCGATCTAGGGAGAAGATGAAAGAACATGATATGCTTGACGAAGCTGTGGATGGACGGTCCATCAACATGATCATTAGGCAAAATAAACCTGAAAAGTTTTTGGCTAGAATTCATCCTTGCTTCCTTGATAAAAAATAAAAAATGGACTATATAAGATCTTCATGTAGATTTTAAGATTGAATTAGAGTAATACCTAGAACCAACCTTAATATTTTCGCCCGTGATTATTAAGGGATGTTTTATAAGGCGGCTATATTAACTTTACTTATTTCTTGTAAGGGCCAAATAAATATGGAAAAGTTCGCACGTTCATGGACTATAGAGACCTCAATAGGCAATTTTGAAGGATAACTTTCCTCTACCTCATATAGATATTTTGATAGACAATAATGTAGACATTCATGGTTCTCTTTCATGGATGACTTCTTAGGGTATAACCAAATAAAAATGAATCCCGAAGACATGGAAAAACGATGTATGTGACCATATGAAGTATTTTCTACTATAAAGTAATGTCGTTTTGATTGAAAAGCGTGGGGTAACTTATCAAATAACCATGGTGACTCTTTTCCACAATATGATGCACAAAGAAACCGAAGTTTATGTGGATGACATGATTGCTAAGTCCCAAATAGGAGAGGAGCACATTCAAAACTTAAGGAGCTTTTCCAAAATATCAGTTGAAGCTCAATTCGACTAATTGCACCTTTGGGGTAACATCAGGAAAGCTCTAAGGCTTTGTTTTTAGTCAAAGAGAAATCGATATTTATCTAGATAAAGTAAAAGTAATTCAGAATATTTCATGACATCATATGTAAAATGAAGTTTGAGGGTTCTTTGGGAGGCTAAATTATATATCTTGGTTCATCTTTTAATTAACCAAAAATTGTGATCGGTGTTTATATTACTTCGCAAGAATAACCCCGAATTTTGGAATGATGAGTGGTAAGAAACTTTAGAAATTATTAAGAAGTATTTGTCCAATGCTCCTATTCTAGTAGATCCAGACCCCTATAGACCATTAATTCTCTACCTAATCATCTTTAAGAATTCAATGGGTTATTGGGTGTGAAATTCGTTACCCACCACTTTAGAAGCTTGTTGTGCTTTGGTTTGGGCTACCCTAAAGGCTTAGGCAGTACATGTTATACCATACCACTTAGTTGATATACAAACTTGGTCCACTAAAGTTCTTGATGTAATCACCAGCTCTGACAAGTAGATTATCTCGATGGAAGATGTTGTTATCTGAACATTGTGTATGTAAGCCAAAAAATAATAAAAGGGGGTGCCATGGTCGATTTCTTGCAAGTCGTGCCTCAAACGATTATGAGCCCCTAAACTTTAATTTTTCAAACGAAGATTTGATGTGCATTTCAACTAAGGAGGAATTTGTTTCAGTTGAAAAAACATGAAAACTTTATTTTGATGGAGTGTCTAATACTTTGGGATGAGGAATTAGGGCAGTGCTAATTTCTACAAAAAATGTTTACTATCCTTTTACACTAAAAATATGGCAGAATACGAAGCTTGTGCCATGGGGATAAGAGAATCCATTGAAAAAAGTCAAAGTGCTCAAGGTATATAAGGATTGCTCATTAGTGGTATACCAACTACGAGGAGAATAGGAAACCAAGGATCCAAAACTAGTTGAATACCAAAATTTGATCCTCAAACTAGTAAAAAAATTTGAAGAGATAACTTTCACTTATATCCCCTAAAAGGATAATCAATGATAGATGCCTTGGCTTCGTTGACTACAATGTTTAAAGAAAATATGAAAGATAATATGATGCCAATCAAAATACAAGTATATAAAACCCCAACTCATTGTTATAGCATAGAAGAAGTGGTAGATGGTCATCCTTGGTACTATGATATTCTGTAGTATATCAAGAATCTCAAACATGCATCTAAGATAGATAAAATAACACTCAGAAGAATGGTTGTCAGATATGTCCTTGATGGAGAAATTTTGTACAGAAAGGGCAGTGATCAAGTTTTGTTGAGATGTATGGATTCTAGAGAGACTAGTAATATTCTAAAAGAAGTATATGGTCGAATATGTGGAACACATGAGAACGGTCTCAATATGGCCAAAAAGATTATGAGATATGGATACTATATGGCTACCATACATAAAGATTGCTTTGATTATGTGAAAAGATGTCATAAGTACCAAATATATACATATAATACTCAAGCTCCCCCATTACCTTTGCATGTGAAGACCGCACCATGACCATTTTCTATATGAGGCATGGATATTATTAGAGTGATTATACCCAAGACTTCAAATGAGAATTATTTTTTCCTAATGGCAATCGATTACTTCACTACGTAGGTAGAGGTTACTCCTTATTCCAACATTACAAGATTTATGGTTTGTAATTTCATAAAGAAAGAGATAATTTATCGATACTGACTATAAAAAATAATCATTTCAGATAATATTACAAAATCTAAACAATAAGATGATTGATGAACTCTATGCTGAATTCAAGATAAAGCAAGCTAATTCGACAACCTACCGTCCGATGATGAATGGGGTAGTAGAAGCGGTGAATAAGAACATTAAGAGGATTATTACAAAGACCACTAAAAACTTGCAGGATTTGGCATGAAAAGTTACTATTTGCCCTATATGCATATCAAACTATTGTGTTCACATTAACGAGAGTAACACCTTTATCTTTGGTATATGGAATGAAAGCAGTCGTACTTATTAAACTTCAAATTTAGTTACTTTGAATCTTGAAAGAGGTAGAGTTAGATAAAGATGAATGGGTTCAAGCTTGGTTTGATCAGTTGAATCTCATTGAAGAAAATAGGTTAAAAGCTATTTGCCTTGGAGAGATGTATCATAAATGAATGATATGAGATCATGACAAGAAGGTTCGTCCGAGAGAATTTCAAGAGAGTGATATAGTGCTTAAAAAGATATTTCCTATTCGTAAAGATTTTCATGAGAAATTGATGCCTAATTGGAAAGGTCGATACATTATCAAAAAGGCTTTTTTCGGATGAGCGTCGATTTTAGCAGAGATGGATGGAGAAGAGTTGAGAAACTTGATAAACTCAGAATCTATAAAGAAATACTATGCTTAGAATAAAAAAAGATGAAAAAAATGAAAGATGAAATATAAAAAATGAGAAAATTAAAAATTAAAAAGGGGTTCAAGATGAAAATCTGCAAAGGGCGTCTTGAAACCAATGGAAGGATTTGATTTGAAAACATGAAAGAGCGGCTCAAATGCATTTTGATAATGGGAACCTGACAATTAAACCCTCTCGAGAGCCTATTAATTTGAGAGAACTTCACATCTGTAGACATTTTGGCAACATTAAGATGATTTATCGATACTGACTATCAAAAATAATCATTTCAGACAATATTAAAAATCTAAACAATAAGATAATGAATGAACTCTGTGCTCAATTCAAGATAAAGCAAGCTAATTCGACAACCTACCATCCAATGATGAATAGGGTAGTAGAAGCGGTGAATAATAACATTAAGAGGATTATTACAAAGACCACTGAAAACTTGCAGGATTTGGCATGAAAAGTTACTATTTGCCTTATATGCATATCAAACTATTGTGTGCACATTAACGAAAGTAACACCTTTCTCTTTGATATATAGAATGAAAGCAATCGTACCTATTAAACTTCAAATTTAGTCACTTTGAATCTTAAAAGAGGTAGAGTTAGATGAAGATGAATGGGTTCAAGCTTGGTTTGATCAGTTGAATCTCATTGAAGAAAATAGGTTAAAAGCTATTTGCCTTGGAGAGATGTATCATAAACGGATGATATGAGATCATGACAAGAAGGTTCATCCGAGAGAATTTCGAGAGAGTGATATAGTGCTTAAAAATATATTTCCTATTCATAAATATTTTCATGAGAAATTGATGCCTAATTGGAATGGTCGATACATTATCAAAAAGGCTTTTTTCGGATGAGCATTGATTTTATTAGAGATGGATGGAGAAGAGTTGAGAAACTTGATAAACTCAGAATGTATATTGAAATACTATGCTTAGAATAAAAAAGATGAAAAAAAAATGAAAGATGAAATATAAAAAATAAGAAAATAAAAAATTGAAAGGGGGTATGAAAATCTACAAAGGCGTCTTGAAACCAATGGAAGGATTTGATTTGAAAACAGGAAAGGGCGGCTCAAATGCATTTTGATACTGGGAACCTGACAATTAAACCCTCTCATGAGCCTGTTAATTTGAGAGAACTTCACATCTGTAGATATTTTGGCATCATTTGAGATCTTTTAGATATAAGCTTACCTTAATGCTCTGAATTATATCAAACTGATTGGTTCAAAAACACTCATGCTAGTGATCCTTGGGGTATCTGACCCTTATTTCTAGATTTTTATCATTTCCCTGATTAATATGACTTTGTATAAATTTTAAGATCTTCATCAATAAATTCTAAGTGTATCATTTCTAACTTCAATTTAATTCATTTTATAAACATCTTATAAGTAGACTAACATAGTCTAAAAGAAAAACGATTTCCTCGTATTACTTTTAGTTAACCTTTAAGTGTAAGAAATACGAAGTAGGCAACAATGATAACACTTATTTTCTTTGTTAGAAAGTGTATGAAAAACAAAAATAAGAAGGATATTTATAACTGAAGACATGGAAGAGGCAATAAAACAATGACAATTTAATCAGCTCAAAGACCAGATTCCATCAAGAAAAAGGAAAAAAGAAAAAGAAATCTAAAGTGAAAACTTGAATGGACGTTTTGGAATGAATGAAATAAAAACCCAAACAAAATGTGAGGAAAAGATAAAACTGAGCATGAAGCAAAGTTATGGAGAAAAAAGGACGAAGACACAACAAAAAGAAGAAGACAAAACCAACAAGACAATGGAGTTCATAACACTAAAAATTACACCATGCATGCATATTTAGGCATTTGGAAAATAAGAACATACACATTCATTTTTATCAAATTTCAAATGTTTGACAGGAATTCAAAAAGTTAGCAAAGATTTTAATTCACAGTTTCATGCGAAAGAAGAGGATTTCAATAAATAATCAATCCACACTTTCACTGTTGGAAGAAGTGGATCTCAGCAAAAAATTAAAGAAGTTAGGGTCATTATCTTTGGGTACTTTAAATACTTATCAGTGGCACATGATAAAATTTTTGTAGGTTTAAAATTATTCAAAGAGAAGATATACCAAACATTTACTGTGGAAGGGTTCAGAATGAGAATAACTCGTCCAATGAGAAAGAAAAAGTTCTTAATGAGAAGAACTTGTTCAAACTTTGCTCAAATCTATCACAAAAGGAGGTGGGTCAATATTTCCAATGAAAGGGTTCATAATGAGAAGGACTCATCCAGATGAGGGAGAAAAAGTTCATAAACGAAAGCTTGTTCGACCTTTTCTCAAATCCATCATAAAAAGAGGTTGATCAATATTTTCGATGAAGAAATTCATAATGAAAAGAACTTGTTCAACCTTATCTCATCCATCACAGAAAGAGGTGGATCATCATTTTCATTGAAGAAGTTCATAATGAGAAGAACTTGTTATAACTTTGCTCAATTCCAACATATAAGGAGTTGGGACAGTATTACTCTTGTGTTCGATTCCATCACAAAAAAGGTGGATCAACATGATCCTAGGGAGAAGGAGTTCATACAAGAGTCTTGTTCAACCTCAACAGTTGAATTTATAGAATAATTAAGTGTTTGTAATGAGAAGAACTTGAAACTTAAGATTTGTTGACAATTTGATCATGTAAAATTGGTGCTTTATGTCTTTGCTCTATTCCTATTTCACAATAATGAGCAAAGAGGGACATTTGTAATCACAATATTATCTAACCTCATTGTTATTATTATTATTATTATTATAAGTAAATAAAATGTTATTAATATATGTCTAGTACAAATTAACCCAAAAAAATTACAAGTGACTCATTTGGAGCAACCCAAGTAAAAAGATGACCTAGGGTTTCCTCTTGTTGTTAGATCAATTGCCAACTAGGGTTTTACCCTTAGTCCCAATCACCATCCCCTCACAGTCGTTGGATCAGGATGATCCAACGATCCATAACAATGCAAGATTGGGGTGTTCACCATAACTTAACAAGCCACCATCTTATGTTATTATGCCGATCGACAGAGCTGATGAATCCAAACCAGGTTGAGACAAATCGCTAGAAAAATGGGGCCATTAATGTGACCCACGTGTGACCAATTCCTCCTCATTAGATGATCATGTGCCTCATCGAAATCCACGATGGATAAGTAAACAAAAATAGAAAATGTCAGAAAAATATATTTTCCTTTTCTTTTGTGTTTACAAGATGTAACCCAAAAAAGAGGATAAAAACCGAACAAAATGTAAAAGGCATTCAATTTTTGAATCGAGGAAATCAAAGAAAATAACAACAAATACCCAAAATTTGAAAGTATTCTAGACCATTTTCATTTTTTTTAGGTGTGTTCATGTTTATCTCGAAAAACATAGTAAAATGTGAGTTTTGAGTTATTACCTTTTCGATAAAAGCTCCTCATCATAGCACAGTCATCGATTGGAGCATCGGGGAGAAGAAGAGGGAGAGTCGAAGCTATCTTAGTTATTAGGGTTCTTTCATGTTAGCTCAAAGGGGTTATTTTTTAGTTTAAAATGTGAGAAATGAGAGAGTTGAGGGATTACTTGGGTACATACTAAGGAATTCGACCACTGTGGATAGTGGTTGGAGTTTGCTTCAAAGCGATTTCTTTGTCAGGTAAGGTCTCTAAGTTTTGGTAAAAGAGGAAACATGGTTTTTAGGAGGGGAAACAAAGCATTTAGGTTCGGTAGGGGTGACTTTTAGCATCTCTGGTGGTTGATGGTGGTGGTTAAAGATCTAATATTGTCGACGTACGACGGTTGGGACAATGGTTCGAAGCTTCGGTTAAGCTCTCAGGCGAGAGAGGGTGAGAGTATTTGGAAATAAAAAAAGCGAAGAGAGTTTTTTTTTTGTTTAAGTTAAAATAGAAAATATTTAGGTTATATAGTAAAACTTTAGGGACAAATCACCTCTTAAATTCCCCAAACTCAGCCTCTTATTTGTATTTCAATCACTAATCTCGTACGTTTTTATTTATTGCAAAGTTGGGGTTCTAATATTGCTATTTTACACTTTTGTTTCCATATGTGGATCAAGTGATAAATTTTAAGAACAATCACACATTAGTCCCCAGATTTTAGGCATGTTTTTACAATATGGTCACTATTTCCTTGCTTTCTTGTGCATTCCAAATTCGATGCTCATATTTTCTTTATTTTATTTTATTCACTTATTACTTGCTTAATAAATTACATTAATATTAGGTTTGATCTTGTGGCAACCTTATCTAGGGTAAGACCCACATTATTATGATCCATTTTTATTATTCTAACTACTGACTTTTCTAACTTTTGACTACTAACCGCTAACTACTTACTTTTATTTTATTTTATTTTATTTTTATTTCTAATGCTACTAACCATTAACTTTTACTTTTTGTATTTGTATGACCTTCGGGTAACCTGCCTTGGGGAATGACCCACATTTTTATGATTCAGATTAAAAATTAAAATATTTATCCCTTAACTTTATTTTTCTATTTTTTTTACATTTCAATCCTTTATTTTCCTGTTATTTACATTTATTCACTTTCATTTTTTTCTTCATTTTAATTTAAGTTCTTTAATTTTCAACATTTACATTTCATTCCTTTAAATCCAACATTACTCTTTTTTGCTAGCTTTTAATTTGAGCTTTATATCATTTATTATTTCATCTTAGCGCTACATGTTATTTATGAGCTTTATTTCATTTATAGTACATGTAATTTACTTTAGTTGTATTTTGGCCCCTATACTTTATATTCTTATTTGGTACATATTTTTACGTGTAAAATATTATTCTTGAATATATTTACAAGCGTAATTTATCAAAATGCATACTTTATTAAATTAAAAAAATTAGGGCAATATTATTTTTATATAGGGAATCTATGGGAAAGTCTCTCTATTACAAGGGAATCTATGGGAAAGTCTCTCTATTACAAGGGAATCACATTTTTTTAAGAATGTTCATATAAAGGATATTCTTTATTCGAATGTTTTTAAAGATTTTTTTATATATGACCTTATAGTATTTTAAGTATTAAGTAAAATTTAAGAAAATAATCTTTTATATGAGGAATATATAAAAATGTCTCCCGACTACAAGGGAAACGTGTTTATGAGGATTGTTCGTATAAAAGAAAACACTTTTTTTTAATTTTTCTAAAATTGGATCATAATTTAAAGGCCATTCGAATTTGTAATTTTTCAAACCTAAAGATGACCTATAATTGCTTAGGTACTAATTTTGGACGTTGTGGGGTGCTCATCATTCCCTACTCGTAATCGACTTCCGAACTCTTTTCAAAATTAATTTTTTGTTAAACGCAAACTATTTTTATCTTTGAGCTTAAGTTTTCTTTAAAATATTAATTTAAAAGGTATGTTTAGGTATTTGACCTTCCTAACATAAAAGTTTATGACGACTCTAAATTTTTTGTTTTCAAAACCCTATCATTTCTCCAAAGTCATACCATTTTTTTAATAAAAAATGGGTCGACATCTAAAAATAGCATGTAACCTTTTGAATAATTAGTGCATGTAAGTATCTTGGTATCTTTACTTGAGGATCAAGTCTCCTGGAACGTTTCTATTACCCTACGTCATGTTGTCATGGCGTTGATACATTTACTATGTTGCTATAGTGGGGATGCGTGTAATCTATAGTTAAAAGAGTATCAAGTTACCTACGCCCGGAGTGTTGATCTAAATTTTTTGTTTTCAAAACCCTATCATTTCTCCAAAGTCATACCATTTTTTTAATAAAAAATGGGTCGACATCTAAAAATAGCATGTAACCTTTTGAATAATTAGTGCATGTAAGTATCTTGGTATCTTTACTTGAGGATCAAGTCTCCTGGAACGTTTCTATTACCCTACGTCATGTTGTCATTGATACATTTACTATGTGCTATAGTGGGGATGCGTGTAATCTATAGTTAAAAGAGTATCAAGTTACCTACGCCCGGAGTGTTGAGATGCGTCCACTCACCATAAGAGACGGGATACCTTTGAACACGAGAGAAACCTCCATCCACTAACTGCAGTATCATTGGGCATGAGTCCGGAAAGATTTTGATATGAATCGACTCAGACATAATCTAATGTCGACACTGTTAAAGAATTTATTTTCTTAAACAAATTTAGTTTCATTAATATTTTAAGTCTCAATTTTTAATTAATTATTTAATTATTTTTATTATAATTTATATATTCACAAATAGATACATATTTTTGAAGTAAATTTATAAACCATAATTATAATAATTAATAAAAAATGGTTGCATCATAAACCACAATTAATATAGTTTAATTATGATTATACTAGTAATAAATTATTAGACTAAATATAGTAATTATAGTTTTAAAGTTAGACAACCGTTTTAGTGTTAAGATAAAAAGCGAGATTTTTTTATTTTTATTTAGAGTAATTTTATTTAAAAATAATAAATTGATTAAAATAATAAAAACAAAGAGTACATTAATTTAAAATGTATGTAACGCCCCGAATCCGGAGTAATGGTTTCGGGCTAACCGAGAGGGTTTTAGAAAAGCCCAATAGTCTTTTGGGAAGCCTTAGTCCAAGTTTGAATTGGATTGTAATCTTAGGGAAAAAGAGAAAGGACTAGGGAGTAAATATCTCATTATTTGAAAGAAAGGTTGAATTCTTTTATTATGGGTGATGTAATCGGCAAAGGGAGAGACACCAAAATAGGTTAGTCAACTCCCTCATCTTTTCCTATACTCCATTGTCCCTTTTCCTTCATTCTCCATCTTCCTTTTCCTTACTAAGAGATTATCAAAGGTTAAAGCTTTGTGACCTTGCAAGCATAGTCCAAAATTACCAAGGCAAGAGTGGTGATCTTCTCATAATTAGCTTCTATTAAAGACCAAGATATCAACTTTTGATCAAAGTAACCATAAGTGGGGTTTTAGGAAACTATAAGTTTCGAGCTTGTTTTTTTTATAGATTCAAGCTCTATTAAGTGTTCTTAGCTTTATTATAAGTTCTTAAATGAGTTAGTAACTCATTTTCCTTGTTTATGATTAGTAAAAAAGGTTGGAGAAAGCTCCAAGACCAAAGGCAACGAGAAATTGGTTCCTTGTTGAGTTGAGGACATTTTCAGCAGCAAAGGACTAAAGTAACACATTTCTAACTATCATATACCATATGTGAGTCATTGCATGCACTTGGCAGCTTGTATGAGAACATAAAGCATGTGAGTTTATTCATGGTAGATTTTAGTTTAAGGTGATTTACATCATGAAAATAAACTCTTTATGACCCATATTTGCTTACATAAGACTTAAATAATGTTCAAGGGTCTTAGAGGAGAAAATGGGTAGAGTTAGGTGTCATTTTCATGCTCAAAACAGAGTATTTCTAGGCTTGGATATCGATACTGGATGAGCAATACCTATTCATTGGGTATTATACTATTCGTTGGGTATAGATACTCAAGGTTGGAGTATCGATACCATGTTCAGATTTCAAATTTTTGTAGCCTATTTTGGTATCAATACTCAAGGGAGTATCGATACTGGGTGACGGGTATCGATACTCTAAATAATGTTATAGATACCAAATTTATTTTCAAAACATCGAATCAGCTTTTGGTATCGATACTTATGATGGTATTGATACCCTAGTACAGAAGTATTGATAAACTAATTAAGGGTATCGATACTATCAAGTTTTATCATATTCTAGTAAATAGTTTTAATATCGGTACTAAAGGTTAGTACCGATACTCAAATGTCATTAGAGTTGAATGATAAATTGTTGTTGTGGTAGGAATTTAATTGAAGTGTGGATGTAACACAAATTTTATGTTGTAGCAAGAGTTTTAATGAATGTTGAAGTAAACAAGAAAATTTGTGCTAATACAAGATAAATCTGAGCTCTAGAATAAGACTTGACAACCTCACATAAACAAGCTTCAATAGGGGTAACTGGTTGGAATTGCTATGGCGAGAATTTATTATATGCCTGGGATGATCTAAGTACTTTATGTTTATGATGCCCAACATGATTTGCTAGAAGTGTTCATAGGCTATCTCTAGTAAGGAACCTGATAAAATTATTTATATGGCAATACCTCTTAGCATGAACTGCAGAAGTAGCCTATCGATTAAGTCTATCCCTTTTAGTAATTTAAAACCCTCTACTTATCTCAAAGGCAAATTAGAACCTAACCATCCTGGTTTAGTTCCTTTGCTCACGTAGATCTAACCTAACTCTCTCAATATTAGGTATCTATACTTAGAGAATGGTTATCTTTCGAAAGTTTTTACAAGACTAAGCATTTTAACAAACACACAATGAGAAAACAACATAAAATATGAAAATACTTAATCATCCATTAACATAAAATAAATATCATCCACAACAAACCCAACGCTAAATAAATTTGTTCATGACTGGGCTAATTTCATTTATAATCATATTTAATTACAAACCCATTTAAAGTAAGAAAATAAAGAACAATGAGAAGAAAAACTCCCAAAGGGTTGTTGCCGTGAAGCCTAGAACCATCACCATCAAATGCTCCAGCGAGCTAGCCTCTCTCAAAAGCCTAGCCGCTACCCTCTTGAAGCTTAGCTATGGAGGAAACCATGGAAAAAGATGGAAAAATGAATAAGAAGATGGAAATGGTGCTATCGACTCTCTCCCAAAAGTTTAAAATAAATCATACAAAAGTTATCCCATTGTAGGGTATCCTTAAGTATTTATAGTAGGGAATTTCTAGGGCTTTGTGCCCTAGGTTTCATGCCCTACATGTGAATATGAGGCAGCTAACAGGTGGTTCCATAATTATCAGCATGACAGAGCATTCAAATGAGCCCTAGACTGCAGACAATGTGATATCAGCTTCTTTGTCCTTTTATGTACCCAATAAATGCTCTAATGTTTTTCTGCAAAAAAAAAAAGAATTCCTTTGCTCCAGAATGTTGTAGCAAAAATTTTCTCATAAGTTATTCTCATTTGCTACACATCACCATAACAAGACTCTTCTCCTGCGCGGTATCAGTTTGATCAATAAATTTATGTTGCAACAAGATTTTTCCACCACATGCAACTAAATGATTCTAAATACTATGAAAATGACTTTCAGACAATTAATAACTTAAGTAAAAAGACCTTAAAACATAGTCTTTTACAGAGTTATCAAGTACCAATATTAAAATGTTTAGTGTAGATACCCTCGTGTGAATTGGGTTAGAAACATATCAAGGGTTTCAGAAAATGGGTCTAATAACACCAGAACTTCACTAATAAAACTACAACTAAGAACATGTAATGAAGGGAACTACAACTAGAAATAATATGAATTAAGATGACATAAAACTAGCCAATGTGTGACGTTCAGGAAACAATCAAGACACTCGAGTTACCCTAGCACTATAACGATCATCTTGCATGTTTAGAATGTCCTAACATTTCTCGATCAGTTCCAATTTACTTCAATTTCTAGCCAGGCGCAGATGCCATATGTACTCATAAGGAGTAGTTCATACAGGTGCACATTTTCGATATAAAAATTCTGGATCTCACCCAAGGTAGGCTAGAGGAGTCTATGTCTTAAGATGCCATTATCGCATCATGATGCCTACCACAACATATGTGTTTAGCATACTTGTATGCTTATGTTTTTCTTTCTAGCATGATCATGTAATGGACGTATGTAGTATAGTTTAGTTATAAGTGTGGCATTGAGCTTGTGAGCTTAACATTCGAAATTTATTTCTATAAGTAAGTTCTTAAAAGGAGCTTATTGTACATCTGATATTTCAAACTTTTCAGATCAATAACATATATATTGAGTCATTTATTATACGATATGTACTATTCATAGACCTTCATGTATTCAAGTGATAACTCTATTTTGAAATACTTAATTTTTTTATTATTTGAAATATATTTGAAAGCTCCATGCTTTGTAAAATTAAGTACTTATTCTATTGTATGTTTTTATTTAATGGTATTTATACAAGGATTCCCATGTGTTTTAACAAAAAAATATGGGTTAGCCACTTGAGTCATCTCGTGAAATACTCTAATTGGTCAGCCTTCGGGTTGGATCAGATTAGAGTGTTACATTTAGTGGTATCAGAGCATCATGTTCAGTCATTTCTTAGACCCACAAGTTAAAGTTAGTACGCTTCTATGTGAGTACATGCCTCTAGAGTTGGCAAGAGTACTTTAATTTCAAGAACAAAAACCTATGGACGATAATGTAGGTCATAGCCACGAGGATAGGAACGGGATTCGTGCCTTCATAGCTGGTGAAATCGAAATGAGTTCATCCCGAACTCAGAGTATGAGATTCTGGGAGAGGTAAGGGTTGATGAGGAAACCTTCTTTAGTGATCTAAAGAAATCACTAAAACACATCGTTAAAATTATCCCTATGATGTTAGTTGTACTACATATCCCACCAGCACCTCTAGCCCCACCCATTGTAACACCTTAAGAGTTCCAGATTGAGAGGATCCATAGATATAAGACTATAGAGTTTTATAGTTCTAAGGACGATGATCCCATAGTGGCCGACCAGTATCATAGAGAGACCCTTCGTACGATTCGTCAGATGTACCTTGCCTCTGAGGGTAAGCTCGAGTACATTACTGCCATGTTAAAGGGTGACACCATAGACTGATGGAAGACCATCGAGATGGATTTAGATCCAGATAAATTATGGGAGTACTTCTTAGTTGATTTCTATCAAAAGTATAAAGGAGAGGCTCAAACTGATGACTTGAGGGATTCCTTTCTATATTTGACCTAAAGATATCAACCTATATTTGAGTACGAGAGAGCGTTGATCCATTTGAGTCGGTATACACTAGAGTTAGTGGTGTTTGAGTACTACTGCTATAGGATGTTCAGGGAAGCATCACCACGATAACCTCACTCATCTAGTCGATGATCCCCTAAAATCTTCACTAAGCTAACCCGTCACGTAAAGGCAAACGAGAGGGTTCTGAGTATGAGGTCTAGAGCACCAAGTAACATAATGGGATAGATTCGAAGAGTAACAAATCTAGTAAGGTCTTTTTAAAATTTTGACCAAGAGGTCTAGGGATTCGTAAGGTTCATATAGGACCTCATCGGGCTAGTCTAGAAGGCTAAAGTAGAGTGCAGACCGTAGGGCAGATCTGAGTCTCCTAGGAGATCCCTATCATCAACTCCTAAGGTGACCTTCAGTGGATCTGTGAGAACTCTATATCATCTAGTATGTTTGTCTTATGGTAAGAGGCACCCTAAAGTATATCAATGGTGGCTAGATGATGTTTCGGTTGTGACTGGTTATTTCACCTTATATGAGATTACCCTAAGGCACAAAGTGCAGCTCTAGAATCAACCTAGAGGTTCGTACCGTCTGTTCAGAGTTTTCAAGGGCCCTGGATTAGTGGTGGTACTATATCCAAACAGTTTAATAGAGGTATCGCTAGATCTGTGATCGATTTCAAGGCTAGAGTAGCCTCGCATCAATACGCATTCAGGCCAATCAGAAGTGTGACACAAAAGATGTTATCTCAGGTACCTTTATAGTATTCTCTATTCCAGTTATTGCTTTAGTAGATCTATAATGCACACAATCCTATATCTTTTATGACCTAGTTCAAGAGAAAAACATTCCAGTCGAGGACTTAGTGATAGGAGTTCGAGTGTCTAGTCCCTTAGGATTATACGTTTTTGTTGACAAGGTTTATCATCGATGTTTAGTCAAAATTCAAGGTTAAACATTCTAACTGACTTAATGGAGTTACCTTTTAGAGAGTTCGACATGATTTTTGGCATAGAGTGGCTATCCAAGCATGATGCTAGTTTGAAATGTAAAGCTACGTAACTCGAGCTCAGAAAGGTTAGTGGAACCAAAGTAATGATGACGGATAATAAGTCAGGGTACTTAAGGATTGTTTTGACCATAAGGAATCAGTAAAGGATTGAGCGGGGTTGTGAAGTTTTCTTGGCTCATGTAGTTGACACCTAAATTTTAATTTAAACACTCGGGAACATCTGGGTCGTATAAGACTTCTCTAATGTGTTCCCAAAGGATTTACCAAGTTTTCCATCCGATCGAGAGTTGAATTTTGGCATTGAAGTGCTACTAGGGTCAGCTTCGGTGTCCATTGCTCCCTACCACATGGCTCCGCAAAGTTGAAGAATTTGAAAACCCAAATCCAAGAATTACTCGAGAAGGGTTTCATCAAACCAAACATCTCCCCGTGGGGAGCGCATGTTCTCTTCGTCAAGTAGAATAATGAGTTTATGAGGTTATGCATCGACTACCGATATTTAAACAAGTTAACTATCAAGTATTGTTATCCTCTCCCTCAGATCGATGACTTCTTCGACTATATTAGAATAGTATCCATGTCCTATAAGATTGATCTGAGGTCAGGATACTAGTAGTTGAAGGTCAAGGATGTCGATATAACAAGATGACTTTTAGGACAAAGTATGATCATTATGAGTTCCTCGTAATGCCGTTTGGACTCACCAACGCCCTGGTGGCATTTATGAACTTGATGAATTAAGATTTTCAACTATACCTAGATCATTTTATGGTGGTCTTCATAGATGACATCCTTTGCGTACTTGTGATCAGAGGAAGAGGACGACTAACACCAATGCATCGTCTTGAAAACGCTTCAAGAGGTTCAATTTTATGCCAAGATTGGAAGTGTAAGTTTTAGTTGGAATAGGATTTTTTTCTTGGTTTATTCCATACCATCATATGGTATCCATGTGGATCATCAAAAGATTGAAGTAGTAGTAGAGTAGGAGTTGTCTAAGAATGTGTTAAAGATACTTAGTTTCTTGATTCTTGCTAGGTATTATCATCATTTTGTTAAGGTTTTATCGATGATAGTGGCATCGATGGCCAAGTTGCTTTAGAAAGGAGTTTCTTTCCTGTAGGATGAGAAGCGACATAAGAGCTTTGACCAATTGAAAGCCATTTTAACTCAAGCTCCCATTTTGACTCAGCCTAAATTGGGTATAGAGTTCACTGTGTTTAATGATACAACACTAAATGGGTTGGATATGTTCTGATGTAAGAAGGTAAGGTAGTGTCTTATGTATCCCATCATCTCAAACCATACGAGCGTAACTACCCTTCTCATAACCCAAAACTTTCAGCGATAGTCTTCGCGTTAAAGATCTTAAGGTACTATTTGTTTGGTGAAAAATGTCACGTCTTCACCAATCACATGAGTCTTAAGTATTTTCTTACACAGAATGAGTTAAACTTGAGACAACATAGATGGGTCGAGTTGTTAAAACTCTATGACTATGTGATCGACTATCACCTGGCCAAGGAATATGTGGTCGCGAATATATTGAGTAGGAAATCAATGTCAGAATTGTGGGCTTTATTAGCACGTCTGATCTTCTCTAGAGATGATAGTCTTTTAGTTGAGTTTTGAGTGGAGCAAGAGTTAGTAAGCATATTTAAAAGTTTGTACAGTTTTGATAATCCATTGAGGGGTAGTGTAGAGTAGGTCCATCAAGGTGAGGCATCGGGTTTTATGTTGAGAGATAGGGATGTGTTGTTCTTAAAGATCATTTATGTATACGTACAAATCAACAGTTACATAGTAAAATCCTCCATCAGGCATACTAAAGTCCACTTTTAGTCCACCTAGGTAGTAATAAGATGTATCAAGAGCTCAGACAGTTATATTGATGTCATGCATGAAAATAAGTATATGAGTTTATCTCTAGGTGCTTATTGTGTCTGTAAGTCAAAGTGGAATATTAAGTTCATTCAGGGTTACTTCTACCCATTCAAATACCATAGTGGAAATAGGATAGGGTGATCATGGACTTCGTGATTGGGTTATCAATGACTAAAAAGAGACATGACACAATATGGGTTATAATAGACCAGTTAACCAAGTCATCTCATTTCCTTCTAGTTCGGATGGACTACACCTTGGAGACGCTAGCTCAATTGTAGATTCGTTAAATAGTGAGGTTGTATGAGGTACCAAATTCAATCATATCTGATAGATATTTATGTTTCAATTCTCAATTTTGAAAAGTTCTTTATGATTTGTTAGACACCAAATTACACTTTAACATCGCCTTCCATCCTTAAACGGATGACCAGTCAAAGTGAATCATTCAAATTCGGCCAAGGAATATGTGGTCGCGGGTGTATTGAGTAGGAAATCAATGTTAGAATTGTGGGCTTTGTTAGCACGTCTGATCTTCTCTAGAGATGATAGTCTTTTGGCTGAGTTTTGAGTGGAGCAAGAGTTAGTAAGCATATTTAAAAGGTTGTACAGTTCTGACAATTGATCGAGGGGTTGTGTAGAATAGGTACATCGAGGTGAGGCATTGGGTTTTATGTTGAGAGATAGGGATGTTTTGTTCTTTAAGGATCATTTATGTATACCTACAAATCAACAGTTACATAGTAAAATCCTCCATAAGGCACACTACAGTCCACTTTCAGTCCACCTAGGTAGTAATAAGATGTACCAAGAGATCAGACAGTTATATTGATGCCATGCATAAAAAAATAAGTATCTGAGTTTATCTCTAGGTGCTTATTGTGTCAGTAAGTCAAACTGGAATATCAAGTTCATTCAGGGTTACTTCTGCCCATTCAAATACCTTAGTGGAAATAGGATAGGGTGATCATGGACTTCGTGATTGGGTTATCAATGACTAAAAAGAGACATGACACAATATGGGTTATAATAGACCAGTTGACCAAGTCATCTCATTTTCTTCTAGTTTGGATGGACTACACCTTGGGGACGCTAGCTCAATTGTAGATTAGTTAAATAGTGAGGTTGCACGAGGTACCAAATTCAATTATATCTGATAGATATTTACGTTTCAATTATCAATTTTGAAAAGTGCTTTATGATTTGTTAGATACCAAATTACACTTTAACATCGCCTTCCATCCTTAAACGATGACCAGTCAAAGTGAGTCATTCAGATTCGTAAGAATATGCTTAGGTGTACCACTATAGACATTAATGGTAGTTGGAAGGATCACTTACCACTGGTAGAGTTCACTTATAATAACAATTATCAGTCTAGTATCTAAATGGCTCTATATGAAGCTTTATATGGACGTAAGTGGAGGACTACTCTTTGTTGGTCAGAGCTCAGTGAAAGGAAGATAATTTGTCCTGATATGATTAGAGAAACTGAAGAGAAGGTTTGGTTAATCTAGAGTCGTTTGAGAGAGGCCTTTGATAGGTAGATATCGTATACAAAATTCAAACACAAGGACATCAAGTTTATATTTAGTGGTAAGGTGCTCCTCAAGGTATCCCCATAGAAAAAGGTACTTCGATTTAGGCGCAATGAAAAGTTGACCCCACTATTCAAAGGATCTGACGAGGTACTTGAGAGGTTGGACCGGTTAGCCTTACCACTAGAGTTTGAGCATATTCATAATATATTCCATGTTTCCATACTCATAATATATCATTATGATCTTACCCATATAATACATTTAGATGAAATCAAAGTGTATCAAGACAAGACATATGAGGAAGAGCTGATAAGTATTTTAATGAAAGATGTAAAAAGTTAAGGAATAAGAGGATTCCTTTAGTGAAGGTTTTTTGGAGAAACCATGTTCTCGATGAGGCAACATGGTAACCGTATAGGATATGCAGCTTCAATATCCACATCTCTTTTACCTAGGTAAATTTTGAGAACAAAATTTTTGTTAGGAGGGAGAGTTGTAACACTTCAAATCCCAGGTTAGTAGTTTCAGGCTAACCTGAGATGGTTTTGGAAAACCCCAATAACATTTTGGGAAGCCTTAATCCTAGTTTGAATTAAATTGGGCTTGGTTTGAGCACAAATATCCATAATGATGGCATTTTTAATCTTAAAGTAAAAAAGGAAGAACCAAGGGAAAATTTCCCATAATTTGAAACAAATGTTGAATTCTTTTATTATGGGTGATGTAATAGACAAAGGGAAACCTCATCTTTTCCCAAACTCCTTAGCCTCTTTTCCTTCATTCTACATCTTCTTCTTCTTCTACACTAGAAGATTATAAAAGGTTGAAGCTTTGTGACCTTGCAAGCTTAGTCCAAAAATACCAAGGTAAGGGTGGTGATCTCCTTATCGTTAGCTTCTCTTCAAGCCCAAGATATCATTTTTTGGTTATAGTAACCATAAGTGGGGTTTATGAAACTATAGGTTTCTAACTCATTTTTATAGATTCAAGCTCTATTAAGTGTTTTTAGCTTTATTTTAAGTTCCCAAATGAGTTAGTAACTCATTTTTTTTGTTTATGATTAATGAAAGAGGTTGGAGAAAACACAAAGATCAAAGGCAAAGAGAAGTTGGTTCTTGGCTGAGTTGAAGGTGTTTTTCAACAACCAAAGACCAAGGTAACACATTTCTAACTCTCATATACCATATATGAGTCATTGCATGCACTTGGTAGCTTGTATGAGAACGTGATGCATGTAACTCTATCTATGGTATATTTTAATTTAATGTGTTGTACAATAGGAAAATGACTCTTTATGATCCCTATCAACTTATATAAGACTTAAATAACATTTAAAGGCCTTAGAGGAGAAAACGGTAGAATTAGGTGTCATTTTTGTGCTCAAAATAGTATATTTATTGGCTTGGGTATCATTACTGGATGAACAGTACCGATATTGTTTTTCAGATAGCCTAAAATAAGGGATTTTTGGCTAGGAGTATTTATACATGTTCTTTGGGTATCAACATTATTTTTTGGATATTGATACTTAAGGGTGGAGTATCGGTACCATGTTTCGATTTTAGAAAGCCTATTTTGGTATCGATACTAGGTGTGGGGTATCAATACCCTAAGTAATGGTATCAATATTGAATTTATTTTTAAAACATCGAATCAAATTTTGGTTTGATACTTAGGACTGTATCGATACCCTAGTACATAAGTATCAATACTCTAATTGATGGTACCGATAATGTCATGTTTTATCAGGTTCCAGTAGCCAGTTTTATTATTGGTACCAAGGGTGACTACCGATACTCAAAGGTGAGTACCAATACTAAAATGCTTAGTAACGATACCCTCATTGTGAACTGGGTAAGAAGCTCAATTTGAATCAAGGGGTTTAGAAAAGAGGTCTAATAACACTAAAACTTTACTAATAAAACTACAAGTGAGAACAATTAATGAAGGCATCTACAACTAGAAATAATATGAATTAAGATAACATAAAACTAGCCAATGTGTGACGCTCAAGAAATAATCAGGACACCTGAGTTACTTTATCATTATGATGTTCGTCTTTCACATTTAGAATATCCGGATCTCACCCTAGGTAATGTTATAGATATAGAATTTATTTTTAAAACATCAAATCAGATTTTGGTTTGATACTCAAGATTGTATTGATACCTTGGTTGACCTACTTCAATTATTGGTCAGGCATAGATGTCCCATATACTCACGAGGAGTAGGTCGACCAGGTGTATATTTTCGATACAAAAATTTTGGATCTCACCCTAGATAGGCTATAGGGGTATGTCTCGAGATGTAGTTAACCCTCCGACCACACCATGATGCCTACCTCAGCATGTGTGTTTAGCATACTTGTATACTTATGTTTCGCTTTCTAGCATAACCATGTAGAGGACGCATATAGTATAGTTTAGTTATTAGTCTGGAACTAAGCTTGTGAGCTCAGCGTTAGAAATCTATTTCCTTGTGTAGGTTCTTAGGAGAAGCTTATCGCACATATGATATTCCAGACTTTCTACAGCAACAACAGAGTACGTCTTGAGTCATTTATTAGAGGGCATGTACTATTTATAAACCTTTATGTATTTGAATCGTAACTCTATTTTGAAATACTTGATTTGTATTATTTAAAATGTATTTGGAAGTTCAATGTTTTTGTAAATTTGATGCTTATGTTTATACTGTAAGATTTTATTTGATGGTATTTATACAAGGATTTCTATGTGTTTTAACGAAAAATTTTGGGTTAGTCATTTCAGTGGTCCAATGTAATGCTCTAGTTGGTCGTCTTTCGGGTCGGATTAGATTAGAGTGTTACAATGTAAGCAATCACTTAAAAAGAATAATAAATAAAAGTGTAAATTAGCTTAAATTATAGGCCCATAATCTAATACCATTTAAAGCTAAATGAATGATTGATAATAAGATTAACTATAAAATAAAACTTTAATAAATCAACAATGCCGAAATTACGTCACTTTATCAATTTAAAGAGATATTAATTAATTGATAAATTAATAAATTATTAATTTATAGATATTTTTTTGATTTAACGAACTTATATTATTTTTCATTAATAAAACATATACATTGTATTGACTAATTTAATAATGTTCATTTACAATGTCACTAATTAAATATAATACAAACCCCTAAAAAATTAAGTTTATTGTAGTACATAGCACTAGTCAGTAGCCTCAAGGAAATTAAATGAAGGAACCACTGAAGAATACATTCTTGAACTTGATACGATGATTAATGACATTGGGTACTTTAACAAAATGGTTGTCAATCAACTATTGGATTATCTGGGTAAAAATGATACATGTCCAGAGATCCAAAGTTTAGAAGAAATTATAGCTAGTGTTATTGAAAATCTGTTGAAGATGAAACTAAAGATGATATAATGACTTTATAACCAATTGTGCAGAAGGAAGCACTCAAAGCAGTAACAACTATTCACAATTTTTTATTGTAGTACGAGAACACAACACTTGAACTTTTGGTTGCAGTAAGGAAAGTTAGAGATGAAATACAATAGATTCAAATTTTAAGGAGAAGAAAAAAAAATAGAATCATATTTTACTATGTTGTCCTGCTTATATTTTTAATTTTATAGAATTATTAATTTATAATATTGAAAGGATCATATATTTATATAAGGGTCTTCCGGAAAATTATTATATTATTAATTTATCAAAATTATTAATTTAGACCTTTAACTGAAGTCGAATTGAGAAAAAAATTATTATTTTGGAAATATTATTAATTTATATTAATTTATAGAGGTTCTACTGTATATTATGCCATATTAACATTATTCATGAATGTAGTGTAACCCCCTCAAACCGATAAGGGTAACCCGATCCGATCTGGAGTGTCACATTAGGGCCACCGGAGCGACCCATTGTAAAATAGCGGAAGATTTAAAACTTTTTATCAAAACTTGTAAACTTATAAAATTTTTAAATAGGTATACAGAATTAAAACAGATTTTCAGACTCTTATATAAAACAAAACACAATTACATGCCCCCTAATCACATGTACCCGTAAAACCAGTAAAAAGATATAGATCTTTTAAAACATATTTTTAAAATATGAACACTACCCCCATCCGTCAAGGCCAATATGTGTAGGTTCCTCAGAACCATACACCCACCGTCAAGTCCAGTAAGGCCCTGAGCCGAGGAGCCGGTAAGTAAGGCCCTGAGCACACAGCCGAGGAGCCTCCAGGTATTCTTCCTCTAACATTACCCCCCAAATAAAACATATTCCGTCTGTAAACGAATATATAAAAAATCAAATCATAATTCACGTCAAGTATCATATCAAAATCCAGGTCAAGTATCAGATCATAATCCAAGTCAAGTATCATATCAGAATCCATGTCAGATATCAGATCAGAATCCATGTCAAGTATCAGATCAGAAATCAAATCGAAAATCAAGTAAACTATTTATGTGAGTAGGGAACACACCAGAATTTACAGATAGTATTCAAAGATATTGGATAATCTTAACAAGTATAGGAACACGGATCTTCAGTATACCGATAGAATATCAGAATTCAGAATTACTATTGGAAGAGTTCAATAACTGACAGAATCATCAGTTCTTCAAATGTGACTTGAGCTGATAAGGAAGAAATAAAGGTTTAGGACATTTACATTCTATGTCGATTGATCAGATTATCGGACAACTCTTAGATGAATAGTTCCATAACTAATGCTTGTCGATTGGTCAATTCATTATTCTTCTAGGGTATTTACTCTTTAATACCACAAATTCTTGTCCATAGATCATTTTTTTGAAATCATCGCTGAATAGATCTTCCAATGTCTTTATTTCATTTCCACGCTTCCACAATATCATGTAATGCTGACGTATTTGATTATTTTTTTCATAACCCATTGTAATTGTACACTATGTAAACTCATCAGAGTTTTCAGACTTATCCAAATCACTTACTAAATCCTCAGTCATTGAGGTTACCTAGTTTATTTAGCAATCATGTCCATTCCAGTTACTTCGGATTTTCAGAGTAATTCAAATGTTCCTGAATTTTAGATACATGTTGTACTTCTGTTCCTCTCAATTTGGTATTCGTGGTTGATTTGTCGAACAAACATCCAATTCTTAGTACTGAATGCGATCTAGAGTTGAGCTGAGCTGAATACTTCCAAAATTATGTACTGAAGACGAACATGCATTCAAGTAATATCTATGCCATCCAGGTATTGACATAGCTTTAGGGTTGATCTACTCATTTAAATTATGTTCCATTACTTTTAAAGGTAGTCCAACACTATACTTATTTGGATTCCTTAATTAATCCAAGACATTTACGTAGTTTAGGCCATAAGGTTATTTTGGTAATTTTGGTGTTCAGTTTTATTCATTCATTTCAGAGCTCGAGGTTATCAATAATTCCTGAGCTTGGTGATATTCTTGGGTTATTTCCATTACAGGGGTATTCTGGTCATTCTACAGATCCAATGTATTTCAATCATTTTCTTTCATCTGTCTTATTATTTAATTCCAATTTATCATCTATTTCAGTTCCTTCGAACAATTCTGATAAAAGAGCACCCCGATAAATTGTTCTTCAGGTATTTACTCGTAACTCGGATATTTTTGGGTCAAGTGCCTTCTAAGATTTTTACCAACGGAATATCAAGAATTTTCTGCACTAAGTTAGGATCTTAACAATAAAATTCTTACTTAATCGAGTTAAGAACAAATCCTTAAAGTACTTTCTCATTCAGGGTCAACTCGGACTATTTTACCTCTCAGGGGCATTTTTGTAATTTTCTAACCAGATAATTTCGATATTAGCTCTTAACGAAAATAATTATAATTTAATGATCTTATGGTCAATTGCTTTCCCGAACATTCTCTGATCTTGAAATTATTCCTTAACAAACTTCTAGCATCTTTGTAAACAAATTATCCAAATTTTCTAAACAAACCATTATTTCTTATGCACATCTGTAATTATATCGGATCAATATGTCTTTTCAGAGTTATTAAAACTTACAGGGACAATTCTTGTCATCCTACAACATAAGGGTATTTTCGTACTTTTACCCTACCGGAGTATTCTCATAATTTTCCATCCAAGTACTTTGATGATATAAAATATAAGTTACAAATCCAAGGCTAATTTCTTTATCACCAATCACAAACTTGTAATTTAATTCTAACAATTCCTCAATCTCTTATATTAGTCATTGATCCGTATTCAGTTACATAATTTCTACCACATTCATATCGAGTATATAAATTATTCAAGTTCGCAAAAGTGATCAACATTATCTTATTCATGCATTTACCAATATCAACATGTTCCATAAAGCATAAAGAGGTAGTAAAGTATTACCTCGATTTCGTGCAATACTAATCGACCATTAAATTTCATTCGAACGCCATCGATACTTAATTCAACTTCCAATAATTCTTCAAATACATAACAATATAAAATTTATCAAAAACGGAGCTTAATTCTGAAAAACGGATCGAATCGGGTGATTAATCAGTGAAAAACAGCTTACCGGGTTTGAATTTGGTGAAACGGACATCGGAATCGGACTCAGGACGTCAACAAAACCCAAAATATTACTATTGAATTCCAACTCACCAACTTGATTTCTAGCTTCCAATCTTTTCTAACGAACACGGACAATCTATCGTGCAAATACGACTTCAAATAATTTTCCTCGCCATAAAAATAACTTATTAGAATCTAATTAATGATTTGGGGACCCAATTGTTAAAACTAAAAACTTTAAGAGTCAATATAATTTTTTAATTAATAAAATTAGAGACTAAATCGATCTTAATAAAACCATTACACCATAATCATAACAATATGAAAGCTAACAGACAAGGTTGAGCTTTTAACAACTTGGATGGCTTACCTTGTAATTTACCCATTGCCAAGAGTATTGTTCCACCGTCAGAATTAGGGGTGTTCGCGGTCGGTTTGGATCGGTTTTTGGCTAAAATTTCATCCGATCCGAAAGTATAAAAATTTGCGGTTTGGATCGGTTTGGATGTTTCTAAAAAAATCCGATCCGATCCGATCCAATTAAATGCGGTTTAGATTTGTGCGGTTTTTGGATTCTAATTTTCAAAATTATATCATCCCAACACAAATGGTTTTGCTTTCCAAATTCTCCACATGTTTCAATGCCGTGACCTGCAATTAGGCATTCCAGATTTCCAGTACTATAAACAGATCATTTCTATGGAACATAATTAAATATGCATAAAAGGTTCCCTTCTATGCAATTATGCATTCCATTTCCAGTACTGTAAACATTCACCAACACCTAAAAAAACAGATCATAACATTCAATGTAATGAAACAAAGAAGCAGATTACCACTACACTGCTATCAAGTTCCAACTTTACAGATAACAGGATGCAGTAGCACAAAAAAGGATCTTGCTCTGTCATAAATAGACTCATAACAAAGCAATTTTGCAAAAAGAGCGAAAGAGAAACATAAATAAATAAACAAAGCACATGGTACAACTATGAAGACGAAACCATTTGCTTGAAATCTGAATCGATTGAATTTCATCATCACAGATAATCATACTTCTAATTTACTTCAACAACTCGTTAATCCCAACCCCAGAAGGATTTGAAAACAAGAAGAAAATTCCTATTAAGAAACAAATATCACCGATGTTGCTCCACTTTCAGATAAAACCCACCGTTATTTTGCACAAATAAAAAAAGGTAATCGAAAAGTACCGAAATTAAATTCAAATTCTAACGAATTGCCAAAAAAATTGATTAAAATATGAACAAGTAAAGAACGAAATAGCATTTAATTGAACAAAGAGAAGATGCTATACCTGAAAGCCAAGACCCCACAAAGAAGAAAAAGATTCGAGCACCGTTGCTGAAAATAAGAGAGACAGAGAGAGAAGAGGAAGCGAAACACTAGCGTAGCGTGTAAGAGAGAAGAAGATATACTATGGAGCGAAGAGGCGGAGTAAATTGGGAAAAATGTGCTAGGTTTTAGTTTTTGGTCAGAACATCAAACGGTGTCGTTCTGCTAGATAACTAAATATCGGTTCGGTTCGGTTTGGATCGGTTTTGGATGTCCAAACCAAAACCGAACCGATCGAATTTGTAAAAAAAAACCAAACACACCAAATCGGTTTCGGTTTTTTTCGATTATCGGTTTTTTAAATCAGTTTTCGGTTATTTTTTTGGTTAGATTGGATCTGAACACCCTCAGTCAGAATCTCTAAAATGCATTCATATCAAGCTCCCAAACTATTTCCAAAACTACGTAGTTTTGGTTAATATGTATCCATTTATAAGCCAAAAATCTCCTTGCATTTCTCATTTATTTAACATTTCATTTCCTTTTACTTTTTACCAACGAAAGACTCTGTATGGAAGGTAGAGAAGCTTCGTCGACCGGCCACCAAACTCCGGTAACCACCACGTCGACCGTCGTCTTTGATCGTCGATCTAAGCCCAAACTTTATCATCCAAAGCATCTTGGTCTCCGCATCAAAAATTCGGCCTTCGATAGTCGAGAAACCCCGTGGATAGCAGTAGATCTACAAAAGAAATTTCGATCTTCATGAGCTTCAACCACTCCGATCTTCTTCATCATCGTTGGACGGTGTTGCTTTCGATATATGTTCTTCTTGTCATCGATCACTCGGCTTAATGGGGTTTTCATTGGAACGTTAATCCAAGAACGATAGGATGGTTGGGTCGGGTTTACGAGTTTCAGTTTATTTTTTTTCTACCGAGCAGTTCCTCCCATGACGGTTCTGGTAGTTGATTTGCTTCCATAAGAAAGCAAGAAAACTGCTCACGATGGTGAAGCTATCGAGCAAGGATGTATGTGGCTTTGGTTGTTTATTAATGCTCTGTAATATAAAAGATTGGTACTACTATTTTATGAGATAACGAAGAAGATTACAGACAAAACAAATCTAATTTGCAGGACCTACTAGGCCACTATGATACCATAAGATATGATTTATTATTGGGTAGATGAAAATTATACTTCATGAATTGGAGTGTTGCATGTAGAATCACAAGATGATTGAATTTATTGAATGGTTTTAGTAGTTAATGATAGTATTATTTTCTTTTGGGATCTTGAGAGTTCGATGCATTGTCAATAACTTAAAAAACTTAAAACAATTATGAATATATAATATCTTTTAATTGGAATATTAAAAAATCAAACAATTTAATTCATTATAAACGATAATTCATCATGTTTATCAGATTATTAATATTTTATTACTTCGGATTGTTTTAAAATACAATAGGATGACGAACCATAAACAATAAGTAAACAATATGTTGGGTATATTTAGTAGATAGTTTACATTCACAAACAAATATAACAACGTTGAATACTGGTGAGTTTCATGTTTTTTTCACTCCTCATCCATCAATGGCAAATTTGTTCCTGTAGGTAGCAAAGACGCGCATTCAAGCGATGAAAAATAGAATTTCCGAACGATAAAGATGCGATTCAGTATGAAGTTTGTCCCTGTGGAAACTTTTGGCGTACAAATTGTAAACACAATATACGTACTTTTATACTGACATCTTGTATTTGAGGTATTCCTCAACTGTGAGAGGTTTAGGGCCACCAAACCAGTTGATCATGAATATATTTTCCGCCTCGAGCTTGAAGATCCGAAAGTCATGGTTCTTAGGCCACTCTGTCGATCAGCGATTGCGAATTCAGTCATTACACGAGAGGAAATGGAGTGAATGACAGTTGATCTGGAGTTCGGGTTAAGAAATACCTTTCATTTCTGGATGCTTTGCGAAAAGGGCAGCTTGAGCGAATTCCGATTCTTTCGAGTTTGCATCGACCGGTACCAACTAAAACATCAAGAAAAGAGTCGAATTCGGTTTAAGAATCATTACAAAAGGTCATTTCGTTCTTGTTTGATTTCTTTCTGTTTTGTTTTAATATAAAAAACCAGCAAGACACTAGCATATTGTTTTAAATGATGAATCAAATTAACACACACACAGACACAGTTGTATATGGTAGTTATAGCAATATACCTTTCCTGTGAGTGTGATTTTGGAGCAAACAGGGTTCTCGGGGTCTGCTTTGCCGCAAGTTCCGATCGGATACTCGCTGATTGTGAGCGAGGAACGATGGTCCTTCAATGCATTTCTAGCTGTTGGATCGAGGGTAGTTAGGTAGAAATACGGGACGCCGGTGCTTTTGTCTGCTAGTCCATCGCTAAATGAAACAACATTCCTGCAGCACAAGTTCAAACAGTTGTTGAGTGGGAGAAAACGCAGGGTCATTAGACACTATCAAGTTTGACAAAGCTTGCCCAAATGGCGCTCCTTCCAATTGATTGATAGTGTACTGCAACAACAAAAACACATAACCCAAATTACAGTGTCAAAGAAAACAAGACAAGTGAGTGTTGTAATAATGGGAAAAGTGGAAGAAAGATTGTTACTTTAAGACCCCCCAGGTATTCTGGGAGACCAACCAACGAGCATAGGCAGCGGCATTATCTCTGTCAGGTTTCGATGAAGCTAACAACCTTCCCTCACAAAATATTGAAAACCCAGCAAAAGCAAAACCCAAAAACAGTAAACAGATTCGCTTTTCATCTTCTTCGTTTCTCTCTGACTGTAAGAAAATGAAGATAAACTGGTGTGGACAGCATCTGTATTTATGCTCAAAGTTTTGGTGTTTTAAAGACAGTTATGGGGGCAAAGGCAACGATTTTTTCGTTTCCTGTTGCTTATGCTTTCAAGTAATCTATTTGAACAAAGATTACGCCATTGAACTGTTTAAAAGATGGTGTTTTGCTTTTAATCTTAAACCGTCAAGAACACGATACGAAACAACCTTCTTGCTTCTTATGATTGCAACTTTTGTCAAGTCGCCATCTTTTGCTTAAGATAACATCTATATATATATAGTTTTTTATATATAATTAAACATGTCTAAAATATTCAGACTTCTATTGTTGAAGATTTGGCATTTGATACAATCTTACTAAATTTATTTAATATTTATATAAAATATTAGCATGTTTGTTGTACCTTCCACTCATCGTCGAAAAGTCCGAGAAACATGAAAAATATACTTATCGTCGACACAAAAAATAAATTTACCTAATTAAACCAAGGTACAGCAAATATGCTAATATTTTATATAAATATTTAATAAATTTACCTAATGAAAATAATCATTATTTTTAAATCACTAAAACAAATTTGATCTCATCCATAATGAAGTTCACGAGAACTAATTCTATTAGCTCACCAAATGCACATATATGCATGCCTCACAAATCACATAACATTTAGGAGTCACTCCTTACCATAGTAATCCGTCACTAGTTCGTCGCAAGCCAATGTTTGTTTGATAACATAAGTACAAATTAAATTTGTACTCACTTGATCTCCTTAGCTTGCAACCTTCCTTAGAATTTCCATTTCATCCTGAAGTTTTTCCTTAGCTTTAATAATATTTGATCTTGCTTTCAAGCACTCAATCTCTAAATAAACATCATTACTAAACATATACAAATTCAAACCAAATGTTAGAATTTACAAAGATAGGCATACTTTGGAAAATAAATTCCTAACAAATTTTTCGATGCTTATTCGATACAATTTCCATGTCACAACATAAATATTGCCTTTAATACTTCTAATTGACCAATCAAGTTCCATTTTATCCCAACTTCACAAAATATTTTCACTTAAGCTCCCAACCTTCCACATTTGTGATTTAAACCTCAACTTTTACAAGCTTACCAAAATAATCAAATTTCACATCCTAACTTCAATTTCAACACGTAAACATTAATTTCAATCATATCACAACAAATATTAAACAATTACACAACAATCCATAGCTTTTCCAAAATTTTTGATTTGGTCCACAACTTTTCAAAAATTCTAGAATGGTCTCCAAATTTTTCTAAGGTTTGTAGAATACTTCCTACATCATTTCCAACCCTTACATAATTTCTCCATAATTTTATCATCCATACAAGCCATGTCTGAATGTTCTAAAGTTTCTAGACTAGGTTTTTTTTATTTATGATTTTGCTCAATTTTGATTTGATTCAAGCATGAAATCAACCTCCATCCAACCTTAAAACATCAAAGCTCTAATCTAATTTCATCAAAACACAACGTTTCCCCAACTTATAGTTTGGTTGAATCTTAAAGAACAATTTCTAGGAAGATTTAACATGTTTTAATCATCATACAAGCTTGAAAATGAATATACAACCTCAAAAACATCAAGATTCATCATCAATTCCATAAACCCTAGAATTTATGATCTTTGAACAAAAACCAAATTAGTAAGCAATAATGGTACCAAATGATAGTGTTTTTCGAATAGAACAATTTTTTATTTAACGGCATGATCTAAATTCCTAATAAAATGGCTTGAAAAATCAAAAGATTTTTTTCTTACCTTGTCAAGGCTCACGGCACAACTTTAGAAAATAAATAAAATTCTCTTGAAAATTCTTCATCTTTCTTTATTAAATAATGAATTAAAAAATCATTAAACACTAAATTACCAATTTACCCTTAAAATTAAAATATTTTTACTAATTTACCCTTAATGAAACTTCATATTTACCATAAAACCAAGACAACTCAACCTTATCATCTTCCAAAAGTCAAAGATGAACAAAATATTTTACACTTTACCATTTTGCTCTAGTAATTTTCCAAAAATTACAATCTTGCCACTTAATCCAACGATCCAAATTTAACATGGAATTAAATCCTCAAATCCAATGGTTTATATTATTTTCCATCATTTTAAAATGTAGAAATAATATTTTTAAGCCTAATTTATTATCCTTCAAATTTTCCCAAAATTTTTATTCGATCCCAAAATTTCCAGTTTTTACACAATTTTCAGATCAAGAATATGATTTAAATAGAACTATACTCTCAAGAGTAAATGTTGAAAACATTTTGATGTTTCAATATAACAAATAAAATTAAATGAATTTTAAGATTTTACAAAAGATTTTCTAAGTATATTCGATATAATTATTCGAATATCAAAATATTACTCCAAGTCTTTCAAAGTTCATCTTAATCCTTACTAAAGTGTAAAATTGTGTTTTATACTTAAACTATTTTTTAAACAAATTTTACAAAGTATTTCGAGCCTTAATCGAGCCAAAAATATTTTCTTTTTAAAAGGGTTTCAAGAAAAACCAGATTCCCAGAGGGTACAGATACCCCCATGCATGTTTTGGCTCCGAGAGAAAACAGAATGTCCAGAGGGTACATATACCCCCCTCTAGGGGGTACTGATTCCCCCCTGTGTAACGGTCGAAATATTTGAATTTTACAATGCAGGAACTGATCCCCTATGAGGGGGTACTGATTCCCCCCACACTCCAAGCTGTTTTATTAATTGTTTTCACACAATAACGGCTCCATTGACTCCACTAATGATACCCAACGCTCAGAATTAATTGAAGGAGTATTTAAACAAGCTTAGAAGCCATTGATCAAGAACAAGAAATAAGAAATCATTGAGAAACAAGAGAGAAAGCATCAAACACCAAGTTTGTGCAATTCAAGCCAATTTTCCTTCAATATTCATTTTGCTTTCAAGAACACTATTTGTACTCAATTGTATTCATTCTTGAGTGTTCTTTTCTTGTTCTAGAATTGTGCAAACATCTTTCCTTGTGAGGATTTCTGTAAGTTTGCAAAATTTGTATTTTTTTCTTTGGGAGAGAGTGTTCTCAAGAATTTGGGGTATAATTCTTGAGGGAGTTGTAAGGTTACTCTTTGTCCTCAAAAGAAAGACAAATTAGTGAATTTGTGGAAAATACTTAGTGTGGATAGCTAAGGTAGTGGACGTAGATTTGGTTGAGAAAGTCGAACTACTCTAAATCGTTGTGCAAATATTTTCAATTTTTTGCAAAAGCTTCCACTAAAATTTTTATTGCCAATTCACCCCCTCTTGGCCTATTACGTCGATCGATTAACTCAACAGTAAACTATTCATTTATGGAATAAAATTCGTTTTAAGAAATTACCACCTAAGTCCTTAAAATTTTCCTAATTTTCTATTTTAGCCATCAAACTTTCAAAATTTACATTTTGGTCATTAACTAAAATTTTGAGGTATTGCAAAAAATATATATAAAATTTATCCAATTATTAACTAAATGTAATATATGGCTTTTTTATCGTTAAATTTTATATTTGTATTTCACAACACATATGATGGTGTAGGCTTAGTGGTTAAGGCACACGCTTCATCTCCAAAGACTCAAGTCCCAGTTCTTTCAAACCCCCCTTAAAATGCATTCCTTTGTAATTTGTTTTCCATCCAACAAGGTGGACAAAAAAATAACTAAATATGTTAATGATTAAATTGATAAAATATATAAAATTGAGGATAAAATGTATAATTATATCAATTTTATAAGCTGCCACGTCAATACTTCTGTCGTGGTGGTTTGATTGAATGTATTTAAATATATGATGACCTAATTAAAATAAATTCAAAAATAGTGATCAAAATAAAAAAGGGAAATAGTTAACTGGTCAATAGTATAGTTTACTTTTTTTTATCAATAGTAAGAGGAGACTAAGAAATCCATGGTTATCAAAACCCGACCAACCGGTTGAACCGGAAACTAGTTGCTTGTCCGGTCTGGTCAGCTTCCAAAATCATTTCTGCAATGAATCGGTTGGAAACCAGTAGAACCGGTGTGAACCGGATGTGAACCGGCTCGAAACCAACAAAACCGATTTGAACTGTCGATTCTGTTTTAACTATTATTTTAACTATTTTTTAACTCCTTTTAATATTTTTTTCACGCTTTTTCCCTCTTTTTTATTTTAATCAAAATGTATGACTAATTGGTCTCTTTAGGACCTTGTTGGTTAGTGGTGCACTGGTGCTTGCGACTAAAAGATCTAACATGGTTCGAGCTTCGAGGGTCAATGAAGAAACCAAACTATGCAAAATGCATGACAAGCGTGATATTAGGGCGTGAGTTCCAACAATTATTTTAAGTATTTTTTATATTTTAAAATAAAAAATTTGTGGGTTTTAATAAATAAAAAATTAAATCGGATCGGGTCGGTTGGATTTTTTAATTGTCTATCGGGTCGGGTCGGGTAAAATTATAATTTCGTCGGGTCGAGTTACGGGTGAAGTACCATTTCTTTCGAATCGGGTATGTAGTCCAAAAACCCGACACATGCCTACTTGTGATATTTTTATACCTTTTAATATTGTAAACTTAAAAAAATTGTTATATATATATATATATTAATATTGTTTTGAATATTATGTAAAATTAAAAAAAATTATTTTATATAAACTAATTTAATCTGGTTGAACCGTAATTGAATCAATGAATCAATACCTTCACCAATTTGAAGTCGATCTGATTTTAAAAACATGGAAGAAATGAGATGTAGACATCAGATCAGCAACAAGGAAAGACTGTTTGTCTTGATTCCAGTTTCCAATGTGTTGACTCTGAATTTCCCTGGGGAAGCAAAAGAAAGCCGCCTCAAACATCTGAATTTCCGCAAAGATTAAAAATATTAAACCTTCCACGAATTCAAAAGAAAAAAAAAGTTTCAACTTTGAACAAAACAAGAAGGATGGGATTTCTCACCCACGGTGTTACTGGCATTGGTTTCATCTTGATCGGCTTCTGGGAATTCATCAACTCCTTAAACCCAACCCCAAACACCTATCCCTTTCCATTTTCTTCACCTTCAACCCAGATCAAGTCCACCTCTATTTCAAAAACTAAAGAAACCCCCTTTCCCTCATCTTCCATCCTTGTATCAATCTTTTCCCTTTTGATCCTCTTGAATTCCGTGGTTTCAATCTTTGATGCTCTCGGTTCAAAGGATCGGGTCGGGTCGGTGCACCAATTACAAGTCTCTCTCTCTTGCACTGCTTTTCTTGCTCTACTCCGCTCTGGGTGTTTTAAACAACAAGAAAGGTTCATGTTTTTGGCCTGATTCCCTTCATGAACTAGTTCTGCTTTTAGCTTTTGTTGAAGTGTTTTTGTTTTATTACTTGCAAAGAAAGGATACGAGTGGGATTGAGAATAGGTATTTTGATCTTTTTGTGTTCCCATAGCAATATGTGTGGTTTCTACAATGCTGGAATTGAGATCAAACAAGTCGATTTATTCGAAATCTGTACGAGGTATTGGGTTGATTTTACAGGGGACATGGTTTGTGCAAATGGGGTTTTCATTTTACACTAATTTGATGGTTCATGGATGTATTCTACATGAAAAAAGTAGAGGCAATTATACTATTAAATGCGAAGGTCATCCTGAGTATCACAGAGCAAGGGCTATTGCGACATTGCAATTCAACTGCCATCTTGCTTTGCTTGTGATTCTGGTTGTTTCAATGTTATCGGTTATCAGCAAAAGAAACGGTGTTGCTGTTGGCGTCGAAGGGGATGGTTTGCAGTACAGGCCATTAGGGGCAGAAATGCAGAAGATGGATAACAATGTGGGGAGTTTCACTTTGGATTCCGACGATCTCGACGGAGGGATTAAGGAACATGATTATTTGGTAAAAGAGAAGCCAGCTACTGTGGAATTGAGTGTTAATGACCATGGTTCACATGTCTGAGGTAAAACATTCAGTGGTTTCTTTATAGTGGCCGGGTGAAAAGCATTATAGTTCATTCTTTTGTAATGATATTAGTAAAGAACTGATGATTGACTTTGCATAAACAAATTGATATCTGTTTTGTGTGTTGTTTCATGTATTCTGTCTGATTATGAATCTTTTATGTTATTGCAGCTTTCGAGTTTAAAAATGTATCGAGTGGTTGCATATATGGTATGATCCTCCAATATACTTTAGAAAAATTTAGTCACTGCCCATGATCGACTAAGATTGCTTATAAGAGCATCCTAGGTTTGCAAAGAGCCTTTAAGTTGCATTCCTTCCTTCCTGCATATTTGAAGACTAAAATAGGCATTTAAACTTTTAGGGAAAGTAAAGAATATGGATGGTATGCATAGTTAACTGGTTTTATCTAGCATGCATTACCTTGTATAAATGTAGAATATGCAGATCACGAGGCACAACAGAAAAGAACCTGATCGATATTTTGTTGAAGGGGTTGTTATATGATCCCATCGATTGCATGAAGCCCGTGTGGCAACGGAACCGAGGAATGTATACATAAAAGGGAACCTTTTTTTCTTTCTATATCAACATAAACCATTGCAACCAAACTGTATCAAACAGTTCAAAGTAGAAAAAAAAAGCTTATTTAGAGTCTCCATTTTCGAGTTCACTTCTAGTTGTATAGAACTTGCAGAAAATTGCATAGACTAGTAAACTCAATGCACTTGCTAAGGCTAAAAGCCAGTAGTATTTATCGAGTCTGTCTTCTCTCATGTTATCAGAGAACCAGTTTTGTCTTCCTTTCGAACGTGTGAACGCTTCGATGACTGAAAACATCAAGGCACTCAGGAAACTTCCAAGCCCAAAAGCACTCGTTCACAGGACATTTACAGCACCAGCATCGACTTACACTTTCGTTCATCAGGCGCGACCCTGAGACATAAAGATAAGATCCGATCCTTCCATTCTACAATGACTCGCACAACTCTCCCCGAAAGGATTAGCTATAAGATCCACTTGCTCCCAGCATGTAAGACAAACAGTCCACATATATCTTCTCATGGATGGCTTTGTTTTGTTTGAAAGAATAAAAATAGCTCCATACCTGTGAGGACTTAACAACACACATACCAACTGGAATACTCATTGGGCAAGAAGCCATCATCAATCTAGCACACCTCTTACTGCTAACAGAACCTACACTCACTACCTCTGCATCTTTCTCCCTTACATCAAATGAAAGGATCCACCAAAATCTTAAGATGGAAGTAGCGATCAGTCGACATTCAAAAACAAAAGTAAAAACTCATATCACTCCGCTTAATCCACCACCTATCCTAGACCAGTCCCATCCATCATAAACTACACACTTTCAGATCCAAATAAAAAAATCATTCTGCACGCATCTAACAAACATGATCTGAACTAAATGCTAATGAACCATCGACAAACAAATATTACTTCAATGCAAAAGAGGTGATTGACAGTTTCAACTTCCTTACGGAAAAAAACACAGACAATAATCCGACCTTGTCATCCCATTTTGGCTAACTCAGCCGAAGTCAGAATTCTGTTCAAAACAACCTTCCATACGAATGTTGATACCTTAAGAGGCACATTATTTTCCCAAACAAGAGTCCATATATCATTCCTTTCGGACTCCTGAATTACGATGTTTTGGCATAATACTTTTGGAGAGTATATTCGATTAGACGAACCCACCCATCTTAGACATTCCGAAGGCAAGCTCCCTTGAACAGCTCGATTTAGCATATGGATAAAGGCTACCTAACTATTAAACTCCCAAACCAACATATCCCTGCTTATTTTGATATTCCAAAACCAAACACCATTAATCTTGGAACCGAAATCTGAAACATTTCCAGATTTTTTAAGGCCAGGACAAAGATAAAAGGAAATGAGACTCTCAGCGATGGCAAATCATTCCAATTATCATTCCAAAATCTGTGAGCTTGCCATCTCCTAGCACTATTATGAATTCGCTTACAATCGAGCTATTAGACCCAGCCATCGGTTGCAAAATATTCCTCCAAACCCATGGCGACTTCCTCGCCTAAATCGACCTTGGTAACAACAAATTATGCTGGAACCCATGCTTAGCAATCACAACCTTCCTCCACAAACTCTGGTTCTTTACCAAACCGTCACAACCATTTGTTTAAGAGGGAACGATTTTTTAGGCGTAAATCAATCAAACCAAGCCCTCTTTGACTCTTTGGTTTACACACTTGATCCCATTTTACCCCGTGAATGGATCTTTCGTTGGACGTGTTGCGGAATACGGCTATCGGGTAGAGCAAAATCGTAACTGATAATTTGAGAAAATAAAAATAAAGATAAAGAAGACACAAATTTTACGTGAAAACCCCTAAATAATATAGGGTAAAAACCACAGACAACGGTAGAAGAATTTCACTATGAGAAAATAGGAATTGCAACATCTCTCGATCTAACAAGGAGAAAACAATGACAATTCTCTCTTGATAAAAAGGAGAAAATAACTCCCAAGAAAACTCTCTAAATTCTCTAGTTTTGGGAGAAAGCTATAATGATTTGGGATGGTTTTGAAGCTTAATGGGTTAGGGTATCTATAGTTGAAGCTTAAAGATAATCTTGTAAATACCCTAAAGTACAATGACTAAATGTGTAATTTTACCATTGCCAAAAATCAACAATTGCTAGCTACTTTTCGTTGCCATTAATTGTACACTTTCGGTGCCATCCAAATTTGACAATTAATTTGTACTTTCAACAATCTCCCATTTGAAGATTTGATTGGAACAATCATATCTTCACACCATTCTTTCTACATTGTACCATTATGTTGCTTACGCTTCTGACAGGCCACAATAGGATCGACACCAAGTAAATTTATCAACATTGATCGCCTTCGTCATGAAATCCGCTATGGATCTTCTGCATATCTACCGTTCATTCTTCCACCTTTTCACGAATGAAATGCTACTGAACTCGTATGTGCTTTGTCCTTGAATGAAATGTTGGATTCCTTGCTAGATGCAAGACACTTTGATTGTCACAAAACAGAGAGGCATACTCTTGATTGTGGCCAAGCTCCTCCAATAACATCTTCAACCAGATTGCTTCTTTACTGGCTTGTGTAGCTGCTACATATTCTTCTTCTGTTGTGGATGTAGCCACAACTGACTGCAATTTCGAAATCTAGCTTACAACTCCACCAACAACTTTGAACACATATCATATAGTAGATTTGTTTTTATCCAAATCCCCTGCATAGTCAGAATCGACATACCCATTGATAAGTAAGTTTGATCCTTCATAGCATAATGCAAATTTGAGGTCCCTTTGATGTATCTTAGGATCCTCTTTACTGTATTCCAATGCTCTTTGTCTGGATTCGACATGTACCGACTAACCACTCCCACTGCTTGTGCAATGTCTGGTCTTGTGCATATCATAGCGAACATTAAACTTCCCACTGTCGATGCATACGGTACTTGAGAAATCTCCATCATCTCTTCTTCACTGCTAGACTCATACTGGAGGATAATTTGAAGTTAATAGGAAGAGGGGTAGAAATTGGCTTACAATCTTGCATGCTGAATCGTGACAAGATCTTCTTCAAATAATTCTTTGTGAAAGCCAAATCTTTCTATTACTTCTGTCTCGATGAATTTTCATCCCTAAATCTTGTTTGTTGATCCCAAGTCCTTCATTTCAAATTCCCTAACCAGTTGTGCCTTCAATTATTCAATATGATCTTTGTTGGGTACTGCAACCAACATGTCATCCACATACAACAGTAATATAACAAAATTGTT
Organism: Hibiscus syriacus; assembly: GCF_006381635.1. Taxonomy (NCBI): domain Eukaryota; kingdom Viridiplantae; phylum Streptophyta; class Magnoliopsida; order Malvales; family Malvaceae; genus Hibiscus; species Hibiscus syriacus. The sequence goes on from NW_024063472.1 coordinate 1,113,870, forward strand.
ATCACCAGACCTCTTGAAATAAGCACAAGGGTCTGTATTAAGTCTGTTGTATCCAAGGCACATAATGAATGAATAAAATCTCTTATACCAACACCTCGGCGCATGCTTTAGACCGTACAGAGATTTGTTCAACCTGCAAACCAAGTTCTTCTTTTCTTTTTCTTCAAAACCTTCAGGCTGGAGCATGTAAATCTCTTCTTCAAGAGTTCCATGAAGAAAAGCTATTTTAACATCTAGCTGCTCTAGATGTAAGTTCAATGTAGTACACATTTCCAAGACTACTTGAACTGTTATTAGTCGAACCACAGGAGAAAATATTTCATTGAAATCAATACCTTCTTTTTGAACATATCCTTTGACCACCAGTCTTGCACGATACCTCTCCACTTGATCGTCACCGTTTCGCTTGATTTTGAAGACTCATTTGTTACTAATTGGCTTCCTTCCTTATGGTAGTGGCACAAGGTCCCATGTATTATTTTATGAAGGACTTCAATTTCTTCTTGCATCGCCATCATCCACAGTGAAGCATCTGAGCTATTTATTGCCTCTTGATATGTTGATGGCTCACTGTCCTCTGTTAAAAGGTAGTTTGCAATATTTCCTTCTATAACAAAATTTGAGTACCAATTGGGACGTCTTCTCACACGATCTGATTGACGAGTTGTTGGAGCTTCAGAACTCTCTGGTTCTTGTTAATCATGTGCTAGTTCTGCTTCAGAAGAATCTCCTTGTTCAAACTTCTTTTCCACATGTATCTGTGTAGTCTCTGACTTTTAGTGCTATCATCTTCTTCTTTTCTTTGTAGTTTATCTTCTACAAAGATAACATCCCTGATGATGACCATTTGCGGGTAGTGGGATCCCACAAGCGATGCCCCTTTACACCATCAACATACCCCAAGAATTTGTATTTCCTAGATTTTGGATCCAACTTTGAAATTTATGGGGAGTTGTACATCACGTACACAATACTTCCAAATACATGGAGGTTTGACTAAATCAGCTGGTTTACCAGTCCACATCTCCATTGGTGTCTTCAGCTCTATTGCAGTTGATGGAGCTCGATTTACCAAATAGCAGGCAGTATTGACTGCTTCTGCCTAGAATGATTTTTCTAGGCCTGTATCCCTTAACATTGCTCTTCTTCTTTCTAACAAGGTTCTGTTCATCCGCTCTGCCACTCCATTTTGTTGAGGAGTGTTCGCCACTGTGAATTGCCTTTTGATGTTTTCTTTTCTGAAAAAGTCATAAAATTCTTCACTTGTGTATTCTCCTCCATTATCTGTTCTGAATCACTTGATCTTATTTCCAGAATCAAGTTCCACCCGCACTTTGAAGTTTTTGAAAGTTGAAAACACATTTGACTTCTTCTTAATAGGGTACACCCAACATCTCCTGGAGTAGTCATCAATAAATGAGATAAAATATTTTGCTCCACCTAGGGATGTAACTGGTGCTTTCCATACGTCAGAATGAACAAATTCTAGAACATTTTTGCTTCTAGAATTTGACGTGTTGAATTTCAACCGGTGCTACTTACTTGTTATACAATGCTCACACAAAGTAAGTGATACCTTTGTTAAGCCTGGAAGTAGTTTTTTCTCCACAAGGACTTTCATTCCTTGTTCTAACATGTGTCCAAGTTTTTGATGCCACAACATTGCAGAATCTGAACTACATGAGGCAACAGAGGCTTCTGCTTCTAGCAAAGTCTCTCCCTTCAGCATGTACAAGTTTGATGCTATCTTTTCGTCTTTCATCACCACAAGCGCTCCACGGAACACCTTCATGATTCCTTCCCATGTTTCAATCTTGCTTGCATTATTATCCAATAATCCGTAGGATAATAAATTTTTCTTCAGGCCTTTCACGTGCCGCACATCTCGAAAATTTTGATTGTTCCATCATACATCTTCAATTTGACGGTTCCCACGCCAATGATCTCTAAGGCATGATCATTGCAACTATACACAGATCCTCTTGAGACAGGTTCATAATGATGGAACCATTCTCTTCTTGAGGTCATGTGATATGTTGCTCCCGAATGAATGAGTCTAACAACATAGAGCATCTCCATCATCTGAAGTGTTTGCAATATTACCTTGTGGATTAGAGTTTTTATTTAGACTCCAACAATCATTCTTCAAGTGACCATTCTTTCCACAGTTATAGCACTTTAAATTCTTTTTGCTTCTCGACTTTGATCTACCATGTTTGTGACTACTGCTTTGGCCACATTCTGTTGATCTCCCTCTCATCGGTGTTAACGCTTCTGCTTGTTGCAGATTTACTTGTCTGTCTTCCTTGTTCTTGCCCCGATTTTCTTCTTGTAGAACAACAACTGCAACGTCATCAAAGACTAGACTGGTGACATTATTGTTTGTCAAGTTGATGATGAGTTGATCATACGAATCCGGTAGACTTCGAAGTTGAAGTTCAACACGTTATTTTTCTCCTATTTTACAGCTTAAGGATGTAAGCTGAGAAAATAAAGTGTTCAGTGTGTTTAAGTGTTCCGTCACTGAAGTAGATTCTGGCATACGAAGAGTGTACAATTTTCTCTTAGGAAAATTTTTATTGTGCAATGATGTGGCCTCGTACAATTTGGTGAGGTGATCCATATCTCCTTAGCTGTATTCTCCTCCTCGATGCTTGACAATACTTCATCTGCTAATGCAAGATGAAAGTTTTCCATAGCATTCCCGTCCATTTCGATCTATTTGTTGTCATCTTGAAATCTACCGGCCTTTCACTGATTCCTGCTAGACAACCGTCTTTCCTCAGGATGACCTTCATATTTAATTTCCACAATGAGAAATTTCTCCTATTAAACTTTTCAATATCAAATTTCTTTGTCAAAGTTTCTATTACGGATAGCTCCTATTACGGATAACTCTTATTACGGATAACTCCCACTATTTCACTATCGTGAATAGTTATATAGAACCTTCAAAGAATGGTAATACCTTTTACTTTCTTATGTTGGAGGATCCACCTTTTGGTGGCAACCACAAAGACAATAAGTAGATATTACACACTCTAATCTGGCTCTGATATCAATTGTTGCGGAATACGGCTATCGGATAGAGTAAAATCGTAACTGATAATTTGAGAAAATAAAAATGAAGATAAAGAAGACATAAATTTTACGTGGAAAACCCCTAAATAATATAGGGTAAAAACCACAGGCAACAGTAGAAGAATTTCACTATGAGAAAATAGGAATTACAACTTCTCTGGATCTAACAAAAAGAAAACAATTACAATTCTCTCTTGATAAAAATAAGAAAATAACTCTCAAGAAAACTCTCTAAATTCTCTAGTATTGGGAGAAAGCTAGAATGATTTGGGATGATTTTGAAGCTTAATGGGTTAGGGTATTTATAATTGAAGCTTAAGAACTAATCTTATAAATACCCTAAAGTACAATGACTAAATGTGTAATTTTACCATTGCCAAAAAAATCAACAACTGCTAGTTACTTTCCGGTGTCATTAATTGCGCACTTTCGGTGCCCCAAAATTTGACAATTAACTTGGACTTTCAACAAGACGAAACCCAAAGAAAGTTTGATATCAAGGACTTCAACTTCGGTTCCACCGATGATGGCATCTTAAATAGTGATAAATAGTACACTAGTAGATTTTCGAGACTGAGCAAACTAAAGTAATTCTACCTCCAAAGGATAACAACTTTCCTTTCCACTCAGCGAGTCAAGCCTGAAACTTATCGATAATTGGTCTCCAAAGATCTATCGAATTCCTTCGATTGCCAATTGGGAGGCCCATGTATATAATGGGAAGATTGTCCCTCCTACACTTTGTATATGATGCCCAAGCCAAGATACTATTTTCCTCCATATTAACTTGTATCAATCTTGACTTATTCAAATTAAGATGGAGGCCATACATCACTTGAAAGATTCTGAGGACTCGCTTCATATTCATTAATGATTCCACATTCGCCGTTAAAAATACCAACAAATCATCCGTGAACTGGATATGTGAAACATGAACATATGAGTTTCCCACCTAACTTCTTCAAACAAATTTGCTTCCATCGCTTTTCGAATTAGGTAGTTTAAGGCTTCACCAATCCAATTAATTAACAGAGGGGATAACGGACACCCTTGCTTAAGTTCACTCTTTATCTTGAATTTACTCGATGACACACCATTCACCAACACTGAGATTGAAGAAGAAGAGAAGAAAAACTTAATCCACCTTCTCCAACTTAAGCCAAAATTCATTTTCCTCATAACTAGATCAAGGAAGTTCTAGTCAACTGAGTCGTAAGCCTTCCTAAAATCCACTTTCAAAATGGTTGCTTTCCTTTTTCTTCTATTCACCTCGTCCAAGACTTCATTAGCAATGGGTCCACTGTCTGTTTTCCAAAAACAAATGCACATTGAGTGTGGCCCGCCAATTCATTAATACACCCCGTTAATCTCCTCGATAATAGCTTGGCCAAAATCTTGTAGAGGCTTCCAGCTAGAGAGATAGGTCTATAATCATCAATTCTTTCTGGAGCCTTCGTTTTTGGAATAAGCACAATGAAAGATTGATTAAAAGAAGAGAAAATAACCTCAGTGACCAAAAATGCCTTATAATATACGATTTTAACCAACTTTTTTTTGGATTTGCCAAAATGACCAACTAAATCGCAATGCGATCGATAATTTGAAACGCGATCTCCGATATCGCAAATCAGTTTCCAGATTCGCAACGCGATTCTGACTATCGCATTGCGATTTTCCAAATTCGCGTTGCGATTTTCCGACTATCACAATGCGAATATGTAAATCGCAATGCGAATATGTAAATCGCAATGCGATTATGACTATCGCAATGCGATTCTGATTATCGCAACGCGATTCTGACTATCGCAACGCGATTCTGACTGTCGCAACACTGAATTTCAAATTCGCAACATGTTTTAGTTTCGCAACACAAATGTTTTGGGTATATAACTACGTAGCAGAAGCAACTCATAACCTAAATCCCTAAATCGTAACTCATTCCATCTCCATCTATCACTCTCTCCAACGACATCCGTTCTTATATCCAACGACATCCTTCCCCATCCGACAACATGTTTTAGTTTCGCAGCTCGTTTGTTTAGTAAATTAATTTACAATAATGAAATCATCTAATGTTGATCATGTTTGGATAGATTTGTGTTTTGGAGGGTCATGGGAGAATGTTCATGGTGTTTTACAATATATGCCTTTACCCATAAATCTTCAACTAAAATTGTCATTAAAAAAGTTAACTTATGAAACTCTAATGTTACGTGTTGCAAATAAATTGAATTTAGAGCCCTTAAGTGGATTTAGGATATCTTATCAGAGAAAAGGTAAAGTTTATTTGTTAACCGACAATGAAGATGTTGAATGATTCATTGCTTACATTAGTGTTTCGCAAGATGATGTTACATTGTATGTTGCTGAACCTAGAAGTACTGAAGTTGGGTTAGTAGCGGGTAGTAATCAACTAAGTTTTTCAACCCCAGTTTATGGTGCTCAAAATATAATGGTTCCACCACAATTTCATCACCAAGCAAATTTTGTTTCACCACATTTCCAATACCAAACACAATCTCAAAACCCACAACCTTTCCCTAATCCAAATCCCAATAAACTTTCAGCACCAAATTCCGATTTTCGTATTAACCAGTTAGACGATGATGAGCCAACAGAAAAAATTATGAGTACTATTCGGTATTCGAAATTTGATCTTGGTCAATACCCGGACTTTGATCTTGGTCAATACTCGGATTTTGATGATGTTTCAGAAGAAGAAACAGACCCTGCGTGTAATGATTTTGATATTGATTAATACCCGAATTTTGATGATGAAACAGCCGCTGCCAAGGAAGATGTTGTTGATGATAATGAGGAGGAAGTTACGACTGTGAATGAACATGTTGAAAATCCATTATGTAATTTATATAACCCTGAAGAAGAAAAAGAAGAAGAAGAAATCCCCGAAGAAAAGTCCCCGAAGAAAATGCCACGGGAGTATAACTGGAATATTCCAGAATTACTTCAGATACCGGAAGAAGAGTTGGTAAAAATAGCAGTTGATTGTTACACAAAAATTATTCGTATCAAGAAAGATGATTGTTTTGATACAAAGGAAGACTTGAAGATAGCTTTGTATACGAAATGTGTGGAAGATGGCTATCAACTAAAAGTTAACAAATCAAGCAAAGATCGTTTCAAAACAAGGTGTATGATTGACAAAAACTGTACGTGGCGTATGATTGCAAAGAGGATAAAAAATTGCGAAATGTTTCAAGTTAGAACTTTTATTGATAAACATACATGTTCAAGAACCCAAGTTTTTCCTCACCATAGACAGGCAAACAAAAAGGTGTTGGGTGGTTTTCTGGCTGAGTTAATGTTTTTGAATGGCAGGGTATATCAGGGACATGAAATTATGACTGACATGAATGCTCGGTTCAATATTAGTATCTCATATTCTCAAGCTTGGAGAGCCAGATGTTATGCCTTGGAATTGTTGAGGGGGTCGCCAGAAGCATCGTTTGCCCAACTGCCGCTTATTGTCACAATTTAAAGCTGAAAAATCCTGGGTCGGTAACTCATATCAAAACAGATAGAGATGGACGCTTTGAGTTGCTATTTATCGCCATTGGTGCTGCGGTTAGTAAATCAATATAATTTTGTTGACTCATTTTTGTTAGTTACATGCATTTCACATTTAAATGATTATATTTCTTATGTATATGATTTTGAAGATTCGTTCGTTTATTACTTGCATGGGCCCAGTTATTATAGTTGACGGAGCACATTTAAAAGGTCGATACCTTGGAGTAAACTTATTAGCAGTAGTCATGGATACTAACAATGGGATACTGCCAATAGCTTACGGGGTTGGAAAATCTGAAACCTCTGATTCATGGACATGGTTTATGGGGCATCTTAGGGATTGCATAGGTCCTATTAGCAATCTGACAATCATATCCGATAGGGCAAACTCAATTGACAACGCTGTTAGAAGGTGTTTCCCAGATGCTTTTCATGGACTTTGTGGTGTTCATTTATATAGAAATCTAAAATCAAGGTCTGCTGGTATAAAAATCACAAATGGACATACTGGAAGGCTGTAAAAGCTTATCGGGAAGTGGATTTTAATAAGCATATAAATTGTTTAAGACGTGTTTTGCCTCAGTGTGCTCAAACACTAGAAGATGTCGGGTTTGAAAGATGGTCAAACGTACATCAACTTGGAGCAAGATATGGTTTCATGACGTCTAATAGTGCATAATCAATCAACGCTCTAAGTCGTCATTCCCGGAAATTACCCATTACTATGTTAATGGAGTTTTTCGAGCCTCTATTCAATAGTGGTACTACAAGAAAAGAAACCATGAAGGTATTATTTTTTTAAATTCGTAACTTATCATATATTTTACTAAGTATTATTTATTTAAATTTACAGGAACATTGGAACATCGTGTTACACCATGGACTGAAAAAAAGATAACGAAACGTGTTGTGAAGTTAACGTCATGGAGAGTTGAACCATGTTCAAACACTTTGTTTGAAGTACTGGATAATAACTTAAACGGGATTGTCGATCTAAATACAAAGACGTGTAGTGGTATGAAATGGCAAACATCTGGTTATCCGTGTGGGCATGTTATAAAAGTTGCTCTTCATCTAAACCAAGATGATTCAAGCGCATACGCTATGGATTGCTACACTACAGAAGTATATCGACAGACTTATGCCGAGATTATCTACCATATTCCACATCCTTCTGAGTGGGACATACCAGATGACTTACAAACAGTTTTTCCACCAGCCATGGACAGAAGGCTACCTGGCCGACCAAAAAGTCACGATCATATACCGTCTAAGGGTGAAGAGAAGAAGAGATGGACATGTAGTCGGTGCAAGGAAAGTGGTCATACAACGTTGACATGTGGATCACCAGTGCCATCACAATCATCTTTTCCTCTACCAAAATATGGATCCTCATCAAAATCCAAAGCTCATATGGTGTCAAGAAAAAGGCAATCAAAATCGAAATCAAAATCAAAATCAAAATCCCAATCACAATCGGCTTCACCTTTTGGGACTATTAACTTAGGTGATTTTTAAATGCAAACGTTGTATTATGTATAAACTTTAACATTTTCAGTTAGGCATGTATTAGTAACTTGAGTTTGAACATTGCTATGATCTGTTCAGTTGTTATCACTTATTACACATTCATTTGAATATCGCAACGCGAATTTGACTATTATGTGTATTTTATGTGTAAACTTTTAACATTTTCAGTTAGGCATGTATTAGTAACTTGAGTTTGAACATTGCTATGATATGTTCAGTTGTTATCACTTATTACACATTCATTTGAATATCGCAACGCGAATTTGACTATCCCAACGCGAATTTGATTAACGCAACTCAAAAATCGCAACACGAATATGACTATCGCAACGCAAAAAGCGCAACGCGAATTTGTCTATCGCAACGCGAATTTGACTATCGCAACGGCTATTTGACTATCGCAACGCGAATTTGAGTATCGCAACGCGAATTTGATTATCACAACGGGTATTTGACTATCGCAACGAGAAAATCGCAAAGCGTATTAGACTATCGCAACGCGAATTGACTTTCGCGTTGCAATTTTGTCTTTCGCATTGCGATTTTGAGTTTAGCGTTGCGAAAGTGTACCTCCAACAGGTCTTTTGCCTTCAATATGATGCAGATTGAAATCAACAAATCAACTTTTACATTTCAATCAATTAAAAAGCACAAATAAGAATTATTTACACATCAATATTAAACAAATCAACTTTTACAAATCAGTTTTTATAAATCAATTAAACAAGCAAAAAATGATAATAATTCTTATTTTCCTCATCAATTAAACAAATCAAACTTTTAAGAATCAATTAAACAATCAAAAAAAGTGTACCCCATACAGTTGCTCAAATAACCTGCAGAAACCAAACATTTGCTCAAATAACACTTTCTACACATCTAAAACCAACAAACACAAATTATTATTGAATTCTAGGTACTTAACAACACTTGCATTTGACTTACAAATTGTTTATGGACACTTTCATAATGCGGATGCAGGTAGGCATCATCTCGAATATATCGCTCTAGCCATAAAATGCCGAAATCACAAGCCTACTGCACCTCTATCTCTATCGGTGGGATGTAGAAACTGTGTACTTCCTGTCGTCAAACGCTCCAAGCACATGCATACGAGAGGACCACAATCCCCTCTGGCTTCCGACATTTGTTGTGGCGCGATCTCATCTCTGATAACTGTAACATTGAACTTCTTTGGCTTCTTGTTTCAAGAATAAGTCCAATAATTAATCGCATCCAAGAATTTAGCCAAATGAGAGCTCCATCCCTTAATAATATCTCTCAAATCAGACAATGATATGTAATTTATCATGCTGTCATATACTATTGTCTTCAGGGATGGGAGCTGAAGCTCGACGAGAAGCCAATGAGTACGTTCCAAAACAAGGATAAACACCTGCAATCATAAGTAATAATTCAAATTGCGCACTTATTTATGAACACCTTTAAAATATTTTTAAAAAATAAATACTAACCTTATCGACCTCCCACCATGCAGGATAAAGTTTAGCTTGTCCATTAGCCAACACATATGATTCATGTCGTTGATTCTTCAAGTGAACTACGTGAAAAGACGTCGGCATAATTGTATATCGCGTATTTTTTTATTTTTATTTTTCTTCAAAGCCCTTACTATTAGAAAACGTGACACCCATGCATCAATATGTTGTTTTACAAAAAAAGACATATATTAGTGAATTACATAAATTTTAAAAAAAATTAATCAAAATGAAATATAAGAAGAAATATAAGACTTACCCCCATCGAAATAGTCATTGTCTTCAACCCCTAATAACACACCCCACCAAGACCGTTCAATCAACAAATGCATATCATCGTTGAGTTTGTATATGTCAGCGTAACACCCTTGGCTCCGCTCATGTAGATAAAAATCAACTGCGGTCTTAACCCAAAGGGTATTATCCAGAATTGTTTCCGGTAGTTGTTTCCTCTCCACTTCATCTGCCGGAATGGTACTGGCTGGTAACTTATACGAAAGCCAACAGTCATCCATCATGTCCGGCACGTGAGGGGGTTTCTCAATAATTCGATATATTATGCCATGTGAATCGGGCTCTAGAATGTTGGGAGGGACCTCTTTAACGATGACAATGGCCTCTTGAACGGTGGGAGGGGACTCTTGAGGGATGATAGGGGCCTCTCGAACGATAGGGGAGGCCTCTTGAACGATGACAGGTGAGTCGGGCTTTTTCTTATGGATTCTTTCCACTATTGGGGTGAACGGAGACTTAATGGCACGTGCACGCCGTCTGATGCATGAACTCCGTCTTGCAAGAAAAACCCGACGTAGAGCATCCACCTTAGCGGGCCGCTAAAAATAAATTAATACATAAATCAGTAAATAAACAGACATGATATTAAACAGTGAAAACAAAGACAAATATATTTCAAACTTGCACGGTATTCACCCAAGTCATTATTCTATCATTGTTCACAAAATGCATCAGATAACATTCCAGAAGTAATCACTTATATAAACATTTAAAAGGACAACATATAGGTTTAGTGCAGGTTCAATGACACCATAAAGAGTAGTAGTTTATTCTTGACACTTAAATTTTCAACACTGTGAAGTTAGTATTTGTCTTTGTCTTTTGGTTGAAGTAATGCAATTCATTCAAGTTTCAATTTGCAGAAGAAGAATAGAATCTGAAACTTAAAATCGCAACACGAATGATTATCGCAACGCGAAAATGACTATCGCAACGCGAATTTAACTATCGCAACGAGTCAAATTCGCGTTGAGATAGTTATTTTCGCGTTGCGATAGTCGAAAGTAAACTATTCTTCTTTTGCAAATTGAAACTTGAATGGATTGCATTACTTCAACCAAAAGATAACCAAAAACAAATACTAACTTCCCAGGGTTAAAGAATAAACAGTTTAGCAGTATTGGCAGCAACCGAATGAATTTACTAAGCAATCTAAGTGAAATGGTTAATCTAAGTGAAATGGTTAATCTAAGTGAAATTACGAGTAAATTTATCATCAAGTTAAATATGAAAAATATTAAACTTACCTTGTTGCATAGAGTATGAACCTCATTCTACAACGATGCTACCATCTCACGTATAGCGGCTACCTCACCACGTAAAGTAGACACCTCAACACGCCATGCACCATTGTCATCGCGTAAAGTACCGACCTCCTCACGCAAGGCATTGACCTCATCACGTAACTCCCCTAACTCATCCCGTGGAGGTGCAGAACAGGGAGATAAACATCGTGGCATCTTTGTCGGTTGCCTATCATGAGGTGATGGTGGAGAAGAGGCTCGATGATGTGACAAAATAGGTGATGGCTCTCGTTGTGGAGGTGTATAGTCGGGTCGATCAGGTGATGGCTCTGGGTGAGGTGATGGCTCTCGAAGTGGAGGCTGCTCATCATCTGTGCCATCAAAAAAATGCTTACTAGCTTGCCACCAATCAGTGGCAAGCTCAGCTTCCGTGGGTGTCAGCCTCTGTAATGGAGTGTTGGACTCCTAACAACATAAAAGCTCAAACAAAGTTAAACGTGTACTAGTAATAACTTGTTTATAAACATATGATAGTATTTGTGTTAACTTATATTATTTATTGTCGTATACGGTAGTAAATCTTCCCATTGCTGCAAGGTCCGTTTCTTCTTCCAGGAAATAGCCCTAGGAATATCATTAGAAGTTTTTAATGCATATGTCTGCATGGCGGGAAAGGCCTCAAATATCCAAATCTACAAACAATATAATAACAAACATTAGTAATTGTTAAATAATAATTAATTATAATTTTGGAAACATTATATAAAAATTCTTACTTTAAAGGCCCAAATAAAGCCTGACAAAGTGTATTTGGAACCATCGCCACGCAAACTTTTTCGATTATCAAAGGCAGACGACAACTTATTCCATGTAACTTTCCATAGATACGAACCCCACGGAAACAGGTTCCATGCAATTAGGTCCTCTACCAATTTAATTAGATCATTAGGAATAGGTTGTCTGGCCTCTCTGCCTAAAAAACCGGCATGCAAAAGTATTAGAAGGCATACTCGGACAACATCGACGTCATCCATCCGAGTAAAACCATCTTTCTTATTCAATAATCTCGTCAAGTCTTCTACGTGTAAATTCGGCTTCTCCATTGACAGCTCAGGAAAAACCCGGGATAACCATGATAGGCGGGTAATATGTCTAGTGTACCGATCTACATCATCGTGTCCGAAGCGTAGACCGGTGATTAAGCAAAACTCCTCCCGCCCAAAACACGTATACGCCGGTGGAAAATCAAACCATATCTCTTCATCACGACGTTGTATATTCTCTGGTAGATTGCTAGTCATGGTTTGAAGAAACAGATGAGTCAACATAGCATCTCCACCCGGATGTTGTACGTTCAGCCATGGCCCGAAGCAAGTATCCTCAAATATTTTTCTTTGTGCAGGTGAAAGCTTCGACGCAATTGTTTTGGCCAGGCTTAATTTATTTCTTAAGGTCAATTGAGCCGAATAAAAGTTCTACAAAAACAATAAACATACCAAGTTAGATATACCAAAAACTACACTGTGAAGATATACCAAGAACAATCAACATAAAGAGTAGTAGTTTATTCTTCAAACTTAAATTTGCAACACTGTGAATTTAGTATTTGTCTTTGTTTTTTTGTTGAAGTAATGCAATTCATTCAAGTTTCAATTTGCAGAAGAAGAATAGTTTCTGAAACTTAAAATCGCAACACGAAAATGAAAATCGCAACACGAAAATGACTATCGCAACGCGAATTTGACTATCGCAACGCGAATTTGACCATCGCAACGCGAAATGAAAATCGCAACGCGAAACTAAAATCGCATTGCGATTCTGTCGTTGCGATTTTCATTTCGCGTTGCGATTCTCGGTTTCAAATACTAAAATTGAAACTTGAATGGATTGCATTACTTCAACCAAAAGACAAAACAAAGACAAATACTAAATTCACAGGGTTTAAAGACTAAACAGTTTAGCAGTATTGGCAGGAATTGAATGAATTTAATAAGCAATCTAAATGAAATTGTTAATCTATTATTGAAATTACCAGTAAACTTATCATCAATTTCAATATGAAAAACCTAATAATAATGCAAAAATTTCAAAATAAAAATAATTAAAAAAACTAACCCTCGGTGGTTGATTTGGTTGATTTTCCATTTATGACCGTGAATGATTGTGAGGGTAGCTCTGAGAGATGGAGATAGATGGATTTCGCCGGAGATGAGGATGATTTTGTCGGAGATGGGGATGGATGTCGCCTTAGAGAGTGAGAGATGGAGATGGGACTGAGTTGTAATTTAGGGTTTTAGGTTATAAGTTACGATTACGGGATATACCGTGGACAGTTCAGTGTTCCGATATATTAATATTCGTGTTTGGAATTTGAAAAAAAATACGCGTTGCGATAATAATGGCGCTTTGAAAATCGCATTGCGATAGTCAGCATCGCGTTGCGACAGTCAAAATCGCGTTGCGATAGTTAGAATCTCGTTGCGATAGTCAGAATCTCGTTGCGATAGTCAGAATCGCGTTGCGATAGTCATACTCGCATTGCGATTTACATATTCGCATTGCGATAGTCGGAAAATCGCAACGCGAATTTGGAAAATCGCAATGCGATAGTCAGAATCGCGTTGCGAATCTGGAAACTGATTTGCGATACCGGAGATCGCGTTGCGAATTATCGATCGCATTGCGATTTAGTTGGTCATTTTGGCAAATCCAAAAAAATTGGTTAAAATCGTATATTATAAGGTATTTTTAGTTACTGACGTTATTTTCTCTTAAAAGAATTGTCATTCAACTTCCCATTAAAAACATCCTCGAAGAAAGGCATCACTTCCCCTTTTGGATCACTCCAAAATCTATATTAAAACCATCGGTCCTCAGAGCTTTCGATCAGTCGATAGAATTAATAGCACTCCAAAATTCTTCCTCCGAAAAAGAAGCTTCAAGAGCTCTCTTTGATTCTGACGTAGTTTACACAAGCCCACTTCGAAGTATTTTACTGGTAAGGTTCTGATCAAATTGAAGCTTTTTTTTTTAAGTGGTTCTTGAAGGCTTTGCACAACTTCATCGGGTTCTCAATCATTTTATCCCCAACGAGGACACGGGAAATGAAATTTGCATGGCCTCTCCTAGTTGTTGTAAGATGAACAAATTTCGTATAGCAATATCCCGCCTTAAACCATTTTAACCTAGATTTCTGTAGCCACTCCCTTTCCTCTCTTCTGTATCTTGTCCACAGTTCATTTTTAAGAATTCTGATATCACCATGAATCTCACTGTTACTTCCAGGACCCAATGCTTTCTCTTCTAGATCGTGATTTTTTTTTCAATTTTTGAAATAGTAGTAGCCTCGTTTGAGCTTGCCTTCTGCACCCACTGCTTCGTTGCTACTTTTATATCCTTCAACAACTTGTCCACTCCTTTATTTTTGCTACTGTGGCACACTTTTTTAACCATTTGAAAACCCAATGTGAGAACCATTTGAAAGGTCTCGTCTTTCTAAACAAATTTTTTGCTTCCAACACTATAGGTTGTTGTCGGACAGGCTTCTCGACAGAGAGTAGTGAGACAAATTCGAAAAGTGCACTAGAATTTCCGGTGACACCATAAATATGTCAATTCTATTGGCAGACAAGGAAGCTCCTCCTGTATACCAAGTGTACGAACTACCTTCTAGTGGGAGATCGATCAACTTTCTGGCCTGAATAAAATCAACGAAGTCCCTTATTATCGATGCGTTGGAATGCCCTCAGTCATAACCGGTTTTCGTTCTGGCATGAATTTTTACTTGACGAAAAAAGTAATATGAATAAATGGCTTTTTAATGAAATGTTTGGAGTCGACATCGACCTTTTGGGTTAGGTAGGTCGAATACCTAAAAATTATCTTTTAAAATAGTTTTTAAGAAAAATCATTTTAAAAGAGAAACTGGTATGCATTTAACCAAAAATTCATTCTTTTTAGTAATAAAAAGGGATTAATAGTCGGTTACGTTTGGGGAAGGATTAACACCCCACAACTCCCAAAATTAGTCTCTGTCGATTATAAATTGTCTCTAATTATATAAATATAAGAATTCAAATAAAATTTAATTTACGATCATGTTATTTTAGATTCAATTATAGAAAATTCTAAGGAAAAAAATATTAAAATAATTTTTTATAAAATTAAAGTAAATATATACATATATATTTAGGATTTTATAAATATGGTATTTATTTATTTACAAATATCAGAAAATGACATCTAATTACTTTAAGACAACCCCATTTCTTTAAAATTAAAAAATAAATAAATATTAAAAATATGATAATTTTTCCTAAAAAAATAATGTAAATAAAACAATATATATATATATATATATTCTGGTTTTTATAAGTAGGATATTCATTTATTTTTAAAATACCAGAATAGAACATCTAGTTATATTAAGGCTGTCATTTCTTTAATATTTAAAATATTAAAACAAATATATATTATTATATATATATATATATATATATATGACTAAGATGAAAATAATAATAAAATAATAATTAAATTAATAATTTAAATATATTGAAATTAAAAGGGTAATAATAATAATAAAATTAAATGTAACTAAACAGTGACTAAAACAAATAAAATTAAAACAATATAATTAAAATGTAAAATATTAAAACTCACATCCCTAATTCGAATTTAGCCTTAATTAATTATTTCGGGATTAAAATAAATGTTATCAAAATATTTGGGACTATATGTGATATTTACCCTAAATATATAAGTATATATAGGTAGTGACTAAAATATAATAAAGTAAAATATGAAGATAAAATTAATATGCGCAGAAATATTTCAGTGACTAAAATGAAAGGATTACAAACTATAAGGTATTGCTGACATAATTAGACCATCCCTTAAATTACACATATACCCTTCATCAAAACGACATCAAAACGGCATCGTTTTGATGAGGGTATATAAGCCATGTAACCGGCCCTAAAGGGGCCAAACCTTCTCATTTTTATTTTTTGCTTCTCTCTCTTTAGCTCTCGTTTCCTCTAGTTTTCCCTGCCGGAGGGGTCGGCCATCGGCCGACAGTTGCACTCCAGTGCCGTTCGCCACCGCCGGCGGTGGTCGGATTTATAAAAATACCCCAAAATGAAGATCTCGGTGTCCTAAGACCGAGTATGGTCTTATTTTACCCTAAAAATGCCTAGATTGTCTTAGATCTGCAAAAACCTGAAGGTTTTTACCTTTGATTAAACGAGGGTTTTGGCGACGTTTGGGCTCTCCGATGACAGAGTAAGTTTCTCTATTCTCTTTTCTTTTCTTTTTGCTACTGGTTGATGTGTTATTGGTGATTGCTTGCTCCGTTTATGTTTGATCTTTTCTTGTTGTTCCCTTTTTCCCTCGCAGGTTTAGTGGTTTTTATAACCACCAACGAGCTCGCCTTAGACCGGTCACAAAGGGGGTTTTTGATGAGTCATCGAACTATATGGTGACTCACCCCATAGCTACGATGTGGACGGTCGTTTGGGTCTTCTAGAAGCTTCTGGAGAGGGCGGCAACAGCTGGCTGAGGCATCTGGAAAGGGCGTTGTAGATGTGGGGCAGCTGGAATGCTCTTGGAGGTGGCAATGACGGTGGCATCAAAGGCGGTGCCACGTGGTCCCTAGGGTTATAATACCCTAGGGTTTCAAGCTCGAAGGCTCTGGACTGTTGGATCATGCCAGATCCAACGGCTGCTGATGTCGGCGGCTGGGTTTTGAGATGATGAAACCCTAGGAGTTTAGGGTTTCTAAACTTAAGCTGGTTCAATTGGGCTTCTCAGATATGGGTCTGGGTTCTTGTAATTGGGCTCCGAGATTAATGTATTTGTTCCTGTATTTTTTATTTAATAATAATAAAATATATAAAATATATAATATTAATATAATAATAATATTTAAAATAATAATAATAATAATAATAATAATAATAATAAAAGTAAAATGAAAAATTAGTGTCTACTTCTTCCCCTCTTTGCTCATTCTTGTGTTAACAAGAATAGAGCAAAGACGAAAAAGACAATAATTTTTCATTTGGCTTCTTTTGAGTAGGATGAAAATGTTGAAAACATTCTGCCCAAAGGTCTTATGAATGGCCCTGAGGTCTTATCATCTTGCATTGTAGGTCTTACAGATGACCCGAAGGATTTAAGAACAAGAAACCTTTGAAAATTAGTTTCTTAAAATCTCATTTGAAAACATCATGCATTGTAGGTCTTATGGATGACCCGAAGGTTTTAAAAACATCATGCACTGTAGGTCTTAGAGATGACCTGAACGTTTTGAAAACATCATGCACTGAAGGGCTTACAATGACCAGAAGGCTTTGAAAACATTATCCACTGAAGGGCTTACAGATGACCAAAAGGCTTTGAAAACATCATGCACTGTAGGTCTTAAAGATGACCCGAAGGTTTTGAAAACATCATGCACTGAAGAGCTTACAGATAACTCGAAGGCTTTGAAAATATCATGCACTGTAGGTCTTACAGATGACCCAAAGGTTTTGAAAACATCATGCACTGAAGGGCTTACAGATGACCAGAATACTTTGAAAACATCATGCACTGAAGGACTTACAGATGACCAGAAGGCTTTGAAAACATCATGCACTGTAGGTCTTACAGATGACCCGAAGGCTTTGAAAACATCTTGCACTGTAGGTCTTACAGATGACCTGAAGGTTTTGAAAACATCATGCACTGAAGGGCTTACAGATGACCCGAAGGCTTTGAAAACATCATGCACTGTAGGTCTTACAGATGACCCGATGGTTTTGAAAATATCATGCACTGAAGGTCTTACAGATGACCAGGTTTTGAAAACATCCTGCACTGTAGGTCTTATAGATGACCCGAAGATTTTGAAAACATCATGCACTGAAGGTCTTACAGATGACCCGAAGGCTTTGAAAACATCATGCATTGTAGGTCTTACAGATGACCCGAAGGTTTTGAAAACATCATGCACTAAAGGTCTTACAGATGACCCGAAGGTTTTGAAAACATCCTGCATGTAGGTTTACAGATGACCCAAAGGTTTTGAAAACATCATGCACTGAAGGTCTTACAGATGACCCGAAGGTTTTGAAAACATCAAGCACTGAAGGGCTTACAGATGACCTGAAGGTTTTGAAAACATCCTGCACTAAAGGGCTTACAGATGACACGAAGGTTTTGAAAACATCCTGCACTGAAGGGCTTACAGATGACCCAAAGGCTTTGAAAACATTATGCACTTAAGGGCTTACAGATAACCCGAAGGCTTTGAAAACATCATGCACTGAAGGGCTTACAGATGACCCGAAGGCTTGAAAATATCATGCATTGAAGGTCTTACATATGACCGGAAGGTTTTGAAAACATCATGTACTGAAGAGCTTACAGATGACCCGAAGGCTTTGAAAACATCATGCACTGTAGATCTTATAGATGACCCAAAGGTTTTGAAAACATCATGCACTGAAAGGCTTACAGATGACCAGAAGGCTTTAAAAACATCATGCACTGTAGGTCTTACAGATGACCCGAAGGTTTTGAAAACATCATGCACTGAAGGTCTTACAGATGACCCGAAGGTTTTGGAAACATCCTGCACTGTAGGTCTTACAGATGACCCGAAGGTTTTGAAAACATCATGCACTGAAGGTCTTACAGATGACCCGAAGGTTTTGAAAACATCATGCACTGAAGCGCTTACAGATGACTCGAAGGTTTTGAAAACATCTTGCACTAAAGGGCTTACAGATGACCGAAGGTTTTGAAAACATCCTGCACTAAAGGGCTTACAGATGACCCGAAGGCTTTGAAAACATCATGCACTGAAGGGCTTAAAGATGACCTGAAGGCTTTGAAAACATCATGCACTAAAGGGCTTAGAGATGACCCGAAGGTTTTGAAAACATCCTGCACTGAAGGTCTTACAGATGAACTGAAGGTTTTGAAAACGTCATGCACTGAAGGTCTTACAGATGACCCGAAGGTTTTGAAAACATCATGCACTAAAGGGCTTACAGATGTAGGAAATAGTTTACTAAGTAAGAAACTTTGGAAATCATTTTCTTACTATTCAACAATCTCATTTTCATAAAAGATTAAATGAGAAACTTTGGAAATTTTTTCTCATTTTTTAATATAACTTGTTGATTGGGTAACATGCCCCATTTCAAAATAATGCTTCATTTGCGGATTGCATCCATCTATTCTTCATATGTTTGCATGATTCCTGTACTTGAGGCTTGAATTCTACCTTACACTTGTAAGGTATTTTCCATCATAAATCTTCTTTTTCATACGAAGATATGTAAAACTCATATTTAAATGCAATCAAATTTATCAATGTAATGCACTGTCTCTTGTGCAAATGATGTTCTTATGAATGCATGAATGTTGATGCAATCTTCATTTGACTTAAAAGTGGTGAACTCGGTCTTGTTTCACTTGATCATTTATTTCCAGGGTTACCTTTGGATATCAGTGTAGCGACTTATGCTATCAAGCTTTCATTTCTGAAGAACCATTTGATCAACTTGTATCTTTGTGTCTTCTTTGTTTCATTAAAGTCTCAGAAGAAATGTTTCATTTATGGAACTCTTGCCGTAATTAGAATTATGACATTGATCTCCCCATTTTGTCTTGGATAAAACCAACTTTCTTCACTGGACTTGTGTAGAAATCCAATAAAGCTTTCATCTTTGAAAAGAGAATCTATCATCTTTGAAGAATGTATGTAGATATGCTAAACTCAGTAGAGATTAATTAGGAGAGCAGCGTCTATTATAATTTGACTCTTGAAACACATTACAAGGAGGATTTATCCTAATTCCTTTCATGTCTCCACATCTAATCAGATCTTGAACAAGGTAACTTGGACAATATCATGTCGAGATGTTTAACAACAACCTATTATTCAATCTTAGTTGGCTCCATAGTTTCTTGTTATTAAAATTTCAGCTCTCTTTCTGTAGAAAGAAATCTTCATTATATCTCACTTCTAACCTTGGGGTTGAAGAAAAACTTTATCTTGCATCAATAAATGAAACACCATATGATCGCAACATTGGTTCAATACCATAATAACTGGCTCGTAAAACATTGGACAACACGTTCATAATTTCTTGTGGTTTCTGTACAGAAGTTTGTAAAACATTTGACAACAAATTCATCCTTTCCTGTGGCTTCTGCACAGATGTTCGTAAAACATTTGACAAACATTCATTTTTTCTTGTGGTTTTTTGTACAGATTTCTGGTCAGGAAAGCTCTTTCATAGTGTTTAGAACTTTTGTATGATGTCATAAGACCACTTGAGAACAAAACTCAATGGGAATACAAATGGGATGTTGGTGTGTTTTATGACAAAAAAGTTGGTCAAATTCACAAAATATGATAGTGTCAAATTGAATAAGAGATACCAACTGATCTTGATATCATCTCAAGCAAGGGAAAGTGTGATATCGATCACGTTTTCTTCCATAATGAGTGTTTTAGGAAGTAGAAACACATCAACTATATGAGCCATGTACAAAAAGAGATCCATGGAATTCTTGCTGTTGTAGATGAAACACATATGATAAAACCAAATAGATGAAAACTCAGTTCACCCCGACTGACAATGATAACCCCAGTAACAATGGGAATAAGGGTAATGTATGTAAGCCGAGCCTCTCTCTTCAATGTCATCAAGTAAGCGAAAACTATTGTGAAAAACGGATTTGTAGCCCCAATAGCATGATTGAAACTAACCGTCAGAAACCTCAAAGAAATATTTCCAATCATTACTGACACACAAAAGACCAACCGTGATGTAGCTTAACAAAGAACATGATGTCATGTGACACATGATTAAGAAGATTGGGTATTTGAAACCATACTTGCTGAGTAAATATTTGTTCAACACGATGACCCTAATACAACTGCCTGATGAACGAAGCAATTATGTATAGTCAGCTTGACTGTCACTGCTTCACCATGTTCATTCTTCATTCCTTTCTGTCTTATTGGAAATATTTGCTTAAAGCAATGATTTTTCCATATGATGATGTGGGCCTTCAGCATGCCCCAACATTTGCTGATACAGACGTTCAAAATGCACCAATATTCCTGATTCTGATTGAAATGGGTTTTCAGTATGCCCATTATTTACTTCTTGTTGATACGAGCCTTCAAAATGTCTCAACATTCTATTTATGGTTAAAATGAGCTTTCAATATGTCCCAATATTTCCTGATATGAACGTTCAAAATACATTCAAAGTTGTTTTCTTGCTGATATGAGTCCTAAAAATAAACTTTCAAAATTCCTCACATGAATCATTTCTGTGTGAAATGGGCTTTTGAGATGTCCCAACATTTGCTTCTTGCTAAAATGAGCCTCCAAGAATGCCCAAATATTCATATTGCTGCGAGCCTTCAAAATACCCCACATAGATCATTTCTGTATGAATTAGGCATTCAAGATGCCCCAACATTCTATTTCTGTTTGAAATGGGCCTTCAAGATATCCCATATGGATCTGTCTGAATTGGGCCTTCAAAATGCCCCAACATTCTAAATTGTAAGGCTTACTCTCAATGTTTGTTTGATTTGAATCTCATGATCCCCACGAGGTCCAATTTTGCTAATGCCCTATTGAGGGTAATCGTGGCTATATTCGTACACAAATGTTAATCTTGAATGCTCTCATTCTGGTGTCACTAAATAGTGGTGTTATTTCGTAACTTGAGGGATTCTCTTCATGTGGTCCCAAACATAAGAGGGAATCAATCATTTGGACGAAATGTCTGAGATATGTGCCTCTTCTGAATGAGGTGCCCATTTTTTTGGATCTGGAGGGATCTAGTCGGACAGAGTGGTATAAATCGCTTGGTAATCCATTCCAGGTCGACACAATGACTTATTATCTTTCGGTTCTAAGAGACATGTTCCCCATGAGTATCATGTTCTGTCTATTTTCTCTAGGATCGGTGGTGCAGAGGTTACCCTCTACCGGCTCAGCATACCTTTAAAGGCAGATATGCAAGAACTGAATAATGATCGGTTGGAGCAATTGATGAGTAGATTTGTCAGATTCGACCTTGTTGTCTGTGGCATCCTATATAACAACCTTACTGGAACAAATAACATCATCTGAATGGACTTGAGAATTTTTGTTTTCAAGAATGTGAAAGGCTTTATCATTCTGGCCTTGCTTATTCTTTTTCTACAATAGAAGTAGAATAGGCAACAATTTGCTTCAAGGACCTTCCTTATTTGAGACTGTCCTATTTGAAAATGTTTTTTTCCTTTCTTTATTAAAGAATGAAAGAATTTTCTAAAATATTGCCTATTACATGTTCACAATAGAATCAAATCATAAGTACGAGTTCAAAGAATATTTAAAGAATCAACAACTCTTTAATGTTTGAGAATTATAGCTCTTTGACAAGTATCAAAATTTGGTTTGGCTTCAGATGACTTTCCTATTTTCTATGATTACATCTATTTAAGATGTCACTCCTCTCTCGTTCTTTGTGAACTTTGTCACATTCCTCACTTTAAGGAATCGGAATTTGAACCGGATGCATACAAAATGACACAATCTAGCATAACGGTTACTAGACCTTCTAGAATACTTCTATTTCAATTCTTGAAATCCTTGATTCTAGCCAAATCAGTATGAAAACATCAGTTTTTATTCTGTGTGTACGTGTGTGAAATAGACTATAACAGGTCTTTCTTTTCAAAAACTTCTTTTCCCATTTTGGCTAGCTGATTTCAGCTTTATTGACATTAGCCTTCATTGGACTAATTAAAGGGTTCAACTCATCACAATGTCTTTGACTTGACAATCACAGTGGAGCAAACACTGAACTGCCAAATACCCGATCAAGGTCATGTTTTGAATATATAACTTTTTTAGGAGAACTTGTTATAGCGTATGTGTTTGGTAGGATTCAGAAAATCTCATTACCAATTTTCAATTTCCAAGCAATTGACTTTAGACTAGATTTGTCAAAGTTTCATCGTTAACTTCATCAATAGAAAACAATCTAGTCAGCTTTGCAATGTTGCACAAAATGCCCCACATTGTACACCTTTATATGTAAATACCAAGCCTTTTACCTAATTCCTTATATTGGAGAAAACTCTCTCATTTTTGTGGAAAGGGTAGTGTTTGGGTATATTTCTTTTGAGGTAAGGTCAAGGGTCCTTGTTTTTTCGGTTTTCAATCTTGATATTTTGTCAAAGATTATAAATCTAATCATTTAAAGAGTTTTTTAATCCAATTGATAATCAAAGAACTGCAAGATTGCAAAATTGATTCAATGTTCATAACCTTAAAAGCAACACAAACTTATTTATTGTACAAAAGGCGGAGAAAGGAACAAAAAGCATGTGCAAACAAGATGTTGAAAATAGAAAGGTATTACAGTGGTAGATAACAACTTCCACTTAATTATTTAGCCTACCCCATCATTCCAGTAATGTTGGGTGTGTAATCGGCCCAGGATTTTTATCCTTATTTTCCCCCCATTTCATGATCATTTCTTTTGTCAAGAATCCCTTGTCAACAAGCGTCTCTATTTCTTTTAACATGGCCAATAACTCCCTATTGAATGCCCCTTTACCCCCAAGTGAAAATTACAGAAGCTATTTTGATCATAGCAATGGGCATAAGGTTTTGGTGACACCTTCACCAATCTTGGTGTAATGTATTGACCCTTAACCAAATGAGGGTACAAGTCTGAAATGGAAGTTTGGAACACTTCCAAAGTTTCTCTTGATCGCATGATTTTCTTTGGTCGATCCGAATAACTACTTGTTTTTTTCTTTTGCAATTGCGGGGACTTTGGATGCGACATTAATTCACATCATCAGCTTTCACTTTTTAATCCGTCAGGCTTCTGGATGTGAATTTTGAGTTTCCTTCACTGATTACATTTTCAATTAATTCTCCATTTGTCATAAGATTCTCGAATTCTTTCGTTGGATTTGCCAACATTAACTCAAAGAAAGGAGCGTGAAGGGAATCACGAAACATATGTGATATCTCTTATTCTAACATTGGAGGTTGAACTTGTGCTGCAACTCCTCTCCATCTTAAGGCATACTTTGAAACCCTTCATTAGCTTCCATTTTTACTCCTTGAAGATCATACGTGTTGGAGCTAAACCTTTAACATACCGATATTGTCCCAAAAATGCATCAACTAGATCAACCCATCTCTTGATCTGTTCTTGGGTCAAATAATTGTACCATACTACTGCTGGTCCAATGAGGCTATCATGGAAGGAGTGAATTAACAAATCATCATAATTTAAATATCCTTCCATTTTTCTGCAAAACATTCTCAAATGGATTAGGGGACAACTGGTGCCATCATATTTCTCAAAATTAGGCATTTTGAATTCATGGGGAATAACCAAGTCCGTAACCAAGCTAAGCTCTCTTGCTTCTAATTCTTTGTGGGAGGTATTAACACCTTTCATATTTCTGATTGCTTCATCTGCCCTCTTGAATCTCTCCTCATATTGTGAATAATTAATGAGACTATTCTTTGGGTTCGATTGGGATGTCTTAGGGTATGTTACCATTCTTGACTCATTAATCTGATAACACTGTTGCTCTTTAGCAATTATCTCTTCTTTATCAGATGCCATCCCCTGAATAATTTGATTTGATCCATCTGGTACTGAATCCGATGCTTCTTTCCTTGTATCTTGAGGTAACCCTGTCAATTGTTCTGACCACTGATTTTGTATTCTTTCATAAGATTGCTCCATTGTTTTCATGATGATGGTATAGTAATATAAATGAATGGTCTCGATTTTGCTGTTACAAAACCTTTCATGAATTATTTACATTTTTATAATTAATGTATATAACAATACTTAAATAAATAAAAATGTAATGTAAATGCGAAAATGCAAAAATGCAAAAATAAGAATGCAAACTTTGCAATACAAAGATGCAAATATAAAATGAAAATGAAAATATAAAAATGCAAATGCAAATGCAAACATAAAAAATGCAAATGTAATGAAAAAAATACGAATGCAAAATGCAAATGCAACAAAGGTGTTAATCAAGAGTGATCATCTTAAAACAGATTTCATTGAACACAAAAGTTTGGTGCATCAAACAAAACTTTTACATGTAGGGGATAGCTTTCACTCCTAACTTCTCTATTTCCTTTAAAAGCCAAATTAACTCCCACTCATGCTCAGGTATGGAGTTGTCAATCTGCTTTAATTCTCTCGTGAAACCAGCTAAATCGACCAGTTTATGAGTCACATTATTTGCTTGAGCAGCAACTTCCTTCATGATATTATCTTTTTCCTTCATCTTCTGTGTCAATTCTCGAAATTGTAGACAATGTTGTTCATTTTTCCTTGTGAGAGAATCTTTATGTTCAAGAAGTTCTTGTACAAGATCTCCATAATCATCTAAACATTTCTTCAATGTCTTGTTCTTGGCCATAGTGGCTTTTAATTCAATATTGATCTCAAGCTGATGGATCTGATATGATGCTTCCATGTTGGTCATAGAACTATTCAACATTTGATTTTTGGCTTGACATCTTTTCAATTCACTGACAGATGTATTGCGTCTTTCTTTTACAACTCGTAAATCATGAGAAAACCTCTTGGTTCATCCTTCATGTATGTTACAGTTCTTTTTCAATTTAGTGACCCCTGTTATCCACTCTTCTGGGGTGTTTCCTATGCCAGCGTTTTGAAAGGCTTGACTGACCTTCTGGAAATCTTCATGTATGGTTTCTATTTGGTTCTCAATTTATTGTTTTCAATCTTTAAATGACGTATTTGAGCCTCAGACCTCAGCAAATCTTCTTCTTTCTGGGTGCCCCTACTGATGCTCTTACCTTTGACCACTTTTGGTATTAATCTAATAGGACCTTTATTAATAAACTAGGTTGATCATTTATCCTAAACTCTAAGATTTCATGATCCAAAAGACTTTGGACTCGACGTTTGAAGGCAAGACAATTCTCAATGGTATGTCCTTGAGCTCCGGCATGATATTCACAATAAACGTTGATGTTATACCAATCTGGATACGGAGGTTGGAACAGTTTTATGTAGTATGAAACTACTTCTCGCGCTTCAAATAGCTTCTCATATAACTCTTTATTTTATATAGGGATAGCATCAAAATGAGAAACGCCTTTTGTCTTGGATTGAACCTGAGTTTTAGACGTCAGGAGTAGACTAAACTCCGACGATTTCATATTACATGATTTTTTCATCTCTGGGAGCTTTTACAGTTGTCACCATTTATTTGGTATCTCCATACAATTTGTGAATACGAATGATGACTGTATGTAATTTTTCAAATTGGTTAGGATCTGACGTTCCTTGTATATCTGAGATTGCAGGGTTATACTCATTGAGCTCTCTCTCTTTTTGTGCAGGAATCTCATTTCCTTTGGCCAAAACAGATATTCTACCCATCATTTTGGACATTTGTTCTCTTATTTCTCGTATCTCTTTTTGCTCCTCAACAGGCATACAATCTTTGGGTGCATAGTTCTCCTCTATCCTCAGAGTTCCCTCAGGATGCCATTCCTTAGCTGCGTCATAATTTGCTTGATCATAAAACTTTTTGTCCATTTATGAATTCTTTCCAATTTGATGTCCACTCTCAAGAGTCAACACCTTCTGGTTATGTCATGATCATGCAATGCAAGCATAAGAAATCAATATAAACAAATTAGAGCAAAATACAATGTATCTACAAAATAGATAACAAAAAAAATGGTTATTACCAACTAATGGAAAGAAAAAAATTCTATCTATCAAGGTATAAATCCTAACCTCATGCTTTCTAGTTCCATGCTTTGTTTGGAAAAATTAACCTAACCGCATGATTTCTAGTTCACAGACATTTATTTAGAAAAAAATAAAATCAAAAGTTAGAACTTATTTCTCCTTTGTGTACACCTACGAACAAAGTTTCGACATTGTCTTAGATCAGGAGAATTTCTAAGGTTTATTATATGCAGGGTTTCAGTTCTAGGAGTAAAGGTACTCGAACTGTCCTTGTTGGTGCCCCTTTGGGCTGCCAAACCCTCAATCCTAGTCCATCACAGACTTAAGCGGACCGAGTTTAATTCAAGGGGACACATTTCCCTATGCCTAACATGGAGAATAAATCCTCACGAAGATATAGGATATATGAACCCTGAAAGTTACTTGCTAGGTCTGACACGGAGAATAAATTCTCACGAAGACGTCACTTTCACTCCCACTTAAAAGGGAAAAGCTTGATTATAAAGCTTATGTTATGCAATGCATGTGTTGTGTGTGAGGAGAAATTTTCACACAAAAATTAATATCTAAAAAATCAAAAATATAAACATTAATATATAAGGATATAAAAATAATAAAGGATAAAAAATAATTGAATGAAATAAAAAGAATCATAAATTAAATAAAATTGGATTCTCAATTTCTAGTTATAGAGACAACGTATAATCGACTTAGGTTGACTAGTCCCCAGCGGAGTCGCCAAGATGTCGTAACCGGTTTTCGCCCGGGCATGAATTTTTACTTGGCGGAAAAAGTAATGTGAATAAATGGCTTTTTAATGAAATGTTTGGAGTCGCCATCGACCTTTTGGGTTAGGTAGGTCGAATACCTAAAAATTATCTTTTAAAATAGTTTTTAAGATAATACCATTTTAAAAAAGAAATTGGTCTGCGTTTAACCAAAAATTCATTTTTTTAGTAATAAAAAGGGATTCGTGGTCAGTTACGTTTGGGGAAGGATTAACACCCCCACAACGCCCAAAATTGGTCCCTGTCGATTATAAATTGTCTCTAATAATAGAAATATAAGAATTCAAATATAAATTTAATTTACGATCCTGTTATTTTAGATTCAATTATAGAAAATTCTAAGGAAAAATATTAAAATAATTTTTATAAAATTAAAGTAAATATATACATATATATTTAGGATTTTATAAATAGGGTATTTATTTATTTAAAAATATCAAAAAATGACATCTAATTACTTTAAGACAACCTTATTTCTTTAAAATTAAAAAATAAATAAATATGAAAATATGAAAATTTTACTAAAAAATAATGTAAATAAAACAATATATATATATATATATATTCTGGTTTTTATAAGTAGGATATTTATTTATTTTTAAAATACCAAAATATGACATCTAGTTATATTAATACTACCATTTCTTTAATATTTAAAAATAAATAAATATTATTATTTAAACAAATATATATATATGAATAAGATGAAAATAATAATAAAATAATAATTAAAGTAATAATTTAAATATATTGAAATTAAAAGGGTAATAATAATAATAAAATTAAATGTAACTAAATAGTGACTAAAACAAATAAAATTAAAACAATATAATTAAAATGTAAAATATTAAAACTCACAGCCCTAATTTGAATTTTGCTTTAATTAATTATTTCGGGATTAAAATAAATGTTATCAAAATTTTTGGGACTAAATGTGATATTTACCCTAAATATATAAGTATATATTGGTAGTGACTAAAATATAATAAAGTAAAATTTGAAGATAAAATTAATATGCACAAAAATGTATTTCAGTGACTAAAATGAAAGGATTACAAACTATAAGGTATTGCGGACATAATTGGACCATCCCTTAAATTACGCATATACCCTTCATCAAAACGGCGTCGTTTTGATGAGGGTATATAAGCCCTATAACCGGCCCTAAAGGGGCTAACCTTCTCATTTTTATTTTTTGCTTACTCTCATTTCCTCTAGTTTTCTCGTTGGAGGGAGTCGGCCACTGCCGGCAGTTGCACTCCGGTGTCGTTCGTTGCTGTCGGCCACCGCTAACAGTGGTCGGATTTACAAAAATACCCCAAAATGAAGATCCTGGTGTCCTAAGACCGAGTATGGTCTTATTTTCCCCTAAAAACGCCTAGATCGTCTTAGATCTAAAAAAACCCGAAGGTTTTTACCTTTGATTAAGCGAGGGTTTTGGCGACGTTTGGGCTCTCTGATGACAGAGTAAGTTTCTCTCTTCTCTTTTCTTTTTACTACTGGTTGATGTGTTATTGGTGATTGCTTGCTCCGTTTATGTTTGATCTTTTCTTGTTGTTCCCCTTTTCCCTCGCAGGTTTGGTGGTTTTTATAACCACCAACGAGCTCGTCTTAGACCGATCACAAAGGGGGTTTTCGGTGAGTCACTGAAATATGTGGTGACTCACCCTCATAGCTGCGACGTGGACATCCGTTTGGGTCTTCTGGAAGCTTCTGGCGAGGGCGACAGCAACTGGCTGAGGCACATGGCAGGGGAGGTGTAGACGTGGGGTGGCTGGAATGCTCTTGGAGGCGGCAATGGCGGTGGCAGCAGAGGCGCCGCCGCGTAGTCCCTAGGGTTATAATACCCTAGGGTTTCAAGCTGGAAGGCTCTGGACCGTTGGATCTTGTCAGATCCAACGGCTGCTGATGTTGGCGGCTGGGTGTTGAGATGATGAAACCCTAGGAGTTTAGGGATTCTAAACTTGGGCTGGTTCGGGTTGGGCTTCTCAGATATGGGCCTGAGTTCTTGTAATTAGGCTCCGGGATTAATGTATTTGGGCATGTATTTTTTATTTAATAATAATAATAATATATATAATATTAATAATAATAATAATAATATTTATAATAATAATAATAATAATAATAATAAAAGTAAAATGAAAAATTAGTATCTACACCCTCCAACTCTCTCATTAGCACTCAACACTGAATTGAAGTCACCTCCCAAGATTATTAGAATTTCCAAATTTGATATTGCCTCGTCTAATTTCTGAAACAATTCTGTCCTTGCAGATTGTTCCGTTGGAGCATATACATTGATAAACACAACTTCTACCTGTGGTTTGACTAAAGAACACACCAGCACCGATAATTGTTCTGTAGTATTTGTCGCTTCGACTTAAAAAATTGAATCCCACAAATTTATACGCCCCCCGCTGCTGTTTCAGAAGGAATAAAACGTATGTGTCAAATCTATTTCCACATAATCTCTTCAATGACACCTGTCTCTCTAACGTCATCTTAGATTCTTGAATAAACACCATTTTAGGTTTGCTGTTCAAAATAGTCTTGCAAATAGCTCTCATGTTTTCACCTTTACCCAATCCTCGAATATTCTACGATACAAGAGTAAAATCCATTAAATTTGCTGAAAAACACACACACACTTAGGCTACTAACCTTCTTGATGAATCAACAATCACTTCCTTCCTCCAACTCCTGGAGTCTCTCAATGACCTTGTTGTTTGGGGCTTCGAACACCACGCCTAGACTGATGCCCACTTCGAATATCGGTCGGGCCTCTAAATTTTGGTCCATACGATTTCTTGGTAAGGCTAATCCATATTCTCTAATATCAAGACTATTCGATTTGCCCTTCTTTTCTGTTTGAAATCTGTGAATTTTTCTTTTTTTCCAGCCATGGCTTTTTTCGATATTTTCTTTCCTTTCACTGAAATCTCTCTCCTACAAACTTCACCATTGCTTGCACCCGTAACTAAAACTCGATTCACACTCTGCGAAACTACCACGTTGCTATTCTCCATGCCAGATGTTGAAAAAGGCTGTCTGCTAACAACATTTTGAAGGATATTATTAATTTCTTCTATAGGAACATCGATCAGTCTCGAGCCATGAAAAATAGACTGCTCAACGCTTACATCTCTGGACTCCACACTACCATTCGAAGGCCCAATTTTATTTTTCCTTCCCACCGGCTCATTTCCAGACCCAATAGGACTGGTCACCTAATTATTTATTATGTTCTAAATTGTTTTTTTAATTAAAAATTTAACGATTGTCTAACTAAACGTTAATATGTTAACTGAGATATATTAGTCGTTTAAGATTATAAGATTAGATTTTATCACATCTCAATCAATAGATTTTATCACATCTCAATAAATAGATTAATGTCAAACTCAGATAATCGCTTGTTTTTACTAAAAATAATGAGGTTAGAACATAATAAGTTCATTTTATAACTTTTAATAATTGAAGAATTTAACAAAATAACTCCCTATATCATTTTGCTAAATTCTGAATGTCCTCGACATCATCTGACACCCTTTGATTGTTAATCTCAAAACCCTCATTTTCGTTGATTAACTCCTCTGATGTAGGGAGGCCAATCGTTCTAATCACGTCACCACCTTCCTCGCCGCTATGAACTAGATGACTGTTGATAAACCTCCGTTCATCGTCATAATCTTGACTCGAACTCTAATAAGCAATGCGTTGCCATTGATGCAAAAATTGACTCTATCCGAGATAAATGAAGTTTTCTGAACAGAAACTAATATTCTAGCTTCGTCGCATCTGTTTCGGTTCACTGTATCCTCATGAATTTTCACCACTGACCCTAATCTATTACCTAAATCCTTAAAGAATCTTTCATTCCATATATTTAATGGAACCTAATGTAATACCACCCACACCATCACCTTTCTTTGCCTTCAAACCCTACTAATCTTTCGAGCTCCACAAACCACGACTGCACGATATCCTCCTGATTTGACCAACATCTGACCATATCTTCCTTATTTGCAAACTGAATGATAGATAAAAGACTATGCCAGGGGTTTACCTTTACATCATAACCCTCTGACTTTAAAGCAACTTCAACAACCTCTAGGTAATACATCTCCTTGATTAACCCCACGAGACATCGATTTTTCCATTCTAGTTCTTTTAAGACACTAGTTGGTTTACTCTTCGCATCGCATGATAATTCTCCTTCTTCTGATA
Organism: Hibiscus syriacus; assembly: GCF_006381635.1. NCBI lineage: Eukaryota > Viridiplantae > Streptophyta > Magnoliopsida > Malvales > Malvaceae > Hibiscus > Hibiscus syriacus. The sequence goes on from NW_024063472.1 coordinate 1,145,861, forward strand.
GAGAATCCACCAGCTTCACATCAACTTCTTTGATATATGGATGAAGTAAAAAAAAAACCTAATTTTGACTATCGGGGTGCTCGGTAATCTTACCATTTGTGCTTCTCCTCCTCGTTTGTTCTGTGCCTTGGAAACGAAGGGGATAATAGAGTAGAGACTTGGAAGTTGGAATAAAGCGAAGGTAAAAGAGAGCAGACTAAGAAATGACTCGAGGAGGTAAGCATCTCGTATATTGATTTTGAGTTTTTGCTTTGTGTTGGAATTTGTCAAATTCTACGGTTGATTGAATGTCTTAAAGCCTTAAAAATAGTAGCCAAGTAAAATTTTAATGAATAGAAGCTATCGGTTTAATCTCTTTTGGCTGGAAAAGAAAAGGAGATAGAAAAGATTCTTGTGTGTTTTTAAAATGCTTAAAAATAATAACCAATTAAAATTACGGGATGAAATTCTTATTTGTGACTGGTTAGAGCTATGAGTGTACAAATTGGAAGAAATTATTGTTTTTATAATGCTTAAAATAGTACTAAGCTACAACACCTCTTATATGCACATGCAAATTGATTTTTGATACATTTTGGTGCTTCATTATGTGTTCATTGATTTGTTCCACCCCTGCCCTGCTTTGGTTATTTTTTTTAGCTAAGATGTAATTGAAAATGGTTTTATAGATTAGTTAATGAAATTAAAGTTACAAGACCGTTCTATTTCGTAAAAAATTCTAGTCTAAACATTTTATATTATGTAATTAATTTTGCACACATTTATAAATGTTCTATGCATGATCTTTGAACTCAATTGATTTTTTTTAATGTAAACTATCAATTTAGTTTAAATATGACATCTCAAGTGGTAACGGGGCCGGAAGTAATAGTGGGGTCAATTTCATCATCCCAAAACGATAATTTACCTCCATTGGGATAATGTGACAAAGATAGAAAAATAGGGGACTATTGGAGGAACTTGAAATTTTCGATGCAATATTTGTGGTGAAACTCGCAATGGAAGATATACTAGGATAAAAACACATTTGCTTCAAATTTCAGGTGAAGAAATTGCAATTTGTAAAAAAGTAACTACAAATCAAAAACTTGAAATGGTAAGGTTGGTAGAGGAGTGAGAGAAGAAAAAGAAACAATTTGCAGCTCGAGAAGTTTCTTTATCCTCTCAATCTCAAGCTGGAGTTGAGATTGATTCTTCTTCGAAGAAGAGAAAACCTAACTTGTCACCTCTTGCTAGATCATTCAACATGAATTCTAGGACCCATCAGATGAAGAAATTGCAAGAATATTCTATACCGGTGGTTTACCCTTTAATCTTGCTAGAAATCCTCATTATAGGAGGACTTTTACTTTTGGTGCAACTCACAATATAATTGGTTTTGTTCTCATTGGTTATGGTAAATTGCGAACCATATTGCTCAAACAAGAAAAAAATAAATTTGAGAAGCTCTTGCAATCGATTAAAGCAACATGGCAAGAAAATGAGTTGACTATTGTGTTTGATGGTTGGAGTGATCCAACAAGAAAACCTCTCATTAATTTAATGGCTACTTCTATAAATGGACATATGTTTCTTAAAGGTGTGAATTGTTTTGGTGAACTCAATGATAAGTTTTTCATTGCCAATTTGATGAAAGAAGTGATTGATGAGATGGGTCATCAATATGTGATGTAGATTGTTACTGACAATACAACTAATTGCAAGGGATGCGAGAGATTATTGAGAGCATGCATCCTTATATTTATTGGACACCCTGTTTTTTGCACACACTTAATCTTACCTTGAAGAACATTTATTCAATAAAAAATATCGAGGGAAAAAGAAAACATATGATTGTGCCATTGAATTATTGAAATTCATGGAGATGACGTACAAATCAATAATTTTATCATGAACCACAACATGATATTAGTAATCTTTCAAAAATTTGGTCCTCTTAAGTTACTTTCAGTTGTCGATACTTGTTTTGCTTCAATCATTGTGATGCTTAAGAGGTTTAAGCTCATTAAGAAGGGACTTCAAGCAATGATCATAAGTGATGAATGAAATTCTTATAGAGAGAATGACATGAGAAAAGAAAACTTTGTGAAGGAAAAAATTGTGAGTGATAATTGGCGGGATAAAGTAACTTACACCATAGATTTTACAAAACCCATCTATGACATGCTCAGAGTATGTGACATTGATAAGTCATATCTTTATTTGGTATATGAGACGTGGGATTCAATGATTAAGAAAGTGAAGTGTGAAATTTACAAGAAGAAAAAATGTTCTCTTTCAGAGTTTTGTCCTTTTTATCATATTGTTTATGGGATTCTTATAGCTCGTTGGACAAAGAGTTATATTTCTCTTCATTGTCTGGCTCATTCACTAAATCCAATGTACATACATAGCTTCGTTAGTTTTAAATTTTATATTCCCAACTCATAGTTCTTTAATATATGTGTAATTTTCATTTTAATATGTTGAAGGTTTTATAGTAATGGTTGGCTAATTGAGGATCCTAGTAGAGTTGCTACTCATAGAGATAGTGAAATATCTCAAGAGAGAATGAGGTGTTTTCATAGGTTATTTCCAAATGATGATGATGATTATGACAAAGTCTTGGAGTGATCGCCTAGTACAACTGGTGGTGGACTCTATAAAGGTGCTCCATGACAGGATGCTGGCTCCAGAGACGGAGTCTCTGTTGGCTGATGCGGGACAGGATGCTGGCTCCAGAGGCGGAGTCTCTGTTGGCTGATGCGGGAAGGCTCTCTGCGGAGCAGGCGTCCCGATGTCAGAATATATAAGAAGAGTTGATGTACCGAAGTCGGCGTAAGTCCCTCCCAAAAGGAACTGGAACTGCTCCACATATATCTCTTTTGGAACGAGCCTTAACTGATGCTATTGCTGCTATTGGTCTTGACACCAAAAAAGCTGTCGATAGATAGAGTTAAAGCAAGCATGCCGAGCCGGGCCTGAAGAACCGTAGTATCGTGCTACGCCTATCAAGCCAAAGTTGAGTGAAGGAATACAAGCATTTAGCCAAGGGGGACGGGGCTAAGAGTGAGCCCTTTGAAGATTTGATTTATCTTACAAAGAGATATTCTTTAAATCCGAAAAGTTGGTGAGCTAGCTTTGGTGTCAAAACTCTATTGCTCCGATCTTAGGCTTTCAAAGTGTTTGGACAACCTACTTCATCTTCTTTTTGTGAAATAAATTGGAGTACTTATTCCTATATCCACTCACTTAAGAGGAATAAGTTAAATTCGAGTCACGCTAAAGATTTAATTTACATTCACTACAATCTTCGTCTTTTATCTAGGAGTTCTAGTTAATACGAGGATAAGAAAACCAAGATGTAGGATGTTGGTGGAGATTCTTTTGATTGATTGGGAGATGTTGGATATTTACAATTTGTCGAACTCTCGTTTGATGAGTCGGATTTAGAGAGCGAGTTAATCTCAGAAAATGTTAACAATGTTTGATTTGTGTTGTTTATATTGTTCTACACATAATATTATGGTTGAGTCTTAAGATTTGACACTTTAATTTTATGGTTTGTTATGGATTTTATTGTTTTAGATTTAGTATTATGGTTTGTTTATGGATTTTATTATTCTAGTGTTAATATTGTAGTTTGAATATTGAGATTTAACATTTTAATATTATGGTTTGTTTATGGATTTTTTTATTAGATTTAATATTGTGGTTTGAGTATTGAGATTGTTTATGGTTTATTTATGGAGAGCGAGTTGATCTCGGAAGATGTTAACAATATTTGGTTTATGTTGTATAATATTGTTTTAGACTTAATTTATTGTTTGAATCTTGATTTGATACTTTAATATTGTGATCTACTTATGGAATTTATTTTCTAATTTTCCATGAAACATCGACTTCAATTATAATTCTTTACCTCTATTTATAATTTTAAAATTTATTTATATGTTGTACCATTGTCGTCCCATTACCATATAATTTTAAAAATTACCGTTTTCCGTTCCATTTCTCGTCTCTGTATCAATATATCATAGCCTTCAACCGCTGCAAAACGCTCCAAGTTACCTTGACTGTTCATATGCATTAGAAAGAATAATTGCGTTTGTTTTGTTTTGGTTCCTAATCAAATTAATGATAGTTGTATGGCATTCTCATAGGACTGACCTTTCTCTTTAGGCTATTCCACATTTCAACTCATGGTACACTACTACGCTCTTTTACTTCAAACTTCGAAGTCATTGTCTCACTCCAAGTCTCCAACAAGAAGAATCAAAATGTACACAGCTTCGTCATCTAAATCACAAATAAAACTCGGGTTTCTCCTTTATTTTGTTGGTGATAAACAATGACGGGATATTTTTGCAGCTTCCTGGTTTTGGCTTGGATGCTTCTCCCATGGCTTGTTTTGTCGGTTGTAACTGAGAACGACATGAGGTGCCTTGAAGGAGTCCAGAGTTCATTACACGACCCAGATGACAAAATAAGCAGTTGGAGTTTCCAATAACAATTCCATCGCTTTTATCTGCAGTTTTGTTGGAGTTACATGTTGGAATCATAGGGAAAACCGGCTGTTAAGCCTTCAACTTCGTGACATGAGAACCCTCGAATTATCCAACAATGATCTGTCAGGTCCTATCCTTTATGAATTATCAAATTGTGCATACTTGAACACTTTGGTACTGTCCAATAATAGACTCTCAGGGCCTATTCCATTCCAATTATCTGGCTTAGGTAGGCTGAAGATATTTTCAGTAGCAAATAATCATCTTGTCGGCTTTATTCCTTTAGCTTTTGAGGGACATGGTAAAGCCCATTTTGCTGGGAATAGAGAGGTCTTTGTGGTGGTCCTCTTGAAAACTATGGAGGTTCGAGTAGGAGGAATTTAGTCATTATAGCTGCAGTTGGGTTTATTTACTTTTTCCCCTCTTTTTTTTAAAAATAATCTGGGACCTCAAGGTTTTCGGGACCTTAACTGGGTTTTAGGCGTTGTAGTTTCAATGTGGTTTGGGATTGGGGTCTGGTGGTGGCACCATTTGTGACGGTTGATACTGTGGAGAAAAGGGTTTATTGGAGGGGATGGTGACAGTGGTTGGGCTATGTTGAGATTCCAGAAGAATTGAAGAAATGAATGCTAATATTTCATTAAAAACGTCATACACGAATACACAAACTCAGCTGTTTATATACAGCTCTTAGTGAAAGTTATAAGCATAACAAACTCCTTAACCATCCTAACAAACTCAACTGCTGTTAACATCCTCAATGGTCATATGACATGCAACGCAGTATGAGTATAATACTGCTAACATTCCCTCTACTTCATCTGATCTTTTGGTCTTGAACACAATTGCATCCCGATTTTCTCTCGAAAGACTTCAAATGCTACTCTAGACAAGGGCTTAGTAACCATCTATGACTTGATGAGTTGCAGGTACATAGTTCACACATAATTGTTCAGCAGCCACATTTTCACGAATAAAATGCACATGAAGATCTACGTGTTTCTATTGTGCATGATAAACCGGATTAGCACTCATCACCATTGTTAGTGTATTATCACACCAGATCACTGATTTCCCATGATACTTCAACTTGAGATCAGCTAACAATGTACTCACCCAAGTGACTTCTGTTGTAGCATCAACTAAGCTCATGTATTCAGCCTCCTTTTTTGATCGAGAAACAGACTTTTATTTCTTGGAACTCCATACAATCAAGTGATTATTAAGAAACACCCCATAACCAGAAATTGATCGCCGATCAGTGACACTTGCACTCCAATCAGCATCTGCAAATGATGAAACTGTTAACCTCGAATCAGATGGAAAGAACACCAAACCATAATCAACAGTTCCAGCAAGATAACGAAGAATGTGTTTCACTGCAACAAAATGGCTTTCACGAGGCGAATGCATAAAATGAGCGACTTTTCCAACACTAAATGCTAGATCAAGTCTGCTATGACACATATACAACAATGATCCAACAATGCATCGATACATACTAGGATCAGCAAGCAACTCACCATCCTCAACCAATTTAGGTGCAAGAACCATAGGTGTAGCACATGATGAAGCATTCTTCATACCCACCTTCTCCAAAAGCTCCAAGATGAATTTTTTTTGTCTGGGCATCAATGAGCCATTTACCTGTTTTACATCAATTCCTAAGAAGTAACTGAGAGACCCCAAATCTTTAAGAGAAAACGTGTCATGCAATATGCTCACAACACTAGCAATTACAATGGATGACAAACCGGTAATGACAATGTCATCAATGTATACCATAAGGTAAACCCGCTCAGCACCAGCATTGGTAAAAAGCATCAGCTTGAGAAACTTAAAACCCTATTTGAAGCAGCACATCTTTCAACTTGGCATGCCAATTACAGGGGGCTTGCTTCAACCCGTACAATGCTTTCTGCAACTTACATACGAGGGGTGTACCATCAGCTGCCATCTGTTCAAAACCTGGAGGTTGCTGCATGAAAAATGATTCCTTCAAATCACCATTAAGAAAGGCATTATTGATATCAACATGCCTCAATTCCCAGTTATTAGACACAACAAGGGAGAGAACAACATTAAGAGTTGTAAACTTTACAACAGGACTAAAAAGTATCGAGATAGTCATGTCCAAGAACTTGAGAGAACCCATTCATAACAAGTCGTGCCTTATATATATGAATTGAGCCACCTGGATTACGTTTCAACTTGAACAACCATTTACAACCTACTGCGACTCATCCTGGTGGTAACTTAACAAGCGTCCATGTTCCATTCTTCTTCAGTGCCTCAAACTCATCCTGAACTACAACAGCCCAGTTTGGAGACTGCAATGCTTCACTAACCGTTGAAGGAACATCCTCATCAAAATAACTTGAGTAAGCTTTAGGCTTAAAAATACCACACTTGCCCCTTGTGAGCAGCGGATGATAGTTAATACGGGGTGTAACAACTGCAGGCATACCTTCAGTATTAACAGTAGGTCCAGCATCAATACTGTTAGGAGTAGATAGACTAGAAGACTCATCTGCAGCTTCTTCTAAGGAATTATTTCCCGTACAAGATTCAGCAGTAACACTGGTAGAAACAGGTAAACTAGAAGACTCAACTGTAGCTTCGTCTAGAGAATTATTACCCATAGGTGTAGGAGTGTGACTATTAGCCATACAAGGCATAACAATATTGCTATAATGCATTGATGAACCCGCCTCAAAACTGCCTTGAGCACCAATACCAGGTAGCTGCTAAATATTAGTCACAATCTCAAGAGCTTGTGACTGTTGGTTCTTGACCACAGTTGGCTTAATTGAAGTAGCCTTTCCTGCAAAAGGAAATATAGTCTCATTAAAATAACATGTCTAGAAATATAGACTCTCCCATCAGCAGCCAAACATTGAAACCCCTTTTGTTGAGGACTAACGCCTAGATATGTGCATGGATGAGAGATAAATGCAAGCTTGTGAGCTTGAAAAGGTCGCAAGTGAGGAAAGCACTGACAACTAAAAACATTTAGATCATTATAATTTGGTTTCTTCCCCCAACAACTTCTCAATAGGAGAGATCCCTTGCAGACCTTAGTGGGTTACTTGTTGATCAATCGAACAACAACAACAATGACATAGGACCAATACTCAATTGGTAGAGACACCTGTGCCAATAACACAAGAGTCATTTCAACCAGGTGTCGATGCTTCCACTCAACAACACCATTCTGCTCTGATGTGTGAGGGCATGACACCCTATGAATAATACCAGCTCTAGTTAGCAGTGATAAGAGGCTACAAAATTCACCACCCCAGTCACTCTGAACTGCTTTAACTGACGTACCAAATTGAGTAGCCACCATTTTCTGAAATAACTGAAATGCTATAGTGGTCTGAGACTTATTTTTCAGAAGATAAATCCATGTAAGCCGAGTGCACGCATCAACTAAAGAAACATAGAATCGAAATCCAATAGAGGAGACATGTGGAGGTCCCCATAAATCAATATAAATAAGCTGGAAAGGATTATCATAAATTGTATTCGATTGCACAAAAGGTAATTTGTGACTTTTTCCCATATGAAAAGCATTACAAGTTTTATTAACATATGTAGTAATTTTTACATCAAGTTCCCTAGCAATTTGAATTAAAGTTTCATTAGAGGGATGACCAAGCCTTCAATGTCACAACTCATCTATCTCAGTAGGCAATGTCTTGGATACAAGATTCATATCAACACCAGTACATCAACCTTCCTTTTCAGCTTTATTTGTCACAAAAGAATAAAGTCCCCCAGCTTCCTCACCAGTCAAGAGCACTTGTCCAATAACCTCATCACGCACACAACAACTACTGGAATGGAACTCAAAGAATATATTGTTGTCCCTAGCAAGCTTAGAGACCGAAAGCAAGTTCTTTGTTATATGAGGAACAAGCAATAAATCATGTAATATCAACACTCTAGATGAAGTAGGTAAAACCGAATCACCAACCATTCGAATATCTAGTGAAACACCATTACCAACCGCAAGTTTACTTGGACCATGGAAATCATAAGAATTCTCTAGGTTTATCCTATTTGGATTTACATGATAAGTGGCACCTGATTCCACCACCCAACGCTCAGGAGATGCAACAACAACATTCACTTGAGAGTCCAATCTCCCACAAGAGCATTACTCACAACCTTGACTGTCACTATTAGAGGCAAAATCAGGCGAGGAGTAACTACTGGTTGAATTATCCTTGGAAGGAGCATGATTATTGGTTGAAACAAGAGTAAAATATTCATCAAATCGATGCCAACAACGATCAACCAAGTGACCAAGCTTCCCGCAGAACTGACATTGCACACGCGTTCGACTGCGCCCTCGACCACCATTTGTTGCACCAGATCCAGAAGATGCACGACCAGATCTGTGATCCTAACGGTTAGAAGAACCACGATTAACATCACTCTGAGCAAAGTTAGCACTCATAGGCAAGGTATCCTGTTGTTCATCAAATCCAGCCAGCTGTACCTCAACATCCATTAACATATTATATATGTTATCTATCGAGAGAGCCTCTTTCATGGTAGAGACAACAGACATGAACGGCTGATATTCACGAGGAAGACCCTTCAAAATGCTCACAATCTGTCTAACTGGAGGAACAACACTTCCACATGAAGCAAAAGCATCACATACTTCCTTAATACGTGTAAGATAAACACGCATACTGACATTTCTCTTCCTTATGGACTGCAACTTATAGTAAAGACTCATAACAGTCATTGTAGAATGGTTTGCAAAAAACTTGAGCACCGTTTCCCAAACTGCAACAGCTGTTTCAGCTCCAACAAACTGTGGCAGAAGATGCGTACTAACCATTGACAACAACCAGGATGTAAGTGCGCTATCTTGCGTAATGAAATCTTCATATGTCTCGTTTGGTTGAATCTCACCATTTGCATCAAGAACAATCATCGGTGGAGGAGAAACACCACTGGTCAGCAGCCGCTTCAGACGATGACTCCGAACCGTGAGCAAGATCTATTATTTTCAAAGCAAGAAATTTGATTCATCAAGAACCACATTAACTTTCTTGTTGGTAAACCCCCAAGAAACACTAGCAGCGAGATCCATGAGTAAACAGTAATCCAAGGCACTCTGATCACGAACGGAAACGATAACACAAAATTCCAAGACCAATAGCGAATGATACCATGTTGAGATTCCAGAAGAATTTAAGAAATGAATGCTAACATTTCATTAAAAATTTCATACACGAATACACAAACTCAGCTATTTATATACAAATCTTAGTGACAGTTATAAGCCTAACAAACTCCTTAACCATCCTAACAAACTCAACTTCCGTTAACAACCTCAGCGGTCATATGCCATGCAACGCAGTATGAGTATAATACTGCTAACATGCTGAGAGGTTGAGAGCTCACAGATAAACTCAAGTTTCATTGTTTCATAAGCGTCTTGTAAAACTTAAGCTGGCTTATTTAATGGCTGCCACAAACAGTTTCAATGCCAATAACATCATGGTTTCCACTAGGACTGGAACTACTTACCGAGCACTGCTTCCTAATGGATCAACCCTCACAATCAAGAGGCCCATGAGTTTTAGGATCAAGGAGAAGCGATTTTGTTTAGAGTTGAGTCGATTAGGTAATCTTATGCATCCAAATGTGACACCTCTGCTAGGATTTTTTTAATAGGTGTCTTGTATTCAAGTAAGAATTTGTGATAATTCAAGAACCCGATGAGACCATGGGCCTCATTAAAAAAACATCACAGTCCTAATTAGAGAAAAAAGAGTGCAGTATGGCCAAGTCTATACTTTGTGATTAATATTATAAGTGGACCAACGAAGCTTACACAATACAACTCTTAGGAGCTTTCGTATCCTTTTATTCGCTTCTTATCTACAGAACTAAGACTTATAAACAAAGAAGGTGGCAAATCGAATCACTCTATTCCTCTGGCCACACCTTAATCCTTGATAGTTCGATAATTTCACTCAATAATTCACATAATACAAACACCACTAAAGGTCTTTGGTTCAATATACACACACTAGACCAAGAGGACATTCCAAATCAAAAAAGCCACTACAATGCTAGACTTCACCAATTCCTCACTCTCAACATCTTCTAAACGTGGATAAACTGAAGATTGCAGCAAGTAAATACACCCATCACCTAGGAAGCACGGGGATACCATAGGTGTGCCATTTCAAGTACTTGATACGTCCCCGACACGGGGATGGTTGGGGTACGTACCGGGGATGTGCCACGGTGGCAGGGTACGGTTGAACGACGTCGGGGACATTTCACCGAGACCTGGGGACTTTTCAGGGACGGCATGTGACTTTCACATACTTTCCTAGGATCTTTTTGTCATTTTACATTTAAAAAGATCCCCCATCGCATAACCTAATTTCACAGCTTCTCAATTCCCTCTTTCTTCTATCGACTCTCATCGTCTCTCAACACTAAATTTGTGTTGCTGAAGTTAAGACTTCAGGTTTCAAACTTTCAGTTGGCTATGTAAGTTCTCCAATTTCTCTACGTTTTTCAATTTGTTTTCTCTTCACTTTTCAATTTATTTTCATTACCGAATATCCTTTGCAATTTAAAGTTTTCTTTGCTCTCTTTGTGCTTCTCTCATCTGGGTTGCATCTTCTCTAGTGTGGTTTGGTGTTCATGAGAAAGTTGAAGATTTATCATGTCATCTTATTTTTTTAGCTCTTCGTTATTGCATAAGTTATGTTTGATCTTATTGGTATTCTTCTTTACTTCACTTCTAAAAGCAATAGGTTGCGTTTTTTGATTTCTAAGTTGTTTTTTGGGTCTTGTTTCTGATGGGTTTGTTTGAAGGATTTGGTGTCTTGTGCCACCCCAATTGCTCGTGAATGTTGTTGTCCGTCCGAGGAACAATTAGTTGGTTTTCCATTTAGTTAAGACAGACATTTAGTTTAACATTTTTTAGCTCTTCATTAATGCTTTCATATCTTACCACAGTGTATTGTGTCTCCCGAATTAGTAACAAGGGTAGGTTCTTCTGTGTTTTTTTTTTGTCGCATAACATGTAATGGGGTTGATTATGTTTCAAGGTTACATGACTACTCATTAGTTGCTTTATATGGGATTTTGGTTTTGGTGAGAGAGTAGTTGAGATTTTAAACAGTGTTTGTTTCATTTTTCTAGTAGTAGCATTTCTCAAGAACAAAAAATAGAGTTTAACAAATTTCATATTCGAAATAAAATATAACGAAATCCATTTTCCGGCAATATTTTTTCAATTTGAAGCAAAACATATTAGGGTTATAGTAGATGATTAAATTCATTAAAAAACGCTTGGTGCAAATTCCTTATATAGAATTTGACCAAAGTTTTTTAATGAAGTTTTACTTGAGGGGAAAATGAAGACTTTTATCAAGGAGTTCTAGTCAATATGAGGAGGAGAAAACCAAGATGTGGGATATTGGTGGATATGCTTTTGATTCATTGGGAGATGTTGGATATTTAGAGTTTGTCGAACTCTCGCTTGATGAGCCGGATTTAGAGAGCCAGTTAATCTCGGAAGATGTTAACAATGTTTGGTTTTGGTTTAATATTTTTCTAGACTTAATATTATGGTTTGAGTCTTAAGATTTGACAGTTTAATATTATGATTTTTTTATGGATTTTATTATTCTAGAGTTAATATTATGGTTTGAATCTTGAAATTTGACATTTTAATATTGTGATTTGTTTATGGATTTTACTGTTCTAAACTTAGTATTGTTGTTTGAGTATTAATATTTGACTTTATTTATGATTTTTTATATATATTTATAATTTTAAAAATTATTTTATATGTCGTCTCCTTACCGTCCCTGTACCCTGTAATTTTAAAAATTGTCGTTCCCCATATCCGTATCCGTGCAACATAGCCCATTGCTCCCAAAACAGAAAAACCACGCCCATAAACTAATCTGGATATACCCTAACAATGATAAATTCTGAGACAGCAAGACTAACTAAGCAATACAAGTAGACCGTAACAAAAGCCCCAGAATAACACGATCCAACGAACAACTATTCACAACAAGGTTAAACCTGCAGACCTTACACACTCAAACCGTTCGACATCCCGATCAAATCGGACTAAACTTGGCAATAGATAGATCAACAAAGTATCATTCATGAGGCACACGACCCAGAATACAACAAATCAGAACCAAATGGTCCATCATTCTCAGAAAAAAAACTTATTCCTCAGAAACACTAACAGACCTGCTCAACAACACATCCTCAGACCACCACAGTTATACATTCGACTTAATCCATAGAAATGGCTGGTCTCGCCTCACCCCCTCACTTGAAAGGACATGGGCATCGAGGTTCTTTTCCCTATACACAAACTTCACAGACCAAGCAGAACGAGCACAACACTCAAAACATCTATTTACCAAATCTGCACAGAGAGAAGGGATTGCAGGGGATGAGAAGCTGTTAGTTTATAAACATACGTCTAATGGGACTCTACATTCCTTGCTACATGGTAGTGTTGCAGATTTAGATTGGCCAACTCGGTTTCGGATCGGTTTGGGTGCAGCGAGGGGTCTTGCTTGGGCACCATAGTTTCTGGCTTCCATTTATGCAGCAAACATCAGCTCCAATTTTATTCTTCTCGACGAGGACATCAATGCCAGGATAATGGACTTCGGGTTGGCAGGGCATATGAACTTCCCCGATGTTTTGGGTGAATTTGGCTATGTAGCTCCAGAGTATTCAACCACTCCTGTAGCTTCACTTGAAGGGGATGCATTCGGATTTGGAGTCGTGCTTCTCGAATTGATAACTAGGAAAAAACCCCTGGAAATTAATGCAGTTGACGAAGAAGGATACACATACAATGGTAACTGGTGGAATGGATAAATCATCTCTTGAACTCCGGTAGAATCGAAGACGCTATCGATGAAACTCTTTGCGGACAAAGGCACAATGAGGAGATGTTGCACTTCCTCAAAATAGCATTAAACTGTGTCGATCCTCGGCCAAAGGTCTGATGGCCAATGTACCAGGTTTTTGAGTCATTGAAAAACATGGCTGGAGTAAATGGTTTCGCAGACGAATTTGATGATCCCACTGACATTTTAGTGAATCAATGTAGCCTTTTAGAGGAAAATTAAGACAAATCTGCTTAATGTGGTGATGGATACAAAATTAAATATATGTTATAAATACCATATAAACTTGTTGAACTTTAGGTTGTTAAATCTTCAAAGAGATCTTATCTGCCCTTTGTTTTGAATGAAAGTATATATTGGTTCTTGAACATAAAATTAAGCCAAGTAGACAATAATGAATTCTTGTATAGTTTCACTCTAACACCAAAAACTGGTAACGAGGAAAGTTGATACACATATCGAAGGATCGAATTATTGGAAAAACCAGCTTTGTTTGGAAACAAAGTCCACTTTACCATACCGCAACTCAATTATCTGTATATGCAGCTAATGCTTAACCATCACTCTTCATAGAACCCAGTAATATCCTGAAAGGCCTCTTTCTAGGAGCATACGTTGCAGCTCTTTCTACAAAACCCGGGAGATGCATCCGTACCCACCATGTAATTAGGGTTCTTTTTGCATTCACCAGCCTTCGCCAGACAGCAGCTATAATTCTCATCAACACAATCCCCATTGCAGATCGCCTTCTCGATTTACTAAAGGCCCTCACATGGATCCACTTTGTTGCTGACCATTTCTCACCCTTTATCACTGGGCAACTTCCATGCAAACTTTTTTTATCTGTGGTTGCATCGGGATGCAGACTGAAGAACAGTAATGCATCCCCTTCGGGGTTTCACTGCAAGTATTGACAGCACAGTTGTGTCAAATACCAACAAAACTATATGGTTGGGTTCTAGTGCACCAGTTAAATAAGAACAAGATATGGCAGTTAAGTAGTAATATCTGCAAAATTCACTGGAATAGCCTATCATAGTTGTCGGACCATACACCATAATCGTAATAAATGATTCATGATGATTAGGATACTTGTTCACCGTTTAACTGAGATTTTGTTACTTAGAATCAAGAAAAAGTTTCATTATCACGTTCAGTGCTCTAAAATAATAACTTCAAATCTCTAAGGTAATAAAAACCTGCAAATCCATTTTTGGCACAATCTGACCAGCTTTCATCCTTGATCTGAGTAAGTTTTCCCTGCAGAAAAAAAGAGAGCGCTGAACTAATAAAATGGAAATGTAACTGTCATAAACCAAGAAAGCGTAAAAGACAGATACAGACAAGATTAAAATTCACATGCAAATGCTTACATCTGCATTTGGAAACACAGTTTCCCCACCACTCTCAACATCAGACAAATACATCAACACGGTGGCAATACGGTGACCACCCAGCTGTTGGTTAGCTGTCATGAAAATAGTCGAAATGTGGCTCATACTTCTGACCATGCTCATAGTGTAGTATTTGTATGGACTCTCCATTCTCTGTTTGCAATGCCGATAAGAAAAAAAAGTCTGGCTACACAGATTAAGAAGTCATAGCGTAACAACAAACAAGTAAAAAAAAAACAAACCTTTTGGAAGGAAGGTCCATGCCGCAATCATGGCTTCAATATCAGCAACTACTTCGTCCTGCAAATGAGAAACAAAAGACATAACACAAGCCTTTTAAGTTCATAAGGCAGCACATAAAAATGCAGATCAAAGTATCATACAATAAGCATAGGCTAAACAATCTATAAACTTAATGAACACTCTGACATTAATTTAAACCATTTATTTGATAAGGTATAAATGAGCAAGAGCCGGTATGACTAATATGTAATAAGCTTTTCAACTGTTATTGATGAGGAAACTAGTTCTTTGGTAAAGAAACAAGCCCTAAGATTCGATTTGAGTGAATTATGAAGGAAAAACCTGACAATTCTGCCATTGAACAGTTCAAAACTCAGAATTATTTTCCAAACTTCTAGTTAATTTGATCAAATTTGTCAATACCAAATACAAGTTCTCTAAAAACAGAGCATACTTCAATTATTGTGACCGATTTTATAGCATCCAATTGGGTTTTGTGGGGGGGGGGGACATTGAAAGATACTAATAATATTTATCGTTTCTAGACAGCTAGATGGTTCATCCGTTCTTAAGAAACTACAGCAAGATTTCATTGCTTGAAACTACGTACTTCAGTTTAGCCACAAAAAAAAAGTACAAGAAAAACAAATTCAAGTGAAATATCAATTTATTACCATAAAAAAAGAAAAGAAGTGTCAATTCAGTTACTTCTAACTATAATTATAGTCATAAATTCACCATTTGAACACGTACAGGTATAGAAAAGAAAGAACAGCATTGCTCTCTAATATAAAAAAAAATCGAATCGATTCACAGATTTAAGCTAAAAACAACAAAAAAAGAGGCAATTGATTTGTATACCTGAGCTTTCCTCAGAAACATGCCGGAGCTTGTTCGAACTTCACTTTCGACGCTTTTACCTGATTGATTATCGGCCACCATTGATTTCTAACTTATCCTTAGCCTGAAATTGACATGATTCTGTTTTTAAATGAAATAATAAATAAAAAAATCTTAAAAATTTATTTAAAAAATATTGTCGCTTACCAGAGTAATAAGGTGATCACATTCGTAACTCGTTAAAAACCCTTTGTAAATGAAAGCCCTGCAAAAAGGGGGAAAAATAGTACATTTCGCAATTTCGAAAAAATTAAAACTGAGAAAATAATAAATGTAAAAAAAAGGGGGGGGGGGGAGAGAAATGAAATTTACCTAGGATGCCATGAGAGCTGAATAACACGAGTGGGATCAAACGGAGCCGACGAAGATCCTGTTTTCATTTTAATAACCGATCCATTAATCTCAGCCGAAGCCAAACACAAATGAAGGAAAAGGAGGGGAAGAATCTGAGAAAACGCCGAGAATCCATGGGAAAATGAAATCTACTATTGACTTGGCTCCAATCCGTACTAGAATTGCAGAGATTGAGTGTACTTTAAAATTGCAGAAATTGGCTTTGTATTTTGTTTTCATTCATCTAAGTAGTTTTTTATTTCTATTTAAGTGGGAAATCCATTGGAAGGTCTTTCTTTTTTTGTTCGTTACGTACAAATGTCTTCTTTTTTTTAATAAGTTACGTAAAAATGTCAAAACGAGGAAAATGGATGTTTCCGGACGCTTCAACGGAAAATAAATGAAAACCATGTTTATACTTTAATTATAAAAAAACATTAAGGGTAAAGTACACAAATGGTCACTCAATATAGGGAACTAGTTTGTTATGTCTCCGACTATTAAAAGTTATAAAATAATCCCATAATTATAGGATATTACTTTGTCGAGCCTCCGGCTATTAAAAGTTATAAAATGATCATTTGATTGTTCAATGTTTCTAACTTATCCTTCTTCATTGAGAATTGACAATAATATAAGTCGGGCATTAACTTATGATTAAGATATGATCATATATGACCCTAGAATCTCAAAGGACCATCAAATTTTAATAAAAAATGATGAGTTTGAAACATATGAATAGTTCGGGAGACTATGTTTTAACTTTAATATTCGAAAGACTTAACAAAGCAAATCTATAGCTGAAAGACCATTTTATAACTTTTAATAATGGAATGACTCAAAAAATAACATCTTATAATCAGGAGACCATTGTGTAATTTATCCTAAAATTAAAAAATATTTAGATCCATGTAGTAATACCGTAGTTTCATTTAGTAATAAAAGTTTTGCTTAATTTTAATTATAAAAGCATTAGTACCTTTGTTTAAGGTTAGGTTGTTTTATAAAAATGTATATATAGAAAATAAAGGATAAATTATGTATTTACTCACTTATTTATTCTCGTATTTTCGTTTTGATTTTTTAAATTAAATTTAATGTTATGTTTAAACTATCACTCAACTTTTTTTATTATATTAATATGAAATAAGTAAAGAGAATATTTGTTCAAAAATAATTCTCAACTTCTTGAAGTTGAACGATCACATCTTTGACTTTATAGTGCTCAAACTCGAATACTCAAGGAATAACAACAATTCCTTTACCACGAAGGCCACTAAACTTTTTATTAAATTATATAAACATTACTTTTGATGTTTTGTTCATCCATAGTTAAAAAAAATAAACAATTATTGACATAATTTTTAATGATGACATATCATAAACTTATGGTGACACATTAGTATCATTGTTATTTTTTTTACGACAGATGACTAAAGTAAAATCAAAATATAATGTCAAAAAATTATGAAAAAAAAAGTAGGTGGTTCAATTACAATAAAAATTAGATTTGGGTTTTAATTTCGAAAACTAGACTGATATGTTTTCTATATCGATAGTTGACGGATGATATCGATATTAAAAAGAGTATTGATATTATCAAGCATTTTAGGTATGTTTCGTGTTGACTTGTGAATATAAATGTCTGGTTGAGCTTAAATACGAGGTATTAACTTCCCTTACGTTAATATACCTGGAGAGTAAATTATATTTTCGAAGTGGACTAAACGCTAATCGTGGATTGGGCTTAAAGTGCAAGACTGAAGTTTATGGACTTATGGCTCATTGGTGATCTTAGTGGAATATTATGATGGTTTAACAGTGTATGATTGGCCTTGGCCTTAGTGAGGTAAGTATAGATGCTTGTGTAGTGACGGATAATACCATACATGTCCTAAACGAGTTTTTTTAAAGACAACCCTAAATTAATGTTTACGATTTATTTGAGGAAAATTAATTTTTTAAATAATTTGGTTTGAAGTCGTTATTGATCTTTGGGTTAGGTATATCAAATACTTCAAAAAATATTTTTCTAACGAATTTAAAAGAAGAATTGGTCGCGTATTATCAAAAAATTCGTTTTAAGAATCAATTACGTGTGGGGACGAGTAAGCACTCCCACAACACCCAAAATTGGTACTCTCGGTTAAGCAGTCTAAATAGTGAAACTTTATATATTCGAATCTAAAATTTAAATTACGATCATTTTATTTCGATGAATTTTAAAAATGAGTGAATTTCTTTTTTTTTAAATAATCGACTCAATGAGAAGTAGTAATTCACGGTTTTATTTAAAAAAAGGATGTCACCTTTACTACGTAAATTAATGGAATTAAAATCCAATCATATTAGACGCAATTTCATGACTTACGACGTAAAACAACATTGCTCTCAATTGTTTTAGAAAAACGAGAAAATAAATGTATGATTCATGAATGCAACTGTAATAAATGATATGAGAATAAAAAAGGAATGCCAGAAATGTACGAATTTGTTCAAACAAATTTACACATAAA
Organism: Hibiscus syriacus; assembly: GCF_006381635.1. Taxonomy (NCBI): domain Eukaryota; kingdom Viridiplantae; phylum Streptophyta; class Magnoliopsida; order Malvales; family Malvaceae; genus Hibiscus; species Hibiscus syriacus. The sequence goes on from NW_024063472.1 coordinate 1,164,673, forward strand.
ATATTTATATTAATCAAGTAATAAATAATAAATAATAGAAAAGTTGGGATGTTCTTTCACTAGCACGTCTTAAGGAATCACACTCCAAGCATTTGAGGTTTTCTCATGGATCACTCTTTGTTTGAGACACCTCCCATAAAATAGGCATGATTTGATTTTTATCAAAGTAATCCTCAGACACTCTAGATATTAGAGGCGTTCCGTAGACAAATCCAATCAAAAAGGCACTACCATAATGTAGAGGAATATTAGTTAATATATAATACAAGAATACACATACATATGTTAATATTGAACAAAATATAAAATACAATGGCCAAAATAAAGGGGAAATGCTAAATACGTGCTACTAAAATAATAACAAAACAAAGAGTCAAATACACTAACATAAAAAATGTCATGCGACAAAAATGCTTAAATAATATAAAAAAGGTTATATATAATATATAGACGTACCAGCGTAAATATATACATAAATGTAATAGTAAAAATATTATAAATATAATATATATACACATAGGATACATGCAACTTAAGATAAAATATAAAAAATAAAGAAATCTTAACATTTGCAAGTGCAATGTCTTGTGTACGTATATAAATAATATAAGATTAAGGTGAAAAATGAAAATAAACATATGGGTTACAAATGAAAATCAACCGAATTATAGACACTAAGACAAATGAACATTAAATCAAAAAAGGTAAATACTACGAATATACAAACATAAGGTAATAATACAAAGGAAAAACTTACGAATATATACAAACATAAGGTAATAAATAAAGGTGACCAAAATGATTCATTCCAAAGATGAAAGAGTTACAATCACAATAAGACCAATGTGATAAGAAACACCAATTAAGTGTACACGACCTTTTTTTCAAAATGAATCATTTTTTTGCTTTTCCTTAAAATGACAAAGAGAGAGTGTGTGTTACAGTGTATTATCGGGAAGGGTGAATCGCCGTTTGGTGTCGTTCTCTAGTGACTGTTCGACGCCAAACTTCAAGGGAAGGTTTGTCTTGATGCCATTAACTCGGATCTGGTCTTGGTTTCGACGGAAAACGACTCGAGCCTAATGAATCAGTCCTAAATCATTCAGTTTTCCCACTCTCCAATCTCCTCATCCGATTGTTGGATCCGTTTTATTTTGAAATATGTTACTCCCCTCAGTCCTCTTTTTCAATTGACCGCTCGAATTCACGAATCGAGCACCAAAGTTGTCATAGTTAAAGACTCAACGTTAAGCTTCTTTCTTCTCTCCTTTTTTTTAATCTCTGATCTCCTTGTTCTTTTACTTTGATCCCTCCTTTTTAGTTCTTTAAAAATGGCTTTTATGGCGATGATTGAGATGGGTGTTTAGTGAGGGTTGTTGGCAGACAAGTATGGCTAGGAAAAGGAGGGTGTCCGATTGTTAAAGTTGGCAGGAGTTGGTTGGGAAAAATCAGGGTTTGGATTTCAATTTGTAGATTGTTCGAATTAGAAGCCAGACGAAAATGAGTCTCTACAGTTGCCCCTCTTTGTCCATTCTTGTGTTAACAAGAATAGGGCAAAGATAAAAAGACAACAAGTTTTCGTTCATTATTACCTTCCATTTTGAAATTCGGTGCTACCTCATGAGAGACTAAAAACTCCTTATCTCCAGGGAGATGAAACTTGTATTTCAAGGGAAAATATTTTTTAAAGTTCTGTTTAAAGAGAAACTGTCTTTAGCGAAACAAAAAACATTGTTTCAAGAGGAACAAATTCTTTGGTTCTTTTGAGAGAAACTATGTTGAGCAAGATGAAATTTTGTTTCAAGAAAAACAATATCAAGGGAAACAAACGACATGTTACTTCACGTTGAGGAGGTTTAATCATTTTTTTATGATTCAACCCTTCGTTTGAGTACGTTAGGTTTGTTGACGATATTGTTCCTTTGCACTGAGGATGGCGAATTTGAATGACTACGTATCTGAAGACAATATTGTTCCTTCACGTTGGGGAAGTTTGATTACCTGAAGATAATTTGATTTTTGAAAAAGACACTGCATCTTCACATTGAAGAGATTTGGTCGCTTTCGGGTGATTTGCTCGATGTTAAATCTGATTGTGACATTGCTCCTTTGTGTTGAAGAGGTCTAGTCAATGGATTCATGTTGAGGACGTCTAGTCGTGTTTGGGTAATTTGCTTCTTCACTTGTGGAAATAAAACTTGAAGACAATATTGCTCCTTCATATTGAAGAGATCTAATTGCCTTTAGATAACTTGCTTGTCGAAGACGACATTGCACTTTCCGATTGAGGAAATCTAGTTGTCACCAATCATTTCTTTCCTGAAAGGCACGTACAAAAAGTGTTCATGTATGAATGCAACTATTTTGAATGTTTTCATGAATGTCGGGATGAAATTCATTTGATGTCTTTGATCTTTTTTTTAAAATGAGCTTCCAAAATTTTCCTCATGAAAGATGAAAATGGTCTTATATAAGAGAAAATTTAAAGGTGTCCTCATGAGAGGGAAGTATAAATTTCTTATGTTGTATCTGATGATGAATGTTTGATGTTGAGAAGCATATTCATGTAACATGTATGTATATGTGAATGCATGCTGTCTTGATCAACAGTCAAGAATGGTTGCACGGACACTCTTCATTCTCTTCCTGATTTGATCGTCTTCATTCTTTTCCATACTAGAGTCTACTCTTGAAATTCTTGACTTGTGTCCATTTGTTCTTCTTGCCCTATTTCTGATTTTGAGCTTCTATGTCTAAGAGACATTTGTCAATTTTTAAGATCTAATCCCCATATAAATTATCTTGTTTGAAAATGTTTTCCTTCCTCTTTCAAATTTTCAAAAGGTGAAAAAGATCGACGAAAAAGTTTTGAAAAATGGGGTCACTTATTTTGGGCTCACAATTGAAACACATTATAAAACAAGAGTTCATTGAATATCAAAAGAATCAACTACTCTTTTAATGTTTCAAAGTTATGATTCATTGACAAGTGTTAAGATTTGTCTAGTTTATTTTAGGTTGGCTTCTTAAATTTTCTATGGTTTCTGTCATCAAGTTGTCATTCTCTTTTCTATGGAACATTGTGGCATGCTTCTCATTCTCGGCTTGGCATTTTAATCTGATGCAAACAAAATGATGTAACTAGCATACTCAATTGCTAGAATTTTTAGAAAACCTCTATTTCGGGTCTCTGAAATCCTCCATTTGTTCAAGCTTCGTATACTCTTTTAGCAAAGGCAGTGTTGAGATATCGATCTAAAAAGGAAACTTCCGAGTGCTCGTGTGAAGTTGACTATAACAGGTATTCCTTAACTCCCTTAGTCCATCTTCACTGAAACTCATTATTTATTTAATTTAATTTGCCTTTATCGACTAGTTGAAGGAATCTATCTATAAAGTCAGGGCTTTGACCAATTGCTATAGAGGGATAACTCAACTTTATTGTATATATATAATTACATTAACTTCCTAGGTATACAGATTAAAATTCCTAGAAGCTCAAAAGTTTTTTTTATTTTAAAAGATATTTATAAAACTACAAGATTAAACTTTTCTCATTTATCATAACCTTAAAAGGTGGCATAAGCTCAATCCTCAAACATTTACAAATGTTTAAGTAAATAAAGGAATAAATGATAAAAAAATGAGTTCAAACAAAACAACATGCTCTCAATGTAAGTGTAATCAAATTTTATGGTGAACGCAAATGACTTCTTCTCGATTCGTATTAGAATGTCACATTACTCATTGAATGTCCATACCCATGAATCAATCATATTCTAGACCTTTCCCTTTAATACCCCATAGTTCTTAGTAGTGTGCCACGAGCTTCCTATGTGATATCTACATATGGCGTCAATATTGTAGCCCTCAAGATATGGGGGCTCTTTTGTCTTGGACTGAATTGGAGTCACAAGATTATTCTCAACAAGCGTTTGAAGCAAATCCTCATATTTCATTGAAATTTCAGTAGGAGTTTTATCTCGAATCACCTTAGAAGGTTTGATCCCATGCTCAGCTAAATAAAATCCTATCATATTGATCTTATCTCCTATCTCGGTGTCAGCACTACTGGTTCTCCATATCTTATCATTCTTGACAGCTCTTTCAATTATCTCTTTACACATGAGATGCAAAGAAAGTTTTAGTGGCATCCCCTAGCATATGATTGATATAGAGATATTTTAGTGTATCGATGAACATGATGATAGACTCTTTTTCAGTCATTAGTGGATACACATGGGATGCAACGTCTATCCATCGCTATGCCTAATGTTAGAAGCTCTCATTATGTTACATCTCCATATTTTACAATGTTGTTTAGTCAGGGGCCATATTAGTCATGTACTTGTATTAATCCAGAAAAGCATGAGCCAAATCCCTTTAGGTGCAAATCTGAGCGTGACTTAGCTGACTGCACCACTTAGAAGCTAGTTCGACCAAACTGTCTTGAAAGTAGTATATCAATATTTGATCATTGTTGGCATATCTAGTTATCTTTCGAATAAACATCGTGAGATGGGCAGAAGTTCAACTAGTTTCATTGTATTTTTTTAAATCGGGCATTTTGAATTTGGGTGGGAACACCAGGTCATGAACCAAGGCTAACTCACTTGCATCCATTTCATCTTGAGATCTCTATTCTTTTATTCCTTTGAAGTAGTCTTTGCACAAATCTTTTAAGTTTTTGGGGATCACATTCTCAACTTTCTGATAGCACATAAGCTTCTTAGGTGGAAAATTAGTTGTGGAGTATCTTGTGCCATCACATGCTCGGGGGTCTTCACAGATGATGAAGCATGCTCTATTCCTTTTGTCTGATTAAACCTAGTCAAATTTTCCACAATTTGGTTGACCATGTCGGCTTGGTTTTACAAGATAGAATCCATAGTGGCCTTTTGAGATTTTTACAATTTGGTTTCCCAGTCTGTTTGTATTTTCAGTAAATTCTCTTGTAATTCTTTCTTTAGTTGCTCAAATTTCGCATCCATTCTTGGTATCTTGTCACGTGATAAGTATCACTTATGGAATCCTCAACGAATTAAACTCATGTTTTCATGAATGATGCATGCGAACATGCTTAAATAAATGCAATGTGTATGCAAAATGCAAAGATGTAAATACGAATGCAATGCAAAAAGGTATTAATCCCAAAGATGAATATAGTATAATAAGTTCCATCAAAGATAACAGTTTTTACTATTTGAGATAATCCATTTTCACATACATGCTTTTGTATGTACGCTTGTTCTAAAGGAAGTTGATGTTTTTTCTCGAAGATTCATCCTTGAAAGCTATGCCCATCAAGTATTCTATAACCCCCTAGACTTGTGTATAAGCTCTATTCAAAGTATGACTTATCTCAGATGATGCCCCCATGGCATTGTAGTTGTGCATTAGGTCTTGATGAATAAAGGCGTAACAATTGTAGGCAAGATCATCTAGCTGCATTGTTTTTTTGGACCAAGTGGCCACCTCTCAAATCTTGGGTGTTGTTCTATCAATCAACTTTGATACATGATCTTTAGGCGAGCTTCCTTTTCATTTTCTTTAAGCTTTAATTACCCAAACAGTGTATGTCTTTGTATAGAACTACTTGATTGATAAAAGTTTTCTTTTTTTTATGAAAAAATTTCCAATTAGAGAGTCATATACGGATCAACACCTTCATGTTATGTTATAATGATGATGAAATGCAAAAAGGTTAAAAATGAAAACAACAAAAAATGTGAAAAATAAATGAATACATGTAAAATAATCGATAAAGATAAAAGTGTTATTCAAAGATGAATATAACACTTACCCCATCATGGTATCTACTAAACATGCTTTTATTAAAATAACAATCCTACCTAGACATGCTCTCTACCCGACATGCTTTATTCTGCAAAATAATCATAATCACATGGTATCTAGTTCACAAGCTCTCGTTCGGATAGAAATTTATTCTATGTAGCAAAGAGTAAAGGTGCAGAATCATTCATCCATTATGTACACCTATTAGGGTGACTACAATCGGACGAAATTTTGGCATTACTTCTGACAGGAAAAGGTTCACTATATGCATGGCTTAAGTCGTAGGAAAAAAGGTACTCAAATTATCCTTGTTATTAGTTCCCCATTGGGTTGCCAATCCCTTAATCCTTATTCATTATAGAATTAAGTGAATTGAGTTCAATTTGAGGGAGTATATTCCTTATATCTAACACGGAGGGCTACTTATTAAGATCATAAGGGCATGTACTTCAGGAGTGATTCACTAGCCTATACGAAGGGCTACTCATGAAGGCACTAGCGACTCACTCCCACTTAGCGAGATAGAGCTTGGGTATAGAGCTTATGACATACAAATGCTCGTGGTGAGTGTGAGGAGGAACTCACAAACCTTTTGAAAAAATAAAAACCAAGATTCATTTTCGAAAACCTTAACAAGTTTGAAATCAAACATCAGTACAACTATTTGCAAAAGTAAAAATGATGCATGATTATGCAAATTGAAATTGAAAGGATCGTAATTCATGTAAAGATTCAAATTTATAAAATTCCAAGTACTTAGACAATGTATAATCGAGTATGTCTTGACTGTCAAACCAGTCCCCAATAGAGTCGTCAAACTGTCGTAACGTTTTTTAAACGAGTTCCCTTTTTTAAAAGACAACCCTAGATTTACGTTTACGACTTATTCTAGGGGAAATTGAATTTTTGAATTGATTAGATTTGCAGTCGTCATTGACCTTTGGGTTAGACAGGTCGAATACCTAAAAAATGTATTTTTAACGAATTAAAAAAATTATTTAAAAGACAAATTGGTATGTGTATTATCATAAATTAATTTTTAAGAATTTGGGAGCAAATTACGCGTGGGGAAGGGTAAGCACCCCCACAACATCAAAAATTGGCACCTCTCATTTATACTTTGTCTAAGTAATGGAACTTTATATATCCAAATCCAAAATTTAAATTACGATCCTTTTATTTCGATAAATTTTAAAACTGAGTGAATTATTTTTTAAAAATAGCGACTCAATGAAAAGTATTCACCCAATTTGTTTTAAAAAAATGATGTCCCCTTTACTACGTAAATTAATGAAAAATAAAATATAGTAATGTTGGACACAATTCCATTAACTTACGACACAAAACAACTTTACCTTTAATTGTTTTAAAAATTGAGAAAATAATTACATGATTCATAAATGCAACTGTAATAAATGATATGAGAATAATAAAAGGAATACCAAAAATGTAAAAAAAAATTTAAACAAATTTACACATAAAGTATTTATATTAATCAAGTAATAAATAATTAAATAGATAAAAATAGAAAAATGTGGATGTTCTTTCACTCGCAGTTCTTAAGGAATCGCACTCCGGGTATTTGGAGGTTTTCCCATGGATCGCTCTTTGTTTAAGATGCTAGAACTAATTCATAATAAATATTAAATCAACCAGGATCTAATCATACCAAATCATCAAGAATAAAATAAATACTAGATGCGGAAGCGTACCTAAATTAATTGATAGGTTGAAATCCTTGAATCTTTCTTTGATTGTGATCTTTTAAGAATATAGAGTTCCCTTAAGTATAAACTCTCTAATGGGGATAAGAGTAAATACAAGATTATCTATTCCTTGGGGACCATAACCCCTTTATACAGTTGATTTAAGAATCATCTATTGTCTATATTTATAACTTTGTCCTTAATCAAATTATAAATACAACTTTAATAGTATTTACACTTTTATTTCCATGAAACTTCTAATAACTTATGACTTTATAACATAATTGGTCACTTAATTTATGTCATATTTTATGATAACCATATACACTATAAATATGTGCCCATAATTATGGATTTTAATTCAACAATCTCTTACTTAGGTAGCATATGTTTCCTAATAAATGTATAACCTTATGAGCTCAAAATTTATTATCATACAATAAGTATTGTATAACAATATCTTCCATCAACTATATCCATATAGGATCAAAGTGTCCTTTGTCATATTTATCATGACTAGACCCATCAATGGTCACATATACAAACATAGTCAAATGACATAGATCAATCATGGAGCGTAGCATGAAAATTACATGCAATGTGAACCACACATGTCTACTTCCAACTTGTCCTTATTAAACATTAGTGATATCATATTTTACCAAAACCAGAATGGATAAACCAAAACAAACTTTATTTATGCAGAAAATAATTTTAAAATAAATATCCTTAAACTAAAGCTGTGTTTATAATAAATGATCATTAAAATTACAAACTCCCACTAAAATCGAATATTCTTAATGATATTACTCATATGAGTAGTGTGCTCATGAAAGACCTTAGGTGACAGTTTTTAGTAAGCGCACATTTATGAGTTTGTACTAACATGCTCTATAAATACATAATCACTCTGAATTTTCTTTAAGATCCAGAAACATAATTTCTATATGCTTAGACTTAAGATGTTTATGTTATATATGGAAAAAAGGACTACAACTTAGTTGTCACAAAATAACTCAAGTGTTCTTTCTTATCAATCTATGATTAGCAGTTCATGTGACAAAATTTTTCATTCATATTCAAATAAGTCGGACTCTATAAATTTGATTATCCTTACTTACTATACCTAAATACATCGAAGTTTAAGGTGTTACATTTAGACAAAGTTATGTGGTGGAGAGAGGAAGAAGTTGTTGAAAGTTACATAACTTGGAGTGCATTAATGCACCATTTGGTGTAAATGATATGTTTCAAACGAACACAAAAATAGTGTCAATTTTGGTTTAAAATTAGAAAGGAAAAAGCATTCATTTAGCCCTTAAACTTTAGGTTATTTATAAATTTGGTCCCAAAAACTCAACTATAAATAGCATGGATATTTTCCATTTCTTCATATCAAAATCATTTTATTATTCTTTCCTATTCTAGAGAAATTAAAGAGTTTATGTTGTTATTGTTTTCTCCATTTTATCAAGAGATAATTATTCCTATTTCTCATTGTTAAATCAAGAGAAATTGTAACTCATATTTTCTTCTAGTGAAATTCTTCTACCTTTGTAGTGGTTTTTACCCTATATTATTCAGGGGTTTCCACGTAAAATATGTGTCAACTTTACCTTCATTATTATTTTCTCAAATTATTAGTTGCGATTTTACTCTATCCGACGATCGTATTCCGGAACAATTGGTATCAAAGTCTGATTTGAGTGTGTAATATCTACTTATTATCTTTGTGGTTGCCATAAAAAAAGTGGATCCTCCAACATAAGAAAGTAAGAAGGTATTACCCATTCTACGAAAGTTACAAGGAACTATTCACATCAAATAGTGAAACAGTGGGAGCTATCTGTGATAGAAGTTATGGTAACGAAATTTGACATTGCAAAGTTCAATGGGAGAAATTTCTCACTATGGAAATAAAAGATGAAGGTTATCTTGAGGAAAGATAGTTGTCTAGCGACTATCAGTGAAAGGTCGACAAATTTTACAAATGACAACAAATGGAACGAGATGGACTGTAATGCTATAGAAAACCTTCATCTAGCATTAGCAGATGAAATACTATCAAGCATTGAGGAGAAGAAAACAACCAAAGAGATTTGGGATCATCTCACCAAATTGTATGAGGCCACATGGTTGCAAAATAAAATTTTCCTTAAAAGAAAATTGTACACTCTTTGGATGTCAGAATATACTTCAATGACAGAACACTTAAACACGTTGAATACTTTATTTTCTCAGCTTACATCTTTAAGTTGTATAATAGCAGAACAAGAATGTGTTGAACTTGTACTTCAAAGCCTACCTAATTCGTATGATCAACTCATCATCAACTTGACAAACAATAATGTTTACCAGTCTAATAATCGATGACGTTGTAGATGTTATTCCACAAGAATAAAATTGATACAAAAGTAAGGAAGATAGAAAAGTAAGTCTGCAACAAGTAGAGGCGTTGACAGTGATGATAGGGAGATCAACAAAACATGGTCAAAATAGCAGTCACAACCATGGTAGATCAAAGTCGAGAAGTAAGAATAATTTAAAGAGCTACAAATGTGGAAATAAAAGTCACTTGAAGAAGGGTTGTTAGAGTTTAGCTAAAAACTTCAATCCACAAGGAAATATTGCAAACATTTTAGATGATGGAAATGCTCTATGTTGTGCAGCATCAACATTCATAGAAGGTAGAAAAATATTTGCAGTTATATGACTTATTGATTCGGGAGCCACATATCACATGACCTCAAGAAGAGAATGGTCCTATCATTATGAACCTATCTCAGGAGGATCTGTTTACATTTACAATGATCATGCCTTGGATATTGTTGGCGTTGGAACCATCAAACTGAAGATGTATGATGGAACAATTAAAGTTGTTCAATATATACGGCATGTGAAAGGCCTGAAGAAAAAATTTATTATCCTACGAATTGTTGGATAATAATGCAAGAAAGATTGAAACACATAAATGAATCATTAAGGTATTCCATGGAGCGCTTGTGGTGATGAAAGGTGAAAAGATAACAGCGAACTTGTACATGGTTAAGGGAGAGACATTTTAGAAGTAAAAGCCTCTATTGCCTTATGTAATTCAAATTCTGCAATGTTATGGCATCAAAAACTTGAACACATGCCAGAACAAGGAATGAAATTCCTTACGGAGCAAAAACTATTTCCCGGTTTGACAAAGATATCACTTTCTTTGTGTGAACATTGCATAACAAGTAAGCAACATCGGTTAAAATTCAACACATCAAATTCTAGAAGTAATAGTGTTCTAGAATTGGTTCATTCTTATGTATGGAAAGCACCATTTGCATCCCTAGGTGGAGTAAAGTAATTTGTCTCATTCATTGATGAATACTCTAGGAGATGTTGGGTATACCCTATCAAGAAGAAGTTAGATGTGTTTTCAACTTTTAAAACTTTCAAAGCACGGGTGGAACTTGATTCTGGAAATAAGATTAAGTGTTTCAGATCAGATAATGGAGGTGAATATACAAGTGATGAATTTGATGATTTCTTCATAAAAAAGGCATCAAAAGAGAGTTTACGACAATATACACTCCTCAACAAAATGGAGTAACAGAGCGGATGAACATAACCTTGTTAGAAAAAATAAAAGCAATGTTGAGGGTTGCAGACCTAGAGAAAGCTTTTTGGGTAGAAGCAGCTAATACTGCCTGTTATTTGGTGAATCGGACTCCGTCAACTGCAATTGAGTTGAAAACACCAATGGAGATGTGGAATGGCAAACCAATTGATTATTCAAACCTCCATTTATTTGGAAGTAGTTTATACGTGATGTACAATGCCTAAGGAATTTCAAAATTAGATCCAAAATCGAGAAAATGTAAATTCTTGGGGTATGCTGATGGAGTAAAGAGGTATCGCTTGTGGGATCCCACAACCCGCAAAGTGATTATCAGCAGGGATGTTATCTTTGTAGAAGATAAACTACAAAGAAAAGAAGAATATGATAATATTAAAAAAGAAAAGTCAGAAACTATAGAGATTCAAGTTGAAAATAAGTTTGAACAAAGAGATTCTTTTGAAGCAGATCTAGAGCACGATGAATCAAAACTAGAAAATTCTAAAGCTCCAATAACTCATCAATTAGATCATGTGAAAAGACGTCCCAATTGAAACTCAGATTATGTTATAGAAGGTAATATTGCATATTGTCTTTTGACAGAGGACGGTGAGCAATCAACATTCTAAGAGGTAATAAACATATTAAATGCTTCACAATGGATGACGACAATGCAAGAATAAATTGAACCCTTAATAAAAATAATACATGGGACATTGTGTCACTACCACAAAAAAGGAAGCCAATTGGTAATCAATGGGTCTTCAAAATCAAGTGAAATGGTGATGATCAAGTGGAGAGGTATCGTGCAAGACTAGTGGTCGAAGGATATGCTCAGAAAGAAGGCATTTATTTCAATAAAAAATTCTCATGTGGTTCGACTAACAACGATTCGGGTAGTCTTGGCAATGTGTGCTACATTGAACTTACATCTAGAGCAACTAGATGTTAAAACAACTTTTCTTCATAGAGATCTTGAATAATAGATATATATGATCCAACATGAAGGTTTTGGAAAAAAAAGGAAAAAAGAACTTGGTTTGCAGATTGAAAAAATCTCTGTACGATCTAAAACAAGCACCAAGGTGTTGGTATAAGAGATTTGATTCCTTCATACGTGCCTTGGATACAACAGACTTAATGCAGACCCTTGTGCTTATTACATGAGGTTTGGTGAAAATGATTTTGTAATATTATTGTTATATATGGATGACATGTTGGTTACAAGCCCCAACAAAGATCATACTATAAAATTAAAGGCACAATTGACTAGGAAAATTGAAATGAAGGATTTGGGACCAACAAACAAGATTCTATGGATGCAAATTCACCGAGATATAAGTAATAGGAAGATTTGACTTTCACAAAAGAATTACTTGAAGATCTTGTCACGATTCAATATGCAAGATTGTAAGCCAATTTCTACTCCTCTTCCTAATAACTTCAAATTATCCTCCAATATGAGTCCTAGTAGTGAAAAAGAGAGGATGGAGATGTCTCTAGTACCATATGCATCAATATTGGGAAGTTTAATGTTTGTTATGATATGCAAAAACCAGACATTGCACAACTAGTGGGAGTAGTTAGTCGATACATGGAAAATATTGGAAAAGTGCTTTAGAATGACGTAAAGAGGATCCTAAGATATATCAAAGGGACCTTAAATGTTGCATTATGTTACGGAGGATCAAACTTTCTTATCAGAGGGTATGCCAATTCTAACTATGCAGGGGATTTAGATAAAAGCAAATCACTATAGGATATGTGTTCAAAGTTGTTGGTGGAGCTGTAATTTGGGTTTCAAAACTGAAATCAGTTGTTGTTACGCCAACAACAGAAGTAGAATATGTAGTAGCTACTCAAGCCAATAAAGAAGCAATTTGGTTAAAATGCTATTGGAGGAGCTTGAGCATAATTAAGAGTATGTCTCTTTGTTTTATAACAGTCAGAACAGAGCACTTTGCATTTGGCAAGGAATATAACATTTCATTCAAGGACAAAACACATACGAGTTCAACACTATTTAATTCGTGAAAAGGTGGAAGAAGGGACAATAGATATGCATCAAATTCATACCAAAGGCAATATAGCAGATTTCATGCCAAAAACGATCAATGCTGATAAATTTACTTGGTTTCGATCCTCTTGTGGCATGTTAGAGACATAAGCAAAACAAATGGTACGAGGTAGAAAAAATGGTGTGTGGGAGATTGTTAAAAGTTACATCACCTGGAGTGCATTAGTGCACCATTTGGTGTAAATGAAAGGTTTCAAACGAATGCAGTAATGGTGTCAGTTTTGGTTTAAAATTGGAAAAGGAAAATCATTCATTTATTCCCTAAACTTTAGGCTATTTACAAATTTGGTCCCTTAAACTCAACTATAAATAGCTTGGACATTTTCCATTTCTTCATATCAAAATCATTTCATTATTCTCTTCTACTCTAGAGAAATTAGAGAGTTTCTATTGTAATTGTTTTCTCCTTTTTATCAAGAGATAATTATTCTTGCTTTCTTCTTGTTAAATCGAGAGAAGTTGTAACTCCTATTTTTTAATAGTGAAATTCTTCTACCTTTGCCCGTGGTTTTTACCATATATTATTCAGGGGTTTTTCATGTAAAATTTGTGTCCACTTTACCTTCATTATTATTTTTTCAAATTATCAGTTGCGATTTTACTCTATCTGACGACCGTATTCCGCAACAGAAGTCACTTACAACTATTGATAACTTTAGTGTGAAATTTAAAGACCAAATTAAAAGAAAAGAATAACATACGAGGCAAAAAATAAATCATAAAATTTTGTTAAAAAAGAAACATGTACATTACGTGTTGTAGACTCATGTTAACATTAGAAATTAACACAAATCGGTTACAGCAGACAAGAGACAATTGTGCGTATGTGTGGGTCTTAACTCCAATCACTCATTAATAAAAAGTTGAAGGTTATATTCAAATAATCATAAAAGTTTAATACTCAACTAATGTGATTTTTTAATATTTTAGGTTAATTTTAAGGTAGTATAAGTTTATAATTTTCTTAACTGATAATACATACATAATCTACAAATATAATTGTTTAAACCTAAGACCTATAAAGAAAGTAAATAATCTTTTACTATTGAGATCCTTGATGGGTCTCAATTTATGCGAAATATAATATATATAGAATATAGTTATAAAGACAATACCCAAGTCAAACATATACTCGAACACATTTGAGTTTGTGTAGTATTATCATCATATAAACAATTTTAATATATATGTTATTAATTTATATTATACATTCATTTTTGTTCGTATTATGTTTCTTATTACGTGCAATTACTATCAACTTATAGATAATTCATTCGTCATTTTATTTTAGGAAAAATTATATAAATGATCAATGAAATATAAATAAATTTTTGTTTTCGACATTGAAATTTTAAAGTAATAAAATAGTCACTAAAATTATTATTATGTAATAAATTGGTACTCGACCTTTAACAGTCATTACCTCATTAACATGTGACTAATATGGCACGTTTGGGTGATTGAATTAACCAATACCATATTAACACACTTTGAACATCCACTTTGACTTGAATTTTACTGTCATTCATGTGAAGAAATATAATTTCACAAATTAAAATGTCAATTTTAACCGTAAATTCACCCACATTTCAAAATTAAGAAGGAATGAGCATGTGGTCTTATGGAGATAAAAACCATATTTGCTGTATCAGGTGTTCATACGGAATTGGTTTTCTCTGTGTCGTAACCGGTTTTCGTCCGGGCACGAATTTTTTTACTTGGCGGGAAAAGTGATGTGAATAAATGGTTTTTAAAATAATTTGGGAGTCGTCATCGGTCTTTTGGGTTAGGTAGGTCGAATACCTAAAAATCATCCTTTAAAAGAGTTTTTAAGAAAACATCGATTAAAAGATAAACTGATCTACGTTTTAACCAAAAAATCGTTCTTTTTAATAATAAAAAGGGATTCGTGGTCGGCTACGTTTAGGGAAGGATTAGCACCCCTACAACGCCCAAAATTGGTACTTTTTAATTATAAATTGTCTCTATTATTAGAAATTTAAGAATTCAAAGATATATTTAATTTATAATTATGTTATTTCAAATTTTATTACTATAATTTTTAAAAATATATTAATTTAAATATATTTATAAAAATATTTATTTATTTAGAAATATCAGAAAAGGACTTCTAGGTGCCTTAAGACAGCTCTTTTCTTCGATATTAAAAAAATAAATATTAAAATTTTAATAATTTAAATAAAACTAAATTATAATTTTTATAATGTTTAATTATTTAAAATATCAGAATAGGACATCCAGTTGTTTTAAGACTGCCTTTTTCTTTGATATTGAAAATAAATAAACATTATTATTTAAAAGAATATAGATATATATTTATATGAATAAGATAATAATAATAAAATAATTATGAAAATAATAATTTAAACATATAAAATTAAAATATAAATAAACAATGAGTAAAATAAATAAAATTAAAATTAAATATAAAAAGTAATAAAACTTATAATTAAAATTGGTGACTAAATTATGACGTATCAAGATTAAAAGCTCTAGTTTGAAATATTATGAAAACTAGGTGTTACTAATGTAATTAATCCTTAATTAATTAATTAGAGGTCAAAATAAAAGTTATTAAAGTTGTAAGGACTAAATACGGTATTTACCCTAAATATATATAAGTATACAGGCTAGGACTAAATTATAAACTAAATAAAATCGAAAGACCGAATTAAAAGGTTCAAGATTTGATTTCAGTGACCAAAATGAAAAGTTACAAAACTGTGGTGGCAGCGGGTATAGTTTACCCATGTGAGAAATTACAGATATACCCCTTCCCCAAAACGGCGTCGTTTGGGGAAGGGTTTAAAAATCCCTTAAGGCCGGCCCTTAAGGGTCTGCTTCTCACTTTCATCTTTCCTCTTCTCTCTCTAGCTGAGAGAGAAGAAAAACTCTCTCGCCTCTCTCTAGTTTTCTGTCGCCGGCCGTCCACCACCAACGGCGCCGATCACCACCGTCGGCCGCCACCAACGGTTACCGGAATTCCCAAATTACCTTAGAGTGTAGATCTCGACCTCCTAAGGTCGAATATGGCCTTCGCTTGTCCTAAAACGCTTTAGATCGTTCTAGATCTAAAATAAATCGAAGGTTTTACCTTCGGTTTTACAATGATTCCGGTGGTTCCAAATAGTTTGGAGGCTTTTATGATGGTAAGATGCTCCTTTTCCTTTTCTTTCTGGTTATTGGGTGTCGATTTGTTCTCGTATTCTACTCTCTGTTTGGTTCACTGTTCTTACCGTGGCTTTCTGTTTGTGTGTTGGTTGCCCCTCTGTTTTGGTTATCTCCGATTCTTCCTCTCTGTTCATTTTTGCAGGTACGATGGCTTTATAGCCATCTCGGTCGCTTGCTCGGACCGGTTAAAGGAATGGAGTTCGGTGAGTCACCGAGCTATGTGGTGACTCACCATAGAGCTCGACATGTGGAGGGGCAGCTGGCTTCTGGAGGCTTCTGGCGAGGCGGCGATTTCGTGGCGTGGCACTGGCAACTGGAACGTCTGGAAGCAACGGCGGCGGCCGCGTGGCCCTAGGGTTATGATACCCTAGGGTTTTTTTGCTGGACTGCATCAGGGCCGTTGGATCATATTAGATCCAAAGGCTGAGGATCTGTGTCGGCTGGGATGAGGATGATAAAACCCTAACTGGGTTTTAGGGTTTATTTTGGGCCGACTCTGTTGGGCCTGATTGTCTGTATTTGTGCTTGTAATAATTAATAAATAATATATATTATTAATATTAATAATAATTATAATTATAATAATAAAAATAATTTTAATAATAATAATAAATTTAAATTTAAAATGAAAAAAAATTGATGTCTACAGCTGCCCCTCTTTGCTCATCCTTGTGTTAACAAGAATAGAGCAAAGACGAAAAAGACATTAATTTTGTCATTTGGATTCTTTTGAGAAGGATGGAAATGTTGAAAACATCATGCACTGAAGGGCTTACAGATGACCCGAAGGTTTTGAAAACATCATGCACTGAAGGACTTACAGATGACCCTAAGGCTTTGAAAACACCAAAAAGCTCCCGAAGGCTTTTTGAAAACATCATGCACTGTAGGACTTACAGATGACCCGAAGGTTTGAAAACATCAAAAAGCTCTCGAAGGCTTTTTTGGAAACATCATGCACTGTAGGACTTACAGATGACCCGAAGGTTTGAAAACATCAAAAAGCTCCCGAAGGCTTTTTGGAAACATCATGCACTGCAGGACTTACAGATGACCCTAAGGCTTTGAAAATATCAAAAAGCCGAAGGCTTTTTGGAAACATCATGCACTGCAGGACTTACAGATGACCCTAAGGCTTTGAAAACATCAAAAAGCTCCTTGAAGGCTTTTTGGAAACATCATGCACTGTAGGACTTACAGATGACCCGAAGGTTTGAAAACATCAAAAAGCTCCCGAAGGCTTTTTGGAAACATCATGCACTGTAGGACTTACAGATGACCCGAAGGTTTGAAAACATCAAAAAGCTCCCGAAGGCTTTTTGGAAACATCATGCACTGCAGGACTTACAGATGACCCTAAGGTTTGAAAACATCAA
The DNA here is from genome assembly GCF_006381635.1 of Hibiscus syriacus. NCBI lineage: Eukaryota > Viridiplantae > Streptophyta > Magnoliopsida > Malvales > Malvaceae > Hibiscus > Hibiscus syriacus. The sequence continues at coordinate 1,182,415 of NW_024063472.1, forward strand.
AAAGCTCCCGAAGGTTTTTTGGAAACATCATGCACTACAGGACTTACAGATGATCCTAAGGCTTTAAAAATATCAAAAAGCTCCCGAAGGCTTTTTGGAAACATCATGCACTGCAGGACTTACAGATGACCCTAAGGCTTTGAAAACATCAAAAAGCTCCCAAAGGCTTTTTGGAAACATCATGCACTGTAGGAGTTACAGATGACCCGAAGGTTTGAAAACATCAAAAAGCTCCCGAAGGCTTTTTGGAAACATCATGCACTGTAGGACTTACAGATGACCCGAAGGTTTGAAAACATCAAAAAGCTCCCGAAGGCTTTTTGGAAACATCATGCACTACAGGACTTACAGATGACCCTAAGCCTTTGAAAATATCAAAAAGCTCCCGAAGGCTTTTTGGAAACACCATGCACTGCAGGACTTACAGATGACCCTAAGGCTTTGAAAATATCAAAAAGCTCCCGAATGCTTTTTGGAAACATCATGCACTGTAGGACTTACAGATGACCCTAAGGTTTTGAAAACATCAAATAGCTCCCGAAGGCTTTTTGGAAACATCATGCACTGCAGGACTTACAGATGACCCTAAGGCTTTGAAAACATCAAAAAGCTCCCGAAGGCTTTTTGGAAACATCATGCACTGCAGGACTTACAGATGTGGGAAATTGTTTACTAAGTAAGAAACTATGAAAATCGTTTTCTTACTTTTCAATAATTTCATTTTAGAAAAGATTGAATGAGAAACTAAGGAAATCGTTTTCTCATTATTTTTCTAAATAACATGTTGATTGGGTAACATGCCCCAATCTCAAGATAATGCTCATTTTTGTGGATTGCGTCCATCTCTTCTTCAGATGTTTGCATGATTCCTGTATTTATGGTTTTGAATACCTTCTTTGTGTAAGGTATTTTTTTACCATGAATCTTCTTGTTCTTCCGAAGATCTGTAAAACTTCATGTTTGAATGCACTCAGATGTATCAATGAAATGCACTGTCTTTTGTGTAAATGATATTCTTATGAATGCATGAATGTTGATGCAATCTTCATTTGACTTCAAAGTGGTGAACTTGGTCTTCATTCACTTCATCATTTATTGCCAGGGTCACCTCTGGATATAAGTGTAGAAACTTATGCTATCAAGCTTGCATTTCTGCAGAATCATCTGATCAACCTGTATCTTGGCGTCTTCTTTGTTTCATGAAAGTTTCAGAAGAAATGTTTCATTTATGGAACTCTTGCTGTAGTCAAAATTATGACCCTGATGCCCCATTTTGTCTTGGATAAAACCAACTTTATTTGCTTGGACTTGTGTATAAATCCCATAAAGCTTTTATCTTTGAAAAGAGAATCTATCATCTTTAAAAAGAGAGTCTATCATCTTTGAAGAGTGTAGATGTAGATATGCCTGACTCAGCAGGGATTAATTAGGAGAGTAGAGTCTGTTCTAATTTGACTCTTTGAAACACATTTCAAGGAAGATTTATCCCAATTCCTTTCATGTATCCATATATAATCAGATCTTGAATAAGGCAACTTGGACCATATCATGTCGAGATGTTTAACAACAACCTATCGTTCAACCTAGTTTCTTGTTGTAAAATTTCAGCTCTCCTTTTGTAGAAAGAAATCTTCATCATATCTCATTTCTAATCTTGGGGTTGAAGAAGACAAAATTTATCTTGGATCAATAAAGGAAAACCATATGATAATAACATTGGTTCAGTACCAGAATAACTGGTTCGTAAAACATTTGACAACACATTCTTCATCTCATGTGGTTTCAGTTCAGATGTTCGTAAAGCGTTTGACAACACATTCATCCTTTTCTGTGGCTTCTGCCAAGATTTCTCAATCATGGAAGCTCTTTGCCTAGTGTTCAAAGCTTTTGAATGATGTCACAAGACCATTTGAGAACAAAACTCAGTGGGGATTCAAGTGTAATGTTGGTATGACCAAAAAGTTGGTCAAATTCACAAAATGTGCTGGTATCGAATTGAATAGGAGATACCAACAAATCTTGATATCATCTATGATAAACCAAATAGATGAAAACTCAGTTCAGTCTAGCTGACAATGATAATCCCAGTAACAACATGAATAACAATAATATAAATGAGTTGAGTCTCCCTTTTCAATGTCATCAAGTAAGCAAAAACTGATGTGTAAAATAGTTTCATAATCCCAACAGTATGGTTGAAACTATCTGCCAGGAATCTCAAAGAAATATTTTCAATTATCACCGACACAAAAAGGCCAAATTCAAAGCTAAGATCTCGAGGAACTGAACCCTGGATCGAGTAGTCTCCTGGGGATAATTTTTATTCATGCAACTGTGATGTAGCAAAGATCGCGCTATCATGTGACATATGGTTTTAAGAAGATTGGTTATTTGAAACCATACTTGCTACATAAATATTTGTTCAACAACAGGACCCTAATACAACTGCCTGATGAACGAAACAATTATGTGTAGTCAGCTCGACTATCACTGTTTCACTATTTTTATTCTTCATATCTTTATTTCTTTTTGGAAATATTTGTTCAAGTCAATGATCTTGACACAGGATGATATGGGTCTTCATCATGTCCCAGCATTTTGCTAATATAAATATTCAAGATACATCAATATTCCCGATTCTGATTTGAAAAGGGTTTTCAGCATGCCCCAACATTTGTTTCTTGTTAATCTGAGCCTTCAAAATGCCCCACATGGATCTGTCTGAAGGAACCTTTAAAATGCCCCAATATTTGCTGATACAGATGTTAAAAGTGTGCTCAACATTACTTCTTGTTGAGATGAGCCTTCAAAAATGCCCAAATATTCATACCGACGTGAGCCTTCAAAATGCCCCAATATTCTATTTCTGTTTGAAATGGGCTTTCAAGATGCCTCAATATTCTTCTTTTGATTCACTCTCAATGTCTGTTTAACTGAAATGTCATGATCCCCACGAGGTCCAATTTTGACAATGAACTATTGTAGGTACTTGTGGTTTTATTCCTGCCCCAAATCTGTTTACCTTGAATACTCTCATTCTGGTGTCACTAAACAGTAGTATTGTCAAATAACTAAAATTCTCTTTATGTTGTCACAAACTTAAGAAGTATTCAATCATTCTGACAGAAACGTCTGAGATATGTGTCTTCTGAATGAGGTGACCATTTTCTGTATCTGGAGGGATTTAGTCAGACAGAGCAGTAAAAAATAGCTTGGTAATCCGTTCCAGGCTGACACAGTGGCTTATCATCTTTCAGTGAAGGTCATCTCTGAAATATACTTTTCTTTGGGAAAAAAACCAATTTCTACAAGCAGTAATCTGATGCAATAGCAAGACTACATATACAGTGGTACAGGCTCTTCAAAAATCCACACCCATGCAACATGTTGATTCTGATAACAACTCATCTGATTATGAAGCGATCTTTCAGGATGATTTCACAGATATTGATAGTTCTTCTGATATCGAGGAAATCCTGAATTCTGATTCTGATGAGGAGAATAAACTGTTATACTTGATAAAAATAGGATATTCAGAGGTTGAGGCTTCAATAGCCATGGAGAGATGTGGTCTGAATTCATCAATTGTAGAGTTGACAGATTTTATATGTGCTGATCAACTGGCTAAGGCTACTGACACACTTCTTCCGGTAGAAGATAGGAAGCCATTATGCAATGATCCCAATTACAGGAAAAAGCGAAACTTGGGCTATGATTTTCTTAAAAAAGAAGCAGAGGAAGTTTGAAAAGAAGCTTCTTAATGAAGACGATCATGCAGTTCATCTTTCAATTCTAATGATTGGTTCTGTGGTTCCTTGAACCAGATCAGATAACTAAAAGAACATTTCCAGAAGATGCTATTGGGTCTCCTTATTTCTACTATGAGCAAATTCATCTTTCAAATCCAATGATTGGTTTTTGGGGTTAATACCAAACCATATCAGATAACTCAAAGAACACTTCCAGAAGATGCTATTGAGTCTTCTTATTTCTACTATGAGCACATGGCACTTGCTCCAGTTAATGTTTGGACTGAAATGTCACATTATTGATGTTGTAAAACCAAAACTTGTAGATTCAAAGTATTTTCATACTACTACACTGAAAATGGGCTATATTCATAATCTGCCAATTGAGAACATATTTCCTCTTATTCTGCTTCCTCCATGTGCCATACATGATGCTTTTCCATTGACAAAGAACTGATGGCCTTCCTGGAATCCAAGAACAAAGTTGAACTGTTTATAAACATGTACAGGAAATGCCAAATTGACAGAAAGGATCTGTAAGGCTCTTGAAGCTTATGACAATGAGCCACCTTCGAGTGTCTAGAAGTATGTTCTTGATGAGTGCTGAAAATGGAATCTGGTATGGGTTGGAAAGAATAAAGTTACTCCACTTGAATCTGATGAGGTGGAAATGCTTCTAGGTTTCCTTAAAAACCATACATGAGGATCTGTATAGAGACATGTTCCATGGTGGTATCAATGTCCTGTCTCTTTTCTCTGGGATCAATGATGCAGAAGTTGCCTTTTACTGTCTTGGCATACTTTTGAAAACAGATGTGTAAGAACTGAATGATGATCGGTTGGAGCAATTGATGAGTAATTTTGTCAAATTCGACCTTGTTGTCAGTGGCATCCAGCGTAACAACCTTACTGGAAGAAATAAACATCATTGTGATGGGCTTGAAGATTTTTGTTGGTGCATTTACTTGCAATGATTGCTACAACAAACTGTCTCTTCTGCTGCTCCAATATATCCCACTCTTTTCGCATCATGGAACGATTTAGTTGACAGTAAAACTGGTTATCTTCAACTTTTGGAATTCTATAACCAATGTTACCCTATATAAAAGGCCTATAAGGATAGATTCTGTTCCAATGTCTTGTTCTGTGCCATAAATCCTCAAATTCAAATTCAGCAATCTTCTGAAGGACATAATGGATATAATCTTGTCAAGGAAATTGATCAGTATGAAAAAGGCAGCAATGCTGTATCAAGACTTGAGTCAACATCATGGTATAACCAGAGTGCATGTAGTGACTTGTTCATGGCTTTATGATGTAATCTTCTAGAGAACATGAATTGATGGCTGGGGAAAATAATCTGTCTGGTGATGCTTATCGCCCTCAGCATGAGATAAACGATAATCTTTCTTGATGGATTGCTAATAATATCATAGGAGAGTGTCACAAGTTTAATTCTCCAGACTTTCTGGCTTTTTGGACCACTTGCCTTCAAAAATGTGAAGTGTTTCATCATTCTGGCCTCGTTCATTCTTTTTCTACAACAGAGGTAGAATAAGCAACAATTGCTTTAAGGACCTTCCTCATTTGAGACTGTCCTGTTTGAAAATATTTTTTTCCTTTCTTTATTGAAGAATGAAAGAATTTTACAAAGTATTGCCCTTCTCAGGTTCACAATAGAATCAGATCATAAACAATGAGTTTAATAAATATCAAATAAATCAACTACACTTTTAAATCATTCAAAAATCATAGTTCTATGGCAAGTGTCAAAATTATTGACTGATTTGAGGTGTAGGTTGATTCTGGTAAAGTAAGGTCCTTTCAAGTTGGTTCAGTATGTCGTTACTAACTTGAAGAAAAGGTTGTTATGCTCATCTTGTAAAGATGCTTCTCGTTTCTAAAATCTCAGGAACGTCTTTGGGATATGCGGTGCTTCATTTAAGAGCTAAAAATCGTTTCTTATGTCGTTGTTGCACCATTCAATATTCGAGCCACCTTTTCAGGTTTTCAACTCGAATCCTCCTTTGGTTCTAAAATGTTATTTAAAAATTTACATCTTGAACCCCCCTTTTATCATTTTTTATATCATGCATTAAAGATTTTAAAAACTAATTTTTGCAAATAAAAATCAATCTTGGGAGGTGGAATGAATTCTAGAGATATCATCTTTTACTTAGAAATCCATGTATGATTAGAATGGACTTTTCAGGTACGTAACGTAGGCCATGGCTTATGGTTACGAAAGAAAGGGATAAAAAGGCCCAAATAAGTGTTTAAGGGTAATCAAACCAAGGATCAATTCATTCTGATGTCATCAATCTTTCCTTGCTTAACTTGGATCTGCTTTGTTGGGGATTTTTCATCATCTGGATCCCTCTAGACTGCCAAATTTTGGATTCATTTCCATTTTCTCCTATCTTCAGCATTTCTTGCTCTTCTTGTTTGTACTTGATTAACCTTGTAATTTGAGGCTCAATAAGCCATCCATCTTGATTCAATTTTCCTTTTTTTTCCTTTTTTCTTTTTTCCTTTTTTTCTTTTTTTCCTTTTTCCTTTTTTCCTTTTTCCTTTTTTCCTTTTTCCTTTTTCCTTTCTTTGCTGGATTTTTCTTTCTTCTTTCTTTGCTGGATGAGTATAATACTTCAATTGCTTTGAGCACCTCCTTTTCCTTTTGCATTTTGGAGATTTTCCATTATTCTTAATTGGATTGATCTTCAAGCACTCTGTATTTGACATACCTTGTAGTTCAAAACTTTCTTGACTTCATGGAAACTTGTCTTCGTAATAAAACTGTATTGACAATCTTTATTCTTGTGGGCAAATATCCTTCACTTTACCCCCCAATGTGGAGGGTGATCCTTGGTTAGGGTTGAATCAAAAGAAAAATAATTCAGGCTCAAGTGGGGACAACAAAGGATATATATATATTAAAGGATAAATGAAATAATGTCGTTCGTCATCTCATACACAGAAACCTTTGTAAAAAGAGGTATCTCCAGGGGGATGAATATTCAAGATTAATTTTACTTACATGAAAAATGTAATTAATGCATGATATATTTATTTCAATCAATCACTTTCCCCTTCTTCTTTGAGTATGTCCTAATCACTCGAAATTATCATCAATAAGTTGGTCCATGATGCCTCATCTCGTCTCTTCTTGAAGTAAAATTCACGGATAATTGAAAGTTTGGTTCTTTTGAGGTCTTTTGGTTTATAATGGTTTTGTGTTTGGAAGGATAAATGTGTGACTCTTAAAGTCATGTATATATGGTGGAAGGTAATATCATCAATCAACTCTATCCGATAAGGTAAACATCTAGAGTTGGTGTCTCAAAAACAGGTAGAGACATTTCTTCAGAATCTCAGATAAATGTAGTGTCAGGATTTGGTTTTGGTAAGGGTCGAGTAATTGGAATTGGATGGGATATTGAAGATATAATTTTACCACTTGCCAATAGATCTATAACTCTTGAAAAATTAAAAGAATATTTAATCTACTTGATACTCAATAATCTCAAGATTAAAATTTGACTCCTTGCTCATAACCATAAAAGAAACACATATTTATTTATTGCACAAAAGACGGAGAAAGGAACAAAAAACATATTCAAACAGGATGCTAAAAGTAGAAAGGTACTACAGTGGTAGATATCAACTTCCACTTGTTTATGCATCATGCCTCATTATTCCTATGGTGTTGGGTATGTAATAGGATCAGGGTTCTTTTCTTCATTTGTCCCCCATTTCTTGATCATTTCTTGTGTCAAAACCCCTTTGTCAACAAACATCTCAATTTCTTTTAACAGTGGCCTACAATTGCCTGTAGAATGCCCCTTTACCCCCAGGTGGAAATTACAAACACTATCTTGATCATAGCTATGAGCAGAAGGGTTTGATGTCACTTTAGTTGGTCTTGGTGTGATGTATTGACCTTTAACCAAATGAGGATACAAGTCTGAAATGGAAGTTTGGAACACTTCCAAAGTTTTTCTTGATCGCGTGACTTTCTTTGGTCGATCCGAACAGTTACTTGCTCTTTTTCTTTTGCAATTGCGAGGACTCTGGATGTGACATTCATTCACATGATCAGCTTTTGCTTTTTGATCCGTTGGGCTCCTGGATGTGACTTTTGAGTTTTCTTCATTGATTACATTCTCAATTAAATCTCCACTTGTCATAAGATTCTTGAATTCCTTCGTCGGATTTGCCTGCATTAACTCGCAGAAAGGAGCGGGAATGGAATCCCGAAACATACGTGATATTTCTTCTTCTAATATGGGAGGTTTAACTTGTGCTGCCACTCCTCTCCATCTTAAGGCATATTCTTGAAATCTTTCATTAGTTTTCTTCTTTACTCTTCGAAGATCCATACGTGTTGGAGCTAAGCCTTTAACATACCGATATTGTCCCAAAAATGCATCAGCTAGATCTACCCATCTCTTGATCTGTTCTTGGGTCAACTGATTGTACCAGACTACTGTTGGGCCAACAAGACTATCATGGAAAGAGTGAATTAATAGATCATCAGAACTCAAATATCCTTCCATTTTTCTGTAAAACATTCTCAAATGGATTAAGGGACAACTGGTTCCATCATATTTCTCAAAATCAGGCATTTTGAATTCATGGGGAATAATCAAATCTGGAACCAAACTGAGTTCTCTTGCTTCTAGTTCTTTGTGGGAAGTATCAACACATTTCATATTTTTGATTCCTTCATTCATCCTCTTAAATCTTTCTTCATATTGTGAATAATGAACTAGGCTATTCTTTGGGTTCAAGTGGGATGCCACATAGTATATTCTTCTTGACTCTTCATTCTGATAGCATGGTTGCTCTTTAGCAATTATCTTTTCTTTATCAGATGCCACACACTGAATAATTTGATTTGATCCATCTGGTACTGAATCTGATGTTTCTTTCCTTATATCCTGAGGTAACCCTGTCAATTGTTCTAGCCACTTATCTTGTAGTCCCTCATAAGATTGCTCCATTGTTTTCATGATGATGGTACAGTAAAATGAATGAATGACCTTGGTTTTACTGTTACAAAACCTTTCATTAATTATTAACATGTTTTTATAATTAATGTATATAACAATACTAAAAAAATGTAATGTAAATGCGAAAATGCATAAATGAAAAAAAAAGAATGCAAACTGTGTAATGCAAAGATGTAAAAAGTAAGAATACAAAATGAAAATGCACAGATACAAAATGTAAATGCATGTATGAAAATGTGTTACTCAAGAGTGATCATCTTAGAACATATTTCATTGAACACAAAAGTCTCGGTACATCAAACAAAGCTTTTACATGTAGGGAATAACTTTCAGTCCTAACTTCAACAAAACTTTACATATAGGGAATAACTTTCCCATTTTCTTCTCTAAAACCAAGTTAGTTTATCAGCTTATGGGCCATATTGCTTGTCTGGACTGCAGCTTCTTCCATGACATTTTGGTGTTCTTTCATCTCCTATGTCAATTATCAGAGTTGCTCATTTTCCTTTGTGAGAGAACATTTGTGTTCAAAAAGTTTTTGGACAAGATCTTCATGTATGTTGCAACTCTTTTTCAGTTTGGTGACCCCTTCTATCCACTCTTCTGGGGTGTTCCCTATGCCAGCATTTTAAAAGGCTTGACTGACCTTCTGGAAATCTTCATGTATGGTTTCCATTTTCGTGCTCAATTCCTTGTTTTGATCCTTCAAATGACGTATTTGAGCTTCGAATCTCAGCAAATCTTCTTCCTTTTGGACGTCCCTCCTGATGCTCTTACCTTTGAATACATTTGGTGTTGATCTGACAGGATCTTCAATTACCAAACTAGGTTGATCATTTATTATAAACTGCAAGATTCCCTGATCCAAAAGACTTTGGACTCGACGTTTGAAGGCAAGACAATTCTCAATGATATGTCCTTGAACTCCGGCATGATATTTACAATAAACGTTGATGTTATACCAATTCGGATACGGAGGTTGGAACGGTTTTTATATAATATGGATCTACTTCTCGTGCTTTAAGTAGCTTCTCATACAACTCTTTATATGATATGGGGATAGTATCAAGATGAGAACCATCTTTTGTCTTGGATTGAACCTGAGTCTTAGACGTCGGGAGCAGACCAAACTTTGATGATTTCTGATTACATGATTTCTTCTCTTCTCTGGGAGCTTTTACAATTGTCATCATTTCTTTGGTATCTCCAGATGACTTGTGAATACGAATGATGATTGTTTGTAATTTCTCAAGTTGGTTAGGATCAGAAGTCCCTTGCATATTTGAGATTGCAGGATTATTAAGCTTTCTCTCTTTCTGTGCAGAAATCTCTTCTCTTTTGGCCAAAACAGATATTCTATCCATCATCTTGGACATCTGCTCTCTTATTTCTCGTATCTCCTCTTGCTCCTTAATGGACACATGATCTCTAGGTGCATAGCTCTCTTCTATCCTCAGAGTTCCCTCGGGATGTCTTTTCTTGGTCGCATCATATTTTGTTTGATCATAAAACTTTTTGTTCATTTACGATTTCTTTCCAATATGATGAACAGTCTTTCAAGTAAATACCTTTTTGGTTATGCCATGATCATGCAACAAAAGAAATCAATATGAACAGATTAGAGCAATGTAACATGCATGAAAAAATAAAAAAATAGAATAGTTAGTACCAACTAATGGAAAAAAAAATCTATTTATCAAGGTATAAATCTTAACCTCATGCTTTCTAGTTCCATGCTTTGTTTGGAAAAAATTAACCTAACCGCATGATTTCTAGTTCGCATGCATTTATTCAGGAAAAGGAAATAAAATAAATTAAAAGCTAGAGCTTATTTCTCCTTTGTGTATACCTATGAACAGAGGTTCAGTATTATCTTAGATCATGTGAATTTCTAGGGTTTATTATATACAGGTTTTCAGTTCTAGGAGTAAAGGTACTCGAACTGTCCTTGTTGATGCCCCCTTGGGCTGTCAACCCTCAATCCTAGTCCATTACAGACTTAAGAGGATCAAGTTCAATTCGAGGGGATACATTTCTCTATACCGGACACGGAGAATAAATTCTCACGAAGACATAGAGCATATGAACCCCAACAGTTACTTGCTAGGTCTGACACAGAGAATAAATTCTCACGAAGACGTCGCTTTCACTCCCACTTAAAAGGGGCAAACTCAATTATAGAGCTTTATGTTATGCAATGCAAGTGTTGTGTGTGAGGATAAATGTTCAAACCTCTAACAGACAAATAAAATAAATAATATCTAAATAAAAAAATTAATAAAATAATATAAAAGTAATAAAAATTTGAAAGAAAAGAATTAAAAATTAAATATATGAATTTTTAATTTCCAACTGATAGAGACTATTTACAATTAATTTTAAAGTTTGACAATTCCCCAGCGGAGTCGCCAAGCTGTTGTAACCGGTTTTCGTCCGGGCACGAATTTTTTACTTGGCGGGAAAAGTGATGTGAATAAATGGTTTTTAAAATAATTTGGGAGTCGCCATCGGCCTTTTGGGTCAGGTAGGTCGAATACCTAAAAATCATCCTTTAAAAGAGTTTTTAAGAAAACATCGATTAAAAGATAAACTGATCTGCGTTTTAACCAAAAATTCGTTCTTTTTAATAATAAAAAGGGATTCGTGGTCGGTTACGTTTAGGGAAGGATTAGCACCCCTACAACGCCCAAAATTGGTACTTTTTAATTATAAATTGTCTCTATTATTAGAAATTTAAGAATTCAAAGATATATTTAATTTATAATTATGTTATTTCAAATTTTATTACTATAATTTTTAAAAATATATTAATTTAAATATATTTATAAAAATATTTATTTATTTAGAAATATCAGAAAAAGACTTCTAGGTGCCTTAAGACAACTCTTTTCTTCGATATTAAAAAAATAAATATTAAAATTTTAATAATTTAAATAAAACTAAATTATAATTTTTATAATGTTTAATTATTTAAAATACCAGAATAGGACATCCAGTTGTTTTAAGACTGCCCTTTTCTTTGATATTGAAAATAAATAAACATTATTAATTAAAAGAATATAGATATATATTTATATGAATAAGATAATAATAATAAAATAATTACAAAAATAATAATTTAAACATATAAAATTAAAATATAAATAAACAATGAGTAAAATAAATAAAATTAAAATTAAATATAAAAAGTAATAAAACTTATAATTAAAATTGGTGACTAAATTATGACATATCAAGATTAAAAGCTCTAGTTTGAAATATTATGAAAACTAGGTGTTACTAATGTAATTAATCCTTAATTAATTAATTAGAGGTCAAAATAAAAGTTATTAAAGTTATAAGGACTAAATACGATATTTACCCTAAATATATATAAGTATACAGGCTAGGACTAAATTATAAACTAAATAAAATTGAAAGACCGAATTAAAAGGTTCAAGATTTGATTTCAGTGACCAAAATGAAAAGCTACAAAACTGTGGTGGCAGCGGGTATAGTTTACCCATGCGAGAAATTATAGATATACCCCTTCCCCAAAACGACATCGTTTGGGGAAGGGTTTAAAAATCCCTTAAGGCCGGCCCTTAAGGGCTAGCTTCTCACTTTCATCTTTCCTCTTCTCTCTCTAGTTGAGAGAGAAGAAAAACTCTCTCGCCTCTCTCTAGTTTTCTGTCGCCGGCCGGCCACCACCAAAGACGCTGATCACCACCGCCGGCAGCCACCAACGGTGGCCGAAATTCCTAAATTACCCTAGAGTGTAGATCTCGACCTCCTAAGGTCGAATATGGCCTTCGCTTGTCCTAAAACGCTTTAGATCGTTCTAGATCTAAAATAAATCGAAGGTTTTACCTTCGGTTTTTACAATGACTCCGGTGGTTCCAAACGATTTGGAGGCTTTTATGATGGTAAGATGCTCATTTTCCTCTTCTTTATGGTTATTGGGTGTCGATTTGTTCTCGTATTCTGCTCTCTGTTTAGTTCATTGTTCTTGCCGTGGCTTTCTGTTTGTGTGTTGGTTGCCCCTCTGTTTTGGTTATCTCCGATTCTTCCTCTCTGTTCATTTTTGCAGGTACGATGGCTTTATAGCCATCTCGGTCGCTTGCTCGAACCGGTTAAAGGAATGGAGTTCGGTGAGTCACAGAGCTATGTGGTGACTCACCATAGAGCTCGACATGTGGAGGGGCAGCTGGCTTCTGGAGGCTTCTGGCGAGGCGGCGATTTCGTGGCGTGCCACTTGCAGCTGGAACGTCTGGAAGCAACGGCGGCGGCCGCGTGGCCCTAGGGTTATGATACCCTAGGGTTTTTTTGTTGGACTGCATCAGGGCCGTTGGATCATATTAGATCCAACGGCTGAGGATCTGCGGCGGCTGGGTTGAAGATGATAAAACCCTAACCGGGTTTTAGGGTTTATTTTGGGCCAACTCTGTTGGGCCTGATTGTTTGTATTTGGGCTTGTAATAATTAATAAATAATATATATTATTAATATTAATAATAATTATAATAATAATAATAATTTTAATAATAATAATAATAAATTTAAATTTAAAATGAAAAAAAATTGATGTCTACACTCTAAATTTTTGTGTTTGGTTCCCGTAAAAACCTTTGGTCAATGCAATTATATTTACGGTCAACATAAAAGAAGCTCCTTCGTTCCCGTAAAACAACTTACCATAGAAAAACGGGAATTCATTTTACGAACAAACTGCTTGACCTTCTTTGCCTTTGATCTCCTTTATTCTCCGATCAACTATCATCATCTTCTTCTTACCAACAATAATTACTCAGCCCACAACAAAATCAGCAGATTTTGGACCAGCAAAATCAAGTGAGGAGCTCTACGATTCCAAGGTAATATTTCGAATCCCTAATGCTCCTCTTTCTAATTCTCAAGCATAACTGACATGGGTGAGAAGGAATGACATCGTGTTACGGACCATTGATCGATCTCTCAGAAGCTTCTCATCATATGGGTCACTTCGTTCAGCTTCTGGTTTTCGTTCACCGTTCCAGTCCTGTTCAGGTTTCTCTAATCTGTCCCTCTGTTCAACTGTGTGGGTCTATGTTTTGTCCTTTTTTTTTTCTTCAATAACTGTGATTTCTAACATCTCCCTGTGTTCCGTGTTGGTGAAACGAAAGTATAAATTATCTAAAGGAGGAGAAATAATCAAGACGGACATTCAGGTGGGCGATAACACTCAATCCCTTTTCTCCGTCTCCTTATGGAAAAAAGAACTGCGATCAATTGCTGCTGCAGGCGACATCGTCTTATTGCGAAGTACACTGACTAGTTTATCTTCTTAGTCTCTTAGTTATTTCACTATTAATTCCGTTTAAATTTGTGATACTCTATATTTGTGCTTTAATCTCAGATGTCAAGATTACAAAATTCTGAGATGTTTTCGAGGCCAGAAGTGATGACTGATCATCTTTACTCTGTCTAGTCCACCCTTACCAGTCCCTTGTTTCAAAGAGTGTGACTGAAGTATCTTGTTTCAATATAATGGTGTTTTATCCATTTATATATATGTGTGTGTGTGATATTTAATAAGAGTGTGAATTCAGTTATTAAACAATAGAAGCTCGTTAACTAAGTGGAGCCTTGTGTTCATACTTTGTTGTAGGTGCAATTGAATTAGTAGCAGTGTAAAATGGGGATAATGGTCAAAGAAAAGCTTTCCAAGGTTATAGAATGGGTGCGGAGGACCGGATATTATGCTATTGAGAATGTTAACCCGTATGATCATCAAGTATTCGTTCCTCTCTTCTATATTTTATACTAAAGTCTCATGTTTTTCTTGCATTTGCTATTTGAGGAACTTCAAAATAACCCTTTCATCATGCTTTTCAATTTTGGTAATGTACCTTTCATTATCATATATTTTGTGATGTCTTGTTGTGAATTATGTCGCCTTGCTAAAATTGCTCATGCTTGAATAGAAGTGAATGTTTGCCCTATTTTATGTATCTTGCTATTGAATTTGTTTGCTTTGGGATAAATTTTTTGCTTGTTTTTAAAACTCGTCTGATAAAGTGTACCAAATTAGATTACCATGCCTTTTCCTTTTGCTTATTTATCTTTTTGGTCTATAGGTTCTAGCGTATAGCTGTTATTTAATCCATGTTTGACTATATTTGTTCTAAATGTTTTCAATAATATATATGTTTGATTTCACTTCAGAAGAGGCGACTATCCAGAAATTGGAAAGTGCCAGAACCAAATAAATGGAGAGAATGTCCCTCACTTTCAGAGGTTTTGTGCCTGAGCAGTCATTGTAAGGTGATATTTAGTGCATCTGTTGGAGAGATTTTTCTGCCGATTACATGGAGGCGTATTGGAGAATCTGAAAATGAAAATATGTTTATTAGCAGGAGATTATATACATCAGCAGGCAATGGTTTAGCTGAAGATCTTATATGCACTGGTTGCCTGCTATGTGGTTCCCCTTTGCATCAAGAGCACGGGTATGGTAAGTATCCTCAAATTTTCTTGCATGGCTTTTAATGTTATGAACGGATAGGATTTCGATGTCTATATACTTTCTAGCAGATCTATAGTTGGGAGAGTTCCACTCTATTGTGAGAAAAGCTCGGATCGCCTTCATGCAGTCAACTTGATATATAGACTTTAATCATATGTTGGTTTGATGTGTTGTAGCACTAATTATGAATTAGACAATATTTTTGTATTATTATGGTTTGATAATATCGTTATCTTAATGTAGTGTAGTTTTAATTAAACACTTTGTAAATATTATTATTATTTATGTACTATTTTTGTTTTAATAATGATGTAATTTTAATTATTTACTTTGATAATATATTTTTAATAAATTATCGAGATTATATCAATTAAACCTACATATAATATTAATTATGAGTTAAAATTTAATTTTAAAAATGCTAATAGATAAAGTATCATGAATACTTCAAACCTAAAATTGTGTATTTATAACACAATCAACATAAATTATATTATCTACAAATTTAATTTCGAGTACTTATATAAATAAACATTTCATTTCAAAATTTTATAAAATATAATTTTATAAAAATAACTTAAAAAAATTAAAATGTAAATAACAAGAAAAATATAAAAATATATATATTTTTACAAAAAAAATAGATTTCATAAATTGTTTTCGGGAAAACTAACCAAATAGTGTAAAACATTTTACAATGCAGCATCCAATGTAAATTGTTTTTCTGGAAAATGTTTTTCTGGAAAATGTTTTTCAAAAATGTAATTCATTTTTCAGAATTCAATTTCCAGAAAACCAAGTACAACTAAACAAACAGACCCTTAGACTAGTATGGATTCCATATTTCCATTGTTTATGTGCGATTATGATTACATAAAAAGATCAAAATAAAAATTAAAGCCCCTATGCTTCGTCAAAAAGGCTAACGTTTGTAACATAATATAGCACTTACCTTAGTACCAGAGAACTAACAAATTTAACATCATCATATTACTAATAATAGGTCTATGCTTCAGGACATTTTCCTCATGTTGGTTTGATGTATTCCCTTTTATTTTTAAATTTCAAAATGAAAAAAAGGCATTGAAATTATATAGGAAAATCATGTTTTGTATAATTTAAAAAATGAAAATACATGATTTAATTTAATAGAATTTTAAATTTTAAACAATTTTTTTAATGAGATAAAAAACATTAAAGAGAGGAACAAGGAAGATAAGACAGAGATTATAGAAGCACACATTATTAAAGCAAAAATCGTTAAGCGCCGAACTCAAGTTACGATCTTCAAAACAGGGTGTGGGTTTCAAATCCCACTTCTTACAATATATTGTTTTCTCTCTTTATCATTGATGTTGCCATCACTATCGTCTACTATTGTCACCATCATCAACCTTCGTAAGTCTCACGCCCAAATCCCAACCATAAACTGTTCAAGTTAACATTATTACAAACAACAACAACAAAACCCTATTCTCATATGCAATGGGTAAGGACATGTAGGGTAGTAGGTTGTCCCCAACGCCCGATTGAGAACAGGTTCCGTAGAAGATCTCCGGCAGTCGGAAAAATTAAAAAATAGAGATAAAAATCCAATGCATGTATAAATAAATAAATTAAATACGTGCGTCTATAGTAATTCCAATCCAAGGAAAATGGTGAAACAGATGCAAAAATTGTTCATGTTCAGAATCATTCTAATCTTCTATAGAATTCTAATAGTTTCAACCATACATTGCAAAATTAACATGCATTTTAGAGGTTCAAATGAGGAGAATCTTGAAAAGCATGAGTAAATTTCCTTGACGAAGGAATACAAGCTGAAACATCGAGGTGTGTTAACCTATATTTTTTATTTAATTTCAACCACACGTGTATTTAATTACTAATATTTGTTAATTATTTAACAAGTTCATATTTTTGGTCTAGCTGTTGAGTACTTAACATTAAGCTAGTTACTTTCGAGTTTGAAATCTCACAATGTCAAAATTTAAGTTGTTAACCTTTAAATAAATCAAATGATGATATGCATCACCATTTGATTGATTGAAATTCATTTAATACAAAATATTAAAATAAAATTAATTTAATAAATATCTTTGAACATTACTCAAAAAGTGATGATGTGTGTCGTCATTCAAACGACTCACTGTTCAAATCAACAGAGTATTTAAGTTTCATAAAGAAGATCATTACTGTTTGAACATTACTCATATTGTTTCAAAAGTGAAAGTACATTCACATAAGCTCTAGAAAGATAAAAAACTGGAAAACATATGTAAATTAGAAGTTTAAGTGTTCAATAGATGCGTCAGATTCGAATAAAAAAGCAAAAAAGAAAAAGCCTAAATCTAAAAAGAAAGATGACTTCGAAATCTTGTAAATGTTACTACTTTCAGCATCCAACACCAAGAGGTGTCCCTGCGGGAAACTTCAATAGAAAATGGTTCAATCCCAAGCTTGCTTCCATCAAAAACTGTTTTCACAGTGTATCCACCTTCAAATTTTATCATGAAAAGGCTCAAAACAGTTGAAAGAAAAAAAATCTCATCAATTTCATTTGCTAAAAACACAAATTTTTAGATCACATAAAGACTAAAAATCCTCGAAAACATACATAAGCCTAACACAATTGCTTGATTGAACATCAAGCAAACACAAGAGTTACCATTAATTTATATTTAAAACGCTGCTCCAACCAAAACGGCACCAATTAATAGAGATCCAACTGAAACGGGGGATTTTGAGGAGAATGATGCATGGCTCTTCCTTGCTCATTTTTTCCAACACTAACAGCCATGATCAACTGCCAGGGAAAATGAAATTGCATTAACAAATTAAACCCGTCCTATAAACACCAACACCATCCCATTGGCCACAACTGAGATTTTTGCATCAGTTACATAATTAAACTCTCTTTTCAGGTGCATCAAAACCTAGGTTAGTTTAGCTATGCAATCATCACTTCCTCTTAAAATCATATTTAAAGACAAACATTGAAGTGGCCCTTTTACATCAATGCTGAAAATTATAGTATAGTTCAACCACATAATATATGTTGTGCTTATTATTTCTTCTACGAGAAACCAGCAGTTCAACTCAAGATTCTCAAAATTCAACTACCTTTACTAAATGGAACGTATAATTATAAGGTTCCAAACAAGACTAATTGAACAAGTTTTGAGCAGAAACAAACTTCAAAACAACAATTATAGGCTTAAATGAGCATGATCCCAAATACCTAGCACCACCTTCTTTGAAGAAACATTGTTTATACTCACAATTTGCAGCTTGATTGTCTTGCCATCCAACTCCACAGTTCTGATTTTCTAAATATAAGCAATTAAATAAAATAAATTCTCACATTCTTTAATACATGAAACAAACTTACATGTATTTGTGCGACAGAGAGAAAGAAACTCACGAAATCAACACCGATGGTACTGATGTAGCTATCCACCTAAGAATCATCCTGGAAGAGGGGAAAAAACGCTTAAAGTCCTTAGCCCCAAATTACACTTAAGATTAGCCTCAAAATCAAGCTCATCAATCACTATTATTAATTAAACGATAAAAAAATTAACTAAAAAGCAAGCCGATGATGTCAAAACAAGTAAAAAACAAATAAATGAAAAGAAAATTTAAATTTAGAAAAATCAATAACAGCTACAAGAAATTAAACTTGCAGCGAATCTGAGAAGCAAACAGGATTTCCCGAAGGAGGGGTCGCCAATAAGCAGAAGTTTGAATAGATAATCGCTAGAAAAAAATTATAATATTATATATATATATATATATATATATATATATATATGGAGAGATAAACGAGCAAATATTCAACTTTTTCAAAAGAAATGCAAGTAAAAATATAAAAATAAAATAAAATTAAGGAGGAAGGCTCACTATTCGTTGCTCATTTTGAGATCCAAAAGACTTGAAGATTCTGGAGACGGATAGTTGAGCAGAGAAAGGGAAAGTTCGTTTTTTTAGTTTTTATGTCAACACTTGAGATGTTTTCTTTCGATTTCTTCTCTAACGACAATGGTGACGGAAGCCACGACGGCTTCAAACGGCATCAAGCGGCGGCTTCGTGAGAGGGAGATACAGTTTGGGTTTATGATAAGAAAACTATACATTTGTGGGGTTTGTAAATAAAACGCCATTAACTTAATAAAAATTACGGTAATTTTAAATTAAACGCACTAAAGTACATGTTTATCGTGACGAATTCATAAAAATGGCCACCGTTTAATACTCTATAGCGGTTACTATAAACGCTGCAAAGTTTATCATTTTGTAGCTTTATTTTCCTTTAACACTGTTATTATAAAAACTTAGCAATGTTTGCTCTTATAACGTCACTAAAAGTAACACTATAAGTCTGTTTATTGTAGTGTTAATCAACTAAACTAGTTAACTATCAATCAATTAACGATTTTATCTAAAAGTGAAAAATTTAATTCAAAATAAAACGTTAAGAGTTAAAATACTTAAAAAAAAAAAGAATGTGTAAAATTAAACATTTAGTCAAACACTTATTTTAACATTATTTCAAAAGAAAAGTTATATAAACCTTATGTAAAAAAACACACGCAATACATGTTAGCACCAGTACAAATCGAACTGAACGAGGGTGGAAACATGTTTGTATAAACCTTATATTTAATTATTAAATGAATATATATTTAAAATATTATTATATTTAAACACCTAAAATAATTAATTTTTACCCATATCAAATTTCACATCGATTAAAATTGAATTTTTATAAATGTTTAAATACATATAATGATTCATATCAAATTTCAAATCGATTAAAATCGAATTTTTATAAATGTTTAAATACATTGCTCGTACTAATACAGGTCTTTGACATGCATCTCTCTATATATTATTAATATATATTAAGATAAAATTTGTATAATTTTTTCTGAATGCTTTTGAAGATGTAATTGATATGACAGATCATTACTTACGTGGCATTAAAGGAATATCTTTCATTAAATAATCGATAATGAAAGTTATTTGATATTTAATTTTTATGGTAATATATCCTTTTCCTCCTATTTAAAAAATAAATTAGTTAATTCATTTATTTATATTTTTATAATTAAAGAAAACTTATATGTTTGATTAGATAATATTGTTATGTCATTAAATCGATGACATCATCGTCAATAATTTAATATATATTTTATTAGTTTGAGGTAAATATAAGATAATATTTGTTTGAAATATTTTGTTGAATTTAGATTTTGATATAATAATAATGTGTAAAATTGATTTTGGACTTAATCGATTTTTTAAAAAATTTATCAAAAATAATTCAACGTCGAAATTAACTTGAAAAATATATTTCAAATGTTTTCCAACATAGTAGAACCTTTTCAAAAACATATTCGATCATTTATGTGCTTTAAAGTCAAGTTTCCAAGCATTTTTTTGGCTCAAAGGATCGACCCCTTAGCAAAAGGATCATTTCATTTTGATCAAAGGATCTATCCCCTTAAGAAAGGATCGATCCCCTTAAGAAAGGATCGATCCCTTGCATTCGTAGGTTTTGGACGATCCTTCGAGGAAAAGGATCAATCCCTTTCTAGTAACGGTCGAATTATTTGTGAAAGGGATCGATCGCTTGTGCATTAAATGTTGTTTTTGGTTATAGGTAATGACTATAATGATCCTAACGGCTCCGAACGACTAGAATTTATGAAGAATGTATAAATTGAAGGTCAAAGAATCCCAAGGTTGACAAAAACCATTTTTTTATCTAACTTACTAATATCAAATTCTTTATTGTAAACACACTTGTGAGCTACATTGTTTATTTTGCTCATGTGTGTATTGGGTGAGTGCTTAATTTATGCAAACATATTTTCTATGTAAGGTTTTCTCATTTGTTTGCTTTATTTGTATTATTCTTTACGAGAGTGTGTATTCAAGGTTTTGTGGTATAAACCTTGAAGTGTTTGTAAGGTTACACTTTGTCCTTAAAGGTAAGAAATCTAGTGAATTTGAGAAATCCTTAGTGTGGATGCTAAGGTAGTGGATGTAGACTTGGTTTTGAAGTCGAACTATGTTGAGTTAATCGATCGATGGAATCGGCCAAGAGGGGGTGAATTGACAATTAAAATTTTGGTGGAAGCTTTTTCACAAAATTGAAAGTAATTGCACATCGATTTACAGTGGTTCGACTTTCTCAACAAAGTCTACGTCCACTACCTTAGCTATCCACACTAAGGATTTTCCAACAAATTCACTAATTTGTTCTTTCTGTTGAGGCCAAAGAGATAACCTTACAACTCCCTCAAGAATATACCTCAATTCTTGAGAACACTCTTTTCTTAAAGAGAAGATTACAAATTTGCAAACTTACAAGAAAAAACCTCACAAGGCAAATATGTTTGCACAATTCTAGAACAAAGAAAGAACACTCAAGAATAAATACAATTGAGCACAATAAGTGTTCTTGAAAGCAAAATGAATATTGAATGAAAAATAGGCTTGAAATGCTCAAACTTGAGGTTTGATGCTTTCTCTTTGATTCTCTCTTGATTCTAGTTGCTTGATGTTTCTTGTTATTGATCAATGGCTTCTAAGCTTGTTTAAATACACCTTGAATCACTTTTGAACGTTGGGGGATCATTAATGAAGTTATTGGAGCCGTTTTAAGTGTGAAAACAATTAATATTTCTGCTTGGAGCGTGGGAGGAATCAGTCCCCCTCATGGGGAATCAGTTCCCTAAGTGTAAAATTCAAATATTTCTACAGTTGATCAGGGGGGAATCGGTACCCCCTAGGGGGGGAATCGGTTCCCTCCGAGCATACTGGAATTTCTAGGAGCCAAACCATTCAAGGGGAATCGTTTCCCTCTAGACATACTGGAATTTTTGGCTTTGAAATGGTTCAAAATACTTTGTAAATTTATTTTGAAATTATTTTAAGATTAAAACTTAATTTTACACTTGAGTAAGGATTAAAAATGACTTTTGAAAGATTTGGAGTAATATTTTGATATTCGAATAATTATATCGAATATACTTAGAAAATCTTTAGGAAAATCTTAAAATTCATTTATCTTAATTTGTTATATCGAAATATCAAAATGTATTCAACAATCTCCCCCTTTTTGATATAACAAAACATTTTGGTAATTTTAAGATTTTGAAATCAAGTTTTGAAATTACTCCCCCTTACTCTAACACTACTCCTCTTTAAAACGCTTTTAACATTTCTCCCCTTTTTGTTAAATCAAAAAGACTCGTAAAAGATTTTAAACAAGGTTCTAAAATCATTTAGCCAATTGATTATATAAATATATATATCTTAAGCTACTAAGATCACAATCAAGAGAAACGTTAGCCATTAGTTTCATAATCAATATTCATAAACAATGTGACATGGCAAAATTGGTCATATAGCTAACATGATGTAAATGATGCAATAATGAATAAATTTAACCACACCAAATATATAGAAATATAAGTTCAAACATCCATAATTCATCAAATTAGTTTAAATATCCAACAACCAAAGTAAAAACAATCCAAAAACATTCAAAATGTTGAAACAATAAGCTTTAAGTTCAAAGTACTAAAGCATAACACATAATCAAGTATCCGTATGAGGATCGGGAGGAGGAAAATGAGCTCGCATAGCGGCCATCTCATGTGAGAGTGCATCAATGCGTTCATTCATAGAAGCGTTGTTTGTGCGCATCTCCCAGAGAATTTCCAATTGTTGAGCTCCCATTGTGGATAAATGAGATTCTATAGAAGTGAAGCGATAATCCATGAAAGCATATCGGAAATCAAATGTCTCCATAAAGGATCGAAAGTATAGAGGCATTTGATCCTCTGGCTATGCTTGTTCCTCTGCTCGTGCTTGTTCCTCGTGCTGTTATGGTTCATCGTCGGAGTCGTCAACTTCATGCGGTTGCTCACCGGTACGAACCCAAAGACCAGTTTCTTCATTGATCTTCCATCCCGATTTAGTTAAAGAGAATAGATTGATTTGGTTTTTGAGGGGAAAGAAAGCATCAAGACCAACTCTAAGCCCAACCTTTTTAAACATATTACTAAGAATACAACCGTAAACTAAAGAAGAACACAATTTCTTATTGCGAACAAGATTTACGGTTTCGACAAGTTCAACAAAAATAATCTGTGGAAGGTTACTTTTTTGATTATTTTGGACACAATGAAGCCAAAATAGATCTAAGGTGCGAAGAGTAGAGTAACGGTCCCTGGATGGTCGAAACCACCAAGAGATCATTAGGTGAAGAAAACGGTCATGAAGGTCTAGAACACTTGCACTATCCCTTCGTTTATACTGAGATCCTATCGTAAGTTTTTCATTGTCTAACCCTTCATTATCTAATCCTAATGCTTTGGCAATGGATTCCGAGTCAAGATGAAAGAATCGTCCTAGAAGATAGGATCGAATCCCTATGGTTAAGGTTTCCTCTCGGTTTTTAATGCAAACGGCATTAGAGTAGAAGATACGAACAAGTTGATGGTAGACAATTGGTTCAAGCTCGAAGAGTTTGTCAAATTTCCACTCATGAAGAGTAGGAAGATGACGAAAATTGATCTCTAGCATGGCTTGAAGAGATGGGATACGTTCTTCCCGAATTTTGTAGGACTCAAAGTATTGACAAAACCTATAGTAGAGATTTTGTTTACGACCGGGTTCATTGAAACAAGAATTGAGAATGGTCATGTTTGGATCATCGGGATTTGGAATAGGAATTTGTGGGATATGTGGAGGATTTGGAGGTGGGTTTGGAGGTTGGCTAGAACGACTAGAGGAGGCCCTAGAACGTTTATGAGACATGGTTTAAGATAATATGAATGGATAGATAACATGCATTTTTAAAAAATATGTATGCAAAAAAAAAAATCAATCCCAAAACTCAATTGAGTCCTCAATATTTCAAGGTTCTCTATACCAATCCTAATGGACAAAGTTTTTGAAAAACGTATTGAAAAATAAGGTTTTGAAAATCAATATATGTATAGTTTTCATAACAACAACGTAATTCAATCAAAACACAATAATTTGAAAAATAATTTTTTTTAATTTCGAAAATTTCAAAGAATTTTGGAAAATTATTGTGTTTTTGATGAAATTAGTTGTAAAATCTAGTTTCTAATCACTAAACAATCAATGCCCGGTCTAAAGTTCAACCTAGAACTAATTAAAACTAGTTCTAAAATAAAAAATTAATGAAATAGAGGTTTTAGAAAATACCTTGAAGCATTTCGAATTTGAGTGAGATTAGATGAAGTTTGCACGTTTTTGATGATTCCAACAGGTTTAGGAGATGATATTTGAAGAGAATTCCGATTAAAAACGATGTTTTGATGAAATATGGAGATAGGGTGAGTGTAGAGAGGAGAAACAGCGTGAAGAGAATATTTGAGGGTTTGAGTTTTTGGGTGTTCTGACCGTGTTAAAAACCAGAACCTCAGGGGGGTATCGATTCCCCTACAGGGGGGAATCGGTTCCCCTTCAAAGGGGGAATCGGTTCCCCTTCAAGGGGGGTATCGATTCCCTCTGCACTAAAATGCTAAAATCTAATTTTTAAATACTCAAAATGCTAAATTAATTTTCTCTAGTGGTATTGGCAACTCATATATTGAAAATTAATCATGTTCAATCAATCAAATTTATCATTAAAATATTATTTGAACATAAAGTTAATTTTCACCAAAAATCATAAACTCCCCTAACTAAAAGCAATGAATGTAATCAAAAAATTACTATTATATGCATTTTTCATTTATTCTTAAAAGTGCTAAAATTATTTTAAACACTAAGTGAAGATAGGTTGGTCAAACCTAATTCTCTCCTAAGTGTCCAAAATCTTTCCTTGTCTAAAGGCTTTGTAAAGATATCCGCTAATTGATGCAAAGTATCAACAAATTCTAGAACTACATCTTCCTTAGTGACATGGTCTCTAATGAAGTGATGTCTTATTTCAATGTGCTTAGTTCTAGAGTGTTGGATGAGATTTTTAGTGAGACAAATAGCACTAGTATTGTCACACTTGATAGGAATAGTATTTATATCAATTCCATAATCAAAAAGTTGTTGTTTCATCCATAAAACTTGTGCACAACAACTATCGGCTGAAATGTATTCAACTTCAGTGGTAGATAATGCAACACAATTTTGTTTCTTTGAAAACCAAGAAATCAGCATATTTCCAAGGAATTGGCAAGTACCAGAGGTGATTTTCCTATCTAATATGCATCCTCTATAATCCTCATCAGAGAAGGCATACAAGCTAAAGCTAGAGTCTCTAGGATACCAAAGTCCTATACTAGGAGTGTCCTTAAGGTATCTAAAGATCCTTTTAATAGCTAGTAAATGTGATTCTTTAGGACATGACTGAAATCTAGCACATAAGCAAACACTAAACATAATGTCGGGTCTACTTGTGGTTAGATAAAACAATGAACCAATCATGGATCTATATAATTTAACATCCACACATTTACCTCCTTCATCCAAGTCAAGCTTTGTAGAAGAACTCATTGGAGTGGCATAAGGTTTCCCATTTTCCAATCCAAATTTCTTGAGCATATCCTTGATGTACTTCGCTTGATTGATGAAGATGCCATCTTTTCTTTTCTTGATTTGGAGTCCCAAGAAAAATGAGAGCTCCCCCATCATGCTCATTTCGAATTCACTTTGCATTAGCTTAGAAAATTCTTGGCAAAGAACATCATTAGTAGAACCAAATATTATATCATCAACATAAATTTGAACTACTAATAAATCTTTACCTTTATGCTTTAGAAACAATGTAGTGTCAACCTTTCCTTTTGAAAAACCTTTTTCAATAAAAAATTTGACAATCTTTTATACCAAGCTCTAGGAGCTTGTTTTAAACCATAAAGTGCTTTTGTCAATTTTAAAACATGATCCAGAAATTTTGAATCTTCAAAACCTGGAGGTTGTTCCACATACACTTCTTCTTTTATAAAACCATTTAAAAATGCACTTTTAACAATCATTTGATATAATTTGACCTCATTGAAACATGCAAATGCTAATAACATTCTAATTGCTTCCATCCTAGCTACGGGAGCGTATGTTTCATCATAGTCTATGCCCTCTTCTTGAGTATACCCTTGAGTAACAAGTCTAGCCTTGTTTCTCACTATATTACCACTCTCATCAAGCTTATTCCTAAATACCCATCTAGTACCTATAGTAGATTTATTACTAGGCCTTTCAAATAATGTCCATACTTTACTTCTCTCAAATTGATTTAATTCTTCTTGCATAGCCATAATCCAATATTCATCTTTTAATGCTTCTTTGATGTTCTTAGGCTCTATGCATGAAATAAATGCAACATAATTACAAATATTTCTAAGAGAGGATCTAGTTGTTACCCCTTTGGATGGATCACCTATAATCTCACCATCCTTGACATAGTTGTACTCTCTTGGATAAGATACTTCCATTTTTTCAATGGTTGGATTCTCGAGAGGATCATGAGTTTCCCCATCTTTCGTTTCTTCCTTTGATGATGATTCTCCAACGTCATGTCTAACGTCATTTGCTTGTACAATACCTACATCATCATTAATACAAGAATCCTTCCTCGGAAGAAGATTATCATCGAAAACAACATGTATAGACTCTTCTACAACTAAAGTTCTTTTATTAAATACTCAATAAGCTTTAGAATTTAAGGAATAACCCAGAAAAATTCCTTATCACTTTTAGCATCAAATTTACCAAGGTTTTCTTTACCGTTGTTTAAAAAAAACATTTACATCCGAAAGGATGAAAATAGTTAATGTTAGGCTTTTTATTTTTTAAAATTTCATATGGAGTTTTCTTTAAAATTGGCCTAATCATTACTCGATTTACAATATAACAAGCGAGATTTGTGGCTTCCGCCCGAAAATATTTTGGCAAATTATTTTCACAAAGCATGGTTCTAGCCATTTCTTCTAAAGTTTGATTTTTCCTCTCAACAACTCCATTTTGTTGAGGTAGGTGCTGAAAAATTATGTCTAATACCATTAGAATTACAAAACTCATTAAATCCAAGATTTTCAAATTCAGTACCATGATCACTTCTAACACTAAGATAGAGTAACCTTTTTCGTTTTGGATTACTTTTGAAAATGTGATGAAATTTTCTAATGCTTCATCTTTAGTACTTAAGAATAGAACCCAAGTATATCTAGAATAGTCATCTACCAAGACAAATGCATATTGTTTTCCACCCAAGCTAGTAGTCCTAGTTGGCCCGAAAAGATCTATATGGATCAATTGTAATACTCTACTAGTTGATACGTTATTAATGGATTTAAAAGAAATTCGCTTTTGTTTTCCTTTAGCACAAGTATCACAGATTTTTATCATTATCAAATTTAAGCTTACTAAGTCTCCTTGAATTAGCGGTTGCAAAACACTCATACTAGCCTGTCCTAGTCTCCTATGCCATAACCAACTATCATGTTCATCCTTAGCAACTAGGCACAAATTAGTCATATCAATAGAATCTAAATGCATCATGTATATGTTTCATATTCTATGACCAACAAGCATAATCCGATTAGATGCAATGTCAATGACTTTACAACTATTAATTTCAAACATGACATTGAATCCCTTATCGCATAATTGACTAATACTCAATAGATTATGCTTTAATCCATTCACATATAACACATTTTTAATTTTTATGGAAGAGGTATTACCTATAGTACCAATACCTTCAATGTGACCTTTTGAATTATCACCAAAAGTCATTCTCCTCTCCTCCATTTTGGAGTTAAGCTCTATGAACCGGCTTTTATCTCCGGTCATGTGTCTCGAGCATCCACTATCAAGGTACCATGAATTTGGATTTGTTTCCCGTGCCTTGTAGCAATGCTTCTTTTCATACAAACATAGATTAATTTCTAATTTTTGGTACCCAAATTCTTTTGGGTCCATATTTATTAGTTTCTAAAATCCTTATCCCCTTTGGTATCCATTTATGAAGAACATCCTTATCTTTAGTAGTAATGAATTCTTTAGGAACACATATACTCCTAACAATTTTACCATTCAAGGTTCGTTGAGGACTTTTATGATTGTAGCTTCTAAAACTTTTCTTAATAAAGTTGGATTTTGAATTCTCACCTTTTTCAAAACTTTTTGTTCCAACCTTATTAAAAGAAGTTTTAAGATCATCAATCTTCTTTTGATGATCATCATGAACTTTTGAAAGTAAGTTATGCAAATCAACATTTTTCTTTTCAAAATCATTAATTTTGATTTGCAATTCTTTGATCTTACTTTCAAGCTCATTGTTGGTCTTGGATATAAGACTATTTTCGTTTTTCAATTTTGAAATATCATTTTTGTATTTTGAAAATAGAGTCTTATAAGCTGAAGCCAACCCATTATAATACTCTAATAACTCATCATAAGATAATTCATCCAAATCAAATGAGTTAGAGGTTACCTTAGAATCTTCCCCGATAGCCATTAAGCACAAGTTTGTAACTTCTTGTTCCTTTTCATCGGAACCTTCTTCATCGCTCCATGTAGCTACATGAGCCTTGTGCTTCTTTTTGGATTGATCCTTTTTCTTCAATTGTGGGCAATCATATTTGACATGCCCCGACTTTTTACATTCATAGCAAATGATCGGGTCTTTCTTCTTCGATTCAGTTTTGAAGCCTTCATGACGTTTGAATTTTCTTCCTCGGTTGGGCATCATCAACTTTCTGAATCGTTTGGAAAATAATGCCATTTCCTCGTCATCATCATCGTCATTTGAATCACTCTCATCTTTTATGGATTTGAGAGCAACTCCAATGTTTTTCTTCTTCTCCTTCTCCTTTGGTGTATCGTCAATCTTATCGAGGTCTACTTCATCTTCAAGCATTATTTCATGAGTGAGAAGGGAACTAATTAGTTCTTCAAGAGTTAAGGACGTTAGGTCCTTAGACTCGATGATGGCCATCTTCTTTGATTGCCAAGATTTTGGAAGGGAGTAGACTAACTTCCTCACAAGCTTTTCATTTGAAATGATCTCTCCATATGATTTGAGACCATTGACAATCGTTGAAAATCTATCCTTCATATCTTTGATATCTTCATTTGGTTTCATCCTAAAATTTTCATAGCTATGCGTTAGAATACTAATTTTAGATTTCTTTACCTCATCGGTACCTTCATGAGTGACTTGAAGTTTGTCCCATCTTTCTTTGGCGGTTGTACAAGATGAAACTCTTCCGTATTCATCTGGTCCAAGAGCACAAAATATGATATGGATGGCTTTGGAATTGAGCTGGAACATTCTTGTCTCTCCTTCACTCCACAATCTTGGATGAGTGAGAGGCTTGATGTATCCTTCTTCTACGGCATTCGATGCTCCCATGTCACTTGCTTGAATTAAGTACATCATCCTATTCTTCCAATAGGTATAGTTAGATCCATTGAAGAAAGGAGGCTTGTTGACGGGCATCAAATCGAGACCGGAGTCGAAATTTGAAGCGGAGGCCATTGATGACTTGATAATCGATGTAACTCTTCCCGAATCGACTCAAGAGGTGATTAAACCTTCAAATGAGTTAGGCTCTAATGCCAATTGTTGAGTTAATTGATCGATGAAATTTTCCAAGAGGGGGGTGAATTGGCAGTTAAAATTTTGGTGGAAGCTTTTGCACAAAATTGAAAGTAATTGCACAACGATTTACAGTGGTTCGACTTTCTCAACAAAGTGTACGTCCACTACCTTAGCTATCCACACTAAGGATTTTCCAAAACAATTCACTAATTTGTTCTTTCTTTTGAGGCCAAAGAGATAACCTTACAACTCCCTCAAGAATATACCCCAATTCTTGATAACACTCTTTTCTCAAAGAGAAGATTACAAATTTGCAAACTTACAAGAAAAAACCTCACAAGGCAAATATGTTTGCACAATTCTAGAACAAAGAAAGAACAATCAAGAATATATACAATTTAGCACAATAAGTGTTCTTGAAAGCAAAATAAATATTGAATGAAAAATAGGCTTTAAATGCTCAAACTTGAGGTTTGATGCTTTCTCTTTGATTCTCTCTTGATTCTAGTTGCTTGATGTTTCTTGTTATTGATCAATGGCTTCTAAGCTTGTTTAAATACACCTTGAATCACTTCTGAATGTTGGGGATCATTAATGAAGTTATTGGAGCCATTTAAGTGTGAAAACAATTAATATTTCTGCTTGGAGCGTGGGGGGAATCAGTACCCCCTCATGAGGAATCGGTTCCCTAAGTGTAAAATTCAAATATTTCGACCGTTGATCAGGGGGGAATCGGTTCCCTCCGAGCATACTGGAATTTCTCAGAGCCAAACCATTCAGGGGGAATCGATACCCCCTTGGGGGGGAATCGGTTCCCTCTGGACATACTGGAATTTTTGGCTTTGAAATGGTTCGAAATACTTTGTAAAATTATTTTGAAATTATTTTAAGATTAAAACTTAATTTTACACTTGAGTAAGGATTAAAAATGACTTTTGAAATATTTGAAGTAATATTTTGATATTCGAATAATTATATCGAATATACTTAGAAAATCTTTAGGAAAATCTTAAAATTCATTTATATTAATTTGTTATATCGAAATATCACAATTTATTCAACAAACTACTCTAAATTCCTTGTGCAAAACTTTTAATTTTGGTTGCTTCTACACCAAAAATTTTTAAATGCCAATTCACCCCTCTTAGTATATTTCAGTTGTTTGTAAGAGTTAACAATTAGTATCAGAACGGGTCTCTATCAACGGTTTAACAACCTTGAGAAGGTTTTTAGAGAGCTCTATCAACTTTTACAATCAATATATAAAGATGGCTTCAACCTCTAGCTCCTTTCACATTGAAGATTTATAATCTGTCAACAAGCCAGCATATTTAATGAAGCAAATTATACCTATTGGAAGAATAAGATGATGATGCTCTTCATTCAAGAAAATGATATAGGACCTTGAAACTCTATAATGCAAGGTCACTCTACTCCAACCAATGAGATGGAATATTGGAGTGAAAAAGAAAAGAAGAAGTTCCAACAAAATGTCAAGGCCATTCACAATCGGTCAACAAGCCACCATATTTTAATAGAGCAAATTATACCTATTAGAAGAATATGATGATGCTCTTCATTCAATAAAATGATCTAGGAACTAGGAACTCTATAATGCAGGGTCACTCTAATCCAACCAATGAGATGAAAGATTGGAGTGAAGAAGAAAATAAAAAGTTCCAACAAAATGTCAAGGCCATGCATATTCTATTTTGTGCATTAGGCCTAGATGAATATGTAATAGTCTTCTCTTGTTCAAATACCAAGGAGATTTAGGACAAGTTCCAAGTCACTCATGAAGGAATAAATGAAGGAAGGGAAACAAAAATCAGTCTTCTCAACCATAGCTATGAAAATTTTAAAATGAAACTGGATGAAGACATCAAAACTATGATATATAGATTTTTTGTGATTTTCAATGGTCTCAAGGGTATCACAGATGATGAAGAGGATGAAGTAGTCAACATTTGCCTTATGGCAATCCAAGAAGATTCAAAGGTATCTTCTAACTCAAATTAATTAAATTCATTTTTTTTGATGAGTTACAAGATGCTTATGATGAATTTGAGACCATGAATTCCAAATATAAGAAAATAATTTCTAAATTTAAAAATGAAAATAATTCTCTTTTGAAAATTAAGTTAGATTTTGAAAGCTAAAATAAAATTTTGAAAAAGGATTTGGAGTTTTACAAATTGAAAAATGAAAATTTTGAGAAAAAAAATTTTGATTTGAAAAATTAAACTTGATAGCTTAATAAAAGAAAAATAAATTATTTTGAATAATTCATCAAAGTTAATAATAGTAAAATGTTCACATTGTCATTATCATGATCATAATTCTAATACTTGTCTTATAAATAAAAGACAATTTTATAAAATAAGACAAGTATGGGTTCCTAAGGGAACTAGAAACATTAAAACAAACAATCAATGACACAAAGCAATTTGGGTACCAAAAATCAAGTGTCTCTTGTAGGTGTGTTGGAGCAATGATGAGCAATGTCAAGATGGAGGTTCTAAAACACACTAATAAAGGTCACTTAAAGAAAAAGAGACCTAAGAAATAAACCTTAATTCAAGTGGTTACATGTTTTAATTTCATACAATTTTATGCTTTATATAATTTGATATTTTTATATGGATAATTAGTGTCTCCACATAGTGCTTAATTGCAATTAGTTATGGGGAGTTATTTTTGTATGAGTTGTATATTTATGGTATAATATGCTTATGTTTATGATTTTTTGCCTTAAATTTGCAATGTTGATTGTTGGTGTGAAATCATGTTCTTCTTGCTTTGTATTGATCATATATGTTGATTTTGAGAATATGATGTTTAATGTAGTAAAATTTGAAAATATGCATGTTTAGGATCTTTAGAGCCATTGTATGTTTGTGTTACTTGATTTTGATCATGAACTAAATTGATCAATAATAAAAATTTGCATAATTTTATATTTCAAGTTGACAATCATGCACATTTAGAATCCTTTAAGTCATTAAATTTAATTTTCTATCAATAATATGACTTAGGTTGCATCAAAATTGAGTCTAGTGTTATCCAATTTGATCATTGGAATAAAAATGCTTTTTTCCAAAAAAATGATCGATCATTTGAGAAAAGGATCGATCCCTTGCATTTTCCAGAAAAGGATCGATCCCTTTCCGAAAAGGAGCGACCTTTTTTTTCTTTCCAAAAAGATCACTCCCTTTAGGCCAAATGTGTGCGGGGAAAGGCTGCTTTAAGTCTATTTATGCACGTATCAACCATACCAAGCCATAATTTGAACTCAAACACCCAAAACACTACCAAGCATTGAATTTTACCGAAATTCTTCAACCCGAATCGATTTCAACTAGATTTTGTGTAAAATCACTCCTTCAAATTTCCTCTCAATGATTCTTAACAAATTTTTAGAGGAATCATCATATTTTGGTAAGATTCACAAAATCCCTAACTTTTTCAATTTTTAAATTCGGTAAAATTGGGTTGAATTAGGTTAATATAGAATAAATTTTGAATTATTTATCATTTGTTTTCATGTAGGGAGTATTACCCACAACCAATTTTTTCAAAAACTCAAATTTTTATCTTACACCCACAAGTTGTTCAATAAAAGTCCCCAACCAAAACCACCTTAAAAAACCATTCGACCATACTCTCATTTTAACCTTAAAAGTTTGTTTTAATTAATCCTAAATTACGTTTTAACATCCTTTAAACATATTTTTTGGATTAAATTCATATTTTTCTCAAAAATCGTTTATTATGCCAAAAAGAAAAATCATGGCTCAAAGGAGTAATCCACAAGCAACCCACAAATTGGTTATTTGATTGACCAATTTTTTTTAGAATAATCAAATATATGAGTGATTTAAATCATTCTTTGCATATCAACTGATTAAAGAAACTCAAAAAATTGATTTTAATTTTTTAGACAAATTGAGTTTTTCTTGCGAACAAAATTTCAAAGATATGAAACTTTTTACTTTTCTTAACTTTCATGATCCTACATATCATTCCTCGATTCAAAATTTTTACTAAAATGCTCGTGTGTCATCCTCTACTCACGATGACACCACTTATCGTATCATTGTTTCTTACCTTATGGGTCATATCATCACCATTACCATCGAATGAATCACCAAATCCTTTTCCCTTCCTCTTACTGGCGATGGCCATGAAAAAGGAACTTGTCCTCCCAGTATGTGCCTTATAAACAATAGAGCCACCCTTTTCTATCTTAATGATCGTTTTCTTCCTCTTATCGTCACCCATTGCATCTATGCTCGCGACACAAAATTTTCTACTGTCTCTAAGAGTGACTATTGGTGGATGTTTTGCATCTCACCTAGCTACCATGATCTTCAATGACATTGTGAGTGTCATAAAGTCTAAAATCGATCGAGCATAGTGTATGCGATGTATCTATGTAACACCCTTAACCCATATACACACCTTTATACGAGTCAAAGATGTCACAACAATAGTATAAAACAATTGCTATTTAAAAACTAGTAAAATTTTGTTCCTTTAAAATTTTCAAATCACATATTAAAATTTCAAATAGTAACCAGGAAAAATCGAAATTTCATATTTTAATTTCAAAATTGAATCCAGTTTTAAACTGTAACTAGGCAGTTCTATACTATTTAAAAGCATAATTATAACTACCTATCACTGTCAAATTTTGAACTTAACTAATCAACATTTATAACCTAAGTTATTAAAATACTTAATTTAATTTACTTAATTTAAAATTTTACTAATGAGTATATAAAATATAATTTTATAAAATACTATTCTTTTATGCTACTAACTATATTTAAAATTACTATATTTTATCGGTATTAACTTCAATATTACGAACCATATTCAAAAGACTTAATATCATAGTATTGGAACACTTATATTATACATACCACTAAGTAACAGAGTTGATGTCCTTACTGATTTAGATGGTAGCTTGATTCTTCAGAGGTGATGATGATGTATTCCCTACTCGACAGTATTTACTTTACTTTTCCTTACGTGTGAAACAATCACACGTTAAATTTCCGCTTAGTGATGCATTAGGTAAATTTTAAATAAAACTAAATGATTAAAAAATATTATATAAAAATCATTGTATAGAAAAATAATTGAAACCAAACCAAAATGCATAACATCAAATTCCTCATAAATATTTCACATATAAAAACATTTATATATAAATCAAGTAGTTGCCAAAACTCTTGTTGACTTTTGATCCATATAACTTGTGTTTTCCATAATTTAAACTATATAAATTCACACTTTTCATATGATCTAATCATATAAACTCGTACTTGTAATTTATTCAACTCATGTAAACTCTTATCCAATGTATTTTAACTGAGAACATCATATACGTGAGTCTCATTGATTGTGCGTGCCATATGCATTAAAAGTGTCTCATAGTCATGTATTTGCACTCGAAACTGCCTCGTAGAATTGCACCATAAGTGTCATATAAACATGTACTATATAATGTAACACCCTTGACCTGTATCCGACCCGGATACGAATCTGAGGTGTCACATTTGACTTTTCAAAACATATATAATTCATAATTACAAACAAAATTAAAATTTTGTATCAAAATAAACATTATAAACCTATTTAATAACATAACCATTTAACATACATTTGCAAATTAAATGCTTAATACATGCCAACAATTGTAATATTACAAAACACCTACATTTAATTTTTTCTGATCTGATCTTTAAAAGTGTATGCTATCCTCAACCCAAATCAATCTTCAGCTTTCTTCAAACCTATGCATGAGAAAAACACACGCTAAGTTGATGACTTAATAAGGCAATACTAACAATGCTAACCTAATAAACATAATCTTATTTGTTTTATTCAAAATGGTTTACAAAGATCTCTTCTTATTTCTCATATCAAAAAGTATACTTATGAATATTTTCACTATATAGGTCTTTGATCCAATTGCCCAAGGTATATTACTAAGAACTCTAGGTATTTGAGTACTATGAGGTTGTACACTAATGATGTCACCACAGTTCGTAATTTGCACCGAAGTGCCTCATAATTGTCCCAAAGGACCACATAGGTTTGTACCGAAGTGCCACATAGGTTTGCACCGAAGTGCCACATATTTGTCCCGAAGGACCACATATGTTTGCACCGAAGAGCCACCTAAACCCTCGACTCTTGGCATGCCAATTGTACCTCTAATCCTCATACATATACTTTGGACTATTAATCACATCATTATTATCAATCATTATTCGAAGTATTTCTTATTCACATAGTTTCTCTCTCATAGAGTCTTTTCACATTCACTTGTTCAAAGTTCACATTTCCAAATTCATATAACCATAAAACATAGCTTGTATAATATAAATCGAATAAAACATTGCAATATAAAAATAAAGAAATTATAAAGTTTTAGATCGAAAACACTGAGGTTGGCTTATCGCAAGGCTTCCTCAATTCTATTACAAACTGAGAAGTTGCACTCACCTTTGCCTCACTGAAGTCTAATCCAAATCTTTAACCCTTTTGAAATGATAACTATATATATCAAGCTGACCGGAAGTCAATTGCGTTCAATCACTACACAAAACAATCTAAAATCACTATTATTCTTCGAATCGATTATATCAAATCATAATAACTTAGAATGCAAGAAGCCCTACAATTCCATTTCATGTTTTAGAAGTATCGGTACTGCCCTAACAATACCGATACTTTCCTTCAAGGGTATCAATACCTCCTCATGGTACCAATGTCGATATAGAATTCGATGTTTCAAGGGCATCGATACCTCCGCAAGGTACCGATACCAATCTGGCATTCGATGTTTTCAGGGTATCGATACCATCCTTCAGGTATAGATACTACCCTTACGTATCAATACCTCTTCAACAGGTATCGATACTACCCTTACAAAATACTCATATTTAACCCATAAAGTATCGGTACTGTTCATAAGGGTACCGATACTCGAAGCCCATAATGACCATTTTTACCCCGAAAATCACCTAAAAATCCTCCAAGTCTCTCATATACACATAACTTAAGCCTTTGAACTCACCTTGATACTTCCACACCAATTAGTATTCATTTACCACTCTTAATTATCCAAATTCCCGTTTGAACACTTGAATCTTAAAATCATACCCAGATTTCAAACATGTTATTAACCAATTCTAACACTCCTAACCCTTTAATTAGCCTATTGACAAGCCAAATATCTCATTAAAACTTCAAAAACTACTCCATAACAAAATTTCATTTCTAAACAATTTTACAGAACCCTTTCAAATTCACTTATCTTGTTATTTAAATCTTATATAAGCTTTACTTAAGCTTATATAACACCCTTAATTCCAAACAAAAAATTAAAGGAACAACCAAGATTCAGATTCTTACCTTGTGAAATGGAACTCACGTAGTAGAAGAAGAAAAAGAAAGGAAGGAGTTTCAGATACTCCCAAAACCCATATGGCAATACTTAATAAAGGAGATACTTATCCCTTACTATACAAAGACCATTTTGCCCTCTCTAATATAACAAATTTCCATCAAGCCCTATATAGAAAAGTCCACCATAAATCCTTGAATTATCAAATTATTCTAATTCAACCATTGAGTTTAGATGTTCATACATTTTGGTCACTGACCCGATAATTGGGTTGTTACAAATCTCCCCCATAAGAAAATTCGTCCTCGAATTTTCATTGCACAAAAAGGTGGGGATATTGCTTCCTCATATCTTCTTCATGCTCCCATGTAGCTTCCTCTACTTTATGATTCCTCTAAAGAACCTTAACTAGAGGAATAATTTTATTCCTCAACTGCTTGCTCTCAAAGGATAAAATATGAATCGGTTATTCCTCATATGTCCAATCAGATTGAACTTCAATTTTATCTGGAGTTATGATGTGTGCAGGATCATATCGACATCGACGAAGCATGGACACATGAAAAACATTGGGAATCTTTTCCATCTCTGACGACAACGCTAACTGATAGGCTACTTGTCCTACTCTTTTCCAGAATTTCATAAGGTCCAATGAACCTTGGACTCATTTTTCCTTTACGCCCAAAGCGAAGTACTTTCTTCCAATGTGATACTTTCAAAAACACCTTATCACCTTCTTGAAATTCAATTTCTTTTCTTTTCAAATCAGTGTATGACTTTTGTCTGTCTGAGGCCACCTTCAAATTGTGCTGAATCACTTGAACCTTCTCTTTTACTTCTTTAATCAAGTCTGGACCATGCACTTCTCGATCCCTTAATTCATACTAATTGAGTGGCATTCTGCACTTCCTTCCATATAATGCTTTATACGGTGCCATTTTGATGCTAGATTGGTAACTGTTATTATAAGCAAATTCGACAAACGGTAAATACTTTTCCCACGATCTAGTAAAATCAATCACGCATGCTCTCAACATATCTTCCAAAATCTGAATTGTTCGCTCTGATTGACCATCAGTTTAAGGATGAAACGCAGTGTTAAAATTCAATCGGGTACCCAAAGCTCCATGCAAAGACTTCCAAAATCTTGAAGTAAATCTGGGATCTCTATCAGAAACTATCGAGATTGGAACACCATGTAATCATAATATTTCCTTGATATACAATTCTGCATATTTCTCCATAGAGAAATCCGTTCGCACAGGAATGAAATGCACAGTCTTTGTAAGGCAATCCACAATAACCCAAATAGAATCCTTTTTACCCAGCGATAAAGGTAAACCCGTTACACAATCCATCGTAATATTTTCCCATTTCCACTGAGGAATTGAAATGGGTTGCAACAAACCCGAAGGCACCTGATGCTCAACTTTTACTTGTTGACAATTTAGGCACTTTGATACAAATTCTGTAATATCTCTCTTCATACCTAGCCACCAAAAATGCTCTTTCAAATCTTGATACATCTTGTTTCCTTCTGGGTGCATCGTTAAAGGACTACAATGAGCTTCATACAATATATCTCTTTTCAATTCAACACTATTGGGAACATAAACTCGATTTTTGAAATATAAGAGTCCATTAGACTTAACCTCGAAGTCCTTAAGTCCACCTTTCTCTACTCGATTAAACCAAGCTAAACACTTATCGTCATTCCCTTGCAATTCTTTAATCCGCTCTAACAATAATGGTTTCAACTTTAACTCAGCCATTAATTCACCATTTCCTTTAGAACAACTTGAGCATCCAAACTACGCAAAGCAGAAAAAGACTTCCTACTAAGAGCATCTACTATCACGTTGGCTTTCCCAGGATAGTAATCAATGATTGCATCATAATCTTTCAACAAATTCATCCATCTTCTTTGCCTCAAATTTAACTCCTTTTGCGTCAACAAATACTTCAAACTCTTATGATTAGTGAATATGTAACAACGCTCACTATACAAATAGTGCCTCCAAATTTTAATGCAAAAACCAGAGCTGCTAACTCTAGATCATTCGTTGAATAATTCTTTTTATGAGGCTTAAGCTATCTTGAAGCATAAGCAACTACTTTTCCATCTTGCATTAAGACACATCCCAAACCATTTTGGGAAACGTCGCTAAAAATTGTGAAATCCTTGTTTGATTCTGGTTGTACTAACACCAGAGCTTCTGTCAAAACTTTCTTTAATGCTTTAAAGCTCTTCTGGCAATCATGAGTCCATTCAAATTGTGCACCATTTCTTAATAACTTGGTTAAGGTCAGAGATATCATCGAAAAGTTTTTAACAAACCTTCGATAATATCCTGCAAGACTCAAGAAACTTCGAACTTTCGATACACTCTTCGGGATTTCCCATTCCAACACAGCTTTAACTTTTTGTGGGTTTACCCGAATGCCCTCTACATATAACATGTGTCCAAGGAATGCCACTTCAGATAACCAAAACTCATACTTTGAGAACTTTGCATAAAGCTTCTTATCTCGCAATGTTTGAAGAACCACACGAAGATGGACATCATGCTCTTCTTTTAACTTAGAATACACCAGGATGTCATCAATAAAGACAACAATAAACTGATCAAGATACGATTGAAAAACTCTATTCATCAAGTCCATAAACGCTGTTGGTGTGTTAGTTAACCCGAATGACATTACTACAAATTCGTAATGACCATACCGAGTCCTAAACGCTATTTTTGGAACATCTTTTTCTTGAATTTTCAGTTGATCATACCCTGAACGTAAATCGATCTTTGAAAACATGACCACTCCCTTGAGTTGATCCAATAAATCATCTATCCTTGGAAGAGGATACTTGTTCTTTATGGTCACTTTGTTAAGCTGCCGATAATCTATACAGAGGCACATCGAACCATCTTTCTTCTTTACGAATAACACTGGAGCACCCCAAGGAGACACACTAGGTCTAATGAATCCTTTATCTAAAAGTTCTTGCAACTAAGCTTTTAACTCTTTTAATTCATTCGGGGTCATCCTGTAAGAAGCCATCGAAATTGGTGCTGATCCAGACATTACTTCAATCTGGAACTTAACCTCCCTATCTGGAGGTAATCCCGACAAATCATCTGGAAATACTTCTGGAAACTCTCTGACAGTCGGAATATCTTCCAGTTTCCTTTCTTTAACTCTTGTATCGATTATATTAGTAATGTATGCTTGATATCCTTGCAACATCAACTTCTGAGCCGACATCACC
Organism: Hibiscus syriacus; assembly: GCF_006381635.1. NCBI lineage: Eukaryota > Viridiplantae > Streptophyta > Magnoliopsida > Malvales > Malvaceae > Hibiscus > Hibiscus syriacus. The sequence goes on from NW_024063472.1 coordinate 1,222,935, forward strand.
GATATCACATTAGCTAAATGATAGATTCTTTCGCTGACCACACTAACTTTCAATCCCTCAAGACTTGTTAACTGAACTCGCTTAAGTCGGCAATCTAGGTTGGCATAATAATGATAAATCTAATCCATCCCAAGAATAACCTCAAATTCATCAAAGGATAATTCCATTAGATTAACAGGGAATTCAATGCCCTGAATCCTTATAGGACACCCTTTACAGACTTGTCTCACCCGAGAACTATTACCTAATGGATTCGTCACAATCATCTCACTACGAATAGGCTCTAACTAAGGTTCAACTGTTTAACCAATTTACTACTGACATAAGAATAATTCGATCCTGAATCAATCAAAACTTAAACAGATTTACCAGGTATCTGAAAAGTACCTGCAATTATTTCTGGATTATCATAATCTTCATTGGTCTCTAGATTGTAAATCCGAGCGGTAGAATGCACTTCAGGTTGAGCGGTATACTCGGATTGATTCCTTCCTCTTTCACGACCTCTTTCTCTCATTGGTGCAGCCGTAGATCTCTCTGTTTGGGCAGGCTTTCCAGTCATCATTGGGCAGTCTCGAATAAAACGCCTTACCTCTCCACATTTAAAACAAGCTTCGAAGACCCTTCTGCACACTCCACTATGGTTCTTCCCACAATGCTGACATTGTTTCGGCTTGTCCACTTCGGATTCCACTAAATAAGCTTGTTTTGCTCTTCCCGGATTAGATCCTCTACCAGATGATGTTATGGATTCTGCTCTGGTCTGAGGTCTAGAACTTGAACCTCTACTCTTCTTTGATGCGAAGAACCAGACGACGCACCAGATCTTTTATTCCATTGCGTCATTTGCTCCATAAATCTTTCATTTTGAGCTCGCTCCAAAGCTTTAGCTCAGTTCTCTACCTCTTGGAAGAAAGAGAGGTTAAGTGCTAACAATAACTCTTTCAATCGGGGTCGTAAACCCTCCACAAACCAATCACAGGAGTCATTCTTTGAAGGAATTAACTCAGCAACAAATCTACTCAACTTGTTGAATTCGCACTCAAACTTATACACCGTGCGATTCCCTTGCTTTAAATTCATAAATTCATGCTTCATCTGCCAGATGAACTGATCTCCTATATATTTGTTCTTAAACTCCTCCAGGAAAAAAGGCCATGTCACTTGATCTCTTGAAGCTCACATCGTAACATTAGACCACCAAATTCTGGCTTGACCCATTAATAACGAAATCGTACTATCCAATTTCTCTATTTTAGAACAATGGAGATTCTCAAGTATAACCTTCAAGTCATTAAGCCACATATCGATAGCAACTGAACCTTCTTTAGCTTCTCCCCTAAATTTAGGTGCTCATAAACTTCTAAGCTATTTAAGGACATTCATTTTAGTTGTTGAGGAGACAGACGATGGGGAACACGTTAGGATCACATCCAACGTCTGAAAGAAAGTCCCCTAATCTTGAACATGCACTTCAGGCTGCGCCTGCTCCTCACCCTGCCTGCTAGGGGCAGGTGAGTTACTACTTTCCTCCATCCTATCTCCAGCATCACTTCGGGAGCCTTCAAAGTTTGACATCTATTAAGATCAAATTACTAAAGGTATTAGAAAGGATAGCATATTGATCCCTTATCAGATCATAAAGATTTTATTAAAAATTGGCATGTACTCTTTTTTAAAACCAAAACCAACTTTAATTCTAACTTAAAACCACTTAAACCATAGCTCTGATACCATTAAATGTAACACCCCTGACCCGTATCCGACCCAGATACAAATCAGAGGTGTCAAATTTGACTTTTCAAAACATATATAATTTATAATTACGAACAAAATTAAAATTTTGTATAAAAATAAACAACATAAACCTCTTTAATAACATAACCATTTAACATACATTTTTACAAAATACGAAAATATAGGAGTTTACAAAATCGATCAGAGCATTTGCAAATTAAATACTTAATACATGCCAACAGTTGTAATATTACAAAACACCTACATTTAATTTGTTCTTATTTGATATTCAAAAGTGTATGCTATCATCAACCCAAATCAATCTTCAGCTTTCTTCAAACCTACGCGTGAGAAAAACACACGCTAAGTCGATGACTTAGTGAGGCAATACTAACATTACTAACCTAATAAACAAAATCTTATTTGTTTTATTCAAAATGGTTTACAAAGATCTCTTCTTATTTCTCATATCAAAAAGTATACTTGTGAATATTTTCACTTTATAGGTCTTTGATCCAATTGCCCAAGGTATACTACTGAGAAATCTAGGTATTTTAGTACTATGAGGTTGTGCACTAATACTGTCACCACAGCTCGTAATTTGCACCGAAGTACCACATAATTATCTCGAATGACCACATAGGTTTGCACCGAAGTGCCACATAATTGTCCTAAAGGACCACATAAACCCTCGACTCTTGGCATGCCAACTATTCCTCTAATCCTTATACATATACTTTGGGCTATTAATCACATCATTATTATCAATCATTATTCGAAGTATTTCTTATTCACATAGTTTCTCTCTCATAGAGTCTTTTCACATTCACTTGTTCAAAGTTCACATTTCCAAATTCATATAACCATAAAACATAGCTTGTATAATATAAATCGAATAAAACATTGCAATATAAAAATAAAGAAATTATAAAGTTTTCAATCGAAAACATTGAGGTTGGCTTATCGCTAGGCTTCCTCAATTCTATTACAAAACTGAGAAGTTGCACTCACCTTTGCGTCACTGAAGTCTAATCTAAATCTTTAACCCTTTCGAACGATAACTATATATATCGAGCTTACCGAAAGTCAATTACGTTTAATCACTATAGAAAACAATCTAAAATCAATATCATTCTTCTAATCGATTATATCAAATCATAATAACTTAGAATGCAAGAAACCCTACAATTTCATTTCATGTTTAAAAGTATTGGTACTACCCTAACAGTACCAATACTTCCCTTCAAGACTATCAATACCTCCTCATGGTACCGATACCGATATAGCATTCAATGTTTCAAGAGTATCGATACCTCCTCAAGGTACCGATATCGATCTAGCATTCGATGTTTTAAGGGTATTGATACCATCCTTCAGGAATCGATACTACCCTTCCGGTATCGATACCTCTTCAACAGGTATCGATACTACCCTTACAAAATACTCATATTCAACCTAGGAAGTATCGGTACTGTTCATAATGGTGCCGACACTCGAAGCCTAGAATGGCCATTTTTAACCCCAAAAATCCTCGCAACTCTCTCATATACACAAAACTTAAGCCTTTGAACTCAACTTTATACTTCCACACCAATTAGTATTCATTTACCACTCTTAATTAACCAAATTCCCGTTTGAACACTTGAATCTTAAAATCATACCCAGATTTCAAACATGTTATTAACAAATTCTAACACTCCTAACCCTTTAATTAGCCTATTGACAAGTCAAATATCTCATTAAAACTTCAAAAACTACTCCATAACAAAATTTCATTTCTAAACCCATTTTACAAAATCCTTTCAAATTCACTTATCTTGTTGTTTAAATCTTATATATGCTTAACACCCCTACTTCCATTACCAAACCAAAAATTAAAGGAACAACCAAGATTCAGATTTTTACCTTGTGGAATGGAACTCGCGTAGTAGAAGAAGAAAGGGAAAGGAAGGAGTTTCAGAATACTCCCAAAACCCATGTGCCAATACTTAATAAAGGATATATTTATCCCTTACTATGCAAAGACCATTTTGTCCTCTCCAATATAACAAATTTTCATCAAGCCCTATATAGAAAAGTCCACCATAAATCCTTGAATTATCAAATTATTCTAATTCAACCATTGAGTTTAAAAGTTCTTATATTTTGGTCACTGACCCGATAATTGGGTTGTTACATATAATCACTCTACCTCATGGCATGTCATTTGTACCTTAAACTCTCAATACATATACATTGGGCTTTATCTAGATTATTATTATCCTTATTATCATCATCATCATAATCATTATTTTTATTTTTATTATAATATAACAAATCAATTTATTCATGTATATGAATAAAATAAAATAAAATCATTAGAAAACTATGTATTGGGAAATTCATGCCCAAAAGTAGAAAAATACCATGTACTAAAATCATATGAAAATATAACTTCAACTTAAAATTTAAAAACGTTTCTTTTCGAATAAATTGAGGTCAATTCATCGCAATTCTGCCTCATCGTATATATATATATATATATGTAGTTAGATGCACTCGCCTGATGCCTCACTAGTATACCTTATTGTATTTACTGAGTTCACTCTCAAACCTTGTCCTTTCCTTTAAGCTTGATATTGATTATGATCCACTCGAAAAGTAATTATCCAACATAAACAATTTCAAACATATGTTTGTATCTAACTATCTTATTAAACTTGTATCCGTAGATAATCTAATTGAATACAGTAAATAAATATTTGATACTAATTTATATAACTTAATCAATTCTACTCAACTCATTCAAAATAACCTTCCTAGTACTTGAAAATAATAATTCTCAACCTTAAAATCACTTAACTTTTTATAATTTAGCATTTAACCCTCAATTAAACATTTCTTTAAAATAGTCCCAAACCTTTTCGAAAATATTCAAAATAATCCCTTGGTATTCACTTTAATCCCTAACAATCATCATACTCAACCAATTTTACAATACTTCCAAACTAGTGCATTAACATTGCATTTTTGTACTTTCATCACTAACCTTCCAAAAACTTGCAATTTAATCCCTAGAAGTTATTCAACTTTCCATATCAACCCAATTCAACATTTAATCATCACAACAATAATTTATAGCATAGTACCTTAATTTTTCAACGTTTACTTAAAATCTTGTAATTTCTTAAAACTTGAAAAAGGTCATCTAAGCTTAAACTTGATCCAAATTGATCCAAAACTTAATTCAAACCTTATGAAACCATCATTCTATCTAATTTAAACCCTAAAGAAAGTTTTGTACAATTTTTCCTGATTTTCTTCCTTAAGGTTAAAACTTTTAGGTTTATTCCCAAATGGTCTCTAACTTTGATTCAAGCTTGATTTAATCCCCTACAACTTATTTCCATTCATTTCTAATCCTTTCTATGTGAAAAACAAATCAAATTCAACATTTTTTCATGAAATTCCTTACATGGACGAATGAATCAAATTGATTTCCTAAGTGTTTTAATCCATTTTCATACTTATCTATGATTTCATAACACTCCCACATCAAAATCCAATCTTATTTATTTGAATCATCACTTCCCCTTCATCCACCATAAAAAATGCATTCCTCTCTTTATGCATGAAATCATGAAAATCTTGTAACACCCCAACCCGTATCTGACCCGGATACGAGTCCGAGATGTTACATTGACATTATTAAAACCTTTCCTTTACCAAATAGCAGAACATTTGAATTTATATTGAGAAAATACAATCATATATTGTTGAATTATATTTCAATGTAACAAATTTGAAAAAAATACGTTTTCATGAACAGTGTACCGATGCACAAAAAATTTGAATAAAAAATGTGTATCGATGCACTACTATAGGACTGATACAATGCTGCTACAGTAATTTTCGTAAAATACATATAAATTCATAAAAACTTAAACTTTCATCAGTATAAAATTACCATTTACATATATACGTTTAAATTTATTTAAAATATTTTTATATTATTAAAATCTATTACATGTCGACTAAAATATGACTAAAACAGTCTATTATGTCGTATGGTTACTAATGAGGAGACCTTGACTGAATGTCCCAATATCTCCTTACAAGCTGTATTCAACCTTTAATTCCAATGATATTTAATTAATTACAAATAACATTTTTTTACGTACTATTATCTTCTGATATTTAATCTCCAAGGAATCTTTAATTCCAATGAATATATTATAATCTGCATTACTGATGCCATTAACCTCATTTATCAATCATTTTTGGAATCCATACATTCCATAGGAAATTAATACAATTCATTTAATTTCCTTTTTATATTAGCACTCTCAGTGCTCTATTTGGAAGATCATACACTTAGTATGCTTCATCTTTCATTTTAGCACACGAAGTGCCTATTCAAAAATCCATACCATTAGTATGATTTTGTTACGATTTTAGCACATGAAATTCCATATATGAAAATCCATACCATTAGTATGATTTCCTTATCCTTGTAGCACCCTTAGTGCTTTATCTGGAAATCCATACACTCAGTATGATTCCCTTACAATTTTATCACATAAAATGCCCTATATGGAAATCCATATTTTCAATATGATTTCCTTGTCATTTAGCACACTCAATGCTCCATATGGAAAACTATACACTCAGTATGATTTTCTTATCATTTTAGCACGCAAAGTGTCATTCGGTAATCACTATAAATACATCAATAAATTATGCTATTTTAACTATTACCACATGTACGTACATAATTAAATGCACTCAACTGGTTTGCCTTGCTATTATTTCCAATACGCAAATCTGATTACTCAGCTACTTTGTCTTTGCCTTTCGATTTGCTAGACTCGGGAGCTTGATTTCGATCTACTCAAGAATCCATTAAAAACATATTTCATATCACTTATTAGTATATTGAAATCTTTCATTTCTTAAACTAAAAGAAAGGCTATTTTCATTTATTATTTAAGGTATGTATCGGTACACTGCACAGTGCATCGGTACATTCCTTAACGTGTGCATCGGTACATTACTTATGCATCGGTACACAAATTATATTCGATATTTTCATCTTAAGGGGGTGCATCGATACACTAAATGTGCATCGATACACTAAGTGCATTCGATGTTTATTTATTTAAGTGTGTATCGGTACAGTACTTATGCATCGATGCTTCTTGTCCAGAATTTACATTTTGAGCACGAAAAAGACTTCATTCCAGCTCAAATACTTCATATTTCAACCCCTTTCATACCTTAACTCAAATACCTTCATTTAAACTCATTTATACACATTTACCACATCCTTAACCTCAAAATCTTATCTTCTACAAGAGATTCAAGAATCATACCCAATTTTCAACATGTTCTAAATCCAATTCTAACACTTCACATTTCTTAATTAACTTGATGACAAGTCAAATCTACCATAAAACATTCATAAACCTTTATATTTCATCATGTCACTCAAAAACCCATTATCTTTAATCTCTAATATCTCATCAATAACTTAGTTTTAATCTCATTTAAACCTTCCTTTTAGCTTCCATAATATACAAAGCTTCAATCCCCATAAAAAATCAAAGGAAATAACCATTAAATTGAAAACTTACCTTTTAGCTGAAGGGGACAGTTTTCCACGGCAAGAAGAGAAGAATATGAATCCTATTCATCATCGTCTTTCATTATTTAATTTAATAAATCCTCATATTTTTTAATCATTTCAATTTAATCCTTAAATAAATTTTTGGGGCATTACAATTCTCCCCCCTTAATAAAATTTATCCTCGAATTTTAAAGGAGTACCTGAATTAAAAAGATGTGGAAACAATTTTTCCATATCCTCCTCCCTTTCCCAGATAGCCTCTTCCACCTTGTGATTCTTCCAAATAACTTTGACTAGAGGAATCCTTTTGTTATGTAATTCCTTGATTTCCTTAGCCAAAATTCGTATCGGTTCTTCCTCATAAATCAAGTCTGGTCGAATCTTTATCTCATCAGAAGTGATAATATGCGCAGGATCTTATCTGTACCTTCTAAGCATTGATACATGAAAAACATTGTGGATCTTATCCATGTCCGGAGGTAAGGTCAATTGATAAGCCACGGGTCCAATCTTATTCAATATCTCGTACGGTCCAATAAATCTTGGACTCATTTTTCCTTTTCGCCCAAAACGTAATACTTTCTTCCAAGGTGATACTTACAAAAACATTTTATCTCCCACTTGATGTTATATTTCTTTCCTTTTCAAATCTACATAGGACTTCTGTCGATCCGAAGCTATCTTTAGATTGCTCTGGATAATTTTCACTTTATCCTCCATATCTTTCATCAAATCCAGCCCAACCAGGTCTCGATCTTTTAATTCAAACCAATTTAATGGTGTTTTGCATTTTCTCCCATACAGAGCTTCATATGGATCCATCTGAATACCTGATTGATAACTATTGTTATACGCAAATTCTGCTAAAGGCAAATATTTTTCCCATGATCCCATAAACTCAATTGCACATACCCTCAGCATATCCTCTAGTATCTGAATAGCTCTCTCTGATTACCCATTTGTATGCGGATGAAAAGTTGTACTAAAATTCAATCGAGTACCCAATGCCCCATGGAAAGATTTCCAGAATCTTGAGGTGAACCTTGGGTCTCGATCAGACACTATTGATATCGGCACTCCATGCAATCTAACTATTTCTTTTATATATATATCTCAACATACTTATCCATCGATTAATATACTCGAACTGGAATAAAATGAGCTGTTTTGGTCAATCGATCTACAATTACCCATATCGAGTCCTTTTTACCTGGTGAAAAAGGTAGCCCCGAAACAAAATCCTTTGTAACTCGCTCCCACTTCCATTAAGGAATAGTCATTAGTTGTAGTAATCCGGAAGGTACTTGATGTTCAGTTTTCACTTGCTGACATGTCAAACATTTTGCTACAAACTCGGTTACAGCTATTTTCATATCTGGCCACCAATTACGACTCTTTAAGTCTTGATACATCTTATTTCTATCGGGATGCATCATCAACGGACTATAATGCGCCTCGCAAAGAATTTCTTTCCTCAATTCCTCATCCTCGGGAATACAAAGTCTTCCTCGATAATATAAACATTCATTATCCCTTCTTTCAAAGTCTCTAATTTCCTCATTTTCAACTTGCTTCAACCTCATTAAACATTTCTTATCTTGACCTTGTAGCTCTTTAACAAGATCTAGAAATATCGGTTTTAATTTTAATTCAACAATTAAAACACCATCATCATTAAATGACACATGTGTATCTAAAGCCCATAGAGCTGCAAAATTCTTTCGACTAAGCGCATCTGCTACCACATTAGCTCTTCCCGGATGATAGTCAATAACCAAATTATAATCCTTTAAGAGCTCAATCCATCTTCGTTGTCTTAAATTCAGCTCTTTTTAAATCAACAAATATTTTAGACTTTTATGGTCCGTGTAAACATGACAACGCTCACAATACAAATAATGTCGCCAAATATTTAGAGCAAAAACCACTGCAGCCAATTCTAAATTATGCGTCGGGTAATTTCGCTCATGATTCTGCAATTGTCTTGAGGCATAAGCTACAACCTTTCCTTCTTGCATCAGTACACAACCCAACCCATTATGGGATGCATCACTACAAACTACATATTCTTTACCCGACTCAGGTTGTACAAGCACTGGAGCCTTGGTTAAAATTTTCTTTAACATCTCAAAGCTTACTTGGCACTTCTCTGTCCAAAAAAATGGCACATCTTTCCGCAATAATTTGGTTAGCAGCAGAGATAACATTGAAAAATTCTTCACAAATCTTCTGTAATAATCCGCAAGTCCTAAGAAACTCTAGACTTCTATAATATTCTTTGGGGATTGTCAATCTACTATGGCTTAAATCTTCTTATCATATACTTTAATGCCTTCTGTCAACACTATATGACCAAGAAAAGAAATCTCAGATAACCAAAATTCACATTTGGACAATTTGGCATATAACTTCTTATCACGAAGTATCTGAAGGACTACTCGAAGATGAGTATCATGATCCTCCTTTGATTTGGAATAAACCAAGATATCATCTATAAACACTACCACAAATTGATCCAAAAATGGTTGAAATAATATGTTCATTAAGTCCATAAATGTTGCAGGAGCATTTGTCAATCCAAACAGCATTACCACAAATTCATAATGTCCGTATCGAGTCCGAAAAGTCATCTTGGAGATATCCTCTCTTTCAATCTTTAACTGATGATACCCCGATCTCAGATCTATCTTAAAGAATACTGATGCACCTTTTAATTGATCAAACAAGTCATCAATCCTCGGAAGAGGATACTTATTCTTTATCGTCACCCTGTTTAATTGACGATAGTCAATACATAACCTCATAGAACCATATTTCTTTTTCACAAATAACACAAGTGCTCCCCAAGGAGAAACACTGGGTCTGATAAATCCCTTATCCAGCAACTCTTGCAATTGTGCTTTTAATTCCTTTAACACTGTTGGATCCATTCTATATGGAGCCATAGAAACAGTTTCAGTACCCGGATAAACCTCTATTCTAAATTCCACTTCGTGATCTGGAGGTAAACTCGGTAACTCTTTCGGAAATACCTCTGAAAATTCCTTAACTGTAGGAATGTCCTTTAACACCACTTTTGGTATTCGAGCATCTACCACATTAGCTAGAAAAACTACACAACCTTTTGCCATCATTTTCTTAGCTGTCATGGCTGATATCACAGTGGAGGGTGATTTCGCTTTTTCAGCAATCACTACTATTTTGGAACCTTTCACATCCTTAAAAAATAATCGATTCTTACGACAATCCACCCATCCATGATGCAAAAACAACCAATCCATGCCCATAATGATTTCAAATTCATCAAAAGGCAACTCCATTAAATTTGCTAAGAACACAACCCCTTGAATCTTAATTGGACATTTTCTACATACTCGAGTTACCCTTGCACTATGCCCAGAGGGTTTACTGCTATCATTTCACTATAAATTGGTTCTAAAGGAATTTTTGTAGTTTTAATCAACCTGGTACTAATATATGAGTTTGTCGAACTAGGGTCAACTAGAACAAAAATAGGATCATCGAAAAGATGAAATGTACCTGTTATAATCTTCGGATCATCCTGATCATCTTTAGTCTTTATATTATATACTCGGGCCACTCCTTGAGTTTATTGTCTCTGGATAGCCCCAGATTGACCGTCTGATTTTCCTCTCCCTCTACTTCTATTAGATGCTGCCACAGATCTCTCGGACTGTATGGATTTATCACCATACTTCTTCGGGTAATTTCGAGCAAAGTGACCATATTCGCCACAATTGAAACAAGTACCAGAAAGAAACCTACATGCTCCCCAGTAAGGTTTCTCTCTATGAGCTCCTCCTGAGCTAACAACATAGAAAGGAGACAGCTTAGTTTTCCGTGAAGCTACAGAATGATCGATTCTATTTGTGAATTGAGAACCTTAGCCCTTTCCCCTTTTTGTTTACTGTGCAAATGAAGATGTTCCGATTCTTTTTCCTATCGGAATACTCTGATCTGTTGCTAACGTCTCCTCTTGAGCTCTTTCAATGACCTTTGCTCTGTTTATAACCTCTTGTAAACTGGACAGGTTTAAGGCTAACATCATTTCTTTCAACTTAGGCCTCAAGCCCTCAATAAACCAATCCCGACGAGCTTTTCCATTAGGTACTACCTCGGTAGCATATCGGATAAGTTTTTTGTATTCAACCTTATACTCATGCACTGCTCGATCACCTTGTTTCAAGTTTAAAAACTTCAACAACATCAATCTCATAAACTACTCCCCAATATACTTGTTTTTAAATTCGTCCAGAAAGAATTGCCAGTTCACTTGTTCGGGCGACGCATACATCGTCGTGTTTGTCCACCAAAATCGAGCTGATCCTCCAAGTAATGATACTGCTCCACCCAAATTTTCATGATCGGAGCACTGCAGACTCTCCAACATCACCTTAATATCATTCAACTATAAGTTTGTATCCATCAGACCCTCTCTTTCTTCTCCTTTAAATTCAGGAGCTCCCAAACTTTTTAACTCCTTTGGAATTAGCATCATTGGTACTGAAGGAGCAGGGGGGTCGGAGAAGGTTGGAGTCGTGCTAGAATAGCATCTAGAGCTTGCATAAAAGCTCCAAACTCTGGAACGGGCATACCCTGAGGTACTGGTGCACTGGTATTCTCCGATGGAATTGGATGTTCACTGTTCTCTTCATAACTTTCACTACTTGATCCATCTCTATTCTCTAGTCCAGCCGCCCTTCTCGTATTCGTAGAATCTGACATCTGGTTTAACATACATACAAATATTTCTTAATCTAGTAAGGAGAGACATCTATCATATTCTTTCTATAACCTATCAGTAACCTTGACAACTTAGTGGCATGTAAACTCTTTTTTTATCAAATACATTAGATTTAGGCCGAGAATCATCTAAACCTATAGCTCTGATGCCATTAAATGTAACACCCCAACCCATATTTAACCTGGATACGAGTCCGAGATGTTACATTGACATTATTAAAACCTTTCTTTTACCAAGTAGCAGAACATTTGGATTTATAATAAGAAAATGCAATCATATATTGTTGAATTATATATTTCAATGTAACAAATTTGAAAAAAATATGTTTTCATGAACAATACTATACGGTATGAACAGTGTACCGATGCACTGCTATAGTAATGTGAATAGTGTACCGATGCACAAAAATTACCATTTACATATATACGTTTAAATTTATTTAAACATTTTTATATTATTAAAAATCTATTACATGTCGACTAAACTATGACTAAAACAGTTTATTATGTCGTACGATTACTGATGAGGCGACCTTGACTGAATGTCCCAATATCTCCTTACAAGCTGTATTCAACCTACGCGTGAAATAAACACACGTTAAGTATTACTTAGTGAGGTATAATTAATCACAAATAACTTTTTTTACGTACTATTATCTTCTGATATTTAATCTCCAAGGAATCTTTAATTCCAATGAATATACTATAATCTGCATTACTGATGCCATTAACCTCATTTATCAATCATTTTTGGAATCCATACATTCCATAGGAAATTCATACAATTCATTTAATTTCCTTTTTATATTAACACTCTCAGTGCTCTATTTGGAAGATCATACACTTAGTATGTTTCCTCTTTCATTTTAGCACACGAAGTGCCTATTCGAAAATACATACCATTAGTATGATTTTGTTACCATTTTAGCACATGAAATGCCCTATATGAAAATCCATACCATTAGTATGATTTCCTTATCCTTGTAGCACCCTTAGTGCTTTATATAGAAATCCATACACTCAGTATGATTCCCTTACAATTTTAGCACATAAAATGCCCTATCTGGAAATCCATATTTTCAATATGATTTTCTTGTCATTTAGCACACTCAGTGCTCCATATGGAAAACTATACACTCAGTATTATTTCCTTATCATTTTAGCACACAAAGTGCCATTCGGTAATCACTATACATACATCAATAAATTATGCTATTTTAACTATTACCACCATGTACGTACATAATTAAATGCACTCACCTGGTTCGCCTTGCTATTATTTCCAATACGCAAATCTGATTACTCAATTACTTTGTCTTTTCCTTTTGATTTGCTAGACTCGGGAGCTTGATTTCGATCTACTCAAGCATCCATTAAAAACACATTCCATATCACTTATTAGTATATTGAAATCTTTCATTTCTTAAACTAAAAGAAAGGCTATTTTCATTTATTATTTAAGGTATGTATCGGTACACTGCACAGTGCATCGGTACATTCCTTAACGTGTGCATCGATACATTACTTATGCATCGGTACACAAATTACATTTGATATTTTCATCTTAAGGGGGTGCATCGATACACTAACCGTGCATCGATACACTCAGTGCATTCGATGTTTATTTATTTAAGTGTGTATCAGTACACTACTTATGCATTGATGCTTCTTGTCCAGAATTTATATTTTGAGCACGAAAAAGACTTCCTTCTAGCTCAAATACTCCATATTTCAACCCCTTTCATACCTTAACTCAAATACCTTCATTTAAACTCATTTATACATATTTACCACATCCTTAATCTCAAAATCTTATCTTCTACAAGAGATTCAAGAATCATACCCAATTTTCAACATGTTCTAAATCCAATTCTAACACTTCACATTTCTTAATTAACTTGATGACAAGTCAAATCTACCATAAAACATTCATAAACCTTCATATTTCATCATGTCACTCAAATACCCATTATCTTTAATCTCTAATATCTCATCAATAAGTTAATTTTAATCTCATTTAAACCTTCCTTTAGCTTCCATAATATACAAAGCTTCAATCCCCATAAAAAATCAAAGAAAATAACCATTAAATTGAAAACTTACCTTTTAGCTGAAGGGGAGAGTTTTCCACGGCAAGAAGAGAAGAAGATGAAAGGGTTGACTTCCTATTCCCCTCCTCATTTTATCTCTTATCTTAATTCCCCACTAATTGAATATTAAATTCAATTTAATCCAAATGACCAAAATATCTTTTTAATCATTATTTCTTATAATTTTGTCTAAGCTATGAATCCTATTCATCCTTGTCTTTCATTATTTAATTTAATAAATCCTCGTATTTTTAAATCATTTCAATTTAATCCTTAAATAAATTTTTGGGGCATTACAAATCTTATACCAAATAAAAGAGAATTTAGTGGGGAACAATTTCTTATTTCACACTTTAGTCCAAATTCTCATTAAAATGGATCAAAAATGAAAAATAAAACCTTACTTACCTCTTCTATGGTGTTTGGGATGAAGCTAGGAGGAAGAAGAAATGTTCTTGAAATTTCTTACAAAATATCTCCTAATTTCCTTCTTAAAATGCCATTAAAAATAAATTTAAAATTCAATTTGGTCCAAAAGTCCAATTTGACCCTTAATGAATCAAAATATTTATCCCCATGCCATCCTTTTATCTTTATTTTAATAACATTAAGTAAATATAAAAATCACATTTACTAATTTCTATCTTTACCCTTCTAATTTTCTAAAATTTTAATTTAGTCACTTAATTTCACTATTCCACCTTAACATGGACAATCCACATAATTCCACTGTTCCATGTTAAATTCTACTGATTAAAAATATTAGAATAATATTTGTAACCTTGTACTACCATCCTTTGAATTTTTTGTAAACTTCCGATTCGATCCGGTTATACGAATATTTTACTGAACTTTATTCATAGCCTTTTATACAATTTTCGGATCAAAAATCTGAAACCCACTAAAATATCATTCTTAGGGTAAACTATCCATTTACAGGCCAACATATATAACTTTTAAAATTACACTTAATTCCCTAAACTTTTAAAAATTATACTTTGGCACTAAACTTTCAAATTTTCATTTTTATCGCTTATCTAAATTTTAGGGTATTACAATCTCAATCATTTGTTTGAGCTTCTCTGTGTCGACACTTCACTTGAGGCTGATACGCTCCCTTCTGATGAGAGGATCATTGGCCGTGACACTATTTTAAAAACTAGCTATATGGAAGAGCCCGAGGGATCCATACGTTGGATATGTGGTCACCACGAAGAGCATGTCGATGATGACCACAATGGATATGAGCATATGGATGATGCACATAATGACGATATTGGTGAGGAGCACGAGAGAGTGACTCATGTAGACCCGAAACCTCCCCTTGATTTCTTTCGAGGCTTTGAGGAGATGATGCTTTAGTTTATCGGTTCTCTTCAAGCCCATGTTCATTTCTTATTTGATGTGATCGGGCATCGTCAGGATGCTATTGAGGCTCGTATGAATGAGGGGGTTCGAGCGATTCAATGTCAACTTTACGTATTTTCCTTCCCTCCATCATCACCATCTTAGTTCATGCATGCATATCATATCATTTTCATGTTATTAGACTTCGCTACATTTGTGATGTTTGGATCTTTGATGTTTTATTTGGTATTTGGTACTTGATTATTTTTATTTGGTTATTTGGATTTTTATGACTTTGGTACTTTATATTTTGTATGGATTTATCTATTTATGTTAAAGTACCTTGATACGAGGTTTTGGGCCGCGATTTTGTCGTTTCCTTCGTCAAATATGCAACATTTATGGTCAGGCTTGGCTTGACGTAGGGTGGAAGTTTGATTGGCGTCAAATGGTGACAGTCGATGTGGGTTTAGGGATTAAACTTAGAGTTTTCAAAGTTTTTTTTCATTGAAAATTTTGGGTTTTTTTTTTAAATATATAATTTTATTTTTTATTTTAAATTAATTTATTAAAATTACCAAAGCGTGACATATATCACTTAACAGTGAAATTTAACTGTCATTACGGCCCGAGCACCTAAAATGGTAACGTTTGTAACGCTAGACATCTGAATAATTAAAAAACGTTTAGGCACCTAATTAAAAAAAGAGATATAGTTTGAGCACTTATTTTATAAATAAGCCTTATAAAAAAAAGTCAAATCCCACATTAAATTTACAAGTTATTGGAGGCACTTTGAATATTTTAGAGGGTAAACTACATGTTTAGTACATAAACTATTAGTTTTATTCCATTTTGGTACCTAAACTTCCATTTGTTTCAAAATCATACATAATGTTTAATTTATGTTTCATCTTGGAACCGCACTGTTAAAATATTTAATAGAGATATTGTATGTGGCACTTTTTATTGGTAAATTACATCATTCATCACTCAACCATCTTCTCATTCCTATTTTGGTCATTAAAGTTTAAAAATTTTCAATTCAACTACTCATTTTTCAAATTGATCATATTTTGATCACTCTAATTTATTTTATTAACAATTTATATAACATGACATTTTTTATTTTATTATTATATAGTGAAAATAAAAAAAATTAAATTTGAAAGTTAGAGTGATTAAATTAGGGGTAATTTGAATGTTAAGTAATTAAATTAAAAAATTTAAACTTTAGTGACCGAAATAGGAGTGAGAAGATAGTTGAGTGATGAATGATGTAATTTATCAATAAAAAAGTGTCATGTTGTAATAATTCCTCTGTTTTTAACTACGGGTACCAAAACGAAACAAAAAGTAATGTTAGGTATGATTTTGAAACAAATGAAGTTTAAGTATCAAAATAGGGTAAAATTAATAATTTAGGTACTAAACTTGTAGTTTACCCTTTTTTTAGTTTAAATTGAATAAAAAATAGATATAAGAACTTTAGTTGCTCCTTAAAGTAATTGTGTATCGACTCTCTTTCGGAGGAATTCAAACCTACTAGGGATGTTAGACAAGGATGTCCGCTCTCTCCATATTTGTTCGTACCGTGCATGGAGCGTCTAGGTCATAGCATCCACTATCCTCTCAATTTGGGTATCTGGGAACTCATGTCCCTTTCTCGTGGTGGTCATTCCCTCTCCCACCTTTTATTTGCGGATAATCTCCTTTTACTTTGCAAGGTGTATACTAGTTAAGCTAAACTTGTTCGAGCTAATCTGGACCAGTTTAGTCGCTTTTCTGGTCATAAGGTCAATGCTAATAAGACCTTGGTTTTATTCTCCTCTAACGTTCTAGATACCTTGGCCACTGACATTTGCACCTTTAGATTCCAACGTACCCCAACCTCGGGAAGTATCTAGGTATGCCTTTATTCCACGATAGGGTTACTAAGAGTACCTTTCAATTCATCATGGATAAAGTTCATAGTAAGCTTAACAACTTGGTGGCATCGAAGCTCTCTTTGGTTGGTCGCATGACGTTGGCTAAATCAACCCTCTTAGCCATCCCTAATTGCTTCATGCAAACTATGGCGATCCTGAAAGGTGTTTTTGCTAAAACTGAAGCCATAGCACGTCGTTTCATCTGGGGTGGTTCTAATGTTTTCAATCAAACCAGCCCTTGTTAGTTGGAATTCATGCTACCAACCAACTAACCATGGTGATCTAGGGATACGGGTCACTTCATGGTCAAAACAAAGCCTTTCTGGTTAAAATGGGGTTCAACTTTCTAACCAAACCTGATGCTCTTTAGGTTAAGATTTGTCGCTCTAAGTATAAAATTGCAAACTTGTTTCCTGGCCATCTCGATACCAAGAACTGCTCTTTTGTTTGGAGATCCCTCACCAAAGTCTGAGATTTTGTCAAAGCTAATGTTTGTTGGTTGATCGATGACGAAGAAACTATAAAATTCTGGATTAACGCATGGATCCCTGTAAAAACCCCTTTAGGGAATCGGACGATCTATGACCAAAACTGTAACACCGACTACCATCTCAATGACCTTATCAATAACTCTGGCACTTGGGACCTGTCCAAATTAAGGAACCTTTTCGAAGACGATGTGGTCAAAGAAATCATAGTTATCCCTCCTCCCTACACTCCAGCGGGTCATGATCACCCTACTTGGCGATGGGACCCTAAAGGGATTTGTACGGTTAACTCAGCTTATCACGTGTTAAATAATGAACAATGGGATATAGAGGACCCACGTTGGAACTTAGCGTGGAATTTAAATGGTCCTCAACGAGTTAGAAACTTCATTTGATTAACGCTTCGAATTTGACTCATGACCAACATAGAAAGGACTAGATGTGGCCTTACGTTGGATCCTGGATGTATGATCTGTGAAGCTAGCCAAGAATCAGTCATCCATATCCTTTAGGACTGCACTACTGCTCATATGGTCTGGTCTCATATCACGTCACCGCACTTAACAGTGAGTTTCTTTTCTCTTAATCCTTTTGATTGGTTAGAGTCTAATCTCAATAGCTCTATAAGTATGGTGGAGAACGCCTACTGCTGGAGACTTCTCTTTGGATTTTTGATTTGGAGATTTTAAAATAAACGATGCAACTTTATCTTCAAGGGTGAGGTTTGGTCTACCTTAACCATCATCCAGTTTTCACGTGCTTGGGCTCGATCCACCCGAGCAAGAACCATATCCCCTTCTACAAGGACATGCCATATGCCTCAGGAACAACCATGAAGACCTCCCAATGTAGGTACTGTCAAGCTCAACACGAACGGTGCTGTCAACCAGTCCATGATGGAGGTAGTAGATGGTGGTATAATTCGAGATCCTAAATGTTTGCTTATCTGGCTATTCCCGTAGCATCGGTCGATGCTCAGTTCTTCATGCTGAGCTTTGGGTTCATCTAGACGGTTTGAATATCGCTTAGAACAGAGGCTATAGACGAGTGAAAGTTGAAATAGATTGCCATGAAGGTGTCAAGATCATTTCCTCTCCAGCGACAACCTTTGAACCGACCCTTATCCGCAGAATCCGAGGTCTCCTCCATCGACAGTGGAACATTAGAATTACTCACATCATCCGCGAGGCTAATCGTGTTACCGATGCGTTTGCCCGATTTGGCCATTGAGAGTCTACTATGCTTTACGTTTTGAGCTTCCCGCCTACTGAAATTCAACATCTTCTCCATAGGTTCTTCTCCAATTGGACATGGACCTATGGAGAATAAGACTCACTTGCTGCTAATGTAGTTCCTATATTTGTAAACAAAAAAAAAAAAGATTGACCTGAATATTTTTATATAATTAATTTTTTGGATTGATTATATAATTAATTTTAACAAAAATGGAAATATGGAATAACAAGTTGGTAATAGGAAGGTTTAGATCTTCATTCCACATGAGAAATTATTACATAAATCCTTTTCACCACATCATCCATGGTCCTAACCAATTAAATGAGTACACATCACTTCTATTTTCCAATCATATTTTCTTATAAATTAAAACTTTCAAATCATCATCATCTTCTTTATCCCATTCCCTGCTTTCCCAATCTTAAAACATCAAATCTTCATGTTTTGCTTTACTTTTTCTTTAATCCACCATTATAATCTCTTCTTTATCCCATCCTTTTCTTTTCAAATCTTAAGCATAAAATCTCCATATTTTGGTATGTTCTTTTTTCGGTTCACCATTATAATCAAGACTTAAAATCAATACAAAAATTTAAATTTCTTTGAAATTTATTATCAAATTTGGTGCTTATGGACAAAACCTCATTTTTTCAGTTCTTGGCACAGTCAAAGACTTGTTTATATATAAAAGACTTCATCAGTATGTTTGAGTAAAAGTTGCGTATTGTGCTTGGGTTTTAAAGGTGCTTTTATATCTTGATCCTTAAGCATCACTTCTTTGTTTGGCATGAGAATTTTCAATTGTGCTATATAGAAGGAAATTCTCATATACCATACATCAATATAGAAATTCTCATAATCTTTTCTAATGATATTTTGTTGGTTAAGATAAAAAAACAAAAAATATAAAAAAAATAATAATAAATTTGAAACAAATTTCATTTTTTTGGTATTGATTTTAAATATTGATTACAATAGTGAACCAAAGAAAGAACATAGCAAAATATGGAGATTTAATCCTTAAGATTGGGGAAGAAAAAGATGAGAAAAAGAATAAGTAGTGGTTTTTAATTTAGATTGTAATAGTAGATTAAAGAAAGAATAGAGCAAAACATGAAGATTTGATGCTTTAAGATTGAAGGAGAGAATGAGATAAAGAAGATGATGATTTAAAAATTTTAATTTATAAAAAAAATATAATATAGAAAATAAATGTGATTTGTACTTATGTAATTATTTAAGGATCATGGATGAGGTGACAAAAAGAATAATTTCTCATTCCACACACATGTGAATGCCTGATTATAAATCAACTTTGACTTTTTCTATTACTGTTAAATAATATATTTACAAGAATATTATTTTTTAATAATGAAATAAGTCATTGACTTTATAATTCCGGATTATTTCTAATTTTGAGTACTGCACGTTGCTTACAAGTTGTTTACAATTAAGACAAATGAATGATTGACGGTGAAGCAAAACACAAAGTCAAACTCAAACCAATAACGATTAAGACAACTGAGTTGTTTACAATTATGTTCCGTCTGGAATTGGTAATGTCATTTGATATAAATTCGTACCGGTGACCCATCAACTTTCAAGTTCAATGGCGACTTCCATATCCCGAAACAATTTTATTTTTATTTTCCTATTAATTTTCCCGTTTTTCAACAGAACCTTGGCAGGATTTGCAGTAAGTTGTTTCATCCCAAAGTTTTTAAGTTTTATATATGGGGAAAATGATACTATATATTAGCATTTGTGGATGATTTGTTGCTTGCAGTCTTCACAAAACTGGGTGAACCATGGCGGGGACTTACACAACCGAAGATATGCGGAGAAAGAGAGCAAAATCGGACCCGAAACAGTTTCCCGTCTGCGGAAGAAATGGGAATTCGTCGCCGGAAAAGACATAACAGCGACGCCGGTGATTTTCGATGGAACCCTTTATTTCCCGAGCTGGAATGGGAACATCTATGCTGTTAATGCCTCTGAGGGATCCCTTGTGTGGGAGAAAAACTTGGGGGACCTAACCGGGCTTAATGCCACTGGTTTTGTTGCTAATGTAAACTGGACAGTTTCGAGAGCATCGCCGACGATTGCCGACGATTTGTTGATCGTTGGAATATTTGGACCTGCCATTGTTATTGCAGTTGAAAGATTAACTGGTAAGCTTGTTTGGTCAACCCAGCTTGATAACCATGCCACTGCTGTTATCACCATGTCTGGAACTTACTACAAACGGTTAGTCAATTCACTACAAAGCTCGATAACATTTGTTAAAATTTGATGCATATCTTAATATAGATTTTGAGGTATAATTTAGATGACCTGATCGACAGCATCATATAAGACTAATGAATCTGATTTTTAAGTTTTGAGAGCTAGAATCAATTAAAAAACTGCTTATACGGACCGTCATTTCCGACTTTGCTGCAATTTGATGCCAAGAATTCAGCTTTGTCAGAAATATCCTGTTTGAAGCTTTAGAGCAAAGTTGATTAATCCATCGATTAGATAAGGCCACTCTGATGCAGACTGTAGAGATTAGTTATATTAAGGCATATAATGATTAAAAGTCAACGAGAGGAATATTATAACTTTTATTAATTGTATTAAATATCATAACTATCTATTCTTTTTATAGAATTAGCTAGTTTTATTAAAAATAAATAAATACCGAATCCATTAAGTGTTCTTAATGGTTAAATAGATTGTTATTGTCGCTAGAAGTGTTGATTTTGAAAAGTTGCGATTGTAGAATGTTTGGTTGTCAATAGAGAATAGGTTAAGAAAGTTCTAAACATATATTATCTTATAATCACTCAATACTATTTAAAAAGAGTAAATATATATCAAGAATTATAATGAAATTTTAGAAACATAATTATAAATTAAACATATAATTAGAATAATTTTCTATGACCATCGATACAATAAATTAATCACTTAATATCATATAAGAATCATATAAGAAAAAAATTTAAAAATCTAATTAAAAAACTTAAACAAAAGATAGATACAAACAAAAATTTCAAACATCATCTAATTTTAGATTAATGTTAAAGTTTAGGGTTGAATTTATGGCTTGAATTTCTTTGTCGGAGCTCATTGTTTGGGTTCACTAATTTACACTAAACCTTCTCAAATATTAAGCACCATCAATCTTGCATAGATGATCATGTACAGCGTGCATATGTAAAATCTTAATATGTTACCTTATATTTTTAACATAGCATTTAGTTTTGAAACTTGTAGGCATTTTTACGTGGGCACATCTTCCCAAGAAGAAAGTCTAAGCATCGAGCAATGCTGCACATTCCGCGGCAGCTTCTCCAAATTAGACGTCCGGACCGGCGAAGTCCTATGGCAAACCTTCACTCTACCAGATAACTTCGGACAGAAAGCCGAGTATGCCGGAGGAAGCATCTGGGGAAGCAGTCCATCAATTGATGCCACTCGAAACCATGTCTATGTCGGCACCGGGAACCTGTATTCGGCTCCTCTTCGTATACTCCAATGCCAAGAAGCTGAGAACAATCAAACAGTGCCAACTAGTCCAGACAAGTGTATTGAGCCTGAGAACCACTCAAATTCAATCCTAGCTTTTGATTTGGAGACAGGTGCTATCAAATGGTATCATCAGCTAGGGGGATATGACCTTTGGTTCTTTGCCTGCAATAATCTTTCGACACCAAACTGTCCTCCAGGTCCGAATCCCGATGCCGATTTTGCCGAGGCACCGATGATGCTAAGCATCAAAGTCAATGGAACTAAGCGAGATATTGTTGTTGCTGTCCAGAAAAGTGGTTTCGCTTGGGCTCTAAATAGAGACAATGGTGAACTTATTTGGTCTACTGTAAGTTGGCTTCATTGTACCATTTATTATCCATATATAGTTTTCCTTCTAATGCTTCACTTTTAAATATTTACATATTTCATTGATGTATAGGAGGCCGGACCCGGTGGAGCCGGCGGAGGAGGCACATGGGGCGCAGCCACGGATATGAAGAGGGTCTACACCAACATAGCCAACTCAGCATTCAAGAATTTTACTTTGAAACCATCGGAAATAAATACGACTGCGGGTGGATGGGTGGCAATGGATGCTAAAAGCGGCGAGATCTTATGGTCGACGGCGGATCCGAGCAATTCCACCACTAGTGGGCCTGTCACCGTCGCTAATGGTGTAGTTTTTGCCGGTTCAACATATAAACAAGGGCCTATATATGCCATTGATGCTGAAAATGGGAGAATATTGTGGTCATATGAGACAGGAGCAACTGTGTATGGTGGAATGTCAGTGAACAATGGATGCGTTTATGTTGGTAATGGATATAAAGTTAATAGTGGAGCTTTTTTCCCAACTTTTTCTTCTGGAACTTCACTCTTTGCATTTTGTGTGAATGAGGGATGATATTTGAGTACATAACTGGGTTTCTTTTTTCTCTTTTAATTATTTGTGTATAAGACGTTTTATCTAATTTTTTGTGCTTTTGTATCAAAATATGTTAAAAGTTGTTGGCTAAGATACTGTCACATGACTAGGAAAAACACTATTTGCTATATTTATCTAATATTATAATGCCAACTTATTGAATTGATAGTGTAAAAGTTTATTGATAATTTAATTACTAATCCGTTGGTATAGTGGAATGATACATCAGATCCCTTAAGTAATATTATAGGTTTAAATTTTTACGATTACGAATGTAATAAATTAGTTAAGAGAGTTACCATTGTCTCTACATTACCTGATCTGAATTGATTTAAATAAAAATTTCATCGTTATCAAAAGAAAATAGAGATTTGTTTTTTAGACAAATCGTCGTAACATTCGTTGTATTTTTTAGACATTTTTATTTTGATCATTTAAATTAAAATGTTTTCATTAGAGTCATTATAATTAAGGGATTTTTTTATTTCATTCATAAAAGAAATATATTTTTATACTATTTTACAACTTATGTTATAAAGGTTAAAGATCATTCTCAAATATTTTTTTAAAGAATATACCAAATTCTTAACTTAGCGAAGTGTTGAGCAAAAACATTTGATTGATTAGTCAAATTGTTCATCTTTATTCTATCATATTATTTTAGATCATGGATTTTAGATCCATTAGCAACACTGTCTTCCTTCCTCTATAGTTACCCTTCATATAAGAACCTTAAGGTTCGTTTAGTTCTAGAAAATATTTTCTGCTTTTATTTTTAGAAAATATTTTTCATTTTAAGTTTTTGGAAAATAGAAAACATGTTTGGTTAATATAAATGAAAACTTGATTCCAGAGATAAAAATAGTTAAAATATATTTGGTATCTATTTTTTAAAATAGATATGAATAAATAGTTATTAAATAATTATATTAAAATATAATCATTAAAAAAATCATTACATAAATTTAATATTTGAGTTATGCAAATATAAAAAAATAAAGTTGATAAGAAATTTTATAAAAAATAATTTTAGTTTATAATAAGAATAAAATGTTAATGTATATTGGACATCAATTAAATTAAAAAATATACTAAAAATACTATTGTAAACAAGAGCACAGAAAAGTATTGTTAAAATAAAAAAAAATATGTTTAGTGGTATTTAGGGCCTGAAAGTTTTGAAAAAAATAACTAGTGACCCTTCAAATTTTTTTACACTCAATGTGACCCTTAAATTGAGAAAAAATATTAACCTAACCCTTTGACTAACAGAACTAAACGTTGACTGTCACGATACTTATACGATAGTTCACAAAGCTTACATGTTAATATACAATATTGATGTGATAATTCACGATGTTGTTGTGGTAGTACATGATGGATGATGATGTGGTAGATGGGCTTCATTGATTTTTTTGGCTAAGTTCAAGTGCCTAATTGATTATTTTAGAAAGTTTAGGTACTTATTTAAATTTTTAGAAACATTAAAAAATTATTTAAATATAAAATATAAAATATAAAAAAGTATTAAGATATTTAATACATTAAGTATAAAAATACAAAAGACTTAAATTATTAAAAAAACTTAGTTTAAGGATAAAATTGAGTGTAACAAATTTTAGGGACCATATTGATATTTTGCAAAAGTTTGAGGTTTAAAATACCATTAAGTCAAAAATTATTGTTAAAAGTATTTGAAGCCATACAAGTTAAGTTAAAAATTTACATACTATGTTTTCCTATTTTTCAAAATTCTAAAGTAATTTTAATGAAAATACCAAAAAATATATTTTTTTATATTTTCATTTTCTGAAAATCATTTTCTAATTTTACTATATTTTTCTTTAACATTTTCTGTTTTCTAAGAAAATAAAAATAAAAATATCCTATATTTTCTATAACCAAATATATGCCTTTATACACAGCCAATAACAAAACTAATTCACACAACTTCAGTTTACAACCCTAGGCTGACGTAGCCTCATAATATACTAGAATTGAGCAACTATCCAAACTTCTAGATTATATCTAACATGTATTTTGTTTCTTCCACTTCAACTTCTGTTCAAGAAAGAACACCCAACTTCTGTCTAAACATATTGAAGTAATATTTAGTTAACGCTTTGGTCAATCCATATGTAATTTGATGCTTAGACGGTACATAATTCACTTTTTTGCAACTATTTTTTTCATGAACGAAATGGTCTAGTTTAATATGTTTAGTTTTGGAGTGATAAATGGGGTTAGCACTCATAGCTATCGCACTCGAGTTGTCCCTCTAGACAATCAGCGTAGTTTGTAGCTCCTCATTATAAGATTTCTCCCTAAATACACACAATTTCTAAATATTAACACCTATCATCCACTCTCTAATATGCATAAGCAAATGCAACAAGTTAAAGAGATTTTGCAGATGAGAACATAAGACCAAAATCTATAGTTCCAATCAAATATCGTAAAACTCGTTTCACAATAACAAGATGTTGCTCACAAGGGACATGCATGAATTGAGCTAGTTTATTCACGCTGTCTGTAATATCAAGCTATGTATGACAAACATACAACAATGACCCCACTAAATTTCGATATTCGTTTACATCAACCAACACACTACCAACATCTTTGGTGAGTTTGAGAGACGAGATCATAGGTGTTGTTGTTGGTGCAATATTACTCAAGCGAGCTTTGAATAGAAGCTCCATCTCATACTTTTTCTGACTAAAAAAGATTGAATTGCCTACTTGTTTTGTTTTTATTTCTAGAAACAAACCTATTTTTCACAAGTTCTTCAACGAAAACTTTTCGCTAAGTAGCTTCATCAAATTCTCAATACTGCCACTTGAACCTTCTGTGACAATAATGTCATCCACATAAATTAGAACATGCATGGCTTTTCCTTCTCCATGCTTGATGAACAAATAAGTGTCTTCTTTTGAGCTCTTAAACCTTACACTTAGCAAAAAAAAAATCTTTTGATTTAACGTACCAATTTCTTAGTGCTTGTCTTAGTCCATACAAAACTGTTGAGTCAATTGATCAAGGAAATGACCAAGAAGGGGTGAATTGGTAATTTAAAAAGTTGTTAGAAGCTTTAGCAAGAAGTAAGAAAAAGACAAAAGGATTCTAGAGTCGTTCAACTTCCTTAATGAAGTCTACATCCACTACTTTACCATCATAACTAAGGATTTCAACTAATTCACTAATTTGCTCTAGCCTTTTAGGATAAGGTGTAACCTTAGACACCACTAAGGCTTATACCCCCAAAGTATTAAGTGTTCAACCCTTCCCATGAAGTAATTACAAATGAGAAAACTTTAATTATCCTCACAAAGATATAATGTTTGCAAATTGAAGCTCTCACAGACCCAATAACACTTGAATGAAAAATATAATGAATTGAATAATGTTCTATGAAAGAAAGGCACAAAATGAATACAAATTTGGCTCTAATTGCTCTTTGATTGTTGGAATGGTTTTCTTGTTGTTTCTTGGTTGTTTGAAGACCCCTTTTATGTTCTCTCATTGATTTCTAACCATTTGAGGTTGTTGAAGGGACTTTGGAGCCGTTTGAGCATTAAATTCACCCGTTAAAGGCTACTTGCATATAGAGTTTCGAAACTACGGGGAAAGTTAAAAACTCTTCGAAAGAGGAATTAAAAAATTTGACTGTTGGAACCCAAAATATTGAAACTACAAGAGAAGTTTCAAAATTCTTGTAAAAGTTTCGAAACTTCACAGAGTCCACTGTTTTGGAAAGTTTCAAAACTCTTATAGAAGTTTCAAAACTTCTGGTCAAAGGTTGTTTTAAAAGATAATTTTTGACATTTTGAGAAAGATATGACTATGAAATTTTTTCTGAAATGTTTAAATGCTATTTTAAACATAATTTGAACCTAAAAGAATTGTTTTGAAGGTTGGACAAATTTTAAGGACTTCAAATTAATTTTAATATATATATATATATATATATATATAAATCATTGTGGTCGTGGGATCGAGTCCCACTGAGGGAAATTCATAACAGAGGTCTTCCATGGAAGTTGCTCTAAACCTGGCGTTGGGGGCAGCCTATTACCCTACCTCCCCTTAGCCCATTACATATGGAAATAGGGTCAGCTAATTTTATTTATGTTTATCAAAAACTTTTTGCAGATTACAAACTAACATAGAACCATCATCTGCTCTTTTTTAATCTTGAGATTGTTGCATGTAAACATCCTCATGTAAGTCTCTATTAAAAACACATTATTCTTATCAATTTATCTTAAAGCCTATTTATTATGTGATGCTACTGTGAGAACGAAATTAATTGTGGAAGATTTGACCACCGAACTAAAGGCATCATCACTACAACAAAATAGGTATTTTGCGGCATTTGTTTTACATATAACGGCATTTTTTAATTGCTTCTAAAAACACATGCGGCGTTTGTCAAAGCGCCGCAAAAAGCGCCGCTAAAGTTAGCGGCATTTTTAAACAAAAAACGCCGCAATAGGTAACAAGATATAGCGGCATTTGTTGAACAAACGCCGCAATAGGTGTTGTTATTTAGCGGCGTTTGTCACAAAAATGCCGTAATAGGTTTTGATGTTTAGCGGCGTTTTCCCTACAAATGCCGCAGTAGGTGTTAATATTTAGCGGCGTTTAACTTACAAACGCCGCAGAAGGTGTTGATATTTTGCGGCATTTTTTCAACAAATGCCGCAATAGGTGATGATGTTTAGCGGCGTTTCTCCCACAAACGTCGCAATAGGTTTTCAGATTAAGCGATGTTTGTATAAAAAATGACGCAATAATGGTTGAGAATTAGCGGCGTTTTTATTGAAAACGCCGCAATAGGTGTTGAGCTTTAGCGGCCTTTTTCATACAAACGCCGCTAAAGTTCGGTATATCACAACGTTTATAGTATACAAACGCCGCTAAATGTATGGTATATTGAGGCATTTTTTTTAACAAACACCGCTAAATAACACAAAATTTTCCAATTCTAAAAATAATGCTTGATTACCCCAAATCTATTTTTTCAACCTGTTCCATTATCCAACAAACAAAACAATAATAACATCAAACTCTATATCCATAACAAACATCATCAAATCCAATATAATAAATAAAAGTTTTCATTAACATAATATAATTTCAGTTAAATAAGGTTCAGTAACATTAACAGAATGCTCATAACATAAATGAGACTACGATGGTGGATCTAAGGTTGCGTTTTCTGTATCATTAGCATCATATCATTGAGTCATTTTTCAAATTCTTCACATTCTGCTGATATGCTGCTTCTCTCTGTGCTGCCGCTGCTTCTCTCTGTGCTGCCGCTGCTTCTTTCTCTGCTTCCGCTGCTGCTCTCTCTGCTTCCCTTGCTTCATATTCAGCTTTCAAGTTAGCCATTTGTTGATCCACTCAACCAACTTTTCTTTTAAACGACTAACTTCGTGGTGGGAAGATCGAGACTGTGATGACATGTACTGTGATGAGCTGGATCTAAAATATTTGGTGGGAGTAACGAATGATCCTTGACAGCGCACCCGACCATATCTTTCAGGACCCAAAACGTCATTAATAGCTTGGTTTTCAATGTCATCATCATTAACAATACCTTGACTCGAAGCGGTAGCATGATGCTCCGCTTTTTTATCCCTCAATTGTTCCTAATAATAAAGTGAATAATTAATTAAAATAAAAAATGTCATGGTACAAATATAAATAAAGTCAAGTAAATTTAAAACATCTACCCAATAAACATACCATAATTTCTGCAGCGTCAGCAGTCATAGGAGTGCCATCATTCTTCGTATGTGTCATGTCAAAGACCGAGCCTGACATTTTGAGGATCTCTGGAAAAACTTGGATACTTGTTATCAAATGACTTCCAAGCTAAAGAATATGCAGGATGCCGTAATACTCCATCATCGGTTCTGCCATCATGATGCCACCTCATAGAGTCAGCAGTCTTGGAGGACATAAACAATCTTTGTAGCCTAGGTATTAGAGGGAAATATCGCAGAATCTTGACTGGTTTCTTTCTTGATCGTGCTTGAGCTTCATCCTTAGTAACATTTTCTGCCTCATTAGTCATCTATCGAGATTTTCCGCATACATGACAAGATTCATGATTTTTTCGATCACCCCAATACAACATGCAATCATTCGGACAACTATGAATTTTGTCATATCCAAGACCAAGATCTTTTATCATCCTCTTCATATCTTTGCATGATTGAGGGATTTTTCCAAAAGGAAACACTTCTCCTAGTAACGCTAACAATTGTGTAAAGGAGTTTCCAGTCCACCCTCATAGGGATTTTAAGTGGAAAAACGAATGCAGAACGAAAGCTTTGAAAACTTTGATCCCTCATAGAGTTATTCATTCATTTCATTCAGCAACTTGTAAAACTTTGCCGCTTCTCCATTTGGCTCTTCATCACATCCAATTCTTACCGTCTCAATGAAATCATTAACATCATCCTCGCAATAATTTTCTGTAACATACGGCTGTTGATTGTGCATATTAAATGCATCTCGTAGCATCCCTTCCATGTCATCTTTTCTGGAAGTTGGATGGTGAGAAGGAGCAGGATAAGTCAAATAACTCGTGGAAGTAGATCTATTTGATACAAACTCTCCATGAAAGATCCATTTTCTATACCCCCGAACAAATCCAAAAATAACTAGATGCTCGTACACAACTTCACGAATGTGCCAATTAATGTTCACACAATTCTTACAAGGGCAAAGAATCATATTCTCTTGGCTTGCATTCACAAAAGCTAAATTTAGAAAGTTTTCGACTCCATTTCGATATTCGACGCTCACCCTTGAGAAATCCATCCAACTCTTATCCATTTCGTATTTCTGGAGTTTCAATTTAAAATGTTAATTGGTAATATTATAGATACATTTATAACCTAAACATAAGTATTAAACTATCAGATATAGTCCATAATAATTTAAAACATAAATTGGAGTTGCTCAACTCAATTAGTAGCTACAGAGATAATTCAAACTGATGAAAGTGTATAACAAAATATGCAAGAAAATATCAAATCTAAACAAGAATACTTTAATTTCACATAATAATTTAAGTTCACATTTATTTGCTAATACTATAGAGGAAAGTAGAACCTAAACAGAAGTTATAATTTCCTTTTTAATTGTTCAATATAAATCGACATCATAATAAATTCACACTAGAGGAATAGCACGCTTGGACCTTTATATATAATGCAATCATAATAAGTTTGTCTCTTAAAACAATACTTGCATATGTTTATGCATTTAAAAATCATTAGTTTGAAATGTTTATGCATTTAAAAATCATTAGTAATTAAAATATTTTGGTTGTACTACTGAGCCGTGTCGTCACTGCTACTCATGCTCCATTGCCAGCATATAGTAAAAATGTTGGATTATTTTGGTGGATATATTTTTATTCGATCATTATTAACCCGATAATTTTAATCTTAATTCGAACATTAATAATTACGTTTAATAACTTTGAATTTTGTTATTTGTTCAAGTATTATGTAAAAATTGTAGACTGTATTGATGTTCTTTAGTTTTATCATTTATGTCTATATATTATTAGGCCAGCACTAAAATTTTAAAATTCAAGAATTATCGAGACTAAATTAATCATCAATACTAAATTAATCAAATCAATATTATATTAATTCATTACACATCCTATGCATGAAGACATCTACCTTCAAAAACTCTCTAGAAGTGCAACTAAAATAAGCCCTCATAACTCATATCTATGTCAAGAAAAGGAGGAACTGAGTATGTTGGAAATCTGTGCGTTGTTATTGTTATAGATTAAGAAAAGTTTAATAGTAACCTGGGTTTCACGTTCAACCGTATTGTCTTGAGGAACAAAGCAGTCACGTTGGTATCGTTCAAGGGTCTTGTTCGTACTGCCAAAGAACAAAGTAAATGATGAAGTTGCATGCAAGGACTTGAGAAAGCAAAAGCAAATTCTTTCAACGAATATCATTAAATGTTTACGAGGGCTTATGTTCAATGGTTATTTAACTTTAACCGACTGGCGCAAAGCAAGGTTCAAACTTTACTGCGGACAACATAAATATTTAATTTTAGTTCAAAATATAGTTGTGAATAAAATGATAATAGATGGTATACCTATTGTAATTCTAGATGACCAAGAAGTAAAATGATACCCCATTTTTATAATCCAAATCAAGATTCAAATATCTAATTCTGCAATATGTTTCAGTTTCACAAATACAGATAATATCTGGGGTGTTCGATTCTACAAAGCATAGAAATTTTAACAACTTTATCTAAATATTATTTGAATATTCAAAAACATATCAAATATCTAATGATATCCAAATCTACAATCCGAATTACACTTCCTTTGAAATTAAAGATTAACTAGATCCTTCGCTCGGATTTGAGGAACAAAATGAAAGTAAATGGGGATAAATTTTTCAATGTAATCAATGTTCTAGCGCATTTCTAGCATTGCCTAGAGAAGACAGATTTATAATCATTATAAATCAATTAACCATGAAAAAATAACATTCTAAATAACTAGCAATGGAATTATGCTCCCAAAGTACATGGTTCCATAATATTAAATGAAGCTACACTATTCCTTTCTCATATAAAATTGAAAGTTAAAGCTAGCCAAAAGATTCATATTTCACCAAAGAACCTAAAGCTAGCGATTTCAAGTCCTATGTGCTTCATTTATCATGTGTACAAATTACTGATATTTGGTTTAACAAATTAAATGAAATAAAAGGGAAATCATAGTCATGGACAGGGCACTTAAGAATCAGATTTTTCCAGGAAACATTTGTCTCTTAAGACATCACAACTATGGTAATATGAAAATGCAGACACATAAGCACAAACAGTATACAACTTAAGTTTATTAAGTTTTACAATATCGAACATCCTATTAAAAAGGTTTTCTGCATTGCTTAAATTAAATCACATGAATTTATTATATTCATGAACCACCATAAATAATGATTGTTTTAGTTTGAGGTTTGAGTACCTAGATGAGCCAAAACCTTTCGGTCACCGGCCGAGCAGACAACTCGTACGATGAAGGAGGCAATAGGAGGATTATCCCTTGTCAGATTTGAAATTTATGGGTATAATCTAACGTGCAACAACCTATTTTTCTCCATAGATAAATGCCTTCATATCACAGAAACCCAGAATTTTGAGTATAATTACCTCACTCAAAGTTCAACAAGAAAATCATAGATGAAAGTTACATCCAAATAGATGAATAAATGTTTTCCTTCCCTAGTTAATATCACCTTGGCGATGGAAGTAATGAACTTCTCTAAAGATTCCTAAGATTCACTTTTGTTCAATCTTTAACACCAATACGTGTCGTTGCAGTCATTCCATTTTCTGAAATTTTACCAATGCTACTAGTTTATGTGTCATCTGACAAAGATCTAAAATACAGGTAGTTTGGTTACACAAAGAACCTACCTATTTTTCAGGATAGTGGATGCAATTGAGGCACCATGGATTGGTGGATTGGAATACTTGGGCCTAATCACAAAGAACATAAACGCACACACTAACCTCAATTGTCCTTGATTTTTCTTGCCAGGTGTATATAGGGAAAGAAACAAACTGGGAGTAATTCTTCACCAAATTCTGAATTCTGATTGGATCCTGAGAATTCATACTTGTCAAGTTACAAATACATCTAGCATATGAATACAAATAGACATTATGCTAAACCTGAAAGAAGCGATAAATATCGAAAGAGACAAAGATACCAGGAAAAACAAAAGAGCGATCCAGGGAACGTAATGAATGTATGTCTGATGCACGGTTCCAATCATCGGAAGATCTTCTACAAATGAGTATCAAAATTACGCATACAAGAAAGATATGTCACAAAACCAAAATACGAACTTCAGGAAGATATAATTAGTAAACAAACCATGTCAGGAAATTCTAATCAGTCAAAGTATATATAACATAATTCCAGCAAAACTGATCATTTAACTTCTATATTCCAGTAACCAGGACATTTACCTTTCCCGACACTAGTTTCCAGAAGCTACAAATTAGTGATAAAAACAAACATCAGGCCACTGCCCTCCTACACAACCTTGATTGTTTAGATTTAAATGCATAGTGGTCCAACACATAGTATGGGGTAATACGCTCAAAACAAGTACATCTTTTACAAATTGAACATTTTCAAAGGAGTAAGGAAAGGGAGAAAAAATGGAAAGAAAATGAGCAAAAGCCAATCATCGAAGTCATAAGTAGAGAACAATAAACTACGAGAATCATAGGTAAGTATTGTTTAGATTACTATGCACTTACAATAAAGCATGGCAACAAAAGTATATGAACATTATTAATTGGTACAACTGCAATTGAAAATGTTGCAAGAGCCAATTGAGTGTCATCAAAATTTCACTCAAACCCAGAATTTTGGCAGGGTCAGAAACGAAGGTTAAAGTTCAAATAATCAACCAGGAAACAAGATTTTCTGCATGCTTATTCAAATTCATATTTTTTAGTGCTTTAATGCATACATACGTACCATTCGTTTAGTACAAAAATTACCTTGTTGAAAGATGAAACCCACGACGCAATTACAAACGGTGCTATGGACGAAAGTAGCAGGGGTTTTGTTTATGGATTGATGGATGCGCGAGAGTCAACGGTGATGGCGCGACACTGGAAACGACGACGTGAATGGCGGCCATTGAAAGTCTGATTGCGGCGTTTTGTTTGTGAGGGAGAGCGAAGGAAGATATGGATGATAGATGGAGACGAGAATAGGGCTCAGGATTCTTGTCTAATTTGGGGATTTAATATCAATTTGCGGCGTTTGCAATCAACACGCCGCTATAGTTATATTATATCGCCGCATTTTCTATAAACGCCACTACAGTCCATATATTATGGCGTTTTTTTTAAAATGCTCCAAAAGTACAAATATATTGCGGCGTTTTGTGAATAACTGACACTATATCTTACACCTATTACGGCGTTTGTAAAAAACGCCGCAAAAGTAAAATTCATTAGCGGCGTTTTTATACAAACCCCACTATAGATTAACTATATTACGACGCTTTTAGATATAAACGCCGCAAAAAGTCAGTTATATAGCGGCGTTTTTTGATACAAACGCCGCTAAATACCTTTATATAAATAAATATTTGATTTATTCTCTACATTAACTAAAATTAATACCATGTATTTTTTTGTAATTAACAACAACCATACATTTTAATTAAGACATAACTGATGCATAAAACTACTTAACAATAAAATACATTATAATTTATAAACATTAATTAAAGTTATGCATAAACATTCTTCAGACGCTTGGACCTATTATGACGTTTGTACATTAAAGTTATGCATAAACAGTCTTCACCGTAAAATTAATACTTAACAACAGAATACATTAAAATTTAGAAACATTAAAGTTATGCATATAAAGTCTTCACCATATTGTTCACTTGAATTTATTCTTCACTGCTCCTTCGTGGGGAAAGGACGTAAGAAAATTGTTTTCCTTGTTTGATGACGCTTCGTTGCGTTTTTCCTCTGTGTAAACTCTATATGGAGAAACTCTTCATCCATTTCACCAAATAAATCCCGTACATCTGGTTCACTAAGAAGAGTCCTTACGCGCTGCAGTACTTCACTTGAAATAGATAACAACCTTCCACCTACAATATGAAACTTGATTGGAGGTGGCTTTGGAACTGAATCAAACATTAAAAAAAATTAAATAGAAGATAGAAAAGTTTACTTGGAGTATCAGTAGAGGCAACGTTGTCTTCATTGAGGATAGATATTGCTTTTGTAATTGAAGATTCTTTCAACGCCACAGATTTAGCAATTTCGGTTCTAAACATCGGGTCTTTATCCACTTCTCTATCATCGTTCTCAATAAGCTTTGAACATCCTACATGCGTGCGATCTATGAGATTTGGGAGTACAAAATAAAACAATCGGTGGCATAAACTTTCAGCGTTTAATTATTACCTTCATTTAGGAGATTGACCATGGAAGGGTATTTTGCAATATGAGGGCCTTTCGGGTCATCATCGACTTTCGACGGCAAGTCCGGACTGATAGCCTCCCAACAATAATTCGATCCATCGTCATAGCAAAGACGCCACATGGACATTCTGACGATAATTTGTCTTACTGAATGAAACACCTGTTATTTGTACCACAACCATTTGTTCACGTTTTGAAAAGCTATTATTATCATATTGCAAAGATATTATTTTTGTATTCGAAAGCAGAAAAACACAGCTCCGAAGCAGTAAACCAGTAAAACAATATGTATAGATATTCTTTACCTATTCGAAAGATATTATTTTTCTCCATTACACCAGCTTTCTGGGTTTTCCCCATTTTCAGAATACCAACAAAAAAATGAAAAAAATTTGTACTTAGAGAAGGGATCAAACCGTATAATCGTGAGATAACTGTTTGTCGAGGACCGATTTGGTCACCGAGACAGATAGAAGAGGACATTTGGAATCGTGTGAGTGTTGTTGTTGTACCAGAGAAATCCCTTTTAGGGAAGCAGTATTGAAATGAATTTAGGGATCGGGCAGGAGAAAAGGGTAGAGCATATATTGACCCTTTAGCGGCATTTTTTAAACAAAGGCCACTGTAGTACACGTTTTTGCGGCGTTTTTTTAAAAATGCACTATAAACAAACATATGGCGGTGTTTGTTCTATAAACGTCGCTAAATTATTAATCTATTGTGGCATTTTTTTGTAAAAATGCCGCTATAAACAAACCTATTACGGCGTTTGTTTAATAAGCGCCGCTAAATTAATTATCTATAGCGTCGTTTGTTGGACAAACGCCACTATAAACAACCCTGTTACGACATTTTTATATAAACACCGCTAAATTACTACTCTATTGCGGCGTTTATTGAAAAAATGCCACTGTAAAAAATCTATTCCGGCATTTTAGCTATAAACGCCGTTAAATTACCACTCTATTGAGACTTTTTTGGAAAAATGCAAGTAAAGTATAATTTCATGCGTTTGGATAGTAAACGCCGCTAATGCTTAAATTTTGTGGTGTTTACCCTAAAAACGCCGCTAAAAACGCCACTATAGAACACTTTTGTTGTAGTGCATGAAAGTCTTGCCCAGGTACGAGAAAATTCTTTAGCCACTATCTTTTCTTTATGTCTTTGTAATAACCCATCAATTTTTTTATCCTTAATACTAATTGCAGCTCACAATAGACTGAACTTCAGATAAAACAACTAATGTCCAGGTATTTTTCCTCTTTTAAAACTTTAAACTCAGCTTGTATAGTTGCCTTTCAATTGGGTGATTAAAAAGCATTATGAATCGATTCATGTTCTGCTTATTCACCTCTATGCATAGCTATATAGACTTTTGATTTGAATATTTCATCTTTACTTCGAGTCCTCATATGATGACCAGTGGCAAGTAGTAAAGTTGTTGATTCCACATCAATCTAATTTGTAGACACTGAAGCAACTTGATTTCACTCATCAGCATAACAAGAAGTATCAACTTCATTACCAACACTGGTTATTACATCATCATCTTGTTTATCACCCCTTACGTCATTTGAATGATACTCAGCTCCTTGGACACCTTATGATCTACGTGTGCTCGATTTCCCACAAATTCTTTACTAGCTACTGCATGTCCTCGGGATTGTTGGAAATGACTTCATGCATAATTTGTTCAGCACCATCAACAACTGGTAATGAAGCAGCAACCTATCCAAGGTTTGACTAGTTGATGCTGTGTAAATGCTATAGCTTAAGTTCAAGTATACACGAATGCTCAAGTAACAAGTGGTAGCTCAAAAAGTTATGAGTATCGTATCCACAGGAAGTAAAATGATCTCCTTTAGAGTCTAAGCTTTAAAGAAATTATTGGTATATAAAAGATGCTATTTTAGTGAAATAAAAATATGAGTATAAGAAACCAGGTCATGCTACATCATTACAGAGATCGCTAAGTTAAGTATCGAATCACATAGAATGTTATTATGGAAATCACACTTTAAGTAAACAAAGCATACTACTTTTATGTGATTAGCAATGATTAAAACCCTTTGAACTACTCTAATCAACTTTCATTAATTAAAGGATTCAAAGCATCAATAAGCTAAACAATTGGTTCTACGATTCTCAACATACACATTGTTGCTCAACAATACCAATGCTATCAAAAGTGCACACAAATCAATTAACTCTATTTCTAGGAAATTAATCAAAATACCATAATTATAATTATTTCTAATAGTAATCTTAAATTAAATAGCACAAAACAGCAGTAGCAAAACAAAACATAAAGTAATCAATCCAAAATATCATCCATAAAGTTTTGAAAACATCCAAAGTCACCCCCTCTCTAAATTGTAAGCTTCAGATGGTGATCCACTGACTATCAATGCTACTCAGCATGCTCTCCTTAAGCTACAGCAATCCATGG
The DNA here is from genome assembly GCF_006381635.1 of Hibiscus syriacus. NCBI lineage: Eukaryota > Viridiplantae > Streptophyta > Magnoliopsida > Malvales > Malvaceae > Hibiscus > Hibiscus syriacus. The sequence continues at coordinate 1,261,062 of NW_024063472.1, forward strand.
CATGGGGCTTAAGCTTCCATGGCGTATGACAGAATAACGTAGAAATGAGTACTTTCTAAATGATTTTCCAAAAGTTTCCTTTTTGCTTGCAAAGCACTACCATTTATAGTCTTGAGGAAATTTTCATCCTCCAATGGAATGCTTCCACGTTTCAGGTGGTTTCCAACCCATTAATAGATGCCCAAGCCAGCTGCCCCATTCCAGAAAGTTCTTCTAACCGCCTGGTGACTCATCAACTGCTGCAACGTCAACTCAACATCTCCTACATTTCTACAACATTAGAGTAACAATTTTGTAGCAATAAAATTCATATTCAACCCTAAAGAACTCACTAAATACTGAATATGCAAAATATATAAAATTAAACAAATATGCTCCTAAAATGCTCCTAGAAATTAAGTTCAAACTAAACTTAGGTGAAAAAGGCTACTAAAGATAGCTCTTTTGGAGAGTTATCACACCCCCAAACCTATATGTTTTCTTGTCATCAAGCAAAAATGAATTAAATGTACACAGAGTAATGCCACAAAATAGCTTCATGAAATCAACTAAGCAGATAAGTTTCTTTCTCAGCCCTCAGTCAATCCTGTATAGCATAAATATATTCTCGAATTAGGGAATGCAATTTCATATAATCAAAACTAGAATCCTTAGAGTGTAATGTGTACAATTTAGGTTATCTAATAAATACTTAACTAAGTTAGAAAAATTTGTACCTACTCTGTTAAAGATTTTCAATGCTACAACAATATTCCTCTACCAATGTTGAATTTTCAACTTATTTCTCGTACTATGTTGGACCTATTACCAACTTTAACCAACTTAATTTTTAAAGCTATTTTTTATACGAATATTGTTATATCATCTAATAAAGATAAGAGTTTTTCAACTTAATTTTTTAAAATTATCTAAGTATTGAAGACATACACCTATAATGTGAAAGTTATTCTTAAGGATCCTAATTTTAATAAGAATCTACAACTTCTCTATGACATTTCATACTAAATAGTTTCCACTATCGGCATCACTAAAATTCCCTTAAAAGTTTCATTGATTTCCACAAAATTATTCTATGACATTAAAAATGCAATTCCTATATGGAAAGCTATATTCCTAAATGCAATATTTGACTAACACACCCCAAACCTATGAGATGCATTGCCGTTAATGCATGCAACAACCAAAACACAAATAAAAGACTAACACAATAAACTAAAACATGAGAAAGGGAAGCAGAATTCACCTAAGTGGGTTTCTTTGGGCTTTTTCTAGGGTAGAGAATGTTGGGACGAAGACTTTTCGCTATTGTTTTGGTCTTCACTGAACTAACCGGTCACTGTTTGGTCCACCGTATTTAAGTGTGTTTTTACATTTTAGTCTAGTAGGGTCCAAAGTTGAAAATTTCCTTTTTATTTGCCTATTTTTATTTATTTTGGTGCAGTTTCTTTTTAGCCCCTTTAAGTTTTTTGTGTTTTTGCATTTTAGTCATGTATAGTGACTATTTATTTTTTAAAAAATATTCATGGATTGATTTTTTAATTTACCATTTTTAAATTTAATAGTTTTTAGGCTTAAATGAACTGGAAAATTATCATTAGGTCCCTTTAATTCCATTGTGTTTTTACATTTTAATCCCCAAATCTATTTTTATTTTATTTCAAATCAACCTTTAAATTTTAATTTATTTTAATTTAGCCACTGTTTATTTCTGATTTAGCTACCAACTTTTATTTTCATTCATTTTAGTCATTGTTATTTTATATTTATGCAACTAGGTCCTTGTACTTGTGGTATTTTATTATATTTTGTTTTTACAAATTTTTTATTTTTATTGTTATTTTATTATTTTAATTATGTTTATTAATTGTTTTGTTTCATAGTTTAAATCTAGATTTAGTTTTAAATTAGATTAATATTCGAATTAAGCTTAGAAATTAGGATTTCACATTAGTTTTAATTAGGGAGCAATTCGAGTGGAGTTTTCGCAAGAGATACCCGATTACTCGAATCGATTGCTTGACTCTTAAAATTTATTAATAATTAATATTTTCTAAAAATACTTTAGGTTTAATAATTTAGATAAAAATTAGGTTTTAAATTAGTCCTTAACTTTAGAAATTATTAGTTTAGGTCCTTAAGCTTTTAAATCTTTTAGAACTCGATATGGTAGATCTTGACCTTTTAGTCCCTGAATTTCGATTAGATCCTTAATATTGACATAATTAAATAGGTTAAATAGAGCCTCCATTTTATATTAGATTTCAAGCTAGTCATTTAATTTAGGGGATAATTCGAGTCGGCCCTCGCGTAAATGCTCTAAGGACCATCTCAGTCATTCGATTCAATAATTGGTTTAAAATCATATAAGGTTAATACTAGAACCTGCACATTTAGATTTAGTACCCTAGGTTCCTTAATTTTCATAATTTGACGCCTTAAGCTAGAAAAACCTTTAATTTACCTTAGCTTAATTAGGATTAAATAAAATTTGTTTGATTGAATTTTTTTAACCTAAGGCAATGTTCATATATTAGGAAATTAATGGTATATCTCCGGCAAGTATGCTCAGGGGTGACTACTGGTGATTCCCGAAATAGGTCGACATCATTTTCAAAGACCACATCATGATTTTATAAAAACGAGACAATATTTGTTATTGTGCACAATAGTTGATCTCCCGCATTTACACTTGGAACGAATGTTATCGATCTCAATAAACGAATATCCTTTTCAACTTTGCATACGTAATGATTTTCAAATTAAAAAAATACCAAACTCAAATTTTTGATTTTAAATATAGGGTAACTAACTAGGTACCAATTGTTGGGCGCTTGTGGGGGTGCTAATCATTCCCCACCCGTAACTGACTCCGAACCCAATTTCTGGATTTTTACAGACCTCAAAACTTGGTATTTTGATAAAATAAAATGTTCGTTTAAAATCACTTGGTTTTTATGGTGTCCTAATCACACCTTAAATGATTTGTGGCGACTCCTCACATTTCAAAAATTATTTTGAAAGAGTAAATCCTCGAGTCGGTATCGGTCTTTTCCCCGCCCGAGCGAAAAGCGGTGTCGACAAGATGCTATAGCACTCTTCAATTCTTGTAAAATTTGGTTATCCAGAGGTGGGAGCTGCACAGTAGTAACATGAGGTCTAATACTTGCTTTCTTCTTTGAAGCCACAACAGAGATTGGGTATAGGTATAATTGATCAAAATAGATGTCGAAGAGTTACATAGAAGAAATGAGAGTGAAAGTATAAAAAGTAAATGTAAGTAAATGGGTAGCGTGAAAGAGGAGATAAATATAGGATTTGAAATTTAAAATTCAAAGGTGAAGAGATAAATTTTTTGAATGGACGGCTAGGATTAACTAAGGTGGACAGTTAAAAATTTAAGGGGTAAAAATTGTGTACATATCACAATTACTTTTATCATAAATGCTATGTGCTCAACTGGCATTTGCTATAGCATAACGAACAGTATTGATCGACCAGCAGGTCAGCAAGTGTTGTTGAGCGAAGATCAGCTTTCAAAATGCGGGTGAGACTATAGATGTAGCAAAAAATCCTGTAAAAAGAAAGCAATAATAAGAATTAAGAAATAAATGTCAAAGAAGTTGACTTATTTAAAATGTGAAGTAATTAAAAAAGAGGAGGATCATTTAGTGTAATTGAAGCAATGATAGGGCTTTGTTGTTGGCAATAGTGCTTTAAATGCTTCACATTGACTTTAAATGTACTTTCATCCACCAAGTTCTTTAATAACATTGCGCCATCTGGATAGACTTCAAGTACTTCAAAAGAACCTGACCAATGGGATTGCAGCTTCCCTGTAAATAACTTTAAATGAGAATTAAATAGCAGAACTTACTGTCCAGCGATAAATTACCATGGAAAATATATTGGTCATGCCACTTTTTACTTTTATCTTTGTAACTGTGTGAACTCTCATAGGGTTCACCGCTAGTTCTAACCAACTTTGTACTAATATAAGAGTGCGTAGAACCAGGATCAACTAGAACAAAGACAAGCTCATCAAAAAGGTGGAATGTACCTGTTATAATCTCTGAATCATCCCAATCCTCACTGGTCTTTATATTATAAACTCGGGCCACTCCTAAGTCTCTTATTGTAGGCTAGCCTCAGATTGACCGCCTGATCTTTCTTTTCATCTACTTCTACTTGGTGCGGCTACTGATTCTCAGTTTGTGTTGATCTATCTCCCGACTTCTTTGGACAATTCCGTGCATAGTACCCAGATTCACCACAATGAAAACAAGCACTGGAGAGCAATCTACATACTCCCCGGTGTGACCTGCAGCATGTCTGACATAGAGGTCTCTCTCCAAAAGCTCTACCCGAGCTAGCAACAAAAGAATGGGTCTGCTTAGTTTTCTGTGAAGCTGCAACAGAATCAGCTCTGTCAGTATATCGAGAACCGAGCCCTTACCTCTCTTAGCATGATGTGTATATGATGACATCCTAAACCTCTTGAGCTCTTTCAATAGCCTTAACTTTTTTATCACTTCTTGTAGGCTAGTCAAATTTAAGGCCAACATCATTTCTTTCAACTTAGGCCTCAGACCCTCAATAAAGCAATCCTGTTGAGCTTTATCGTTAGGAACTACCTCGGTAGCATAACAGCTAAGTTTATTGTATTCAGCCTCATACTCATACACTGCTCGATCACCTTGTTTCAAGTTAAGAAATTTCAACAGATTTGACCTCATAAACTACTCCCCGATATACTTATTCTTGAACTCATCTTGAAAGAATTTCCAGTTCACTTGTTCAGGTGATGCATACATTGTCGTATTTGACCACCATACCCGAGTTGATCATCGGAGTAATGATACAACTCTGCCCAGCTTTTCATGATCTGTGCATTATAGACTTTCCAACATCACCATTATGTCGTTTAACCATAAATCAGTGTTCATCGGACCTTTACCTTCTTCTCCCCGAAACTCAGGAGCTCTCAAACTTCTTAACTCTTTTGGGATTAACATTCTCGGTGCTAGAGGAGTAGGGGGAGGCGGAAAAGGTTGGAACATTGTCAATATAGCATCAAGATCTTACATAAAAGCTCCAAACTTTGACACGGGCATACCCTGATGTACCGGTGCACTGGCGTTCTCAGACGGAATCGGATGTTCACTATTTTCTTCATAACTTTCATTACCCGATCCATCTCTATTCTCTCATTCAATCGTTCTTCTTGAATTTGTAGAATCTAACATCTAATATAACATACATAAAGATAATACTTAAGTTAGTAAGGAGAGACATCTATCATATTCTTTCTATACCCTATTAGTAACCTTGACATCTTAGTGTCATGTAAACCCTTTTTACATTAAAATACACTCGATTTCTACTGAGAATCGACTAAACCTATAGCTCTGATACCAATAAATGTAACACACATCTCCGTATACCTTTCGTACATGAGATACAGATGTCACATCACTTTTAAAACAATTCCTCATTTGAAAACCTGTTAAATTTTGTTTCTTTTCATAAAACATTTTAATTTACTAATAATAAAACAAGAATTACACTTAAGTAAAAAAACAAAAAGTAATGTTCAACCATTTCACCATTTTACATCATGGTAAATCAAATGCTTTTCAGAGCGTTTTTACTAAATCTATTACATGCCAACTAAATACATCAAAAGTAGACATGAATGTCGTACTATTACTGACGAGGAGACATTTGCTTTGATGTCTGATGATCTTGTTACTCTGCTTGTATTAAAACCTACGCATGAAATTAACACACTCTAAGAAATTTATTAGTGAGGCATAAATAATCATAAGCAAAATTCAAACACAACTATATCATGACAATTCAGATGTCCATTAATTCTTTCAATTCATTAAACACTCTATAGTGCCAATACAATCATTTCCCAACATTACTATAATTTACGTGGGTTGAACACCCACTACTAATACGGAAATTCATATACTTATTATGAATTCCTTAGTTTTTGTACACAAAGTGCCCATATGGAAATTCATAAACTTATTATGAATTTCTTAATTTTTGCACACAAAGTGCCCATACGGAAATTCATAAACTCATTATGAATTTCTTAGTTTTTGCACACAAAGTGCCTATACGGAAATTCATAAACTCATTATGAATTTCTTAGTTTTTGCACACAAAGTGCCCATACGGTAATTCATAAACTCATTATGAATTTATTAGATTTTGCACACAAAATGCCCATACGAAAATTCATAAACTCATTATGAATTTCTTAGTTTTTACACACAAAGTGCCCATACGGAAATTCATAAACTCATTATGAAATTCTTAGTTTTTGCAAACAAAGTGCCTATGCGGAAATTCATAAACTGATTATGAATTTCTTAGTTTTTGCACACAAAGTGCCATACGGAAATTCATAAACTTATTATGAATTTCTTAACTTTTTGCACACTCAGTTTCATTTGGTAATCACCATACATATATCAATCAATCATACATCTATGACTATCATAACATATAAGTACATAATAAATGCACTCACCTGGTTTGCCTCGCTATTGTATCCAAAACACAAAGTTGATTACTCAGGTACTTTGCCTTTACCTTTCGTTTTGCTTGACTCGGGAGCTTGATTTCGATCTACTCAAGTATCCATTAGAGACACGTAGAATATCAATTGTTAGTACATTTCCTAACAATTATACTTAAACATTACTCAAAAGTACATATTATTAAATTTTCTATAACAATATCAGCTTATCTTAAAATTTCTAGCTCAATAGTATCGGTACCCTACCATGGTATCGATACTATTGTACTATGGTATCGATACCATTTTTGCAATCTGTTATCAATGATATCGATATCATCTTCATAGTATCAATACTGCTTGCATTAGTATCGATACTACTCAACTCATTCTTCCAATTTTAAGCCTATAGTATTGGTACTGATAGAACAGTACCGATACCCTTAACCACATTTTCCATTTTTCAGCCTGATTCATACCCCAATTTGGTCAAATTTCCTTATGTTTACACCCAACAATACTTTTAAACTCTTCTTTACTTATCCGTACTAACTTTCCTTCATTTAGCTTCTTAAAACATCTAAAATATCCCAAGAACATTCAAATCTAAGAATCACACCATTTTTTCTAACTTGTTTTTAAACCCATCCAATGCTTCTAATCTCTCATTTACTTCTTTGACTAGTCAAATATATTAATAAACATTAGTAAAAACTCATATTCTAACATATCATTCAAAAACTCATTTCCTTAAATCTCCAAAATTTCATCTATTTCTTAGTTTTGATCCTATGAAATATTTCTTTAAGCTTCTATCATACTCCATGCTTCAAAAACCAACCAATAATGAAAGAATAAACTAACCAATTGAAATCTTACCTTTCGCTATGGAGGAGAGCTATCATGAGAAAGAAGAAGAAAAGAGATGGCTTTTATCTAACTTTCTTTCCCCCCTTATTTCATTACTTTAATACCTTAATAACAATGAATTTTAAATTCATTTTATTCCAAATGACAAAAAATGTTCTTTTAATCCTCCATTGCTACAATTTAGTCTAAACCACTAATCCAAAACATTTCTCATCTTTTATAATTTACTCAAATAAATCCTCAAATTTTAAATCTTTTCAATAAAATCCCTGATTCAATATTTAGAGCACTACATGGGAAAAGTGTGTAAAAAATATTATAATTATAACCCATAAAAGTCAAACTTGACACCAACAGAAAAAATCCCTTTTTAAAGTCAATTTTAAATTCAAATTCCACCCTTTTATCCCGCAACTTTATCAATTACTAAAATTTCTCTAACTGTTGTGACTTAGAAATGTTGTCGTATCATATCGACAATTTACTCCAACATTGACACTCAACAACAGGTACAACATTAACAATGTCACAATGCCCGTTTTGCAGTAGAAACATTAAAATCAACCTAAAAACCAACAATTCACTCCCATTGTGCAAATGATGTAAAATATGCTAAAATAAATCTAAATATGATCCAAAAATGCTAGAGTAAAAAGGATCTAAAATATAAATCTTTTTTAGAGTTATCATTATGCAACCAAATAACATTCATCAAGCGATCACAACAAAGAATTCATACAACATAAAACATACAATATTTTAGAAAGTAACATCGCAAGATAAACGTTATTACCAAGCAGGGGTAATTTGGATATTTTTTAATTACACAAAGAACGATTATTTAACCAATGTTTCGCTTCACTATTTCTCATCCTATGTCAATTATTATAGGTACATAAAAATTCTACTTAATCCGACATCCTTCAACGACCTAATTAAACTTACGACTCTAGGGATACAAAATTTCCATCCAAACAATAAACATGCAATCGACCCATTAGTTATGTAATTAGACATCTTAGAGAGTGATATTACGAGTTTCTTAAATTTATAATTTAGAAACAAGTATTGATTAAAGTTTATTTGTGGGACCATTTTGAACTAAAATAACATCATGTAGTTCAACTATAACTTAAAGACACTTTGGACCTTTAATGAATGTATTTTTACCAATTTTCAGCGAGCATACAATGAAGGGATCGATTCTTTGCATAACAATATGTTTTGGATCGATCCTCTAAGGAAGGGGTCAATTATTTTTTCTGGAAAAATTACATAATTTCATATGATCATGCTTGAATAAATTACTTAAACATCATCCAATCAATCCTAAAGTAAATAAACATAATTAAACATGCCTCCACCACGTAGAACACATCTAATACATATGTAGCATGCTTCATAACACCAATTAACATGCTATACAAAAATCAAGATTCGTAAGTTAAATATTACATGAGAAGTCAAATTAAACACAAGTCACCTATTCCTTTTAAGCTTAACTGGTCATTCCATACAACATAGGAGTAATATATTATGAGCACTTAATCTCACTTGTATATGAACTCCAAACACTTCTGTAGGGCTCTTGGCAACATTAGACTAGTCTAAGCAAACAAGTACATTCAACTATAAGTAACCAATTGCATCATCATCCAATAACACATGCTTTAAAATCAAAATCAGTTTACCAAAAGAATAGTAATGGGTTCCTCATCAAGCTCGACAACATCTCAAACATTTTATCACCACAAGTTCCCCGCATTGCCTCATTACTCAATTAAGAATCCACATACACTTTATTTAGCTAAAGTCTTATTGATGATACAGGATGCTTACTCCTCACTCCAAAATAACGATCAATCCTATGTAAAATGGTAAACAAAATGTGTGAGCTTAAGCCCAATGAACATCTAATCGTTCTACATGATGCATACATTAAGACTAAAGGAAAGTCTCATTATATGCCATGAACTTCACTCATTTTTACTTCAATGATTGTATCGTATTGCCATACCGTCATATTAATATAATACAACATTTTAGTTCATAAATTTTAGTACATGATCATGCTTAAGCACACATAAACCCTGTCACAATTCACACACTCGTGCACCATTACTTTACTTGTCAAGCCACACACAATAATGCAATAGTTTTCATTTAATATCTTTGGAATTTGATCGAAACACTACTAATACATTGGATAAACGGAGTCTATACGTCTCCCCTTTCATTTAAAGGCCCACTTAGGTCCAAAACAACAATATCCGAAACTATGCTCAATGCACCAACCTTACCACATATATTTCTCGGAGCTAAGTTCAACGCACTAACCTTACCACATCTATACAATCACCACAAACATAACGAAAACATTAGAGTACTCTTTCTTAGGCATGCCTTTCATATCCAAATATCCCATTAAAAATAAGGCATGCCTTTCACCACAAACCATAACGTTCGTTGTCATGATCAACCTCAAAAGTAGATAATAAGATATCTCTGCTCATTCATAGACAGTAGAAAATCTCTACGCGTCTCATCATATAAATAATTTAATATAATTTTCAAATTTGTTTCCAAAATCGTTATGCATCAAGTAATAACCAATGCACACACAATTAACACATGTTTCATATTTCAATATCGATCATCATGTCAATCACTCCTTTCATAACCACAATCAACATCATGTCATTTACCTTAGAATTATAGATTAGAGAGAATCTTGTCTTAACTCCCTTTTACACATTGAACGTATTAATCACCAGGAATGAAAAGTCACTCATCTTATCGTGAAATCATAAAATCTAGCTCCCAAACACCACTATACTTGCCGCCATCAAAGATGCAAAATTTTCCCCAAACATAAACTCAATAGGCACCTTAGAAAACACAACAAAACATTACATAAACATTCAAAACAAAGCAAAAAATCTGCTATAAAAAACAAAGCCGCAAAGACCTAAACAATCAAAATTCGTACCAAAAGAGAAATCTAAACGTTCTCACTTGAGAGTACTTGCTTCCTCAAATTTAAACTGATCCTAAGCAATCATAAACTTGATTTATAACCCAATAAATCTCCCAAAAATATCAGCAAACAGAAACATTCCTGGATTTTTGAAAAATCACTAAATTCTATATTCTTTATACCCAAATCAACATGAAAATCAAATCCATTTGAAATATTGTTTTAATGTCATTATAGCAAACCTTTAAACATCTCAAAACCATAAAAAATCATTAGAAATAAGATCAAGAAAATACTCCTTTTATTTTTTTCCCGAAAATCAACACAAAAAAAGTATTACAAATCACTTACGTAGTCACGTATTGCCCGCTACTATCGAAAATATTTTAATTTGCAAAACTTAAAGAAAATCAAGAAAAAAAGCTTACCTTGCCAGAAATGGAAGGAAATAAGATGGAAAAGATGAATCATGAAGTTGAAGAAGAAGTTTAGGAAACCTCTAGGAAGAATCGACCAACATAAGGAGTAAGGGAGAAGAAGATATGATAATAATTAAAAAAGAGATGATCAAGAGTGAATCAAAAATCAGAAAAGGAGAAGAAAATTTAAAAGAGGAAGTTTTTAGCCATGAGAAGGAAAATCAAGGAAATAAAGAGTGTTTTGGTTGTAACAAAACATGAAAGATAAAATATGAAAGTTAAAACTAACTTTTGATTAATAAAATAAAATGATATAATTAATAGATAAGGATTGAAAGAAAACACGGTGGAATAAAAGGAAAAAAAGGAAACAAGCAAAGCCTCGGTGAAATTGCTTTATAGATTTTTAAGATTTTGAAACCCTTCGATTTAGCCACCCAAATCTATTATTTTTAATAAAGCATTATTTAGTCACCATACATAGAAATCAATTTAATTATCCTTTAAAAACATTTTTAATATTTCTAAATAACACTTGTAAAATATTTAACAACACCATATTTGAAAATACTAAAAACGCGATCTTTTCAGAAATCACAAAAATATCCAGTTACCGACTTGAAACCACTTACTAGAATTTCGGGATGTTACATCATATGCCACAAATCTTTGACCGCACTAGTTGAACTATTTACAATAGCTTCTATTGATTATTATTACTCTTCCGATCTTGTTCAACAACAAATTGATACAAGTCACCATACTTTTTTCCTCCCAGTAGAATATCTCCAGTAATATCATCTCTAAGAAATACTTTGTATGAAACTCGATGTAAACCATATTATCACTAGCGCACTTTGACACAGCGAGAAGAATCTTAATAATTGTAAGAACGTGGAATAAGTCATTTATTAAAAAAATGCGTGATTTAGTAGCAAGCACGTCACATCCAGTTTTACAAATGTCTAAACCAATTAATTTAGAGAGTTATTAATTTATCGATAAATTAATAATTATTAATTTAAAGAGTTTTTAAGTAATTATATTGTACATACCAAACAAAAAGGCAAATTAGTCTATGCCTCTTAGAATTACGTTTCAAGAGATGAGTTAAATTAATAATGAGCTCCAAATAGACTTGAACTTTAAAATAAAACAACAACTATTGAATCATATTTCAATATCAGTTTCTATGAATTATTAATTTATGATTTTCTTGGGACCGAAAATTATAAAGGGATCTCACGAAAAATTATTATCTTATTATTTTATCAAGTTTTTCATTTTTTACATTGGCCCAAGTCGGACCGACAAATTTATTATTTTAGAGAGTTTATTAATTTACCGAGTATTAATTTAAAGAGTTTTACTGTAGTCCTAACCATTGGCCAACTTTGATGTATCAGATGTAATTTAATGCGTTGCTCCTGAGTCTACAACCCATTTGTTAACATTGAAGGAAGCAATATGCGCTTGTGCATGCACATTTCCATTGCATGTATAATAACACTCATTAGCAATATCAACTGTGGTAACGTGCACACTAGCTAAATCACCTTTGCTAAGCAACGCATCAAGAAAATTTTGATCTAAACGATACCAACATCGATCAACTAAATGCTCAGTCTTCCTACACAACTAGCATTAAAATCGTGCACGTCCACGTCCTCGTCCTCGTGCTCTTGTTCTGCCACCAGAAACATGTTGATATCTTTTATAATGGTTAGCCCTTGGTCGTCTTTCTTGATTGATCACATTTTACAATGAAGACTCATCACGCTGGTGGTTGATCTATTTACAAAAAACTTTGAAATTGTGACCCATACAGTAGCAGTTGTTTTAGCACCAACGAATTCAGGTAGAATATGTTCGCTAATGGTAGATAACAACCAAGACGCTAGTTAATGCACTATCTTGTACAATAAACACCTCATAATATTCATTGTGAACAAGATTATCATCATCATCGTGGATCTTTTATGGTGGAGGTTGAAGTTCGTCGGTGAGAAATCTTTCTACACAATGGCTTCCTACTGTCAAGAGAATTTATTGCTTACATAACCAAAAATTCATCTCATCAAGCAAGATGTTGATCTTCTTGTTCGCGAATACTTCGTAAATCTTGGACGATTCTCCCATATCAAGGTTCTGCCCAAGTAGTGTTAGCCCTATTGAACAGAATTTAGACAACAGACTCGAGGAAGGTAAATATTAGGGAACAAAAGCAATAAACGAGCTAAGAAAGCAACATAGAAGAAATGACTTTAAGAACAATGGTGATTGAAACTCTGTGGGATGGAGATGGAAGTATTTTCCTGGATATTTTACAAAACCAGTGGAGTCCTATATATGATGTTGCAGCTATACTCGCCTCTAATTTGTGATCCAAACCCGAACTCTCCAGCAAACTTCGAAGTTGCTAGAATGTTTAGTGAGAATAAGCGGGACTACGGGAGTACAACAGAAAAGTTCGTGAAATTGTGGACTAGAGCTTATTGAAGTAAACGTTCTAGAATGAATCTAGAATGAGTCTAGAATGCTGAAGCAATCTGTTGTATGTGTGTGTAGAAGTATAGGGCAGTTAGTTTGTTAGCATTCTGTTACACCAGCTTACCAGCTTAGGTAATTGGTTATCACGTGTATATAAACCATGTCTTCATCAATAAAGAATCAAGAAGCTTTCTTAGGATTTCAGTATTGTTTACGCAATCTAATATGGTATCATCCGCCTTTTGATCCTGGAGATTGCTCCCCTCATGGGTGATTGTAACAGTGCTACCTTGGACTTCGGGGAAACTGCTCGTAGCAGCAAGACTTTCACACACAAGAAGATCAACATTCTGCTGGATGAAGTGAACTTCTTGTTTTGGAAACAACAAGTATTGCTCACGGTTCGCAGCCACAGGTTGGAGAGGCTGCTCAATGGAGAAGTATTGCCACCACCAGCTCGAATTGTTGATGAATCAGGTGCTAGTGTTGTGAATAAAGACTATGAAAGCTATGTTGCTCAGGACAGTGCTCTTGCATCCTGGTTTCTGTCAACGATCAGTGATCCCTTGCTGCCCCAGTTTGTAGGAGCTGAAACAGCAGCTGATGTATGGCGAATGGTTCAGAAATTCTTTGCCAATCGTTCGACTACGAGAGTGATGAGTCTGCATTGCAAACTTAGATCCATCAAGAAGGGTGATGATAGCATGAGATTCTATCTTACAAAGGTTAAAGAAGTGTTAGAATCACTTGCAGCGTGTGGGAGTGCGATCTCGGACCTTGAACAAATTGCTACCATTCTCAATGGTCTCTCAGTTGAATATCAACCATTTGTTGCTATGATTACTGCAAGCAAATATATGTTTTCAGTTGACAGTGTGAAAAAAATCTTGATGGATGCTGAATCACAATTGAGTGGTTTTCAATTACAACAATCCATGCCCATGAGTGCAAATGTGGCTACTATAAGAACAAGCTTCTCGTGAAAGTGGCAGGCCTTCAGCTCAAGTCTACAGTGGCAATGGAGATGGCAATTATAATAGGAATAACAAAACTACAGGGCGTGGTCGTCCTTGGTTGCAATGTCAGCTATGTGGAAAGAATGAACATTCGCTTGATCGCTGCTGGCATCGCTTCGATCAGACGTTTCCAGGCATATTGGCTGACAAAAATGAAGATACTGAGGCGAATCACACTGTTCTATATGAATGCAAGTCGTGCAGTGTGGTGCACATGCTCAAGAACATACGCCATCCACAAATTTTGGTCAATGGATTGTAGACTCATGGGCTACTCACCACATCACTTCTGATGCCTCAAACCTCACTACTAGCTCGGATTACACTGGACCAGGTAAGGTAGTTGTTGGTAATGGGCATAGCTTGAGCATAACTCTAACTGGTTCTTCAGCTATGGCCACCAACTCTCGTGTACTGGTTCTTAATGATTTATTGCATGTGCCCTCAGTAACCAAAAACTTCTTTCTGTGTCAAAGTTTTCTAGAGATAACGAAGTATTCTTTGAATTTCATGCGCGGACGTGTTTGTTAAGGATGAGGTGACCAAAACAGTGTTGCTAGAGGGACAAAACGTGCAGGCCTCTATCAGTTCGTAACAAATACAGAATGCTTGGAAGCTTGTCAAGTCACAATGGTAGATGATTCCAATAGTAGTAATAAAAAATATAGTATATTGCATAAGAGGCTTAGGCACCCTGCTCATTCTGTCTTGTGCAAGCTTGTAAACAAATTAGTGTAATGTTTCCTTCTAAAAATAATATGGTTGTCAATTCATTTTGTGTGGCATGTCGGTTGGGTAAGAGTCATAAACTGTAGTTTAATCAATCTCAAACGGTGTATGCAACGCTTTTTCACTTAATTTTAGTGATGTATGGGGTCCAACACACATAGCCTCCAATGATACAGTATTATGTCTCATTGATGCTTGCACGAGGAATAGTTAGGTTTACCTACTCAAAACCAAGGACCAAGTTCTGCCAACCTTCCGATTGTTCTTCAGCCTGATACAAACTCAGTTTAACACCACAGTAAAAGAAGTCCAAAGCGATTGGGGAGGCGAGTATTGATCAGTCTCAACTTGGCTCAAGACGTTAGGCGTAGCATGCCTATATACCTCCGAAAAAAATGGTATAGTCGAACGAAAACATCGACACATAATCGAGTCAGCCTTGGTTCTCATGGCTCAAGCGTCATTACCGTTTAAGTTATGGTCCTATGTTGTATGTGCTGTTGTGCATCTTATCAATCGACTACTTACAAGTGTTCTTCAAGACAAATCCCCATACAAGGTGTTGTATTCCAAGAAACCATATTATAGCTATCTTAGAGTCTTGGGTGTCGTTGCTTTCCTCATTTACGACCGTATAATGCTCACAAACTCAACTATCGATCCTCTCAGTGCGTGTTCTTAGGATATAGCACTCAGCACAAAGGCTATCAATGCATGGAATCGAATGGTCGAGTGTTTGTTTCACGCCATGTTATTTTTCATGAAGAGTTTTTTCCTTTTGCAGTGACAGGCACCAAGGCTAGATGCAAGTGTGCGTTGCATAGGAGTGGTACAAAACTCCCTATAGTTGGTGATACTCAACGTGTTTACATGGGAAGAGAACCACACGATGTTAACCCTTTGGTCAGTACTAATGAATCAGGGTCTAATTCCTTTAACAATATGAGCCTACCTGGAGATGTTGGGCAGCCTGTGGTCTCAAGAAATGATGTAGCAAATGAGGTCGAGCAACAAGATGAGAATGTGGCTATACAACTAAATTCAAGGGAGACAGGTGATTCCTCATCGAATATGGCTGATGAAGGGTCGAGTAGCAGTGATCCAAGCGATAGCGATCGGCATGATACACCACCACCAGTAACAGGTCACCACATGATAACACGCAACAAAAATGGAGTGTACAACCTATGTTGTACTCCTCAACTCTCAGTGGTGGATTTGTTTGTCAGAATAACAACAACCTAGATGAGGTTGAACCTCAAAATGTTCATGAAGCCTTCAAGAATCCGCTGTGGAAGGATGTTGTTCTTGTTGAATATGAAGCACTTCAAAAGAACGATACATAGTCGCTTGTCCCTCTTCCAAAAGAAGGTCTGTTGTAGGCTGCAGGTGGTTGTTTCGAGTCAAGCACAACACTGATGGTTCATTACGAAAATATAAAACCAGACTCGTGGCCAAAGGATTCTCACAGTGCCTGGCCATGATTTTCAAGAAACATTTAGCCCGATTGTAAAAATGTCAACCGTAAATGTTGTGTTGACAATTGCTGCTCACAATGGCTGGATTCTGAGGCAAGTAGATGTTAATAATGCCTTTTTAAATAGTAAATTACATGAAGAGGTGTTCATGGAACAACCTCAAGGCTTTGAACAATAGGCTGTAGATGGAATAAGGTTGGTGTGCAAATTACAGAAAGCGTTGAACGGGTTAAGACAAACACCAAGGAATTGGTACTCTAAGCTGAAAAACTTTTGTTGATTTGGGGTTTTAAAGCTCTCGTACAGATAACTCCTTGTTAATCAAACATAACGATAGTATTAGCACGTATGTCTTAGTCTATGTTGATGATATCATTGTTACAGGAAAAAACAATGAGGATGTTGAATGGGTTGTGAAGTTGCTATGAGAGAAGTTCTCACTCAAAGACTTGGGCATGCTTAATTTCTTTCTTGGAATCGAAGTTAAGAGCGTCGATGGTGCAGTCATCCTCAGTCAAAATAAGTATATAATGGAATTATTAGATAAGTCAGGAATGAGCAAGGCCACAACAGCTTCAACTCCTATGGTTGCATCGGTTAAACTGTCGAGCAATGGTGCATGCAGTTTATTAGAAAATGCAAAGGAATATTGCAGCTTGGTTGGGTCATTGTTATATGCTTGTCATACAAGGCCAACATAGCTTATTGTGTGAATAAGCTAGCACAGTTCATGAACGCACCATGCGAACAACACCTGGTGGCCGTCAAACATGTGCTGAGATACCTTAAGGGGACACTCGACTATGGCTTGGTTTTTTTCCAAGGAAAGAACCGTTCCAACTTGTGGCCTTTGCTGATGCTGATTGGGGAAGTAGTATTGATGATAGAAGGTCCATATCGGACACTTGTGTCTTCCTTGGTGGTAGCATGGTTCAATAGAGTTCAAAGAAATGGAAGATAGTTTCGAGGTCCACTACAGAGGCTGAGTATAGGATTCTAGCTGATGCCACATCTGATATCATTTGGCTTGAAGCTTTGCTATGTGATATGAAGGTTCGAATTCAGGCTGCATCAGTAGTGTGTAATGACAACACTAGTGCGATTGCAATGAGTGCTAACCCAATTTACCACTCTAGAACAAAGCACGTGGAGTTAGACATACACTTCGTGAGGGAACGAGTTGCTGCAGAAAGCTTCAAGTGAATTTTGTACCTTCAGAACATCAAGTGGCAGACGGGCTTACTAAGACGCTAACGAAAGATATCTTTGTTCAGTTTAGACAAAGGCTTGGTGTGCATTCGTTTGCTGAAGCCGAGAAGAGAAAAAGTAGGGGGAATATTGAAGTAAATGTTCTAGAATGAATCTAGAATGCTGAAGCAATCTGCTTAATGTGTGTGTAGAAGTATAGGGCAATTAGTTTGTTAGCGTTCTGTTACACCAGCTTAGGTAGTTGGTTATCACGTGTATATAAACCATGTCTTCATCAATAAAGAATCAAGAAGATTTCTTAAGATTTCAGTATTGTTTACACAATCTAATAGAGCTGGACTGTTGACTAAGTGCAGTGTTGGAGATTGTAAGTTGGCATCGTTCCATGAAAAATGTCGAGGGCGGTGGTGTTAGCGGAACTCCAATGACCGCTCTAGCTTCATGTTTTGGGAAGGAAGTACTATAGTCTGTTTTAGTTTGGTTGATGATTTCTTTGAATTGGGTTTGATTTTCTACTTCTCAAACAACTGTGTCAATGTAACTGTGTCAATGTCATGTGTATATGAGTTATCTATTGTCTGGTACTAATGCCGCAGGCAAAAGACGACTGTTTGCTCCTACATGCCCAAATTGGAGGAGCATTTTGTTTAATATAATATAAGATTTTTAAACAATAAAAACATATTAGAATGAACGAAAGTATTTGTTTATTCTAGAAGACTATGTCTCAATACAACAACCCTAAGCTTTTACACAGAACCAATAGCAAAACTAAATCACAAATAATTCAAAACTAATTCAGTTTACAACCCTATGCTGATGTAGCCTCATAGCAGACTAGAGTTGAGCTATCATAATTGAGAAATTGCCCAAGGTTCAAGATTATATCTAACACCCTTCCATTCTCTTTAGGTTATTATGATTAGATTTATAATTTGTTAAGAAAAGAAAAACTTATCAAAGTGTCTAAACCCGATACCTCTTTAATTTATTAAAACGTTATGTGGGTGTTCCATGTCAATTGTCGTTAATGATTTAATGGCTTAGTGAACAAAATAAAAGTTTTGCTGACAATAATTCTAATGATTTTTTATTTCGATGACTAAAGTGCAAGTATTCTAAAATTTAGTGACCAAAAGTGTAATTTACCCGTTTTAATAAAAACAAGTGCTGCCCGGTGTACCAAACAAAAGCCTAGCTAACCCAATTTGCCTCACTTATTGCACGTAGGCCACCATTTTGTATCATAATATTAGAAGAAAACTCGCATTGACTTGTGGAATTAGGTATTGTGCCAAATAATTAAATATCCAATTAGATGGTGCACTTTTAATTAAATTGATTCAATTAATGTTCCTTAGATTCCTATCTTTGGGCAAATTTGTCATCTTGGATATTGAAATTTGCTCCACTTTATATATATATATATATATATATATAAAAGTAACTAATTTATGATTACATGATTTATCTATAGTAATCCAACAATAAAAGTTGGCGGTGTCGAAAATATCCTATCCTCAATCGAACTCTCTTGACTCAATCATGTCAAGTAAGCGGCCACTCCATTATCCAATCATCGTATATGCTTAATGTTTACTTTCTAATCAGAGCGTAAACCACTTCCATCAGTGCAATCCCTTTTCATTAGAACAGTTCAACCACTTCCAAGCAATAAGTCTCCACTATAACCTCCACGTTTCGCAAATTTCATGCATGCGTGAAACATCATATACAACCCTCAACCATGAACACTTAACAAGGTCCTAAATTGCTAGATCATTTCCCATTATTCCACCAACTGCATCAACATTATCACAACGCCACTCAAATCGTCCATCGTTCTGCAAAGGTGGATGTGTTGCCCTTAAAATTTCACTTTTCATCGAGACCTACGCTCTATAACGGTCTCCCTCTCCGTAAATTCATTCTTCAAAATATATTCATTCATTTTAATTAGTATTTTTTTATATTATGAAAAAAATGTTATAAATTTAATAGAATTAGAGTATATTTGTTTTTTAATAATTATCCATAAGTTAATATGCCCCAAATTTTATGTTAAACTTTTACTTTGATAATTAAAAATAAATTATTCATAAATAATTAATATGAAAAATAGCGTATACTTCCGTTTCACGTTGTTTTTCATTTAATTTAATATCGTACTTGCATAATTTGTTGTTCTGATTGAAGGGAAAAAGGTTATATGCACTTATTTTTGCATCTTTAATTAAATTTTATTTAATTATTTTTAAGTTATTTTTTATAAATATCAATTAAATAAATAAATTTCATTATAAAATTAATTTTAATTTTATTTATTTGATAATTAGAAGATATATCTACAAGACAATTATATGGATATAAAATTCAAATTTTTAATCTAATTTTTAAAACAAAAGGGGGACATAATCTAATTTTTAAAAATATTACTTTCACTTCCCCCTACAGTTGTAGTGTCAAATTTGTCTATTAAAACAAATCAATATTTTTCTATCAATGTAAACACTTTCTCAATGAAATAAAGCAAAATCAATCGACATAATTGTTTGCAGGGCCACAGAAATGAGCAATTATTACATACATATATAGTATATATATACGGTCCATGATTCTAAGAAATTAGCATAATAATTCAACTTCAATGGAGCTCCTTCTCTCCCTCTGCCTTCTTTCTCTGCTGGCCTCCACAACTGATGGTTCAAATGTGAGTCCATTCCGTTTTTTCTCCCTTTTTCTTTGTGTAGATTAATCCAGGGATTCAAATACAACTATTATACAGTGATAGTAGTACCGTCTGGAATTATTATTGTAAAAAATAACATTTTAAAACAGAATCAGACAAATAACAATGCATCACAATCATAATTTAACAGGTAACCATTAATAGCGGGTTGTTATTCCCGTTATTATTCTATCAAGGTAAAATAAAAAAATCTAATAATCTGTTGTGACCGTAATAATATCCTTTATGTACATAAGTACAATAAATATAATATAATCGAAAATACGAGGGCAACCGTAATTTAAATCAAGAATCAAACATGTTAAAGGTGAGAATGATGATGTGCAGGACTGGCTGAACCACGGAGGAAATATACTAAACAGGAGATTTGCGGACACTGAAACCAAAATAAGCCTAAGAACAGCTTCAAGGCTACGATTGAAGTGGGAATTTTATGCAGGTGGAGATATTTCTGCAACACCAGCAATTTTTGATGGAACCCTTTATTTCCCTAGCTGGAATGGATACCTTTATGCGGTGAAAGCATTAGACGGAAGTCTTGTTTGGAAGAAAAATCTGCGACAGCTGACTGGTCTTAATTCAACAGTAGTTATATCCAACGTCGACGCCAATGCAACAGTGTCGAGAACCACTCCGGTGATTGCAGATGATTTGCTTATCATTGGACTCAGTGGACCAGCTTATGTTGTCGCAGTTCGACGATCAAATGGGCGACTTGTCTGGTTAACTCAACTCGATAAACACTACAAAGCAGTCATCACCATGTCGGGAACGTATTACAAGGGGTCGGTCTTTTCAGCTATTTACATATCATCTTCTTATGTTCCGTCTATTAATTTTTTTTGACAATTCATTATGTTCAAATTCAGACATTTCTACGTTGGCACATCTTCATTAGAGGTGACTGTCGGCATTGAACAGTGTTGTTTCTTTCGAGGAAGTTTTGTTAAACTAAATGCCCGGACTGGAAAAATCTTGTGGCGAACCTATATGCTGCCTGACAATTTCGGCCGCCTCGGGGAGTATGCCGGAGCCGCCCTTTGGGGAAGCAGCCCGTCGATCGATATCCGCCGGAACCACGTGTATATTGCCACGGGAAACCTCTACTCGGCACCTAAAAGGGTAAGAGATTGTCAGGAGAGACTAAACAATCGGACAGATGCACCTAGTAATGATGAATGTGTGGAGCCCGAAAACCACTCGGATTCAATTCTAGCTCTTGATTTGGACAGTGGAAAGATCATGTGGTTCAATCAGTTAGGGGGCTATGATGTTTGGTTTTTCGAATGCAACAACAATGTGTCGAACCCAAAGTGTCCTCCTGGTCCCAACCAAGATGCTGATTTTGCAGCAGCACCAATGATGATAACCACTTATGTTAATGGAACTAAGCGAGACCTTGCTGTTGCTGTTCAGAAAAGTGGAGTTGCTTGGGCGTTAGACCGCGACAATGGCAACCTTATATGGTCCACAGTAAGATATCTGAAATGTTTATTACATCCTTGAAACATGCTAATTACATCCTTAAATTTAACTGGTACATGGGAATGCAGCAAGCCGGACCCGGTGGTCTCTCCGGCGGAGGAATATGGGGAGCTGCCACAGATGAAAGGAGAGTCTACACCAACATTGCTAACTCTGGACGCAAAAACTTCACCTTAAAGCCATCTAAAAAGGTCACTAATGCTGGCGGATGGGTAGCATTGGATTCTAAAAATGGCAACATCCTTTGGTCGACAGCGGATCCTAGCAATGCTACAGTCAGTGGCCCTGTGACCGTGGCAAACGGAGTTCTATTAGGTGGTTCGACGTTTAAGCAAGGACCGATTTATGCAATGAGTGCAATCACCGGAAAAATCTTGTGGCCTTATAACACAGGGGCCACCATATATGGTGGCGCGTCAGTTAGCAAGGGATGTGTTTACATAGGACACGGATACAAGGTGAGTCTTGGATTCATGGATCCAGGATTCACTGCAGGAGACTCACTCTTGGCCTTTTGCGTCTCTTGATCGATCCCGGCAACACAAATTGCAAAGCATTTCTAATCTTCAATAAAGCGGATATTTAGTGTTAATTAAAATTTGGGTTAACAACAAAGATATCACATATATTGTTTTTCTTAACTTTTAGTCATTGATTTAAAAAATATAAGATATTGTCATTTTCATTTTTATATAATTAAGATATGGTCACTTCGAGTTAAATATCTTTAACAAAATTTAAATATTTTTATATAATCACACATTTGGTCCTTATTATTTATATATTCTCTTAATTTAGTCATACTTTTAATAAATTAAAATAAGTTTAATCCATCAATCGAATGATGTCACATGTCATACCACGTGTCACCATTTGGTTAGAGGATTAACTTTATTTTAATTTAATATATTTATTTTCACTAATCAAAGAGTGTCATGTGTCATCCTTTGGTTGAAAGAAAACAAAGAAAAGCACATTGGGGCAGCTCTTGTTCCCTTAAGAAACTAAACATGTATCCAACCATTAAGTCAAGACTATTGCTTGGTCTAAAGTAGACAACATGGTGTATATTTTGTATCTTAGTGTATAAATATTTAAATTCATAATATTTTATATATATTAACTTATTAAATATATTTTATTATTAACTTAATTTAAAAATATTTTAAAAATATATATTTCATATTAAAATTTATTTTAAAGTATGACTAAATTGAGAGAATATGTAAATAACAAGGATCAAATGTGTGATTATATCAACTATCACGTCACATATTCCGTTAATTGTTAACAACAATTAACCCATAATGACTACATCTTAATTAAATAAAATCGAAATTGATCATATCTTATATTTTTTGAAATCAATGACCAAAAGTGGACAAAACACAAACATAAGGTATTATCCATATAGTTAACCCTTTAAATTTTTAGATGAAATATCGTACATATCTTTACAATATTTTTAGATAAAATACTTACAATGAGGATAATTTTTATTTATTAAAGTGACAACACAAAAATTATTATAGTAAAAGTAAAATAATTATTTGAGAGAAGTTATAAATTAAACCATTAAAAGATCAGATCCTAATTGAAATTGAAAATTCATAGATTAAGGAGTAAAATGTAATTATAATAAAGAGTAAGGAGTAATAATGAGATTGTAGTTATAGATGTTGCATATGTTATGGTGTAATTTATTTTTTAAAAAATAATTGATTTCAAAAATAATTTATGATCACTTTATTTAATTAAAATATGATCACCATTGGTTAACTATCATTACCTTGGTGATATGATATTTTAATATAATCACACATTTGATCTATGTTATTTATATATTCTCTCAATTTGGTTATACTTTTAATAAATTAAAGTAAATTTAATCTTTCAATTGAATGATGTCACGTGTCTTGGAAACCCAAACATGTACTCAATCATTGAGCCAAGACTAATGCTTGATCTAAAATAGACAACATGATACATATATTTTATATCTTAGTTTATAAATACTTAATTTAAATTCATAATATTTTATATATATTAAATTTAATAAATGTTTTCTATATTAACTTATTAAATATATTTTATTATTACTTAATTTAAAAATAATTTAATCCATTTTTATTTAAAAATATATATTTTATGTTAAAATATATTTATATTAACTTATTAAATATATTTTATTATTATTTTAAAATATCTTATTTTGTTTTAATTTAAAAATATATTTTAATGATACTCGTTCGATTGGAGAATTAAATTTATTTTAATTTATTAAATGTATGATTAAATTGAGAGAATATATAAATAATCAAGGCCAAATGTGTAATTATACCAAAATATTTAACGACTGTTAACTTATGGTGATCACATCTTAGTTAAATAAGAATGAAAATGACCATATATTATGTATTTTAAGATCAATGAAGAAAAGTTGACAAAACACAAACATAAATAATCGGTCATGTAGTTAACCTTTAAAAATAATTATATTTTTAAATTGCGAGTGTGGTGTTACAATAATTCTAAAAATCACTACGTTGGGATCATAGTTATGATCTCTGACAAGCATTATTTTACTCTTCAAATAAAATCATCATCTCAAATAAATTAAATAGAAATAAGTGGTAAAGTGGAGAAAAGGGGCAATCCACGAGGACTTAGAAATTCTTGTTGTAATTTCGTGTTGATTTCAATCTAGGCAGCTGCATCAAAAATAAATAAAAGGAGGGTTGGCGAATGAGAGATAAAGGTAGGTAAATAAAGTGGAAAATAAAGAATTAAAATTGAAGTAAAATAAAAGAAAACGTAATTATAGATTTAAAACAATAATGAGAAAATCGCCTCGAGCTAGATTTGTTTCAATTTCGTTTGATCATTTAAATGGATTTTTACTCGGTATTCATGTCGATTATAGTCTACAAGGTTCAACCAATTGTAACTTGTCTTTCTCTTTGGTAACCGATCTTCTTAAGTCACTCTTTGAAAGTTGATTCTTGAGTGGACTAACCACATCTATTATCATTAGAACAAATATACTAAGTGTTGGAAAAACCCGACTTGAATTATGTTGCCTCATCGATAATCGAATATGATCTTGATTTTCCTTAGCGGACATCCGTTAAGTGTGTTAAC
Organism: Hibiscus syriacus; assembly: GCF_006381635.1. Taxonomy (NCBI): domain Eukaryota; kingdom Viridiplantae; phylum Streptophyta; class Magnoliopsida; order Malvales; family Malvaceae; genus Hibiscus; species Hibiscus syriacus. The sequence continues at coordinate 1,286,157 of NW_024063472.1, forward strand.
AGGAAGTCGAATATATCATAGATCAATCCTTCCTCCAACTATAAATAAAACATCTAGACCAACGTCGACTTTTTGAAATGACATTGTTTAATTTGGAAACTAAGGTTGATTGCAAAACTAATTAAACAGAAAATCGAAAATGTAACCCGAAGGGTCTCAAGTGCTTTTCAATTCTCACGTGTAAAATTGAGTCACTGCTAGCTCTCAACTAAAAAGAAAATTAGCTAAGCATGATATGAATCATACTTAGCAAGTTTTATAAAAACAATATAAGTAAAGAAAAAAGAAATCTTTTATAAAAAAATGAAAACAAAGTAACAAAGATAAAATTCAAGATATCTAAGCCTTACCCTAATGAGGGTATTTATACGTTTCTAAGTCCTATATATAACAAGGAATATGATCCTAAATCTCAAAGATAATATAAATGTTTTTAAAAATTAAAACTTAGAAATAATTTTCCTAAAATATCTCCTTAAATCGTACTAAGTAGGCCACTTCCAGAATCTTCCTCGTGCTAATTAACCTTCTAGAATCTGTCACATCAGACCCACGTCGTGCCCATATCTACAATCGTGATCAGAAAATAAAAAATTGAAGAATGTGCCCTTTTGCTCCCAATTCTAAAAAACAATTAATTGCATAAAGATAACTTAAACACAACCTAAATAAACAGTGATAAATTCACAAAAGGGGAGAAACTACAAGTAAAAAAGTATCAATTTAAAATGCTCATCAAATTCCCCTCAGTTGTCTCATGCTTGTCCTCAAGCATGCTTTGATCAAAGTGGTGAAAACTCAATTTACCTTTTTCCGCTTCATCTCATACCAAAGTAAATTATGCAAGCCAAATTCACAATAATTACTTGAATCAATACATCATTCAATTGAATAAACACATGTAGGATCAAGTTAAACAACATCGTAACTTCCAGTCATTCATCAATCAAAATTCAACCTAACTCAATTCCTCACAAAGATTCATTCAATCCACTCAATGTGTTTCGGGTGCAAATATGCTCAAAGTTAAAACTAAACATGAATGTCCATAAGCTTGTAACACAATCAAATCTCTGATACTTAATAGAAACAAGATGCAAATATCATTGGGTCTTAAAAAGGGTGCAATGAGGCTTAGGTAAAGGTGGGAAAGAAGGCTAGAAATAGGGTTAATAATTAAGACAAAGAGTTCTTCAAATAATCAAACCAAGTCCACGAGCAAAGCAAGATAAATGAATCAACAAAATATTTACATTAAAGTAATCAAACAACCATTTTTTTCTGATTTTTTTAATTTTTTACTGTTTCTGCTTTTTCCTAATGCTTCTGTTTTTTTCTTATTTTTTTCTGTTTTTTTCGTGGAACAAGATCACATAAATTACAATTCTTTGTTTTGATAAGGGTGGAAGAGAGGGAAAAACTAAAAGGTTTGGGTTTTAGAGATGTGGTAAAAGCAAAGAAAAGGATATAGGCTCAACATGGTTATCTAACGGAGAAGAAAATGGTAGACCTTTTTAGGTAAAAATTGGGTGAATCCTAAATCATTTCAAAGCATCAAATTCCTTTGTGTAATCTCATACATGCATCATAATACAAGTTTTAGATTTTCAATATTTAGTTCGACACACTCAAACAAGAATAAGAGCATAAAAAAAATAAAGAACATGCTCATCAAGACTCAAAATCTTACCAAAGTGTGTTAATGCATCGAGTTAGGTGAATTTCAATCAACTAAATCAAAGAATGTTACAATAAAGTCAACTTGAATTTCTACTCATGCAATTCAACTATAAAAAATGTACGGGCTCAAAATAATCACATGAACTTAAGCAATCATAACATACTAAAAATAATCGACGAAGGCTAAAAATTTCAACCAAGTTATCACTAAGTAAACCAACGTATACAATCGAACAAATCATAAGATAAGCAAGATAAAATTCAATGTAATCTTTTGCCCACAAAGTACAACAGAAATGGTAGAGAATACTCCCATGTTCATTGGTGAATTGTTCGTGTGATGAGTGCTTGATCATGCCACTGTTGCAGACAGGATGTTTGGTTAAACCACTTATGTTAAAATTTCCTACAAAACCAAAATTGGGCAGTACATCAGTATTGGAATAATAAATCATGGTTCACTGTTTACCTCATCAAAAGAATAATTTTCAGCAGTGGGCATTGTTTGTGACAGAATTGACGTTGACATCAATTGTGATGAGCCGACAATTGACAATGAATCAGAAATTTGGGAGTATGACGAAACGACGGATAATGATATCCGTAGTTAACTGGAGAGAGATAATCGTCGGTGCCTTGATTTCGCGTTTGAACCATAGTGGCTGAGCAAAGATAATGAAACAATGAGGATTGGCTTTGTAAAGGGAGACAAAACTAGCGATGATGGGGCGGGGGTGGGTGGGTTTCGTGGTGTCATGCGGCTGAGTTTGGAAAATAAAAGGAAGAAATAAAGGTTGAAGATGTGCGGTGAAAAGAAAAAAAATAAAGAAAAGGGTTTTTGTTTCTTTTAATAATCAAGTCACGTGGGGGTTTAAAATAGAAAAAGAAATTGAATTAAAATGGGAGTTGCTTAGCGGGTGAAAAACGTGTGGGGTGCAACAATTTAAAGGATGGGATGATATTGGTTGGTCAAAAAGGAATTGGTGTTTAAATTTGGTTTGAGTAGATAATATAAATACGGGATCCGAAGAGGATAAGTGGAAGAGATTTGAATGTGAAAAGGATAGGTGTGCACGTTTGAGTCTCCCAAATAGTGGCCAAATTGCTTCTTTATTGTTGCGATGAAACCAAAACTTCCATACAAAAATTAATGTCATGGACATTCATTTCAAGCTCGATCAAAATACTTGGTACTTGAAATTTCAAGAAAAATAAAAATAAATAAGTACTCGATAAAAATAAATAAATAAAAATAAATTAAAGAAACGAAAAAAATAGGTTGTTTCTCATAGAGCGCTTTTACTTAACGTAGTTAATTTGACGACCTGATTTTGACTACAGGTTTTGTTCAAAATGCTTCCTCCATTTCATGCGTATTTTCCAACTAAGATATTTCCTACGAGAACTTCTACGATCAATAAGTTCCTTCAATTTGTCCTTATAGCTTCGAACAATCTCATAAGCATTTCTTCGGATCTTTTTAGACATGGAAGCTTGTCTGAAATAGTGGCCGATAGTACATCGTTTCACCAAAAAATGATTGCTTCAAACATTTCAAAAATTGTTCCGACTCTAAGTTTGGTAACTACAAAATGGATGGAAGATTTTTAGACTTATAAAGCATTAACCAGAAATTAGAAATTGTAGAAGAAATTTATTCAAACTCCGTATTCATGTCGTTGAAATCCTCTTTTTCCAATTCTCTGCAAACATGGATAAACAGGTTAGTTTCTAAAAATTCATCTACTAACTGATCGACAATATCAATAAAATTTAAACGCCACACTATATGGGTATTTAATAGTTTTTTACACGTCAAATTCCATAGTTAAAATACCGCTTTGGACATCTACTTTAAGTGTGTCGTACTTAATAGAGGTCACCTGAGAAGAATTTTAGATCCAGTATTGTTGTTATTGAGTTAATCGATTGACGGAATCGGCCAAGAGGGGAGTGAATTGACAATTAAAATTTTGTGGAAGCTTTTGCAGAAAATTGAAAGTAATTGCACAGGGATTTAGAGTTGTTCGACTTTATCAACCAAAGTCTATGTCCACTACCTTAGCTATCCACACTAAGGATTTTCCAACAAATTCACTAATTTGTTCTTTCTTTTGAGGCCAAAGAGATAACCTTACAACTCCATCAAGAATATACCCCAATTCTTGAGAACACTCTTTTCTCAAAGAGAATATTACAAATTTGCAAACTCACAAGAAAAACCTCACAAGGCAAATATGTTTGCACAATTCTAGAACAAAGAAAGAACACTCAAGAATAAATTACAATTGAGCACAATAAGTGTTATTGAAAGCAAAATGAATATTGAATGAAAAATAGGCTTGAAATGCTCAAACTTGAGGTTTGATGCTTTCTCTTTGATTTTCTCTTGATTCTAGTTGCTTGATGTTTCTTGTTATTGATCAGTGGCTTCTAAGCTTGTTTAAATACACCTTGAACCACTTCTGAACGTTGGGGATGATTAGTGGAGTCAATAGAGCCGTTTAAGTGTGAAAACAATTAATTAAAGCAGTTGGGAGCGTCAGTGCATCGATGCATACCGATGGTGCATCAGTGTAAAATTCAAATATTTTGACCGTTGGATCCTTAGTGCATCGGTGCACTAAGAGTTCATCGATGCATCAAGTGCATTCAATGTTTCAAAATAGCCAGAGTGCATCGATGCATGGCTGGTGCATCGATGCATCAAATGTATTCGATGTTCAATTAAATTCATGGTGCATCGATGCATGGATTGGTGCATCGGTGCATCACTCTGAAAAATTGATTTTAGGCTTGATTTTGGTTCAAAATACTTTGTGAAAATTGTTTCAAAAATATATTAAGTATAAAACACAATTTTACACATTTAGTAAGATTTGAAATTGATCTTAAAAGAATTGGAGTAATAATTTGATATTCGAGTAATTAAATCGAATATACTTTTAGAAAATCATTTGTAAAATCTTAAAATTCATTTAACTTAATTTTTTTTATATCGAAACATCAAAATGTTTTCAACAATCTCCCCCCTTTTGATATAACAAAACTCTTGAGTAATTTTAAGATTTTCTTTGAAAATAAGTTTTGAAAATTACTCCAAAATACTCCCCCTTACTATAACACTTCTCCCCTTTAAAACTTTTAACACTTAACACTTCTCCCCCTTTTTGTTAAATCAAAAAGACTTAAAATCGATTTAAACAAGGTTTTGAAAAACATAGCCAATTGATTAAATATCTATATATATATAGCTTAAGTTGCTAAGATCACAATCAAAAGAGAGATTAGCCATTAGTTTCATAATCAATATTAATAATAAAATGTGAAATGGTAAATTGGTCATATTTCAACTAAAAAGTAAATGATGCATATATTGTAACAAACCAAAATATATATGAAATAAAATTTCAAATATCCATCAAACAGTCATCCAACAATCAAAGAAAGACAATCCAAAATGTTTTAACAATTTAAATTCAAGTTCAACCCAAAAACAATCAAAGCAAGATAAGTCTATTCATCCATTGAAGGATCGAGAGGAGGAGGAGGGTAATGAGCTCTCATCTCAAGCGAGAGTGCATCCAAACGATCATTCATATCTTGTTGTCGAGCTCCCAAGGTAGAGAGCTGGGACTCAATGATTGTGAATCGCGAATCCATGGACGCATACCGTAAATCAAATGTCTCCAAAAACGAACAAAAATACGGAGGCATTTGATCTTCTTGTGGAGCTGGTTCCGGTGTAGGCTCGTCATCAGGTACGTGATCATCGATGTCTTGCATAAGTTGTTGAAATTCAGGATCATTTTCATCAGCCGGAGCTTGAGGAGGAGGAGCACGAGAGGAGCTAGGAGCAGTTCGTGAGGAACTAACTCCCGGAGTTTGCTTGCCGGGTCTAAAAACCCATTGATCGGTTACCTCGTCTTGTTTCCAATCCGCTTTCTTCAAGGATGTGAGATTGATTTGATTTTGGAGTGGGATAGGATTGTCGAGAGAGACTTCTAGACCAAGTTTGATAAAGAGGTTACTAAGAAGACATCCATAAATCAATGTTTCAACATGTTTTGAAGGAACAATGTTTACAATGTCCACTAGTTGACTGAATAAAATGTGGGGCAGATTTATTTTGATTTTAGTTTTAATACAATACATCCACCATAAATCCCTAGCACGAAGTGTGGAGTACCTACCTCCGGATGGTCTAAACCACCAAGAGATCATTAAATGGAGAAAGCGATCGTGATGAGATCGTAGAGTACTAACATTGGAGTTTAGAACATAGGGATATTCCACATTTTCATTCTCATTATATACACCACTGTCATCTAACCCAAATCGGAAAGTTATAGTCTCGGGGTCAATATTAATAAATTGGCCTAAAAGATAGGATCTAATGGCTATAGTTCCACATTGAGTTTCATTTTGAATACACACAGCATTGGAATAGAAAATGCAGACCAATTGTTGATAGACGATAGGTTTAAGCTGAAACAATTTATCAAACTTCCAAGCTTTAAGAGTCGGAAGGTATTCGAAGTCAATTTTAACCATGGTTTGAAGCGAAGGAATACGCTCCTCACGAATTCTATAAGTTTGGAAAGAATTTCTGTACCTAGAGTACAATTTGTCTCTACGACGCTCAGGCATGTTAAAACAAGATCCTAATAGAGATGAAGGTGGAGGAGGAACGAGATTATGAGGTTTGTTTGAACGAGAACGACTCGATGAAGTTCTAGGGCGTTTAGGATTTGACATTGTTTAAAGGAAATCGGAATAAGGAATATCACCTGCAATTTGAAACACATGTATGCACAATCAATCCCAAAACTCAAATGAGTCCTCAATAATTCAAGGTTCTCTAAACCATATCCTAATGGGCATGTTTTGAAAAACTATTTGAAAACAATATTTGATTATAATATAGTTTTTATGACAAAAACAATTAAATCAAAAACATTTCTGATTTTCAAATTTCGAATATTTTTTTAATTTCGAAATTCAAATCAATTTTGAAAAATTATGTTTTGATGAAATTGGTTGTTAAAACTTGTTTAGAATCAACAATCAATTAATGCCCGATATAATGTACATTTTAGAACTAATTAAAACTAGTTCTAAAATAAAAAATTTGTAAAATAGAGGTTTTTAGAAAAATACCTTGAAAATTCGAATTTAGAGGGATGAGGAGTTCTTTTGCAGGATTTAATGATTGAAGCAGGTTTGAAAGTTGAAAAGCTTGAAGATTCCGACGAAAAATCGTTGATTTTGAGCAAGAATGAATATTTTTAGAGTGAGAGGGATGAATGGCTAGAGAGAATAGTTTTTAGGGTTTGAGATAAATGAGAAAAATAAGCCTTTAAAACCCCAAAACCCGACGGATGCATCGATGCATAACCCTGTGCATCGATGCATGACCATGTGCATCGATGCATATTCAAGGCGTGCATCGGTGCATCAACATGATGAATCGATGCAATTCAAAGGGATGCATCGATGCATTGTTAAGTGCATCGGTGCATGAAGCACAAAAAGTCAAAAAATCGTTTTAAATACTCAAAATGCTAAATTAATTAGCTCTAGTTGTATTGACAACTCATATATTAAAAATTAATCATGTTCAATCAATCAAATTAATATTTATTTGAACATAAAATTAATTTTCATCAAGAATCATAAACTCCCCCTAACTAATAGCAAGAATGCAATCAAAAATATTATTTTAAGCATTTTTCATTTATTCTTAAAAGTGCTAAAAATTATTTTTAAACACTAAGTGAATATAGGTCAGTTAAACCTAATTCTCTCCTAAGTGTCCAAAATCTTTCCTTATCTAAAGGTTTTGTAAAGATATCCGCTAATTGATGCAAAGTATCAACAAATTCTAGAACTACATCTTCCTTAGTGACATGGTCTCTAATGAAGTGATGTCTTATTTCAATATGCTTAGTTCTAGAGTGTTGGATGGGATTTTTAGTGAGACAAATAGCACTAGTATTGTCACACTTGATAGGAATGGTACCTACTTCAATTCCATAATCAAAAAGTTGTTGTTTCATCCATAAAACTTGTGCACAACAACTACCAGCTGAAATGTATTCAGCTTCAGTGGTAGATAATGCAACACAATTTTGTTTCTTTGAAAAGCAAGAAATCAGCATATTTCCAAGGAATTGGCAAGTACCGGAGGTGCTTTTCCTATCTAATTTGCATCCTCCATAATCCGCATCAGAAAAAGCATGCAAGCTAAAGCTAGAATCTCTAGGATACCAAAGTCCTAAACTAGGAGTGTCCTTAAGGTATATAAAGATTCTCTTGACAGCTAGTAAATGTGATTCCTTAGGCCATGATTGAAATCTAGCACATAAGCAAACACTAAACATAATGTCCGGTCTACTTACAGTTAGATAAAGAAAAGAAACAATCATTGACCTATATAATTTAACATCCACACATTTACCTCCTTCATCCAAGTCAAGCTTTATAGAAGAGCTCATTGGAGTGTCATGAGGTTTCCCATTTTCCAGTCCAAACTTCTTGAGCATATCTTTGACGTATTTAGCTTAATTGATGAAGATGTCATCTTTTCTTTGCTTGATTTGGAGTCCCAAGAAAAATGAGAGCTCCCCCATCATGCTCATTTCGAATTCGCTTTGCATTAGCTTAGAAAATTCTTGGCAAAGAACATCATTAGTAGAACTAAATATTATATCATCAACATAAATTTGAACTATTAATAAATCTTTACCTTTATGCTTTAAAAACAATGTAGTGTCAACCTTCCCTTTTGAAAAACATTTTTCAATTAAAAAATTTGACAATCTTTCATACCAAGCTCTAGGAGCATGTTTTAAACCATAAAGTGCTTTTGTCAATTTAAGAACATGTTCTGGAAATTTTGAATCTTCAAAACCTGGAGGTTGTTCCACATACACTTCTTCTTTTATAAAACCATTTAAAAATGCACTTTTAACATCCATTTGATATAGTTTAAATTCATGAAAACATGCAAATGCTAATAACATTATAATTGCTTCCATCCTAGCTACGGGAGCGTATGTTTCATCATATTATATGCCCTCTTCTTGAGTATACCCTTGAGCAACAAGTCTAGCCTTGTTTCTCACTATATTAAAACTCTCATCAAGCTTATTCCTAAATACCCATCTAGTACTTATAGCAAATTTATTACTAGGCCTTTCAACTAATGTCCATACTTTACTTCTCTCAAATTGATTTAATTCTTCTTGCATAGCCATAATCCAATGTTCACCTTTTAATGCTTCTTTGATGTTCTTAGGCTCTATGCATGAAATAAATGCAACATAATTACAAATATTTCTAAGAGAAGATCGAGTTGTTACCCCTTTGGATGGATCACCTATAATCTCACAATCCTTGACATAGTTGTACTCTCTTGGATAAGATACTTCCCTTTCTTCAATGGTTTCTCAAGAGGATCATGAGTTTCCTCATCTTTCATTTCTTCCTTTGATGATGATTCTCCAACGTCATGTCTAACGTCATTTGTATTTATAATACCTACTTCATCATTCAAAAAAGAATCCTTCCTTGGAAGAAGATTATCATCGAAAACAACATGTATAGACTCTTCTACAACCAAAGTTCTTTTATTAAATACTCGATAAGCTTTAGAATTTAAGGAATAACCTAGAAAAATTCCTTAATCACTTTTAGCATCAAATTCGCCAAGGTTTTCTTTACCGTTGTTCAAAACAAAACATTTAAATCCAAAAGGATGAAAATAGCTAATGTTAGGCTTTTTATTTTTAAAAATTTCATATGGAGTTTTTTTTAAAATTGGTCTAATCATTACTCGATTTACAACATAACAAGCAGTATTTGTGGCTTCTGCCCAAAAATATTTTGGCAAATTATTTTCACAAAGCATGGTTCTAGCCATTTCTTCAAAAGTTTGATTTTTCCTATCAACAACTCCATTTTGTTGAGGGGTTCTAGGCACTGAAAAATTATGGCTAATACCATTAGAATTACAAAACTCATTAAATCCAAGATTTTCAAATTCAGTACCATGATTACTTCTAACACTAGTGATAAAGTAACCTTTTTCATTTTGTATTACTTTTGAAAATGTGATGAAATTTTCTAATGCTTCATCTTTAGTACTTAAGAATATAACCCAAGTATATCTAGAATAGTCATCTACCAAGACAAATGCATATTGTTTTTCACCCAAGCTAGTAGTCCTAGTTGGCCCAAAAAGATCTATATGTATCAATTATAATACTCTACTAGTTGACACATCATTAATGGATTTAAAAGAAACTCGCTTTTGTTTTCCTTTAGCACAAGCATCACAAATTTTATCATTATCAAATTTAAGCTTAGGCAACCCTCGAACTAAATCACCTTGAATTAGACGTTGCAAAACACTCATACTAGCATGTCCTAGTCTCCTATGCCATAACCAACTATCATGTTCATCCTTAGTAACTAGGCACAAATTAGTCATATCAATAAAATCTAAATGCACCATGTATATGTTTCCTATTCTATGACCAACAAGCATAACCCGATTAGATGCAATGTCAACGACTTTACAACCATTAATTTCAAACATGACATTGAATCCCTTATCGCATAGTTGACTAATACTCAATAGATTATGCTTTAATCCATTCAAATATAACACATTTTTAATTTGTATGGAAGCGATATTACCTATAGTACCAATACCTTCAATGTGACCTTTTGAATTATCACCAAAAGTCACTTCTCCTCCATTTTTTGCGTTAAGCTCTATGAACCGGCTTTTGTCTCCGGTCATGTGTCTCGAGCATCCACTATCAAGGTACCATGAATTTGGATTTGTTTCTCGTGCCTTGTAGCAATGCTCATTTTCCTACAAACATAGATTAATTTCTAATTTTTGGTACCCAAATTCTTTTGGGTCCATATTAATTAGTTTCTAAAATCCTTGTCCCCTTTGGTATCGATTTATAAAGGACATCCTTATCTTTAGTAGTAATGAATTCTTTAGGAACCCATATACTCCTAACAATTTTACGATTCAAGGTTCGTTAAGGACTTTTATGATTGTAGCTTCTAAAACTTTTCTTAACAAAGTTGGATTTTGAATTCTCACATTTTTCCAAACTTTTTGTTCCAACCTTATTAAAAGAAATTTTAAGATCATCATCTTTTGATGATCATCATGAACTTTTGAAAGTAAGTTATGCAAATCAGTATTTTTCTTTTCAAAATCATTAATTTTTATTTGCAATTCTTTGATCTTACTTTCAAGCTCATTGTTGGTCTTGGATATAAGACTATTTTTGTTTTTCAATTTTGAAATATCATTTTTGTATTTTGAAAATAGAGTCTTATAATCCAAAGCCAACCCATTATAATCCTCTAATAACTCATCATAAGATAATTCATCCAAATCAAATGAGTTAGAGGTTACCTTAGAATCTTCCCCGATAGCCATCAAGCACAAGTTTGCAACTTCTTGTTCTTCTTCATTGGAACCTTCTTCATCCCTCCATGTAGCTACATGAGCCTTGTGTTTCTTTTTGGATTGACCCTTTTTCTTTAATTGTGGGTAATCATATTTGACATGCCCAGGCTTTTTGCATTTATAGCAAATGATCGGGACTTTCTCCTTCAATTCAATTTTGACGCCTTCATGACGTTTGAATTTTCTTCCTCGGTTGGGCATCATCAACTTTCTGAATCATTTGGCAAATAATGCCATTTCCTCGTCGTCATCATCATCATTTGAATCACTCTCATCTTTTGTGGATTTGAGAGCAACTCCAATGTTTTTCTTCTTCTCCTTCTCCTTTGGTGTCTCGTCAATCTTATCGAGGTCCACTTCATCTTCAAGCATCATTTCATGAGTGAGAAGGGAACCGATTAGTTCTTCAAGAGTTAAGGACGATAGATCCTTAGACTCGATGATTACCGTCTTCTTTGATTGCCATGATTTTGGAAGGGAGTAGACTAACTTCCTCACAAGCTTTTCATTTGAAATGATTTCTCCATATGATTTGAGACCATTGACAATCGTTGAAAATCTATCCGTCATAGCTTTGATATCTTCATTTGGTTTCATCCTGAAATTTTCATAGCTATGGGTTAGAATACTAATTTTAGATTTCTTTACCTCATCGGTACCTTCATGAGTGACTTGAAGTTTGTCCCATATTTCTTTGGCGGTTGTACAAGATGAAACTCTTCAGTATTCATCTGGTCCAAGAGCACAAAATATGATATGGATGGCTTTAGAGTTGAGCTGGAACATTCTTGTCTCTCATTCACTCCACAATCTTGGATGAGTGAGACCGGAGTCGTAATTTAAAGCGGAGGCCATTAATGACTTGATAATCGATGTAACTCTTCCCGAATTGACTCAAGAGGTGATTAAACCTTTAAATGAGTGAGGCTCTGATACCAATTGTTGAGTTAATCGATTGACGAAATCGGCCAAGAGGGGGGTGAATTGGCAATTAAAATTTTGTGGAAGCTTTTGCAGAAAATTGAAAGTAATTGCACAACGATTTAGAGTGGTTCGACTTTATCAACCAAAGTCTATGTCCACTACCTTAGCTATTCACACTAAGGATTTTCCAACAAATTCACTAATTTTTTCTTTCTTTTGAGGAAAAAGAGATTACCTTACAACTCCCTCAAGAATATACCCCAATTCTTGAGAACACTCTTTTCTCAAAGAGAAGATTACAAATTTGCAAACTCACAAGAAAAACCTCACAAGGCAAATATGTTTGCACAATTCTAGAACAAAGAAAGAACACTCAAGAATAAATACAATTGAGCACAATAAGTGTTCTTGAAAGAAAAATGAATATTGAATGAAAAATAGGCTTAAAATGCTAAAACGTGAGGTTTGTTGCTTTCTCTTTGATTCTCTCTTGAATCTAGTTGCTTGATATTTCTTGTTATTAATCAGTGGCTTTTAAGCTTGTTTAAATACACCTTGAATCACTTCTGAATGTTGGGGATGATTAGTGGAGTCAATAGAGCCGTTTAGTGTGAAAACAATTAATTAAAGCAGTTGGGAGCGTCAGTGCATCGATGCATACCCATGGTGCATCGGTGCATCGGTGCATCAGTGTAAAATTCAAATATTTTGACCGTTGGATCTTTAGTACATCGGTGCACTAAGAGTGCATCGATGCATCAAGTGCATTCGATGTTTCAAAATAGCCAGAGTGCATCGATGCATGGCTGGTGCATTGTTGCATCAAATGTATTAGATGTTCAATTTAATTCATGGTGCATCGATGCATGGATTGGTGCATCGGTGCATCACTCTGAAAAATTGATTTTAGGCTTGATTTTGGTTCAAAATACTTTGTGAAAATTGTTTCAAAAATATATTAAGTATAAAACACAATTTTACACATTTAGTAAAGTTTGAAATTGATCTTAAAAGACTTGGAGTAATAATTTGATATTCGAGTAATTAAATCGAATATACTTTTAGAAAATCATTTGTAAAATCTTAAAATTCATTTAACTTAATTTGTTATATCGAAACATCAAAATGTTTTCAACAGTTGTTATTATTTTCCATGCCACTTATATAAAAATAAGCAAGAAATATTAAATCATTTACCTTCACCAAAACATTTCCTAATACTCCCTCGGGGTAAATAACTAATCTATCACAGAGTTGTATTGTAACCCTCGTTTCTTTCAATGGATCAGTGGAAATCTTATCGTAGAATGAAAGTGGCATCACGTTGATAGAGGAACCTAAATCGGACATGGCACGCTTAATTCCAACGTTACCAATCTTACCAGGTGTTACAAACATACCCTGATCTTTATATTTTAGTGAAAGCCATCGTTGGAAAACTATCGATATGTTTTCACCCAGATTTACCATCTCGTTTCCTATGAGTTGTCTTCTATTTGTGTAGTGGTCCTTAAGATATTTAGCATATTTTAGAATCTTCCGAATCACCTCAAGGTGTGGAATATTTATTTTCACTTTTTAGAACATCTAAGATCTTCATCTCTTCAGCTTGCTTGTCCTGCTTCATTAATCTAGAAGGAAAAAGGAGTCAGAACTTCGTAAGTTGAAATAAAAGATGAAGATGTGTTATTACCTGAGTTAGGAAGAGGTAACATATTAGTTTCTTTATTCATCTTGTGTGGTGTGGGACTCTTCTCTGGGATCTCGGGGGAGATGACGATATTACTTCATAGGGATATTGCGCTGGCATTTTCTCTTGGATTGGCTTCAGTTTGTGACGGTAATCTAATTGGAGACTATAACCGCCCCACCGTTTGTGGCAACTAACTCATTTGCTTTTCAAGCTCTTGAAAGCGAGTCTGGGTTTGGTTTTGGAATTTCTCTTGGGATAAGGCTAATTTTCCGATAATTGGTTATTGGGAAGACTTTTATGCCAATTGAGTGGGGACGGATGGGGAATTTGATAAATCAGATTCGCTCTCTGATTGTTTCCATAACTTAGGTTCGAATGATCCCTCCATCCTAGATTAAAGGTATTGACGTATGGGTTGTAAGGCTTTTGAGGAGGTCTCATAAAATTACCAATGTCATTTACTTCAGCTTTGGACTCCTCTTATAACATTAGCCAGAAGTCTTTCGGGTGATATGGCATCGTACAAATCCCGCAAACCTTCGCTGCTCCAATTTTTCCTGAAACAAGTAAATTAACTATGTCAGTTAATTGAAACAAAACTTACTTTGTGAAGCATCAGTTGAGTTTACTTGACGAGCCAAATTGTTGTTAATTAGTCATCATTGTGAAAATTAAATTCCTTGTTGTGATTAGGGTCATGTTGATGAAAGCACCTCCATTGGCAACATCTACTATCTTCTTTTCTACCAAAAACTTTCCTTCATATAAATATTGAAGAATCGTTTGTTCGGATAGACCATGTTGCGAACAACTGACACATAACTTCTTAAACCTATACCAATAATCGTAAAGTGTCTCTCCTTCATTTTGTCGAATTCCAAAAAATGCTTCTCCTTAGCTCGCTTGCTTTCGTTGCTAGAAAATATTTGTCAAGGAAAACACACATTAAATCAACCCAAGTAGTAATGGAATTTGGTGGTAAATAAAATAACCATTCCTTAGACAATTCAGCTAAGGAAAAATGGAAAAATCTAAGCTTGATTTGATCCTCGGATACTCCCTGGGGCTTCATACTGGAGCAACCAATGTGTAATTTTGCGAGATGTTTATGCGGACTCTCACTGGGAAGACAATTATAGGTAGGAATGAGATGGATTAGTCTCATCTTGAGTTGATAAGGGGTCTTGTCGTTATCAAAAGTGATGCAAAGTGGATGTTGCATAGCGGGAGCTACAACGGCTAGCTCTTTGATTGTTCGATTTGCCATCGGTTCAACTTTTGGCATGGGCGTTGCGATTGAAGTACTTGGAGTGGTGTTAGGCACCAATTATTCATAAGATTGGGTATGGGATTGTGTCTCAGAAGTGGATTCCAATTTTGATTATTGCTTGCTTTGTTCTCATTATTGTTTCTTTTGTCGAAGTGTTTGGCCGTAAGTTTTACGAGCTCTCGCTTCGATCTCTGGGTTAAGATCTACCAAATCTTTCGGATTTTGTATGGTCATAAAATCAAAAACAAAAAATTAAATTAGTAACTTACTGAAGTTCCCCATTAATGGCGCCAATTTGATAAGCGTAGTTTTATTCGTCAAATAAAATCATCTTCTCTAATAAATTAAATATAAATAAGAAGTAAAGTGGAGAAAAGGGTCGATCCATGAGGACTTAGAAATTCCTATTTTAATTTCGTGTTGATTTCAATCCAGACAGCTACAAAAAATAAATAAAATGGGGGTTGGCGAGTAAGAGATAAATGTAGGTAAATGAAGTGGAAAATATAGAATTAAAATTGAAGTAAAATAAATGAAAATGTAAAAAGATATTTAAAACAAAAATGTGAAAATTACCTATACCTAGTGTTGTTTAAATTTCATTTGATAATCAAAATGGATTTTTTACTCTCAGATTCATATCAGTTACAGTATATAAGACCCAAACCATTGTAACTTGTATTTCTCTTTGGTAATTGGTCTTCCCAAGTCACTAAAGTCGATTCTTGAATGGACTAACTATGACTATTATCTTTAAAACAAACAAACAAATTGTTGGAAAAGCCCGACTTGGATTATGTTATCTCGTCGAGAATCGAATCTGAACTTGATTTTCCTTAGCAGACTGCTGCTAAGTATGTTCACATGAAATTGAATATGCCACAGGCCGATACTTCATCCCAACTATAATTAAAAACAACATCCAAACCAACGTTGACTTTTAGAAATAAATGCGTTTTAATTTTAAAAGTAAGGTTGATTGCCGAAATAATTAAACAGAAAATAGAGAATGTAACCTGAAGTGCTTTTCAATTATCACATGTATTAAATTGAATAAACAGGGTTTATTACTAAGGTAATGAGCAAAATCAATTTAATAAAAGTATTAGCGAGAAGACTAGCAAGGTGTATTAGGAGGTGGTGGGTGAAAATCAATTTGCTTTTCCAGTTATGGATCGTTCCTTAATAGCTAACAAAATAATAGAAGATCAAGGCCGATTTCAACAAAGCCAATGACACTGTAGATTGGGGATTTTTAGACTTTATTTTGAATAAAATGGGTTTTGGGATGAAGTGGAGAAATTGGATCTGTATGTGCATTTCTTCTGCCTCTATTGTAGTATTGGTTAATGGTTCTCTGTTAAATTGGTTTAAGATAAGTCGTGGTCTTAGTCAAGAATGTCCATTATCTCCCCTGCTTTTTAATCTAGTGGGAGGGGCTCTTAGTTGCTTGTTGAGGAAAGCTGAAGAGGTGTCATTGCTGAAAGGTGTGTATATAGGTTTAAGTGATATAATGTAACCCCCTCAGACCAATACAGTTAACCCGATTCAATCTAGGGTGTCACATTAGGGCCACCGGAAAGACCCATGGTAAAAACCTCAAAAAAATTAGAACTTTTATTAAAACTTGTAACTCATAAAATGATTTATCAGTATGCAGAAATAAAACAAATTTTCAGACTCGTATATAAAACAAAATACAATTACATGCTCCATAATTATATCTACCATACTCTGCAAACAACATCGGAAGAACTCCCTTACTGATGTCGATAGATGCACTGGTACAAATCTTTTAACTTGAAAAGGTGAGTAACAGAGTGAGATTTAGGAAGCTCAGTAATACAATACTACCAGTTGATACTACAGGACATGCAGATAAATGGAAAGCCATATAATTTCCTTATTAAATCTGACGTATACCGATTTTCAGGATAATCTGGGGTTCTACTGGTAGTTAATCAAGTAGAAGCCATGAAGATCTTAGGTCATAAACATTCATAGTACAAGGTTTTTAGGAGATTGAATATGATGTCTAGTATGTTCCATTTAAAACCAGTGAAAATATATTAATCTTTTAAAACCATAACGAAACCCTCCAACCAAACTCCATTATGCAGCTCCCTAGAACTACGTCCGTAGGGCTTACCCTAAGCACACAACAAAGGGAGCAACCTAAGATATGCCTTGGGGCCTATCCAAGGGTATCATTAGGTCCATAAGGTCTTACCAGCTCGATCAGGGCTGTGCCTCCATACTCCAGAATCCTATCCATATAAAAATCCAGTAGAAAGCAATTTTAACAGTAACTCGTAATATCTGGATCGTGATCCAGTAAATCTTATTAGTGTAACCATGAAGTAAACCCTAAAACTACCCTCAACCCGTATACCATAAGTAGTCCCATGATTAACTTAAGGGAAATGCCTTGGGGCCTGAGATCCTACCCAAGGGTCACCTTAAGTCTGTAAGGATTTAACAGCTTGATCAGAGTTGTACCTCTATACTTCAGTGTTGAAAACATTTTGATATTTCGATATAACAAATTAAGTTAAATGAATTTTAATATTTTCCAAAAAGATTTTCTAAGTATATTCGATATAATTATTCGAATATCAAAATATTACTCCAAATCTTTCAAATGTCATTTTAATCCTTACTCAAGTGTAAAATTAAGTTTTAATCTTAAAATAATTTCAAAACAATTTTACAAAATCTTTCGAACCATTTCAAAGCTAGAAATTCTAGATTCCCCCTGTTTAACGGTTGAAATATTTGAATTTTACACTTAGGGAACTGATTCCCCAAGAGGGGGTACCGATTCCCCCCACGCTCTAAGCTGTTTTATTAATTGATTTCACACTAAAATGGCTCTATTGACTCCACTAATCATCCCCAACATTCAGAATCATTTAAAGGTGTATTTAAACAAGCTTAGAAGCCATTGATCAATAACAAGAAACAACAATCAACAAGAATCAAGAGAGAATCAAAGAGAAAGCATCAAACCTCAAGTTTGAGCATTTTCAAACCTATTTCATTCAATATTCATTTTTGCTTTCAAGAACACTTATTTTGCTCAATTGTATTATTCTTGAGTGTTCTTTCTTTGTTCTAGAATTATGCAAACATCTTGCCTTGTGAGGATTTTCTTGCAAGTTTGCAAAATTTGCATTATTTTCTTTGGGAGAAAGTATTCTCAAGAATTTGGGGTATAATTCTTGAGGGTTTTGTAAGGTTACTCTTTGTCCTCAAAAGAAAGACAAATTAGTGAATTTGTGGAAAATCCTTAGTGTGGATAGCTAAGGTAGTAGACGTAGACTTTGGTTGAGAAAGTCAAACCACTCTAAATAGTTGTACAAATCTTTTCAATTTTCTGCAAAGCTTCCACCAAAATTTTTATTTGCCAATTCAACCCCCTTTTAGCCAACTCCATCGATCAATTAACTCAACAATTGGTATCAGAGCCTCACTCATTTGAAGGTTTAATCGCCTCTTGAGTCTATTCGGGAAGAGTTACATTGATTTTCAAGTCATCAATGGTCGGCGCTTCAAACTCTGACTTCGGTCTCGATTCGATGTCCGTCAACAAGCCTCCTTTATTCAATGGAGTTAACTATGTCTATTAGAAGAATAGGATGATGTATTTCATTCAAGCAAGTGACATGGGAGCATGGAACATTGTAGAAGACGGATATATCAAGCCTCTCACTCATCCAAGATTGTGGAGTGAAGGAGAGACAAGAATGTTCCAGCTCAACTCCAAAGCCATCCATATCATATTTTTTACTCTTGGACCAGATGAATATGGAAGAGTTTCATCTTGTACAACCACCAAAGAAATATGGGATAAACTACAAGTCACTCATGAAGGCACCGACGAGGTAAAAAAATCTAAAATTAGTCATCTAACACATAGCTATGAAAATTTCAGGATGAAACCAAATGAAGATATCAAAGCTGTGACGGATAGATTCTCAACGATTGTCAATGGTCTCAAATCATATGGAGAGATCATTCCAAATTAAAAGATTGTGAGGAAGTTAGTTTACTCACTTCCAAAATCGTGGTAATCCAAGAACACTGCAATCATTGAGGCTAAGAACCTAAAGTCCTTAACTCTTAAAGAGCTAATCGATTCCCTCCTCACTCATGAAATGATGCTAGAAGATGAGGTGGACCTTGATAAGATTGACGAGATACCAAAAGAGAAGGAGAAGAAGAAAAACATTAGAGTTGCTCTCAAATCCACAAAAGATGAGAGTGATTCAGATGAAGATGATGATAACGAGGAAATGACATTGTTTGCCAAACGGTTCAGAAAAATGATGAGACCTTACCGAGGAAGAAAATTCAAACGAAATGAAGGCCTAAAAAATGAACCAAAAGTGAAAGACCCTATCATTTGCTATGAATGCAAAAAGCCAGGGCATGTCAAATATGATTGCCCACAATTGAAGAGAAAGTGTCAATCAAAGAATAAGCACAAGGCTCATGTGGCTACATGGAGCGATGAAGAAGGTTCTGATGACAAGGAATAAGAAGTAGCAAACTTCTGCTTGATGGCAGTCGGGGAAGATTCTAAGGTAATCTCTAACTCATTAGATGATTTATCTTATGATGAGTTATTAGAGGAATATAATGGGTTGGCTTCGGATTATGAGAAATTGTTTTTAAAATATAAAAATGATGTTTCAAAATTGAAAAATGAAAATAAGCTCATATCCAAAACCAACAATGATTTTAAAGTAAAATTAGTGATTTGCAAATCAAACTAGAAGAGTTTGAAAAGAAAAATTTAGATTTGCAAAATTTACTTTCAAAGGTCAATGATGATCATCAAAAGAAAATTGATGATCTTAAAGCTTCTTTTGATAAAGTTGGAACAAAACGTTTTGCAAATGGAGAAAATTCAAAATCCAACTTTGTTAGAAAAAGTTTTAAAAACTACAATCATAGAGGTCCCCGAAGAACCTCTAATGGAAAAATCGTTAAAAGTATATGGGTTCCTAAATGACTCATTACTACTAAAGATAAAGATATCCTACACAAATGGATACCTAAGGGGACTAGGATTTTTTAAACTAATGAATATGGAACCAAAAGAATTTGGGTACCAAAAATTAGAAATTAATCTATGTTTATAGGAAAATGAGCATTGCTACAAGGCACGGGAAACAAATTCAAACTCATGGTACCTTGATAGTGGATGCTCAAGACAAATGACCAGAGAAAAAAGTCGGTTCATAGAGATTAACGCCAAAAATAGAGGAGAAGTGACTTTTGGTGATAATTCAAAAGGTTACATCGAAGGTATAGGTACAATAGGCAATACCTCTTCTATACAAATTAGAAATGTTTTATATGTGAATAGATTAAAGTATAATCTTTTGAGCATTAGTCAATTTTGTTATAAAGGATTCAATGTCATATTTGAAACTAATGGTTGTAAAGTTATTGACATTGCATCTAATCAGATTATGCTTGTTGGTCATAGAATAGAAAACATATACATGGTGCATTTAGACTATATAAATATGACTAATTGATGCCTAGTTTCTAAGGATGAGCATGATATTTGGTTATGGCATAGGAGACTAGGACATGCTAGTATGATTGTCTTGCAATGGTTAATTCAAGGAGATTTGGTTAAGGGGCTGCCTAAGCTAAAATTTGATAATGATAAAATCTATGATGCTTGTGCTAAAGGAAAACAAAAGTGAGTTTCTTTTAAATCCGTTAATGATGTATCAACTAGTAGAGTATTGCAATTGATCCATTTAGATCTTTTTGGGCCATCTAGAACTACTAGCTTGGGTGGAAAACAATATGTATTTGTCTTGGTAGATGACTATTCTAGATATACTTGGGTTCTATTCTTAAGTACTAAAGATGAAGCATTAGAAAAATTCATCATGTTTTCAAAAGTAATCCAAAACGAAAAAGGTTACTCTATAACTAGTGTTAGGAGTGATCATATTGAATTTGAAAATCTTGGATTTACTGAATTTTGTAATTCTAATGGTATTAGTCATAATTTTTCAGCACATAGAACCCCTCAACAAAATGGAGTTGTTGAAAGGAAAAATCGAACTTTAGAAGAAATGGCTAGAACCATGCTTTGTGAAAACAATTTTCCAAAATATTTTTGGGTAGAAGCCACAAATACTGCTTGTTATGTTATTAATCGAGTAATGATTAGGCCTATTTTGAAGAAAACTCCATATGAACTTTTTAAAAATAAAAAGCCTAACATTAGCTATTTTCATCCTTTTGGATGTAAATGTTTTGTTTTAAACAACGGTAAAGACAATCTTGGCAAATTTTATGCTAAAAGTGATGAAGGAATTTTTCTGGGTTATTCCTTAAGTTCTAAAGCTTATCGAGTATTTAATAAAAGAACTTTAGTTTTAGAAGAGTCTATACATGTTGTTTTCGATGATAATCTCCTTCCGAGGAAGGATTCTTGTTTGAATGATGATGTAGGTATTATAAATACAAATGACGTTAGACATGACGTTGGAGAACCATCATCAAAGGAAGAAACGAAAGATAAGGAAACTCATGATCCTCTCGAGAATCCAACCATTGAAGAAAGGGAAGTATCTTACCCAAGAGAGTACAACTATGTCAAGGATGGTGAAATCATAGGTGATCCATTTAAAGGAGTAACAACTCGATCTTCTCTTAGAAATATTTGTAATTATGTTGCATTTATCTCATGCATAGAGCCTAAGAATATTAAAGAAGTATTAAATGATGAACATTGTATTATGGCTATGCAAGAAGAGTTAAATCAATTTGAGAGAAGTAAAGTATGGACATTAGTTGAAAGGCCTAGTAATTAATCTACTGTAGGTACTAGATGGGTATTTAGGAATAAGCTTGATGAGAGTGGTAATATAGTGAGAAACAAGGCTAGACTTGTTGCTCAAGGGTATACTCAAGAAGAGGGCATAGACTATTAGCAATTAGAATGTTATTAGCATTTGCATGTTTTCATGAATTTAAATTATATCAAATGGATGTTAAAAGTTCATTTTTAAATGGTTTTATTAAAGAAGAAGTGTATGTGTAACAACCTCCAGGTTTTGAAGATTCAAAATTTCCGGATCATGTTTTTAAATTGACAAAAGCACTTTATGGTTTAAAACAAGCTCCTAGAGCTTGGTATAAAAGATTGTCAAACTTTTTAATTGAAAAAGGTTTTTCAAAAGGGAAGGTTGACACTACATTGTTTTTAAAGCATAAAGGTAAAAATTTATTAGTAGTTCAAATTTATGTTGATGATATAATATTTGGTTCTACTAATGAAGTTCTTTGCCAAGAATTTTCTAAGCTAATGCAAAGTGAATTCGAGATAAGCATGATGGGGGAGTTCTCATTTTTCTTGGGACTCAAAATCAAGCAAAGAAAAGATGACATCTTCATCAATCAAGCTAAATACATCAGAGATATGCTCAAAAAATTTGGACTGGAAAATGGGAAACCTCATGACACTCCAATGAGCTTTTCTACAAAGCTTGACTTGGATGAAGGAGGTAAATGTGTGGATGTTAAATGATATAGGTCAATGATTGGCTCTTTGCTCTATCTAACTGCAAGTAGACCGGACATTATGTTTAGTGTTTGCTTATGTGCTAGATTTCAATCATGCCCTAAGGAATCACATTTACTAGCTGTTAAGAGAATCTTTAGATACCTTAAGGACACTCCTAGTTTAGGACTTTGGTATCCTAGAGACTCTAGCTTTAGCTTGCATGCCTTTTCTGATGCGGATTATGGAGGATGTAAAATAGATAGGAAAAGCACCTCCGGTACTTGCCAAATCCTTGGAAATATGCTGATTTCTTGGTTTTCAAAGAAACAAAATTGTGTTGCATTATCTACTACTGAAGCCGAATACATTTCAGTTGGTAGTTGTTGTGAACAAGTTTTATGGATGAAACAACAAATTTTTTATTATGGAATTGAAGTAGGTACCATTCCTATCAAGTGTGACAATACTAGTGCTATTTGTCTCACTAAAAATCCCATCTAACACTCTAGAACTAAGCACATTAAAATAAGACATCACTTTATTAGAGACCATGTCACTAAGGAAGATGTAGTTCTAGAATTTGTTGATACTTTGCATCAATTAGCAGATATCTTTACAAAGCCTTTAGACAATGAACATTTTTGGACACTTATGAGAGAATTAGGTTTAACTAACCTATCTTCACTTAGTGCTTAAAATAATTTTAGTACTTTTAAGAATAAATGAAAAAAATGCTTATAATAGTAATTTTTATTGCATTCATTGCTTTTAGTTAGGGGGAGTTTATGATTCTTGGTGAAAATTAACTTCATGTTCAAATGTAATGTAAAGATTAATTTGATGGATTGAACATGATTAATTTTCAATATATGAGTTTCCAATACCACTAGAGAAAATTAATTTAGCATTTTGAGTGTTTAAAATCAGATTTTATCAGTTTTGGTGCAGAGGGAATCGATACACCCTTGAAGGGGAACCGATTCCCCCTTTGAAGGGGAACCGATTCCCCATGTAGGGGAACCAATTCCCCATGTAGGGGAATCGATACCCCCCTGGGGTTCTAGTTTTTAACATGGATAGAACACCCCAAACTCTCAAACCCTATATTATTCTCTCTTAGCCATTTTCCTCTCTACTCTCACCCTATCTCCATACTTCATCAAAACAATGTTTTTAATCGGAATTCTCTTCAAATATCATCTCCTAAACCTGTTGGAATCATAAAAACGTGCAAACTTCATCTAATCTCACTTAAATCCAAAATTCTTCAAGTTATTTTTCTAAAACTTCTATTTCATCAATTTTTGAACATAAAACTAGTTTTAATTAGTTCTATGTTACACTTTAGATCGGGCATTGATTGTTTAGTGTTTAGAAACTAGATTCTACAACTAATTTCATCAAAAACACAAGAATTTTTGAAAATTTTTGAAAATTTTCGAAATTTAAAAAAAATTAATTTTCAAATTGTTGTGTTTTGATTTAATTATGTTGTTATTATGAAAACTATGTCTAGATTGATTTTCAAACCCTTATTTTTCAATAGTTTTCAAAAACTTTTCCCATTAGATTTGGTTTAGAGAACCTTGAAATATTGAGGACTCAATTGAGTTTTGGGATTGATTATATTGTATACATGTGTTCTTAAAATGCAGGTTATTTCTTCCATTCCGATTACCTTAAATCATGTCTCACAAACATTCTAGACCTTCCTCTAGTCGTTCTAGTCAGCCTCCAAACTCACCTCCAAATCCTCCACCTATCCAACAAATTCCTAATCCTAATCCCGATGATCCAAACATGACCATTCGCAATTCTTTCTTCAATGAACCTGGTCGTAGACAAAATCTCTACTTTAGGTTTTGTCAATACTTTGAGTCCTAAAAAATCCGGGAAGAACGAGTCCCATCTCTTCAAGCCATGTTAGACATCAATTTTCGACATCTTCCTACTATTCAAGAGTGGAAATTTGATAAACTCTTCGAGCTTGAACCAATAGTCTACCATTAACTCATTCGTATCTTCTACTCTAATGACATTTGCATTCAAAACCGAGATAAAACCTTAACCATAGGAATCTGATTCTATCTTCTAGGACGATTCCTTCATATTGACTCGGAATACATAGCCAAAGCATTAGGATTAGATAATGACGGGTTAGACAATGAAAAACTGACAGTAGGATCTCAGTATAAACGAAGGGATAGTGTAAGTTTTTTAGATTTTCACGACCATTTTCTTCACCTTATGATCTCTTGGTGGTTTCGACCATCTGGACGCCGTTACTCTACTCTCCGAGCCTTCGATTTATTTTGGCTACATTGTGCCCAAAATAATCTCAAAATCAACCTTCCACAGATTATGTTTTCTGAACTTGTCGAAACCGTAAATCTTGTTCCTAATAAAAAATTATGTTCTTCTTTAGTTACGGTTGTATTCTTAGTAATCTGTTTAAGAAGGCTGGGCTTAGAGTTGGTCTTGATGCTTCCTTTCCCCTAAAAAATCAAATCAACCTCTTCTCTTTAACGAAATCGGGATGAAAGTTCAATGAAGAGACTGGTCTTTGGGTTCGTATTCATGAACAACCTCCGGAAGCCGATGACTCCGATGATGAGCAAGAACAGCACGAGGAACATGCTCCACCAGAGGAAAAAGCAACAGCAGAATATCAAATGCCTCCATACTTTTAATCCTTTATGGAGACATTTGATTTCCAGTATACATCCATGGATTCTCGCTTCACTTCCATAGAGTCTCATTTATCCACAATGGGAGCTCAACAATTGGAGATTCTCCGAGAGATGCGCGCGAACAACACTTCTATGAATGAACACATTAATGCACTCTCGCACGAGATGGCCGGTATGCGAGCTCATTTTCCTCCTCCCGATCCTCCTACGGATGCTTGAGTATTTTTCATGCTTTAGTACTTTGAAATAGAACATGGAGTTTATTGTTTCAACATTTTGAATGACTTTGGATTGTTTTTAATTTTGATTGTTGGATGTTTGAATTTGGTTGATCTTTTATGGATGTTTGAATTTATATTTCTATATATTTGGTTTGGTTAAATTTATTCATTATTGCATCATTTACACCATGTTAGATATATGACCAATTTCGCCATATCACATTGTTTATAAATATTGATTATGAAACTAATGGCTAAGGTTTCTCTTGATTGTGATCTTAGCAGCTTACGATATATTTATTTATAATCAATTGGCTAAATGTTTTTTCAAACACTTGTTTAAAATCTTTTAAAAGTCTTTTTGATTTAACAAAAAAGGGGGGAGAAATGTTAAAGTGTTTTTAAGGGGAGAAGTGTTAGAATAAGGGGGAGTAATTTCAAAACTTGATTTCAAAATCTTAAAATTACTAAAATGTTTTGTTATATCAAAAAAGGGGGAGATTGTTGAAAACATTTTGATATTTCGATATAAAAAATTAAGTTAAATGATTTTTAAGATTTTCCAAAGAGATTTTCTAAGTATATTCGATATAATTATTTGAAAATCAAAATATTACTCCAAATCTTTCAAATGTCATTTTTAATCCTTACTCAAGTGTAAAATTAAGTTTTAATCTTAAAATAATTTCAAACCAATTTTACAAAATATTTCGAACCATTTCAAATTCAAAAATTCCAGATTGCTCAGAGAAAACCGATTCCCCTTATTTAACGGTCGAAATATTTGAATTTTACACTAAGGGAACCGATTCCCCATGAGGGGGTACCGATTCCCCCCACGCTCTAAGTTGTTTTATTAATTAATTTCACACTAAAACGGCTCTATTGACTCCACTAATCATCCCCAACATTCAGAATCATTTGAAGGTGCATTTAAACAAGATTAGAAGCCATTGATCAACAACAAGAAACAACAATCAACAAGAATCAAAGAGAAAGCATCAAACCTCAAGTTTGAGCATTTTCAAGCCTATTTCATTCAATATTCATTTTTGCTTTCAAGAACACTTATTTTGCTCAATTGTATTATTCTCGAGTATTCTTTCTTTGTTCTAGAATTGTGCAAACATCTTGCCTTGTGAGGATTTTCTTGTAAGTTTGCAAAATTTGTATTATTTTCTTTGGGAGAGAGTGTTCTCAAGAATTTGGGGTATAATTCTTGAGGGATTTGTAAGGTTACTCTTTGTCCTCAAAAGAAAGACAAATTAGTGAATTTGTGGAAAATCCTTAGTGTGGATAGCTAAGGTAGTGAACGTAGACTTTGGTTGAGAAAGTCAAACCACTCTAAATCGTTGTGCAAATCTTTTCAATTTTCTGCAAAGCTTCCACCGAAATTTTTATTTGCCAATTCACTCCCCTCTTGGCCAACTCCATCGATCGATTAACTCAACATTCAGTCTACCCAAATAATGTCCCAATAGAACAGTTCGGGTATAACCCATGAAAACAAAAAACCATAGTTCATAAACTAGTAAATTACAAGATTCCATAAATCAGGAACAATTCATATTTTCCAGTGAAAACAGTAAACGCGATAACACATTTCAGGTACCATAGTTCATAAACCAGTAAATTCCATGATTCCATAAATCATGAATAATTCATAGTTTTCGATGAAAACCAAAATCAGATATTACATACCATGTTGTCATGGTTTATAAACCAGTAAATTAATACTTTCATTAAAACTCATTTCAAAACATATAAAAACGTCATGTAGTACATGTGGAACACAATAGAGATCCATGTATTTCCTTGAGACACTAGGTAGTTATCAGAATGGATAACATGAAACTGATGTAATTTGATCAGATTCCAGGAACTAGGTCTTATTGAAGTGACTCGATTACTAACCGATCTGATTAGACATTTAAGGTTGGTACTTCAGAATCCCACTATGATTCATGTGGATCCAGAAAGTGTTCAGGAACCTTATACAGAATAATTCTAGATTCATATTTACTGAGAGTGATTCTATTATCCAAACAATCATGGATATTCGAGAATATGCATTGAATTAACAAGATTTTAGTCCAATTGAACCAAATGGGGTATTCATAATCCTTTGCATATGAGTTAGTTGTGTTTTCATATATGACCGTCGTAATTTAAGCGGATAAGGGAGAAACGAAGATTTATGGCACTTATAATTTGTGTCGATCTATCGGATTATCGAATAACTCAAGCTGATAACTCCAGAACTAATTCCTGTCGAATGGTCAATTCAGTTCCTTTATAGGGTATTCACTCTTTAATACCAACAATTCTTGTTCATAGATCATCTTTAGAATCATCGTTGAATATATCTTAAAGAGACGAACATATAATCCCTAGATCTTTAATTCATTTCCATGTTTCAACGGTATCAGGAAATGCTGACTTACTTGATTTGTTGTTCATAACCCATAGGGATTATACATTATGTAAGTTCATCAGAGTTTCCAGACTTATCCAAATCATTTACTTAATCCTTAATCATTGAGGTTGCTAAGTTCATTTATTAGTCAAGTATATCCTGGTCATTTCGAAGTTTCCAGAGTAATTCAATAGTTTCAACGATTCAGATACGTACAATACTTCTACTCAGTTCATTTCAGAGCTGTGGGTATGAGAAATTCTAGGGTTTAGAGGTACTTTAGGTCATTTTACACTTTAGGGGTATTTTGGTCATTTTACACTTTAGGGGTATTTTGGTCATTTTACACTTTAGGGGTATTTCTATAATTCCAATATAGATCTGAAATTTAATTCGATGATTCTAAGGTTTCCGTGAATCAAGGTATGAGTTCTCAGGTCGTTTCTATTATCATAGTCATCTATATTTTGTTTTACTCTTTAAAGGTATTATCGTAATTTTATTCAACTCCGACAGTAGCATTACTTTTCTAAATTATGGTTGAAAGTATTCCAATTCCGTTAAAGATTAGAGTACTTTGCTCATTTTCTCATTGGAGGCTAATTTCACTACTAAGGAAAGTCTTGGCCCTTTTTCAGTACAAGGGTATTTTCGTAACTTATCCATAGCACTCCTTTTGGTAATTTCATATCCAAATATTTCCTACATTTAATCCTTAATGAGATTAGTCAGAAATTACACTTTCTGAGATGGATTGAGTCACTGATTTATTCATTGAACTGAGATTTTTTTCTGATCAGTATACTAGTTTCTTTTTCAAGCCGTTAGAGTCTTATACAGTGTTCCGTCCTTAATCTATTTTCCGTATGAGTCAAAAGATAGTTAACTACCCTAACGGACCAATTATTCCAATCAAACAATTACCATATATCCAAGAGTTCCAAAAATAATACATAAGGTAGTATAGTATAACCTCGATTTTTATGTCATCCCGATCGTCCATTTAAACTCCATTCAAATGCCCTCGATCTTGAAATCAAGGTCCAATAATTTCTCAAATACACAACAACAAAAATTTCATAAAAAACGGAGCTTAATTATGAAAAACAGATCGAATCGGGTGATTAATCAGTGAAAAACAGCTTACCGGATTCGAATTTAGTGAAATGGACATCAAAAACAGACTCAGGACATCGAAAAATGTCAGGATAGGTGTACCCGAAAAAAGTCAATGGCCGGTCAACGATCGATCAACGGAAAAGTTAATGGTTTGGTCCAGGTTACTCGGTTAGCTCATTCGGCTAGGTTGGCTCGGTCGGTCAGCTCGGTCCAGACCGGTCCAGACGGTTCAGACCGGTCCAACCGGTCAGCTGGTTCTCCAGGCGGTCAAATGAAGCCTACACGGAGGGGCGGCGCGTAAGGGCGCGTGCGACTGATAAGTGCTTGTTTTAGTTAACATTTTACTTTTAAATTACTCTTTAATCATTGATTTTTGTGGCTTATTTGTTTATTTTAGTTCATTTTCTGTACATGATGTATGATTCTGAAAATTGCACAAAAAGGACACAATTCTGCAGATTTTTTATTTTCCTAATCAATGATGGCTGGAATTCGGATTTGAATTAAACTCAAGTTTAGGATAATATTTAAACATTATATTTTAGTATAAATAGGTTTTTAGTATTTTAATTAAGTTTTAGGATATTATTTTTATATTTTATCTTAGTTTTAGGTATTTTAGATGAAATAGGTTTTAGTGTTTAAATTAGGATTTAGAATATTATATTATTTTTTAGGTATTTTAGTTTAAATAGTTTTAAGTTTTTAATTAGGATTTAAGATGTTTTATCTTGTTTTTAGTAATTTGAAGCCTATAAATACCCTCTAAGAGTGAGCCTAGAAACATATCTCTCTCATTTGAGAATAAAATCTTCTTTTTTCTCTCTAGCATTCTCTCTATTTTTCGCATACTTTTCTATTATGCTAAGTATGATTTTGGTTATGCTTAGCTAATTTTCTTTCAAGCCGAAGGCTAAAGCAAAGGCTCAATTCCAAACGTGAGAATTGTAAGGTACTTAAATCGCTTCAGATTTTCTCTATATTTTTTGAGCTTACTTTTCAAATCAAAACGATTTTGACATTGGTTTGGATATTGTTATGGTTAACGTTTGAAGAAGGATTTGCTTATTTAAGCATTTTCAACTTCCCGAGAACATACTTAGCAAAATTGTTTGCTAAGAGGAAACTGAGATCAGAATCAGTTAATATTGAAATAACACAATCAGAGTTGACAGCAAAGAATTGTTCTTGTAAGCTGACGTGAATCTTGAAGTAAAAATATGTTTCGATGATCCGAGGAATTTGAGATAAAGCTGAAGTTTAGGTTGCTTTTACAATAAGTTTCTCATTATCTCAATATATTTAATTTGTTTATTTAATAATTTTTCTTTTATTTAATTCATATTTTTTTTATTTTAAAAACAACTTTTAAAAATCCCTTTTTATATTTATTACTATTAATATTTATTATTATACTATATTTCCTTTTTTTTATTTTATTTTAATATATCTTTTCAACTTCATCTGAAATTTTGTCTTCTTCTAAAATCAAAAAAGAGTTTTATTTAATTAGAAACACCACAGTCCTTGTGGGTCGACCCTGCTTCTCTATACAATCTTTTCATTTTTATTTATTAAGAAGCCAAGAATTATTTTGACAGCAAAACAACAATTATCAAATTGGCGTCGTTGCCGACGATTAACGGCAAGTATTGATTTATTTTTCTAGTTTTTGATTTATGACCAAAAGAAACCCAGGTGAATTAGTAGATCTAAATCCAGAGATTAAAGCACGAGCACAAAGAATCCACACACAAAAGCTTAGAGAAAAGAGAAAAAGACAAGAAGAACAAGAACAGAAATCAGAAACAGAATCAAATATGGACTCTGAAGCAGACACGTACAACATTCCTATGGCAGAACAAACGATCCGAGAGCTAGCCACATCTCTTGTCACTCAAATGCCATTATGCATTAATTTTCCTAGTGGCGGGACTCTATTTCAATTAAAGATGGGACTCATTCATCTTCTTCCCGCTTTCCATGACTTTCCCACTGAATATCTGTATAAACACTTGTTGGAATTCCATATGGTTTGCACTAGCATGAAATAAAAGGGAGTTACCGAAGATCAAATTAATTTGAGGGCTTTCCCCCTCTCTTTAGCCAACTTGGCTAAAGATTGGTTATTTTATTTACCTCCAAATTCAGTTAATTCATGGGCTGACATGAATCGAATTTTGCTTGACAGGTTCTTTCCAAGGGATAAAGCAAGCGAGTTATGAAGGAGCATTCTTTTCATTCAACAAAAGAGAAAAGAAAGTCTTTATGACTATTGGGAGCGATTTAAAAAGCTTTGCGCATGTTATCCACAACATGGATTTAGTGAGAAAACATTACTTCAATACTTTTATGAATGCCTTTTGCCAATGGAAATGAAAATGGTGGATGCCACTAGTGGAGGAGCATTAGTCAACATGACCCCAATAACAGTAAGTGAATTGATTTCAACCATGGTAGCCAACTCTCAACAGTTTTCAAGTGAACCCAGCCGACGGATTCACGAGATAAGTACTTTTTCCCTTGAGAATTAGTTAGACAAATTAACTGAAAAAGTTAATTCATTTATTGCAAGAAAATCTGGAGCAACAAGAGCATGCGAGATATGGACAAAGCTAGACCGTCCAACGGATTGCTGCCCACTGATACAAGAAGGAGTCAATGCAAAAATCAATGCCATAGGGAACTTTCCATGTCCTCCACAAAGACAATACAATCCATAGAGTAATGCTTACAATCCAGGATGGTGAGACCACCCAAACTTTAGCTATTCTGTAAATCAAAGACCAACTTATCAACCAAGGCCTCCTCCTCAACAGCAAACGCAAAACTCACCATTGAAAGAACTCATAGGAAAGTTAGCAATTTCACAAGAAAAGCTTATTGCATCCCAGGAAAAGTTCCACAGCCGAACCGAAACACATCTTCAAGAGTTAGATAACCAAGTAAGTTGATTAGCTCATACTATGGGAAAATTGGAATCAAAAGGAAGACTACCTTCTCAAACGGAGTTAAATTCAAGAGAGAATGTTAGTGCCATCACACTCCGAAGTGGAAAGGTTATCTCACCCGAAGTTCCAGCAGAAAAAACCGCACATCATGAAGAACAAGAGGACACACCACCTTCAAAAATACATGGTACGTCTAACTCATATCTTCCTCTTTCTTCTCATGAAATCACCCACCACCATTCCCATCAAGGTTGATGAAGAATGATAAAAGAGTTGAAGAAAAGGAGATCTTAGAGGTGTTCCAAAAAGTTCAAGTCAACATACCTCTTCTTGAAGTAATTCGACAAGTACGAAGGTATGCTCGATTTTTAAAAGAACTTTTCACTACAAAGAGAAAATTAATGGGGCATGAAAAGGTAAATTTCGGAGAACATGTATATGCAATTTTTCAACGAAAACTCCCACCAAAGATGATGGATCAAGGTATGTTCGCTATACCTTGCAAAATAGGTGATTTTAAAATTAAATGTGCAATGTGTGACTGAGGAGCTTCAATCGACGTTATGCCATTATCTATTTATAAAATGATTACTAACGAGCCTTTGAAGGAAACGGGAGTAACCATACAGTTGGTTGATCGGTCCGTGATTTATCCAGTGGGAATGATGTAAAAGTCTTAGTGAAGGTCGATGTATTATTTTTTATTGTAGATTTCTTTGTCATTGACATGGAAAATGATAGGTCAGATACTTATTCCAAAGTACTCTTAGGCCGACCTTTCCTAAGCACCGCAGATACAAAGATCAATGTTAGAAGTGACATACTGACAATGGAATTTGATGGTGAGATCATTGAATTTGATGTTTACAAAACAATGAAATGCCCTGATCATGTTGAAAGAATTAATTATGCTGATGTTGTAGATCCTTGAATTGATGAATATATTGAATCTAATCTTTCCATGGATCCTGAACTTTGCCACGAAGAGGAAGAAAGAGAGTTTGAAAATATTCATGCAATTAATTCTGATTTATTTTTACCTTCCTCTAAAACTAAAATTTTATCTTCTTCTTTGCATGCACCTGAGATAGAATTGAAACAAATGCCAAAGCACTTAAAGAATGTCTTCTTTAGGAGAAAATGCTACTTCACCGGTTATTATTTTGGATAAGTTGTTAAAGCTAAAAAAGATCCAATGAATAACCTATGGGAATATCGGATTCTACAAAGAGAATAAAAGATTTATACGATCGTAGAATTTCTCATAAGGAAGTTCTTAGTTGGAAAAAGGGTATGAAGTGCAGGAAGTATTTCTCTCCAAACCTATAGTATGAATCAAGTCGTCGAGCTAACGACGTTAGACAAAAGCTCTTGATGAGAGGCAACCCATTTTGTTTTATTTTCATTTTATTTATTTCATTCCATTTATTTTATTTTTATTTTATTTTTCTCTAAACAGATCCAAATTCCACTTTGATTGGACTCCTCTTGACATGACCATGGTTGCGGTCGCCACTAGATTAGGGAGTATTCCTTTTCTCTCTCTTTTATTTTAAATTTGATATATGTTTTAGGACAACGGAATAAGTGAGGGGGAGGATAAATATGTTTTAAAATTTTCCTTGACTTGATTAATTGTTTGAAACTGAGTTATTCTAATGTTGATATGTTGGGATCGTTGGTCGCTAGTCTTGAATTTCGCTTTATACTCTTGCTTCCTTTTGGATTATGACCATGTTTTTGATCGAATTTAATTTGCATGATTGGTGATAGATATAGCTAGTGAATTGTTGTTGAGTATTGATATCTTATTCTTTCGTCGATAGAGATGAACTTGACTCAATGAATATAAACTTTTCTTGTGAGATTTGAGCCTAACGAGCATACATTTTCTTTCTTGCTCATTGTTTGACTTGTGTGTGCCAAACTAATTAGGATATTCTAGAACCTGTAATCACAATGCATATTGAGACTACATGTTGAACATAATGTTTTAATTTGATAAGGGCACCTAGGATAAACCCACTTTTCCCAAAAAACCTACCCGTTCATATATCCACTAGTAAACCACGTTTGAGCATATTTCTTTTTCTTTATTTTACACCTCATAATTAAACTCGAAGCCTTTCTTTTTATTTTTTCTCTCTTTTCACACCCTTACCGATACTTGATATCTTGTATCATTATTGTTCCACGAAAAAAAATTCAATGTTTAAAAAAAATAAAAAAAAATAAAAAAAGACCCTTTGTTCGAAAAAAACAAAAAAATGGGAAGGAAAAATCGATCTCTTCAATTGTCTTTCATCTATTCATTTTCCTTATTTTGTTCTGCATTGTGCTTCATGTTAATTCGTGGATTGTTCTTAATTATTTTGATCTCTTGTTTCGGTATTTTAAACCTTTCTTTTTGGCCTTTTTCCCTACCCTAACCTAACCCCTGTTAAACCTTGTTTAAAGACCCCTTGATTATTGCATTACGTTCATTTTTCATAGTGGAGACTTGATTGGATTCCAAGCCTATGATAATATTTTGGTTAGTTTCGGTTTGAGCAATTTCATTTACCCCAAACACTTTGAGCGGATATGTGTGAATCTTTGTGAGGTATTGAGTCATGTTTCATTGAAGTTGGCAATTAATTGTGATATCTTGCTTACTTTAAATTTTCTTGGTTTATCTTTGCTTGATTGTAACTTGAATTCGACAAATATCATGGACTTAGTTCGATTAGAAGTTTAAAGAATAAATTGAAATTGAAGATGACAACTTATGATTTTGATATGTTAATTGAGGAATGCTTGAGGATAATCATTGAATAAGTGAGGGGGAATTTGATAAGTGCTTGTTTTAGTTAATATTTTACTTTTAAATTACTCTTTAATCATTGATTTTTGTGGCTTTTTTGTTTATTTTAATTCATTTTCTGTATAGGACGTAAGATTCTGAAAATTGCACAAAAAGGACACAATTCTGCAGTTTTTTATTTTCGGAATCAATGATGGCTGGAATTCGGATTTGAATTAAACTCAAGTTTAGGATAATATTTAAACATTATATTTTAGTTTAAATAGGTTTTTATTATTTTAATTAAGTTATAGGATATTATTTTTATATTTTATCTTTGTTTTAGGTATTTTAGATGAAATAGGTTTTAGTGTTTTAATTAGGATTTAGAATATTATATTATTTTTTTAGGTATTTTAGTTTAAATAGTTTTAAGTTTTTTTAATTAGGATTTAAGATGTTTTAGCTTGTTTTTAGTAATTTGAAGG
The DNA here is from genome assembly GCF_006381635.1 of Hibiscus syriacus. NCBI lineage: Eukaryota > Viridiplantae > Streptophyta > Magnoliopsida > Malvales > Malvaceae > Hibiscus > Hibiscus syriacus. Next base: position 1,321,433 of record NW_024063472.1, read on the forward strand.
CTATAAATACCCTCTAAGGGTGAGCCTAGAAACATATCTCTCTCATTTGAGAATAAAATCTTCTTTTTTCTCTCTAGCATTCTCTCTATTTTTCGCATACTTTTCTATTATGCTAAGTATGACTTTGGTTATGTTTAGGTAATTTTCTTTCAAGCCGAAGGCTAAAGTGAAGGCTCAATTCCAAACGTGAGAATTGTAAGGTACTTAAATCACTTCGGATTTTCTCTCTATTTTCTGAGCTTACTTTTCAAATCAAAACGATTTTGACATTAGTCCGGATATTTTTATGGTTAACGTTTGAAGAAGGATTTATTTATTCAAGCATTTTCAATTTCCCGAGAACATACTTAGCAAATTTTTTTGCAAGAGGAAACTGAGATCGAAATCTGTTGTTATTGAAATAACACAATCCGAGTTGGCAGCGAAGAATTGTTCTTGTAAGCTGACGTGAATCTTGAAGTAAAAATATGTTTCAATGATCCGAGGAATTTGAGATAAAGCTAAGGTCTGAGGTTGCTTTCACAATAAGTTTCTCATTATCTCAATCTATTTAATTTGTTTATTTAATAATTTTTCTTTTATTTAATTCATATTTTTTTATTTTAAAAACAACTTTTAAAAATCCCTTTTTATATTTATTACTATTAATATTTATTATTATACTATATTTCCTTTTTTTATTTATTTTATTTTAATATATCTTTTCAACTTCATCTGAAATTTTATCTTCTTCTAAAATCAAAAAAGAGTTTTATTTAATCAGAAACACCACAGTCCTTGTGGGTCGACCGTGCTTCTCTATACAATCTTTTCATTTTTATTTATTAAGAAGCCAAGAATTATTTTGACAGCAAAACGACAATTATCAAATTGGTGTCGTTGCCGACGATTAACGGCAAGTATTGATTTATTTTTCTAGTTTTTGATTTATGACCAGAAGAAACCCAGGTGAATTAGTAGATCTAAATCCAGAGATCAAAGCACGAGCACGAAGAATCCACACACAAAAGCTTAGAGAAAAGAGAAAAAGACAAGAAGAACAAGAACAGAAATCAGAAAGAGAATCAAATACGGACTCTGAAGCAGACACGTACAACATTCCGATGGCAGAACAAACGATCCGAGAGCTAGCCACATATCTTGTCACTCAAATGCCATTATGCATTAATTTTCCTAGTGGCGGGACTCCGTTTCAATTAAAGATGGGACTCATTCATCTTCTTCCCGCTTTCCATTACTTTCCCATTGAAGATCTGTATAAACACTTGTTGGAATTCCATATGGTTTGCACTAGCATGAAACCAAAGGGAGTTACTGAAGATCAAATTAAATTGAGGGCTTTCCCTTTCTCTTTAGCCAACTTGGCTAAAGATTGGTTATTTTATTTACCTCCAAATTCAGTTAATTCATGGGCTAACATGAATCGAATTTTACTTGACAGGTTCTTTCCAAGGGATAAAGCAAGCGACTTACGAAGGAGCATTCTTTCCATTCAACTAAAGATAGAAGAAAGTCTTTATGACTACTGGGAGCGATTTAAAAAGCTTTGCGCATGTTGTCCACAATATGGATTAAGTGAGAAAACATTACTTCAATACTTTTATAAAGGCCTTTTGCCAATGGAAATGAAAATGGAGGATGCCACCAGTGGAGGAGCATTAGTCAACATTACCCAAACAACAACAAGTGAATTGATTTCAACCATGGTAGCCAACTATCAACAGTTTTCAAGTGAACCCAGCCGACGGGTTCACGAGATAAGTACTTTTTCCCTTGAGAATTAGTTAGAAAAATTAACTGAAAAAGTTAATTCACTTGTTGCAAGAAAATCTGGAGCAACAAGAGCATGCAGAATATGCACAAAGGTAGACCATCTGACAGATTGCTGCCCACTGATACAAGAAGGAGGCAATGCAGAAATCAATGCCATAGGGAACTTTCCATGTCCTCCACAAAGACAATACAATCCATACAGTAATGCTTACAATCCTGGATGGCAAGACCACCCAAACTTCAGCTATGTTGTAAATCAAAGACCAACTTATCAACCAAGGCCTCCTCCTCAACAGCAAACGCAAAACTCACCATTGGAAGAACTCATAGGAAAGTTAGCAATTTCACAAGAAAAGCTTATTGCATCCCAGGAAAAGTTCCACAGCCGAATCGAAACACATCTTCAAGAGTTAGATAACCAAGTAAGTTGATTAGCTCATACTATGGGAAAATTGGAATCAAAAGGAAGACTACCTTCTCAAACGGAGTTAAATTCGAGAGAGAATGTTAGTGCCATCACACTCCGAAGTGGAAAAATTATCTCACCCGAACTTCCAGCAGAAAAAACCGCACATCATGAAGAACAAGAGGACACACCACCTTCAGAAATACATGGTACGTCTAACTCATATCTTTCTCTTTCTTCTCATGAAATCACACCACCACCATTCCCATCAAGGTTGATGAAGAATGATAAAAGAGTTGAAGAAAAGGAGATCTTAGAGGTGTTCCAAAAAGTTCAAGTCAACATACCTCTTCTTGAAGTAATTCGACAAGTACGAAGGTATGCTCGATTTTTAAAAGAACTTTTCACTACAAAGAGAAAATTAATGGGGCATGAAAAGGTAAATTTAGGAGAACATGTATATGCAATTTTTCAACAAAAACTCCCACCAAAGATGATGGATCAAGGTATGTTTGTTATACCTTGCAAAATAGGTGATTTTAAAATTAAATGTGCAATGTGTGACTTAGGAGCTTCAATCAACGTTATGCCATTATCTATTTATAAAATGATTACTAACGAGCCTTTGAAGGAAACGGGAGTAACCATACAGTTGGTTGATCGGTCCGTGATTTATCCAGTGGGAATGATGGAAAATGTCTTAGTGAAGGTCGATGTATTGTTTTTTTACTGTAGATTTCTTTGTCATTGACATGGAAAATGATAGGTCAGATACTTATTCCAAAGTACTCTTAGGCTGACCTTTCCTAAGCACCGCACATACAAAGATCGATGTTAGAAGTGACATACTGACAATGGAATTTGATGGTGAGATCATTGAATTTGATGTTTACAAAACAATGAAATGCCCTGAACATGTTGAAAGAATTAATTATGCTGATGTTGTAGATCCTTGAATTGATGAATATATTGAATCTAATCTTTCCATGGATCCTGAACTTTGCCACGAAGAGGAAGAAAGAGAGTTTGAAAATATTCATGCAATTAATTCTGATTTATTTTTACCTTCCTCTAAAACTAAAATTTTATCTTCTTCTTTGCAGGCACCTGAGATAGAATTGAAACAAATGCCAAAGCACTTAAAGAATGTCTTCTTTAGGAGAAAATGCTACTTCACTGATTATTATTTCGGATAAGCTGTTAAAGCTAAAAAAGATCCAATGAATAACCTACGGGAATATCGGATTCTACAAACAGAAAATAAAAGAATTATACGATCGTAGAATTTCTCATAAGAAACTTCTTAGTTGGAAAAAGGGTATGAAGTGGATGAAGTATTTCTCTCTAAACCTATAGTCTGAATTAGGTCATCGAGCTAACGACGTTAGACAAAAGCTCTTGATGGGAGGCAACCCATTTCGTTTTATTTTCATTTTATTTATTTCATTCCATTTATTTTATTTTTATTTTATTTTTCTCTAAACAGATCCAAATTCCACTTTGATCGGACTCATCTCGACATAACCATGGTCGCGGTCGCCACTAGATTAGGGAGTATTCCTTTTCTCTCTCTTTTATTTTAAATTTGATATATGTTTTAGGACAACGGAATAAGTGAGGGGGAGGATAAATATGTGTCAAAATTTTCCTTGACTTGTTTAATTGTTTGAAATTGAGTTATTCTAATGTTGATATGTTGGGATCGTTGGTCGCTAGTCTTGAATTTCGCTTTATACTCTTGCTTCCTTTTGGATTATGACCATGTTTTTGATCGAATTTAATTTGCATGATTGGTGATAGATATAGCTAGTGAATTTTTGTTGAGTATTGATATCTTATGCTTTCTTCGATAGAGATGAACTTGACTCAATGAATATAAACTTTTCTTGTGAGATTTGAGCCTAACGAGCATACATTTTCTTTCTTGCTCATTGTTTGAATTGTGTGTGCCGAACTAATTAGGAAATTCTAGAACCTGTAATCACAATGCATATCGATACTACATGTTGAACATAATGTTTTAATGTGATAAGGGCACCTAGGATAAACCCACTTTTCCCAAAAAAACCTACCCGTTCATATATCCACTAGTGAACCACGTTTGAGCCTATTTCCCTTTCTTTGTTTTACACCTCATAATTAAACTCGAAGCCTTTCTTTTTATTTTTCCTCTCTTTTCACACCCTTACCGATACTTGATATCTTGTATCATTATTGTTCCACGAAAAAAAATTCAATGTTTCAAAAAAAAATTGAAAAAAAGAAGAAAAAGAAAAAAAAGACCCTTTGTTCGAAAAAAATAAAAAAAAGGAAGGAAAAATCGATCTCTTCAATTGTCTTTCATCTATTATTTTTCCTTATTTTGTTCTTCATTGTGCTTCATGTTAATTCGTGGATTGTTCTTAATTATTTTGATCTCTTGTTTCGGTATTTTAAACCTTTCTTTTCAGCCTTTTCCCTACCCTAACCTAAGCTCCGTTTCACCTTGTTTAAAGACCTCTTAATTATTGAATTATGTTCATTTTTCGTAGTGGAGACTTGATTGGATTCTAAGCCTATGATAATATTTTGGTTAGTTTCGGTTTGAGTGATTTCATTTACCCCAAACACTTTTGTGTGGATATGTGTGAATCTTTGTGAGGTATTGAGTCATGTTTCATTGAAGTTGACAATTAATTGTGATATCTTGCTTACTTTAAATTTTCTTGGTTTATCTTTGCTTGATTGTAACTTGAATTCGACAAATATCATGGACTTAGTTCGATTGGAAGTTTGAAGAATAAATTGAAATTGAAGATGACAACTTATGATTTTGATATGTTAATTGAGGAATGCTTGAGGATAATCATTGAATAATTGAGGGGGAATTTGATAAGTGTTTGTTTTAGTTAATATTTTACTTTTAAATTACTCTTTAATTATTGTTTTTTGTGGTTTATTTGTTTATTTTAATTCATTTTCTGTACAAAACGTAAGATTCGGGAAATTGTACAAAAAGGACACAATTATGCAGTTTTTTTATTTTCAGAATCAAAGCTGGCTGGAATTTGGATTTGAATTAAACTCAAGTTTAGGATAATATTTAAACATTATATTTTATCTTTGTATTTTAGTTTAAATAGGTTTTTAGTTTTTTAATTAAGTTTTAGGATATTATTTTTATATTTATCTTTGTTTTAGGTATTTTGGTTGAAATAGATTTTAGTGTTTTAATTAGGATTTAGAATATTATATTATTTTTTAGGTATTTTAGTTTAAATAGTTTTAAGTGTTTTAATTAGGATTTAAGATGTTTTGACTTATTTTTAGGAATTTGAAGGCTATAAATACCCTATAAGGGTGAACCTAGAAACATATCTCTCTCATTTGAGAATAAAATATTATTTTTTCTCTCTAGCTTTCTCTCTATTTTTCACATACTTTTCTATTATGTTAAATATGACTTTGGTTATGATTAGCTAATTTTCTTTCAAGCCGAATGCTAAAGCGAATGCTCAATTCCAAACGTGAGAATTGTAAGGTACTTAAATCGCTTCGGATTTTCTCTCTGTTTTCTGATCTTACTTTTTAAATCAAAACGATTTTGACATTGGTCCGGATATTGTTAGGGTTAACGTTTGAAGAAGGATTTACTTATTGAAGCATATTCAACTGCCTGAGAACACACTTAGCAAAATTGTTTGCTAAAAGGAAACTGAGATCGGAATCAGTTGTTATTGAAATGACACAATTCGAGTTGGCAGCGAAGAATTGTTCTTGTAAGCTGATTTGAATCTTAAAGTAAAAATTTGTTTCGATGATTCGATGAATTTGAGACAAAGCTGAAGTCCGAGGCTATTTTCACAATAAGTTTCCTTTTATCTCAATCTCTTTAACTTGTTTATTTAATTATATTTCTTTTATTTAATTCTTATTTTTATTTTGAAAACAACTTTTAAAATCCGCTTTTTATATTTATTACTATTAATATTTATTATTATATTATTTTTCCTTTATTTATTTATTTTATTTTAATATATCTTTTCAACTTCATCTGAAATTCTATCTTCTTCTAAAATCAAGAAAGAGTTTTATTAAATCAGAAACACCACAATCCCTGTGGATCGACCCTGTTTCTCTATACTACCTTTTCCTTTTTATTTATTAAGAAGCTAGGAATTATTTTGATAGTAAAACGACGATTATCAGCGGTGGTCTACGTACTCTCAAAAATTCCACAAAAATTCTTAAAATTATTTTAAGGCATTTTGAGACACTTACTAAGCTCGGTTCATAATTTTGAATAGTGGAGAGCTCGATTCTGAAACATCAGAAACTTTAACTTCCTCACCCCTTCACGTGCCGGCGACGACGGAGACAAGAAGAATACTGGTGGACTTGGAACGATGCAAGGAACACGATGGTGCGGGAAGTGTCATAAACAGATGATCGGTTCAACCTGAATCAACGAAAAACCAATAGCGATCAAGTTAAAACCGATGATACTTTCAGTTGAGATTTATGGCGAATGACATCAATTCGCGATGAGAGATTTGAGGAGTTTTGTTCATCGGTCGATAACGAACACGATGGTGGTTTCGGATCGACGAACGGTGACCGAACGATAGAGAAATCAAAGCTCAAAGAAAGGTTAACGGGGGAGGGAAATGGGGAAAAACATTCTGCAGAAAACTGATATCTCGGGGGAGGAGTTTATTTTTCAACAATTTAGAAAAATGGGTAAATTTAGGATTGGGTCCCTAAATTTTCTTCACTTCCTAAAATGATATGCCAACTTTGTGATTTTACATTTTAATCCTCAATTTCTTTTAAAATATCAATTAAATTCTAAAATTTAGCCCCTAAATTGGGGTGTGACAATTCTCTCATCCTTAAAAAAATTTCATCCTCGAATTTCATTCATGTCACAAAATTACAGAAATAAAACTTCAATCAGTTCTTCCACATCTTTAAGTAGCTTTTACAGAAGTACAAATCCTCCACTAATCCTTAACCAGTGGAGTATATATTCTTTTCAGAACTCTGCCTTATTCCAATAAAGGAATCAAAACGAAAAATATCCGTGTGAAATCAATTCAGCCTTGGTTACGAGAATAGACTCTTAGAGAAGTAGCATATCCTAATTTTATTTCCGATGTCAGGTCAGAATTTATCGATTGAGTAACTCTCACATTACTCATGAGGTACTTTACAGAATTTAGATAGACGTTACTTGTATCCATTTATGCAAAGATAGATCCTTAACGGATAAAAACTTAGGTTTCCTCGTTAGAGATAGGGACTCAACCTTGGAGTTCCGGCTCAGAGAAGTACGATTGTTGTCTAGGGGCATGTACTGATCATACATCTTTTTACATTCGACAGGCCAGTCTATTTGGAAAAAATTTGACTCAAACCTAAGATCTGATACCACTAAATGTAACCCCTTTAGACCAATACGGTTAACCCGATCCAATCTGGGGTGTCACATTAGGGTCACCGGAGCGACTCACCGTAAAATCCTCATAAAATTTAAAACTTTTATTAAAACATTAACTCATAAAATGATTTATCAGTATTCAGAAATAAAACAAATTTTCAGGCTCATATATAAAACAAAATACAATTACATGCCCCGTAGTTACATGTACCATACTCTGCAAACAACACCGGAAGAACTCCATTACTGATGTCGATAGATGCACTGGTATGATTTTTTTAACCTGAAAAGGTGAGTAACAGAGTGAGCTTTGGGAAGCTCAGTAATACAATACTACCAGTTGATGCTACATGACATGCAAATAAATGGAAAGCCATATAATTTCCTTATTGAATCTTATGTATATCGACTTTTGGGATAATCTGGAGTTTTGCTGGAAGTTCATCGAGTAGAAGTCATGAAGATATTATGTCATAGGAAACATTCATAGTATGACATTTTTAGGATATCGAATAGGATGTCTAGTGTGTTCCATTTAAAACCAGTGAAAATATATAAATATTTTAAAACCATAACGAAACCCTCCAACTAAACTCCATTATGTATTTCCCGAAAACTACGTCCGTAGGGCTTACCCTAAGCACACAGTAAAATGAGCTAACCTAAGATATGCCTTGGGGCCTATGGGCCTACCCAAGGGTATCATTAGGTTTGTAAGGTCTTACTAGTTGGATCAGGGTTGTGCCTCCATACTCTAGAATCCTATCCATATAAAAATCTAGTAGAAAGCAGTTTTAAACGTAACTCGTAATATCTGGATCGTGATCTAGTAAATCTCATCAACATAACCATGAAGTAAACCCTAAAATAGCCCTCAACCCGTATGCCATAAGTAATCCCATTATTAACTAAAGGGGAATGCCTTGGGGCCTGAGAACCTACCCAAGGGTCACATTAAGTTCTTAAGGATTTACCAGCTTGATCAGAGCTGTACCTCCATACTTCAGTCTGCCCAAATAATGTCCCAATAGAACAGTTCGGGTATAACCCGTGAAAACAAAAAACCATAGTTCATAAACCAGTAAATTCCAAGATTCCGTAAATTTGGAACAATTCATATTTTCCAGTGAAAACAAGACACCCGATAATACATTTCAGGTACCATAGTTCATAAACCAGTAAATTCCATGATTCCATAAATCATGAACAATTCATAGTTTTCGATGAAAACCAAAATCAGATATTACATACCATGTTGCCATGGTTCATAAACCAGTAAATCAATACTTCCGTTAAAACTCATTTCAAAACATATAAAATTGTCATGTAGTACATGTGGAACACACAAGAGATCTAATTATTTCCTTGAGACACTAGGTAGTTATCAGAATAGATAACATAAAACTAATGTAATTTGATCGGCTTCCTGGATCGAGGTCTTATTGAAGGTAATCTATTACTAAATGATCTAATCAAACATTTAAGGTTGATACTTTAGAATGCCACTATGATTTATGTGCATCCGGAAAGTGTTCAAGGACCTTATATAGAATATTTCTAGATTCATATTTACTGAGAGTGATTCTAGTATCCAAACAATCATGGATATTCGAGAATATGCATTGAATTAACAGGATTTTAGTCCAATTGAACCAAATGGGGTATTCATAATCCTTTGCATCTGAGTTACTTGTGTTTTCATATATGACCGTAGTGATTTGAGCGGATAAGGAAGAAACGAAGATTTATGGCACTTATAATTTGTGTCGATCTATCGGATTATCAAACAACTCGAGCTGATAGCTCCCAGAACTGATGCATGTCGAATGGTCAATTCATTTCCCTTCCAGGGTATTCACTCTTTAATACCAACAATTCTTGTTCATAGATCATCTTTAGAATCATCGTTGAATATATCTTAAAGAGACGAACATATAATCCCTAGATATTTATTTCATTTCATTATTTCAACAGTATCAAGAAATGTTGACTTACTTGATTTGTGGTTCATAACCCATAGGGATGATACATCATGTAAGTTCATCAGAGTTTCCAGACTTATCCAAATCATTTACTTAATCCTCAATCATTGAGGTTGCTAAGTTCATTTATTAGTCAAGTATATCCTGGTCACTTCGGAGTTTCTAGAGTAATTCAGTCATTTCAACGATTCAGATACGTACAATACTTCCATTATGTTCATTTCAGAGTTGTGGGTATTATAAATTCCAAGGTTTATAGGGCATTTTGGTTATTTTATACTTTAGGGGCATTTTGGTCATTTTACACTTTAGGGGTATTTCTATAATTCCAATATAGATCTGGAATTTAATTTGATGATTCCAAGGTTCCCGTGAATCAAGGTATGAGTTCTCAGGTCGTCTCTATTATCATAGTCATCCATATTTCATTTTACTCTTTAAAGGTACTATCATAATTTTGATCAACTCCGACAGTAGCATTACTTCGGTAAATTATGCTTGAAAGTATTCCAATTCCATTAAAGATCAGAGTACATTGCTCATTTGCTCACTAGAGGCTAATTTCGCCACTAAGGAAAGTCTTGGCCCTTTTTCAGTATCCATAGCGCTCCTTTCGGTAATTTCATATCCAAATATTTTCCTACATTTAATCATTAATGAGATTAGTCAGAAATTGCACTTTCTGAGATGGATTGATTCACTGATTTATTCATTGATCTGATATTTGTTTTCAAACAGTATGTTAATTTCTTTTTCAAGCCGTTAGAGTCTTATACAGTGTTCTGTCCTTAATCTATTTTCTGTATGAGTCCAAAGATAGTTAACTACCCTAACGGACCAATTATTCCAATCAAACAATTACCATCTATCCATGAGTTCCGAAAAGCATACAAAAGGTAGTAGCGTACTACCTCGATTTCTGTGCCATCCTGATCGACCATTTGAACTCCCTCAATCTTGAAATCAATGTCCAATAATTTCTCAGATACACAATAACATAAATTTCATCAAAAATGGAGCTTAATTGCAAAAAATAGATCGAATCGGGTGATTAATCAGTGAAAAACAACTTACCTGATTCAAATTTGGCGAAACGGGCCTAAAAAACAGACTCAGGACGTAGAAAAACATCAGGATAGGTTTACCCAAAAAAAGTCAACGGTCGATCAACGGCCGATCAACGGAAAAGTCAACGGTTAACGACGGTCAACGGTTCGGTCCAGGCGGTTCGGTTCGGTCTAGGCGGTTCGATCCAGGTAGCTCGGTTGGCTCGGTCGGTCGGCTAGGTCCATACTGGTTCAGCCGGTCAGCTGGTTCTCCAGGCGGTCAGATGGTTCTCCAGGCGATCAGATGAAGCCCACTCGCAAGGACGGTGAGTGGGGGCGAGTGCGGCGGTCTACGGACTCCCAAAAATTCCGATTGAGATTTACGACGAACGACCCTGATTCATGACGAGAGGTTTGAGGGTTTTTTTTTCATCGGTCGACAACGAACACGATAGTGATTTCGGATCGACGAACGGTGGCCGGACGGTGGAGAAATCGAAGCTCAAATGAGGGTCAACGTGGGAGGGAAATAGGGAAAAACATTCTGTAGAAAACTAATATCTCGGGGGAGGAGGATTTTATTTTTCAACACTTAAGAAAAATGGATAAATTTAGGATTAGGTTCTTGAATTTCCTATATTTCCTAAAATGGTATTCCAACTTTGCGATTTTACATTTTAATCCTCAATTTCTTCTAAAATATCAATTAAATTCAATACTTTATAAATTCTAAAATTTAGCCCCTAAATTGGGGTGTGACATATAAGCATTTCCCATGTTTAGTTTGCAGATGATTTGATCATATTTTTTTGATGTGAAGCTTAAATAAGTGGTTAATATGAAAAGAATTCTCCGTATTTTTGATGTGGTGTCTGGTCTGAAACTCAATCTCCAGAAATCTAATCTTTATGTGATTAATGTTGACGAAGGCCACCTATCTCGTTGGGCTGAATGTATTAAATGTGGTCATGATAGGTTTCCTACAAAATATTTGGGTATGCTCTTAGGTCCCTCAAGAAATTCGATTGATCTTTGGAAGCCTGTGGTGGATAAATTCTTATCAAGACTTGATTGCTGGAAAGGGAAGTTATTATCTTTTGGTGCTCTGTTAATATTGGCTAAATTAGTTCTTGCCAACTTACCGACTTATTATTTATCATTGTACCAGATGCTTGCGTCTGTAGCTTCTAAGCTGAATAAACTAATGACTAATTTTATTTGGGGAGCGAACATGGAAAGAACAATTCACTAGGTTAAATGGGACAACATATATAAAACCAAAGAATTTGGCAGCCTGGGCATCTTTGACATAAGGCTGAGAAATCGATCCTTACTTAATAAGTGTGTCTGGAGGTTTGGGAGGGAGCTGGAGAACTTATGGCGTAATATTATTATTGCCAAATATGGATATGATTGTTTGCCTTTGTGCCAAAACTTCTGCATCCCAGGAAAATATCTTGTATTTAGAAGAATATCACCAATCTCTTAGCTGTCAATGAACCTTTTTTTGATTAGGAATTAGATTTGTGGGATAATTTCTTAAATACAATTAACAGAGCTGTGTCGGCTCAACATTTAGAGGATTGTTTGGTCTGGATTAACAATACATCGGAGCAAAATACCCCGAGCAATTTCTGTCGTTCTATGTCAGTGTTGAATTGTCAAGATATCTCTTAGAATTTGCACCTCTGATTTTTATTCATTCAAAAGATCATATCATGCTTCACGTTTTCAGCAGCTTATATAGCAGCTTTACAAACCCTTAAACCTCCTCAACAGAATTCTGTTACACAATTAGTAATACCATTCTTGTAACTAACAGCCTCTAGAATCATCTTTAACCATCCTATACACACGCACGCACAGGAGCTTCTATGGGACTGCTATATCATATGCAGCAACTTTCAACATTCTCCCTACTTCTTCTCGTCTTCAGCAATCAACCAAACTTTTAGCTTATTCTTTCCTTTTATTTTTATTTTATCTTGTGAATAATTACATTTTATTTTCTTTTGCATGGACCCACTAGTACTGCAGCCGTACATTAGAGTGTTTACCAAGGAGGAAAAAGACAAAGCAATGAAAAAAAGGAAATATTTTTTTATTCTTTCTTTATTTACTTTATTTTATTTCCAAATTTTTTATTTGTCTTTTCACATCTCTTTTATTACTTACAGTTACATTTTCACCTACCCATTTACCCCATCCACTCATTTTCTCTTAATCGTCTACTCACTTCATCTCTCCCATTATTTCTTTTAGTTTTTTTTTATCTTTTTCATATCTCATTTTCCTCCATAGCCGACTCCATTGAAGCCAAACAAAGTTCTTAACTTTTCTTCATTTCACTTTCAAATTGACACAAAATGGTATGAACGAGACCTACCCTCAATAGTTTGTTGACGACGCGACAAAGCAAAGATTTCAAACTTTAAAAGCCGTAAGCTTTTTTTTTGAGTTGGATTTCATTTTCATTGATGAACAAGATGGAGGTTTTGGACCAGACATAATAGATAAGGTCGAACCCCACAAGTTGCACAAGTTTGCGAGGCACCCTGGTTCTGTGAATGCATCGTTGGTGAAAGAGTTCTATGCGAATATTTCCAAACTGAACCAACATGCAGTTTAAGTTTGAGGTAAATACATTCGATTCACACCGTCTTCCATTAATAGGTATTTTTATTTGCAGGGTGTTGAAGATCAACATGTAAAATTTGAGAAAGATGTCGACAATGCCACATACGATGGAGTCTTGGAGGATTTATTTTTTCAAACACGACTTGGAATGACTGACAGACTAGTCGTTACTCTGTAAATCGTGGACGTCTCCAACCACGTGCAAAGCTTTTGAACCATTTCATGAAGCACAAGCTTATTCCAACTCCCCAAATCACAATGGTATCTCTCCTCTGGTTAATGCTTTTACATTTTATTATTGTTACACATTCTATTGATGTGGGTAAAATTATTATTGCAAGTGCACAAATGCTTGGGTAAGAAAGCTAGTGCTTTGGTTTTTCCAAATCTTATTACTGCTTTGTGTCAAAAGAAAAAAGTATGTGAGAGTTCTTTTGATGAAGTTTTGTCTGGTGTTTCGGGTATAACTAGGGCTAGATTACCATTACTTTTGGGTTTGGAGAACCCAAAGTCTAAGGCAACTAATAATGAAGAGTCTGTGGATGATACACCATCCAATGTCGAGGTAAGAATGCTTGCTCTCGAAGAAGCTATCCATCATAAATAGACTCATTTTCATTTTTTACATTGTGATATAAGAAATTTCTTTGGTTATGTTAAGCACAGGGATATTATGGTGGAAGCCATATTTCAAGAAATGCTTCCACACATTGAACAGAATTTCTCGTAGTTCTCCGATGAAATTATGCCAGCATTTAATACTGATGCATCTCTTGAGCCCGATGATGTTAACCCTTCTGCTGATTAGCTGATTACAGAATCCCCACAGTCTCCGTCTCTGGACTCCCCGATGATACCAGCTGAAAAAACCCTCAATCCCATTCCTACACCTGAACCATCTCTCGCTCATCGAAGCAGTTATCGCACAAAGACCTCGACCAAATGTGTTAATATTCCCATTATTATTCAACTTCTTCTGATTCCATTCCTGCACCACTCCGCAAGAGGACAAGACGAGGAGCTACTAGCACCTCCACTGCAACAGCACCACCAAAAAAATTAGGTACCTCCCTTTGTATTCATTTTTCATTTCATAGAATGGCATTTAGTTTTATTTCTTAATTAGTTCTCTTTAAGTATTGAGGACAATGCTTCCATTAAGTTTGGGGGAGGTAGTGTTCTTTGTAGAACATTTGCATGATAGTATTAGCATAACAATATGTCATGGCATCAATAAATGGTAGGACAGTTAAATGAAATGTTTTGGTGATAAACAATGATAATGAACCTTTAGGCAAGAAATTGAATGTAAATGATTGTTGAGAATAAAAGAACTGACTTTAGAGCTTGATGCTTTGTGAATTATTTATGAAGGAACTCTGGTTAGCTTTGAAATTGAAAATTGGTATTGTGCTGAAATTATAACTCAATGAGAACTCCCTTATATCTGAAATTGTGAATAAATACTTCGGCATAGCTGTAGAGGGACACTCCTTTTTGTCATGGCAGTTCCTGGAACTTTCTTTAATAAATGGCAGTCATGTGCATATGAGTGTATGAAATCAGTCACAGAATGACTCTACTTGACTAGCTTGGGGTGGAAAGTATGCTCCCTTTCACCTAGAGTGTGGGATGGTAGGTGTGATGAGCTAACTCTCCTCATTGCAGTATTATAAAAAATATTAAGTAAAAAGGAAGTAAAAATATACTAAATGAATAAGTGATGTTGGAGCAAAACTAGGTAACTCAATTAGAAATTGCTTAAAGTTGTTAATTATAGATTGGATACAATGCACACACACACATCCACAAAGAATCTTAACCTAGGTATTAGTACTTGAATACTTGATATGTCTAGCATGTTGGAGCCTACTTTTTCTTAGGGTTGAAATTTAATTTTTGTTGTAACTATCTTGCTATTAAAAATTGCCATGACATTCTGTTTGTGTTAATTGATAATCATTGCTTTAGGAAAAGCAATAACTTAAGTTTGAGGGTGTGATAACTCCCTAAAAAGGCTACGTTCAATGCGTTTTTCACTTAAGTTATTGTTTGTTCATTTTAGATGCATGTAGATGCATATCATTGCATTTGTGTTGGTTGTGTTAGTTTATGTTGTTAAGGTATTGTATGAGGAGGAATGTGTGGTTTTTAGTGATGTGCATGAAAACAACAAGAAAATGGGTGAGCTAGAAAGGAAAGTCGTGGCATCACATGTTGCTGGAGCAGATAGAAATGCCTTGGCATTTCTGGCGCAGCAAAAGACAAAAAGATATTGTTACAAATTAAAAGTTGGCTTGGCACGTTTCTGATGGTTATAACCGCTTACTGGGGACCACTGCCACCTGTGAGGATAGACATCATTCCTAAAGAGTGAATCAAAGGGTATAATGGGTATTTGTATTTTGGAGTGCTAAATCCCATGAATACCCTTAGATATGTTTATTATTTAATACACCTCACATGAGAGAGGAAAGAAGGTTACACACTCACACTCGACAGCTTGAATTTCTTCATCTTCACCATCATTTTCTTCCCTCCATCTTCTTGATGGTGTTCCTCCATTGGTGAAGCTCAAGGGAGTGGTGAGCTAGGCGTTCAAGATGAGCTAGCGAGCTAAGGCAGTGTGTGGTGGCTGAAGGGAGCTCCGACAGTGAGCGTCGAAGGCTTATTCCTCCTTCCCCTTTGTTGTTATTTATCATTTGATTTGTGTTGTTGGAACAAATGATTTTTATGAATTTTTTTATGGATGATTTGAAACCGATCATGAACTAATCTTATTTGTTGAGGTTTATTTTATGGATGCTTGATTTTGTTTTAATGGCAGATTGAAGTTTATCTTTTGCATTTACTTGTTTTGCTTATGAAGGTTTCATCTTCTAAGTTTGTAGGAGGCATAAGAGTGTCCATTACTTAGATGAAGGCTAGTTGTTCGAGAGAAACTTAGTCATTAATGCTTGGAGTATTCGAGAAAAATAGAAGTAAGATCCACATAAGTAATGGGGTTTAATAGTTTACTTAAGCTTAAACCCGACATAGTAGTACTATATCGTAATCCCTTAGTGCTTGAGAGATCTAAGATATGATTTCAATGACTAAAAGGGATAGTTTTTATCGATAGTGTAGACTTTCATAGTTGAGACTGAGAGGAGATGTCGTGGCATTCTATTCTATTAGGTTCCTTTGACTAGAGATAGCGGGAGCACTTTCAGCAAACTCTGTCGAGCAAGTGAAGCTTAGATAGATTAAATCTGCTAGAGAGATAAGTTTTAGCATCCTTAAATCATTCCCCATCACTCATTCCTAAAGTAGTTTCCCTTGTGAGGATTGTCGAGTCATTTCATTTATTTGATGTGTTTACCATTTTGTGTTGCCTTGGTACTATTATTATTTTTACCTTATAATTTGCTCTGTTGCCACTACATTTACATCTATTTTGCCTCAACATTACCATTTACTGCCACATCATACCATCATTCCATCCCCACCAATATCTATTGCCTTGACATCCATCATTAGCCATTACTAAATATACTTAGATAGAGTAGTATTTTGCTTTGGTTAAACTTTGTAATTTCGACCAATCCCTTTGGATACGATACTCACTCATCACTTTATTACTTGTTCGATTGTGTATACTTGCACATATTTCACGTCCTTATTTAGTACTCACAAAATGTGAACAAAAGGTATTAGAAGTAAGATCCCCATTGATATGGGTATGGAAGCAAATGGCGGATGGAGGGCTACTGGTTCCCCTACCTAGATGCCTTCGAATGCAAGAACAGAAATTACTGCCAATATCATCACTGAAAAGGACATAATATACATGAGTGTTCCGCCTTCAGAGGTTTGGTTCATCGGCTAATGGATGACAAATAGCTGGATTTTTATGGGAAAAAACCCCATAAATGGATGTGTGTTCAATTAGAGATTCATCGGGGAAGTGGTACAATGATAGTCACCCTTTGGTGATCACACCCACAGTAAAAACGATAGAGAATGAGCTCACTAAGGTAGTTATCATAGCTCTAAGCCCATTCACTTACAAAGATATCAAGCAAGAGCCTTGGAAATATGACTATAAGGTGGAAACTATCAATGATATGGGCCATTTCACTAGGAATGGGAGATGTTATTCGCAAAAGTATGGTCCACTTACGAGGATGGTTAAAACTTTTAAAGGAGATGAACTGGTGATTAACGAACCCATAAAAGAGGATAAAGCTATAGAATTCTTGAAGTTCCTAAAACATAGCGAATACAGCATTGTGGAACAGCTAAACAAGCTACCAACGTGTATTTCAATGTTATCACTATTGTTAAGCTTAGAGTCACATCAGGAAGCACTACTGAAGGTGTTTAACCAAACATATATACCCAAGGAAATACCCATCAATAAGTTGAAACGGTTAGTCAACAACATACAGACAGATAATCTCATATCCTTCTCAGAAGATGAAATTTTGCTAGGGGAAGAGGAAAAGTCAGGGTGTCACACATTACAACTCATTGCAAGGGGCATGCCCTACCTAGTGTACTAATTGATAATGGCTATGCGCTAACTGTGATGCCTCCAGCCACACTTAAGAGGCTACCCATAGATAACTACACATATGAGGGTATGTAAAAATATGGTTCGAGCATTTGACGGAACAAAGAAAGAGGTGATCGGTAAAATTAAAATTTCATTGACCATCGGACCAGTCACCTACAATATAGAATTTCTGGTCATAGACATCATTCCATCATATAAATGCCTTATCAAAAGACCCTGGATACATCAAGCAGGAACAGAACATTGCACGCTCCACCAAAAAATAAAATTCGTTATTGATTGGGCCCTTGTGATTATCAATGTTGAGAAAGATATTGTGGCAAGTGTAACCACCGATTCCCCTTATATTAAGATGGAAAATACGTTATGGAATGCTCATTCCACTCTTTGGAATTCATCAATGCCATTCTCGTGGAAAAAATAAATAAAGTCCCAGACCCAGGTTATCAAATTGCACAAAAATGGAAGTCGTGCTAACCCTTGGAAGAGGTGCCAAAAGAGGAAAAGGATTTGGAAAATTCCTGCAAGAAAGAGTTGATCGAATCTACCCTACCATGAAAACAGATCGCTTTGGTCTTGGTTACCAACCAAGGAATCAACAGAGGAGGAAGGAGATCCAAAAAGGGTAAGAAAGTATAAGGGCAAGGCTAGCCTACGATAAAGTCCAATGGAAACCAATGATTTTTCCCCCACTCTATAAAACTTTCATATCAAGAGGATAAAAATTTAAGAATGATGTAATGGAGGTCCCCCTGCCTTGGAAGATTCTCTGGAAAATCTGAGCGTTAATGTCATAACTGAGGATGGTGCAAGAGAGGTTGGTCGATCTAGAGTCTATCTATCACCACAAGGATCCATACTAAACAATTGGACTGTTGAATAATTAAATATGTTTTTCAAAAGTTTTCCAGAGTGATACTCAAAACTTTCCCTGTTTGCTCATGCCCGGAGTAATAGGAGATCTCTTGTAAAAAGGGTTGTTTAAAATATTTTTATTTAATTTCAATAAAGGATGCATTCCCACTTTTGCACATGAAAAGCACGTTTTCCATCCGTTCTTTATTTCTTTATGCATGTACATATATTATTCGTTCATATCCTTTATGTGAGGTAGTTTCTCTCTCTCTCTCTTATTCTCTCTCTCTCTCTCTCACATACATATATATTTCTTTTCCTTCGCTTCTCTTCAGGTCACTAGATATTAATGACATAGATGACTATTATTTTGACCTAAAGATTGATTTCAAGTAATCTGTGTGTCTAGTGGAAATCAATGAGTGTGACGATGAAGAAGGATGCGACTTACCTCTCGAGTTGCTGAAAATGATGGAAAAGGAAGATAAACAAATCATGTCTCATGAAGAAAAAATTGAAGTTTTGAATCCAGGATCGAAGGAGAATAAGAAAGAAGTCAAAATCGACATGACCCTCTCTACAGAAGCACGACAAAGTCTAGTCAAACTTCTATGGGAATACAAGGATGTGTTTGCATGATTCTATCAAGATATGTCGGGACTAGACATGGTAGTACACAAGTTATCAATCAAACCACAATGCAAACTAGTACAATAAAATTAAGGCAAAGTGGGTGGCAAATATAGTACCCGTACCAAAGAAAGATGAAAAGGTGTGCATGTGTGTCGACTACAGGGACCTTAATAAAGCAAGTCCTAAAGACAACTTCCCTCTTCTACACATAAACACTTTGGTGGACAACAAGGTCGAGAGTATGTTGTTCTCATTTATGGACAACTTCTCCGGATATAACCAGATCAAGATGCATCTAGAGGATATGGAAAACCCACCTTTGTCACCATGCGGTGGACTTTTTGAGACAAGACGATGACATTCAAATTAAAACGCAGGGGCAGCATATCAAAGAGCCATGGTTACTTTGTTCAATGACATGATGTACTAGGAAATAGAGATGTATAGATGAAATGGTTATCAAAGCCAAAACGGAAAAAGAACACATTGAATTCTCAAAAAATTGTTCCAAAGATTGAGGAAATTCTAATCGAAACTTAATTCGAACAAGTGCACTTTTGGGGTTATATCCGAAAAATTACTAGGCTTTGTTATCAGCAAAATAAGAATCAAAATCGATCCAGACAAGGTCAAATCAATACAAAACTTGCCACCCCTATGTACGCAAAAGACAGGACGAGGCTTTTTGGAAATATTAAACTATACAGCCTGATTCATTTCGTAGTTAACTAACAAGTGAGATCCAAATTTCCATTGCTCAGGAAGAACAACCCTATGGTATGGGGTATTCCTTTGAGATGGTAAAGGAGTATCTATTAAATACTCTCATCCTAATGTTACCAACTCAAGGCAAACCTCTATTCTTGTACATTTATATATTTGAAAACTCGATGGGATGTGTACTAGGACAACACGATGAAACTGGAAAGAAACAGACGTCATTTACTATTTAAGCAAGAAATTTATAGACTGTGAGGCTAGATATCCATCGACTAAAAAGGTTTGTTACGCTTTGGTCTGGGCTACTCGAAGAGTTAGATAATATATGTTGTACCACACCATATGGCTAATTTCTAGGTTAGAGTCATTAAAGTATATGATGGGTATACCTGCTCTCTCAGGAAGGCTAGCTCGTTAGCAAATGTTGCTATCATAGTTTGACATTCAACATGTAAACAAAAAGTCCATAAATGGAAGTGTCATAACTAACTTCTTGGCTAGTAGAGCTTCAGAAGACTATGAACCCTTGAACTATGATTTTC
The DNA here is from genome assembly GCF_006381635.1 of Hibiscus syriacus. Classification (NCBI taxonomy): domain Eukaryota; kingdom Viridiplantae; phylum Streptophyta; class Magnoliopsida; order Malvales; family Malvaceae; genus Hibiscus; species Hibiscus syriacus. Next base: position 1,342,004 of record NW_024063472.1, read on the forward strand.
TAGATGAAAACCTTATGGCCATAACCATGGAAGAAGCCATTACTTCAACTTTCTAGTATTGGACAATGAATTTTGACGGTGCATCTAATGTTTTGGGATATGGAATTGGGGCAATTATGGTTTCGCCCAAAGGAGATCACTACCATTCATGAGTAGACTAAACTTTGACTGCACAAACAATATGGCGGAATACAAGACTTGCATCTTAGGACTTCGAGGTGACATTGGGAAGAAAATAAAAATGTTGAAGGTATATGGAGATTCTACCCTAGTGATCTGCTAAATCCATGGAAAGTGGGAAACAAAAGACTACAAGTTGATATAATATCAAAAACTCATTTTGGAGTTAATCGAAGTTGGACCCACTATCTATAAATAGATAGGAATCACAAGTATCAAGGAGATAAAGATAGAAGGGTAATACCACAAGTGTAGAATACTTGATAAGTCGATATAGTTCTTAAAACAACTTTGAAGAGAGAAAATCTCACAAGTATATTAATATGAAAAATGTATGACTTACAAATGCCAATGCATTAACTATTTATAGTTTTCAAAGGGTTTTGGATGAATAAGCATGTAACTCTTTGGAATACATTATTTTAATGAAAATACATGAGTTTCAATGAATGTGCATGCTTTTGGATAAATGAAAAGGAGTTGGTTCGACCTAATTGATGAATGGACATGTCCTTGGATGAAAATGATGTGTTGGTTCAATTTTGAAGCCATTTGAATGCCTAGGCCAAATAAGTATGACCCCTTGGATGCTTGCCTCATATCCCTTCATGATTTACACATCTTTTGAGCAAAAACTATTCACCAAAGTTACACCTCTTGAAGTGGAGACTCGTCATGAATAATCACCCTGATGAAAGGTCACAACGCTTGGAGGTAACCCTTCATGAAAAAGTATGTTGTAGGATGGATGAGCTAAAGGTGAGTTGTCCATAGGTGCATAGAAGCATGAAGAAGTGTTTGGCAGCTCTTTGTGAAAAGGCACGTCCCGAAAAAGCACCTATTCAGAAAAAACACACACATTGTGAAAAATTGACTTTTTGTAGAAAACATGTCATTTGATGGAGGATTGCATCCGTTATTCTCCCCGGTTGATTTGAGTAGTCTAGCTAGTTCAAGTCTTCATCTCAATCCAGCTGTGAGCTCAAGTCCAACTGACAAATTTTCCTAGCTTCCATAGAATTGTCCTAGATTGATTCCACTAGCTTTGAGTTTCATCTTGCTTAATTCAGTTGTCCTCCTCATGGCCGAATGTACCTACACAAACCACAAAAGATAAGTAAATAAATGATATAATAAGCTTACAACATATAATGAATTCCTAAGTATGGATTAAATATAATCATACAATATAAGAATGATATGTATAACCTAAGGTAATGAATGCATACCAAACATATAATAACATAATATAAATATGTGGACCATATGCATGATTATCATATGGCATAGCATTCATAATATAAGATGAATGAAAACATGTAATATAATATCCTAAGAAATGGAATCTAATCATGGCATAAATGTGAATGATATGGATGACATTATATTCTAAGCTTATAATAAGATATGAATGGAAAGGTATGAACAAATAGAATGCATAAATGATATAGAATAAATTAAAGAATGAAGAAACTCCCTTCATGACAAACGTCCAAGGTATGTGAAGTATATGTGAAATGATGTGGCTAGTTAGGATCACATCATTATTCTTATTATGTAGAAGGAACAAATCCTATATTGATCAATCATATTCTACTACGTGGATCATGACATATCCAACATTCGTCTTTATGATACAACAATTATAGTAAACGTTTGTCTACATCAATATATACTCATGATGTTAGGTTAATGATGAACTCAAATCTAAAGATCATACATATTACTATGAGTGATGTTGTGACTATTACATGATAATCTAAGAAACACATTTAGAGTAGGTCAACATATGTATTATTCTCTAACACATACTCATATATTAATTTTATATTCATATGTAAATAATAATATTTTGTCATCAATAAAATACACATTAGTCTATTAATATATTATTATTATCTAAGTCCAGAATAATATTTGACTAAGAGCCTTTTTTTAAGAATAATGATATTAATTTTAGGAATATATTATAAAATATTTTATTTATATGTATAGTAAAAAACTAAAATAATATTGAAATGACCTATATCAATGAAGAGATAAAAGTAAATAAATTATTAAAATAATCCTATAATTGATTTTTGACCTACTCTATCTAACAAAAACAACATAAATTATGTCTCCCATCTTCTCCATCAATAATATGTATTATTTATGTATAACGAAGTAATATAATTATAAAATAACACAATTATGCTCATATACTATATCCTGCAATTATAAAAAAATATTATATATTATTTATGACTAATGAAATGCATATAAACTTTATTATAAAAATTACATGTATTTATCAACATTACGAGTATGCTTAACAACTTGTGTATTTTATAAAAAGAAAAAACAAATTGTACATTTAATTTGTATATTTATGTTTTGATTTTTTTATTAATTTATAAATCAAATACACATATTTTAAAACCAACCAAAACTCATTACTAAGGGTGAGAAAATGTCGATTAAAAAAAAGTTAACCGATTGAACAGAGCTAATTGGGTCAAATTGATTACATTAAGTTGATTTTGAGCTTGTTGAAGAGATCTGTTAATTTTTTAAAAGTATTTATATTTTAATTTAAACTCAAATCTAAATATATTAATTAAAATTCAAATCCACTCTTTACAACGAAACAAAAATAAATATTATACAAATATTATTTAAATCGAAGCACAAATTCAAAATATAATCTTATTTTATCTAAATTCAGAAACATTAAATTTGTAAAAGTAACCCAAATCCAATAAAAAAATCCAATAAAAGTAACCCAAATATAACCTTATTACAGTTCTCTTTTAAATTTATTTCACATTATAATTTAGATTTAATATTTATTTGAGAGGACCAGAAACTGAGGCATTACAAAGATTATATTTCAATTGAAAAAAAAATAAAAGATTAAGAAGTAAAAGGATATATAATAAAGAGTGAGGAGCAATGTAGGGATGTAAAATCAAGTAATCGTTCAAGTTTCAGTCGAATCCTGTCAGGCCAGGTAAAATCGATTACAGGTTCTGTCATGTCATTTTGATGGTTAGACTCAGATCAAGCCGGGTTCAGGTTAAATCAGTTCGGGTCATTTTCATGTTGATTTGACATCAGATTCAATTTAGTTTCAGGTTGGGTTAATTTTATTTCGGATCGATGTCAGTTTAGGTCAAAATGGTTCAGGTGTGGAACAGTTAAAAACCAGGTTAATTTATGTTCGGATGGACTTTAGTCAGATCTCGTTCAGATCGGGTCACATCATTGGCAGATAAAATTCAGGTTGGATTTTTACCGAATACGAATTGACTTAAGGTCGGGTCATTTTTTATTTTTGAATTAATTATTTTTCGCCTTTCGTGAACGTTGAATTGGAATTTGTAATTGTATATGATTTAGAGTAAATTACTAAAAATATAAATAATTATGGATCAAATTTAAAATGTGAGGTTGAAATTAATATAAAAAAGTACTAAATTATACCCATTTAAAAAGTTATGGGTCAATTACAAAAGTAAAAAATAAGTAATAAATATGGGCCAATTTCATATGCAAATATATTTTTAAGGACTAAACTGAATAAATATAAAATTACAAATAAAAATTTAAATAAATTAAACAACACAAGGGGATCAAATCAAAATAATTGTAAAATGTGAAAAAATATGTAAAATGGACTAAATTGCATTCATTTCAAAAGTTGAGAAAAAATTGAAACAATTATAATATATATATATATAAACTATATAGATTATAAATAGTTTATATTCATAAACTATATAATTTATACATAGTATATATAACTTATAATTATACATAGTATATATAAAAATATAAACTATGTAGTTTATATATAAATTATATATATATTAAATATATAAACTATATATAATTATATTAATACGTATAAACTATATAGTTTATACATAGTAGTATATAAACTATATATAAACCATATATACTATATATAAACTATATATATAAACTAAATAAATTATATAGTTTATATATATAAACTAATAAATTATATAAACTATATATAAACTGTATAGTTTATATTTATATACTATATATAATTATAAATTATATATACTATGTATAGATTATATAGTTTATTAATATAAACTATATATAAACCATATATACTATATGTAAACTGTAAGGTATGGCTCATAAATATACCGGTAAAGAGGACAGGGGATGGAGCGGAGTGAGCGAAGCGAGGACGTAAGCACATTGCCGAACCTCGTTAAAATTATTGTGTTCTTTCGTTTACTTTGCCCGATTTATCAACAATTGGTATCAGATGTCAGGAGCAAAATTCGAAGTCGCAAAATTAGATGGTCTGGGCAACTTCGGATTATGGCAAACGAGGGTGAAGGATCTGTTGGCGCAGCAGGGGATCCTGAAGGATTTGCGACCTACAAAGCCGGCGTCGATAGAGGAGGAAGATTGGGAAGAATTGCAACAACGAGCGGCAGGAACCATACAATTATGCTTGGCGGATGAGGTTATGTATCACGTCATGCATCTATCGTCTCCAGACGAAATTTGGAGGAAGTTGGAAAGTCAATTTATGTCCAAATCCTTAACGACAAAACTGTATCTAAAGCAGCGGCTGTATGGGCTGAAGATGCAGGACGATCATGATTTGGCGCAACACGTGAATGTCTTCAATCAAATCGTTTCTGATTTGGCTCGGCTTGATGTAAAAATTGAGGATGAAGACAGAGCGATGATTTTGTTTGTGTTCGTTGCCTCCCTCTTACGAACACATAGTGACTACTCTTACATATGGGAAAGAGACTATCAACATTGAGGAGATTACTGTAGCCTTGTTGGCTCACAACCAGCGGAAGTAGAATGCAGGGAAAACTCTCAAGCCGATAGCTTATATGTCAAGGGTAATCGAGACCGTGGACGGAAGCCAGAGAAGGCAGGGTCTGGCAAGCGGAATTCCAGATCCAAATCTAGGGATAAGAAAATAATTCACTGTTACAAGTGTAAGGAGGCGGGACATATAAAGCGAGACTGTCCGAAGTTGAAAAAGCAGACTGATGAGAAGCGTGATGTTTCATCCAAGTCTGTGAACGTGGTCGAGGATGACAATTCTGATTGCAGTGAGGGTGATATGCTTTCTATTTCAACGACTCAATTGACGGATGCGTGGATTCTTGATTCTGCATGTTCTTATCACATCACGCTAAATAGGGAATGGTTTTCGACATACAGGTCGATTAATTCTGGTTCTGTTTATTTGGGTGATGATCGATGTTGCAATATTGTTGGTATTGGTGATGTCAGAATTAAGATGTATGATGGCTCTGTTCGGATGTTAAGTGGTATTCGACATATCCCAGATTTGAAGAAGAATTTGATTTCTTTCGGCACTTTGCACAAGAATGGTTTTATCCCTAAGGCTGATGAGGATAGGGAAACCATTCGGATTGTTAAAGGTGCTTTTGACTGTGATGAAAGGAAAGATGACTGCAAGAAATATTTATAGATTGTTAGGGAGTACCGTTGCAGGTGGAGTTCATTCTGTTGAGTCCTGTGATGATACTACAAAACTGTGGCATATGCATCTTGCTCATCTTAGTGAACGTGGTATGACAGAATTACACAAAAAAAATCTGTTGCATGGCATCAAAAGTTGTAAGCTCGATTTTTGCAAGTATTGTGTTCTTGGTAAACGGACTAAAGTCCGTTTGAAGACTACGAGGCACACAACTCAAGGGATTCTTGATTATGTGCATTCTGATGTATGGGGGCCTTCCACGACATCGTCTTTGGGTGGATCTAGGTATTATGTTACTTTTATTGATGATTTTTCACGGAAAGTTTGGGTGTATTTTTTGAAACAGAAATATGAAGTTTTTGAGAAGTTCAAGCTGTGGAAAGCTGAGGTAGAAAACCAAACAGGACGAAAAATCAAGTGTTTGCGGTCTGACAATGGTATGGAGTACACAGATTCATAATTTTTACACTTCTGTAAGGAGCACGAGATTAAGAGACATTTTACAGTGCGCAAGACACCACAACAGAATGGTGTTGCGGAACGGATGAACAGGTCGTTAATAAAAGAGCCAAATGTTTGCGGTTGAATTCGGGGCTTCCCAAACACTTCTGGGCCGAGGCTGTTAACATGGCGTGTTATCTTATCAACTGATCGCCAAGGGCATCATTGGCTGGGAAAGTTGCAGAAGAGGTATGGACTGGTCATGATGTTAGTTTTGATAAACTTACGGAGTTTTGGTTGTTCTGCTTATGTGCATGTACCTGCTGATGAGAGATCCAAACTTGATGCAAAATCGAAGGATTGCATTTTTCTGGGTTACAAGAAAGGTGTCAAAGGATTCAAGTTCTGGGATCCAGTTGCGAAGAAAATTGTGATCAGTAGAGATGTTGTTTTTGATGAACAATCCATGTTGCAACAAAAGAAAGACACGACAGTGGTGGATTTCGAGCAGTTTCCAGTTGAGAAACCAGAAACTTCTCAACCGACTTCTGGTGGTTCCACTACGAATGATTTGCAGGATTATAGTCTCGCCAGAGATAGGGTGAGACGGACGAATATAAAGCCTCCGAGTAGATTGGGTTTTGAATACTTGGTCTCTTTTGGACTTATTGTTAGCAGTGATGATCCGGTTAATTTTCATGATGCTGTTACTAGTTAGGAAAACGACAAGTGGATGGCAGCCATGGTTGAGGAGATAGAGTCTTTGAATCACAATCGTACATGGGAGTTGGTTCGCCTTCCTGAGGGTAAAAAGCCGATTGGTTGCAAATGGGTGTATAAGAAGAAACCAACAGTAACAGAAAAAGAGGGGGATAAGTTCAAGTTCAAGGCTCGTTTGGTAGCAGCAGAAAGGAGTTGATTATGATGAAATTTTTTTCTCCTGTGGTTAGGCACACTTCAATCCGAGCAGTACTTGCATTGGTGGCCAGTTGGGATTGCATTTAGAGCAGATGGATGTTAAAACTGCTTTTTGCATGGTGATTTAGAGGAGCAGATCTCATGCGACAACCTGAAGGTTTCACTCAACCTGGAAACGAGCATTTAGTTTGCAGATTGAAGAAATCTTTGTACGGGTTGAAACAGTCTCCGAGACAATGGTATAAACGGTTTGATTCCTATATGATCAGATTGGCTACACCGATGTGAGTATGATTGTTGTGTCTATGTTAGAGCCTTGATGATGGTTCTTTTATTTTTCTATTACTGTATTTTGATGATATGTTGATTGCTGCGAAGAACATGGATGATGTTATCGGTTTGAAAACTTTATTGAGTCAGGATTTGATATGAAAGATTTAGGTGCTGCAAAGAAAATTCTTGGAAGGAAATTTGCAGGGACAGAGACCAAGGAGACTGTGGCTATCTCAACGGGGTTATGTTGAAAAATTCTAGAAAGGTTTGCGATGAGCAGCGCAAAACCAGTTAGCACTCTATTGGCGAACCACTTTAAGCTCTCATCAGAACAGTTCCCTAAGACAGATAAGGAAGCTAAAGATATGGCAAATGTTCCGTATTCTAATGCTATTGGCTGCTTGATGTATGCAATGGTATGTACTCGTCTTGATTTAGCTCATGTTGTTAGTCAAGTTTGTAAGTACATGTCTAAACCTGGTAAGCAACATTGGGAAGCAGTCAAGTGGATCTTTCGATACTTAAAAGGTACTGTGGGACATGGAATTGTTTTTGGTAGTCAACGAGATAATCCTTTGGTTGTAGGATATGTGGATTCAGACTATGCAGGTGACTTGGATAATAGAAGATCTACGACAGGGTATATTTTTACTCTTGGTGGAGGACCTATTTGTTGGAAGTCTACTGTTCAATTTGTAGTGGCACTATCTACAACTGAAGCTGAGTACATGGCAGCGGCTGAAGCTGCAAAAGAAGCTTTATGGCTCACTGGTTTAGTGAAGGAGTTGGGTGTTCAGCAAGGTGGAGTTCAGCTGCTTTGCGACAATCAAAGTGCTATTCACTTAGCTAAGAATCAGGTATATCGTGCTAGAACTAAGCACATTGATGTACGTTTTCACAAGATCAGAGAGTTGGTTGCATCTGAAGAGATTTTGTTTCAGAAGATACACACTGATGAGAATGCCGCTGATATGTTCACCAAGCCAGTTACGACAGACAAGTTCAAGCATTGCTTGGACTTGTTAAATGTTTCAAGTTGTTAAAGAACTAAGGTAACCCAACCCACATTGAATGTTTCTTAAGGGGCAGGATATTCGCCAAGGTGGAGATTTGTAAGGTATGGCTCATAGATATACCGGTAAAGAGGACATGGGATGGAGCGGAGTGAGCGAAGCGAACGCAGCGAACATCAACTGTCCTTACAAAGAAAGTCTCGTAGAGGGGGTTACGATTATGTGGGTTGGGGGTGTGGGGGCTGCGCCCCCGCGGTATGGTACAGGGTTAATTTTGTAATTATGTACCAGGGTTTTCTATTATAAATAGAGATGTAACCTAAACCTATGAGAATTTAATAAAAAATTTCTAGCGCCGCCTAGGCACTGAGGACGTAAGCACATTGCTGAACCTCGTTAAATTCTTGTGTTCTTTCGTTACTTTGCCCGATTATCAACATAAACTACATAATATTATATAGTTCACATATGAATTATATATATAAACTATATTTTATATAAAACTATATATTATAGTTTTTTATATAAGATATATTTATATTTATATATTTTATAATATAGTTTATATTATATAATATATATATATACATATATAATAAGTATAACTCTATACTTATAAGTATATAATATAAGTATATAAGTATACATATAAGTATATATTTTAAATGTACATGTATTGTACATATATGTAAACTTATATATACTTATATATATATGTATATAATATAAGTATATATATATATAAGTATATAACAATACATTATAAGTATAAATATATACATATATAATATAAGTAACATTATCTTATAAGTATATAATATATAAGTATAGAGTACGTATACATAGGACTAAATTAAAAAAGTATATATATATATAAAGTATAAAGTATTAAAGTACAATAGTATATTATATATATATATATATGCGTAGTACTAAATTAAATAAATAAAAAATTCAAACTGAAATTATAAGAAATTAAAATAAGATAAAGGATTAAATTGGAATAATTTAAGCTTAAGAGACAAGACTACCGTCTCCATAGAAGCGCGGGCCTAGAAGCCCGAATTAAAATGTAATATAAATGTCATTTTTTACTGATTTTCAATTTTAATTTTCTCATTTTCTGAATTCTCTCTCCCTCTCTAAATTATTTCTCTCGAAAAATCTTCTCCCCTCTCTAGAAAAACATTTTTTCCAGATTTAATTTTTTTTAGATCAAACCCCTAAAACTCATCCGTGCTCTTCATTTGTTCTTCCAATAAAAAAGCTTGTTCGATCCAAAAAAAAACTTTCATTATTTTTTGTGTTTTTTTTATCAAAACACAAATTCCTTCATCGGTTCTTCATTATTTTTTTCGGTCCAAAACAACATAAAAAATCATTATTTTCTTTTTTTTTAGATCTAACCCGGAAAATAAGCATTGTTCATCCGGGAAAAAAGTCTCTGGAATCCTCCACCTTCTCGACTCCTCATATTCGAAAAACATCAAAAATCGTTCCTTTCTTATTATTTTAGATCTAACCCAGAAAATACGCACTGTTCACCCGAAAAAAGAATTTTCTAGAATCCTGCACCTTCTCAACTCCTCATCTTCTATAGTTTCATTATTCAAAAAACTCGGGGAAAAAAAATTGTTCTTCCTAAAATTTTTCTGACTCTTTATCTACTGTTCATGACTGCTCATCTTCTTGACTCCTCGTCTTTTATTCTTGGCAAATTTCATTTTTTTTTCAATTGAATCCTTTTATTTTTAGGGTTCGATGGATTCTCATTCGTATGAGATAAATTTCACAGGTAAAAAGACATGGTTTTTTTTTCTTTTTATTTTATGTATTTTAGGGTTATAACAAATAAATAGTTATCTTTTTCTCATGCAGGAGACCTACAAAGAAATCAAAATGATCAACTAGCACAAGGAGGTAAAAAACCAAACTGTTTTATTTTTTTATTTGGTTTTTGTTTTCTGTTTTTATGTATTAAAATCTTCTTTTTGTTTTTTTTTTTGTTTTTATATTTTGTTTTGTATTTGTTTTTGTTATTTGTTTTATGTTTTATTATTTGTTTTTTATTTCTTTTCGTTTTCTGTTTTTTAGTAGTATCTATTATTTTTTGTTATATGTGTTATGTTATTTATTATTTGTTTTGTATTATTCATTTGTAATTCTGATTTGTTATGTTAAAATGTAATTTCGAGCTGTTATGGAATCTGATTCTAGGTGTTTGTGCTGCGAGTCAATTTGGTTTACTTGATTGGCCTATTGATTCAAGTGATTTAATTGGATAGCTCGATCTTATTACAAAATTAGAAAACATAAATTATAAAACAATGAAATTCTCTAAATTAATAAAATTTGGGAGATCTAATATTCGTGATTTAATATATGATACAAGAGAAGTTTAAGCCTTTGAACAAGTCACTTCCAAAACTTATCAATTTTCATAAAACAATAACATTACACAAAAGCTATCCAGAAACTAGGAATTCAACTAAAATTAATAAAATCTCAAGTAGAACACAAAGTCTGTAGGAACATAAACTTAAAAGAAAATAAAATAGGAAAATATACAATATGGTCATCAATTATTATATATATTGAAATTGTACATACTTTAAAAAAATACTAATATGTTACTTAAAATTTCTTAGATACATGTAAACCTCAAAAAAAATTAAAAAATGATCTTTTTATTTTCTTTTTTTTTTCTTTTTTATATATTTTTTATGTTCTAACAAATGATTATTTATTTTTTCTTTATTTTTTAATTTCTTTCTGGTATACATTTTCTTTATTCTTTTTTATTTTTGGGGTTGTAACTAACAAATGGCTATTTTTTTTCTCATGCAGGGGACCTACAAAAGAGATCAAAATGATCAACAATCCCAAAGAGGTAAAAAACCACTATTTATTATTTGTTTTTTTTTTGCTAATTGTTTTATATGTTTTATTTTCTTTTTTTTAATATATATGTTTTTTATTTCTGTTTTTCTGTTTTGTGTTTTTTATTTGTTTTCTATATACGTTATATGTTTTTATTTTATTTTTTTTTTCTATTTTCTATTTTATTTATTTTTTTTTTGTTATATTATTTTTAAATTTTATTTTCTATTTTTATAAGTTCAATCTTATTTCTGTTTTATTTTTATTTGTTTTTTAATTATTTTTTTGTATTAGTTTTCTGTTTTTATTTTTTTATTAGCTGATTATATTGTTTTATGTTTTTATTAGTTGATGTGAAGGATATCAGTTAATTCTTATGTTAATGTGAAGGATATTAGCTTATTCTTATATTTTTTTCTGTTTTTATTTGTTATGTGGAGGATATTAACTGATTATTAATGTTAATGTGAAGGCTATTAGCTTATTCTTATGTTAATGTGAAGGACTTTTGAATTAGTTGATCTTATATTGTTTTTTTATTTTTTATTTGTTTTTTATTTTATGTTTTTTATTTATGTATTTTTATTATTTAGTTTCTATTTTTATTTGTTTTTGTTATTTATTTATTTTTTATTTTTTGATATTTATTTATTTGTTGTTTTTTTTTGTTTAGATTTATTGTTCTAACAAATGATTATTTGATTTTTTAATAGGATTTCGATGATCAGTAATATGTACCAGTTGATAACACTATTTCCTCTAAGAGAAAGGCTTCATCAAAATTCGAGAGAATAACTTCTCCTGTTTGGGACCATTATACCTTTATCAAGTCTCCCGAATGTGGTCTTTATGCCAATGTAAGTATTGCAAAATCAAAAGGTATAAAGTGATTCTTACATTGGTACATCTAACCCTAAAAGGCATACTGATAAATGTCAAGCTTATAAGGATTTCCTGGCTGAAAATCCTAATATGATAAGTTCTTTTGTTCAAAATAGATATTGTGAATTGTTTGTTGAGGCTATCCTGTGTCATGGTTATGCTTTGTATATGGTTGATCATGATAAACTTAGGACTTTTCATCATTACCTTAATGTTAATGTGAAGGATATTTCGAGGTATATTATTACTAAGTTTTTCATGTTACATCATGAAAAGAACAAGAGGTACCTACTTGATTCAATAAATTTTGTTTCAAGTATAATATGTTTTACATGTGATGGATGGTCTGCTTGAACTTCACGTTCTTATTTTGCTCTCACTGCACATTATGTTGATAATAATTGGACACTTCAGTTTAAAATACTAAATTTTCATCGTTTTCCTCCACCACAGGATGCTAGTTAATTTTTAAGTTTGTGAAAAAAATGATATGCGAGTGGGGTCTTGAAAGAAAAGCTTTTACCATAACTCTTGATAATGCTTCTGCAAATGATAAAATGGTTAAAAGACTTAGAGATGATTTGCATGTTATTTTTCCTCTTCCATGAAATAGTAAATATTTTCATGTAAGATGTGTTGCCATATTTTGAACTTGAAAATTCAAAAAGGTTTGAAGGTAATTGATTCTTTTGCTATTAAGTTACGAGAAAATTGTTAGTTTATTGATTCTTCTGATTCTCGACTTTGTGCCTTTAGATGTTAAAGATTGTGAATCTTTTTTTTTGAGGTAAATTATTACTAGATGTTGCTACTTGATGGAATTCTACTTACTTAATGACTCATAGGGCACTTGATGCAAAATTAGCCATTAATTTATTTGTGAATAGGGAAAATAAATTAGATGCTATTGAATATGAGTGGAAAATTGTCAAACAATTTTTGATTTTCTTGAGCTATTTTATGAAATTACTACTCTATTCTTTGGATCTAAGTACCCCTCTAACTTGTATTTGGCTAATGTTGTTGCAATTGAAAAGTTGTTGTGTGATGCTCAATGATCCTTGTCAAGGCATTTCTGCAATGGCAGGACTCATGCTTGAATTATATAAGAAATTGGTCTGATCACTCATTGATTCTGTCTATTACTATTTTGCTTGATCCTTGATATAAATTACAACTATTGAAGGAGTTGTACAATGTTTTTTATGTAGAGAGGATTCAACGAAAGGTAAATGTCATATATAATGAGTTCGTTAATATATATATATATATATAATTCAAAATCTAGACTTTCTAGTTCTTATTCTTCTGTCCAAAGTAACACATCTCTAGAGATAAGTGGGTCAAGTTCTTCCAATCAGCGTCGAACATTTAAAAATATGATATATTCAGGTCGGTTTTTTTATAATCTTAATTATTTTAATTTGATTATTTATTTTCACAATTCTAACTATTTTATTTTATTTGTCTTTTCATAATTTTGATGATAATTTAGCTGCTTATGAAGATGCTAAGTTTGACATTTTGGGTATTGGAAATCATAAAATGCTTCTTATCTGGTACTTTCTCGCATGACGAGATATATTGGTTATTCCAATTACTTCAGTTTCTTTTGAATCTTCCTTTAGCATGGGGTCGTATTTTGAACAAGTTGAGAGTCAAACTTTTACCTAAAAATGCTGAGATTTTGTAACAATTCGAAATTGGTTGTATGGTTTTGAACCAGAAGAAATGGATGAATAGTATCTTACTGTAGCTACTAATTTTCCCTTTAAAGGTAAATATTTGATTTGCTTTATTTTTCTTATGTTTATTTCATTTAAAGTGTTTAAATTTTTTTTTTTTTTTTGCTTTTGTAGGGTGCTACTACTTTTACATTTACAGCAAGCACATTGAATCATTTGTGAATAATTCTTTCTTGATTATTCCCTTTTATGGTAATTTCTTTTGTGTTTATTTCATAATTTTCATTAATACTTGAAATGATTTATTGTAGGGTGCAACTACTTTTACATTTACAACTTTTTCATTATTTTCATGAATTTCAACAAGCATGCTACGGCTTTTACATTTATTGTTTTTTGATTAATTTTCATAAATTTCAACAAGCATATAAATGAATGCTTTACCATTGTTTTAACTTCTGTAGGTTTGGTAAAGTCGGAAATGTTTGGCATTGTTGGCCATCGTATTCCCCTTGGCTTTACCATTGATTGGATTAGTATGAATGCTGACTGGACTTGATCTGAATGCTGATTGGAATTCGTCTGAATGCTGATTAGAAATCGTTTGAATGCTGATTAGTTTTGGTATAAATGATGAATTGATGCTTGTTGGCTTACCGTTGCCTTGTAAATTGTTATTGTTGGTCTGATAGAACTGAACTGTTGTAAATTCTCATCTAATTAGTTACCCATGGTTAAATTATGTTGGGTTATTTTTGGCTTTTAAAGCTAAAAAGATGCCCATAATTTAATTATGTTGGCAACATTTAGATATTTTGAATAAACAAAAGCTCGATGAAGAAATTTCTGGCAGCAAATCGGGTTTTCAGCCTTGCAAAACTTTTGCTATAATATCTGAGAACTTAAATTTCAACATAAATTATTTACTTTATTTAATTGTAATTGTAGTGTATTGAGTTGTATGAAATTAATTTGTACATTTATACATTTATTAGTTTCAATATTTATAAAGTTATTAAATTTTTAATCTCATATTCTAATATTATCAATAACTAGAATCACGTTTAATATATAAATTAAAAATTTAAGATAAATTATATTTAAGTTATTAATTACATAAAAATGATTCGTGGATCATTTAATAAAATTAATTTAATAGCCATAATTAATTTTTAATATTATGATCGTAATATATAAAGTAAATTTAGTAATATAATAATTATAATTACTAATTTATTTTACATTTATTATAATACCAACTCATTAATTTAATAATTTTTTTAATATATTTATAGGCTACAATTTATAAGTATAAAAAGTAAATACATTAATTCAATTATATAGTTAATCATGCATTATAAATTGTGAAGAAGTATTATCACATTGTAATATTAGAAAATTATAATTTTCTAACTTTATCAATTATAACTTACAAGTAAGGTAAATATCATTTCAGTTTAATAATAGGTCAGATCATTTACAGGTTGAGTAAGTTACAAATCAGGTTTATAATAGATCAGGTTGATAACAGATCGGATAATATCAGTTATTTGTCGGGTTATTCTCGGATTCGGGTTCATATCAGGTTGGATGCAGGTCGGGTTCGGTTGTCACATTATCAGGTCGAATTCGGGTTCAGGTTGGGTGCAGGTCGTAAATTTTCGGGTCCAACTCGGGTTCAGGTCAACACCAGTTCGAGCTCGAATCGATTTCGGATCATCACCATCTCATGTCACAAACAGTTTTGACTCTAGTTTACATCCCTAGAGCAATGGATGAAATTGCCTAATTAAATCACTTAAGAAAATTCTTCACAATTGATTCTTATTTGCAAAAACAATATGTATAGCGATTTCAAAGCGGCATTTTTCTCCATTCAATTAATTCTTGAGTTCTTTATCATCAGAACCTGGTTTAAAGGCACTGTTGAAAATGGGGAAATGAAATGAAGGCTGAAGCAATGAACTTCCTGTTTGAGAAGCTGGAGATGCCAGTCCATTAAAGTATCTTGTTGAACATGATGATTGATCTTTCCCATCTTGAGAAACTATGGCCTGCATCAAATTTTGATCAAGTTTCTCAGCTTTTTGATCAGTTGGGTCTCCAGATTTTGCACTGCCACAAACCATTGATGAAATTGCAGTAACTACTACTGATCTGAAACTTGGGTCTGATGTGATTGCCTTGGTTAAGGTCTCTGTCAAAGACTGATTGTTTCCCGAGAAAGACTGGGAAATCTGGTTTTGGGACTCTTTCCCAAGGCTCAAGTCCCCAGTCCGAGTTTGATAATAGGGTACTTGTGCACCATAACCGGAGTATCCATTTCCCCAAACTGCAGGCAATATGTTGGATTCTGATGAAGAAAAGTTGAGACTTGTTGAAGGGAAACTGGGAAAGTTTGTAGAGAACCTGTTGAAATAATTAGACGAAGGGGGTTGGGAAGAGGTGAGGTCTAGAGTAATTGTTGGGAACAAAGGTGATGATGAGGTTGAGTTTGGTAAGTAGAACTGTCTTGTTGTTGAATTATCATGGAGGTTGAAGTTGAATCCATTGAGTACTTGATTTGAAAGTGTAGTTGTTGCTGTTGAATTGAGCCCTTGTTGAGATGTTGAAGAACCAGATAATAGCATTGAGGCGGCTGCCGAGGTGGTGGAAGCCATTGCCGTAGCGGAAAACGGAAGTGGATGGTTGTGATTCCCTTCATAAGTTGTGATTAATATGACATATCCTCAGCACACCTTTGCACCTGCATATTATATATCACCAGGTTTTAGCCCTTTAACACATCTTCTTTGAACAACACTTTTAATGGGTAAGGGTGAAAATTCGAATCATATAATTATAGTACTCTATCAAATCTTTCACAACGGTATATCATAGGCTTAAAATGGTTTATGATAAGAAAAAACCACCTGTTTCCTTACTGGACAGCCGGGTGCAACTGTGCAACGATAGTAAGCTCTGGGGCAAGGATTTCCTTTTGAAGTTTTCTGCCCATATTTCCTCCATTGGCATCCATCATTCATCTGTAATGCAAGAAATGAACATTCAATGATCAAATCAAAGGAAAAAAAATGTTGAAAGCTTTCAAAAAGTATTGAGACAAAGTATTTACAGTTGGTGCATCACATCTAGTTCTCACAGAAACCCTAGCTCTCTTAACATGGTTTTGTTGATCTTCATCTCCATTTCTGGTCGTTGTCTTTTTAATCTTGCTTGGTGGCCACGTTTCTGCTGTACCATCTTCTGAACTATTCCCAGGGGTTGAGAATTGAGAGTTAGAGTCTAATCCAAGAGCTAAACTGGGTTTGAGCTCTGGGTCATCTTTTATGGGAGAACTTCTTCCAAGGGAAAGTGAAACAAGTTCAAGCTCCGGGGATGAAGAAACTAATGAAGTTGGGGATTTCTTCGTAGCTCCTTGTTGAAGGATTTCATTGAAACTTGATTGAAGTGACTTGTAATTCTCCTGGATCTTCTCCAACATCTTCTTCAATCTTCCATTTTCTTCCTTCACCTCACCCATCTCAGCTTTTGCAGATTCAAGTTCGTCCTCCTGATCAATATTTACATCAATAAAGGTTTATGATATAATCAATATATATATATGATTGTTTTAATATTCAAATCCATATTAATGGATCACTGCAACTTCCCAACAATTATATTATCGAAATTTTCAAACTTCTAGGAAAAAAAGTGTCAGTTGTACGCATGAGAGAGGTCAAGAAGCATTTAATGCAATGATCTACCTCTTTTCTATCCACCAAGTCTTCATGGCTAGGAGATGGTGAATTTAAATCAGCATGTTGCTGGAGTTTTCTTCCAATCTCAGCCTAAAAACACAAAGAAAAATCCATTAGTAAATCATATCATAAACCTTTCAGGAGCCCAAAACTAGAACAAATCAAAGCAGTTGAAAAAGGATCAATGAATATATGTATACCTTGTTCATCAGCAGAACCTCCATCATAGGATAAAGAAAAGCTATGCCTTTAACTCTCTTTTAAGCTTCAAGTTATATGGAAAAGCCTCTCCTTTAAGCTTCAAGTTATATGGAAAAGCTAGCCCTTCTTATAATAGTAATACAACCAAAAGACAGTTGGGTTTCAAACAAAATTCAACTGTGCTTAGCGGTCATCTTACACAGGCAAACACGAAATGTAAACACCCCAACCACACTTCTAACACTACTTTATTTTTTTTTTAAATATAAAAAAGTAAAGCATTTGAGAAATCAACTTCACCGTTTCAGAATGAGAAAATGAATTTGAAAAGAGAGCTAAAATTGCGGGCGATTCCCAATTATTGTATGTATTTGAAGGTTGAGTTTATACTCGGTCACATGGATAAGAGTCAAAGTTTTCACTCAACTCAACTGGTAGCCATGGTTGCTTTGGCGGAGAGGTTTCCAGGAAGGATCAAAGTTTCAACGGTTGCTGGTGGTGGTGTTTGTCAAGTTTCCGGTCAATACGCTTGTTTAACACGGATTTAGACCCTGCTGCATGTGCCATTTTGACCTTTTTGCCTTTCTATCCACACACTACTTCTTAAACCTCCATACCCAAACCTCAACTCGCTCCAGATTTAGGTGTATATACAGAAATTTTCAATGCATTAAAAACGTTATATTTTTAATGAATTGTTATTGATATAATTAATTTTATTATTTCGAAATTCTAACATGGCTGTGCTTTTCCAACAAACAAATAACTGATCAAAAAATACGTTTCATTTGTGTGAATGAGGATTAAACTTAAATCTCACGATTAAGAGGCAACATGATCAATTATCATGTCACACCTCATGATCAATTTTATAGAGAAATCACATTAAATTATGAAATAAATAATTTTGAATTCAAAATTTTGGGATTTATAATGTTGAAGAAAATTCAAAACTGGCCAATTAATTAAGAGTAGCTATTATGTTAACATAACAACGTATACAAGTTGGCCAACAGCTCGAAAGAACTTGTTAAAAGTATAATAAATTCTTTGACAAAAAACACCACCACAGTTTCATCATTGGTGGGTGGTTTTCTGTTTTTTAATAATTATTACGTCTCGGGATCTGATTTTCTTTAATAATTGTAACAAATTATATTTTCTTTTGAAGTTGATCCATTAAAACATTGTTCCTTTACCATTAAAGATATGTTTTAGTATTTCAATAGATATGTTTAGTAGAGGCGTTTCGTGTTTGTCTAGGAGTTAAAAAAGTTGTGAAACTCTTACCCAAAACATTTTTGGCCAGTTGCTATTTCAGGTTAGAAAGAAGTCGATGCATCTCAACAATCGAAGCGGAGACAACTCGGTAATCTTAACCAAAAGGAGAGACATCTCCACTAGTATACTGGAGGCATCTTAACGCCATAATGGATTGACAGAGGATATAACCATTTTCTTTATGTACAGCCAAGCTGTCGTCGAGGATATACCTTTGGAGAATTCTAATACTCAATCGGTTTAAGTAAAACTCTTATGCTAGGTGTTGCAACAATAATGTGTCCTAAGGCAGCTTTTTCAAAATACTTGTTTTCTATATGGTAGTGGATCGGGTTTTTTTATTTAAAATTTTATCTCGATAAACTATTTTTTTTCTTTCAGAAATCCATTCTGAATCTAACTAAAATCTTTTCGAGGACATTATCACAAATATCTCACCTTTACGTATCACTTGTCGTAAGTTCGAGAGTGACATTAGTAATCTTTAAACAAGTTGAAAGATTTTGAACTTACAAAAGATATTTGAGTATAGGATGGGAAGTTTCATTTCGATTGATTATTTTTTTTCGAGAGATATTTCACGCTCACCGCACCAATAATTGACAATTGATAAATATACGTGTTTCTTAATTTTTAAGATTTTATAAATATAATTTAATATATCTCAAACTAAATGTTATAATATTTTAAAATACTTGTTCTCAACGTTTTAGCATATATAGCTGGCAATCTCGGTTATTAAAACAAGCCTTATTATCTATTTATCTAATAAAATATTTGAGCTCTTATTCATGGAACCATTAATTTGGCACCAATATTATTACTTTTTAGCCAACGGACTTAGATCATTTAATGTACCTTTGACCTATGGTTAGGAAATTATTCTTGTTTAATTACTAAAAATAATCATATTTTTTCTTGAATTAAACTTAAAGTAATCATAGTTAATAGTGAAGTTTATTTTTTAAATTCAAGATTAAATATAAAAACAATTATGGACTATATCTTTAAATATTACGAGTTAATTCTACTCAAACTTGTTTATAGATTAAGTTTTACCTCCTATTCGATCAATTTGAAACGGGATATTTCTATTCGAAGTTGGATTGATACAATTTGAATTATTTAAATAAAAAATAATCTAAATCTTTTTTACGAATTATAAATTTTAAAAAATAAACTGAATTTCAAAACTTTTATATGAGATGTGAATTTTTTTTTCTCGGCAAACCACTTTTATTCGATTAAAGATATTAGAGTCGCTCCGATTATAAGCCTCATTAAAAACATCCTTACGCTTAAATAGAGGAAAAGAGTACCAATAATGGGGGAAGCACAACAAGCTCCTTTTGAAACTGTCGTAACCGTTCTTCGGGTGGACCCGAAATTGGGCTTCGACTTAAATAGATGTGTAAGATCCACCACTGATCATTTAAAATTTAGGTTGATCGGATACCTTAATTTATAGTCTTACATGATCCACGTTTTATCAGAAATATATAGGATTCGGGAGTCGATTACGGCCAAGGAATGAGTAGCACCATTGTACTGCCCTTTCATACGGTTGTCTTAATTGTGAAAATTAAAATTTAAATTAAAAATTAAAATTCGATCTGAATTACTTACCATTAACCGATTAAAATTATCCCTAAAAAAATTAAAAAGATGTTAGATTATAAAATAAAATATTAAGTGAACCAAAGAGAATAAACAATAAGGAAGGTTAAATTTTAACGTTTTAAACTGACAATAATAAAAAAAGGACCCGAGTGTAAATGAATATTGGTTAGAAGGTTATCCTAATTAATCTAAATGAAAACCTAATTAAGAGAAAATTTAAGAGGTCCAATTGAAATCAAATATCTTAAACCTAGGAATCAGTTAAGGAAATACAGGCTACAAACCAAAGACTAAATGAATTCCAAATTTGGACGGAATACATACACAAAACTTAAAAAATATATATACATGTACATACCGAGAAATAAATAGAAATAAAATTAAAAGAATAGAATGTCAAAAATAAATGGAACAAATTCATGCCAAACAAAGGGACAAATCACGCATATTAAGAAAACATGAAATAATAAAGAAAATAATATAAATAAAAGATCAATTAAATTAAAATAAAAATTATGAATTGCATGATAAAGTAAAGAAAGGAAAGGACAATTTGAGAATTAATTGAATTATAGTAAAATATAAATAAAAAAGAAATTAAAAAAACGATTATCGTAGGACCAAATCTCGTAAAGTGTAATAGCCTTTTAAATATGATTAAATGAAACACGAAATAGAAAAGGACCAAATTAAAAAAAATAAAACAAAGCACAAGAAGAATTTGAAAAGAAACCTTAGTAAAATTAAGTAAAAGATATAAAATGAATTTTCAAGAAAAGTTTAAGGGACTGTAATCGTAGTTTGACCCTACCCGTAAAAAACGTGCAGATCCTGGGGCCTCCAAACGGGTCCTCGGGTCCAATATAAAGCACAAAAATTATAAACATCATTCATTTTCTTCTCTCCCTAAAAAATATATCAACCCCTTTCATTTTTCTCTGAAATTATTCTTCATGTTCTTCTTTTTTGAAAAACATTCAACCGAGGTTCGTAGAAAACCCAGATTCCGACCGTGCTCCGCCTTGTTGGCCAATGTGGACCGGCACCGACCACCGTTCGTCGGCGATGAAATCGAACGTTTTCTACACCTTTCGAAAGCTCTCACTCTCCTCTTTTAAAATACCTCAATGGTTTTCATCGAAGGGCCTCGAAGAGAACTAGATCTAATAAAGATCTTTTGAGAAAGGGTTCTCTTTCAATCATCGGCTCTTCTCCAACAGTGGGTTTTCGGAATAAAGAAAATAACAAGGAAGGTAAAAGGCCAAACGACCTTGAATGAAAGTGGAGAAGACCATGGAGAGTAAAAAAAATGTACCTTTTTATTTATATTATGTCAAAGTTACAAGATTTTTCTCTTGATTCAATCTCTCTCTTTTTCAATCTAACCCCCTTTTTTTTTATTTTGCATGGATTTATAGACTTAGGGATCCCTTTTTCTAGTTCAGTTTAGAGTTTTACTTAGACTAAAATGCTATTTCCTTTTTCTATTTTTGGCTTGATTTTCACGAAATCTCCATGATGTGCCGGATAATCTGGAAAGTGGGTTTGTTGTTACTGGAATGAAAACTCTCTAAGAGCCCTAAAATGTTATGAATTTGACTATTGGATTACAAGCTGATCTAACGGGCAAAGACGTGTTGCGCTAAAGGAAAAAGGTAAAACCCTAGCTCCAATAAGGTCTTGAAACGTGGGCTTCCCATATGTTGGACTTAGACTGCTGGGCCTAGTGGGGCTTGCTTCTAGGTTGGTTTGGACCTGAACATAAAACAAGAAAAATGATAAATATATATATATGTATATGTATAATAAAATAATATATAATAATATATAATAAATAATACATATAAATATATATATAATGATAATATATATATATATATATTATAATATAAATATACTATATAACGACATAATATATACACACTATATAATATAGTATATAAACATATAATATAATATGTATATACTATATAATATAAATATACAAAATATATAATAACATAATATATATAATATACAATATAAATAAACTATACAACATAATAAAATATATAGTCATATAATACATTTATACTACATAATATAAATATACTATAAGATATATAATATATAAATATAATAATATACTATATAAACAAGGTTGAACGAAAATGTGTGTCTACAGCTGCCCCTCTTTTCCCATAGTCGTGTAACGGGGATAGGGCAAAGATTAAAAGACACTATTTTCCTCCATCATAAAATGGATCACCGAGCCTAACATCCTCCATTATAGGGGTCGATTCCCATCTTATTGAATATCCTCCGTCGTAGAGTTGAAATTCGATCTGAAAAACCCATGTTATGATTACTTTGTTGTAGTTAATTTAGACTAAATTACGGGTGACTCCCTTGCCATGAAGTTGAGTCGATCTTAAGATGATTGTTTGCACGATATCCGTCGTCATAACATTAAAATCATGGTTGACTCCTTCGCTGTGAAGTTGAGTTGAACTGGAAAGTCTTGAGTATGATATCCTTCGTCGTGGAGTTGAAATCGTGGATGTCTTGAGCGCAAAAACTTCGTTGTGAAGCTGAAATCTAACTCAGAGTCTTCTAGCCCAATATTCTTCGTCGTGAAGTTGAAATTTGACCTGAAGACTTTGGTATGAAAATGGCTTTTCATTACTGAGTTGAGCTATATTAGAGATGACTCCTCCGTCGTGAAGTTGGGTCGATCTTTTGGGTACGATATCCTTCGTTGTGAAGTTGAAATCATGGGTGACTCCTTCGTCGTGAAATTAAGTCTTTGGGTACGAAGTCCTTCATTGTGAAGTTGAAATCGTGGGTGACTCATTCGTCATGAAATTAAGTCGAAACTTTTGGGTACGATGTCCTTCGTTGTGAAGCTGAAATTCAACTTGGATAGGCTGCTTTGTTTTTGATTTTGAGCTTCCTTTGAATCCATTATTCTTGAAATTTACTCTATCAGAAATATGAAAAATTTTGAACCTATGTGATGATATGGATGCAATGTTCTTATGTATGCCTAAAATGTATATGCAATATATTATTTTAGGGTTTAGAGAGATCTCAATCTCCTATTGTCGGTCTTTTTGACAAACTTGAATTTCTGACTCTTGATTTCTAGTCTTTAGCGGGTTTTGATTTGACACCTACTCTAGGAGTTTCACAAAAGAAGTTTTATTTCTAGTCTTGATTTAATCAACGTCGCCTCAATGAACTAGAACTCATTATCTCGAGTATGGTGTACAAAAACCTTTATCAACTTCTGAACACCTGTACCTTTCGGAAAATCTTTGTACAGTAATACACAATTATCTTTTCAAAAGTGAATAAATCATTCTTATTTAGATTCAATCTAATATGCTTGAAAGGAATTTTTTTTAGAGAAATGATCATATTTATTTATGAGGAAAAAGAACAAAGAATACATGGCAAATATTTTGAAAAGTCCATACATAAAAGAAATACAAGTAGATGCCCTATATCTTGACAATGCGAACACCTTTGAACTGATACACTGTTGGATGAATTTTTAGTATATCTTTTGTCAAGGGGACTTCGAAGATGTGACAACGTTTGGGAGAGTGCAAAGTTTATCCAAATTGTTAAGTCTACAAAAGACTTGGATGCTTCACTACCTTAATCCGAGACCTTTCCTATGTGCGAATCCTGAATTATTATCCAATTTGCCTTTTCGAGTTTTCAACTTGGATCCATCCTTGGTTTCAAGATGGCCTTTACGGGTCTTCATCTTAGACCCGCCTTATTTTTACTCTTGTTTTTTTTTTAATTTAGAGCGCCCTTTCGGATTTTCACTCTAAACGTTTTTTCTATTTTTTTGTTTCCACTTAGGGTGCCCTTTCGGGTTTTCATCCTAACTGAAGTATTTCTTAACTACATCTAAATTAAAGGAATTAGGTAGTTCCGACCCGTCCATTTCAGTCAAGATTAGTGCTCCTCCCGAAAAGGCCTTTTTCACGATATAAGGTCCTTCCCAATTTGACATCCATTTTCTTCTGAAGTCTTTTTGAATTGGCCAAATCTTTTTTAGCACAAGACAGACTTCGCAGAATACTCTTGGGCGCACTTTCTTATTATGTGCTCGAATCATTCATTTTTGGTATAGTTGACCATGATGAATGGCTTTCAACCTCTTTTCTTCTATTAGGCTCAATTGATTATATCGAGTTTGCATCCATTCTGCATCATCCAATTTAACTTCCAACAGAACCCATAGTGACAGGATCTCTACCTTAATGGGCAGTACTACCTCTATCCTATATACTAATGAAAATGGGGTTGCCCCAATCGAAGCTTGTACCAAAGTTCGGTAAGCAAACAAAGAAAAAGTTAATTTCTCGTATCAATCCTTATATGTCTCAGTTGTTTTCTCCACTATTTTCTTGATTTTTTGTTTGCTACATTCTACCGCTCCATTTATCTTCAGTCTGTAAGCAGTAGAGTTGTGATGCTTTATGTTAAATTGTTTACAAGCAGCATCCATCATCTTGTTGTTTATGTTTGTTGTGTTATTGGTAATGATTCTTTTGGCTAAACCATACCGACATATGATCTATTTTTTCAAGAACTTGTAAATAGAGGACTGAGTGACACTAGATTATGACGCAACTTACACTCATTTGGTAAAATACTCAATTGCTACCAGAATGAATCGATGACCATTTGAAGCTTTTGGATGGATTTGTCCAATAACATCCATGCCCTACATAGAAAAGGGTCTTGGTGTCGTCATCACGTGAAGAGGATGAAGTGGAACATTTATTTTTTCCTCATAGATTTGGCACTTATGACATCTTCTAGCATAGTTGATGCATTCGCCCTTTTAATGTGGGCCAGAAATATCTACATCTCATAATTTACCTTGACATCATATGTCCATTTGCATGAGTTCCACAAACTCTGTCATGTACCTCTTCCAATATCATTTTTACCTCTTCTGCATCTACACATCTTAACAATACTTGATCATGGCTTTTCTTGTATAAGACTTTCCCATCAAGAACATATTCAGTCGCCATCCTTCTTATTTTTCTTTTATCAGTTTCGGTGGCTTCTTCTGGATAGATTTGGGTTTTAATGTATTGTATAATATCTTGGTACCAAAGCTTGGTGTCTTTTACCTCTTTGATTTGGTAACAATGAGTCGGGTACTCATACGACTGCATGTCAATTGGCATCATGTTAGACTCTCCGCCAGCCTTGAATACTGCTGCCAAAGTAGCTAAGGCATCGGCCATTTGATTCTCTTATCTAGGCACGTGTAATGGAAAGTGACTTCATCAAACTCTTCGAGTAGATCTAATATGGGCTTTCGGTATTCCACCAACTTTACATCTTTTATTTCCCACTCTCCTCGGAGTTGATAGATCACTAAGGAAGAATCTCCATATACCCATAAGGTCTTTATATTATGTCCAATAGTAGCTCCAATCCCTAATACGCAAGCTTCATACTCCACCATGTTGTTAGTGCAATCAAAGTTCAATCTGCTAGTGAACGGATAATGATTTCATTTGGGTGAGACCAAAATAACTCCAATGCCATGTCCTAACGAATTTGATGCACCATCAAAATGCATTTTCTAGGAGTCACATGTGGATGTACTCATTTTTTCTAGGGATATGGCCATCAAATCTTCGTCTGGGAATTCGAAGTCCAGTGGTTCATAGTTTTCAGAGGTTCTACTTGCCAAAAATTCAAATATGACACTTCCCTTTATAGTCTTTTGCCTCACATATTTGATGTCAAATTCAAATAATAACATCTTTCATCTGGCTAACCTTCTAGAGAGAGTAGGCACACCCATCATGTACTTTAGCGTATCCAACTTGGAAATCAACCAAGTGGTGTGGTACATCATGTATTGTCTGAGTCTTCGTGTAGCCCAGACTAAAGCGCAACAAACTTTTTCAATGGGTGAATATCTAACTTTGCAATCAGTGGATTTCTTTCTCAAGTAGTAAATGGCTCTCTCATTCCTTCCGGACTCATCATGTTGGCCCAAGACACATCCCA
This sequence comes from Hibiscus syriacus, assembly GCF_006381635.1. Taxonomy (NCBI): domain Eukaryota; kingdom Viridiplantae; phylum Streptophyta; class Magnoliopsida; order Malvales; family Malvaceae; genus Hibiscus; species Hibiscus syriacus. Next base: position 1,368,660 of record NW_024063472.1, read on the forward strand.
TTGAATTCTTAAAGATAGATAAATACATGAATAAAGGTTTGCCCGAGATGGGAGACATTAAGACCGGAGTGGGAGATAAATACTTTTTTATTCTCTCGAATACAGTCTGGCAGTCCTTATCCCATATTTTAAAGTTGTTTTTTCGAAGAAGGTGGAAAATTGGGTCGCACTTGTCGGTGAACTGAGATATGAACCGCGTGATATAATTCAATCTACCTAGAAAACCTCGAACTTTTTTTTAATTATGTTCATGGGGAAGGTAAATTCTGGATGGCCTCAACTTTTTCTGGATCAACCTCGATGCAGTTCTTGCTAACCACGAAGCCAAACAATTTTCCAGATGTTACTCCAAAGGTACAATTGTTGGGATTCAGTCTCAACTGGAAATTTCTTAATCTTTGGAAGAGCTTTCTCAAATTCTTGATATGTTCATTTTCAATTTGTACCTTGATAATCATGCTGTCAACATAAACTTCAATTTCCTTGGGCATTATGTCATGAAACAAGGTCACCATAGCTCTTTGGTTTGTTGCCCCATCATTCTTTAATATGAAGGGCATCACCTTGTAGCAGAAAGTTCCCCACATTGTGACGAATGTAGTTTTTTTTCATGTCATTTGGATGTATTTTAATCTGGTTGTATCCTGAGAATCAGCCAATGAATGAGAAGAAGGCATTTCTTGTCGTATTGTTCACCAGAGTATCTATGTACGGCAAGGGGAAGTTGTCTTTAGGACTTTCTTTATTGAGGTCTAGTAATCGACGTACATGCGTACTTTTTCATTATTCTTTGGTACCGGCACTATGATACCCACCCATTCCAGGTACTTGGCCCCTTGAAGAAAGCCAGCATCGAACTGCTTATTGACTTCTTTTTTTATTTTAAGAAGCATTTCATCCGTCTTAGTTTTTGTTGGACGGGTTTGCATTTTGGCTTAATGGACAGTTTGTTGACTACCATATTCGTATCTAGCCCCGATATGTCTTGATAGGACCATGCAAACAAGTCTTTGTACTCCTGAAGTAAGTTAATCAGGCTTTGCCTTGCTTCCAACAAAAGTGTTATACCAATTTTAACTTCCCTCTTTCCCTCTTCTGTCCCTCTTCTGTGCCTAAATTCAAAACTTCGATTTTCTCTTCATATGGCAATTTTTGTTTGTCTTCTTTTTCTACAATCCTTAATAATTCAGAAGGTATGTTGCACTCTTCTTCATTGTCACATTAGTCAATTTCCCCAAGATAACTGAGCTTCTCAAAATCCACCTTCGGGTCAGAATCATCATTGTCTATATCATTAATATTTGGGGACCTAAAAGGGAAAGGAGAAGAGAAATATATATATGTGAGAGAAAGGTATCCCACACAAAATGAAGAAAAAAATTAAACACGAGAGAAAAAGAAATGAAGAGAGAAAAAATGTTCGCCGGAAAAGAAACTGTATATTTATTGAATATGAATAAAACAATTTATTAACCCTTACAAAAGATCACCTTTTGCCCTGGGTATAGGCATATAGGGAAAGTTTTAGCATTACTCTAAAATAGATTTGAAAACTATAGGTAGTTCTTCAGCCGTCCAGTTGTTAAGCACAGACCCCGGCGGTAATGGACAGATTTCTAGATCTATCCGCACCTAAATGTGCTGTGAAGAGGAGGAAAAGACATCGGCTCTCATTTAATCTCTACTCCAATCGATATTTCCCTTATTTTGTCTTGGCACTTTTGAATTTTTTTATTGATAGATGGATTGAAATCTGAGTCCAAATTGGTCTAACTTAACAACGGGAAAGATGGGTTTGACTCTTCCTTGTAAATAGCTCCCAAAACCTTTTCCTATCTTTGTACCTCTTCTCAAAGTCTTTTTTATTTCCATCTTGATGCATTCTGAGAGCCTAGGTTTAGAAATCTTACATCCTTCAACCACAAATATGGCATTCACAAACTCCAAAGAGCGGAATAAACACTTTAAGGCCTTCTCATTCACCTCTATGTAAGGGGCGTCAGTGGTCATACTTGCCACTATATCTTCCTCGACATTAATGATTACAAGAGTCTCATCGATAACAAACTTGACTTTCTGGTGTAGTGTTGATGGTAATGCTCCAGCTTGATAGATTGAAAGTCTTCCTAAAAGGCAGTTGTACGAAGGCATACTGTCCATCACCAAGAACTATATGTTATAAGTGGTGGGTCTAATGGTTAGGGTTACCTCAATATTATCGATTACCTCCCTCGTTGTCCCATCTTATACTCAGACCACACTCTGGCATGTTCACATGTGGAGGTATCCATTGGTAGTCTTTTTAGAGTGACTAGAGGCATCATATTCAGAGCAGACTCGTTGTTGATTAACACACTTGCCAAGGCATGTCCCTTGTAGTGAGTTGTAATGTGCATCTCTATGTGCTTTCGAATTCAACAATAATGCCAACATTGAAATACATGCTAGCATGCTATGTAATTCTTCCACGATATTTTTTTCAATGTGTTTTAGAAATTTTAAGAACTCTATAGATTCTTCCTCTTTTACTGGCTCATTTATTGCCAGCGTGTCCCCTTTGAATGGTTCAAGTGGTCTTTGGGTAATTTAGTCTCTTGGGAGTAGTATTTCCCCACAGTATGCCCCATTTCATTGACATATTCTTTCAAAATGCTTACTTGACATTCTTACTTCCAAGGCACTTGCTTATTATCCTTGTAGGGAAAAGGTCCCGGTGCCATTATCACCACTTTTTCTGGTGTTTTATCTGCTATCCTTACTTTAGGGTGTGATTACCAAAGGACGGCCCATGTCATATCCTCTTTTGGAAGAATCTTCAATCACACAAATATCAGCTTATGGAGTGTCCTGAACTTCCTTGTAGAATTCCAGCTCCTTCCTATCAATCATGAGATGGATCAAATCTTTAAACTTCATGTAATCTTGCACATCATGTCTTTCTTCATTATAGCAACAACTGTTGTTACCATCTTAACATTTCGGTGTGTCGGAATGTGGTGCAAAAAATCCTTCTTTCACCATCTGTCTCCATACCCAGGCTAGGGGAGACGTTATTTCAGAAACATTTATTTTAACCCTCTTGTTCCTATCCTCAACAATTGCATTAACTCTACTTTCCTGGTGGTTAGGCAGAGGGTTCTGTGCAACATTTGGTTCTCATGAGTTGTCGAAGTGGATCCAATTCTTATTACGCATTCTCGAAATGATCTTCTTGAATGCAAGGCAATTCTCAATAGTGTGACCTAGAACACCGTCATGATATTTGCAGTGAGCGTTCTCATCATACCACATGGGGTATGGGGTCTTCATAGGTTTCACCGGGTATGGTGACACTACATGAGTGTCAAAGTGTTGTTGATAAAGTTCTTTTTAAGTTATGGGAATAGGATCGAAATATTCATTTTCTCTATCTTTCCTAGGTTCCCTTGAATTTGGTCTAGAAGTACCTGACTGTACAACTGTAGTTGATTTTTGGGTTAGAGATTGTAACACCTTTGTTGGATTTGTAGGTGTTAATGTTGTTGATCTCTCTATCCCTCTTATTCATAGAAGGTTTCTTACTTGACTCCCCTCTTTCGATCTTTCATTGTTTTATGGTTATTTCTGTCATCTCCCCGGCCATAACCAAGTCAGAAAAATTTCCAGATGTGATTACAACTAGGTGTCGAAGTAAGGAGCCTTCAGTGTTTGCACAAAGAGTTTTCTAGTTTCCTTTTTGTCTAAAGGTGGATGAACTTGCACAGCTAAATCCCTCCATCTCTGTGTGTATTGCTTGAAATTTTCGTTATGCTTATTCTCCATACTTTACAGTATAACTTGATCTAATCTCATATCATTTATATGTTTTTATTGTTCCAATAATGACTTGGCCAAATCCTTCTAAGGTTTGATATGAGATCGGTTTCGTTGGTTGTACCACCGGAGGGCTGAACCTAACAAACTCTCATGGAAGCAATGAATCAGGAGTTGGTCATTTCCTACGTATCCTGTCATTTTTTTACAGAACATGGTGATGTGTGCTAAGGGGCAACTGTTTCCATCAAATTTCTCAAACTTAGGGACCTTGAATTTTGGAGGAAGAGCCAAATCTGGGATTAAGCTTAGTTCCAAGGCATCGACTCTATAGTAATCGTGGTCTCCCTCAAACTGCTTGATTTTTTATTCCATTTTCTTTGCCTTGTCTTCTTCATTAAAATCTGGTATATGGTAATAATCCGTATTATTCTCAAGGTTTGATACATAAAAGGCTTTTGCAGAAGATGCGTCCCCTTGAAGTCATGATAATATTCCAGGTGAGATAACCACCTACGGGGTAAGTGTCATTGTTACCCCTTCAGATGTCCCTACCCTAAGTGCACTTGCTTGATTCAAGCCAAATAACTTTGCAACAATTTGATCGACCAAAGACTTTTGGCTTTTAGTTATCGATTCCAGAGTGCTTTGATTATTCTGACTTAATTTCTCTTCCAAATCCCTTTGTAACCTCATCATGTTCTCTCGTGTAACACACATCTCCAGTATACTTATCCGTACAAGAGATACAGATGTCACATCACTTTTAAAACAGTTCCTCATTTGTAAACCCGTAAAAAATTTCTTTTTATAACATATTTTAATTTTCTAATAATAAAACATGCATTAAACTTAAATAGATAACAAAAAGGAATATTCATGCTTTATCATTTTACATCCGATTAAATAAAAATTCTTTTCAGAGCGATTTTACTAAATCTAATACATGACAACTAAATACAACAAAAGTAGACATGATTGTCATACTGTTACTGACAAGGTGACCCTTGCTTGGTGATGTCCGAGGATCTTCTTACTCCGATTGTATCAAAACCTACGTGTGAAATCAACAGACGTTAAGTAATTTCTTAGTGAGGCATACTTAACCATAATCAAATTATAAACATAAGTATAGCATAACACTTCCAATATCGAGTAACTCTTTATAATTTATTATTAACCTTATAAATTCGCACCCTTAGTGCTAATATGGTAATTTACCAACTTTCTGATCATGATCATTTATTAAAATGCACATATAGTGCTTATACAGTAATTCATCAACTCATGATGAATTCTGTGGTTTTACACACAAAGTGCATGTATGATGAATCATCAACTCATGATGAATTTCGTGGATTTACACACAAAGTGTCTGTACGGTGATTCATCAACTCATGATGAATTTTGTGGATTTACACACAAAGTGCCTGTACGGTGATTCATCAACTCATGATGAATTCCGTTGATTTGCACACAAAGTGACTGTACGGTGATTCATCAACTCATGATGAATTTTGTGGATTTGCATAAAAAATGCATGTAGTACACTTAGTACTGATATACCAGTGTAACATATGTTTTTAACAATATCTACTTATAATTCTTAATGAACATACCAAATTCACTCACCTGGCTTTCCACGCTACTAAATCTAAAACGCAAAACTAACTACTCAGGTACTTTGCCTTTTCTTTTCGTTTTACTTGACTCGGGAGCATGATTTTGATATACTCAAGTATCCATAAAAAATACATACAATATCAATTGTTAGTATATTTCCTAACAATTATACTTAAACAATACTCAAAAGTACATATTATTAACTTTCTATAACAATCTCAGCCTATTTTTAGCCTTTTTGCTCAATAGTATCGATACCCCCACCATGGTATCGATACTACTATGTTTTCTATCTATACCCTAGTACGGTAACGATACCATTTCTGCATTTTATTAACAATGGTATCGATACCTTCCTCACTGTATCGATACACCCTATCGGTATCGATACTTCTTGAAGCAGTATCGATACTTCTTGAAGCAGTATCGATACTATCCAACTGTTCTTTCCATTTTAAGCCTATAATATCGGCACTGTTCGATTAGTACTGATATCCGTGCCCAAATTTCCCCATTTTTAACCCGATTATCACCCAAATGGGGTCAAATTTTGTTATTTTTACACCTACAGTCCTATTAATCTCTTCTTTAACTATCCATACTTACTTTCCTTCATTTAGTTTCTTAAACCATCTAAAATCATCCAAGAACAATCAATTCTAAGAATCACACCACTTTGTTTAATATGTTCTTAATCCTATCCAATGCTTCTAATCTCTAATTTACCTCTTTGACAAGTCAAATCTATCAATAAACATCAACAAACACTAATATACTAACATATCATTTCAAAACCCATTTTTTCTAAAATCTCGAATATTTCCTCTATCTCATAGCTTTAATTCCATTTAATCCTTCTTTAATCTTCTATAAACTCAAGGCTTCAAAACCAACCAAAAATGAAAGGATAAACTAGCCAAATGAAATCTCACCTTTGAGCTATGGAGAAGAGCTTTTCCATTGGAAAAGAAGAAGAAAATAGAGATGACTTTGGTGGTAACTTATTTTCCCTTTTTCCCCTTTTTCTTAATACCTTATTAGAATGAATTTTAAATTCATTTTCCTTTAAAGGACCAAAATGCCCTCTTAATCATCTATTTTCACAATTTAGTCTAAACCACTAATCCAAATCATTATCATCTTTTATCATTTAATCGAATACATCCCAAATTTTTAAATCATTTCAATAAAGTCCTTAATTTGATATTTGGGGCATTACACTTCGAGTTGAGCGATTTTAGCTTATATTTTCTTTTTCTTTATGCGGGTGTTGTGAGGATGGTGTGTGTCCAATGCTTGAGGAGGTAGACCGAGTGTTTGTTCCCTCTTTTGATGAGACATTTTCTTTTTTTAATGTGAATGTAAAGAAATGGAAAATAAAAATAAAAATGCAAAGTATGTTTAAATGCATAATGCATGAAATTTAGAGGCATTGATCCAAAAACGTGTCATTTAGTATAAAAAATCTTTATTGATACAAAAGTGTTATTTATAAGAGACCAAAAACACCTCAAAGGTACATTCTAGCTAAGTTTTCTAGACCCCGAACTACATCTAACAGGTTGACAAGTCTTCTTCCCTCATCTGTCACTGGCTGAATACCTTGTCGAACTACTCTAGCTTTTCTTGCCAAGCCATACAGATGACAAGATGTTTTTGTACTTGTTCTAGGAAGTCTCAAATGATTGTATCTCTAGCTTTTACCCTTTGTTGAGCCTTTTCCCAACGAAATCGTCATTGAATTCCTCCATCAAAATGAACTATTCGAAGTTCGCTTGCCTGTTTCTTAAATTTTTCAACAATGACCTCCAACTCAGCTATAGATTTACCATCTAGTTCTTGATGTCTCTGAAGAGACCTCTCTAGATCAATTACATTGGTCTTAAAACGCTTGTTCAGGTGTTGGCTTTCTAACAAATGTCTTTGGGAAGTCTTTAACTGCTATTTCAGTTTCTCTCTTTTATCTTATCCTTCAAACTTCCTTTTTAGGATCCTGGCTTCACCTTTCCAGTATTCGAAAGATATTTTCACACTGAAATTGTTCTGGTCTTGCTCCTGATACCCCTTTCTCAAATCTTCTAGCTCAAAGCAGACTTTCTTCTATTCTTTTTCTAACTTATCTGCCCGATCATTCTGAGTGTCAGCATCTAACTTCCACTAGAATATTTTAGCCTTGAGTTCCCTTAGCCTTTGTTTCAGCTCTTTCTTTTCAGCTTCGAATTCTTTCTTTGCTATCTCTAGTTTAGAGGGAACTAGTTTAAAATGCTCTTCCATGGTCCGAGTATCTTCATGATCTGGCACGGAAATGGTGTCATCCTTTCTTAACTTCCGCCATTCCAAATAATCTAGAGTAAGCATGTCGCTAGCAGTCACGACATCCATATGAAACATCTTCTTCTATGACTCAACTACATCTTTGACCTTCTTCTTATAGTTATCCTCATGGTATGCAAATTCTGATCCGAATATTCCATGTGTAGTTGGGATAAATTGGCATGCCCCATACTGCCGAAGTACCAAAAGTGGAGAATATCCGACTCCTCCCCATAATCTAAGTAACGTTATGGTTTCTGAGTCTCCACATCGATAAAAGATGTCATTATGGGTCAACAAAGGGGTTCTCCAGAAAATATCCTTATCTTGAAAGTGTGTGAATATCTTTATCCATTTTTCTTTTAGGATTCTTTCTTTCCATTTCAGTGTAAGTAATTCCTCCAAATGAGAGTAAGTGGTGCTGAATCAGCAGTAAAAAATCTAGTCAGTCTTACAGAAGTGACTATGGACTAGACCTGAAGAAGCTATGTGCACCCTATAAATCTTCCTCCGCCAGTCTTTCTGCAATGGCTGAGTGAACGAAAAGTTTCAGCTGATATTATCGGTGTCGGGTTCACTTACTTCGGGAGCTATTCGAACAGTTCCACCACAACCTCCTCAATGTATCCCAAAGTTTTTGGGAAGATAACCAATACATAAAGGTCTAGTACGAAAAGGTATATCATCTTCCATTCATCGGGATGATTCTTCATTAGTTTCTTGATATGGGTCCAAGCAATTCCCTCTCCTTTACCCTTGTGTTGTATCCGGTCAGTTACCTACTTCTCATCTACCCTTGCAACTTTTTCCAACCCATTCTTGAAAGGTTAAATTTTGATGTGCTTGATTCTCGGTCCATTCTGATTCCTTCACAATGTAGAAAAGTGGTATACTCTTCGATTGTGGGTACCATGTCTTATTAATTAAATGTGAAATAGTTGTAACCCGCATTCCAAAATTACACTAACGATTGAATTAGCGGCTCATCTATCTTAACATAGAGTGAAAGCGCGATATCACCATACCGCTGGTAGAATTCCCATTTCTGGTCACTTTTCCAGCTATCTCAAATGCTCCTCAGTTCTTGGACATCGTTCTACTTAAGGCTGACAAAAGCATAACCAACCAGGTTTGACACATAGTTGCCTTGCAGACTATCTCCCTTTTCTTTCTGAGTCTTTTCTTACCACAGTCAGACCTCTGCGTTTTTCACCTCTTGCATTACAATCCCTTTGTCCATTAATGCAAATTATTTGTGTTTAACAAACACTCTTTGCAGATCAACACCTCTCTAAATGATGCAAATGAAAATAAAATAAAACAAAAATGAAAGGGAAACAAGTTAGTAAAATAAAAATAATAATCAAAATAATAATGAAAAGATTCATACCCCACATGATATCCCACTTGCTTTTATTCTTACCTGGACATGATTTCTATCATGCATGTTAATTTTTAGCAAGTCCTAACCGTATATTTTTCTAGTTCGTATGCTTTGGACAGAAAATAAAATAGGAAATTCAAAAAACCTAGGTTTTGAAATGAAGTTTTGGGGTGGGCTCTAATTCCTTGTCTACCAGTTTAGGTTCTAAAAAAGGTACCCAAGTTCTCCTTGCCAGTGTCCCCTTGGGCTTACCAGACCGTCAGTCCTAAACCCATTACAAGCTTATGTGGATCGAGTTGAACTTGAGAGGACACATTCCCTTATGTATGTACGGAGAATAAATTCACACGAAGACATAAGGTATATGAGTTCCGAAGGTTACTTGCTTGGCCTATACGGAGAATAAATTCTCACGAAGTCGTCGCTTTCACCTCCACTTATAAAAGGGTTTGGAGCTCGAGTATAGAGCCTGAGATGAATTTTAAAAACTAAAATCATTGAAAAAACATCAGTACAACTATTTATTTGAAAAATAATCAAAGATAAATAATAAGGATCGAATAAATATTAAAATTTAAATTTACAATTTTCTCTTAAGAAGACAACCAATAATTAATTTTAGCCTGACTGACTTATATATCCCCAGTAGAATCGCCAAGCTGTAGTCACCGTTCTTCGGGTGAACCCAGAATTAGGCTTGGACTTAAATAGATGTGTTAGAGCAACCACCGATAATTTAAAATTTAGGTTGATCGGATATCTTAATTTACAAATCTTACCTGATCCACGTTTTACCAGAAATATAACAGGTTTGGGAGTCGATTACGGTCAAGGAATGATTAGCACCCTTATACTGCCCTTTCGATACCAATTTAATTTCACGGTTGCCTTAATTGCGAAAGTTAAAAGTTAAATTAAAAATTAAAATTTGATCCGAATTAGTTACCATTGATCGATTAAAATTATCCCTAAAAAGTCAACAAGATGTTAGATTATAAAATAAAATATTAAGTGAACCAAAGAGAAGAACCAATAAGGAAGGTTAGATTTTAACATTTTAAACGGACAATAATAAAAAAAGGACCTGAGTGTAAACGTATATTGGTTAGAAGGTTATCCTAATTAATCTAAATGAAAGCCTAATTAAGAGAAAATTTAAAAGGTCCAATAGAAATCAAATATCTTAAACCTAGGAATCTGTTAAGGAAATACATGCTACAAACCAAAGACTAAATGAATTCCAAATTTGGACCGAATACATACATAAAACTATATATATATATATATCGAGAAATAAATGGAAATAAAATTAAAAGAATAATAAATGATTGGCGGTGACTCATCATATTTCAAAAACCTTTTTCAATGAGAAAACCCCGAGTAGGCATCGATCTTTCCTCACCCGGGCGAAAACGGTGTCGATAGTATCGTATTTGTGGGAACTTCATCTACATCATCATCATCGTAGTCCATGTTGAACTGCGATGATTCTGACTAAACGAAAAGTCCAGTCTCTGCACCATCCGCACCTGGCTCACAAAGAGGTTCTTCTGTTGGAGATGAGGGTTCCTCCACGATGTCGACATTTAGGTCGAACAAGCTGGTAGTTGAATGTCTTCCCCTTGAACTTGAAGGCATCTCGACATTCAAGTTGAATAAGCTAGCAGTTGAATGCCTCCCCCTAGAACTTGAAGGCATTGTGTCAAATGGGTACTGCACAGATGGTGCATCGAGGGCATCTCCATACTCAGGTCAAAGAAATTGGCAGATGAATGCATTTTCCTTGAATTGAAAGTGATGTTGTCATACGGATTGTTTGTGTAGCCACCTCGGTACAGATTGTTACAAGTTGCTGATGAATGTCTCCCCATTGAACTTGATGGGATCGCACCATAATGTGGATTTCCCATTAACAAGTTAAAATCATTACACATTACTTGAGTTGGGCTGTCAACTTGATCAGCTTGTTGAGCCAGCCCATAGTGAGAGCATAATGACATACCACTAACAACACACACTTCAACAAATATCACATACATCTGTGTATCGACGTCTTAATATTGATTATCAGAATCAACCATCGTAGCAACATCTTCATCATTGGGGAGTTCGAATGTTGTATAAGTTAACGAAAATATTGTTGTTAGAAATCTGTACTGAAGTGAAGACATTCTTCTAGTACTTCCAACATGCATCTTCCTTGAAATTTTAGTTATCAACTCCTCAAGAGTGATGTTTCTCTTGAAGAATTTTCTGTTATAATGATTTGATGTGAAGACGATGTCGGTTTCATCTTCCTGAATTTCTCCATCACAATAAACAATAGTTGAAATAGGTGTAATTTTAAGAGTTTTAAAGACTGAGAGTCTTATATCTGCAAAAACAATAATTGAATTACGTCTAATTAAATAAATAATAAATGAATTAAAATATAAACTAATCCAAATAAATTTAAAAAATTTCACTATAATTTAAAGGCATAATGCAAACAAATACCTCTAACGTTTGACACTATATCCATTTTTGCCCCAATTTTTTTTTTTTTTTGAGAATTTATCCCCACAACGTTTAAATATGATTCAGAAGTCCCCCCGTTGGATGGAAATTGTGTCAGTTGACTGACGGTATGCTTACCGAATAAATATGCTTTGAATGTTTGAGGCTTTGTTCTTCTAATAAGTTCGAGTAGAAACATTAGTCCAGAGAAGCATGTATTATGGTCTCTGGTGCATGTATCATTCCCCCACTCCTCAAATGGATTCTTCCTCGAATCTTTGGAATCTCATAAATCGTGACTCTTTATTGATATGACATAGTGATTAGGGTTTCCAGGTGGCAATCCGTTAGGAGGGTCACCTAGCACTATTCGATAACTCTTGGCGATGGAAGATGGTGTGGGCCAGTCTCGTGTTGCTTTTACTCTTTCATCATTTATATGGATTCCTTGTGCACAAACTATAAAGCCTATTGAGTTTTTCAAATCATGTTTCATCATTAAGATGAAAACATCATTAAGATGGTGTCACGACTAAGGCTTTCCTGGATGTAGTTTTTTTGTAACAAATCTAACTCTTTGGTTTCTTCGAGATTGTATGTTTGAGGAGGTATGATTAAACCTTGAATTAGATTGGTTTGGTGTTGTTTTTCTCTTTCCAGTGGTAATCCGTCAGGAGGATTGCCTAATATTTCTTCGAGATTGTAACTAGTGACCTTTTTTGCTTTTGCCTCTTTCTCAGCTTTTTCTTTTTTTACTTTCCCTACCTCCTCACAAATTATCATTTGATCTTTAGGGGCTGGAAGTGTGACATTCTTTGCTGGTCCTTCTTTCTCCTTGTCAGGTTTGTCATCTCTTGGCTTTTTCAGAGAAGATGGAGTAGGAGACGAGGAAAGATTTGAAGGATTACCTAGGGTAAGAGGATGAAGTACCTTGGTAATGTTCTCTGAATCGGAATCTCCTTTGGATTTGTACTGCGATTTTCATTGCTTTCTTTAGTGTATCTTCAGGGTTTTCGTACACATGGAGATCAAGAAGATCAGTGATGTTTGAGTTTAAGCCGACAATGAATCTTGACACGGTGATGTCCTCTTTTTCGGTTATGTTAGCCCTATTGAGTAAGGACTGCATCTCCTTGTAGTAGTCTTCAACTGAACTTCTACCTTGTCGAAGTCGGTGTATTCGTAGTTTAACTTCTCGTGTATAATGTGTCGATAGGAATCACTTCCTCATGGTTTGTTTGAGGTTGGTCCAAGAAGTGATTGTTTGAATTTGGAAGTTCTGGATCTTTTTCCTTGGTTGCATCCACCAAGTTTGAGCATATCCTTCGAATTGCATGGTGATGAGGGGAACTTGTTTAGATTGGGGGCAGTCATGGTAAGCGAACATGAGATCAACATTTCCTTCCCAATTGATGTACCTTTCCGGATCGTTGTCTACTTTGAAAGATGGGACCGTGAACTTTGGTTTTGCAATGAGTTTGGGTGCTTGGAAACATGGTTGTTCCCGCCTGGGTTCCAAAAGTTCAACATTGTTTGGTCTTGGATTCTGGTTTGATAGATCCAGTTTTTGTTCTTGTTGTTCTCTCATGGTATTGGTAAGTTCATTAAATCTTTCAATTTGAGTTGTGAGTTGTGCAAGTGTGGCTAAGATAGCCGTAAGTGTCTTGTTGTTATTGTCATTCATCCTGAAATCATAACACTCGAAAGAAAATTTTAAAGGAAAATAAAAATAAAAGAAAGAAAATTCAACAAAGCAAGAAACCTCACAAGTCACTCCAAGAAAGTAACACAAAGAGAGGCAAGTAAGCCGATATTGTACTCTTTAAAACTCACTTTATCAAGAGTGATTTAATGTGAAGACGATGTCGGTTTCATCTTCTCGAATTTCTCCATCACAGTAAACAATAGTTGAAATAGGCGTCATTTTAAGAGTTTTAAAGACTGTGAGTCTTATATCTACAAAAACAATAACTGAAATATGTCTAATTAAATAAATAATAATTAATATAAATTAATCCAAATAAATTTAAAAAATTTCACTATAATTTAAAGGCATAATGCAAACAAATACCCCTAACGTTTGACACTATATGCATTTTTGCCCCAATTGTTTTTTTGGAGCATTTGTCCCCACAACGTTTAAATATGATTAAGAAGTCCCCCGTTGGATGGAAACCGTCAGCTCAACGAGTCCAACTGACTAAGCATTCATAGGTGGACAATAATGATGATGTGGCATTTCCACGTCACTAATATATGCTGATGTGGAATTGACACGTTAGCATTTTTTATTTAAAAATTAAATTTAAATTAGAATTTATTACGTATTGGATAGACTGGATATAAGGCTCCTAAATGCAGGGAATGAGAATCGAACTGGGGCAAGGGCATGAAATGGGATGGCCCTTGCCACCAAGCCAAGCATGCTACTTGGTTATTTTGTGTAACAAAATATAAGTAAACCAATAATAAATTTCTGGAAAAATAACAGTAGTGCCATATTTTTCCTAACACAAAGTTCTGGAAAAACAATACCAGTAATGGATCTACAGCCTCACCGATCATGGAAAACCTTGAAATTAATCCCCATAAAAGTATATTTAAAATCTAAAGCTTTTAAGTTTAATTTACTTTCATATTTCAATTCCTCTATTAACCATCTCTTTGTACCTAATGATTGAATCGAGCTTTTGTAACTTTAACTGCTGCTTGAACTTGTTGATGAAATCATCTGCTTTGGCATCCACTTCATTATTTTCCTCGTCATCCTCCGTGGATTTATCTTTCCCTTCCCTCACGGTGGTCGACCGTCGAGTTTCAACGATATCATCTTCCTCAAAATGTCGAAAAGCGGACTTTACACTAGCGGATTTCTTCATATTCCAAGGAAGCTTAGTCGGTATCTCCCCGGATGTCGGTTTAGTATCAGATTTAGTCCTCGCAACATGGTTATTTTCACCATGCAGCTGATTGTAAATTTCATCAAGCGTCCGTCCATCACTTTGGTTCGCCTCGGATTTCTCCGCTCTCCCTTTCCGGTGCATAATGGGAGAAACTTTCATGGCGTTTCTCGGGAGAGAAGTAGCTTTTGAGGTTAATGGACTTAACCCTTTACAAGAACTACTATATTTTTTTGAAGCTCCAGCTCACTCTTACAAAGCTACACAACCATTCAATTCAGTGAGTGACTGCTGTTAAAAATCTATCGGATCTTCATTACCGTTTTTACTATATTTTCTCACACCCATCCTTCTACTCTTCCAAGCCTATCAAGCCATCGAAGCCCTTTTACTCATTTTCATAAACTCGGACTCCCTTGCCGCTTCTCGCCTTTTTCACTCCTCTGCCTCTTCATCGGTCTCGCCGGCACACTCTTCGCCGTCTCCTCCATCCGCATATATTAGTGATGTGGAAATGCTTCGTCATCATCGTTGTCCACCTGTGCTTGCTTAGTCAGCTGGACCCGTTGACCGTCAGTTGACTGACGGTTTTCATCCAACGAGGGGACTTCTGAATCATATTTAAACATTGTGGGGATAAATGCTCCAAGAAAACAATTGGGGAAAAATGCATATAGTGTCAAACGCCAAGGGTATTTGTTTGCATTATGCATAATTTAAATAACATCATTTTATATTGTTACCGTATCGACAAAATGTCTCGAGGTATTATCCCGCTTTCCAATTTTACAACCGCAAAAAATATACAAAAAAAATTACTACAAAAATATTTGTTCAAATAATTAAATATAAATAAATATAATATGATAAAAAATAATTTTACCTTATAAAAACAATAACAAAATCTACTTAGCTTGATAGAAGGAATTGATAGAAGTTAGAATAAGCAAGTAATTTTATTTTTTGATGTTTGCATTCAGAGGGGTTCTTATTTATAGGGGAGAGGGAGGGATTAAAAGCCGAGTTTTCAGGCTAGGGTAATTATGGAGTGGTAAAATATTTTGCGCCTTCCGTACGTGTCAGAAACCCCGCGACGATCTGTGTCTTTCCTTACGTGATGCCAGCTCGGAAAGAACCCCTCGAAGGCGCGGACGGCGATCCGTGCTTTATTACCATCGTGTCAGAAAGGGTTCTAGATCGGTAATATTTGGTGTGAGGGTGTTTGATAGGTAAATATTGGTGGTACGGGTGATATTTCGGTAAAAATGCCCCTTCCTTCAATGCTAACCTTGGTTATTGTTGCTGATTCGCATATCAAGCATCTTCTTGCCTTCCATAGATCTGCATCTTCAACATGACCTCTTTACTCCTTTTATTTTTCCAATTGACTATTTTTACCCACTTCCTTCATTTCGATCATCGGTGTTACCAACTTTTTTTTGTCTCCAAACCAACTTCCCAGGTTGTGGTTTTGTGTCCAATGATTTATTATCGTTCCTCGCAAGCTTTACCAGTATTTCTGCTACCAAATACATTCAACATGTCGATCATTCTCATCGCCTCCTTCCTACTCCTGGTTCTTGTTGGTTTTTTGGCAAAGTCCCACATTGGTTGTGTATAAGGAGGAGGGGAAATTCTTTTGTTATAAATAGAGCCCTCCTCCTCCTTAGTTAAGCATCCCACAAATATAAGCCTTATTCACTATTAAAGTCTATTTGTACTCTTTCTCTCTTTGTAATATTTCCTCTATTAGTGAAATATTATTTTAGTAGTGTTCGAGGAGGTAGGCATAATTTTGGCCTAACCTCGTTAAATTTCAGTGTTTTTTTATGTCTATTTAATAGTTATTGTCGGGTATAGTTGTTAATTATTGTCCTATTAAAATTAGTTATCTTGGTAGTTTTGTCTAAGGAAAGTGGATTTTAAGAGGGACCATTGTGACCCCTCCTATTTCCTGGGAATCTACCTTGGGGTAATTTTTAGTACAATCGTTTTCACACTAGTCACCTAGATAATAGTTTTCAAGGTGAATTTGTTATTATTGGTAGAAATTAAATCGAATTCCACAACAATTGGTATCATAGATCTTGGTTTATTTTAGTATGCTCTGTGGTTGCGGCTTAGGCTGATCTTCCACATCAGAAAAAATTTCCTTGGGTTAATTGACATTCCGCATTGACAGCTATTAAAAAGAATTTGTAGCAGAAATGGAAGACGACACAAAAACATCCGCAAGAAATGATGTGACAAATGTTATATTTGCAGTGGAGATTTTTTATGGCACCGGTCATTTCGGCATGTGGCAAAGTGAGGTTCTAGATGCCCTATTTCAGCAGGGTCTAGACATTGCTATTGAAGGAGAGAAACCAGATGATGTTGAGGAGAAAGAATGGAAGAGGATCAATAGATTGGCATGTGGTACTATTCGATCGTGTCTTTCTAGAGAGCAGAAGTATGCATTTTCTAATGAAACTTCTGCAAGTAAATTGTGGAAGGCATTGGAGGAGAAATTTTTGAAGAAAAACGGTCAGAACAAGCTCTACATGAAAAAGAGATTGTTCCGCTTCAACTATGTACCAGGTACCACTATGAATGATCACATTACTATCTTTAATCAGTTGGTGATTGATCTGATGAATTTGGACGTGACTTTTGAAGACGAAGATCTGGCTCTGATGTTGATGGGATCACTTCCTGATGAGTTTGAGTATCTTGAAACTACTCTACTTCATGGGAAGGTTGAAGTGTCTCTCAGTGAAGTAACTGTTGCCTTGTATAGTTATGAATTGAGAACGAAAGACAAACAAGAAAATACAAGTGTCGAAGCAGAAGCTCTTGTTGTTAGAGGTCGTTCGAAGAGTCAGAATAAAGGAAGGAGAGGGAGATCGAAGTCAAAGTCCAGATTGAGCAAAGATTAATGTGCCTTTTGTCGAGAAAAATGGCACTGGAGGAAATAATGTCACAGGCTAAAGAATAAAGGCAAACCTGAAAGGGGAAAAGCTATCTCAGAATCAAATGTGGTCGAGTATGATGATACAGATTCATATTTCGTATTCGCTGCTACGCCATCAACCAGCTGTTCTAGTTCATGGTTGTTAGATTCAGCTTGTAGCCACCATATGACCCCCAATAGAGAATGGTTCTTTGATTTTAAAGAACTAAAAGGTGGAATTGTCTACGCAGTAAATAATTCCCCTCTTGACACACTTGGGATTGGTTCAATTCGCTTGAGGAATCAGGATGGATCAATCAGAACCTTAACAGGTGTCCATTATGTACCACATTTAATGAGAAATCTCATCTCTATGGGAACCTTAGAGTCAAAAGGTTTAGAAGTGAGGGCAAAAGATGGGATTATGAGGATTATCTCTGGTGCACTGGTGATAATGAAGGGAATCCAGAAAAGAAACAATGTGTATTACTTTCTGGGTAGTAAAATTGTTGGGACAACAGCAGTGGCAGCTTCTACTGATGAACATGAGTCAGAAGCAGCCAGGTTATGGCATATGCGCTTGGGGCATATTGGTGAAAAATCCTTGAAATTTCTGATAGATCAAGGATTATTAAAGGGTCCTCGGGCTTGCAAATTAGCTTTTTATGAGCATTGCATCAAAGGGAAGAAGACGAGGGTGAAATTTGGAACTGCAATCCATGATACTAAAGGTATTTTGGATTATGTTCATTCAGATGTATGGGGGCCTTCCAAGACAACATCATTGGGAGGAACACACTGTTATGTCACCTTTGTTGATGATTTTTCCCGGAGAGTTTGGGTGTATACAATGAAGACAAATGATGAGGTGCTAGGATTTTTCCTTAAATGGAAAAAGATGGTGGAGACTCAAACAGGCAGAAAAATCAAACGTCTCCATACAAATAATGGTGGAGAGTACAAAAATGATCCATTTCTGAAAGTCTGTGAAGAAGAAGGTATTGTCAGGCATTTCACTGTCAGATCTATATCCCAACAGAATG
Organism: Hibiscus syriacus; assembly: GCF_006381635.1. Taxonomy (NCBI): domain Eukaryota; kingdom Viridiplantae; phylum Streptophyta; class Magnoliopsida; order Malvales; family Malvaceae; genus Hibiscus; species Hibiscus syriacus. Next base: position 1,387,143 of record NW_024063472.1, read on the forward strand.
GGGTGGCAGAGCGTATGAGCTAGACATTAGTGGAGAAGGTTCGGTGTATGTTATCTAATGTTGGGTTAGGCAAAGAATTTTGGGCTGAGGCTTTGGTCTATGCTTGTTACCTTGTCAACCGCTTACCATCGACTACTATTGGTGGTAAAAAACCATTAGAGAAATGGTTTGGAGAACCTACTACAGATTATGATTCCTTACATGTGTTTGGTTCCACTGCATACTACCATGTTAAGGAGTCAAAGATGGATCCAAGAGCAAAGAAGGAGATCTTTATGGGGATCACCTCTGGTGTGAAAGGCTATCGTCTTTGGTGTCTAGAAACAAAGAAAATAATCTTCAGCAGGGATGTTACCTTTGATGTATCTACCATGTTGAGAAAGGTGACTTCAGAAAAATTAGAGCAGACAGATGGAACTCCCAAACAGGTGGAGTTTGAAGGAAGCAGAATTGACCCAGCCAGTAAAGAAACTGATGTTAACTCTCCTATGGTAGAAGAAGAGTCAGATGAAGAAGAGCTTCAGACCCAAGAACCTCCACAGTAACATGAATCAATTGCACTCAGAAAGGAAAAGATGACCATTAGACAACCTGCTTGTTATGCTGATATGGTCTATTTTGCATCACCAATTGCAATTGATGACGTTCCTGCCACTTTTAATGAAGCAGTCCAAAGTTCAGAACATAAAAAAGCCATGAATGAAGAAATACAATCCCTTCAAAAGAATCAGACGTGGAAACTAGCTAGTCTTCCGAAGGGAAAGAAGACAATTGGGTACAAGTGGGTATATGCAAAGAAATATGGATTTCCTGACAAGAATAACATCCGCTACAAAGCAAGATTGGTGGCTAAAGGCTACGCTCCATTAGAATTTTGTTGGCTTTGGTAGCGCAGTTGGATTTGGAACTAGTTCAGATGGATGTAAAAACTACATTTTTACATGGAGATTTGGATGAGGAAATCTACATGACTCAGCTAGATGGATTCAAAGTTGCTGAAAAAGAAAAGATGGTGTGCAAATTAGAAAAATCATTGTACGGTTTGAAGCAATCTCCAAGGTAGAGGTACAAGCGATTTGACAAGTTTATGATAGGCCAGAAGTACACAAGAAGCAAATATGATCATTGTGTGTATTTACGCACGCTACAAGACAGATCATATATATATCTTCTTCTTTATGTTGATGATATGCTAATAGCTTCCAGGACTCAAACAGAAATTACGAAACTAAAGACTCAATTGAACAGGGAGTTTGAGATGAAGGATCTTGGTGAAGAGAAGAAGATTCTAGGCATGGAGATATCAAGGGATAAGAAATTGGGGAGTCTTTGTTTGTCTTAGAAAGAATATATGAGGAAGGTACTAAAACGTTTTGGCATGAATGAGAAGTCAAAACCAGTTAGTACACCTCTTGCTCCTCATTTCAAGCTCGGTGCATCCATGTCACCTAAGGATGATGCAGAACGGGAATACATGTCAAAGGTTCTGTATGCAAGTGTTGTTGGTAGCTTGACGTATGCAAGTGTTGTGAGCAGGTATATGCATGATCCTAGAAAAGAGCATTGGCAAGCTGTGAAATGGATTATGCGGTATATTCTAAACACCGTAGATGTTGGTTTGGTCTTTTAGCAGGACAAACAAGATGGTCAGTGTGTAGTTGGGTATTGTGATTCAGACTATACAGGTGATTTGGACAAGCGTCGATCAACTACTGGCTATGTGTTTACATTTGTAAAGGCACCAGTCAGTTGGAAGTCCACCTTACAGTCAACAGTGGCTTTGTCTACTACAGAGGCAGAGTATATGGCAGTTACAGAGGCTGTGAATGAGGCAATTTGGCTTCAAGGGTTGCTTGGTGAATTGGGAATAGAACAGAAGCACATCAAAGTGCACTGTGACAGTCAGAGTACTATTCATTTAGCAAAGAACCAGGTTTACCATGCAAGGACGAAGCACATCGATGTTCGATATCACTTTGTACGAGAGATTCTAGAAGAAGGTAGAGTCATAATCCAGAAGATTCGGACCACTGAGAATCCTGCTGATATGTTGACAAAAGTGGTAATTGCGGTCAAGTTTAAACATTGTTTAGACTTGGTCAATATTGTTACAAATTGAAAGATGAATTTGCAAACACTACTGAAGATTGGATTTTTTGAGAGATGTGTGTGGAATTTGCCAAGGTGGAGATTTGTTGGTTTTTTGGCAAAGTCCCACATTGGTTGTGTATAAGGAGGAGGGGAAATTCTTTTGTTATAAATAGAGTCTTCCTCCTTAGTTAAGCATCCCACAAATATAAGCCTTCTTCACTATTAAAGGCTATTTGTACTCTTTTTCTCTTTGTAATATTTCCTCTATTAGTTAAATATTATTTTAGTAGTGTTCGAGGAGGTAGGCATAATTTTGGCCTAACCTCGTTAAATTTTGGTGTTCTCTTTATGTCTATTTAATAGCTATTGCCGGGTATAGTTGTTGTTAATTATTGTCCTATTAAAATTACTTGTCATGGTAGTTCTGTCTAAGGAAAGTGGATTTTAAGAGGGACCATTGTGACCCCTCCTCTTTCCTGGGAATCTACCTTGAGATTTTTAGTACAATCGTTTTCACACTAGTCACCTAGATAATAGTTTTCAAGGTGAATTTGTTATTATTGGTGAAAATTAACCCGAATTCCACAACAGTTCTGACAAACGTCAATCTGGATCCTCTTCTGCTTTACTTGCTTGCTATGTAAGCGTTCTTGATCTCTCCTTGCCAACCAAAGATCTGTCATAGGCCCTTCCAATGTAGTTTCGATGGATGGTTGTCGACAAATAACTATACCTGCCCCATTCAACTTTCTTTCCTGATCTCCTTGCTCTCCCATTCATGATTTTGTTATCTTTGAACATACTATCTTTCTTTTTTCCATCTTTTGCAAAAAAATAAACCATAGCGTTGAAATTCCTAGCAGTAAAAGCAAAGTGAATATGAGATAACTACCTATTGGAATAATCCAAGTTTATCAAAGAAGCGATTCAAAAGTCAAAGTGAATATGTTTGAGAATCGAAATCATTTTATTACACTTAAAGATATAGGTTTCAATTCTATCACGCATACTACATGTTTCGATCCCTTACATATATATTTTGATATCTGACACGTTCTTATGAAAATAAATCTATTTTAAATACTATCAACTATATCTTAAAACTCGAATATAAATAAAAAAAATAAAACAAAATTTACTATCCAAAGTATGACTTCACCGTTATACAACTCTAATAGATATAACAAAATACATTTACCAACAAAAATAAATGAAAGTAAAAGATGGAATTACTAGAAACTTACATTCAAGAGTCAATGCGGGGTTGTAAATGAAAGGGTCAACAAGCTGTTTTCAGCATCAACATTGCATCAAAATTAAAGAAATTATTGACTTTTACATTGTTTTAAAATCTATACGTAAGATTATGAACCAACACCTAACTTGAAATAAATTTCTAAAGGAAAATATTCAAAATTGTTAGTATTTTAATCTTCTAAGTTTGAATCAATAGATTTAGATCATATATGTATATATTTATATTGATGCACTAATTTGACCAATTGGAAGTTGAATTTCAATTTTATAACAAATAAAATTGAAGTTAGAATTTAGTTCTTAACGTTTTAACTAAATGGATGTTATTATTACGACTTAATTGCATCACATGTTCTCAGAATATCCCTAAAAAATGACTATCATTCTAAATTGGTTCTCAAACTTTTGAACATTCAATTTCATCCTAAACCATATCATTATATGTTTGAAAAAAATAAATTTTAGGTTAAACTATGGTTGAAACTAACAACACATTTGGATAAATTTGGGGATAGAATCGGAATATTCAAAAGTTTGGGGAACAATTTAGAAATATGGTCATAGTTTAGGAATGAAAAGATAATATTAAAAAAATTTAAGGACTAATTTAAAATGAGATTCGTAATTTGAGGATGAAATTGGAATATTCAAAAGTGTAAGGACCAATTTAAAATAAAGGTTATAGTTTAGGGAAAGTGATGCAATTAACTCTATTATTAAAAACTCGTCTAAAATGCAAACAGAAACAAAAATCAAAGAAAGAAAAGAAATGTAAACAATTGAAATTATTGGGTTGACAATCCCAACAATATTTCCACACAGAATAAAAAAAAGTTTAGTCATTTTTCATGGTTAGATTTAAGGAGTTTGCAGATAGTAAGTCATCCATGGTGGTTAGCCTCTTTTTTAGAACAGTATCAAACTGATTGTTGCACATATATTTTCAAGGTAAATTATAAAAAACAAATATATTATCATTATTATTAAAACCCGATAAATAATTAATAACAAAATAATTCCAATATACCAAGTGGGCTGAACAACTTGAAATGAACTATAGAGATGTAAGATATACCTTCTTCTAGTCCTATAAAAATATAGACATCGGATAAATTTAAATAAATTATTAAGATTAAATTTATTATTTTATTTTTAGGGAACTTTAAAGAATAAAGTATAGAGTAAAGAGGAATGAGAGTAATTTGAATTTTTTTCATTAAAATATTTTATCATTGAGAATGTTTGTAGAAGTACTTTTGGTCTAAAATTCTGTTTTAAACGCAAAAGCATTCTCAAATATATCATTTTTAGTCAAAAATCCATGTTGTGATTATTGACTCAAATAAAAAATGAAAAAAAAAGTGCTTTTGCGTTTGAAACACTCGTTTGAATAAGTATTTCCAATCGAAGCCTGTTAAATATAATCTATATAAACTATAGATATATTTTCTTAAAAAATGCTAAATACAATCTTACTGCAACATGATTATCACACATTTATAGTAACATCATGATGATGATGGTGGAAGTGGATATCATATAAACTTGTTGAGAGACATGAAATGAGACAAAACAAGTGGTCCTAGTTTGATTACGTGAACCTTAAAGTCAAACAATGTTGGTTCTTGCTCTCTTCCGAGTCTCCTCAATTCTCTATTACTAGACCTACCTGGTTTGTTGCCCCTTAAATCATGCTACTTTTGAAATCTAAGGTAAATTTAGCTACTTCATTTTCTTAAACTCAAAATGATACTATTGATTTTCGAAACATTTTTTATTAATTAATCAAATTCAGTCCATTAGATTAAAAAAAACCTTTCAGATTTATTTCTGGTAAGTCCGTTTCATTATTTAAAGATATCTTTATAATTAAATATATATATATATATATACCATAAAATAAAAAATCTGCCTAGATAAATCTAAAAATTGAGAATCAATGAACAAGTCAATTCTATCAAGTAGAACAAGTAATCCAACGTTACAAGTCTAATAGGGAAGGTGGAAATAAACTTAATTCTATTACTGATTTTTTTTAATAAAAAATCGTTTGATTATTTTCACTTCTTTTAGTATGTTTTCAATTTTTGTAGGTGATCCAGTCAATGCCTAATATTATAAAAATTAAAAGATAACTATATTGTTTGGATTTTAAATTCATCATATGTTTCTTAATTTATAATAGTCTATAAATATGATTTAATAAATCTCAAACTAAATGTTGTATTATTTTAAAGTGCATGATTTCTCAACGTTTTATTAAATAAAGGTTTTTTCGTTGTCGGCAATCTCAGCTACTAATACAGACTGGACTTCCTTCACAAAACTAATGTAATTCTTTTAAGTTTACTGAGTCTTATTTTGATTATCACAATTACCTTTGAATTGCGGGATATTAAAGAATGCGTTTTGATATTATATAATATGAAAAATCTTCAACTAAAAGTTAAAAATTATTATGACTAGTTATTTGTAATTAACTCAATTTTGACTCATCCATTAAGAATTGAAGAGGATAATTAAAATGATCTAATTACACTCAATTCAATGAGACTTATAATTATAATAATCATTGAAACATGTCACATTTATATATATACGAAGAATCACATTTAAACTTAATTAGGTTGTTAGGAGAACTCATCAAACGACCTCATTGATAAAAGGGATGGTTATTCTCCTTAGAGATCGTGAGTTTGAACAATTGTATTTGCAGGGTTTATTATCCATTATTAAGAAAAATTAAGAACAAATAATATCTTATAATAATCTTTTTATTAATCTGTGGTAGGAACAAGACAATATATGTTTGAAAATAACAACAATTCATTTACCATCAAAGTTATTTGGTTTGTGCCTCGTGAGAATAAAGTTAGTCATATATATAGGGGCCTCGTTCTAATGTGGAGTTTATGGATTTAGTACAATTTGTTATGTTGAAAATACGAGGATACTAGTTGATTTTATTGTGTTATTTGTAATTCATTTCTTTGCGACTGCTCTGAAGCTAATAGCGCGTTCATTGCAGCTAACAACTATAAGTACAAATGTTGTTATTATTGTGCCTATTTTGCATATGAGTACTGGTTCAGTAGTAGAGTGTAACGATCTAAGTTTTCGAGTCAATATTCGCGCGTTGGTCCGAGCTATGGAGGGGTCAATTAATGATTGTGATTAGATTTATTAAAAAAATTAGACATAATCGAGTGAAAATTGAGTCTAATTGACTTCAGAAAAGATTTTTTTTAATTAAAATGAAAGATGAATGACTAAAAGTGAAATTTATCCATTGCTAAAAAACATGATTGAAATCCACATATTTTCCCTTGTTTGGCAGTGTGGGAGAGGGGACAAAGACTAAACTAAGTGATATCATCATCTTTTTCATCCTCTCCTCTCCTCTCCTAAAAACCTAAAGTTCTTGCATCCAAAGGAGTAATCCTTCAAAATTAAAAAAAAAAAATAAAGAAGATAAGAATCGTCATAGATTAACTAAGTCGTATATAGAAGAGAGTGAGATTTTATGATTTGTTTATATTTAATAAAGATTCCTGGTTTACTTTGAGAGGTGTTGGGTATTTGTTTTCACTTCAGTATAGCCTTTTACTTGCAGATATTGATGACAAGTTGGGAAGTTATTCAGATTGTAGGGGATATATTTTATTATTGATTTTGAGGGGAATTGGGAAGAAAACCTTCCTTTGATTGAGTTCGTCTACAACAACTTCTAGTCAAGTATCTAGATAGTTTCTTTTATAACACTTTATGATCACAAATGTAGCATTCTATTGTGTTTGATGGAGCCTACTGAGGGAAAGCTAGTCGGACAGATCTGTTCAAAGGGATGGAGGAGAAAATTTAGTTTATCTAAGAGAATTGAGGTAGTTTTCAACCAACAAAAAACGTACAAAAATTTTAGTGGTTGATTGAATCTTCCTTAAGATATCATCTTAGAAGGTGTATAACATTTTGGGCGGAAAAGAAAATCGGGTACATAATTCATTGGATCGAACAAGATACAGTAAAGAGGGTTAGACAATTGATTTGTTTTGCTACTAGAGATGAAGTACTTTCATAACATGTTTCATTTTGATTTGTGTTGCTACTAGAGATGAAGTACTTCCATAACATGTTTCATATTTTGATGCTCAGAACATGTAATTCAGATTTTTTTGCATCATTTAGGCTGAGCGTGTTAATGTGAGCCTGGACCTATCTTATAAGAAAGAGTTGTTGAGGATCTCAACTATAGAGGTTAAGTAACTTGAAAACAAAGGGACCCCTTGGTAAACTGAAACTGAAAATTGATTTCTGGAATATGAAAACAAAAATAAGTGAAAATATGAAAACATAAAAAAAAATTCAGTATTTTCATTAAAATTGTTTTGGAAATTCAAAAAATAAAGAAACATTATATCTAGATTTTTAACTTAACTTACACACGTTTAAATCATTCTAACAATATTTTTTTTGTTTAATTGTATGAGATTCAAACTTTTGTAAAAAGTCAATAAGATCCCTAACCTTTTTTTACACTCAATGTAATCCTTAAATTAGTTTTTTAATAATTTAATTTCGTAGTATTTTCATATTTAATTTATTGAATATCTTAATATTTGTTTATATTTTATATTTTTAATTCTTTAAAAATTAATAAGTCCTCAAATTTTCTGAAATAATCAATTAAGTTCATCTATCACATCATCGTCTATCAAATATTGTCACAACAGTATCATGAACTGTCACATTAATATTGTAAAGAGAAAATAACCTCAGTGACCAAAAATCCCATATAATATACGATTTTAACCAACTTTTTCCGGATTTGCCAAAATGACCAACAAAATCGCAATGCGATCGCTAATTCGCAACGCGATCTCCATTATCGCAAATCAGTTTCCAGATTTGCAATGCGATTATCACTATCGCAATGCGATTTTCCAATTTCGCGTTGCGATTTTCCCAATTCGCAATGCGAATAAGTAAATCGCAACGCGAATTGGGAAAATCGCAATGCGATACTGACTATCGCAACGCGATAATACAAAATCGCAATGTGATATTGACTTTCGCAACGCGATACTGACTTTCGCAACGAGATAATACATAATCGCAATGCGATTTTCAAAGCGCCATTAGTATCGCAACACATATTTTATTTTCAAATTCCAAACACGAATATTAATATATTGGAACACTGAACCGTCCACAGTATATCCCGTAATCGCAACTCATAACCTAAAACCTAAAATCACAACTCAGTCCCATCTCCATCTCTCCCTCTCTCACCCATCTCCGACGAAATCCGTCCCCATCTCCGACGAAATCCGTCTATCTCCATCTCTCAGAGCCACCCTCACAATCAGAAATGGAAAATCAACGAAATCAACTACCGAGGGTTAGTTTTTTTAATTATTTTCTTTTTGAAATTTTTTCATTATTATTAGGTTTTTCATATTGAAATTGATGATAAGTTTACTGGTAATTTCAATAATAGATTAACCATTTCACTTAGATTGCTTATTAAATCAACCGAGAATCGCAACGCGAAATGAAAATCGCAACGACAAAATCGCAACGCGATTTTATTCTCTCGTTGCGATAGTCAAATTCGCGTTGCGATTGTCATTTTCGTGTTGTGATTTTCATTTTCAGAAACTATTCTTCTTCTGCAAATTGAAACTTGAATGAATTTCATTACTTCAACCAAAAAACAAAGACAAATAAGAAATTCACAGTGTTGCAAATTTAAGTTTGAAGAATAAACTACTACTCTTTATGTTTATTATTGTTTTTGGTATATCTTCACAGTGTAGTTTTTGGTATATCTAACTTAGTATGTTTATTGTTTTTGTAGAAATTTTATTCGGCTCAATTGACCTTAAGAAATAAAGTCAGCCTGGCCAAAACAATTGCGTCGAAGCTTTCACCTGCACAAAGAAAAATGTTTGAGGATACTTGCTTCGGGCCATGGCTGAAAGTACAACATCCCGGTGGAGATGCGATGTTGACACACCTATTTCATCAAACCATGACTATCGATCTACCAGATACTATACAACGTCGTGATGAAGAGATATGGTTTGATTTTCCACCGGCGTATAGTGTTTTGGGCGGGAGGAGTTTTGCTTAATCACCAGTCTACGCTTCGGATACGATGATGTAGGTCGGTATAATAGACACATTTCCCGCCCATCATGGTTATCCCGGGTTTTTCCTGAGCTGGAGAGGCCGAATCTACACGTGGAAGACCTGATGAGATTATTGAATAAGAAAGATGGTTTTACTCAGATGGATGACGTCGATGTTGTCCGAGTATGCCTTCTAATACTTTTACATGCTGGCTTTTTAGGCAGAGAGGCCAGACAACCTATTTCGAATGATCTAATCAAATTGGTAGAAGACCTAAATGCGTGGAACCTGTTTCCGTGGGGCTCGTATTTATGGAAAGCTACATGGAATAAGTTATCGTCTGCCTTGGATGATCGAAAAAGTTTGCATGGCGATGGTTCCAAATACACTTTGACAGGCTTTATTTGGGCCTTTAAGGTAAGAATTTTTATATAATGTTTCCAAAATTATAAGTAATTATTTAACAATTACTAATGTTTGTTATTATATTGTTTGTAGATTTGGATATTTGAGGCCTTTCCCGCCATGAAGACATATGCAATAAAAACTTCAAATGATATTCCCAGGGTTATTTCCTGGAAGAGAAAACGGACCTTGCAATGGGAAGATTTACTACGGTATACGACAATAAATAATGTAAGTTAACATAAATACTACCATATGTTTATAAACAAGTTATTACTAGTACACGTTTAACTTTGTTTGAGCTTTTATATTGTTAGGAGGCCAACACTCCATTACAGAGGCTGACACCCACGGAAGCTGAGCTTGCCACTGATTGGTGGCAAGCTAGTAAGCGTTTTTTTGATGGCACGGATGATGAGCAGCCTCCACTTCGGGAGCCATCACCTCACCCAGAGCTATCACCTCACCCAGAGCCATCACCTGATCGACCCGACTATACACCTCCATAACGACAGCCATCACTTATTATGTCACATCATCGAGCCTCTTCTCTACCATCACCGCAAGATAGGCGACCGGCAAAGATGCCGCGACGTTTATCTCCCTGTTCTCCACCTCCACGGGATGAGTTAGGGGAGTTACGTGATGAGGTCAATGCCTTGCGTGAGGAGGTCGGTACTTTACGCAAAGACGATGGTGCATGGCGTGTTGATACGTGATATGGTAGCATCATTGCATAATGAGGTTCATACTCTATGCAACGAGGTAAGTTTAAGATTTTTCATATTTAACTTGATGATAAATTTACTCGTAATTTCACTTAGATTAACCATTTCACTTAGATTGCTTAATAAATTCATTCGGTTGCTACCGATACTGCTAAAATGTTTTTGTTAGTATTTGTTTTTGGTTTTGTTTTTGTCTTTTGGTTGAAGTAATGCAATCCATTCAAGTTTCAATTTGCAGAAGAATAATAGTTTACTTTCGCAACACGAAAATGACTATCGCAACGCGGAAATGGCTATCGCAATGCGAAATGAAAATCGCAACGACAAAATCGCAACGCGAAATGAAAATCGCAATGCGATTTGTGTTTCGCGTTGCGATTTTGTCGTTGCGATTTTCATTTCACATTGCGATTTTGTCGTTGCGATTTTCATTTCGCATTGTGATTTTCATTTCGCGTTGCGATAGCCATTTCCGCGTTACGATAATCATTTTCGCGTTGCGAAAGTAAGTTTCGTGTTGCGAAAGTAAACTATTCTTCTTCTGGAATGTTTATATATGTTGTCCTTTTAAATGTTTATATAAGTGCTTACTTCTGGAATGTTATCTGATGCATTTTGTGAACTATGATAGAATAATGACTTGGGTGAATACAATGCAAGTTTGAAACATATTTGTCTTTGTTTAATATCATGTCTATTTATTTACTGATTTATGTATTAATTTTTTTTAGCGGCCCGATAAGGTGGATGCTTTACGTCGGGTTTTCCTTGCACGACGGAGTTCACGCATCAAAACGGCGTGCGCGTGCTATTACGTCTCCGTTCACTCCAATGGTGCGAAGACTCTGCAAGAAGAAGCCCGACTCACCTGTCATCCCTCAAGAGTCCCCTTCAATCTTTCAAGAGGCCCCTATCATCCCTCAAGAGTCCCCCCACCGTTCAAGAGGCAACTGTCATCGTTGAAGAGGTCCCTCCCACCATTCCAGAGCCCGATTCACATGGGGTAATATATCGAATTATTGAGAAACCCCCACCGTTGTCGGACATGATGGATGAGAGTTGGCTCTCATATGAGTTACCGGCTAGTACCCTTCCGGTATCTGAAGTGGAGAGGAGACAACTACCGGAAACAATTCTGGATAATACCCTTTGGGCTAAGACCGTAGTTGATTTTTATCTACATGAGCGGAGCCAAGGGTGTTACACTGACATAAGCAAACTCAACGATGAGATGTATTTGTTGCTTAATCGGTCTTGGTCGGGTGTGTTATTAGGGGTTGAAGACAGTGGCTATTTCGATGGGGAGGTAAGTCTTATATTTATCTTATATATGATTTTGATTAATTTTTTTAAAAATTAATGTAATTCACTAATATATGTCTTTTTTTGTAAAACAGCATATCGATGCGTGGGTGTCACGTCTTCTAATAATAAGGAAGCTTAGGAAAAATAAAAAAAATTCGCGATATACAATAATGCCGGTGGCTTTTCACGCAGTTCACTTGAAGAATCAACGAGATGAATCATTTTCGTTGGGCAATGGACAAGCTAAACTTTATCCTACATGGTGGGAGGTCGATAAGGTTAGTGTTTATTTTTAAAAATTTTTAAAGGTGTTCATAAATAAGTGCGCAAATAAATGAATTATTACTTATGATTGCAGGTGTTTATCCCTGTTTTGGAACGTCGTCATTGGCTTCTCGTCCAACTTCAGCTCCCATCCCTGAAGATAATAGTATATGACAGCATGATAAATTACATATCACTGTCTGATTTGAGAGATATTATCAAGGGATGGAGCTCTCATTTGGCTAAATTCTTGGATGGGATTAATTATTGGACTCATTCTGGACACAAGAAGCCAAAGAAGTTCAATGTCACAGTTGTCAGAGACGAGACCGCGCCACAACAATCGTCGGGAGCCAGAGGGGATTGTGGTCCTCTCGTCTGCATGTGCTTGGCGCGTTTGACGACGGGAAGCACAGAGTTTCTACCTCCCACCGATAGAGATAGAGTTGCAGTAGGCTTGTGGTTTTGGCATTATATGGCTAGAGCGATATATTCGAGACGCTGCCTACCTGCATCCGCATTATGAAAGTATCCATTGTTAATTGGTAAGTCAAATGCAAGTTTTGTTAATATATACACTCCTTTTGGTTTGAAAATGTTTGGTTAAGTACCTAGAATTCAATAATTTGCTGTTTGTAGGTTTTAGATGTGTAGGAAGTCTTGTTTGAGCAAATGTTTGGTTTCTGCAGGTTAATCCTTAAGTGAGCTGCGTGAAATGGATGTATGGGTGCAAAAGTTGATTCATTGATTCAATAATTGATGAGGAAATAAGAATTATTATTATTTTTTGATTGTTTAATTGATTTGTAAAAAATGATTTGTAAATGTTGATTTGTTTAATTGATGTGTACATAATTCTTATTTGTGCTTGTTTAATTGATTGAAATGTAATAGTTGATTTGTTGATTTTCAATCTGCATTATGTTGAAGGCAAAACAGACTATCGCAACACGAAACTGACTATCGCAATGAGAGAATCGCAATGCAAAATGAAAATCACAATGCGAAATGAAAATCGTAACGAGAAAATAGCAATGCGATTTTCATTTCGCATTGCGATTTTCTCGTTGCGATAGCCATTTTCGCTTTGCGATAGCCATTTTCGCTTTGCGATAGCCATTTTCGCGTTGCGATAGTCATTTTCGCGTTGCGATTGCGATAGTCAAATGAATGTCTAATAAGTGATAACAACTGAACAGATCATAGCAATGTTCAAACTCAAGTTACTAATACATGCCTAACTGAAAATGTTAAAAGTGCACACATAAAATACACATAATACAACGTTTGCATTTAAAAATCACCTAAGTTAACAGTCCCAAAGGGTGAAGCCGGTTATGATTGGGATTTTGAAGATGATTGCGATTTTGATTGCCTTTTGCTTGACACCATATGAGCTTTGGATTTTGATGAGGATCCATATTTTGGTAGAGGAAAAGATGATTGTGATGGTACTGGTGAACCACATGTCAACCTTGTATGACCACTTTCCTTGCACCGACTACATGTCGATCTCTTCTTCTCTTCACCCTTAGACGGTATATGATCGTGACTTTTTGGTCGGCCAGGTAGCCTTCTGTCCATGGCTGGTGGCTAAACTGTTTGTAAGTCATCTGGTATGTCCCACTTAGAAGGATGTTGCGAAACTAAAACCTGTTGCAAACTTTGAAAATCGCATTGCGATTCTGTATTATCTCGTTGCGATAGTCAGAATCTCGTTGCGAAAGTCAGAATCGCGTTGCGAAAGTCAGTATCGCATTGCGATTTTGTATTATCGCGTTGCGATAGTCAGTATCGCATTGCGATTTTCCAAATTCGCATTGCGATTTACTTATTCGCATTGCGAATTGGGAAAATCGCAACACGAAATTGGAAAATCGCATTGCGATAGTCATAATCGCGTTGCGAATCTGGAAACTGATTTGCGATAATGGAGATCGCGTTGCGAATTAGCGATCGCATTGCGATTTTGTTGGTCATTTTGGCAAATCTGGAAAAGGGTTGGTTAAAATCGTATATTATATGGGATTTTTGGTCACTGAGGTTATTTTCTCTATTGTAAATTGCCATATAAGTTTGTGAACTGTCATGTAAGCGTCGTGACAGTCAACGTTTGATTTCTTTTGTTCAAAGAGTTAAATTATTTTTATCTAAGTTTAACGATCACATTTGGTGCAAAAAGAGTTCATGGACTACATTAATTATTTTTCCCAAAAGTTTAAGGGTCTCGGTTACAACTAAACATATTTTTTTATGTTAATGATACTTTTGTGTGCTATTACTTATAATAGTCTTTTTGTATATTTTTAAAATTTTATTAATATCTAATATACATTAACATTATATTCTTATTATAAACTCGAATAAATTGTGTTATGGAATTTTTTATCAACTATATTGTTTTATATTTGTATAATTCATATGTTAAATTTGTTTAATGATTTTTTAATAATTATAATCTAATTTAATTATTTAAAAACTATTTTTTTATTTTATTTTTAAAAAATTAGATACCAAATATTTTTTTAGCAATTTAGTTTTGGATTCAAGTTTTCATTTATATTAACCAAACATATTTCTAAATTTTAAAAAAAATGAAAATATTTTTTAAAAACAAAGATAGAAAAAAAAAATTATAGAACCAAATAGACCCTTAAATTATTTTTGGGTATTTAATGCACTCATGATATCATAAATATCATATGTTATTTTATTTATTTTTTATTAATCTATAGTAGATATAAGATAATATGTTTAAAGAATATTCTTAATCATTTAACTTTTATTGCTCATATGATATCTTTGATGCACCAATTTAAGACCTTAAGAAAAATTAATAATTCTTTTACTACCGATGTCACTTAATTCATGTGATATGTTATTTTATGCTAATACTAAAAGGGTAAAAAAAACTAACTCCTCCATTATAATTCTCGACATATGGAGTTCATTTACAATATGACAGAATGAGGGAAATATGAAGGAATGAGATGGATAAAGAAAGGGGAGCCATATGATATAACAGTGCACTTTTTAACATTTTTTTCATTCACCTACAAACTTCATCCGGTGCACTCACAACAGTTTTGCCGCCTTTTTTTCCCTTTTATATACAAAAAATAAAACTTTAAGAAAAGAAAAAAAATACACATGTCCTACTAGGAGGGGATGGAAAAAACAAGGAAAATAGAAGTTTCTAAAGCTGAAACAGCAGCCACTGACAGGACAACAAGGATAAGAAAATGATTTTTTTTTGTGGGGTATTACAAGAGATGTGATGAGGGCTTTGAGATTATCCTTCCATAATTTCGGGACCAGTATATGGAGCTCCAACAACCACCAAATCCTCAGGTTTGTCCCTCTTTTGAAGCCAAGCTACCTTCTCTTTCTCTTCTTCTGGTATTAATACCTGCTCATCAGCTGCAACAAAAAAAATTTAATGAAAAATTCAGTCTTTAATTTTACTAATCAAATGTTATTGGAAGGACAAGTAGAGGAAAAAAAGAGTACCTGGGAATCTCGTGAATGGGTAGTCGGAGTAGTACGTACAATGCCGTCCTTCGAGATCCGAATACGGAGGGCCTAGAACATCCAACACAGCACAAGCTGTCACAGCAGTGAAGCAATGCATGTTGCCTCCATCAGCTGGATAAAGTATGGAGGTCTTGCAAGGCGCAGTCAAGTCGGAATCCACCTTAACCTTAGCCAACCGGACTTCCGGATGTTGAGCTGCCATTACATGAACAAAATTGGTCTCGATAATTTCTCTACATGTACATCAAGGATGATTCTCTCATCAATAATACAACTTAAACATAGAAAATATCTACATGTACTGCATTCTAAGAGTATGGAGCCTAACCAATGGCAATCCGTGAGGCTTTCCATTTTCTTAAATTATCATTTCCATTTGCCACTGAAACCAGATTATGAAGTTGATCATTGTCTTTTCTAGAGTCCCACCCTCTACATTCCCAGCTTTTTACGTCGAAAATGGATATATAAACACACAAGTGCAAGGAGAAAAATAAGCTTGAAAAAGAAAAACACTTACTTTGGGAAGGATCCACAACAGCTGATGTGGTAGGGACAAACCAATCATATGATTTGATGTGCATAGTCCCAAAGAGAAGCTTACTGAAAACCGTCATTCCAGGGTGATTGTGAAGCGGAAGGACACCGGATGAAGGCAAGCAAAAGATGCCAATCTGCATTAGATGAAAATTTGTAATGATAAGACAGTCTAGCATTACTTAAATCACAAAGCATGGCTTGCATTTCTTGATGCAAACTGTACTTACTGAAAACCTCTCGCACTCGTGGATATGCAGGTATGTTATCGTCGGAGCTAGTCGAGTTGCTTGCGGACTGAAAAACGGCATCCCTGGCGTAAGACCAACATCAGCTGGCCGAATTTCATCTACACAAAAGAACAAAAAGAAGCAATGTTAGGGTAACATATGAGTAGTAGTATCTAAATAAGGCCATATAGTTTCTAATCATTGGCAACATCTTCATCAGTTATATTTTCTAGAGATACAAATAACCAAGCTGGCTGCAATATTTGTATCCAATGCATACATGATGAAAGAGTTTGAATCACACATACCTAAGGAGCACGAACCATATGCAAGGCCCATAACACAAATATTTAAAAAGAAAATCAGAAAACAAACAGCAATGGTACACTTCCCAACATCTATTTTACAGTTTTTTGTCTTGAATAACGTGACACAGGTAACAGCAAGTAGTTTATGATATCAGAATCATAAGATGTTCATATACAAACAAAAAGATAGGTGAAGGGTGGTAAGCTAATGGCTCCTTGCCAAGGGTCACCCCTTTGAAAATAATAGTAATAAATATGAATATAATATTAGAGAGAGAGAATGCAGGCATTTTCAAGTGTATGGTTATTTCGTCAAATGTATATGAAAAGATGGTTCAAGAAAACAAATGCCGAACGAATTTCAGAAATTTATGCCTAATTATTCTAAAATTCAATCAATATTAGACTATCAAGAGATTTATGTACTTCTTGGTATGATGGAACTACTTTTGGACTGTTCCAAATAAAACCACAACAAAAAAGCATACCCAAAAGAGCGCTAAGCAGTTCAATTTCATCGGGAGAAGGGACAAATCCAGTCCGGGCAGAGGCGAAAACGTCCTTGCAAGCATTGAAAAGCCTTTGAATCGGATGCACCACCGCAGACGCAGGCAACGCCATCATCTTCCTTTGTCGCCGCCTGCTCTTCTTTCCTCGGCTATCTGAAGAAGTAGTGTTTCTAATTTTATTGGTATCGGGAACTTTGTTCGCTTTTGTGTCCTTATCCAATTCACTAAAACCTTTGCCCTTTATATCAGCTACGGTTGCTCTCCCCATTTAAAATTCTGAATCAACTCTACCATAGGCATAAACAAGAGTAAAGAAATAAATAAACAAGAAATGAAGAGAAGCGAGAAATGAAGAGAACCAAGAAATATATCGATGAACAGATGAAAACAGAGGGTTGAACAGAAGAAACAGGGGACACAAAAAACTCGGGTAAAAACTGTTTCTCTATGTTGGGGGGGAGTAATTCAGGATGGGGTATTTGTTCCCATTGAGGGTAGAGATGTGAAAGATGCAACTCTATAAGTGTTTGGTGAAGAAAAAAAGTGGAGGGGGACAAGAAGAAGAAGAATAAATTAGGTGAGAGAAAGAGTTGGCATTTGATGGAGAGAATGGAAAACCAGGGGCCATGGTCTTAGATACTACTTCCCTCTTGCATTTACAAATCTATGGGTTTTGTTTTCAAACAGCGGATTTCCATTCTTTTTCTCTCTATTTATATTTTTCCCTTTGTTTTTTTCCTTTGTTTTTTCCCTTACTACCCCCATTGTTTTAGGTTTCTACAATATTATTACCTCAAACGTAATTTAACCTATTTTAAGTTTCAAGGTGGTCGTTTCAAATGTAAGATTATTTTTAAAAATAATATGACTGGAATATAATATTATTATATAAATATTATATTATTTTATTTATTTAAGATAAATATATAATTACAGGGTTTGATTAAAAAATATAAAATCATTTAAATACATATTTTTATTAAATTATACTTGTGATATATGTTTTTTAAAGTTAAATTTTAATATTATATTAAATATTTGAATGAAAACTTATAAAAATATTCTAATCGTTATAAAAATATTTTAACTTTTGAGAGAAAATACGTTTAATATATAATTGATATATTAAACTTATATTTCTAAATAATTTTCAAAATTATCATATTTATTTATATAAAATCTAATAAAATATGAAGAAAAATAATATTATGGTATGGAGTAGACAAATATATTATTTTTTAATATATAAGATATATTTTTCAATGACTTAAAGTTATATATTATTTTAAATAATTATATTTGTACAATAATATTATTTTTTTCACATCATAAAATTATTCATAATTACTATATTGAATATTAAAAATATAAAATTAATTTAAATATTCAAATATATTAATATTTTACTAAATTAAATAATTTGCATATTATTATTACGTATTTTGAGTAAAGTACAAAAAAATAAGAATTGAGAATGATCATTATAGAAACAATTCATTAATTTAAGGATATTCTTGTCTAAAATAGTGAGAATCGTCTAATACCTAAGAATTTGAAGGTAATGGCATTTCCCACAATTTTTAAATAAAAAATGCTACTATTGAGAAAATATTGTTATCTAGTAATAATTTTTTCCGTGAATCGAAATTTAATTTCGAAAAAGATTATTCTCCTTAGTAAAGATCTTTTTAGCGAGCTGTCTTTCAATTTTCTAAAAAATACTTTATATTTAAGGTTTAATGGTATTTAATGTGAGAAAATAATTAATTTAATTATTTGATTAATAGAGATAAATATTGACTTTTATAATGTTGATGTAGTCCACGATGATGATATGATGGTACACGATGCTAACATGATGACTAGGAGTGCTTAATGAGTTGACCAGCTCATGAGCAACTCGAACTCAATTATTCAATGCTCGGTAAAAACCCAACTCGGGTTGACTCGATTCGAACTCGAGCTAGACTTAATAACTTAACGAGTTAATTTAAGCAAGTTCCAACACTTCTCGATAAGTTTGCTAGCAACTCATTAATTTTTTATATCATATTTTAGTAGTTATTCTAAAAATTTATTTTATACTAATTTACTAATAGATAATAAAAAAGATAAATTGCTAATCTATTAATTTTCTATAATAATAATAATATTTTACTACACCCAAAATCAAACCATATTTATTATTTTAATATATTTATGAATGGTTACTTTAGATTTCAGACTTTGAAATTGCTTCATACAATATTTTAATATTTTTTTAGTTAAATTTATATTTATATTAAGCTATATATAATATTATTAGATTTTATTATAATTAAGAAAATAAGATAAAATTTCAGTGAGCTTAACGAACAATGAGCTTAATGAGAAACAAGTTTTTTAACGAACACGAGTCGAGAAAAATTTTAACGAGCTTAACGAACAACGAGTCAAGTCGAGCAACAAAATATTTTAAAGAGAACGAGTTGAACACTGCCCAATTCGCGATCGATTTGCTCGATAAGCACCCCTAATGAGAATTCACACTGGATGATGATGCGATAGAGGGATTAAATTTTTTTTTACTTCGAAGATGAAATTGATTTTCTAAAAATTTAAGGACTTATTTATGTTTTAAAAAATAAAAAATAAATTTAAAATATAAAAATATTCAGATATTTAAAAAAATATAAAAATATTGAAAATTAAATTCCTAAAATAATTTTTTAAATACTAAATATTAAAAATATATTGTAAGCTATAAAATAATAAATAATATATTATTAAAATATATAATTTAAAAATATTCTAAAAGACATATAGTGTAGATCATATATACATGTAACATATAAGGATAAAAGCAAATTAATCAAATTTATATAATCAGATTTATAAAGTAAATATATTTTTAATGTCATATACATATCAATCATCACTAAAGATATCATACAATTTTATATCATATATGTATGTATACTAAACATGATTTCATTATCATAATAAAAGCAAATTAATCAAATTTATATAATCAGATTTATAAAGTAAATATATTTTTAATGTCATATACATATCAATCATCACTAAAGATATCATACAATTTTATATCATATATGTATGTATACTAAACATGATTTCATTATCATAAAATTATATCATCAATACTTGAACATAATATTTTTATGGATTAATTGAAACTTAAGAAGTTCGCATCTTGTTTCACCTTGAATTTTAAAATAGGAATCTCACCAATCTAATATGATTTTATCAATTAATTATTATTTTAGTTTATACTTAATGATTTTTGAAGTTAAAAAATATTCAATTGATTTTTTTATGAAATCTAAATTTCTAAATATGGTATCAAATAATTCGTAAAATTATTTTAGGATAAACTACTTTAGATAGCACTAAACTTCATTCTCTGACTCATTTATACCATTGAACTTTTAATTTTATCAATTATAACATTGAATTTTAATTTTACATTCAATTATGTCACTTCTTAATTAAGTCAGTAATAAGACAATGACATGACTAACGATTATTGAAGTGACATGCTACATCAAAATGACGTCGTTTTGGCGAAGAGTACTAATATCCAAAACAATATCTTCTTAGACACTAAATTTAAGGGTGCATCGATTTTTCCACTCAACTTTTAAATAGTTCATATTAAACATTGCATTTTTTTGTTTGCCGCTAATAGTTAATCAGTGTTGTCTCTAGTCATATTTCGTGACAGTATTGATACCAAAATGTTTATGTTTCACTCATTTTTATTTTCTTAGGATTAAATTTCTAAAAAATACTCAAAATTGAAAAAAATAATTTAAAAGTTCAACATATTAATACTTTGATCGTTTTCAATAACTATTTGATGAGGCTAGTTTTGAGATATGTTGTTCACCTTTTCAAAATAATATTTCTCACTGTTCATATTTTTTTAACAAACACACCAAATCTCGTAATGTAAGAAGGTCTCCAAACATTGAAAAATAATAGATTTTTTTGTTTCATTTCACTGATTTTGAGTGGGTTTCGTGGAAAAATAATCCTATGAGAATAATGAATAGTGAAATTTAAACATTTTGGTACCGATTTTGTCATAAATGATGATCGGTGATGAGCTGTAATTGGTTATTGACATGGCTAACGATTATTGAGGTGACCTACCACATCAAAATGATGTCGTTTTTGTGAAAATTGTTAATGTCCAAAATAACCTATTTTTAGGCACTAAATTTTAGGAGTGCATCGATTTTTTCATTGAACGTTTGCATCTCACCCATTTTTCTTCTCTTACAATTGATTTTCTACAAAGCTCACTCAAAATTGACAAAAAAATCATTTAAATGCTTGACATAGTAGTATATTATCTCTTTCAATGACTATTTGATTAGGTTAGTTTTGAGTTATGTTGTTCGTCTTCTCGAAATAATGCTTTTCACCGTTCATAGTTTTGACCAAGCACCCCAAATCTCGTAAATGTATGAAAGTCTCTAAATGTTTTTATTAATGGTAGACACCTACAAGTGTAACGAAGAAAACATTAGACGTATATTTTTAACAAAAACTTATTTAGACACCAAAAGTCAATTTTGAATATAGTTTAGACAGTTATTTTTATATTAAACCTTAAAATTATATTATTATTATTATTAAAATGGTTGTCCTTATATCCAAGTTTTTTAGGGTGGGAGTTCAATTATGTTAAAATATCAGGGTTTGAAATACTATGATTTTAGGGTTTAAGAATTGGAACCTAAACCCATCCATCAACCTTTTACCCATCTTTTTTTTCCAGTCATATTGGTTCACCGAAATAGAGAATCGGTGAGTACCAAATCGTATGGTTCATTACTCCTAGCATTCATATCAGTCGATCCACTCCACAGTCTAACCCATGAGCACACTAACGACCAATGCCAACGATAGCACTAGCCACCTCTCCATGTGATTGGTGACAGCCTACAAAAAGGAAGAAACGACATCCCAATCAAGCAACCAACCTATGTTGCACTCATACGAATACGGGGACAAGGTCAGGGACGAGAAACGATAATTTCTAAAATTACAGGGTACGTGGACGTCACGGGTACGTCATATAAAATAATTTTAAAATTATAAATAGATGTAAAAAATTATAAATAAAATCAAATATCAATACTCAAACCACAATATTAAGTTTAGAACAATAAAATCTATAAACAAATCACAATATTAAAATGTCAAATCTCAAGATTCAAACCATAATATTAACTCTAAAATAATAAAATCCATAATCAAACTATAATATTAAAGTGTCAAATCTTAAGACTGAAACCATAATATTAAGTATAGAAAAATATTACATGTCGTTAACTATTTAATGGTCGAATGACAAAAATCACTAAATGTAATACATTAAGTGAGAAAACTTAAAAGATTTAGGGGCTGTTTGTTTACTTCAGAATGATTAAGTGCTGAATGATTCAAATGTTGAATGATTCAGAGGCTCTGTATGAATTAGCTCTGAATGTGACATGTTGTTTAATAACGGCTCTGAATCAGTTAGCACTGTTTTGCTGAATCAGT
Organism: Hibiscus syriacus; assembly: GCF_006381635.1. NCBI lineage: Eukaryota > Viridiplantae > Streptophyta > Magnoliopsida > Malvales > Malvaceae > Hibiscus > Hibiscus syriacus. The sequence continues at coordinate 1,409,999 of NW_024063472.1, forward strand.
CAGCACTGTTTTGCTGAATCAGTCAGCACTGAATCATTCAGAAGTGCAAAACAAACTCACTAAATGCTAAACGGTTCAGCATTAAGCGCTGAATGATTCCATTAAGAGACAAACAAACAACCCCTTAAAATACAATGAGTGAAATATGAGAGAGAGTAAAATACATCTATCAAATTTATAATTTACCCTTATTTTTTATGTTTTAAAATAATTGTTGATAATCTAATATTTATTTCTCATCAAATAAATAAACCCCAAAAAGGGAAGAATACCAAATAGTGTTGAGTGGTGACGGTGACAGCACAGATAAAGGATCTGTAAAAGGGTCCCAAATGTAGAACCCTCAGCCTCTTGCTTCATCTTCACAACGACAACACTTATTCTTATTAACCTAAACCAGGTTAAGTGTTAACCCATCACTCGAGTTTACGATCGTTTGAGAATATTATATATATATATATATATATATATATATATATGCATATTATATATATATATATATATATATACAGGACAATTACAAATAAACAGGACACTTATCTTAAGACATTGCTCAGTTTCTCATTTTCCCATAACACTCGAGACTAGTAGATGATTCAAATAAGATTAAAAGTTTAAATTTTAACGTTAGAAATGAAGTGTACTAGGTTGAAAGAGTCACTTTGACAATAAATTTTTGTAACATTCTATTTAAATTAATCGATTAATAAATTAAATATAAACAAATAATTAAAAAATTATTCCACTAATAATGTATCAAATAGACAAATACTAACCATATATATTATTTAGGCGTGGATCATGTTTGCTTGGAAAAAAAGGATTTTTTTGTGGCTCTAGCATTAGTAGTGTTGGATTTAACTTGCTCAAAGTGGAGCCAGTTCCATCTGATGGAACCATTAATGATCTACTTCTGATGTCTGTTGACCATGTGTTGGCATTTTGAATCAGACGGTGTACAGCTCGGTGCACGTGTTTGCATGTGTTTGTTTCTGGGAGTGTTTCATTGCTTGTAAAGTGTCAAATGCATGAGTGGGGTATGCTGCTAACTGCTCGAACCTCGAAATTTGGACAACATTATTGCTTATTTACCCACCGTCTTCCTCCCTTAGTATTTGTCCACACTTCTCCATTTGCTCTGTTTCTTCTTTCCTGCAGCTATCTTTGGTTTCTCTAATTTCCTCAGAATCTTGCACAAGTCGTGGCCCTTTTAATTAGTCTGCTGCTGTTCTTGGCCATGACTGGCCGTTCAAGTAAGTTCTTTGGATTTTCCTGTTAAAGATTTCCGGGAAAACTCAGAGATGGCATTTTAATGATCGATTTTTTGCTTGGGGTTTTTGTTTAGATGTTACTTATTGTTTATGTAAAGATGGAGTTGATGATCAAATGCTTCAGAAAACACTGGATTACGCGTGTGAAGCTGAAGCTGATTGTTCTGTGATTCTCCAAAAAAGTGGTTGCTTTAACCCGGACACGGTGAAAGATCACTGTATCTACGTCGTCAATAGCTATTTCCAGAGGACCGAAACGTCCCCAGTGAGCACCGAAACGTCCCCGTATCGTTCGGCCGTATCCTACCACCGTGGCACGTCTCCGTACGTACCCCGACCGTCCCCTTACGTCACCGTGCCAAGAACGTTTCAGGTACTTGAAACGCCCTTCCTCTGCCGTCCCCGTGCATCATAGCAACCAACAACGAACCAAAGAAAAATTAAAGAAATGGTTAACGACGACATAGGCTCTTAGTTCCGACGATCTGGACAACGGATGATAGACCCTATCGAAACGATCCTCAATACACCGAGGCAAACAACATATCGTGAGATTATCCCCATCAAACGATCAATGACAGTGTTAGATGGTTTTTAATCCTAGGTGGTTGGAATTTTTTTTTTAGATCTGCAACTATTTGAGTGACTTTTTTGGAAATAAAATGGTAAATTTAGACTTAGTGAAATATAAAAATGATAAATATTCATTTAAAAATCTAAATTTTGTTACTTCTTATGTCCACTAAATATTTTTTTAGTTTGTAAAATTATCACATTTAAATGTCCTATTAAAAAAATCAATAAATAGTACTTACATTTTTTTTACACTTATGTATCACTCTTTTACATCTATAAAAAAATATGAAATCTATCAATAAGCTATTGGGGATAATTTTTTCATTTTCCTTTGGTAAAATTTATCTCCTAAAACTATGCGCATAGTTGTTGAACTTATATTTTGATATAATAAATATTTGTAAAATTGATTTTGGAATTAATCAAATATTTTAAAAATAATTCAAAGTCTAAAATAACTTGAAAAATATGTGTTCTAAATTGTTATATATATATATATATGAAATATTTTTGAGTTAATTAAAATATGTTTTAAGTTTTTAAAATATAAAAAATACTATTTATTCACTATTTGGTAATTTTCATAGTTTTGAAACTTTTGATAAAGTTTCGAAACTTTACCTCCTGAAACAGTTTTAACGACCTAATTTTCATCAATGGCCATATTTTTAAATAAGAGTTCCGAAATTTTTACCAAAGTTTTGAAAATTTCAATTCCATTGAGTTTAAGAGTTTTTGAAACTTTTGGAAAGTTTCGAAACTTCATGTACATGTGGCCTTAATTGCACGATTTTAAAGCTTCCAACAATTATAACTCATCCCCAATAGTCATAAACGCCTAAAAACCCATTCCACACAATAAAAACACTTTCAAAGACACTTGAAGAATGTTACTACACTTATTCAAGCTTAGAGTTCAAGGGAAAATAGTTTTCATTTTTATTTCCTTCATTTTTCTCTTGTACATAAGTGTATAAAGTTTCATTAAATATATTTTGTATTCATTATTTGTGAGCTTCATCTTTGTAAAAACCTACCTTGTGAGGTATTCTTGTTTACCTAAATCAAACTTTGTAAAAGGGGAAGGATTTTAGTTGAGCCTAAGAAAAACTAAAGTTGTAAAGGTTACTCTTTGTCCTAAAAAAAAAGAACAAGTTAGTAAATTTGTTAGAAAGTCCTTAGTGTGAAGCTAAGGTAATGAATGTGGACTTTAAGTGATAAAGTTGAACCACTATAAATCTCGTGTCTAATTCATATCTTTTATTGCTTCCGTACCAAAGATTTTTAAAGTCCAATTCACTCCTCTTGAAGGTTTTCGATTGATCGATCGAGCCTAACAATAGTTAATATAAGACACGGATTATGAGATGGAGCGAGTATAAGTTTTTAATCAGTCCCCAATTATATTAAGTGAATTAATTTGATGAATATGATCTCTGAACGAGTAACAAATGGTTTTTATGACTCAAAATGATTAATCGTCCTAAATAAATTAGATTTTTTATGAAGTTATAATTTAATCCATCAACTATTATTTAATTACATATTAATTATTAAAATTTTGAAAAATTATGTTTTGGTCTCTAATCAACATTCATCTTTGAAAGTGGTTATTAATGGTGATTAATTAAAGTTTAAGCTTTGTATTTTTATATGACATATATATGTTTGAAGTATGACTTTATGAATTTGATTTTCATTTCATTTTTCCATTATATTTTTTTTTATCTAAGTTTCAAATAAATCGGTCAAGGATGTTACATGTAACCTACAAATAGAAAAATCTAAATGATGAGCTAACAAAGATTAGTGTTACACATCTACTCTATTATATTCTTTATTTCCTCATGTCAACATATTATGAACTTATAGTCATTAGTTATTCGCTCTTTTAATCTTAATCTATAATATGAGATTATCACTTTGTCACACCCTAATTTAGGGAATCATTTTCTTCTTAGAATTGATTATGGGGATTAAATTGAAAATTTGGTTAAAGTTAGGGATCAAAATGAATATTTAATTAAATTTAAATCCAAATTTAGAAAGCAACAAAAGCTCATGGACCTATGACATTATTTTGCCATTTAAAAAAATGTTGGGTTTAAAAACCCTCAAAACCAAAAACTTCTCATTTCTAGAAAGTTCAAATCTCTCTATCTTCTAAGTTCCATTTTTTAGAAACTTTCTCCAACAATTTTTAAATGGAATTTCATTATCGTCCGAGAATCGATTCATGACATCGTCAACACCACTACGTTCCTAACGTTGAGGGGAGCGACTTGTGTCCTTGGATTTGCCACCATCCCTGGCATGTGGAGGGTTGAGGAAGAACAAATTTTCGATAAGTTGGGTAAGTGTCTCAAAACCCCTTCAAATAATTTTAGAAAATTTTCCGTAAATTTTTTGACGACCGTCACCGTCGCACTTGCCCCATGCGCCACCCCTACGCGTGGGTTTTGTCCACCGCCTAGAGAGTCTGGTGAACTGATTAGATCGATCTGAAGTGGTTCAACCAATTTGAGCCGAGTCGTTGAGTCAAGTAGAGCCTTTGAGCCGAGCTAAGCCTCCGTTGACCCGTTGACTGTCGTTGACCTGTTGACTGTCGTTGACCTATTGATTATTATTGAACGTCATTAACGACTGCTGGTTTTTTCGAGACCACCTAACCTGATGTTTTTTTGACATTTTGAGTCATTTTTTGGGTTTGTCTTGCCAAATTCGAACTCGGTAAACTCATTTTTGGCATTTTATTTTTCGATTCATCAGATTTTTGTGTTTAAACTTCATTTCTGATGGAATTCTTTTTGCCATGTATCCGAGTTATTATGGGATGTCAAATTCAAGTTCAAGACTAATCGAGTGGTGTTGAATGACCGACTGATGTAGCATAGAGATCGAGATAATACTTTACTATGCTATGCATGCTTTACGGTACATGTTGGTAATATGTTAGTGCATGAATGAATGTTAGTTGGATATGTGTTATGGTAGATTATTCTAAACCTACTCTGATTTTGGTATAATTTTAGTAAACTGATTAATATTCGTATGATCTGTAAAATGGAAATAAAGGAAGAATATAAAATTTTAAGTTGAGTAAAGTTAACATATGAACCATAAATTCTGATTTTTTCTGTTAAGAGTTTTTACTATAAATTTGGATGAGAAATGAAGAAAATACTTTTAAGTTTAAAAAGGACATGGATTGCCTCTAATAATGGAATTAACCCGAGAATTATGATTTGGCCCAATAGAACTATAAATTTACTTGTTAAATTTCTGATTTGTTTGGAAAATTTATGAGAATCATTTTTAAACCTTTGAGAAGGTTCATGTTCTAAAATTTCTAATTATTGAGCAACATCTGAAGACTTTTTTTTATCAAGAGTATTTATATGACTGAATTGATTAAAATGATCGAAATTCCCTCGAGAATTAAAATGATTGAATACCGCAAAGATTTAAAAAACTCAAATACCCTTGAGTTATGGAATGACCTAATATCCTCATAACCTGGATTAAGTAAATTACTTTGGATAAGTTTTGAAAATATCGGTAAAGTTTTAAATGTTGTAATGGCCATAAGAATTATGGAGTAGGACCCAAGTATGTAAGCAATTCCTAATACCCTTACAATATGATAATAAAAATAATAATAAATATTGTGCGAATACACATCCATCTAATTGGGATCCATGCAAGGAATCTAAGAAGATAAATTGTTCACTTGCAAATGGCAGTTGGTATTAAGGAATCAACATTCATGAAGTATTCCTATTAGAGTTCTTGGTAAATACCACAATGAAGAGATCTATGTAGTTCGATTGTACTTGGGAGTCAATTAAGTCATTAGAAATCTCGAATACTGCAAATTATCATTTATCCTTATTAAGTCATTTACCAAAGTTTCTTTGAGAATCAAAGTGACTAAAATGCCATACATGCATGAATATTGGAATCTTTTCTGATAAATATAAAATATTGAATAGCCCTGATGTCACAGTTCCTGAATACTCTTCTAATGTATTCGAATCCTAAATGGTCTTGATGTATCAATTCTCAAATTTCTATTGTGATCTCTTAGCTATCGAGCCCTTTGATTAAAATATCATTCATGTAATCAGTTTTAAATCTATCTAAAGTTCAACCTTTCATTTTCTTATAACTATCAAGTACTCTTGAGAAATAAGTTAGGCCCTTTAGTGTGTTCCATGCTAACTCGTTTATTTTCTCTAATTTAAAAACGAGATTGTTTCCCTGATTTTAAACGTATGACTCTGTTATATGAAATAAAAACACAATCTCTTATTTCTATTTTCTGATTCAAATACATCTGGATCATGATTTTCTAATATTACTATTTTACTATGTTATGGTTGGTTATTATTGGAGGAAGTGTCTTAGACATAGTCTATAACTTGTAAGACCATACCAAAAGCTCCTATTCTTTGTACATAGGGTAAATTCTTACCATAGACTCCTATACTTTGTGTACAGGGTAGGTCCTTACCATAGACTCCTCTACTTTTTGTACAGGGTAAGTCCTTACTACAGCTCCTCTGTTTCATGCACAGGGTATGTCTTTACCGCAGACCCTTATGCTATAAGTATAAGGACTTTACCAGGTGTACATATAGGTGTATGGTTTGGGGAACCTACACATTTTGGTTTTCAAATAGAGGTCATTTAAATGATTTTTAAACTAAAATTTACATTTTCTTTAAAAGATTGTTTTACTAAAATAAATTATTACAATATGGAATTATATGTGCATATTTTCTCTGTACCAATGGAAACACTAAGCTATTCAAATTAATCTCTAAGATTTATCTTTATCTAACATCTTCTGATCTGGATACTTTCTAACTATTACTGTGAGGATCAATTAATAAAATTTCAAGACTTTTATGGGGCTTGTAGATACATGTATCACTAAGGAAATTTTCATGCATTACAATATATATGTTAGTCCTTTAGCTTCTTTTGATAGTTTTGTATTACTGAGATTTCCCAAAGCTCACTCTACTACTTACCCCATTTCAGCTTAAAGAAATTTATTTTGTGCTTTTATCGACATTAGTGGAAATTTCAATGGCGTTGCTTGTGGAGTATGACGCATTTAATTAGAGGGAATGTAGGTTATAATTCGATTTTATATTAAAGTCTAAAACTTTTCTGACACTTTCTATAATTGAATTCTATTTTAATATCTAAATATATTTATATATTGAGATTTTTTTATGATTATAAAATTTATTGGTTAAAGTTTTATTTTCCCAGTCTTTCAGAGTGGGTCACTCTAGTAGCCCTAATGTGACACTTTGGATTGGATCGAGTCACTTGTATTGGTTAATGTTGAAAACATTTTGATGTTTCGATATAACAAATATAAAGTGTTAATGAATTTTAAGATTTTATATTCAATTTTAAATTATATATTCGATTAAATTATTCGATTATAAAAATATTACTCCAAGTTTTCAAATATCAATTTTACTCCTTACCTAAGTATAAAACTGTGTTTCAATCTTAAAATATTTTTGAAATAATTATTACAAAGTATTTCGAACCTTAATCAAGCCAAAATTGAGTTTTAAGTAGGGGTGTACCGATACACTCTTCGAATGTACAAATGCCCCTGAATTTCAAATGTAATAAGGGTACCGATACCCATCATGTCAAATTTGGCTTCGAGAAACATCGAATGTCATAGGTGTATCGATACCCCTGGGAGGTACAGATACACTTGTCAAATAACGGTCGAAATATTTGAATTTTACACTGGGTGTACCTACCCTTTGAAGATGTATCGATACCCCTACGCTCCCAACAGAATGTTTTAAATTGAAAACATAAAACAACAACTATATTGACTTCACCAATGATCCCCAACGTTCAGAAGTGATCCAAGGTGTATTTAAACAAGTTCTGAATCCTATGATAAATAAGAATTGAGAAAGAATCAAGAGAGAAAGCATCAAACACCAAATTTGTGCAATTGAAGCCTATTTTCGTTCAATATTCATTTTGCTTTTAATAACACACTTTGTGCTCAATTGTATTCATATTTGAGTGTTCTTTTCTTCTTCTAGAATTGTGCAAACAATCTACCTTGTGAGTTTTTTCTGTAAAGTTTACGAATTTGTAATTTTCTCTTTGGGAGAGAATGTTCCCAAGAATTTGGGGTATAATTCTTGAGGGATTTGTAAGGTTACTCTTTGTCCTCTAAAGAAAGACAAATTAGTGAATTTGTGGAAAATCCTTAGTTTGGATAGCTAAGGTAGTGGACATAGACTTTGGTTGAGAAAGTCAAACCACTCTAAATCACTGTGCAAATATTTTTAATTTTCTATCAAAGCTTCCACCGAAATTTTTACTGCCAATTCGCCCCCTCTTGGCTATTTTGTCGATCGATTAACTCAACAATTAGTATCAGAACTACACTCATTTGAAGGTTTTACCACCTTTTGAGTAGATCCGGGAAGAGTTAGATCGATATTAAAGTCATCAATGGCCTCTACGTCAAACTTCAACTTCGTTCTTGATTCTCAGCCCATCAACAAGCCTCATTTCTTCAATTGAGCTAACTATGCTTATTGGAATAACATGATGAGATACTTCATTCAAGCTAGTGACATGGGAACATGGAAAATCGTGATGAACAGATACTCTAAACCATCCACATATCCGAATATGTGGAGTGAAGAAGAGACGAGAATGTTCTAGGTCAACTCAAAGGCTATCCATAGTCTTTTCTGTGCACTTGGACCAGATGAATATGAGAGAGTTTCATCTTGTACAACCGCCAAGGAAATATGGGATAAACTATAAGTCACTCATGAAAACACCAACGAGGTAAAAGAATCAAAAATTAGTCTTCTTACTCATAGCTATGAAAATTTCAGGATGAATACAGGAAAAGATATCAAAGCTATGATGGATAGATTTTTCGTGATTGTCAATGGTCTCAAAGCATATGGAGAAATAATTCCAAATGAGAAGCTTGTGAGGAAGATAATTTATTCTCTTCCAAAGGCTTTGCAATCAAAGAAGACAACGATTATCGAAGCTAAAGACCTAAAGTCTTTAACTCTCGATGAGCTTATTGGTTCTCTCCTCACGTATGAAATGATGATTCAAGATGAGGTAGACCTCGAGAAGAAGGACGAGACAAAGAAGGAGATGGAGAAAAAGAAAATTGTTGGAGTTGCTCTCAAATCCATAAAAGATTAGAGTGATTCTAATGATGACGACGATGATGAAGAAATGACATTATTTGCATAACGGTTCAGAAAATTAATGAAGCCCAACAGAGGAAGAAAATTCAAACGAAATGAAGGCTTCAAAAATGAACCAAAGGAGAAGGACCCTATCATTTTCTATGAGTGTAAAAAACTCGGGCATGTAAAATACGATTGCCCGTAATTAAAGAAGAAGGGTCAATCAAAAATGAAGCACAAGGTACACCTGGCTACTTGGAGTGATGATGATGAATCATCAAATGAAGAGGACAAGAAGTAGTGAACCTGTGCTTGATGGCCACTGGGGAAGATTCTCAGGTAACCTCTAACTCATTTGATTTAGAAGATTATTCTTATCATGAGTTACTAGAGGAATACAATGGGTTGGCTTCGGATTATGATAAATTATTTTTTGAAATACAAGAAAGATATTTCAAAATTAAAAAACGAAAATGATCTCATATCCAAGACCAACAATGATCTTGAAAGTAAAATAAAATAATTGCAAATCAAAATCAAAGATTTGAAAAGAAAAATTCTGATTTGTATAATTTACTTTCAAGAGTCCATGATGATCATCAAAAGAAAATTGATGATCTTAAAGCTTCTTTCAATAAAGTTGGACCAAAACATTTTGAAAAAGGAGAAAATTCAAAATCCAACTATATTAGAAAAAACTTTAAATCTTACAATCATAGAGGTCCCCAAAGAACCTCTAATGGTAAAATCGTTAGGAGTATATGGGTTCCTAAAGGACCCAATACTACTAAAGATAATGATATCCTAAATAAATGGATACCCAAGGGGACTAGAATTTTAGAGACTAATGAATATGGACCCAAAAGAATTTGGTCACCAAAAATCAAAAAGTAATATATGTTTGTAGGAAAATGAGCATTGCTACAAGGCACAAAATACAAGTTCAACTTCATGGTTCCTTGATAGTGAATGCTCAAGACACATGAACGGAGACAAGAGTCAGTTTTAGAGCTTAGCGCAACAAATAAAGGAGTGGTAACCTTTGGTGACAACTCAAAAGGTTACATTGAAGGTATATGTACTATAGGTAATACCTCTTCCATACAAATAGAAAAGTTATTATATGTGAATGAGTTAAAGCATAATCTATTGAGTTTTAGTCAATTATGCGATAAAGGATACAATGTCTTATTTGAATCAAATGGTTGTAAAGTCATTGACATTGCATCTAATCGAATTATGCTTATTGGTCATAGAATAGGAAATATATACATGGTGCATTTAGATTCATTAAATATGACTAATTTATGCCTAGTTGCCAAGGATGAACATAATAGTTGGTTATGGCATAGGAGACTAGGACACACTAGAATGAGTGTTTTACAAAGACTAATTCAAGCAGATTTAGTAAGAGGGTTACCAAAGCTAAAATTTGATAAAGATAAAATCTGTGATGCATGCTCAAAAGGAAAAAAGTTTCCTTTAAATCCTTTAATATTGTATCCACTAGTAGAGTATTACAATTGATCCATATAGATGTTTTTGGGCCAATTAGGACTACTAGTTTGGGTGGAAAACAATATGGTTTTGTATTAGTAGATTACTTCTAGATATACTTGGGTTCTATTCTTAATTACTAAAGATGAATCATTAGAAAATTTCATCACGTTTTCAAAAGTAATCCAAAATAAAAAGGTTACTCCATTTCAAGTGTTAGGAGTGATCATGGTACTGAATTTGAAAATCTTGAATTTACCCATTTTTGTAATTCAAATGAGATTAGCCATAATTTTTCAGCACCTAGAACCACTCAACAAAATAGAGTTGTTGAGACGAAAAATCGAACTTTAGAGGAAATGGCTAGAACCATGCTTTGTGAAAACAATTTGCCAAAATATGTTTGGGCGGAAGCCACAAATACCGCTTGTTATGTTATAAATCGAGTAATGATTAGGCCTATTTTGAAGAAAACTCCATATGAAATTTTCAAAAATAAAAATCCTAACATTAGTTATTTTCATCCTTTTGGATGTAAATGTTTTGTTTTAAACAATGGTAAAGACAACCTTGGCAAATTTGATGCTAAAAGTGTTGAAAACATTTTGATATTTCGATATAACAAATTAAGTTAAATGAATTTTAAGATTTTCCAAAATGATTTTCTAAAGTATGTTCGATAAATTTATTCGAATATAAAAACATTACTCCAATATATTTCAAAAATCATTTTTAATCCTTACTTAATGTAAAATTAAGTTTTAATCTTAAAACAATTTCAAATAATCTTTCAAAGTATTTCGAACCATTTCAAACCCAAAATTTCCAGATTGCTCAGAGGGAACCGATTCCCTCCCATAGGGGTACCGATTCCCCCCTGAATGGTTTGACTCCGAGATTTCCAGAATGCTCGGAGGGAACCGATTCCCCCATAGGGGGTACCGATTCCCCCTTGTTCAACGGTCGAAATATTTGAATTTTACACTTAGGGAACCGATTCCCTATAAGGAGGAACCGATTCCCCCCACGCTCCAAGCTGTTTTATTAATTGTTTTCACACTAAAACGGCTATATTATCTTCATTAATTATCCCCAACATTCAGAAGTGATTCAATGTGTATTTAAACAAGTTCTGAAGCCCTTGATCAGCAAGAAATTATAGAGAAACAAGAGAGAAAGCATCAAACACAAAGTTTGTGCAATTCAAGCCAATTTTCATTCAATATTCATTTTGCTTTCAAAGAACACTTATTGTGCTCATTTGTAATTTTCTTTGAGTGTTCTTTTCTTGTTCTAGAATTGTGCAAACATCTTACCTTGTGAGGTTTTCTTGTAAGTTTGCAAATTTGTAATCTTTTCTTTGGGAAAAAGAGTGTTCTCAAGAGTTGGGGTATACTCTTGAGGGAATTGTAAGGTTATCTCTTTGGCCTCAAAAGAAAGAACAAATTAGTGAATTTATTGGAAAATCCTTAGTGTGGATAGCTAAGGTAGTGGACGTAGACTTTATTTGAGAAAGTCGAACCACTGTAAATCGCTGTGCAATTACTTTCAATTTTCTGCAAAAGCTTCCACAAAAATTTTAATTGCCAATTCACCCCCCTCTTGCCGATTCCGTCAATCGATTAACTCACAATTGGCATCAGAGCCTAACTCATTTGAAGGTTTTATCGCCTCTTGAGTCGATTCGGGAAGAGTTATATCGATTATTAAAGTCATCAATGGCCTCCGCTTCAAACTTCGACTCCGGTCTCGATTCGATGCCCGTCAACAAGCCTCCTTTCTTCAATGGAGCTAACTATGCCTATTGGAAGAATAGAATGATACTTCATTCAAGCAAGTGACATGGGAGCATGGAATGCTGTAGAAGAAGGATACATCAAACCTCTCACTCATCCAAGGTTGTGGAGTGGGAAGGATAAGAATGTTCCAGCTCAACTCCAAAGCCATCCATATTATTTTTTGTGCTCTTGGACCAGATGAATACGGAAGAGTTTCATCGTGTACAACCGCCAAAGAAATATGGGACAAACTTCAAGTCCACAATGAAGGTACATATGAGCTAAAGAAATCAAAATTAGTATTCTAACGCATAACTATGAAAATTTTAGGATGAAACCAAATGAAGACATCAAAGCTATGACGGATAGATTTTCAACGATTGTCAATGGTCTCAAATCATATGAGAGATCATCTCAAATGAAAAGCTTGTGAGGAAGTTAGTCTACTCCCTCCCAAAATCATGGCAATCAAAAAGACGGCAATCATCGAGTCTAAGGACCTATCGTCCTTAACTCTTGAAGAACTTATCGGTTCACTCCTCACTCATGAGATGATGCTCGAAGATGAGGTGGATCTTGATAAAGTTGAAGAGACACCAAAGGAAAAGGAGAAGAGAAAAATTTGGAGTTGCTCTCAAATCCACAAAAGATGAGAGTGATTCTAATAATGATGATGATGACGAGGAAATGGCATTGTTTGCCAAACGGTTCAGAAAAATGATGAGACCTTACCAAGGAAGAAAAATTCAAACGAAACGAAGGACTCAAAAATGAACCAAAAGAGAAGGGCCCAATCATTTGCTATGAATGCAAAAAGCCGGGGCATGTCAAATATGATTGTCCACAATTGAAGAAAAAGGGTCAATCAAAGAATAAGCACAAGATGAAGAGGAACAAGAAGTAGCAAACTTGTGCTTGATGGCATTCGGGGAAGATTCTAAGGTAACCTCTAACTCATCCGATTTTGATGATTTATCTTATGATGAGTTATTTGAGGAGTACAATGGGTTGGCTTCGGATTATGAGAAATTGTTTTTAAAATATAAAAATGATGTTTCAAAATTGAAAAATGAAAACAAACTCATATCCAAAACCAACAACGATCTTGAAAGTAAAATCAAAGATTTGCAAATCAAACTATAAGAGTTTGAAAAAAAATTTAGATTTGCAAAATTTACTTTCAAATCAATGATGATCATCAAAAGAAAATTGATCTTAAAACTTCTTTTGATAAAGTTGGAACAAAACATTTTGAAAGAGGTGGAAATTCAAAATCCAACTTTATTAGAAAAGTTTTAGAAACTACAATCATAGAAGTCCCCAAAGAACCTCTAATGGAAAAATCATTAGAAGTATGTGGGTTCCTAAAGAACTCATTACTACTAAAGATAAAATATCCTACACAAATGGATACCTAAGGGGACTAGGATTTTGGAAACTAATGAATATGGACCCAAAAGAATTTGGGTACCAAAATCAAAAATTAATCTATGTTTGTAGGGAAAGGAGCATTGCTACAAGGCACGGGAAACAAATTCAAACTCATGGTACCTTGATAGTGGATGCTCAAGACATATGACCGGAGACAAAAGCCGGTTCATTGAGCTTAACGCCAAAATGGAGGAGAAGTGACTTTTGGAGACAATTCAAAAGGTCACTTGAAGGTATTGGTACAATAGTAATACCTCTTCCATACAATTAAGAATGTTTTATATGTGACTGGATTAAAGCATAATCTTTTGAGTATTAGTCAATTATGCGATAAGGATTCAATGTCTTATTTTAAATTATGGTTGTAAAGTTATTGACATTGCATCTAATCAGATTATGCTTATTGGTCATAGAATAGGAAACATTTACATGGTGCATTTAGATTCTATTGATATGACTAATTTATGCCTAGTTGCTAAGGATGAGCATGATAGTTGGTTATGGCATAGGAGACTAGGTCATGCTAGTATGAGTGTTTTGCAACGGTTAATTCAAGGAGACTTAGTAAGAGGTTGCCTAAGCTTAAATTTGATAATGATAAAATCTGTGATGCTTGTGCTAAAGGAAACAAAAAGTTTCTTTAAATCTATTAATGATGTATCAACTAGTAGAGTATTACAATTGATCCATTTAGATCTTTTTGAGCCAACTAGAACTACTAGCTTTGGAGGAAAACAATATGCTTTTGTCTTGGTAGATGACTATTCTAGATACACTTGGGTTCTATTCTTAAGTACTAAAGATGAAGCATTAGAAAATTTCATCACATTTTCAAAAATAATTCAAAATGAAAAAGGTTACTCTATCACTAGTGTTAGAAGTGATCATGGAACTGAATTTGAAAATCTTGGATTCATTGAGTTTTGTAATTCTAATGGTATTAGCCATAATTTTTCAGCACCTAGAACCCCTCAACAAATGGAGTTGTTGAGAGGAAAAATCGAACTTTAGAAGAAATGGCTAGAACCATGCTTTGTGAAAATAATTTGCCAAAATATTTTTGGGCGGAAGCCACAAATACCGCTTGTTATATTGTAAATCGAGTAATGATTAGGCCAATTTTAAAGAAAACTCCATATGAAATTCTCAAAAATAAAAAGCCTAACATTAGCTATTTTCATCCTTTTGGATGTAAATGTTTTGTTTTAAACAACGGTAAAAAATCTTGGCAAATTGATGCTAAAAGTGATGAAGGAATTTTTTCTGGGTTATTCCTTAAATTCTAAAGCTTATCGTGTATTTAATAAAAGAACTTTAGTTGTAGAAGAGTCTATACATGTTGTTTTCGATGATAATCCCCTTCCGAGGAAGGATTCTTCTGTTAATAATGATGTAGGTATTGTACAAGTAAATGACGTTAGACATGACGTTGGAGAATCATCATCAAAGGAAGAAACAAAAGATGAGGAAACTCATGATCCCCTCGAGAATCCAACCATTGAAGAAAGGGAATCTTTTCCAAGAGAGTACAACTATGTCAGGATGGTGAAATTATAGGTGATCCATCAAAGGGGTAACTACTCTATCTTCTCTTAGAAATATCTGTAATTATGTTGCATTTATTTCATGCATAGAGCCTAAGAACATCAAAGAAGCATTAAAAGATGAACATTGGATTATGGCTATGCAAGAAGAATTAAATCAATTTGAGAGAAGTAAAGTATGGACATTAGTTGAAAGGCCTAGTAATAAATCTACTGTAGGTACTAGATGGGTTTTAGAATAAACTGATGAAAGTGGTATTATAGTGAGGAACAAGGCTAGACTTGTTGCTCAAGGCTATACTCAAGAAGAAGGCATAGACTATGATGAAACATACGCTCCCGTAGCTAGGATGGAAATAATTAGAATGTTATTAGCATTTGCATGTTTCAATGAATTTAAATTATATCAAATGGATGTTAAAGTGCATTTTTAAATGGTCTTATAAAGAGAAGTGTACGTGGAACAACCTCCAGGTTTTGAAGATTCAAATTTTCCGGATCATGTTTTAAAATTGACAAAAGCTCTTTATGGTTTAAAACAAGCTCCTAGAGCTTGGTATGAAAGATTGTCAAATTTTTTAATTGAAAAAGGTTTTTTAAAAGGGAAGGTTAACACTACATTGTTTTTAAAGAGAAAGGTAAGATTTATTAGTAGTTCAAATTTATGTTGATGATATAATATTTGGTTCTACTAATGATGTTCTTTGCCAAGAATTTTCTAAGCTAATGCAAGTGAGTTTGAGATGAGCATGATGGGGGAGCTCTCATTTTTCTTGGGACTCCAATCAAACAAAGAAAAGATGGCATCTTCATTAATCAAGCTAAGTATGTCAAAGATATGCTCAAGAAGTTTAGACTGGAAAATGGGAAACCTCATAACACTCCAATGAGCTCTTCAACAAAGCTTGACTTAGATGAAGGAGGTAAATGTGTGGATGTTAAATTATATAGATCCATGATTGGCTCATTGCTTTATCTAACTGCAAGTAGACCGGATATTATGTTTAGTGTTTGATTGTGTGCTAGGTATCAATCATGTCCTAAAGAATCACATTTACTAGCTGTTAAGAGAATCTTTAGATACCTTAAGGACACTCATAGTTTAGGACTTTGGTATCCTAGAGACTCTAGCTTTAGCTTGCATGCCTTTTCTGATGCGGATTATGGAGGATGCAAATTAGATAGGAAAAGCACCTCCGGTATTTGCCAATTCCTTGGAAATATGCTAATTTCTTGGTTTTCAAAGAAACAAAATTGTGTTGCATTATCTACCACTGAAGCGGAATACATTTCAGCCGGTAGTTGTTGTGCACAAGTTTTATGGATGAAACAACAACTTTTTGATTATGGAATTGAAGTAGGTACCATTCCTATCAGTGTGACAATACTAGTGCTATTTGTCTCACTAAAAATCCCATCCAACACTCTAGAACTAAGCACATTGAAATAAGACATCACTTCATTAGAGACCATGTCACTAAGGAAGATATAGTTTTAGAATATGTTGATACTTTGCATCAATTAGCGAATATCTTTACAAAACCCTTAGACAAGGAAAGGTTTTGGATACTTAGAAGAGAATTAGGTTTAACTAACCTATCTTTACTTAGTGTTTAAAATAATTTAGCATTTTTAATAAATACTGAAAAATGCTTATAATAATTTTTGATTGCATTCTTGCTATTAGTTAGGGGGAGTTTATGATTCTTAATGAAAATTAATTTTATGTTCAAATAATGTTTAAAGATTAATTTAATTGTTTAAACATAATTATTTTTCAATATATGAGTTGCCTATACCAATAGAGAAGATTAATTTAGCATTTATGCTTAAAAGTCGGATTTTAGCATTTTTGTGCAGAGGGAATCGATCCCCCCCATGAGGGAACCGATTCCCCCTTTGAAGGGGAACCGATTCCCCCCCCACAGGGGAATCAATACCCCCCTGGGGTTCTGTTAAAATCGGGCAGAACACCCCAAAATTCCCAAAACCCTTATATTTTCTTCAAACCGTTTCTCACCCTCCTCAAACACTCAAATCTCCTTTCTTGCCTCAAATCATCGATATTAATCGGAATTTGCTTCAAATATCATCTTCTAAACCTGTTGGAATCATTAAAATTGTGCAAACAACATCTAAATCCCCTCAATCTTCATCTTTCAAGGTAAATTTTTCTAAACTCTCTATTTCATTGTTTTTGAACATAGGATTAGTTTCAATTAGTTCTAGGTTGAAATAGTGATCGGGCATTGATTATTTAGGGATTAGAAACTAGATGTTACAACTAATTTCATCAAAAACACAAGAATTTTTCAAAATTTTTTAAATTTTCGAAATAAAAAAAATGTTATTTTTCAAATTATTGTGTTTTGATTAAATTATGTTGTTGTTATGAAAAACTATACATATATTGTTTCTCAAACCATTATTTCAAAAGTTTTTCAAAAACTTTGCCCATTAGGATTGATTTAGAGAATCTTGAAATTGAGGACTCATTTGAGTTTTGGGATTAATTGAATTGCATACATTTGTTTTTTAAAATTGCAGGTTATCAATTCATTCCGATTTCCTAAACCATGTCCAATCCTAAACGTGCTAGGTCTTCATCTAGTCGTTCTAGTCGTCAAACAAATCCTCCTCCTATTCCTCAAAATCCTATCCCAAATCTTGACTTGACTATCCAAAATTCTTGTTTCAATCAACCGGGTCCTAAAGATTATCGTTATTGGTTTTACCAATATTTTGACTCATATAAGATTAGGGAAGAACGTATCCCATCTCTTCAAACTATGGTTGATATTAACTTTAAATATCTTCCTATCTTGCACGAATTGAAATTTGATAAACTTTTCGAACTTGAACCCATTGTCTATCATCAACTTGTTCGTATCTTCTACTGTAATGCCGTTTGTATCAAAATCGTGACAAAACCAAACCATAGGAGTGCGTTCCTACCTCCTAGGTCAATATTTCCATCTTGATCCTGATTACATAGCCAATGCCTTAGGCTTGGATAATGAAGGTTTATCAAACGAAAAACAAGTTTTAGGCTCACGATATAAACGGAATGATAGTGCAAGTGTTTTAGATCTCCATGAGCGTTTTCTTCATCTTATGATCACTTGGTGGTTTCGACCATCCGGGGGTCGTTATTCTACTCTTAGAGCTTTAGACCTTTGGTGGTTGCATTGTTTTGAAAAATATAAAAATAAACCTTTCCGAGATTATCTTTGCTGAGATCGTTGAAACCGTTAACTTAGTGCCAAATAAGAAACTCTGTTCTTCACTAGTTTACGGTTGTATCCTTAGTAATCTCTTTTCTAAAGCCGAACTCCGAGTTGGTCTAGATGCCTCATTTCCTCTTAAGAACAAATCAATCTTCTTTCTTTAACAAGAGCGGGATGAGTCAAAAATAAGGAAACCGGTGCATAGGTTCGATCTTCTACTCCGGGAGCTAGTTCTTCACAAGCTCCACCCGAAGCTGACGAAGATCCCGAGTTTGAACAATTAATGAGGGATATTGATGAAGCTGAAGAAGAACCTGAACAACTCGAGGAGCACGCACAACAATCGACTCAAATGCCTCCATATTTTCAATACTTTATGGAGACATTTGATTTCCGTTATGCGACAATGGATTCGCGCTTTTCCTCTATAGAGTCTCATTTATCCACAATGGGAGCTAAACAATTAGAGATTCTTCAGGAGATGCGTGCAAACAATGAAGCAACCAATGCTCGTATTAATGAACTAACTCATGAAATGGCTGCTATGCGAGCCCGTTTTCCTCCTACCGATCCGGATGCTTGATTTTGTGTTTAGCTTTACAACTTTGAACAAAATGAATATTGTTTCAACATTTTGAATTGTTTGATTTTGTGGATTGTTGGATTTTGGATAGTGTGAACTTATATGTTTGGTGTGTTTTATTCGTTATTGCATCATTTACATAATTATTAGCAATATGACCAATTTTGCCATATCACATTATTTATGAATATTGATTACGGAACTAATGGCTAACGTTTCTCTTAATTGTGATCTTAGCAGCTTATGCATACATATACCTAATCAAATGGCTTAATATTTTTTACGTTTATTTGAATCTTTTTGATATAACAAAAAGGGGGAGAAGAAGTGTGTTTAAGTGTGTTTAAGTAAGTGTGTTTAAGTGTGTGTTTTTAAAATAATAAATGGGAGAAGTGTTAAAGTAAGGGGGAGTAATTTCAAAACTTGATTTCAAAATCTTAAAATTACTAAAATGTTTTGTTATATCAAAAATGGGGAGATTGTTGAAAACATTTTGATATTTCGATATAACAAATTAAGTTAAATGAATTTTAAGATTTTCCAAAATGATTTTCTAAAGTATGTTCGATAAATTTATTTGAATATAAAAACATTACTCCAAATATTTCAAAAATCATTTTTAATCCTTACTTAAGTGTAAAATTAAGTTTTAATCTTAAAACAATTTCAAAATAATCTTTCAAAGTATTTCGAACCATTTCAAACCCAAAATTTCCAGATTGCTCAGAGGGAACCGATTCCCTCCCATAGGGGGTACCGATTCCCCCCTGAATGGTTTGACTCCGAGATTTCCAGAATGCTCGGAGGGAACCGATTCCCCCATAGGGGGTACCGATTCCCCCCTGTTCAACGGTCGAAATATTTGAATTTTACACTTAGGGAACCGATTCCCTATAAGGAGGAACCGATTCCCCCCACGCTCCAAGCTGTTTTATTAATTGTTTTCACACTAAAACGGCTATATTATCTTCATTAATTATCCCCAACGTTCAGAAGTGATTCAATGTGTATTTAAACAAGTTCTGAAGCCCTTGATCAGCAAGAAATTATAGAGAAACAAGAGAGAAAGCATCAAACACAAAGTTTGTGCAATTCAAGCCAATTTTCATTCAATATTCATTTTGCTTTCAAAGAACACTTATTGTGCTCATTTGTAATTTTCTTTGAGTGTTCTTTTCTTGTTCTAGAATTGTGCAAACATCTTACCTTGTGAGGTTTTCTTGTAAGTTTGCAAATTTGTAATCTTCTCTTTGGGAAAAAGAGTGTTCTCAAGAGTTGGGGTATACTCTTGAGGGAATTGTAAGGTTATCTCTTTGGCCTCAAAAGAAAGAACAAATTAGTGAATTTGTTGGATAATCCTTAGTGTGGATAGCTAAGGTAGTGGACGTAGACTTTATTTGAGAAAGTTGAACCACTATAAATTGCTGTGCAATTACTTTCAATTTTCTGCAAAAGCTTCCACAAAAATTTTAATTGCCAATTCACCTCCCTCTTGGCTGATTCCGTCAATCGATTAACTCAACAAAAAGTGATGAAGGAATTTTTCTGGGTTATTTCTTAAATTCTAAAGCTTATCAGATATTTAATAAAAGAACTTTAGTGGTAGAAGAGTCTATCCATGTTGTTTTCGATGACAATCCCCTTTAGAGGAAGGATTCTTGTGTTGATGATGACATAAGTATCACAAATACACATGACGTTGGACATGACGTTGGAGAACAATCATCAAAGGAAAAAGTGAAAGATGAGAAAACTCAAGATGACTTCAAGAATCTAACCATTGATGAAAGGGAAGTCACTTACCCAAGAGAATACAACTATGTCAAGGATGGTGAGATTTTAGGTGATCCATCCAAAGGGGTAACTACTCGATCTTCTCTTAGGAACGTATGTAATTATGTTGTATTTATCTCATGCATAGAGCCTAAGAATATACAAGAAGCATTAGATAATGAAAACTAGATTATGGCTATACAAGAAGAGTTAAATCAATTTGAGAGAAGTAAAGTATGGACATTGGTTGAAAGGCCTTGTAATAAATCTACTGTAGGTACTAAATGGGTATTTAGGAATAAGATTGATGAAAGTGGTAACATAGTGAAAAACAAGGCTAGACTTGTTGCTCAAGGCTATACTCAAGAAGAGGGAATAGATTTCTATGAAACATATGCTCCCGTAGCTAGGATGGAAGCAATTAGAATGTTATTAGCATTTGCATGTTTCAATGAATTTAAATTATATCAAATGGATGTTAAAAGTGCATTTTAAATGGTTTTATAAAATAAGAAGTGTATGTGGAACAACCTCCTGGTTTTGAATATTCAAAATTTCTAAATCATGTTTTTAAGTTGACACAAGCTTTATATGGTATAAAACAAGCTCCTAGAGCTTGGTATGAAAGATTGTCAAACTTTTTAATTAAAAAAGGTTTTTCAAAAGGGAAGATTGACACTACATTGATTTTAAAGTGAAAAGGTAAAGATTTATTAGTAGTTCAAATTTATGTTAATGATATAATATTTGGTTCTACTAATGATGCTCTTTTCCAAGAATTTTTTGAGCTAATACAAAGTGAATTTGAGTTGATCATGATGGGGGAGCTTTCATTTTTCTTGGGGCTCCAAATCAGCAAAGAATATGAATCTTCATCAATCAAGCAAAGTATGTCAATGATATGCTCAAGAAGTTTGGATTGGAGAATGTTAAACCCCAAATCACTCTAATGCTTATCTACAAAGCTTGACAAAGATGAATGAGGTAAATGTGTAGATGTTAAACTTTATGTTTATGATTGGCTCTTTGCTTATCTAACCACAAGTAGACCGAACATTATGTTTAGTGTTTTCTTATGTGCTAGATTTCAATCATGCCCTAAGGAATCTCATCTACAAGCCATTAAGAGAATCTTTAGATACCTTAAGGACACTCCTAGTTTAGGACTTTGGTATTTTAGAGACTCTAGCTTTATCTTGCATGGTTTCTCTGATGCAGATTATGGAGGATGCAAAATAGATAGGAAAAGAATCTCTGATACTTGTTAATTCATAGGAAATATGCTGATTTCTTGGTTTTCAAAGAAATAAAATAATATAGCGTTATCTACCACTAAAGCAGAATACATTTCAACTGGTAGTTGTTGCACACAAGTTTTATGGATGAAACAACAACTTTTAGAAAATTGAAGTTGGTACCATACCTATCAAGTGTGACAATACTAGAAGAATCTCTGATACTTGTTAATTCATAGGAAATATGTTGATTTCTTGGTTTTCAAAGAAACAAATAGTATAGCGTTATCTACCACTAAAGCAGAATACATTTCAACTGGTAGTTGTTGCACACAAGTTTTATGGATGAAACAACTTTTAGACTATGAAATTGAAGTTGGTACCATACCTATCAAGTGTGACAATACTAGTACTATTTGTCTCACTAAAAATCCCATCCAACACTCTAGAACTAAACACACTGAAATAAGACATCATTTCATTAGAGATCATGTCACAAAGGAGATGTAGTTCTAGAATTTGTAGATACTTTGCATCAAATAGCTGATATTTTTACAAACCTTTAGATAAAAAAAGATTTTGGACACTTAGGAGAGAATTAGGTTTAACTGACCTACCTTGACTTAGTGTTTTAAAATAATTTTAGCACTTTTAATTAGTAAATAAAAATGCTTATAAAAATAACATTTTGAATGCATTCTATGCTAATAGTTAGGGGGAGTTTATGATCTTTAGTGAAAATTAATAACATGTTCAATAAATTTAAGGGTAGATTTTATTGATTGAACATAATTAATTTCGAAATATGAGTTGCTAATACCACTAGAGCTGATCAATTTAGCATTCTAAGTGTTTAAAAGCAGATATTGATTTTTTGTGCACAATGTATCAATACCCAGGTATCGACCCCCTTACTAGGTATTTATACTTCTTCAATTTTTCAAAAAGTTTTGAAATTTTCGAAATTTTAAAAAAATATTTGATTTTAATTATTGTTTTTGATTTAATTATGTTGTTTTCATGAAAACTAATATATTTGATTTTTTCAAACATTGTTTTCAAAATAGTCTTTGAAAATTACCCATTAGGATTATTTTAGAGAACCTTGAAATAATGAGGACTCATTTGAGTTTTGTGATTGATATTATTGCATTCATGTTTTGAAATTGCAGGTTAATCTTGTCTATTCCGATTTCCTAAGTCATGTCTCACAAACGCCCTAGAACATCCACTAGTCGTTCAAACCAACCTCCTACCCTCCTCTAAATCCACCTCTTATCCAACAAATTCCTGATCCCGTTGATCCTAATATGACTATTCGTAATTCATGCTTCAATGAACCTGGTCGTAGACAAAATCTCTTCTTCATGTATTCTCAATACTTTGAGTCATATAAAATTTGAGAAGAACGAATTCCTTCTCTTCAAGCTATTTTAGAAATATATTTTAGATATATTTATACCCTACGAGAGTGGAAATTTGATAAACTCTTTGAACTCGAACCAATAGTTTATCATCAACTTGTTCGAATCTTCTATTCCATAGCCATTTGTGTCCAAAACCGAGATAAAACTGAAACCATAGGAATTAGATCCTACCTTCTAGGAAAATTCATCTATAGTGACAGGGAATACATAACTCGTGCATTTGGATTAGATAATGTCGGCTTAGACAATGAAAAACAAACGGTAGGTACTCCTTATAAAATAAAAGAGAGTGCGAGTGTATTAGATCTCCATGATCGTTTTCTTCATCTGATGATCTCTTGGTAGTTTCGACCATCCGGAGGAAAATACTCCACTCTTAGAGGCCTAGATCTTTAGTGGATACAAGTATCCAAAACAATAATAAAATAAACCTACTCAGATTATCTTTGCTGAAATTGTTGAAATCGTAAACCTTGTTCCTAATAAGAAACTTTTTGCATCTCTAGTTTACGGTTGTCTTCTAAGTAATCTGTTTGTCAAAGCCGAGCTTAGGGTACAACTTGATGTAGCATTCCCTCTCAAAAATCAAATTAATCTTATTTCCTTAACAAAATTGGGATGGATAAAGGATAAGAAAACCGGGCAATGGGTTCGATCTGCTGAGCAAACTCCAAGAGCTAGTTCTTCAAGAGCTCCACCGGCATTGGGAGCGAACGATGATCCTGAACTTCAACAGCTGATGCAAGACATTGGCGAAGTTCCCGATGATGAGTCGGAGCAACACGAGGAACAAGCACAACAGAGGATCGAATGCCTCCATATTTGTAATCTTTTATAGACATTCAACTTCCGGTATGCATCATGGATTCATGATTTTCATCCATAGAGTCCATTTATCTGCTATGGGGACTCAACAATGGAGAATCAACAAGAGATTTGAGCTAATCGTGAAGCAATGAATAATCGATTCAATGTTATAGATGATAGACTCGATGCGTTACATGAGATGTGGCTAATATGGACACATCTATCTCCTCCCCGATCCTCCAATGGAGTAGACCTTACCTAGTTTTCGATTTTCCTTAAGTTTGAACTTCGGATTTAGAACTTTGAATTGCCAAATATTTTAATGTTTTTGGATTGAATCTTTGAATTTGTTTTGGATGTTTAATCTTAAATGTTTATGTTTGATTTAAGTTTGTGCATCAATTACATCATTTTAGATATATAACCAATTTTGTCATTTCACATTCATTGAATTATGAAACTATGGCTAACATTTCTCTTGATTATTATCTTAGCGGCTTACGATTTATCTTAATCTATCTATTGGCTTAAATTTTAAAAATCTAGTTTAAAACCATTTTTAGAATCTTTTGATTTAACAAAAGGGGGAAAGTGTTAGAGTAATGGGGAGTAATTTATTTTCAAAGTATTAGAGTTTATTTTCAAAGTATTAGAGTAAGGGGGTAATTTTCAAAACTTGATTTCAAAATGATTTTCAATTAGAAAATCTAAAATTACTAAAATGTTTTGTTATATCAAAAAGGGGAGATTGTTGAAAACATTTTGATGTTTCGATATAACAAATTAAATGTTTATGGATTTAAATTTTCTAATCATTTTCAAATATATATTCGATTAAAAATTTTGATTATCAAAATATTACTCCAAGTTTTTCAAATGTCATTTATATCTTTACTCAAGTGTAAAAGTGTTTTTTTTAAACAATTTTACAAAGTATTTCGAGCCTTAACCGAGCAAAAACTATTTTCTTAATAAATATTAAAACAAGAAGACAAATTGCCCAGAGGGTACCGATACCCCTATGTAAGATTTTGGCTCCGAGAAATAACAGATTGCTCGGAGGGTACCGATACCCCCCCAAGAGGTACCGATACCCCCCAGGAGGTACCGATACCTCTGTCTCATAGCGGTCAAAATATTTGAATTTTACACAGAAGGTATTGATACCCTATGTTGGGTATCGATACCCCCCAATGCTCCAAGCTGTTTTATTAATTGTTTTCACACAATAACGGCTCTATTGACTCCACTAATGATCCCCAACGTTCAGAAGTGATCCAAGGAGTATTTAAACAAACTTAGAAGCCATTGATCAACATCAATCATTAAGAATCAAGAGAGAATCAAAGAGAACGCATCAAACCTCAAGTTTGAGCATTTTCAAGTCTATTTCATTCAATATTCATTTTTGCTTTCAAGAACACTTATGTGCTCAATTTTATTATTCTTGAGTGTTCTTTCTTTGTTCTAGAATTGTGTAAACATCTTTCCTTATGAGGATTTTCTTGTAAGTTTGCGAAATTTGTATTGTTCTCTTTGGATAGAGTGTTCTCAAGAATTTGGGGTATAATTCTTGAGGGATTTGTAAGGTTACTCTTTGTCCTCAAAAGCAAGACAAATTAGTGAATTTGTGGAAAATCCTTAGTGTGAATAGCTAAGGTAGTGGACGTAGACTTTGGTTGAGAAAGTCGAACAACTCTAAATCGTTGTACAAATATTTTCAATTTTCTGTAAAAGCTTCAAACGAAATTTTTATTGCCAATTCACCCCCTCTTGGCCTATTCCATCGATCGATTAACTCAAAAAACCCTTGGGTATCGATACTCAACTATAGTATCGATACCAAAATTGGTTACTAGAATCTGAGATATCCTAATAGTATCGATATTCTTATTTGAAGTATTTGTATTGGAGTATTCGGGTATCGATACCACCCTAGGTATCGATATCAAAATGGGTTTCAATGTTTTGGAAAATTAACTCAGTATCAATACTATTACTTTGGGTGTTGATACCCTTGTTCATGGTATCAATACTCCCATGACTAACGGTACCAAAATAGGCTACTGGAATTTGAGATTTACGAGTGGTGTCGATACTCCGCCCTTGAGTATCGATACTCAACAAATAATATTGATAACAAATAAAATGGTATCGATACTCTTAGCCAAAACTCATTGTTTTAGGCTATTAGAGAACAATATGGGTACTGTTCATCTAGTATCGATACGAAGCCCATAATGCTATGTTTTGGCACGAAATAAGGCCTAACTCTACCTGTTTGCCTCTCTAAGGCACATAAACGTTATTTAATTCTTATGTAAGCTAATAGGGGTCACAAAGCATCATCTTTCTTACTTATGATGTCACAACTAAAGATTTACTGTGAACATTGGAGCACCCCTCGATTCGTACCCGACCCAGACACGAATATGAGGTGTCACATTGACTTTCCAAAATTTTGTCTCTTTGAAATTTTTTTTGAAAATTTAAACTTTTATTTAATCTTAATGGTAAAACCCTCATACAAAATTAAATATAAAAAATTCATAATTCACAATAAAAATATATACGTAATATATTTATATAAACTCAAAATAGTATGATTACAAAACTGCTCAGAGCATTTCGATATAAACTTTTATGTTACATGCCAATAAAATTACAAAATAATAAAAACCTACAGTTTAAATCGTTATGATCTGATCTTCTTCAAGTGTATATTGTCCTTTCCTAGCGTTACTCCTCAGATCTCTTTGAAACTACGTGTGAAACAATCACACGCTAAGTCGTTGACTTAGTGAGACATAATGTGTATAAAAACAATAAAGTATTTGCTTAAACATTTTCAAGAAACATTATACATGGAAACCAATATACTTTTCATAAACACATTTATAATCTTATACATTGTTCAATTTATCAATTTGTTTAAAGAGCCCAACGCATATTATTGAGAACTTAAGGCATTTGAGTACATTGAGGTTGTGCACTATAATTGCAGTAAACAATTACTGCATAGAATTTGCACTGAATTGCCACATAAAATATGTACCGAAGTGCTAAATAGGTTTGTCCCAAAAGACCGCGTAGAATTTATCCCGAAGGACCACATAGAATTGTCCCGAATGACTATATAAAACCCTCGACTCTTGGCATGCCAACTATATCTATAATTCCTATAATATATACTTTGGGGTTTAACCATATAATTATTTCACATTACCTTATTCAAAGTATCTTTTATCCACATAGAACACATTCACATAGAATATTTTCACGTAGAACACATTCACATATAACATATTCACATATTGATAAAATCAAAATAGTACTTCAGAAATACAATTTATATAAAACATTATAAAAATATTGCATAAAATAAATAAAATTATTTTCGATCGAAAACCTTTGAGGTTGTCTTATCGAAAGCCGAATTTATCTCTAATACAAAATAAATAAGTTGCACTCACATTTGCCTCATGTAAGTCCTAAACAAAATCCTTTTAACTTTCGTTCAATCTCTTTACTACGTCGATTAGTTCTATATGCTTTCGATTCATATCTACACATCAATATGTCTAAGATAAATACCAAATCTTAATGAACATCTAACCAATTAGCATTTACATAAACGAAATAAAACACCTAATTTAACATTTCTGAATGAATAATATTGTACTCTACCCACAATATTGATATGTCTCTTTTATGGTATTGATACCTACTTCAGGATCGATACCATTTTGGCATTTTGGAATTTCATCTTTAATTACAGTATCGATACCATTTTGGCATTTTGAAATTTCATCTTTAATTAAAGTATCGATACTTTACCCTTGGTATCGATACTACTTCAATTAGTATCGATAATGTTCATCCGATTCATACACTTTTTCTTTATTTAACCTTATAGTATCGGTACTGTTCTTCAAGTATCAATACCCCTACCCAGAATTCACTTGTTTTAACTCGAAATAAATCCAAACTTAACTTAAATCTCTTACTATTAACTTCATTCATGCCCTAAAACTCATTAATACTTATTCCAATAAACTTATATCCATTAATCCTCTTTTAACAACCAAAGTACTCCATAGAATACTTAAAACTAAAAATCATACCCATTCATCAAACATGTTCTCAATCCTTTCTAATACTTCAAACACCTTAATTAGACCTTTGACAAGTCAGATATATCTTTAAAATCCAATTAATAACCAAATTTCATCCATTCACTTAAAAACCCATTTTACTAATTCACTATTAAATCCTCAATCTCTTTGCTTTTTTCATCTTTAAGCTTCCTAAAATTTCTATGCCACCCAAACTAAAACATACTCAAATTCAAGAAACAACCAACTTGAAAAGTACTCACCTTGGAAATGGGGCTCACGGTGAAAAAGAAGGAGAAGATGAAGGTGAAGGCTTCTAGCTTTTTTTCCTCTTTCCTCTAATTCCCACATGTTAAATACCTTAAAATGAATTTTAAATTCTTTCTTGCTAAAAGACCTTTATGACCTTCTCTCCTCAATCTTTGATAATAAGTCATTGACAAAAATTTTCCAAATCAATCCATGAACTTTCAATTTATTCAAATTAAACCACGGAAATTTTAAATCCTTACACTTTAGTCACTTACCTGATGTTTGGGTATTACAATTCTCCCCCTTAAGAAAATTTCCTTGAATTTTCACTACATAAAGAGATGAAAAATTCTCTTCTCATATCCTCTTCACGTTCCCATGTCGCCTCTTCCACTGTGTGATTTCTCCAAAGAACTTTAACTAACAGAATCATCTTGTTCCTTAGTTGTTTGACTTCATGTGCTAAAATCTGCACTGGTTCTTCCTCATAGGTTAGGTCAAATTGGAATTCTATTGATTCAGGTGCTATGACGTGAGATCTGATCGATATCTTATAAGCATCGAAACATGAAAACATTGTGAATTTTTTCCCTTTTCTGGTGGCAATACTAACTGATACGCCACTGGTCCAACTCTTTTTAAGATCTCATAGGGTCCAATGAATCTAGGACTGAGATTTTCTTTGAGTCCAAAAGGGATATCTTCTTCCAAGGTTATACTTTGAGAAACACTTTATCACCTACTTGGAATTCAATTTCTTTCCTCTTCAAATATGAATAAGACTTCTGTCAATTAGTAGTTATCTTCAGATTATTTTGAATAATCTTCACTTTCTTTTTGACTTCTTTGATAAGATCTATCCCCACTAAGTCTCGATCTTTAAATTCAAACCGATTTAATGGTGCTCGACATTTTTCTATATAAAGCTTTGTAGGAGCCATCTTGATACTCAATTGATAACTATTATTATAAGAAAACTCTACAAGCGACATTTACTTCTGTAACACCCCAATTTAGGGGCTAAAATTAAGAAATTATAAAGTGGCGGATTTAATTGATATTTTGAAAGAAACATTGGGGATTAAATTGTAAAGTTTTAAAGTTGGTAGACCATTTTAAGAAGTACAGGAAGTTCAGTGGCTAAACTCTTGGTTTAACCATTTTTATTTAGGAGATGATATATACCCCCATCCCCGTATGTTTCTGGAAAAAATATTTCCAGATTTTCCTTTTCATCAACCCCTCTTTCAACTCCGATCTACTCGGCGTCCGACCTCCGATCGACGAGCCGAAACCACCATCGTGTTCGTTGTCGAGCGAGGAACAAAACCCTTCAAACCTTACGTCGTGAATCATCTCCGTTCGTCGTTAATTTCAGTCGGAAGTATCGTCGGTAATAACTCGATTTAGTTGGTTTTTTCATCGATTCACAACGATCCGATGATCCGTTTACGACACCTCCCGCACCATCGTGTTCCTTGTGCCGTTCCGAGTCCACCGGTGTTCTCCTTTTTCTTCGGCGGCGACGGCGCGTGTGGAGGTGAAGCGGTCAAAGTTTCTGACGTTTCAAAATCGAGCTCTCCGCCGTTCAAAATTATGAACCGAGCTTTGTAAGTATCTCGAAATCGCTCAAAATAATTTTTAGAAATTTTTTCTGTGAATTATCTGCCGGAACAGTGCCCACGCGCCCCCACGCGCCGCCACTACGATTGGGGATAGTCCAAATGACCGGTTTGACCGGTTTTAGTGAATAGTTGACCGGTCATAACCCGACCCGACCCGACCCGACCCGTTGACCCGACCCGACCCGTTGACCGTTGACCCGTTGACCGGCGTTGACCAATGTTGACCAAAACTTTGACCGACTTTGACCAGGCATTAAACGACCTTTGACTTCGACCGAGTATACCTATCCTAACATTTTTCGACGTTCCAAATCCGATTCCGCTGTCTATTTTTCGAAATTTGAACCCGAAGGCCTCGAAATTGCCGGTCAAACCTGTTGACTTCGATTTTGACCGAAAATTCCAAATTTCCGAAAAGTCATATTTTATGCTTTCGACGTCCTGAATCCGAATCCGAAGTCCGTTTCGCCAAATTCGAACCCGGTAAGCCGTCATTCACTGATTTATCACCCTATTCGATCAGTTTATCGTAATTAAGCTCCGTTTCTGATATAATTTATGTTGATATGTATCTGAGGAATTATTGGAAGTTGAATTGAAGATCAAAGGCGTTCGAATGGAATTTTTATGGTCAATCAGTATTGCACGGAAATCGAGGTAATACTTTACTACCTCTTTATTCTTTATGGAACATGTGAATATTGGTAAATGCATGATTAAGATAATGTTGGTCTCATTTGTGTAGTTAATTAGTTTCTACACTCGATCTGAATACGGTAAAAGGTTCAGTACTTGATTATGGTTCAGATGATTTATAAGAAATTGAGGGATTGTTAATTAAATTACAAGTTCTGTGCTTAGTGATAAAGAATCAACATGGGTTTGTAACTTATAGTTTATTTCATCAAAGGTTAAATGTTAAAGGTACTGGATGGGAAATTATGATAATATCCGGTAGGGTAAAATTACGAAAATACCCTTAAGTTTGGAAAATGACAAGAATTGTCTCTGGAAGTGGATTAATAAATGAAAAGAATTATTGACCTACTAAAACTGTTGAGGTACATAAGAAATGCTAGTTTTACTTGGAAATTATGGATAACCGTTTTTAACCCCAGGTTTATGCTAGATACTAGTAGTCTTTTAAGGAATCATTTCAAGATCAAAGAATGTTCGAGGAAGCAATTAATCATAGGATCTCTATATTATATTATTTTCATTAAGAGCTAATATCGAAATTATCTGGTTAAGAAATTACGAAAATGCCCTTGAGAGATAAAATAGTCTGAATTGACCCTGAATGAGAAAGTACTTTGAGGATTTGTACTTAACTCGATTAAGTACGAATTTAATTGTTAAGATCCTGTCTTTGTACAGAAAAATTTATGATATTCCGTTTGTAAAATCTGAGAAGACACTTGACCCGAAAATATTCGAATAATGAGTAAATACTTGAAGAGTAATTTATCGGGGTATTCTGCTGTTAGAATTGTTCGAAATGAAGTAAATGATAATATTGAATTAAATAATAAGATCGGATGGCAGGAAAAGATTGAAATACCTTAGATCTGTAAATGACCAAATACCCCTGTAATGGAATGACCCAAGAATATCACCAAGCTCAGGAATGATTGGATATCCTCGAGCTCTGAAATGAATGGAATAAAACTAAACACCAAAATTCCAAAATACCCTCATGACCTATACCAAGTAAATGCCTTAGATTAATTAAGGAATCCAAATAAGCATAGGTATTGGCCTACCTTTAAAAGTAATGGGAAACAATTTAAGTGAGTAGATCAACCCTAAAACTATGTCAATACTTGAATGGCATAGATATTACTGGAACATGTGTTTGTCTTCTCAAGTTTGGCTCGATGATAAATTTTGGAAGTATTCAGCTCAGCCCAGCTCTAGATTGTATTCAGTACTAAGAATTGGACGTTTGTTCGACAATCAACCACGAAGACCAAATTGAATGGAATGGAAGTACAACATGTATCTGAAATTCAGGAACGTTTGAATTACTCTGGAAAATCCTGAAGTAACTGGAATGGATTTGACTGCTAAATAAGCTAAGTAACCTCAATGATCGAGGATTAAGTAAGTGAATTGGATAAGTCTGGAAATTCTGATGAGTTTATAAGATGTACTGTCCTTATGGAACATGAACTACAAATCAAGCACGTCAGTATTTCATGATATCGTGGAAGCTTGGAAATGAAATAAAGATCATTGGAAGATCTATTCAGCGATGATTCTGAAGGTGATCTATGAACAAGAATTTGTGGTATTAAAAAGTAAATACCCTAGAAGGGAAATGAATTGACCAGTGGATATAAATTGTTAAGGTTCTGAATCTTCGTTATCAATTGTTCGATTATCCGATCAATTGACATGGATGTAAAGGATTCTGAATACCCTTCTGATTACGTACAACTTCTGAAAACTGTCTGAATAAGATAATATCCTGATAATTCACATTCTGAATAACTGATGATTCTGTCAGTTAATGAACTCTTCCAATAGTGATTCTAATTCCAACATTCTATCGACATACTGAAGAACTGTGTTTCTCTGCCTGATACAGTACCTCTAAATAATACCTGTAAACTCTAGTGTGTTCCCTAATTACATGAATATTTTTATCTGATTTCAAATTTGAATTCTGATCTGATACATGACCTGGATTCTGATATGATATTGACATGGATTCTGATCTGATACATGACCTGGATTCTGATATAATACTTGACTTGAATTATGTTTTGATTTTTGATATATCCATTTACGTACGGAACATGTTTTATTGGGGGGTATTGTTGGAGGAAGATTACTTGGAGGCTCCTCGGCTTTGTGCTCAGGGCCTTACTTGCAGGCTCCTCGGCTTTGTGCTCAGGGCCTTACTGTTCGTGACGGGGTTGTATGGTTCTGGGGAACCTACACATTTTGTTCGTGACGGATGGGGGTATATATATATATGTTTTAAAAAGATCTAAAAAGTTACATGGTTTTTTGGGAACACACTAGATAACCTATTCTGATCTCCTGAACTCAGTCATCCGAAATTATTTATCTGAACTGAAATCTCATTGTCCGTTAGCACCTGAAATATCAGTAGGATCCCTGCTCAGTATAAAAATCTGTAAATATCTGAACCAATAAGGAAATGTATATTTATCTATATTTGCACGTTCTTCAGCATCATCTGGTAGTTTTGTATTACTGAGCTTTCCAAAGCCCACTCTATTACTCACCTTTTCAGGTTAAAAGAATTGTACCAGTGCATCTATCGACTTCAGTAAGGGAGTTCTTTCGACGTTGTTGCAGAGTATGGTACATGTGATTAAGGGGCGACAAATGATTTTATAAGTTTGCATGTTCTGATAAAAAGTTTTAAATTTTCTACTATTTTTACAGTGGGTCGCTCCGGTGACCCTAATGTGACACCCCAGATCGGATTTTGTTACCCTTATCGGTCTGTGGGGGTTACAACTTCTCCCACGATCCATGAAAATTAATCACACGTACCCTTAACATATCTTTCAGAATCTAAATAGTCTATTCAAATTGACCATCTATCTGTGGGTGAAAAGTTGTGCTAAAGTTCAATTAGGTACCCAAGGCTCCATATAAAGACTTGCAAAATCTCAAAGTGAACCCTTGATCTCTGTCAGATACTACTGAAACTGGCACTCCATGTAGTCGAACTATCTCCTTGATGTATAATTCATTATACTTGTCTATTGAATAATCAGTTCGAATAGGAATGAAGTGTGTTGTCTTCGTCAGTCTAT
The DNA here is from genome assembly GCF_006381635.1 of Hibiscus syriacus. Lineage (NCBI taxonomy): Eukaryota > Viridiplantae > Streptophyta > Magnoliopsida > Malvales > Malvaceae > Hibiscus > Hibiscus syriacus. Next base: position 1,444,160 of record NW_024063472.1, read on the forward strand.
CCATAATTATCCAAATTAAATTTTTTTATTAGGGGTCAACGGTAAACCCGTTACGAAATCCACCGTAACTCTTTCCCATTTTCATTGAGGAATAAAGATTGGTTGTAAAAGTCCTGAAGGCACTTGATGTTCAGCTTTCACTTGTTGGCAGGTTAGACACTTTGCAACAAACTCTGTAATAGCTCTTTTTATACCTGGCCACCAGTATCGCCCTTTTAAGTCTTGATACATCTTGTTCCCTCCTGGATACATAGTCAATGAGCTAAAATGCGCTTCAGAAAGTATATATTTCTTCAACTCTTCATCATTTGGAATAAAAACTTGATCTCTATAGTATAAACATCCATCAGAATTTACCTCGAAATCCTTGATTCCACCTTTTTCCACTTGTTCTATTCTTGCTAAACACTTATCATCTCTCCTTTGCAATTCCTTTATTCGCTCTAATAAAGGCTTTACCTTGAATTCAACCATCAGAGCACCATTTTACTTTAAAGTAAATCGGGCATCTAACATGCGTAAAGCTACAAAAGTCTTCTAGCTAAGCGCATCAACTACTGTTGAGTTAATCGAATGACGAAATTGGCCAAGAGGGGGGTGAATTGGCAATAAAAATTTTGTGGAAGCTTTTGCAGAAAATTGAAAGCAATTGCACAGCGATTTACAGTGGTTCGACTTTCTCAAACAAAGTCTACGTCCACTACCTTAGCTATCCACACTAAGGATTTTCCAACAAATTCACTAATTTGTTCTTTCTTTTGAGGCCAAAGAGATAACCTTACATTCCCTCAAGAGTATACCCAACTCTTGAGAACACTCTTTTCTCAAAGAAGATTACAATTTGCAAACTTACAAGAAACCTCACAAGGTAAGATGTTGCACAATTCTAGAACAAAGAAAAGAACACTCAAATGAATACAATTGAGCACAAAAAGTGTTCTTGAAAGCAAAATGAATATTGAATGAAAATGGGCTTGAAATGCTCAAACTTGAGGTTTGATGCTTTCTTTGATTCTCTCTTGATTCTAGTTGCTTGATATTTCTTGTTATTGATCAATGGCTTCTAAGCTTGCTTAATACACCTTGAATCACTTCTGAACGTTGGGGATAATTAGAGAAGATATTATAGCCGTTTTAGTGTGAAAACATTTATAAAACAGCTTGGACAGTGGAAGGAATCGTCCCTATCATAGGAATCGGTTCCCTAAGTGTAAAATCAATATTTCGACCGTTGAACAGGGGGGAATCGTACCCCCTTGGGGGAATCGGTTCCCTCCGAGCATTCTGGAAACTCGGAGCCAAACCATTCAGGGGGAATCGGTTCCTCCTATGGGGGGAATCGGTTCCCTCTGAGTATTCTGGAATTTTTGGCTTTGAATTGGTTCGAAATACTTTGTAAAAATATTTTGAAATTGTTTTATGATTAAAACTTAATTTTACACTTAAGTAAGGATCAAAATGATTTTTGAAATATTTGGAGTAATGTTTTGATATTCGAATAGTTATATCGAATATACTTAGAAAATCATTTTGGAAAATCTTAAAATCCATTTAACTTAATTGTTATATCGAAATATTAAAATGTTTCAACAATCTCCCCCTTTTTGATATAACAAAACATTTTAGTAATTTTAAGATTTTTGAAATCAAGTTTTGAAATTAGAAAAAATGAAATTAGAAATTACTCCCCCTTACTTTAACACTTATTCTTCTCCCCCTTTTGTTAAATCAAAAAGACATTGTAAAACAAGGTTTTGTAAATCATTTAGCCAATTGATTATTAATTATAAGCTTTAGCTGCTAAGATCATAATCAAAAGAGAGGTTAGCCATTAGTTTCATAAACCAATATTCATAAATAATGTGATATGGCAAAATTGGTCATATTGCTAATTGATAATGTAAATGATGCAAAAATGAATAAAACAAACCAAACATAAGTTCACCATTCATATATCTAAAATCCAACAATCCACAAATCAAACATATCAAAATGTTGAAACAATATTCATTTTGTTCAAAGTTTTAAAACTAAACATAAAATCAAGCATCCGGATCGGTAGGAGAAAACGGGCTCGCATAGCGGCCATCTCGTGTGTGAGTTCATTGATACGAGCGTTGGTTGATTCATTGTTTGCACGCATCTCCCGAGAATCTCTAATTGTTGAGCTCCCATGTGATAAATGAGACTCTATAGAGGAAAAAACGCGAGTCCATGGTAGCGTATCGGAAATCGAATGTCTCCATAAAGGATTGAAAATATGGAGGCATTTGATGCGTTTTGTTGTGCTTGCTCCTCGGGCTGCTCTTCGGGCTGATCAGGTTCTTCTCAACTTCATCAATATCCCTCATTAATTGTTTCAAACTCGGGATCTTCGTCAGCTTCGGTGGAGCTTGTGAAGAACTAGCTCCCGGAGTAGAAACTGACCCATTCAACCGTTTCTTTGTCCTTTACCCATCCCGCTCGTTAAGGAAGAAGATTTATTTGTTTCTTAAGAGGAAAAACGGCATCTAGACTTACTCTAAGCCCAGCTTTGGAAAACAGATTACTCAAAAAGCAACCGTAAACTAGAGATGAACAGTGTTTCTTGTTAGGAACAAGATTTACGTTTCAACAATTTCAGCAAAAATAATCTGAGGTAGTTAATTTTAATACGGTTTTCGAAACAATGTAACCACCAAAGATCCAAAGCTCTAAGAGTAGAATAACGACCTCCGGATGGTCGAAACCACCAAGAAATCATTAGATGAAGAAAACGCTCATGTAGGTCTAAGACACTCGCACTATCTCTTCTTTTGTAACGAGAACCTAAAATTTGTTTTTCATTCGAGATACCATCATTATCTAATCCAAATGTATTGGCTATATATGCCGGGTCAATATATATTGTCCTAGGAGGTAACGAATTCCTATAGTTTCTGTTTCAGCTTGGTTTTTAACACATACAGCATTAGAGTAGAATATACGAACAAGTTGATGGTAAACGATGGGTTCAAGATCAAATAGTTTATCAATTTCCATTCTTGTAAAATGGGAAGATATTTAAAATCGATAGCTAACATAGCTTGACGAGAAGGAATACGTTCTTCCCGGATTTTGTAAGAATCGAAATATTGATAATACCATATCGGTGATTTCTAGACCCAGGATGATTAAAACACGAATTGGATGGTCAAGTTAGGATCAGTGGGATTGGGATTAGAAATTGGAATAGAATGAGGATTTGGAGGTGGATTTGGTTGACGACTGGAAAGACTAGATGAAGACCTAGGACGTTTAGGATTTGACATGGTGAAGGAAATCGGAATAGATATATAACCTGCAATTTAAACAAGTGTATGCAATTCAATTAATCCCAAAACTCAAATGAGTCCTCAATATTTCAAGATTCTCTAAACAATCCTAATGGGCAAAGTTTTTGAAAAACTTTTGAAATATGGTTTTGAGAAACAATATAGTTAGTTTTTCATAATAACAATATAATTTGATCAAAACACAATAATTTGAAAAATAATTTTTTTTTATTTCGAAATTTAAAAAAATTTGAAAATTTCTTGTGTTTTTGATGAAATTAGTTTAACATCTAGTTTCTAATCACTAAATAATCAATGCCCGATCACTTTTCAACCTAGAACTAATTGAAACTAATCCTATGTTCAAAAAAATAATGAAATAAAGAGTTTAGAAATTTACCTTGAAATATGAAGATTGAGGGATTTAGATGTTGTTTGCACGATTTTAATGATTCCAACAGGTTGGAAGATGATTTATGAAGCAATTCCGATTAATATCGTTGATTTGAGGCAAAAATGGAGATTTGAGGGTTTAGAGGGTGAGAACGGCGGAGAGAGAGAGGAAGAGGGTTTTTGGAGAGTTTGGGGTTATTCTGCCCGATTTTAGCAGAACCCCAGGGGGTATCGATTCCCCTGTGGGGGAATCGGTTCCCCTTCAAAGGGGGAATCGGTTCCCTCATGGGGGGATCGATTCCCTCTGCACCAAAATGCTAAAATCCGATTTTTTAAGCACAAAATGCTAAATTAATCTTTTCTAGTGGTATGGCAACTCATATATCAAACATTAATTATGTTCAAATAATTAAATTAGTCTTTAATTGTTTTTGAACATAAAATTAATTTTCATTAAGATCACAAACTCCCCCTAACTAATAGCAAGAATGCAATCAAAAATTATTATTATAGCATTTTTCAAGATTTATTAAAAGTGCTACAATTATTTTAAACACTAAGTGAAGATAGGTTGGTCAAACCTAATTCTCTCCTAAGTGTCCAAATCTTTCCTTGTCTAAGGGTTTTGTAAAGATATCCGCTAATTGGTGCAAAGTATCAACAAATTCTAGAACTACATCTTCCTTAGTGACATGGTCTCTAATGAAGTGATGTCTTATTTCAATGTGCTTAGTTCTAGAGTGTTGGATGGATTTTTAGTGAGACAAATAGCACTAGTATTGTCACACTTGATAGGAATGGTACCTACTTCAATTCCATAATCAAAAAGTTGTTGTTTCATCCATAAAACTTGTGCACAGCAACTACCGGCTGAAATGTATTCTGCTTCAGTGGTAGATAATGCAACACAATTTTGTTTCTTTGAAAACCAAGAAATCAACATATTTCCAAGGAATTGACAAGTACCGGAGGTGCTTTTCCTATCTAATTTGCATCCTCCATAATCCGCATCAGAAAAAGCATGCAAGCTAAAGCTAGAGTCTCTAGGATACCAAAGTCCTAAACTAGGAGTGTCCTTAAGGTATCTAAAGATTCTCTTAACAGCTAGTAAATGTGATTCCTTAGGACATGATTGAAATCTAGCACATAAGCAAACACTAAACATAATGTCCGGTCTACTTGCAGTTAGATAAAGCAAAGAGCCAATCATTGACCTATATAGTTTAACATCTACACATTTACCTCCTTCATCTAAGTCAAGCTTTGTTGAAGAGCTCATTGGAGTGTTATGAGGTTTCCCATTTTCCAGTCCAAACTTCTTGAGCATATCTTTGACGTACTTAGCTTGATTAATGAAGATGCCATCTTTTCTTTGCTTGATTTGGAGTCCCAAAAAATGAGAGCTCCCCCATCATGCTCATCTCAAATTCACTTTGCATTAGCTTAGAAAATTCTTGACAAAGAATATCATTAGTAGAACCAAATATTATATCATCAACATAAATTTGAACTACTAATAAATCTTTACCTTTTCTCTTTAAAAACAATGTAGTGTCAACCTTTCCTTTTAAAAACCTTTTTCAATTAAAAAATTTGACAATCTTTCATACCAAGCTCTAGGAGCTTGTTTTAAACCATAAAGAGCTTTTGTCAATTTTAAAACATGATCCGAAAATTTGAATCTTCAAAACCTGGAGGTTGTTCCACGTACACTTCTTCTTTTATAAAACCATTTAAAAATGCACTTTTAACATCCATTTGATATAATTTAAATTCATTGAAACATGCAAATGCTAATAACATTCTAATTGCTTCCATCCTAGCTACGGGAGCGTATGTTTCATCATAGTCTATGCCTTCTTCTTGAGTATAGCCTTGAGCAACAAGTCTAGCCTTGTTCCTCGCTATATTACCACTTTCATCAAGTTTATTTCTAAAAACCCATCTAGTACCTACAGTAGATTTATCACTAGGCCTTTCAACTAATGTCCATACTTTACTTCTCTCAAATTGATTTAATTCTTCTTGCATAGCCATAATCCAATGTTCATCTTTAATGCTTCTTTGATGTCTTAGGCTCTATGCATGAAATAAATGCAACATAATTACAGATATTTCTAAGAGAAGATCGAGTAGTTACCCTTTTGATAGATCACCTATAATTTCACCATCCTTGACATAGTTGTACTCTCTTGGAAAAGATACTTCCCTTTCTTCAATGGTTGGATTCTCGAGGGGATCATGAGTTTCCTCATCTTTTGTTTCTTCTTTTGATGATGATTCTCCAACGTAATGTCTAACGTCATTTGCTTGTACAATACCTACATCATCATTAACAGAAGAATCCTTCCTCGGAAGGGGATTATCATCGAAAACAACATGTATAGACTCTTCTACAACTAAAGTTCTTTATTAAATACACGATAAGCTTTAGAATTTAAGGAATAACCCAGAAAATTCCTTCATCACTTTTAGCATCAAATTTACCAAGATTTTCTTACCGTTGTTTAAAACAAAACATTTACATCCAAAAGGATGAAAATAGCTAATGTTAGGCTTTTTTTTTTTGAGAATTTCATATGGAGTTTTCTTAAAATTGGCCTAATCATTACTCGATTTACAACATAACAAGCGGTATTTGTGGCTTCCGCCCAAAAATATTTTGGCAAATTATTTTCACAAAGCATGGTTCTAGCCATTTCTTCTAAAGTTCGATTTTTCCTCTCAACACTCCATTTTGTTGAGGGTTCTAGGTGCTGAAAATTGTGGCTAATACCGTTAGAATTACAAAACTCAATAAATCCAAGATTTTCAAATTCAGTTCCATGATCACTTCTAACACTAGTGATAGAGTAACCTTTTTCATTTGGATTATTTTTGAAAATGTGATGAAATTTTCTAATGCTTCATCTTTAGTACTTAAGAATAGAACCCAAGTGTATCTAGAATAGTCATCTACCAAGACAAATGCATATTGTTTTCCTCCCAAGCTAGTAGTTCTAGTTGGCCCAAAAAGATCTAAATGGATCAATTGTAATACTCTACTAGTTGATACATCATTAATAGATTTAAAAGAAACTCGTTTTTGTTTTTCCTTTAGCACAAGCATCACAGATTTTATCATTATCAAATTTAAGCTTAGGCAACCCTCGAACTAAATCACCTTGATTAGCCGTTGCAAAACACTCATACTAGCATGACCTAGTCTCCTATGCCATAACCAACTATCATGCTCATCCTTAGCAACTAGGCATAAATTAGTCATATCAATAGAATCTAAATGCACCATGTAAATGTTTCCTATTCTATGACCAACAAGCATAATCTGATTAGATGCAATGTCAATGACTTTACAACCATTAATTTCAAATAAGACATTGAATCCTTTATCGCATAATTGACTAATACTCAATAGATTATGCGTTAATCCATTCACATATAAAACATTTTTAATTTGTATGGAAGAGGTATTACCTATTGTACCAATACCTTCAATGTGACCTTTTGAATTGTCTCCAAAAGTCACTTCTCCTCCATTTTTGGCGTTAAGCTCAATGAACCGGCTTTTGTCTCCGGTCATATGTCTTGAGCATCCACTATCAAGGTACCATGAGTTTGAATTTGTTTCCCGTGCCTTGTAGCAATGCTCCTTTCCCTACAAACATAGATTAATTTTGATTTTTGGTACCCAAATTCTTTTGGGTCCATATTCATTAGTTTCCAAAATCCTAGTCCCTTTAGGTATCCATTTGTGTAGGATATTTTTATCTTTAGTAGTAATGAGTTCTTTAGGAACCCACACACTTCTAATGATTTTTCCATTGAGGTTCTTTGGGGACCTCTATGATTGTAGTTTCTAAAACTTTTTCTAACAAAGTTGGATTTTGAATTTTCACCTTTTTCAAAATGTTTTGTTCCAACTTTATCAAAAGAAGTTTTAAGATCATCAATTTTCTTTTGATGATCATCATTGATCTTTGAAAGTAAATTTTGCAAATCTAAATTTTTCTTTTCAAACTCTTCTAGTTTGATTTGCAAATTTTGATTTTACTTTCAAGATCGTTGTTGGTTTTGGATATGAGTTTGTTTTCATTTTTCAATTTTGAAACATCATTTTTATATTTTAAAAACAATTTCTCATAATCCGAAGCCAACCCATTGTACTCCTCAAATAACTCATCATAAGATAAATCATCAAAATCAGATGAGTTAGAGGTTACCTTAGAATCTTCCCCGAATGCCATCAAGCACAAGTTTGCTACTTCTTATTCCTCTTCATCGGAACCTTCTTCATCGCTCCATGTAGCCACATGAGCCTTGTGCTTATTCTTTGATTGACCCTTTTTCTTCAATTGTGGGCAATCATATTTGACATGCCCCGGCTTTTTGCATTCATAGCAAATGATTGGGTCCTTCTCTTTTGGTTCATTTTTGAGGCCTTCGTTTCGTTTGAATTTTCTTCCTTGGTAAGGTCTCATCATTTTTCTGAACCGTTTGGCAAACAATGCCATTTCCTCGTCATCATCATCATTAGAATCACTCTCATCTTTTGTGGATTTGAGAGCAACTCCAATGTTTTTCTTCTTCTCCTTCTCCTTTGGTGTCTCTTCAACTTTATCAAGGTCCACCTCATCTTCAAGCATCATCTCATGAGTGAGGAGTGAACCGATAAGTTCTTCAAGAGTTAAGGACGATAGGTCCTTAGACTCGATGATTGCCGTCTTCTTTGATTGCCATGATTTTGGGAGGGAGTAGACTAACTTCCTCACAAGCTTTTCATTTGAGATGATCTCTCCATATGATTGAGACCATTGACAATCGTTGAAAATCTATCCGTCATAGCTTTGATGTCTTCATTTGGTTTCATCCTGAAATTTTCATAGCTATGCGTTAGAATACTAATTTTTGATTTCTTTACCTCATCTGTACCTTCATGTGTGACTTGAAGTTTGTCCCATATTTCTTGGCGTTGTACACGATGAAACTCTTCCGTATTCATCTGGTCCAAGAGCACAAAAATAATATGGATGGCTTTGGAGTTGAGCTGGAACATTCTTGTCTCTCCTTCACTCCACAACCTTGGATGAGTGAGAGGTTTGATGTATCCTTCTTCTACAGCATTCCATGCTCCCATGTCACTTGCTTGAATGAAGTACATCATTCTATTCTTCCAATAGGCATAGTTAGCTCCATTGAAGAAAGGAGGCTTGTTGACGGGCATCGAATCAAGACCGGAGTCGAAGTTTGAAGTGGAGGCCATTGATGACTTTGTAATCGATGTAACTCTTCCCGGATCGACTCAAGAGGCGATTAAACCTTCAAATGAGTTAGGCTCTGATGCCAATTGTTGAGTTAATCGAATGACGAAATTGGCCAAGAGGGGGGTGAATGGCAATAAAAATTTTGTGGAAGCTTTTGCAGAAAATTGAAAGCAATTGCACAGCGATTTACAGTGGTTCGACTTTCTCAAACAAAGTCTACGTCCACTACCTTAGCTATCCACACTAAGGATTTTCCAACAAATTCACTAATTTGTTCTTTCTTTTGAGGCCAAAGAGATAACCTTACAATTCCCTCAAGAGTATACCCCAACTCTTGAGAACACTCTTTTCTCAAAGAGAAGATTACAAATTTGCAAACTTACAAGAAAACCTCACAAGGTAAGATGTTTGCACAATTCTAGAACAAAGAAAAGAACACTCAAAGATGAATACAATTGAGCACAAAAAGTGTTCTTGAAAGCAAAATGAATATTGAATGAAAATGGGCTTGAAATGCTCAAACTTGAGGTTTGATGCTTTCTCTTTGATTCTCTCTTGATTCTAGTTGCTTGATATTTCTTGTTATTGATCAATGGCTTCTAAGCTTGCTTAAATACACCTTGAATCACTTCTGAACGTTGGGGATAATTAGAGAAGATATTATAGCCATTTTAGTGTGAAAACATTTAATAAAACAGCTTGGACAGTGGAAGGAATCGGTTCCCTATCATAGGGAATCGGTTCCCTAAGTGTAAAATTCAAATATTTCGACCGTTGAACAGGGGGGAATCGGTACCCCCTTGGGGGGAATCGGTTCCCTCCGAGCATTATGGAAAACTCGGAGCCAAACCATTCAGGGGGGAATCGGTTCCTCCTATGGGGGGAATCGGTTCCCTCTGAGTATTCTGGAATTTTTGGCTTTGAATTGGTTCGAAATACTTTGTAAAATATTTTGAAATTGTTTTATGATTAAAACTTAATTTTACACTTAAGTAAGGATCAAAAATGATTTTTGAAATATTTGGAGTAATGTTTTGATATTCGAATAGTTATATCGAATATACTTAGAAAATCATTTGGAAAATCTTAAAATCCATTTAACTTAATTTGTTATATCGAAATATTAAAATGTTTCAACAACTACCACATTAGCCTTCCCAGGGTAATAGTCTATGATTGCGTCATAGTCTTTAAGTAACTCTATCCACTTCATTTGTCTAAACTTTAGCTCCTTTTGAGTAAGCAAATACTTTAAACTTTTATGATCTTTGTAAATGTAACAACACTCACCATATAAATAGTGGCGCCAAATATTCAATGCAAACACCACCGCTACTAACTCAAGATCATATGTCAGATAACTCCTTTCATTTGGATTAAGCTGCCTCGAAGAATAGGCTACTACTTTTCCATCTTGCATCAAAACACATCCTAGACTGTTTTGGGAAGCGTCACTATAGATTTTATAATCCTTGCCCGATTCTGCTTGCACTTGCACTGGAAATTCCATTAGCACTTTATTTAAAGATTCAAAACTCTCTTGACATTTATCCGTCCAATTGAATGCCACATCTTTTCTTAATAACTTTGCTAAAGGGGAGACAATCATCGAAAAGTCCTTTATAAACCTTCGATAATATCCAGCCAATCCCATGAAACTTCGTACTTCAGAAATATTTCTTGGAATTTCCCAATCCATAATAGCTTTAATCTTCTGAGGATCCACCCGAATCCCCTCTACAGATACCACATGTGCAAGGAATTCCACTTCATGTAACCAAAATTCACACTTAGACAACTTAGCATAATGCATCTTATCTCTAAGTGTTTGAACAATCACTCTAAGATGGGTGTCATGTTCTTCATTTGTCTTTGAATAAACCAAGATATCGTCAATGAAGATGACCACTAACTGATCGAGGTACGGTTGAAATATCCTATTCATAATATCCTTAAATACCGCAGGTGCGTTAGTTAATCCAAACGACATTACCACAAACTCATAATGGCCATAACGAGTCCTGAAAGCATTTTTTGGAATATCCCCTTCTTGCATCTTCATCTGGTGATAGCCAGAGCGTAAATCAATATTGGAGAACACTGAATCTCCTTTGAATTGGTCAAATAAATCATTGATTCTTGGGAGAGGGTACTTATTCTTTATTTTCACCTTGTTAAGTTGTCAATAATCAATACATAGACGCATCGAACCATCTTTCTTCTTTACAAATAGCACTGGTGTACCCCAAGGTGATACACTAGGTCTGATGAATCCTTTATCTTATAGATCTTGCAACTGAGCTTTTATCTCACTCAATTATTTTGGGGCCATTCTATAAGGAGCCATCGAAATTGGTACTGTTCTAGGCATAACCTCAAATTAGAATTCAACCTCTCTATCTAGAGGTAATCCCGGTAAGTCATCTGGAAACACGTATGGGAATTCATGGATTGTCGGAATGTCCTCCAATCCCCTCTCCTTGGCTCGAGTATCAATCACGTTTGCGGTGAAAGCTTGTCATTCTTGCAACATTAGTTTCTTAGACGACATGAACTATATCACATTAGTTAATGGATTAAGTCTCTCGCTGACCACAATTACTTCTGATTCATCAGAACTTCTCAAAATTAATCGCTTTAATCGATATTAAACATTGGCATGGTAACGATACAACCAATCCATTCCCAAAATAACCTCAAACTCGTCAAAGGGTAATTCCATTAGATTAGCAGGGAATTCAATTCCCTGAATCTTTGTAGGACACCATCGACAAATTTGATTCACCCGAGAACTATGCCCTAGCGGGGTTAGTCAAAATCACATCACTACTTATGGCTATTAACTGAATTCTCAAATTTCTCACTAGTCTACTACTAATATAGGAATAAGTTGATCCCAGGTCAATCAATACCAAAACAGGTTTATCAACTAAAATTAAAAGTACCTGCAATGATCTCTGGATCATCACGATCTTCATTAGTCTTAAGGTTGTAGACCCGAGCAATCGAGCACATTTCAGATTGAGTGGCTAATTTAGATTGATTTCTTCCCATACCTCGTCCTCTACCTCTCTGAATTATAGTGGCATATCTTTCATATTGTTCAGGCTCTTCGGTTATCAGTGGGTAATCCTGGATAAAATTTCCAGTGTCCCCACATCTGAAGCATGCTCTGGAGACCATTCGATATACGTCACTATGATTTTTTCCACAATGCTGACATTGACTTAGCCTTCCAACTACTGATTCAGTTGATTAAGTCTGCTTAGGTCTCACCAGATTTGATCTTCTACTTGAGGATGCAGCTGACTCAAATATAGATTGAGGTTGAAAACTTGAACCTATGTTTTTCTTTGATTGTGATGCACTCAACGAGGTACCCACTCTCTTGGTCAACTGGGTCTTTTGATCCCTAAATCATTCTAAGCTTGCTCCAAGGATTTAGCTCGATTCACTACCTCCTGAAATATAGAAAGGTTCAGCGCTATCAACAGATCCTTTAATCTATGGTGCAAACCCTCCACGAACCAATCACATTAGTCTTTTTTCATAAGGACCAATTAAGTTGCATATATGCTCAATTTATTAAAATCACACTTGTACTCATATACAATACGATTCTCTTGTTTTAAATTCATGAAATCCTACTTCATTTGTCTAATGAACTGATCTCCAATATATTTATTCTTGAACTCATCCAGAAAGAATGACCATGTCACTTGGTCCCTAAGAGCTCTCATCGCCACATTAGTCCACCATATACACGCATGACCTTATAGTAATGAGATTACTCCATCTAGCTTCTCCATTTCAGAACAATGGTAACCCTCAAGCATAATCTTTACGTCATTAAGCCAAAGATCCACAGAAACGGGACCTTTCTTAGTTTCTCCCCTAAAATGAGGTGCTCCTAAACTCTTTAGCTTCTTAGCCACAATAATCCTAGGAGCTGGGGAACCAAACGGTTCTAAACGCTTCAGAAATCGCGCCCAACATCCTGAAAAATACTCTCTTATGTTGCACATGCACTCCCTTAGGCACCTACTCTTCACCTTACCTAGCTGGGGAAGGTGAATTACTACTACTCTCATTTTCATCTCCCGCTTCAGTTCGGGAGTCCTCGTAGTCTGACGTCTTTTAAAATAGAATCACTAACTATATTAGTAAGGAAAACATACTAATTACCCTATCATATCAGATATTTTTAACATTTCGTTGGCATGTACACTATTTAAAACATAAATTGCTTCGTTTCAAACTTAAAATCAGTTAAATCATCCTTTGATACCAATAAATGTAACACCCCGAGGCATACCTGACCCGGATATGAATCTGAGGTGGCACATTGACTTTCCAAAACATTGACTCTTTGAAAAATCATTGAAAATTTAAACTTTTATTTTTAATCTTAGTGGTGAAACTCTAATACAAAAGTAAATATCGAAAGTTCATAATTCAAAATGAAAATAAATACTTCATATATTTACATAAACTCAAAATAGTATGGTAACAAAACTGATTAGAGCATTTTGATTTAAACTTTTATGATACATGCCAACAAAATTACAAAATAATAAGAAACCTACAGTTCAAATCATTCTGATTTGATCTTCTTCAAGTGTATGTTGTCCTTTCCTAGCGTTACTCCTCGGATCTTTTTGAACCTACGTTTGAAACAATCACATGCTAAGTCATTAACTTAGTGAGGAATAAATGAGTATAAAAACAATAAAGCATTTTCTTAACATTTTCAAGAAACATTATATATGGAAACCAATATACCTTTCATAAACATACTTATAATCTTATACACTATTTAATTCATATCAATTTGTTTAAAGAGCTCAACGCATATTATTGAGAACTCAAGGTATGTGAGTACATTGAGGTTGTGCACTATAATTACAGTCGAAACTACGGCGTAGAATTTGCACTGAAGTGCCACGTAGAACATGCACCGAAGTGTCACATAGGTTTATCTTGAAGGACCGCGTAGAATTTGTCCCAAATGACCACATAGAATTATCCTGAACGACCGCGTAGAACCCTCGACTCTTGGAATGTCAACTATACCTCTAATTCTCATAACATATACTTTGGGCTTTAACCATATAATTATTTCGCATTACCTTATTCAAAGTATCTTTTATCCACATAGAACACATTAGATATAACATTTTCATGTAGAACACATTCACATATAACATATTTACATACTGATCAAATCAAAACAGTACTTCATAAATACAATTTATATAAAACATTATAAAAAATATTGCATAAAATAAATAAAATTGTTTCCATCGAAAACCTTCGAGGTTGGCTTATCGCAAGCCGTCCTCATCTCTAATATAAATAAATAAGTTTCACTCACTTTTTCCTCACTTAAGTCCTAAACGAAATCCTTTTAACTTTCGTTCAATCTCTTTAGTACGTCGATTCATTATGTACGCTTTCGATCCAAATCTACACATCAACATGTCCAAGATAAATATTGAATCTTAATGAACATCTAACCAATTAGCATTTATATAAATGAAATAAAACACCTAATTTAACATTTCTGACCGAATAGTATCAGTACTCTACCCACAATATTGATACGTCTCTTTTATAGTATAGATACCTACTTCAGTATTGATACTATTTTGGCATTCTGGAATTTCATCTTTAATTACAGTATCGATACCTCCACATCAGTATCGATACTACTTCAATTAGTATCGATATTTTTCATCTGATTCATACACTTTTTTTTCAATTTAACCTTATAGTATCAATATTGTTCATCCAGTATCGATACCCTTACCCAGAATTCACTTGTTTTAACTCGAATGAAATCCAAACTTAACTTAAATATCTTACTATTAACTCCATTCATGCCGTAAAACTAATTAATACTTGTTCCAATCAACTTATATCCATTAATCCCCTTTTAACAACCAAAATACTCCATAGAATACTTAAAACTAAAAATCATACCCATTCATCAAACATGTTCTCAATCCTTTCTAATACTTCAAACACCTTAATTAGACCTTTGACAAGTCAAATATATCTTTAGAATCCAATTACTAACCAAATTTCATTCATTCTCTTAAAAACTCATTTTACTAATTCACCATTAAATCCTCAATCTCTTAGCTTCTTTTTCATCTTTAAGCTTCCTTAAATTTTTATACCACCCAATAACTAAGACCAACTCAAATATCCAAGAAACAACCAACTGGAAAAGTAACTCACCTTGGAAATTGAGGTTCACGGTGAAAAGGAATGAGAAGATGAAGGTGAAGGCTTCTAGGCTTTTCTATTCTCTTTCCTCTAATTCCCTTCCCTCTTTCAATCTTTGATACTAAGTCCTAGACAAAAATTTTCTAAACTAGTCCTTGAACTTTTAAATTTATTCATATTAAACCACCAAATTTTAAATCCTTATACTTTAGTCACTGACCTGATGTTTGGGGTATTACAAACATGCTCATATGCTTTATAACCCATGCAAACAAATCAATAACATATATTGACTCACATAAGGTATGGAGAAGTTAGAAATGTGTTACCTTGATACTAGGCTTTTGAAAAACGTCCTTAACTCAACCAAGAGTCAGCTTCTCCTTGCTCTTAGTCTTTGAGCTCTCACCAACTTCTTTTACTACTCACAAGAAATAAGTTGAGTTACTAACTCACCTAAAGGCTTAAGGAGCATAGAAACATTATTCCTAAACTCTAAAAATGAATTAGGATTGGTCTTGAACCTTCAAACCTAAAACCCATCTTAAACTCACACCTAAGGTTTCCATGGCCATAACATAAAAAAAGGATTTTTAATGAAAGCTTAGGGGATGAAGATTTCATTTCTTACCTTACAATTTCGGAGTGGGGATGGATGGCTAACCAAGTTATCACCTTTGTTAAAAAATAAGGAAAAATAAGATGAGAGTTTGAATGAAAGAAGAAAACAAGTTGGATGAAGAAAAAGTGAATGGGAGATAACTTTTGTTCTCCCTAGTAGTGACCTCATACCCATTAATTTGGATTCAACCTTTGCATCTTAAAATGGGTAAATTACTTCCTTGGTCCCTTTAGTCTTGTTCCCATAATAAGAATGCACCTTTTTAACTCTAGTTGAGCTCAAACCCACTCATACTTGGATTAAGACTTCCTACAAGGCTAATGGGATTATCCAAGGCCCTCTCGGTTTAGTCCAAAACTCCTAACTTAGGATTTGGGCATTAGAGCCCCAACACCTAGTTGGATAGAGGTGATCTAATGATAGATAGAGCATTAGACACCAATTCAAATGATTTTTCCTATGGGTTTGTAGTATTTGAAGATAAGGATTGTTCGTGGATCAAGGGATGGCAACCAATATCCATTTGGCCAACTGGACCAAGGCTTAGAGAAATATCAATCGTGGGACCCATCAGCGGTCGATTAATAGAAAAAAAATTGAGTCAAAAAGGGATTGTTGGAGGGTTTACCAGATACTGCCTAGTTGGATAAACTTTGGCTCCAACCCTAGAAATTTGTTCTTGAACGTCTAATCTGAGCAGCAAAAGATTTTCACCTCCAATTCCATTCTTCAAGACATTAGGAGACACCAAATTGTTTGTATTACATCATAGTCATTCTGAAGACTAGTAATTTTAAGGTTTGCTTATGTAGAATTTTGACCGACTAAAGTTGAGCTGAGTTTTTAATGGGAGTATTTTTTTTACTCATAACACATCAATCTCTAGCGACATCATTGACTGTAAATTTTTATGGACATACATTCACATAGAATTATTCCCCATCAGACGAAGCAGTGATCTTTGGAGTCATGTTCTTGTCGCCTATAGATATCTTTATAAGAAATGATATATCTTTAAAATTAATCCTAAATGAATTCAGAATGTCAAGAGGACTATAAACCATTATGACCATTTTTGCAGCCTCGAAACTGCTCCTCATCTTAATGTCATCATCTATTTCAACAAAGTGACCCTACTTAATCTCCAACGTAGGAAAAAAATTCTCATTCCAATAAAATAATGAAATATTAATTAAGGATACCGAGCAAAATAGAAAAAGTATACCATCTTCCATGACTAGATGAGACAGATGATTGAACCAAAAGCATAGAGCTTCTCAATTAGTATACCACACAGAATTTTTATCCCCTGTTGATTCAAATATAAGAACATATGAACCATACTCAGTTTCCCATTTCGGAAGTTTTGCCATTATCCCATCACTAGATAGAGTCTGTTGTGTAAATTTGTCATCCTAAAGGCTTTTCATAATCCCAACCAAGCACTGCTCAGCTCGTTTTGGATTTCTGATAGGAATATGAATGTCCAAAAACTTACTTTCAACCTTATGCTCTACCTGATCAGAATCATGAACGAGTGCAAAAAGAAGATCTTCTATGATGAACCAACAACAACTTTTCAAAGGATCTGTTAGCCTGGAACATCCATCTTCCCTTGAGTTGGGTTCACTCTCTTATCTAGAGATGAAATACCACCTTTTTTCACTAACCATTCATTCTTTCCTTGGTATTTGGAACGCGCCATGGCAAGTTTCGAAAATCTGGTTTTTGATATTGAGATGTTCCTATTATCAATGCGTGAATTATTTAAACCGCCAATGGCTCTCTCCATATCACTTGTGAAAATACAAATGATTTGGAGTAGTCATCAACCTTTAGATTAGGTATGTTGAATATGTAAAAATATATTTTATTTTTTTAAAGAAAATTTAAGTTTAATCAGAAATTCATTTTTAAGTGTTTAAGAGTCGATTACGTGTGGGGAAAGATAAACACCCCACAATGACTAAGATTAGTTCCTAAGCGATTATACATCATTTAAATATGAACTTTGTAAATTCGAACATTTATTTAAATTTTGATCAATTTTTAGAAAAATACTTAAAGAGGTATAGTTTTATACGAATAATCCTCGAAAACACTTTCTTTATTAGTTAAGGCGGTTTTCATAGATTTTTCATACAAAATCATATTGTCCTGATTTTTAGTAATAAGATTCATATATTTAATAATTAAAAAATTATCACTCGAATAAAAAAATTATTTTATACATTCCATAAATTCTCCATACAAAATAATACTTTAAAAATATTTATAACCAAACCCAACAAAATATATTTAATACTATATATATATATATATATATATATATTTAATATATAAATAAATACTATGAACATAATATGGTTATAATATATATACTCTAATCCCAATCCCCCAAGTATTACACACACGTAATATGTTACAAATTAAGGGGAAAATAAATATGCTGCATGCGTATGCATATATAATATATTCTTAAATAATATAATATACGTTAATATATATACATTACGCAAGCAAGCAATTCTTATGAAAAGGTGTTAGCTAATAAAACAAATATCAGTTAGATTGTTAAAATGGTTATAACTGCATAAGTGAGTTGACATAACAAATAGATTCTTCTAGTATGGCGATTGTAAAAAAAAGATAAATATATGTTTTGTGAAATGAAAAGGGCAGTTGCATTTGTGATTGTTTATTTTATAGAAAACTTTTTACAGAAAATTTAACAAAAAACAACCATTATGCAATACGTAAAATATAAGAAATAAATTAAAATCATAACATATAAATATATACACAATGGGTCAAAATGCAGGGTAGTAATTAAGTGAGTACTGAAAATGCAATTAATCAATAAATATTAAGCAAGATTAAAATGTAAATATATAAAATAACAGTCCAAATATAAATTAGCATAAAATTGAAAGAAAGAAATATCAGGGACCAAAATGGAATATATTTAAAATTTAAAACTGAAATCAAGAACTTCATTAAAAAATAAGAATTACAAGAATAAGGAAACAAAACATGAAGCCCTAAACCTGTAAAAAAAAACCCATAAGACAAAAAAGGGATTAGCCTGACTGTGCTTTGTTGGCTCCCATTAAAACTTAAAATAGGTTTAACGAAACCTAAATCTTTTTTTTGTGACAGTAATCCTGCCGCCTTTCTCTGTAAGCTCCCATCTCCCTTTTCCTTCTTCCTTACTTAGAAACGGACTAAAGTGAGGTCCTCCGACCACCACGAGTAATGGCTTCGATGAGGAGTCAAAACCCATAAACGCTCGCTTTCACACGATATCCTCTAGATCGAGACCATTTTTGAAGCCTACCATCCACAAATAAACCCTCAAAAATATCTTTATCTCTAATCCCTAAACGACTCACAAATCAATGGCGTTTAGGAGAGTTACCTTCAACTGATGTAGGTCTTTCCTTGCTCCGATGAAGGTTCGGAGATGATTATCACCAAAGAGGTAAGATTTTTCTCTTCTTTTTAGTTATTTTTTATTTGGTTTTCTATCTGGTTTCTCCCTTTTCTTTTCGCTAGTTTTGGTTTTGAAATGGTTTCTCTGAATTTTTGGTTCTGTGAGTTCTCTCTATTTTTTGCTTGAATGATTTATTTCTTTCCTTTTTTTTCTTTTGAATCGTTCCCCCTTCTGTGATTGTTCTCGTAGGTTGCATATGTTGAGGGGAATAATGCCCTCGTGAGGATTCTGCCAATTTTCGTAGATGAAAGCAGGCGTCCTGTCAAGTTAAGGGCCTCAACGAATTTTGCAGAGGAGGGACCACCGAATGATCCACCTACATGGATGTCCTTTTCTGGTTGTTGGCATGGCTCCAGGTTCTCTAACGTGCATGGGGGACCTTGCAACCTTACTGGTATTCGAATTTTGTTGCTAATTTGACTGTTGAAGAAGGGATAGGGGTACCACTAGGCTGTTCATGGCTTCCGTCGTGGCATGTTGAGACCACTGAAAGTGTCAACGTGGGGCACTGGAGGGCTTGGGAGAGTCTGGAACCACAACTGGTGATCCTGACCATTGGCGCTGTTCACGTGAAAGGTGAAGGGGCTTTAAAGTTGGAGGGTCATAGAAGGCGACAATTGATGGTTGATGCTTAGGGTTTACCCTAAACCTTCTCATGATTTAGGCCTTCAACAGGTTGTGCTTAGGGTTTCATTTGGATAATGTGTTAACAATGTAAATGAGTTTGAACGAGTTGAGTTATAATTTGTATGATGGACTTTAATATTTCACATTTAATGGACATCTGACTTATTTGGTTTTTGTTGATTTGTGGAATTTTTCTTTTTCAACTTTCTTGTAGGCAAATGACATAATGACCCATAAAAGCATTTAACCCTCTCTTTTGTCCAATTTTGAATGTTGAAACATTGAGCTGACCATGTCGATACTCAAGCAAATTAAAACACTCGAGCTTTAAACGAACTTCAATTGAAAACCCGTTAGCTTGGATAATTAAATGCTCGAGCGAATCAATTTCCATCATGTAAATATGAACGACCCTAAATTTCTCTTCGATAAACCCATATTCAAATTACTTTGAAAAAACTAGGGTTACAAAAGGCAAAGGTAGAAGACTTGTATTTTGCTTTCCTATTTGAGAAGAGGATGAATACTCTGATCACATTATCATAATGATTAAACAAATCCTTTAGAGCAGATCTGGAAACTGATCTTTTATTGAGATTATCCACAACAATCGTCCATGACTCTTTGGTAATAGATAAAACGTTTGTACTTCATACTGGGTTCGCACCCTCACCATTCTTCATCTGAAAAGTTATTGTATTAATATTCTAGAAAACTGTTTTAATCTCACAATAAAAGTAGTAAAAAGAGAGGTCCTCTCAGGTGGTTGTCTTCATCCACCTTATGGTGGGTTTAGGTTCAAAGGTAGAATTTTTTGTCTATTAGGTTCATTTCTTTAGTGGTCGTTTCGAGCGTCGGGTTTGGAATTCTAAACTGATAGTTGGGAGTACTTCTAGTGTTATAATGGTACTTTGTTTGTTTTGCAGGACCACTGATGTTGTCAAGCTTCTGTTGGTCGATAAGAGATTGGTAAAGAATGATGTTATTGTTCGCACAATTAGGCTGGTTTCTATGGTGTGGATCACTCCATTAAGTGGTCGATTAGGTCTTGAGAAATTTTCGGGAACAAAAAATATATAGTAATAGTTATCTCCGATCCAACATTAGTAGAGCCAAAGAGGGGCTTTACTCTCGTGGATTTTCCCATTCGACTGAATCAGTTGAGAGGCTATCATCATTTAATTCAACAAAAAAAAAAAAAACGACAATGATTAGCTTGTTGGTCAATGGATATTTTTTGTGTTCTGCATGGCGTGGTAGTCACGCGCCTTAAAAGTTGATAAGCCCTAAAATGTGAAAATTATCTTGTAATTCTTGAGGAGCCAATTTACAGGTTCGATCATAATTATCGCCCCGGTTCCAGCATGGAATACAGTGATCCTCACAACCCTGATATTCTCCCTTTTTTAAGGCAAAATCTTTGTGCATGGCTAGAATGGATCAATAATTTTGGCCCATCCACGATTCAAGCATGTGTATATTTTTTTAGCACTATTAAGGCAGTTTGTCTTGTCAGTGACTGCTCCATCACATAAAAAATTCTTCCTTGGACCTAATCCAAAGAACTGATAAGAAAACCCGTTAACACCGTGGTTGATGAAGTAGATAAACTTTTGAGTGAACTCAATTTCACTAAAGAAGAAACTCTGGTCCTTGATAATCTTGATCAAAAAGAGATTTCACCAACTCTAGACATGGAGCAATGGCTAGTGAGAAAAGTGATTTCAAAAAAACGTATTATTATTGGGAAAACCTCTCTAGGGTTTTTCGATCTATTTAGGGTCCCAACAAAATAGAAAACATACAACCACATGATCATTACTTTTTTCTCTTCAATCTAAACACCATAGTTGATAAGGATTCTATCCTTCAAAGATGCCCGTGGAGCTTTGATGGAGATATCCTTGCTTTAAAAAGCTTTGACCCTAACCTAACCCTGAATGAATATGACCTTTTCTATCTTCTCGTATGGTTGCGTATTTATAACTTACCCATTGTTTGGATGAATCATGGAATAAGTGAAGCCATAGGCAAGACCTTCCATAAACCCTAGAAGTAGATTTGAGAGAAAGCGCTAACAGAATAGGTGAATACCTCAGAATTAGAGTTATGGTAGACTCAAAAACCCCTCTTAGAAGATGTGTGGCGTTAGGAACGAAAGAAGATGGTTGCAACAGATTATGTATGGTCAAATATGAAAGACTCCTCACTTTTTGTTATTGGTGAGGTATTATTGGCCATCTTCAAGACTCATGCTCTTAAAAGCTAACCGATGAAAACTTTCCTTTCCAATATAATTATTGGCTTCGAGCAACTCCCATTAGACAAATATCTAACTCATCTGGTCTAGAAAGAATATTACTATCTTCTTGAATGATAGTAAAAGTTCCAAACAACACAAGACCATGATAAAAGACATGGAAGTTTTCTAGAAGATAAATCTGAGATACAAGGCGGAGCTTCAGCTAACCAAATGTGAAGTGTTCTAGATGTCCCACATGACCATAAAAATAGAAGCACAAAGTGAGGCGTCCAAGGAAAAAATGAATTAGTGAATCATATTTCTCTTAAAAAACTCTGTGATGAGGAAATAATAGATGAAACTCCTTCAAAGAATTGAGTCCCCTCAGAAAATTAAGGAATATCGGTGGAGGCAGCAAGTCATCCCCATCGAGATCAGTGGCTGAGAACCCATGATTGTATTCATGATGACTATTTCAAGTTTGAAGAATGTTGGGTTACGGACAAGGCTTGTGCACGTACTGTAGAAATCGCTTGGCATCACATGCATCGATCAACATTAGACAGATTTTGCAATATTGGGGTTAAGCTACACCAATGGAAGAAGGGGGGAAAAACATCAAGGAGGAAGAGTAGACTCAAAGATCAAATCGAACTCTTGTTGAATAAACCTGCTACAAATAAAAATGTAAAAATGTTAGAGCTTCGAATGATTTCAAGGCAGAATTGAATTTACTAATTGGCAATGAAGAATCATATTAAAGGCAAAGATCTCTATTGCATGGCTGGAGGATGGATACATGAACATTATATTCTTTCACGCACGAGACAGTGGTCGAAGGAAAACGATCTGGGTTATCGGAATTAAAAATGAATTGTGACTGAACAGAATGCCTCGACAAGGTCTTTCGGCTAGTAACTCTTTCCTTTACCAATCTCTATCGATCATCAGGTAGCAAGTCAACGTCAATGATCCTTAAGACGATTAAGACCACTGTCACACTGGAAATTAACTGAACTTTAGCAAGGAATTCACGCCTGATGAGGTTAAGTCTACTTCCTTTAATACAAATCCTTCTAAAGCACCTGGTTTAGACAGTTTACCCGCTAGCTTCTATCTTAGATTTTGGGATTTAGTTGGCCATGAATTTATAGATGTTTGCCTTAAGCTTCTTAGACGAGACATTAGTATGAGCCTTGTTAATGAAACAATCATTTTCCTTATCTCAAAACTTCAATGTCCTAAACATATGGAAAATTTTAGGCCTATTAGCTTATGGATATGTAAAATGATTTCTAAGGTTCTTCTTAATCCACTACAGCAAAACTATACATTTGTAGCGTTTTTTTACCTATAGCGGCGTTTTTAAGCGCTGCAAAAAACACCTGCGGCGCTATGACAAACGCCGCAATAGGTGTTGATATTTAGCGGCGTTTTTCCAACAAACGTCGCAATAGGTGTTGAGATTTAGCGGAGTTTTTCCAACAAACGCCGCAATAGGTGTTGAAATTTAGTGGCGTTTTTCCCACAAACGCCGCAATAGGTGTTGAGATTTAGCGTCGTTTTTCCCACAAACACCGCAAAAGATCTGGTATATTGCGACGTTTTTTTAGAACGAACGCCGCAAAAGGTCATATCTATAGCGACGATTTAAGATAAAAACGCCGCTAATTACCTCTCTATAGCTAAAAGAAATTGATTTTGCAAATTAAAACTAATTTGTCAAATGTTGTTTTCTACTCTTTTATTACCCAAATTTAACCTGTAGCATTTTACAATAAACTTGACATCCATAACAACAAACTTAAAATCCATAACAAGAAAAATGAAATCCATAATAATAAATCAAAATTTACATTAACGTAAAATATAATGTAGTTCAACATTATTAACTATAATAAACAATAATATCTAAGATATTTTGCTTCTAATATTACACATTCTTCAAAACTCTTCGTCACAATGAGGCGCTTAAATTCAAATAGATAAATCCAGTTTATATGGGAAAACAATGATGCAGAGCTAGTATCGTCCTGTCATTTCTTGCACAGATATTTTGCTTCATGAGGTCTTACTCCAATTGGCATGCCACTTGAAAAGGCCCCATCCATGGCAATGCAAACCCGATCTCTAGTTTCATATCCAAATAAATCATCAGTTTATATGAAAATCCATTATATCTTACGCTAAAAAAGTTAACAACACATTTCTGCATGGTCAGTCCCAGCAGTCAACAACTCTATGGCATGGGCAACCATCATGATGATAAGCAAAATATAGAGATAGATCTTTCATAGTCGTGTCGATTACCGTTGGAAGTACAAATGTTGGTCACTGACTCCGACGAGTGACCTTCCTCAAAGATGTTCTCCGAGTCACCGGCAACTTGTCTTCGACCCTCGGATATCTGCAATACCTGCAGTGATGAAAGCTTGTAGCCTATTACCTATACTTATAAATATAATAACATGGAATAGTATTATGTACGAGAAGGAAAAGTCATACTTGTTGCTTCAATCGTTCATTTTCTTCCATCAATTCAACTTCCTGCAATGCATGCATCAAAACAGTCTTATGTCTATTCTTTAGTATCTTTTTAATTCCTCCTTTTTGACTGCTATTTTGTATGTTTATGTACTGACCTTTCTTTGAATGTCACTGATTTCTCTAATAATCCTTTGACCTTAAAATACATTAATAATTAGAGCTAATTAAGTTCATATGTTTAATCATTGATTAAGACTTGTACAGAAAAAGTAAGAACCTTTTTCTCTATCACGCGACTCAACCCAACTTCCACAAATTTCTCTAGCTGCTGTAGTTCTTCAACATTTAATCCTTGGAGATCGTCGCCCCTCATTTGCCTGTTTTAATGTAGAATCCACTTTATATATGCATATATCCTCATGAATAATATGAATAAAATTGATAAAAAAAAGATCATACCTCAGTTGATGACTTCTCTCTGCTATTTCCATTATTAGCATGGACTGGTTGCTGTCTTCTACGAGCTACAGACAAGAAACACCCTTCTCAATAATTATTGAAATTACAGAAGATAGAGATAAAACATCCTTGCTCTTCTAAAAATGGAATTTCATCAATAAAATTGATCACAACATTAAACCTCAACAAATGATTCAATAATAATCAATTATAAAGTGCAATAATTCAGGCATCAGTAAAACAAATAAGATACTGGAAAATAATCATCCCAACTCAGACTCTTTTGAAAAGTTTAAAATGCTATAAAACACTAGAGCCTGCCATTTAGAAATCAACTCTCAATAAAAGCTTAAAAAAAGCACTAGGTTAATAAGTAACTCAGTCATCAAGTCGTATGGTCAACCAACAAACATAGCTACACTAGAAAAAAGAAATGCAAGAGAACTTCAATCAAACTTATTTTTGCACCAATGACCTTACAAGAAAAGGCAATAATCAAATGCACCTAGCTTAAAAATATCATTGGTGTTTTTATTGTCTAGCACTGCATCTTAGCATGCACCTAGACAACACTGCCCACACCTTAAGTATGCCACTCCTACTTGAGATTTTAACTTGCATGTAAAATTTAGAGTTGAATGCTGATATACTTTATGCAACACACAATAAGCAAAATTTGCATCCAAATATTGTGAGATGTAAAACTTGAAACTAATAGAATTCACAATGATAAAATGGAAAGACAATCGTCAACACACATATACAGTGCAAGGAAAGGATGATAAAAACAATCAACATCATCAGCAGGATTCTGAAACGTTTGGTTAGCACTTTGAACTTGAGCAAAACGTAAGCTAAAGAGGAGAATATAGATAGTGAAAATCTATTACTTAGCTGTACTTGCGGTTGCGGACATACCATAACAATATCTTGGGGATCCACCTGTCAAAAGAAGGATTCTAGTTGTTATTTCATATTTTGAATTGCAAATGAATTTATGTACCAATGAAATATGAAATAACAAAAAAGTAAAGGGGTATAAAAGATGTCAGACAACAAATCTCAAAGGATAAGAAAGGCTACCTGGAGGTCACTGCATGGAAGAGTAATAACATCAGCCAGTAACATATCTGTGTCAGGATCTGAATAACATATTTGAGTAAGTATTTTATTTTTTAAAGGAGTCATGCAGGTTGCTAAATATAGCCATGGTATCAATCAATGGAAAGTAAGCTGCAGAAATGAATTTCAGGATTTCATCGAAATGAAAATAAGAGTATATCAAAATCTCAAAGAACAGAAAGAAATTCAGCAGTTTTCTCTGTTATGTTAAATCAAAAATACTAAACTAAAGCAAACCACAAATTATTAAGGAAAACTATAAAATAGAATTTTCTTCACTACAATTAAATATCCATATGAATAAATACATGAACTAAGGAACTGAAAAGAGGGCAGCAAACCACTGATACATTCAATATAGTTATAGACAACAAAACCATAATTCTAAAGATAACTGGAAAAAAATGACTGATGGAAATGTGAAGAGACGTGATTAGCCTTACCAACAGGTTTTTATTGAGGGACCAAAATCAATCATCTCTATCAAAACACATCCATTGTTCCTTTGTTTTCATCTTTGCACATAAACCATTTTTTTCTCGATCCATTTTTAAAAGTAGCTCTATATTAACAGTGATTTCAAAAGTAAATCCTAGACACACCCAAATATTAACAGTGAAACTGCAAAATAAGAAAAATCAGGCTACCTCGATTTAGTTATCGACATGAACTGCAGGACTTTGATCCCACGACTTCCCTCCAGTTTATGCTGTTACGAACAACAAAATCATATTACATGATATAAGAACATTTTCATTTTGTAGTAAATTTTATCTGTAATAATGACATCTCATATGAAGAAAATATACCTTAATCGTTTATAAATGGAGGAAAATGGTTGGTAGAGAGTCGAGGTTTACAACTAAGATAAAACATACAGAGTTGGAGTGCCACCAACTTTCTTCTTCTTCATCTCCTTTGTTTAAAAAGGAAAGAAAATATGTGTTGTCTTGAAGGTTTTGAAGGATGGGTTTTCTCAGAAGAAGTCGAAAAAATGGTGGCTTTTGATTCCATGAAAACATTAGAGGTCAAAAACCAAATTTTGAACAAAGCTTGTGTTTAGATTCCAATTTTGTAACTTTTCCTCCATTTTATTGTTAGCCAGACATAACCCATTTCAAAATTCCAACTTCGAATTCTCAAAAACCAAAATTTAACATGGGAAAGAAATTAGCTAAACAGAAAACATAATGCAAAACACAAAAATGCTTATGCCTGAAAACAAAATTGCAGGATACAGCTAAGTAAACATCAAATACAAAAGCATTAAACTAAAAATTCAAGAATCAATTATAAATTTTCAAAAAGATGAATCAGATGCATAAATGCAAATAACATGGAAACATGGGATATATATCCAATGTATAATCACTAAGTTGCAATGACTACGAAGAAGGGGAAATCTAAGGTAAGATAAGGATACTTAGAATTCAGTAGAATCCCAAAATCCCAAAATCCCATACACACTAATAACTTCCAAAATAAAATCCCAAATCTTTTCTGGTAATACTTTCTTATCATACACTAAATTATAAACATCTTGCTAAATTTAACATATAATACTACTTGATAAAGAGAAGAATAATCAGTTTGGGGCATTGATTCTTTAGAAAAAAAAGAAGAAAAAAAAACGGCAATGGGAAATGTAATGAACCACAAGAAGTAGCTAAGACATTAATAAAAAAGAGACTGTAAATACTTCATACCATATTATCGTAACCTTGGATCAACCGCGAATAATCAACAGTGCCATTTTCCCCTTCTTGGATTTACCCTCTCTCGCCCCATGCCTCTCAGACCTCAATGACTCCCGCGGCGACGAGCAGCACCAGTTTTGCGTGGATGGAAAAGATGAAAAAGGGGAAAGGGATTTGAAAAAATAGATGTAATGGCGAGAAAAAAAAGGCTTTCATAAGTGAAAAAGAAACTATGTTCTACGGAGATGGGCAAGAGGAAAAAGGGAATCGTGGGAACAGATGAAAAAGGGGATCGTGGGAACAGATGGAAAAGGGGAATGGGATTTGAACAATTAAAATTATCAAATATTGCGGCGTTTGTTGACAAAAATGCCACCTTTATCATTTTATAGCGACGTTTTCTAAAAAACGCTACTAAAGTACATGTTTTTGCAGCGTTTGTGTAAAAATGCCGCTACAGTTCTAATATTTTGCGGCGTTTGTTGGAAAAATGCCACTATAGGTGAACCCTATTGTGGCATTTTTTATAAAAATGCCGCTAAAGTACTAATCTGTTGTGGCGTTTGTCTATAAACGCCACTATAGATGGACCTATTACGGCGTTTGTATAAAAACGCCGCTAAAGTACTACTCTATTACGACGTTTATACAAAAACGCCGCTAAAGTACTACTCTATTGTGGCATTTGTTTAAAAAACGACGCTAAAGTATCATTTTGTGGCGTTTGGATAGTAAACGCTGCTATATGTTTAAATTTTTCGCTACAGAATAATTTTGCTGTAGTGATCGACTTAAACAACCATGCCTTTTTGTATCTCTAAAAGCCAAAGCGCCTTCGTTTCTGGAAAACTAATATCTGACAACATCCTAGTTGTGCATTAACTTATGCATTACACTGATGATGCTAGTAATGGTGGTAAAAGAGGAGCTTTAGTTAAGTTTGACATGGAAAAAGCGTTTTGTCGTAACCGGTTTTTGTCCAGGTACGAATTTTTACTTGGCGGGAAAAGTAAAATGAATAAATAAATGATTTTGATTTTAAAAAATGTTTTGGAGTTGTCATTGACCTTTTTGGGTTAGGTAGATCAAATACCTAAAAATAATTTTTTAAAATAGTTTGTAAGAAAACATAATTTAAAAGATAAACTGATATGCGAATAACAAAAAACTTTTAGTAAAAAGAAAGGATTCATGGTCGGTTACGTTTAGGGAAGGATTAGCACCCCTATAACGCCCAAAATTGGTACCCATTAATTATAAATTGTCTCTATTATTGAAAATTTAAGAAAAAATATATTTAATTCATAATCTCTTGATTTCAAATTTATTAGTATAATTCCAAGAAAATATATTAATTTTTATAAATATATATTTTTTATATTTTTATAAATAAGATATTTATTTATTTAGAAATATCATAAAAGG
Organism: Hibiscus syriacus; assembly: GCF_006381635.1. Classification (NCBI taxonomy): domain Eukaryota; kingdom Viridiplantae; phylum Streptophyta; class Magnoliopsida; order Malvales; family Malvaceae; genus Hibiscus; species Hibiscus syriacus. The sequence goes on from NW_024063472.1 coordinate 1,473,512, forward strand.
ACTTATAGTTGCTTTAAGACAACCCCTTTCTTAATATTAAAAATAAATAACTATTAATAAAACTTTTTTCTAAAAATAATAAATATATATAATTTATAAAAGTAGGATATTTATTTATTTAAAAATATTAGAAAAAGACTTATAGTTGCTTTAAGACAACCCAATTCTTTGATATTAAAAATAAATAAATATTAAGAAGAATATAATAATTTTTCTTAAAAATAATAAAAATGAAGTAAATATATATATATATATATATATATATATATATATATATATATATATATATATATATAGATATTTATTTATTTTTTAAAATACCAGAATATGATGTCTAGTTATTTTAAGACCGCCCTTTCTTAATATTTAAAAATAAATAAACATTATTATTTAATCAAATATGAAATTATTATATTGTATTTCATGTAAATATTTAGTGAATAAAACATAAATAAATAAATAAATAAAGTACTATATTTAAAGTACTGAAAAATAAAGGATAATAATAAAATAAAATGGCAATTAAATAATGACCAAAATAAACAAATTAAAATTATGTAATCATATTCATAAATAAAATAATAACAAAATTAACTAATGACTAAAATGAAATAAAATAGAAATTAGCATGCAAAAATCGAAATAAAATAAATAAATAAAAAATCGGTGACTAAACTGTAAATATGCTTCTAAATTAGAGGGATTATTTCGTGATTTTCCCTATTTTAAGTGAATAAAGTAATAAACTCTCAAAGCCTAGGGACCTGACGCATGGTTTACCCAAAAGTTTTATAAACTTAAAACTCATCTTCTTGCTCCTTATCTCACACGCAGAACACCCCAAAGCTTCCAACTTTTCTCTTTTTTGTTTTGTTTTATTTATTTATTTAACATGATGTTTGATTTAAAAAATATATATAATAATATGTAAAGCTGAAAAATACAAGAAAAAAATGAAATCAACCTTGGTTGTGTTTTTATTTCCAATCCTTTGTATGTATTGCTGCTTGATCGGGGATAGAGGAGGAGAGGCCTTATTCTCCTGTTTTGTTGGGGTTTTATAACCCATATTACATGCTTAAAACAAAAATAATGGTTGTTGTTTGTTTGGTGGTGAGTTGTAGGAGGGACAGCTGGGTTGCTTGCTAAAACGTGGAGGGACAACTGGTTTACTGGAAGCTGCTGGAATGCTGTTGTGGTGGAGCGACGAACAACTGGACGGTTGTCATTGTTGGAGCTGTTGGCAGCTGCTGAAGTTGAAACGTGGAGCTGCTAGAATGGGGAGGTAAAAATGGTGATTACAGCTGCCCCTTTTTGTTCGTTGCTATGGAATAGGAATGGAGCAAAGACGTAAAGCACCATTTTTAGCTTGAAATGTTCAAACTTTTTAGCTATAAGTTCTTCTCTTCTTATTACGAACTCCTTCTGGAAATGTTGATCCTCAAAAGAGGTGTCGTTGATTCAACTTCATATGTGAATTAAAGCAAGGTTGAACAAGTTCTTCTCATTATGAACTTCCTCTTCCTCTTCAGATGAGTTCTTCTCATTATGAACTCTTTCTGGAAATGTTGATGTTGATCTATCTATTTCTGTGATAGAATCATTCAAAAGGTTGGACAAGTTCTTCTCATTATGAACTTATTATTCTCTTCAGATGAGTTATTCTTATTATGAACACTTCTGGAAATGTTGATGTTGATCTATCTCCTTCTGTGATAGCGTCGAGTAAAAGGTTGAATAAGTTCTTCTCATTATGAACTTCTTCTTCCTCTTCAGATGAGTTCTTCTCATTATGAAAACTTCTGGAAATGTTGGTGCTGATCTATCTCCTTTTGGGATAGAATCGAGCAAAATATTGAACAAGTTATTCTCATTATGAACTTTTTCTTCCTCTTCAGATGAATTCTTCTTATTATAAATTCTTCTAGAAATGTTGGTGCTAATCTATCTTCTTTTGGGATAGAATTGAGCAAAAGGTTGAACAAGTTCTTCTTATTATGAACTTCTCATTCCTATTCAGATGAGTTCTTTTCATTATGAACTTCCTCTGGAAATGTTGATCCATCGAGTGATAGACTCGAGCAAAAGGTTGAACAAATTCTTCTCATTATGAACTTCTTCTCCCTCTTCAGATGAGTTCTTCTTATTATGAACTTCCTCTGGAAATGTTGATCCATCGAGTGATGGAAATTTCTGTTTCTAGTGAACTGTCTCAAGCAAGACGAATATTGTTTTAAGAAAAACAATCTCAAGTGAGATACATTGTTGTTTCGAGTGAAACTGTCTCAAGCGAGACAAATTTTGTTTTAAGAAAAACAATCTCAAGTGAGATAAATTGTTGTTTCGAGTGAAATTTTCTCAAGCGAGACGCAATTTGTTTTAAGAAAAATAACTCAAGTGAGATAAATTGTTATTTGAAAACATCTTGCACTGAAGGTCTTATGGATGGCCCGTAGGACTTATAAATTTGGGAAATAGTTTACTAAGTAAGAAACTTTGAAAATCGTTTTCTTACTATTCAACAATTTCATTTTCAGAAAATATTGAATGAGAAACTTTGGAAATTGTTTTCTCATTTTTCAAAATAACTTTTTAATTGGGTAACATGCCTCAACTTCAAAATAATTCTTCATTTGTGGATTGCATCCATTCAGATGTTTGCATGACTCTTGTACTTGAGGTTTGAATTGTACCTTACACTTGTAATGTATTTTCCATCATGAATCTTCTTTCTTCATATGAAAACCTGTAAAACTTCATGTTTGAATGCAATCAAATGTATCAATGTAATGCATTTTCTTTTATGCAAATGATGTTCTTATGAATGCATAAATGTTGATGCAATCTTCATGTGATTTCAAAGTGGCAAGCTCGGTTTTTCTTCACTTAATCATTTATTTACAGGGTTTTCTGCATATATCAGTGTAGCAACTTATGCTATTAAGCTTGCATTTAAGAAGAACCATCTGATCAACTTGTATCTTTGTGTCTTTTTTGTTTCATTAAATTCTCAAAAGAAATATTTCGTTTATAGAACTCTTGTCATAATCAGAATTATGACCTGGATGTCCCATTTTTGTCTTTAATAACATCAGTTTTCTTCATCTGGACTTGTGTCGAAATCCAATAAAGTTTTTATCTTTGAAAAGAGAATCTATCATCTTTGAAGAGAGAATATATCATCTTTGAAGAATGTAGATGTAGATATGCTAAACTCAGCAGATATTAATTAGGAAATAAACGTCCGTTCTAATTTGACTTCTGAAACACCTCACAAGGAAGATTTATCCTAATTCCTTTCATGTCTCCACATCAAATTAGATCTCGAACAAGGCAACTTGGACCATATCATGTCGAGATGCTTAACAATAATCTGTCGTTCGACCTTAGTTGGCTCAACTAGTTTCTTGTTGTTCAAATTTCTACTTCCCTTCTGTGGAAAGAAATCTTCATCATATCACATTTCTAACCTTGAGGTTGAATAAGACAGACCTCATCTTGGATCCATAAATAGAAATACCCTATGATTGCAATATTGGTTCAACAACATAATAACTAGTTCCTAAAACTCTTGACAACACATTCATCATTTCCTGTGGCTTTTGCTCAGATGCTCGTAAAACATTTGACAAAACATTTATCCAGCTGTGGCTTCTGCACAAATTTCTGGTCAGTAAGCTCTTTGCATAGAGTACAAAGCTTTTGTATGATGTCACAAGACCACTCAAGAAAAAAACTTCAATTGATCTTGATATCATCTCAGACAAGGGCAAGTGTGATATCGACCACGCTTTCTTCCATTATGAGTATTGTAGGAAGTAGAAACACATCCGCTATAGGAGCCATGTACATAAAAGAGGTCCATGAAATTCTTTTTGCTGTAGATGAAACGCACATGATAAACCAAATAGATGAAAAATCAGTTCACCATGGCTGGCAATGATAACCCCAGTAACAACGAGAATAAGAATAACATAAGCTGAGCCTCTTTATTCAATGTCATCAAATAAACAAAAACTAATGTGTAAAACAGCTTCGTGACCCCAACAGTATGATTGAAGCTAACTGTAATGAATCTTAAAGAAATATATCCAATCATCATCAAAACACAGAATATAAAATTCAAATCTGAGATTTTGAGGAACTGAACCCTGGATCGAATAGTCTGCATGGGGACCATCTTTATCCACGCAACCGTGTTGTATCTTAACAAAGAACATGCTGTCATGTGACACATGGTTAAAAATATTGGGTATTTGAAACCATATTTGCTAAGTAAATATTTGTTCAACACCAGGACCCTGATATAACTGCCTGATGAACGAAGCAATTATGTATAGTCAGCTCGACTGTCACTGCTTCACCATTTTCATTCTTCATACCTTTCTTTCTTATTGGAAATATTTTCTCAAATCAATGATCTTTCCATAAGATGATATAGATCTTCAGCATGCCCCAACATTGGCTAAAAGTTCAAAATACATCAACATTCTTGATTCTAGTTGAAATGAGCTTTCAGCATGCCCCACCATTCTATTTCTATTCAAAATGGGCTTTCAAGATGTCCCACATGGATCTTTATGAATTGGGCCTTCAAAATGCCCCCAACCTTCTAAACTGTAAGGCTTACTTTCAATGTTTGTTTGATTTCAATATCATGATCCTCACGAGGTCCAATTTTGACAATGTACTGTTGTGGGTACTTGCGGCTTTATCCGTGCCTCAAATCTGTTTATCTTGAATACTCTCATTCTGATGTCACTAAACAACAGTTGTCAAGTAATTTGAGGAATTTTCTTCATATTGTCACAAATTTAAGAAGTACTCAATCATTCTGATGGAAATGTCTGAGATATGTGCCTCTTCTGAATGAGGTGCCCATTCTTTGGATCTGGAGGGATCTAGTCAGACAGAATGGTATAAATCGCTTGGTAATTCATTTCAGGCCAACAAAGTGAACTTTGTTTTCATTGAAGGCTCTTGAAAAGTCCACACCTATGCAACATGTTGATTCTGATAACCACTCTTCTGATTATGAAGCGACCTTTCAGGATGATTTCACAAATATTGATAGTTCTTTTGATACCGAGGAAATCCTTAATTCTAATTCTGATGAGGAGAATAAACTGTTATACTTGACGAAAATGGGGTACTCAGAGGCTGAGGCTTTAATAGCTATGGAGATGTGTTCCGGATTCATCAATTGCAGAGTTGACAGATTTTATATGTGTTTCTCAAATGGTTAAGGCTGCTGACGCACTTCCTCTGGTAGAAGATAGGAAGCCATTATGCAATGACCCCAATTACAAGAAAATATGAAACTCGAGCTATGATTTTTTTAAAAGGAAGAAGCAGGGGAAGCTTGAAAAGAAGCTTCTTAATGAAGATAATCATGCAGTTCATCTTCCAAATCTAATGATTGGTTTTGGGGTTCCTACCGAACCAGATCAGATAACTCAAAGAACACTTCCAGAAGATGCTTTTGGGCATATTTATTTCTACTACGAGAACGTGGAACTTGCTCCAGTTGGTGTTTGGACCGAAATGTCACGGTACTTATACGATGTAGAGCCAGAATTTGTAGATTCGAAGTATCTTTGTGCTACTACGCTAAGAAGGGGCTATATTCATAATCTGCCAATTGAGAACATAATTCCTCTTATTCCGTTTCCTCCACGCTCCATACATGACGCTTTTTCATTGACAAAAGTGATGGTCTTCCTTTGAGTGTCCAGAAGTATATCCTTGATGAGTGCCGAAAATGGAATCTGGTATGGGTTGGAAGGAATAAAGTTGTTCCAGTTGAACCTGATGAGGTGTAAATGCTTCTAGGTTTCCCTAAAAACCATACACAATGAGGAGAATCTACTAGATACATGTTCCCCGGTGGTATCAATGTCCTATCTCTTTTCTCTGGAATCAGTGATGCAGAGCTTGCCTTCTACTGTCTTGGCATACCTTTGAAAACAAATGTGCAAGAACTGAATGGTGATCGGTTGGAGCAATTAATGATTAGATTTGATGGATTCGACCTTGTTGTTGGTGGCATCCAGTGTAACAACCTTACCGGAAGAAATAAACATCACCAGGATAGACTTGAAGATTTTTATTGGTGCATTTTCTTGCAATGGCGACTGTCTACTTTGCTGCTCCAAGATATATCACACTCTTCCCGAACCATAGAAAGGTTTAGTTGATGATAAAACTAGTTATCTCTACTTTTGGAATCTTGTAACCAATGTTACCCCATATGAAAGGTCTATAAGTGTAGAATCTGTTCCAATGTCTTATTCTATGCCATAAGTCCTCAATTTCAAGTTCAACAATCTTTTGAAGGACATAATGGATATAATCTTGTCAAAGAAAATGATCAGCATGGAAAAGGCAACAATGATGTATCAAGATTTGAGCCAATATCACAGTAAAACCAGAGTGCAAGTAGTGGACTTGTTCATTCATATAATACACCTTAATGGGACTTATAACTATGTGATTTGAGGGTCTTCTAGGAGATCTGAATTGATGGTTGGGGAAAATAATTTGTCTGGTGATGTTTATCACCCTCAGCATGAGATAAGTGATAATTTTTCTTGATGAATTGCTAATAATTTCACAGGAGAGCGTCACTACAAGTTTAATTCTCCAAACTTTCTGGCTTCTTGGACCACTTACTTTCAAGAGAGTGAAATGCTTCATCATTCTGGTCTTGCTTATTCTTTTTCTTCAATAGAGGTAGAATAAACAACTTGCTTCAAGGACCTTCTTCATTTGAGACTGTCCTGTTTGAAATTTTGTTTTTCTTTCTTTATCAAAGAATAAAAGAATTTTGTAAAATATTGCCTATCACAGATTCACAATAAAATCAAATCATAAGCATGAATTCAATGAATATCAAATAAATCAACTACATTTTTTAAATAAAAAAATACTATCCTATGGCAAGTGTCAAAATTATTGATTGATTTAAGGTGTAAGTTGATTCTGGTAAAGTAAGGTATTTCAGGTTGTCACAGTATATATATCACTTTGAGCTTCCACTAACTTGAAAAAGTAGTTGTTATGCTCATCTCATAGAGATACTTCTTGATTCCAGAATCTCATGAACGTCTTTGGGATGTGTGGTGCTTCATCAAGAGTTTAAGATCATCTTTTATGTCATTGTTACACCATTCGATATTCAAGCCACCTTTTCAGGTTTTCAACTTGAATCTTCCTTTGGTTTCAAGATGTTATTTATAAATTTACATCTTGAACCCCCCTTTTATCATTTTTCATATCATGCATTAAAGATTTCACAAATATTTGCAAATAAAAATCAATCCTGAGAAGCGGAATGAAATCTGAAGACAATCTCTTTCACATAGAAATCCATGTATGATTATAATGGACTTTTCAGGTACGTAACGTAGGTCAGGGTTCATGGTTACGAAAGAAAGGGATAAAAAGGCCCAAACAAGTGTTTAAGGGTAATTGAACCAAGGATCAATTCATTCTGATGCCTTCAATCTTGCCTTGCTTGACTTGGATCTGCTTTGCTGGGGATTTTTCCATAAAATTCATTCTTCTCCAACATTTCTTGTGCTTCTTGTTGAATATGAATCTGTGAACCTATTGCACTTGATCAACCTTGTAACTTAAGGCTCAACGAGTCACCCATCTCGATTCAATTTTTCATTTTCTTTCTTTCTTTTTTTGTTTTTTTTTCAATTGCTTTGAGTACCTCCTTTTCCTCTTGCATTTTGAAAATTATTTCGTTATTCTTGAATGGATTGATCTTCAAGTACTTTGTATTTGACCTACCTTGTAGTTCAAAAATCTATTTATTTCATGAAGATTTGCTTCGTAATAAAAATGATTTGACAATCTTCATTCCTGTGAGTAGATATCCTTCTTCTTGCTTCACCCCAATGTGGAGGGTGATCCTTGGTTAGGGTTGAATCAGAAGAAAAATATTATAGGCTCAAAAGGGGACAACAAGGGATATATATACATATATTTGAAAGGATAAATGAATCAATGTTGTTCGTCATCTCATACACATAAGTCTTTGTAAAAAGAGGTATCCCCAGGGGATGAATATTCAAGATTAACCTTATTTACATGAAAATAATGTAATTAATGCATAATATAATTATTCAAATCAATCCCTTTTTTTCTTGCTTCAAGTATGCCCTAATTAATCAAAATTATATTCGATAAGTTGATCCATGATGCCTCATCTCGTCTCTTCTTGCAGGAAGATTCACGGATAATTTGATAGTTTGGTTTTTTTGATGTCTTTTGGTTTTGATGGTTTTGTATTTGGAAGGAAAATGTGTGACTTTTAAAGTCGTGTATACGGTGGAATGCTATAAACCAATCAACTCTAACCAAAGGTAAACATCTGGAATTGGTGTCTCAAAAACAGGTAGAGACATGACTTCAGAGTCTCAGATAAATGTAGTATCAAGATTTGATTTTTTTTTGTAAGGATCAAGTAATTGGCGTTGGATGGAATATGAAAGATATAATTTTACCACTTGCCAAAGATCTATGACTCTTGAAAAATTAAAAGAATATTTAATTTACTTGATACTCAAAACTTCAAGATTAAAACTCGATTCCTTGCCCATAACCATAAAAACAACACGAATTTATTTATTGCACAAAAAACGGAGAAAGGAACAAGAAAAAACATGTTCAAACAAGATGCTGAAAATAGAAAGTACTACAGTGGTAGATAACAACTCTACTTGTGTATGCATCATTACTCCTCTAATGTTGGGTGTGTAATAGGATCAGGGTCATTGTCCTCATTCCCCCCATTTCTTGATCATTTCTCTTATCTAGGCTTGTTTGGATGATTCCTCATGCGTACCAATCTCTACTTCTTTCTTAGCAGGTTTATGGTCAGATCTCATCTCCTCGTTTATCAATTGGAAGTTGGGCTCAAAATAATTCTTATTGGTGACAATAGCTTTATCCTGGTTCTGAACACTCATTGCATTTGTGATTGGCGTAGTATTCATCATGTTCTCTATTTTCTTGCGCCCGATATTCTTCGTAGGATTTGGTCACATTAGTCTCTGTTGAGGCAACGATTTTTGAGCATTGAACCTTAACCCCTTCTTTTACCTTGCATTTTTGAATTGCTTGCTCTAAAGGATCTTGTACATTTCCCTCAAGGTTACTAGGAACCTTAGCTGAACAATTTGGAATTACAGTCTGCTTATCCAAGGAACCTTTTTATAAGTCCAATTTTCATTTGGAGGCCACTGTGGCTGAACAAGTCGTGGAGAAGTTAATCTAGCTGAAAGCATTTTTGAATGCAATTTTTCACCTGAACAGTGGAAGGGAGGAAATTGAAAACCTTGCATCTTCGTTTTCTTCTTGATCAATCTATAAGGTTTGGTACCATGTTTAACTGAATAAGACCTCACTGTATTAACCTCAGTTTCTTTCTCAACGTCAGTACTGTCGGAGCCTCTTATCTTGCCATTCTTGATAGCTATTTTGATCATTTCTCCACTCATGATGATGTCAGAGAAATTATTAGTGGCAGCCCCTATCATGTGATTAATATAGGGAAATTTTAATGTACTGATGAACAAAGTAGTGAACTCTCTTTCAGTTAATGGTGGATGCATTTGAGAAGCAACGTCCCTCTATCGTTGTGAATATTGTCGAAAGCTTTCATTGCACTTCATATTCATGTTTTGCAACATTGTTCGATCAGGGCCATATCAGTCATGTGCTTGTATTGACTCAAAAAGGCTTGAGCTAAGTCTTTCCAAGAATGTATTTGAGTACGTTTTAGTTGATTATACCATATGGATGCAGACCCCGATAAACTGTCTTGGAAACAGTGGATTAATAACTTTTCATTCTCCACATAGCCAGTCATACGACGACAGTACATGGTGATATGATATGAAGGGCATGTGGTCCCATTATACTTTTCAAAATTTGGAACCTTGAACTTTGGTGGGAGAACTAGGTCGAGGACCAAACTTACCTCTTTGGCGTCAAACCCATATAATGACCAACCATCTCTCTAGATTTTATCCTCTTCTATATTTTTCAATCGTTGGATGAGCTTTTTCTTCTCAACTAATTCATTTGGGTTAGAGACCTCATTATTAGTACAAAATTCATTTGGCTTCAACCCAGAAGCTGTAGGACAGTCAGTGGGGAATGAAGCTCTAGCTTGATATTGTGGGTTCTTAACAGTGAAGTGAACTGGTGATTGAATTTCCTGGTGCGCAGAAGTGTGCCCCGAAATGTAAACAGGTGTAACACCAAGATGATGTGTGGGGTTTTCAACAAGATTTTTCCCAGTGGTCAAATGTTTCCCAATCATTTCTTCCATCTTGTTCAGTAGATTGATATGAGAATTTGCGATATTAGCTTCAACTTGTACCAACTTGCTCCTCAATTCTTCCTACCTCTCTTTTTGCTCTATCTCAAATTTGGCTAGCCTATCCTCGGTTTCTTTAGACATGTTTCTTGTGTCGTGCTAAGTGTTCTTGCTACAAGGAAGAACCAAGATCACTTCGGTTTAAATCCTTATTTTAATGAATGTTTTAATGCATGATATAAGTTTGAAACTATAAATGTAACTATGCAAAGATGAAAATGTAAAAAATGAAAATAATGCAATGAAAACATAAAAGTACGAATGCAAAGTGAAAATGCAAAGATGCTATATGCAAAGGCATGTATGAAAAGGTGTTACTCAAGAGTGATCATCTTAAAACAGATTTCATGAACACAAAAGTTTCGGTGCATCAAACAAAACTTTTACATGTAGGGGATAACTTTCACTCCTAATTTCTCCATTTCCCTTAAAATCCAAATTAACTTCCACTCATGCTCAGGTGTGGAGTTATCAATCTGCCTTAATGAAGCCAGCTAAGTCTACCAGCTTATGAGCCACATTATTTGCTTGAGCAGCTTCTTTCATGACATTCTCGTTTTCCTTCATCTTCTATGTCAATTCACGAAGTTGCTCATTCTCCCCTGTGAGGGAATTTTTATGGTTACAGAGTTCTTGGACAAGATCTTTATGTATGTTGTAACTCTTTTTCAGTTTGGTGACCCCTGTTATCCACTCTTCTGGGGTGTTTCCTATGCCATCATTTCGAAAGGCTTGACTGATCTTTTGGAAATCTTCATGCATGGTTTCCATTTATGTGCTCAATTTCTTATTTTGATCCTTCAAATAACATGCTTGAGCTTCATAAAAACCTCTTTTATTCTGAATGCTCTGACTGATATTCTTACCGTAGAATGCTTTTGGTATCAATCTAACAGGATCTTTGTGAAATACTTTTGGTATTAATATAACAGGATCTTTGTGTGCATAACTCGCTTCTATCCTCGGAGTTCCATTAGGATGCCATTCCTTAGCTGCGTCATAGTTTGCTTGATCATAAAACGTTTTGTCCATTTATGAAAACTTTCTAATTTGATGAGCAATCTTTCAAGTCAACACCTTTTGGTTATGTCATGATCATGCAATGCAAATAAAAGAAATCAATATAAACAAGTTAGAGAAAAATAACATGCATGAGAAAAAAATAAAAAAATAAAATGGTTAGTACCAATTAATGGAAAGAAAAGATTATATCTATCAAGGTATAAATTCTAACCTCATGTTTTCTAGTTCCATGCTTTGTTTGGAAAAATTAACTAACCGCATGATAACTAGTTCGCAGACATTTATTCATAAAAAAGAAAAAAATCAAATAAATTAAAAAACAAAAAGTTAGAACTTATTTCTCCTTTGTGTACACCTATGGATAGGGTTTCATTATTGTAATTGATCAGGAGAATTTCTAGGGTTTATTATATGCAGGGTTTCAGTTCTAGGAGTAAAGGTACTCGAACTGTCCTTGTTGGTGCCCCTTTGGGCTGCCAAACCCTCAATCCTAGTTCATCACAGACTTAAGCGAACCGAGTTCAATTCGAGTGGACACATTTCCCTATGCCTGACACGGAGAATAAATTCTCATGAAGATATAGAGCATATGAACCCTAAAAGTTACTTGCTAGGTCTGACACGGAGAATAAATTCTCACGAAGACAACGCTTTCACTCCCACTTAAAAAGGGAAAAGCTTGATTATAAAGCTGATGTTATGCAATGCAAGTGTTGTGTGTGAGGAGAAATGTTCACACTGAAATTAATATCTAAAAATAAAATTAAATATACAAGAGTATAAAATAAATCGAAAGAAATAAAAAGAATCATAACTTAAATAAAATTGGATTCTCAATTTCTAACTATAATCGACTTAGGTTTGACCAGAATCCCCAGCAGAGTCGCCAAGCTATCGTAACCGGTTTTTGCTCGGGTACGAATTTTTACTTGGCGGGAAAAGTAAAATGAATAAATAAATGAATTTGATTTGAAAAAATGTTTTGGGAGTCGCCACTGACATTTTTGGATTAGGTAGGTCAAATACCTAAAAACAATCTTTTAAAATAGTTTTTAAGAAAACATAATTTAAAAGATAAACTAATATGCGTATAACCAAAAAATTTAGTAAAAAGAAAGATTCGTGGTCGGTTACGTTTAGGGAAGGATTATCATCCCTATAACGCCCAAAATTGGTACCCATTAATTATAAATTGTCTCTATTATTGAAAATTTAAGAAAAAATATATTTAGTTCATAATCTCGTGATTTCAAATTTATTAGTATAATTCCAAGAAAATATATTAATTTTTATAAATATATATTTTTATAAATAAGATATTTATTTACTTAGAAATATCATAAAAGGACTTCTAGTTGCTTTAAGACAACCCCTTTCTTAATATTAAAAAATAAATAAATATTAATAAAATATTTTTCTAAAAATAATAAATATATATAATTTATAAAAGTAGATATTTATTTATTTAAAAATATCAGAAAAAGACTTATAGTTGCTTTAAGACAACCCATTTCTTTGATATTAAAAATAAATAAATATTAAGAAGAATATAATAATTTTTCTTAAAAATAATAAAAATGAAGTATATATATATATATATTTATAAATAAGATATTTATTTATTTTTTAAAATACCAGAATATGATGTCTAGTTATTTTAAGACCGCCCTTTTTTAATATTTAAAAATAAATAAACATTATTATTTAATCAAATATGAAATTATTATATTGTATTTCATGTAAATATTTAGTGAATAAAACATAACTAAATAAATAAAGTACTATATTTAAAGTATTGAAAAATAAAGGATAATAATAAAATAAAATGGCAATTAAATAATGACCAAAATAAACAAATTAAAATTATGTAATCATATTCATAAATATAATATTAACAAAATTAACTAATGACTAAAATGAAATAAAATAGAAATTAGCATGCAAAAATCGAAATAAAATAAATAAATAAAAAATCAGTGACGAAATTGTAAATAGACTTCTAAATTAGAGGGATTATTTCGTGATTTTTCCTATTTTAAGTGAATAAAGTAATAAACTCTCAAAGCCTAGGGACCTGACACATGGTTTACCCAAAAGTTTTTTAAACTTAAAACTCATTTTCTTCCTCCTTATCTCATAAGCAGAACACCCCAAGTTTTCCAACTTTTCTCTTTTTTGTTTTATTTATTTATTTAACATGATGTTTGATTTAAAAATATATATAATAATATGTAAAGCTGAAAAATACAAGAAAAAAATGAAATCAACCTTGGTTGTGTTTTTATTTCCAATCCTTTGTATGTATTGCTACTCGAACGGGGATAGAGGAGGAGAGGCCTTATTCTCCTGTTTTGTTGGGTTTTTATAACCCATATTACATGCTTAAAACAAAAATAATGGTTGTTGTTTGTTTGGTGGTGAGCTGTAGGAGGGACAACTGAGTTGCTTGCTAAAACGTGGAGGGACAGCTGGTTTACTGGAAGCTGCTGGAATACTGTTGTGGTGGAGTGACGAACAGCTGGATTGCTGTCATTGTTGGAGCTGTTGGCAGCTGCTGAAGCTGAAACGTGGAGCTGCTAGAATGAGGAGGTAAAAATGGTGATTACACGTTTGACAGAGTTGAATGAATTTTTTTTTGTTATGAATTTCACCACCACGATCACTTATTGCATCCTGATTACTGGAACAATTTATTTTTATTTTATATTGGAAAGGAGGCTAAGTCAAAGACACCCTTTTTCTCTATTCTTATTTCTATTTTGCATATAAGGTCTCTCATCACTACTGTCGGCAAAGCAAGAAGTATATTCAGGGTGTGCGAGCTAGCCAGTGAGGACCACGAGTGAATCATCTCCTATATACCTATGATAGTATCCACTTCATAAAAAAAAAACAGAGCATGAAGCTATGAGTCTAAAAGAATGCTTATCCATTTACGAAAAAAAGTAAAAATTGAGAAGTCATGCATATACTTCAGTAAAGGAATAGATGAGCATCTAAAAACAACTATTGCTGGAATTCTTGGTGGATCTATTATGTCAACCATGGATAAATATCTAGGCGTGCCTGTATCAATTGACAAGAACAAGATCAACGCATTTGGACTCCTTAGAAATTGGGTTGCCAACCGGACTATAGGATGGACTAAAAATCTCCTATCATTTTGTGGTCGTGAAGTGTTCTTGAAATCTATTGTTCAATCCCTCTCAACACATGTGATGTCTTGCTATTTACTACCCTGTGGTACCATCAACTCCATTACCTCAACCATGAAAGCATTTTGGTGGTCAGGGAGAGCAAACGAAAGAGGATGAGCTCACGTTGCTTGACCAAAATTATGTCAATCGAAGAGAGACAAAGGTCTTAGATTTCATGTTTTAAAGTTGTTTAATAAAGCTCTTGTAGATAAGCAAGTGTGAAGACTATTATTACACAACAAAGACACGCTACGTTACAAAATATTGGTTGCAAAATTCTTTCTTACAAAATACATTATTGATATCAAAAAGGTGATAAAGGTTCATTTGTATGGAACAACATTTACAAGGATAAGGAAACCTTTAAACATGGCTTCCTTTGAAGAATATGGATTGACAACAAAGCAACCATGCACGTGGATTCTTGGGGTGGAGCAAAAAAGATTGTGTTTGTAAAAACGTATGTTGACAACTCGAAAAACCCGATTACCTGTTGTGAATTTATGATCTGAGGAGAATCAGAGTGGGATACTCACAAAATTCGTCAAGTATTCAGCAATACTGATGCATTGAACATCCTAAAATGCTCCATTGCTCCATTCAGCCATGATCTTCGTATTTGGAATCACCACTCTTTGGGAACCTACTCCACAAAATTTGGATAATTTTGGTTTCTAAAAGATAATAATGTTGAGATATAACCTTCAAGAATTTGGAATGCAATCGCTAAAGCAAATGTCCTTCCCAAAATCAAAATATTCGACTGACGTATTTTTCAACAAGCTATCCTTGTTGGCACAAAACTTCTCTCTGCAGGTTTTGACGATAGCACATGCAAACTTTGCAAAGTTTCCATTGAATCAACCACCCACGCAGTTTGTGATTGCTACTTGGCCAGGGAAGTCTTTCTTTTTACCCAACGGGATAGCATGTCCTTCAACACCTCCATAACCTCCTGTAAAGAATGGCTAAATTACTGGCTCGATATTTTAGATGGTGGCCAGTTCGCCTTCTTACTTTCTTTGCTTTGGAGCATTAGAAACAGGCATAATATATGGAATCATGAAGGGACCCAACAAGCTGCAAGACATGTCCACGACAATACCAGGCTTCTTCTATCAAACTTTAATGCTAGAAGAGATGTTGCCACTTACCATTGGAGTCGTTTGTAAATACCACCAAAGCCTTGTTATAGGAGACCATGTACGTAGAATTGAAGACCTTCACTCAGCTGATCTTGTCGAAGCCAGGGCATTCTCCTAAGGAATCCCACTTGCAGTCGAGAATGGATAGGAAAATTGTTAGATTTGTCTAGAAATTAAGTTGACAAGTTGGAAATTTCATCTTGGTTGGTGGCCAACTTATTGGAAATTTCATCTTGGTTGGTGGCCAAACTTTGAACATGTGAATTTCATATTTGGTGGTTAACTTGTACACATTGGAAAATTCTTTGGTAGGTGGCCAAACTTTGAACATATTGTTCTTGAAACTCAACTATAAATAGGCCTAAGTATTTCCATTAGAAATCATCCCAAAAACAAGTTCTCTCTTCCTCTTGTATTCTTCATTCTCCCACTTTGGAAATTCCAAAGAATTCCATTTGTTGTAATATTGGCGATATAGTGAAGTTATCATCCGGTGTGGTGCCCGAGGAGTAGACGATATTCTCGTCGAACCTCGTAAATTTGGTGTGTTCTCTCCTTTATTGTTTTTTATTCGGTTCTTTTCCATTGTGTTTCAATATTCAATAGTTTGACAGGTTTATCCGCTGTGCAACCTTTGGTGGTTTTAATCTTGACATTTTAGGTCAATTTTAAAACTACGTTCGTGTGGGAAATAACCCGTTTTCCCCAACAATTGGCATCAGAGTTTCGGTTGAGGTTATCCTGGTGGTTCCGTTGCTGAAAAGATACAGTTCGTGATATTGAATATTGTTCGTTAGAATTAAAATGCCAAAATACGGATCAGTTGAAACATCAAGCTCTTCACCTGGACCGGTGAGGAGGGTGATGTCAAATGCAAATTTCTCGGTGGAGTTGTTCGATGGATCCGGTCATTTTGGCATGTGGCAAGGCGAGGTGTTAGACGTTTTATTCCAACAAGATCTAGACATCGCCATTGAGGAAGAAAAGGCCGAATATATGGAGGAGAAAGAATGGGGAACAATCAATCGTTTGGCGTGTAGCACGATTCGATCTTGTCTTTCCAGGGAGCAGAAGTATGGCTACAAGAACGAGACTTCTGCAAGTAAGATGTGGAAAGCTTTGGAGGAAAAATTCCTAAAGAAAAGCTCTCAGAATCGTCTCCACATGAAGAAAAGATTGTTCAGATTTGATTATCAACCAGGCACCAGTATGAATGAACACATCACTGCGTTCAATCAGCTAGTGGAAGACTTATTGGGCATGGATAAAACCTTCAAAGATGAAGATTTGGCTTTGATGTTGTTGTCATCTCTTCCAGATGAATTTGAGCACCTTGAGACAACGTTACTTCATGGTAAGGATAATGTTACCCTTAAAGATGTAACTGCTGCTTTGTATAGTTATGAACTCAGGAAGAAAACCAAGAAGGAGAGCAAGTACGAAGCAGCGGAGGCCATGGTGGCAAGAGGTCGCTCGAAAAGTCAAAAGCCAAAGTTGAGAGGGAGATCAAAGTCGAAGTCCAGACTGGGAAAAGATGAATGTGCCTTTTGTCATGAGAAAGGCCATTGGAAGAAAGATTGTCAGAAGCTGAAGAAGAAAGGAAAAGCTGCTCCAGATGCATGTATTGCAGAGCATGATGCACATGACTCTGACATATCATTGGTTGCTTCATCAACAACATTCCATTTCGATGAGTGGATATTAGACTCGGGTTGCACCTATCATATATCCCCTAATCGGGAGTGGTTCTCCGATTTAGTGGAACTAAATGCAGGAGTTGTTTATATGGGCAATGACAATGCTTGTAAAACTGTTGGGATAGGTTTAATTCGATTGAAGAATCAAGATGGATCAACTAGAGTTCTGACGGATGTCCGATACGTGCCCAGTTTGAAGAAAAATCTCATCTCGTTGGGAGCCTTAGAATCCAAAGGCTCAGTAGTTACTATGAGAGATGGAGTTTTAAAAGTCACATATGGCGCACTTGTGATGATGAAGGGCATCAGGAAAAATAATTTGTATTACTACCAAGGTAGTACAATTATTGGAGCAGTTGCAGCAGCTTCCGGAGGTGATGATTTGGACGCAACCCAGTTGTGGCATATGCGGTTGGGACATGCTAGAGAGAAATCCTTGCAAATTCTGGCAAAGAAAGGATTATTGAAAGGTGCAAAGGCTTGCAAATTGAACTTTTGCGAGCATTGTGTTCTGGGAAAGAAGAAGAGAGTGAAGTTTGGCACCACTATACATAATACAAAAGGTATTGTAGATTATATTCACTCAGATGTATGGGGTCCTTCAAAGACATCGTCTTTGGGAGGAAACCAATATTTTGTAACTTTTGTAGATGACTTTTCCAGAAGAGTTTGGGTGTATCCGATGAAGTCTAAAGATGAAGTGCTTCAAATTTTCCTGTAATGGAAAAATATGATCGAAAACCAGACTGGTAGAAAGATCAAACATCTTAGGACGGACAATGGAGGGGAATATAAAAGTGACCCATTCTTTGAAATTTGCCATGAGTATGGTATTGTTCGACACTTCACTGTTAGACATACACCACAACAGAATAGGGTGGCAGAGCGTATGAATCGAACACTATTGGAGAAAGTTCGATGTATGTTGTCTAATGCTGGGTTAGGCAAGGCATTTTGGGCTGAGGCTCAGCGATAGGAGGAAAAACACCATTGGAGGTATGGTCTGGAAAACCTGCTGCTGATTATGATTCCGTACATGTATTTGGATCCACTTCTTATTATCATGTGAAGGAATCCAAGCTTGATCCGAGAGCAAAGAAGGCTCTCTTTATGGGAATCACCCATGGAGTGAAGGGATTCGCCTTTGGTGTTTAGACACCAAGAAGATAATTTGTAGCAGAGATGTTACCTTTGATGAATCTGCCCTAGTAAAGAAGGTAACAAGTGAAGCTGTCCAGACAAGTAGTACTCCAAAACAGGTGGAGTTTCAGTAGATGATGATCCCAGAAGTTGATGCAGCTGATTCTTCAACTCTAATAGAAGAATCAGAAGATGACGAGGTTCAAACCCAAGAATAATTGGAGACACCAGAAACACTTGTAGTTATAAGGCCAAGGAGAGAAATTCGTAGACCTGCTCGATTTGTTGATATGGTGGCATATGCTCTTCTAGTTGTTGATGATGATATCCCTATCACTTACCAAGAAGCAATACAAAGCTTGGAAAGTGATAAGTGGAAAAGTGCCATGGATGAAGAAATGCAATCTCTCTAAAAGAACGACACTTGGAAACTGGCACAATTACCGAAAGGTAAAAGAGCCATTGAATGCAAGTGGGTATTTGTAAAGAAAGATGGATCTCATAACAAGAAATATGTTCGCTACAAGGCACGGTTGGGAGATAAAGGCTACGCTCAAAAGGAGGGAATCGACTACAATGAAGTATTTTCCCCTGTTGTGAAGCATTCCTCCATTAGAATATTGTTGGCCTTGGTAGCACAGTTGAATTTGGAGCTAGCTCAACTTGATGTAAAGACGGCTTTCTTGCTCGGTGATTTAGAAGAGGAGATCTATATGACACAGCCAGAAGGATACAAAGATGGTGGTTGTGAGAAATGGGTTTGTAAGCTGAACAAATCGCTATATGGATTGAAGCAATCTCTGAGGCAGTGTTACAAGCGATTTGATAGCTTTATGAGAAGGCAAAAGTATACTAGAAGCAAATATGATCATTGTGTGTATTTGCAAAAGCTCAAAGATGGATCTTTCATTTATCTTCTCTTGTACGTTGACGATATGTTGATCGCTTTGAAGAGTCAAAAGGAGATAGAAAAATTAGAGGCTCAGTTGAATCAAGAGTTTGAGATGAAAGATCTAGGTGAGGCCAAAAAGATTCTTGGTATGGAGATAAGCAGAGATAGACAAAGAGGGAAGCTTTGTTTAACACAGAAACAGTATCTGAGAAAGGTATTACAATGTTTTAGCATGAATGAAAATACCAAACATGTAAGTATCCCATTGGCTTCTCATTTAAAACTTAGTTCTCAATTATCTCCTAAAACTAACGAAGAACGAGTGTATATGGCAAAAGTTCCATATGCTAATGAAGTTGGGAGCTTGATGTATGCAATGGTGTGTACGCGTCCTGACATTTCACAAGCAGTTGGAGTTGTGAGCAGGTACATGCATTATCCTGGAGAAGGACATTGGCAAGCTGTGAAATGGATTCTACGGTATCTCCAACAAACCGTGGATGTTGGTTTAGTTTTTTGAACAGGATGAAGCACTTGGTCAGTGTATGGTTGGATATGTTGATTCCGATTATGCTGGTGATTTGGATAAGCGTCGATCAACTATTGGGTATTTGTTTACTCTTGCTAAAGCCCCAGTAAGTTGGAAGTCTACATTGCAATCTACGGTGGCCTTGTCTACTACAGAGGCAGAATACATGGCAGTTTCAGAGGCTGTAAAGGAAGCAATTTGGCTTAACGGGTTGATAGAAGACTTGGGAGTTGTTTAAAGTCACATTAGTCTCTATTGTGACAGTCAAAGCGCTATTCACTTAGCAAAAATCAAGTCTACCATTAAAGGACTAAGCATATCGACGTGAGGTATCACTTTGTGCGGGAGATCTTTGAAGAAAGAAAGATTCTACTTCAGAAAATTGTGACATCAGAAAATCCTGCAGATATGATGACCAAGGTGGTAACAATAATCAAGTTCAATCATTGTTTGAACTTGATTAACATCATTAAAGTATGAACACCTTCGGGTGTGTGGCGCTTGTGAGCGCAATTAGAGGCACTACAAATTTGGGGAGTTGAAGAAGTTGAGTAGGCTTGGTAATTTCGAGCCAAGGTGGAGATTTGTTAGATTTGTCTAGAAATTAAGTTGACAAGTTGGAAATTTCATCTTGGTTGGTGGCCAACTTATTGGAAATTTCATCTTGGTTGGTGGCCAAACTTTGAACATGTGAATTTCATATTTGGTGGCTAACTTGTACACATTGGAAAATTATTTGGTAGGTGACCAAACTTTGAACATATTGTTCTTGAAACTCAACTATAAATAGGCCTAAGTATTTCCATTAGAAATCATCCCAAAAACAAGTTCTCTCTTCCTCTTGTATTCTTCATTCTCCCACTTTGGAAATTCCAAAGAATTCCATTTGTTGTAATATTGGCGATATAGTGAAGTTATCATCCGGTGTGGTGCCCGAGGAGTAGACGATATTCTCGTCGAACCTCGTAAATTTGGTGTGTTCTCTCATTTATTGTTTTTTATTCGGTTCTTTTCCATTGTGTTTCAATATTCAATAGTTTGACAGGTTTATCCGCTGTGCAACCTTTGGTGGTTTTAATATTGACATTTTAGGTCAATTTTAAAACTACGTTCGTGTGGGAAATAACCCGTTTTCCCCAACAAAAATGTTGTAATTGAGGGAGATACTACCATAGGAGTCGTTGCTATACCACCAGAGCCTTGTCATAGGAGGCCATATATGCCGAATTGAAGACCTTCGCTCAACTGATCTTGTCGATGTTATCGTATTCTCCTTAGGAATCTCACATGCAGCCGAGAACGAATAGGAAAATGTCGTAATTGAGGGAGATGCTCAAAGCATAGTGACCTGTCTTGCTAATAATTCCCATGACTTCTCCACCGTTGTAGTTCACATGGCCGATGCAAAAAGAACCTTGGACATGCATCCGACTTATAAAGTAGCCTTCAATCGTAGGGATGCTAATATGGTTGCACATACCCTGGCCCGGTGGGACATCAACTGCAATAGCCCTATATGGTTTATTTACGAAACTCCCAATGGTATTTCAAATCTTGTTATTTTGGATGCAATAAATAGTTAATCGAGCTTATTTAAAAAAATTAATAATAATATTGTCGGGTTTATTAATCCATTATCGTTGCAACAATTTGACAAGGATGTCTTCATTTTCAGCTATAGCATGATCATATTAGGAATCCACTTACTACTTTTATATTTTTATATTTTAATAAATGATTAAGATTTACATGAATAAAGCGATTTTAGTGGTTTAAGGAATTATGATTATCCTAAAGGTTTTAGGTTTAAGCACCAACAATTACGAGCGTATTTGAGTGTACATTATTAAATGATTGAGAGTAATTAGAATATATACTATCACTTGTAATTACTCTAGATTAATACAAATAAATGAATGATTAAGATATGGTCTTCGAATTTCTAGTTTACGAGGATTAAGCGTTACTTGCATTAAATTTGATATATATTCACGATGTGGGAAATGTTAACCTTTAAATGTCACTTTCTTTGGTTATTAGTATTATTATCCCAACATTTAGGAAATGTTAACCCTTGTTAAATAAAATGATTAAAATTAAATATGATTAAAATAAATTGTTAATATATAAAATTATAATATTTTACACAAAAATAAAACAAAACTTTTATTATTTTAAATAACTAATTTGACAAATTATATAATTTTATAATATTTTACAAACAAAATTGTAAAACACAACGTAACATTAAACGGCTTTTTAAATCAACATATAAGTTTGTGCAATTAATTTCCGTACCAATTTAAGACATAAACTAAAAGAGTAGTCTAAGAAGAAAATGTCAAATACAAGTACCAACTCAGTAATTAAGCCTTTCCTTTCCTTTTTGCAAAATCAACATTTAATGGTAGGAATTTAATTAGAGAAACCAATTTGCTGAATGAGGCGGGTGAGCTTGGTGTCGATAACTCCTACAGAGTTGAGGCAGTTGGCTTCTCGGGAGGCAGGAACGAAACTAGGATTTCAACTTGAGGGTACATATTATAACTTTTTTAAAATTTGGGAAGGGATAATTTCATAATCATCCCATAAATATTTAAATTTTATATATAAATTAAAGGAACAGCCCCACCGCAAGCCCTTAGTGGCTCCACCCCTGTCGGGAGAGATTTGGATTCTCTTGAATTCTTCCTTTATTATTGATGTCATAACCGTCCACCCCAATTTATTCATATTAAGATCTCTGGTCCTTCTATTCCTTGTCCGTTCCTCTCCTCTATTGTCTATGGATACCCAAATCATAGTAAGCGCAAGGACCTTTGGAGGGATTTGAGTTTCCTCTCTACGCATGGAGCTCCCTGGATCTTAACTAGCGATTTTAACGCCATTATCTCTAGTGATTTGGGTTTAGGGAAACTATGGGAAAGGGTGATAGAGGCTAGGTTGAGACAGGTTACTAGGGTTTCGGAAAACCAATTTGGCTTTATGCCAGGCAGGTCTACTACGGAGGCGATTCATCTACTTCGACGGCTTATGGAGAAATATAAGAAAAAAAAAGAGATCTTCACATGGCGTTCATTGACCTTGAGAAGGCGTATGATAGCGTTCCCCGCGATACGATCTGGAAGACCTTAGAAACGAGACGGATCCCAGCTGCTTATATCCGGGCGATTCGTGATATGTACTGTAGATCTACTACATACGTCAGGACTATAGTTGGCGACACCGAGGCATTCCCGGTGGAAATCGGACTCCACCAAGGGTCGGCTCTTAGCCCTTACATCTTTGCCTTGATTATGGACGACATCTATTGTGCGACACCAGACGGTGTTCCATGGTGTATGCTTTTCACTGATGACATTGTCCTAGTTGCTGAAACAAAAACTGAGCTGAATAGTAGACCGGTACCTGGAAGACTGCTTTGGAAGAAAAAGTTCTAAGGATCAATATTGAAAAGACAGTGTATTTATGTTCAAACTTCAGTGGGAACCAAAACGATGAAGATGTAGAAGTATGCATAGAAGGACACGTTCTCCCCTCAAATGATTGTTTTAAGTACCTAGGGTCTATGATACATAAGGATGGGGGTGTAGATGATGACGTTACACACCGTATAAAGGCGGGATGGCTAAAGTGGAGGGCAGCTACTGGAGTTTTGTGTGACAAGAAGGTGCCTCAAAAACTTAAGGGAAAATTTTATAGAATGGAAATAAGACCAGCGCTGTTGTATGGATCAGAATGTTGGGCAATCAAGAAGGATCACGTAAGGAGGATAGAGGCCGCAGAAATGAGAATGCTTCGATGGGCATGTGGTAAGACTCTATGGGACATGACACCAAACTCTGCTATTAGGATGTCCTTGGGGGTGGTGCCTGTATCCGAAAAATTGAGAGAGGGAAGACTACGGTGGTTTGGGCATGTCCTTAGGAGACACCCGTCGGATGCGGTCAGGAGGGTAGAGTCGATTACAGTCGATGGTGCCAGAAGGAGAGGACGACCAAGGCGGAAGTGGGAAGACTGCTTAAGATCTGATTTGAAAGATTTAGCCCTTACCGAGGACATGACCTCTGATAGGAAATTATGGAGACTTAAGACAAGGGTAGTCGATTAGTGCGGGTCACATCCATAGGGTGTAGCATTTCTGTCTTCTTTTAATGTCTTTATAGTAATTCTCATGACTTCTACTTTTTATACGTTTTTGTCATTGGAATTAATGAAGGCTTAGAACTAGGGTAGCGGATTAATGTTGCCTTAGTTTAGGTTTTAACCCATTTAACTTTATTAATTCTCGTAGCTTGCTATCGTTCAACTTCTGTGTATCATTCTCTTCATGTTTCCTCTCTTTAATTTTAGTCGGGTCTTAGGTTTCTGTCTATATGTTGAGATTATTATGCAGGGATTTATTAGCAAGGATTACGTCCCATTATATGACGCGCATATGAAGATTGTATATGAAGACTGTTCAAATATTTATTTACTTATTTATTTATACATGCATTGCATTTTATCTTTATTTTTAATTTTCTGACTGTCGGAGGTCTTCCACGGAAGCTGCTCTTAACCATGCGTTGGGGGCAGCCTACTAATCTACCTCCCCCTTACCCCATTGCATATGGGAATAGGGTTTGTTATTGTTGTTGTTGTTATCTCTAGTGAAGATAAGAAAGATAGCTCTAGAAGAAGGATTGGTTGCAAGCTTTTCCATGATTTTCTCAACACTCACGGACTTATTGATCCTGACTTCAAAGGTCCAAAGTACACTTTTACTCAGGGAGATGTCTCTGTGCGTCTTGACTATATGGTGGCTAATAGCACTTGGATATCCCTAGCCCCATCTTCTTCTATCCACCATCTTCCTTGCCTCAAATCTGACCATCGTCCAATCTTCTTCCGAACCCCGGATACTGCCCCCTAATCTGTAATAACCCTTTCCGGTTTCTAGCGGGCTAGACTAAGCACATCGATTTTAACTTGTTCATCCAAAATAATTAGAACTTTGATGGGAATATTCACCTCTCTATTAATAATCTCTCAGAGGCTCTCAAATCTTGGAATAGAAATGTGTTTGGCCATATATTCCAAGAGAAGAAGAAGCTCAAGAATCAACTTACTGCTATCCAAGCAGCTATGAACTCTAATGGGCTTAATCAACTCTAGGATATTGAGCTCAGAATCCGCTTAAAACTCGAAGAGATCTTGGATCAGGAGGAGCTTTTATGGAAACATAAATCCTACAATACATGGATCTTGGATGACGATCGTAATAACAAGTATTTCCATTTAGAGGCTATTTGAATTAGGGATGGCAGTTGGTGCTATGATGATGATACCCTTCACTCGGAAGCAACAATTATTTCCATTTTTTGGCTTTAATTAGTTTTTGGATTTTTATAAAAATATTTTTCTTCTTCATCTCTTCTTTCTTCTACACGCCAAGTATGAATCCTATCATACTTGGCTAAACTTTTTCTTAGCCAATAGTTGAGCTACGATTCAATCCGATCTCGTGGGAATTGTAAAAATGCTTCATATCTTCAGATTTCTTTCTTGATTTTTGGCAAACAAGGGAAGACAATCGGCCTTTCTTTAAACATCTCAATATCTTTAATCTAAAGTGTGTAATTTCCTTGATTGACGATTTGATCTACAGTTGGGGAGGAGAATCGGCTTGTAGAAAATTCAAGTAATTAAGAGCAAACTTAACGGTGATCCACTAAGAAAAATCAAGATCGAGTTCGATTCTCGAGACACCAAAATTAGAGCTCGATGTTTTCCAATTCCTAAACTAGCATTGGCGTTAACATCAGTAGCCTTCGTTAATCCAAACAAGAATTACATTCCAAAGATTGTCTTTGAAAATTAATTCACTGGAGAGAAGAGCAATTACAAGGGTTGTGTCTTGTAGACTGTAACCGACAAGTATCCGAAGTGAAACTTATTTCAGTGATCTAGATGGATTGAGGCAAAGCAAAACTAGAGGCTATCTCTCATCATAATTAACTTTTCTACAATTTATTTTTCTTAATTTTACTATTTTATTTTATTCAATTTGTTTAATTGTTCTAAACCTCTTTTTCTATTTTTATTGTTTCTAGTTCTTTTTTATCAAGATCAAATCAATTTGAAATTAGAAATTTCTAAATCCTTGTGGACATGCCCTTCTTCCTTATTCTATGTTTAAAGCTTACTTATATGAGAAAAAGGGTTTATTTATTTGACAATTAAGACGCTTGTTAAATTGGCCACGTTGTCAGGGATTACAAAAAAGTTACTTATTAAAATTTGTTTTGATTAATGATCAGGAAAAATTTGGGCGAACTTGTAGATTGGATACCTGAGATCGAAGCACTAGCCCAAAAAAGTGCACGCAATAAACTACGAGAAATGTGACAACAATAACAACATTAATAACAATGATCTTAATCAATTCCAAAACCTAAATCGGAGACATCATTTGACGCTGAGACATTCTCTGACACCGAATAAGAATTTGAAGAACCAATTCCAATAGATCAATAGACATTCCAAGAATTAGCTGCGGCACCTGCTGAACAACAACCGTTATGCATCACATTCCTTCATGGATAAACACCGTTTGAGATGAAAATGAGTTTTATCCATCTTCTACCTACTTACCGTGGACTGCCCAGTAAAAGTCCTCACAAGCATCTTATTGTGTTTCATTTGATTTTCTCTAGCATGAAACATAGGGAGTATTTGATGATCAAATTAAACTTTGTGTTTTTATTTTCCTTTAGCCGACTCGGCTAAAGATTGGTTATTTTATTTACCTCCTAATTATGTTAATACATGGGCTGATATGAGTCGTCTTTTCCTTGACAAGTTCTTCCCTACAACAAAAATGAGTGAATTAAGAAGAAAAATCTTAGGGATACAACAAACAAATGGAGAATCGTTATATAACTTCTGAGAACGATTCAAGAAACTCTACGCTAGTTGTCAACAACATGGAGTATCGGAGTAAACACTTTTCCAATACTTTTAAGAATGAATACTTCCTTTAGAGATGAAGATAATAGACTCAGCGAGTGGTGGATCACTTTTTAATATGACTCCAAATGAAGCCAAAAATCTGATCTCCACTATGGCTACTAACTCTCAACAATTTGGCTCTGCAAGTGAACCTACTCGACGAGTTCATGAAATAAGTGCAATTTCATAAGGAAAAAAAATTGATGAATTAGTTGATATTTTTTAATCTCTCGTTTCATGTAAAATGATTACAACAACAATTTATGGATATGCACTATGTCGGACCATGCCATAGATTATTGTATGATGAAACAAAAAGACTCTACCACACAAGTCAATGAAGTTGGAATTTTTTTGGGGCCTCCTAGTGACTATACGACCCTAATGCGAATGACTATAATCCAGAGTGAATGGACCATCTAAGTTTCAGCTATGCGTAGAACCAAAGAGGTCCTAAAAAACAACCATATTAACCTAGGCCACCTCAGCAATACAATATCAATCGTCAAATGCTTCACTAGAACCCATTGTTGAGAGGTTGGCACTTTCTCAACAAAAATTTTAGAATCGAACTGAAACGAATTTACAAGAAATAGATAAATAAATAAGTCAACTGGCTCAGACAGTGAGACGCATGGGATCACAGGGAAAACTACATCTCAAACTGAGGCAAACCAACAAGAAAATGTTAGTTCCATCACCATCCAAAGTGGTAATGTAATTGTGCCAATTCATAAAGAAGTTTCCCATAAAAAAAAAAGAAAAAGAAGGACTAAGGCCCAAAGGGATCAAGAAGGGATTGATGCATAGGAGAAAGAAAAAGAAAGAAAAGAAAAACCCCAAAAAGAAAATGAGAAAGTAAACACACAGTCCCAGATGAAGAAAAATCCAATGTCAACTCCACATACAATATCTCCTTATTCCAGTCCACCTCCCTTTCCCTTTAGGTTAGTAAAACGTGATAATAAAGCGGAGGAAAAAGTGATTCTTGATGTTTTCTGAAAAGTGGAAATTAATATACCACTTCTTGAAGTAATCCGAAAAGTACCGAGATACGCCAGATTCTTGAAAGATCTTTGCACAACCAAAAGGAAACTTACTGGTAATGAAAGGGTAAAATTAGGCGAGAACATCTCAACTACTTTTCAACGTAAAATTCTGCCAAAATTAAAGGACCAAGGTATGTTTACCATACCCTGCAAAATCAGCAAGGTAGGAATTAAACGTGCTTTGTGTAATCTTGGTGCTTCAATTAATGTTATGCCTTTATATGTTTACAACTCACTCTCTAATGAGCCTTTGAAGGAAACTAGGTTAACAATTCAACTCATTGACATATCCATCACCTATCCCGTATGACTTATTGAAAATGTACTAGTTAAGGTAAATGAGTTGATTTTTCCTGCAAATTTCTATGTTATCGACATGGAAAACGGTCAAAACAACACCTCTTATGAAATCCTTCTTGGCCGCCTATTCTTAAGCACAACTAACACCTCACCATGGAGTTAGATGGTGAAGTGGTAAAATTTGACGTTTATAAGGTGATGAAGCATCATAACTCTGTGGCTAATGTTAGTTTTGCTGATATAATTAAACCTTACGTGAATGAATACGTTGAACATAACTTTTGTGATAAATTCAGCAATAATTTGAAGGTTGAAACTGATATTGATTCTAACGTGGACTCGTAGACATCTAGCGAAGAACGAAGTAAGAAATAAAATTTAATCCCTTCTCAATCTAATTTTTTTCTTCTATTTTGCAATCATCCAAATCGAAATTAAAATTGCTTCCAAAATATTTAAAGAACATACTTTTGGGTGAAGGAAATAATTTAAAGTTGAAATAGATCCGTAGAAAAGTCTTTGAGAAAGAAAAATCTACAAGGATAAAAGAAAAAAATTATTTGACCATAGAATTTCTCGTAAGAAATTTTTTTTTGATGGAAAAAGAGTATAAAGTAAAGGAAGCATGTCTATCAGAACTTGTAGTCTGAACCAGGTCATCGAGCTAAATAACGTTAAATAAAGCGTTTAATGGGAGGTCCAATTCTATTTAATTTTTTGTATTTGATTTGGATTTATTTTACAATTTTATTCAATTTTTTTATACTTATTTATTTTTGTTTAAATATTTAGGTACCTGAATACTTTGATCAAACAAAAGCTAAAGCAAACCTGGCAAATTTGATCGAATATAGCGCAAAGCACCAAAGAAACGCACATTATCAAGGGATTTACACATTAGCATCAATCGACGTAGGTTAGAAAAATCCTACCCTACCAACACCCATTTGCCTTCCACCCCTATCTAACTTACCCAAAATTCTAACTTTTTTACTACATTTTTAGCCAAAACAAACCTTATTAAAAAAATCCTTTAAAACCCTTATCTCTATTTTATTTAATTGAATTTTTTTCTTTTCAAACTCCTTAATCAACCAAAATCTTTATTTTCTTTTAATTCTTTTAATTAACTAAATATATGCTCAAACTCAAACTCTGTTTTTCTCCTATTTAAACCCTTTATTTCTTTTCTTTTTAATCTTACACATCACAAACCCTTCTCTTAATTTCTTTAAATCATCAAAATCTTTTTCTTGTCTCCTTCGTGCTAACACAAAATCGTCTGACTTGTGTGACATCGCCTACTGCTAACTCTGACCATCGTGCGCCACCAAGCCCATGTCGTTGACGCCGCCGCTCGTCCAACACAACTCTTGCAACTGGTTAGTAGTTCATCATCTTTCTTTCTCCTTTTCATATTTATTCTTTGCTGCAAAATTTCAAGATGGAGAAAATAAGAAGTCAAAGATCCACCACTCTAAAATTTAGTCATGAATCGATCGATTCCAACTTCGTTCAATCTTCTCATCCACATAATGATGTCGTCCTTTTACATTCACGAGAACATCAACCCTCACCGACATCTTCATCATCATCACATTATCTTACCTTACCACCCTAAGAAAAATTACAAGGATACTTAAAATTCAATGATGATGAACAAATTCGATTCAACGATATTCGACGTCGAAACTTTCAAATTTGTACGTGCATTCCTACTCGTACTTTAGATACTTTGTATCTAAGAAAATTCACTACACATTATTTTAATATTATTGGATGGACTTTATATCCTAAAATTAAATGTGGAACATACTACGAATTGGTTCTAGAATTGTATACCACATTTAACTTTTTGCCATATCGAGTTATTAGAGTGAATTCCCCAGATGTTATTTATTTTCTCTTGTTACGACAATACTTTAAGATGTCAATTTTTGAATTTATTTTTTTCATGGGGTTCGTGACAAATGTCAAGACCAAAGCTATCTGGCATCTTTTCTTCAGATTCAACAAGATTTTTACACCAACTATGCCTACTCCATATTGACCGATTCACCAAGATAAATCTTCAATGCACAAACGATGAAGAGATGTCATATCTATGATTATGTACTTCGATACATTCATCGGTTTCCTGCATTTAACTACATAGGGCATAACAACAATACACCTAGCATGAGCAAAGTTGAAGTATTTTTCCTTTGGTA
Organism: Hibiscus syriacus; assembly: GCF_006381635.1. NCBI lineage: Eukaryota > Viridiplantae > Streptophyta > Magnoliopsida > Malvales > Malvaceae > Hibiscus > Hibiscus syriacus. The sequence goes on from NW_024063472.1 coordinate 1,504,083, forward strand.
CATTCTTACCAATATCAAAATAAACCTAGGATTTTGGTTTACACGAGGTTTCGAGTGCGTTGTACGCTCCAATCAACCACTGATTTTTGGCCTTACATAACTGATCTCACATCTAGACTTTTCCCAGATTCTTTTAATGTTGAACAATTTACCTATTTTTTTCTATCGATGGTTTAGACTTACGATGTTTGGACACAATGAGGTTAGTTTCCGGTACAGCTGACGTACCTTTCATTGTTTCTCCAAGCACCACAACACCTCACATCGAGCATGTCTTCCTTCGAAAACATGCTGCACCACCAGCGCCGAAAGATGATCCGTGGCCAAACATACAATATCAACTTAAAGAGATGCACGATTGTCTCAACTCCCTCGAGTCCATTCTTTCTGAGATTTTATCTTACATTCTTCCAACTACATCTTGTCAAGCTCGCAATCGCGACCGTCACTAAACATGGGGAGTATCTCTATTCATTCTCTTATGCTTTAATTTACATATTGGGACAATATGCTTTAAGTGAGGGGTAGAGAACTTAGAGAACACTTGCATCGAATTATCACTTGCTTATATACATGCTTGAAATTGAGTTGCCTTTCTCTATTTGTTGAAATCTCTTGTTATTAATCTTGAATATTGCTTCGTTTCACTAATTACCTTATTAGTTTGTGATCACACTTTTATAGGATATAGGGTGCATGTTAGTAAAAATGGCATGATTAGTATTTTTCTTTAAAATTTACTTGATGTTCCATGAATCGATTGGTTGATATGCTTATTGATTAATTACACAATACATATTCATGTGAGATTTGAGCCTAAACGAGCATACTTTCTTTCTTACTTATTTGTTTGATTGAGTGTGCTGGATTAATTTTGACATTCTAGAACTTGTGATTAAATGCATATCAAGACCACATGTTGAACTTGATGCTTTAATATGATTAGAGAACTTAGAATTAACCCACTTCTCTACCTAAATTCCCTACCCATTTATATCCATTAGTGAACCGACTTTGAGCCTCTACGATTTTCTCTATTTTTACCACATTATAAAAACTAGAAGCCTTTCATTTTTTTACCTTCTTTTGTTACCCTTGTCGAGATAGGAGATTGGAGATAGATTTATTCCACAAACGAAAAAATTCAAGTGAAGAAAGAAGAGGTTTTCAAAAAAATGGTTCGAATAAAGTGTTCAAACAAAACAAAAAAAGAACAAAAAAAAATAAAAGAAAAAAATTGTTCGAATAAAGTGTTCGAACAGAACAAAAAAATAGAAAAACAATAAAGGAGAAAATTTAATTGTTTGATTACGCTTCTTCGAGTGTGTTTACTTTGTTTAATTCGTGGCTTGAACTCATATATTTTGAATCTCTTGTCTTGACATTTAAACCCAATTTTTCGACCTTATCCCTACCCTTACGTAAGGCCCATTACAACCTGATTAAATACATCTTGTTCATTCTGGTGGTGGAGACTCGATTATCTTACAAGCATATGGTAATGTCTTTATTAATCCTTACTTTGAGTGATTTCTTTTACCCCAAACACTTTGAGTAATAATGAGTGAATCCTTGTGAGATATTGAGTATTGTTTCATTGAAATTGATGGATGATTGGGTTTTCTTGCATTTTACTTAAACTTGTTACTAGTTACGCTTATTTGCATAATTGTCACATTGTTTCTGATAATTGATGTAATCATTGACTCGTTTGATATTCTTTAGCATATTGTGAGATGAAAGATTAATAATTTGAGAATTTAATAATTGATTAATACATGCTTGAGGACAAGCATTGAATAAGTGGGGAATTTGATGAGTATTTTATTTGATTAATATTTTATTATTAATTAATTTGTGTTATCCCTTTATAGTGCTAATTTGGGTTATTTAAGTTAGATTTTGTGCAGTACTCTACTTTTAAAAAAATAACAATTAAAGAGGGAATTAAAGCATATTTATCCTAATCTTGGGAGTAGTGGGCACCAAATTAGATTGGAAGACCAAGTTAGACGCCAACTTCGAATAAATAATTCAATCAGCAAGATCAAAGGAGAAATTAAGACGATCTATAATTCTTTAGCAATTAAAAGTTGTAATTAAATTCAAACATTTTTGGATTTTATTATTTAATTAATTAGGATTCTAGTTTGCCAAGGGTTTTAATTAGGATTTTAATTATTTATTTATTAAGAATTTTTAGTTTACTATTACTTCAGAATTTAAGTATTTGAATGGTCTTAGGATTATTCTTAGAATTTTATTTTCTTTAGGTGTTTTATTTTCTTTAGGTTTTCTCAAACTATAAATATCCATCAGGATGAAGTTTGACAAATGTATTATTTTCTTGGCTTTAATTAGCTTCGGAATTTTTGTAAAAATATTTTTCTTCTACATATCTACTTTCTTCTACTCGCCAAGTATGAATTCTATCATACTTGAATAATCTTTTTCTTAGCTGATAGCTGAGCAATGATTCAGTCCAATCTCATGAGAATTGCAAAAATGCTTCATATCTTCATATTTTTTATTTATTTTTGGAAGACAATGGAAAACAATCAGCATTTCTTTAAACATCTCAATATCTTCAATCCAAAGTGCACAATTGGCGTGATAGACGTTTTGATCAAAAATTGGGAAGGAGAATTGCCTTGTAGCAAATTCAATTCCCTAAGCACAAAATTAACGATGGTTCGCTAAGAGAAATCAAGATCGGGTTCGATTCTCATCTAGACACCTTAATTCGAGCACGAACTTTTCCAGTTCCTAAACCAGCATTGGCGTTAAGATCAATAACCATTGTTAATCCAAACAAGGATTAAATTCCAAACATTGTCTGTGAAAATTAATTCACCGAAGAGAAGAGCAAGTTACAAGGGTTTTGCCTTGTAGACTGTTACCGGCAAGTATCCGAAGTAAAACCTATTATAGTAATCGATATGGATTGAGGCAAAGCGAAGCTGGGGGCTACCTCTTATCATAATTAATTTTTCTACAATTTATTTTTCTTGTTTGTACTGTTTTATTTTATTTTATTGTTCTAAACCCCTTTTTCTATTATTATTGTTTTTAGTTCTTCCTGATCAATTTCAAGTCAATTCGATATTAGAAAGTTTTGAATCCCTGTGGACCGACCCCTTCCCTATTTTAAGTTTAAAGCTTAATTATTTGAGAAAAATTTCTTATTTATTTGACAATTACGATGCTTGTCAAATACTTCTCCCAAATTCTTTTTCTATTTTCGCCCCATTAGCCTCTGTATCATTCTCTAGAATCTTATCACGAAGATATTTGCTAATCGTTTCAAAACAATTTTCCTGAAGATTATCGATCCCAACCAAGCTAGCTTTATATTTTGTATCATTACCGATAATATCCTCATCTCCCAAGAAGTCGTTCATACCATGGGGATAAAAAAAGGCAATACCCACTGGATGTTCGTGAAAGTGGATTTAGAGAAAACCTATGACCGGGTGGATTGAATTTTTCTTTCTGATTCCCTCATGGATATGGGTTGCCCTTCTTAGGGGTGTTCAAACGGGTGATTATGTTAATCGACTAGACCGAATTACTCAAATTTCATTAACCAAAATTTTTTCCTTTAACCGTTAACCAAACAAATTTTTTTCAAACAAATTTAACCGAACTGAACTAAGTTGATTATTGGTTAGTTAACTGAATTAACCAAAATATATAAATAATATATAATATATATATATATTAACTATTTAACAATTTTGGTTTATTCGGTTAATTTGGTCGATTAATTCAGTTAAAATTGAAGTTTAAATGCCCCTAAAGATAAATAATATAATAATATATTAAATATTTAATAATTTCAGTTAATTTAGTTAATTCGATTAATTAATCGATTTCGAACCGAATCAACCAAAATAGAAGTTTGAAAAAAAATCATTAACCATTAACTTACCAAACCTAAAATTAACCAATTGATTAACCAACTAATTTTTGGTTAATTCGGTTTTAACCTAATTATAAACACCCTTAGCCCTTCTATAATCCATCAAACTATTATGAACGTGGTGTCCCCTTCACCATGCAAATTTTCTGGAACGTAAACCTTTAAGAAGAACTTAGACTCACGAGGGGCATTCGGCAAGGCTGCCCCCTCACCTTCAACCTGTTTGTTCTCTTCATGGTGCACTTGGGCCATAGTATTACTTCTCGAACCTTCATTGTTGGGACCCTATTATTATGTCCTATGCCTCCCCCGCTCTCTCATTTAATCTACACGGAGGACTTTCTTCTCTTATGTAAGGCCACAAATAACCAAGCTAGCCTTGTTAGAGCCATGGTTAACCAATATAACAGGTTCTTGGGCCATAGATTTAACTCTTGTAAGACTATTATCTTTTTCTCTTTGAATACTAGCGATGCGAAGGCCGATGCCATTTGTTCCATTCTGGGTTTTCGATGCTCGTCCAACTTAGGGAAGTATTTGGGTATGCCTCTCTTCCACAATAGCGTCACCAAAAAATACTTTTCAGTTCATCATTGATAAAGTTTGGGGGAAACTAAACAACTGGATGGATTCGAAGCTTTTTATGGCGGGTCACGTAACCTTAGCTAAGTGAACCCTTTTGTCCATTCCAAACTGTTTCATGCAAACTGTTACGATCCCTTAAGGTGTCTGCGATCAGATTGAGGCTATTGCCCGTCGTTTTATTTTGGGTGGTACTAGTGACTCCTCTAAAGCCACCCTAGTTAATTGGGACACTTGTTGTCAGCCTATCAGTCACAGGGGTCTTGGAATATTTCCCCTTCACCATCAACATGATGCTTTTCTGGATAAGCTGGGCCAGACTATGTCACTCCAAGCACAAGATTAATAACATGGTTCTTGGTAGTATTGCACATAAAAATAGCTCTTTTGTGTGGAAGTCCCTCTCTAAAGTGTGGGACTTCATTAAGGGAAATGTCTTCTGGTCTATTGGAAATGGGGCAAGCACAAAGAATTTAACAGCATTAACACCTAGAGGAGATCACTTATCCAAATTAATTTTAGGTTCACTCTTCACAACTTTTAACCAAACCAGCGATTTGAGTTTTGAGTAAAAACCCAAGTCTCTAATATTTGTTGATTTCTTACTGAAAACTATATTGTTCCTCTCTAGGCAAATGCTCCAAATTGCTGCCGCGACTAAAATAATCCATGTGCTTCTCAAGTTGCCATCAAATTTAATGGAAAGGCAAACCGTAACACCCCCTTTCTATACCTGTGACCGAATACAGTCAGTGATGTCACATAAAACTTATAAAACAATTATTACTAAAAATCAATAATATTTTATTTATTTAAAACCATTCATCTCAAAACAATTTAATCGCGTAAAACCAAAATTAACTTTCCTAACATTCAAATCAAATCCATTTTCAAGCAGGGACCTAGTAGTTTATAACTATAATATATAACTAGTAAAACTTCTTAAAAAGTACCTAAAATAAAATTAATCTCATTGATATCCTAAACTAGTTTTGCAAAAATATTAACTTGCAATACATTTTTATAACTAATATAATTGTATACTATTCATTAAAAACTACCAAGTAAACCATTACAAACCCATTAAAAATTTAAACATACCAAGAACCATTAACACATATATGCATGCCAACTAGAAAATAAAAAACATCATAAAGATTTCATTATTGATACTCCTTCCTAGTAGATGCCAAAGTACTCCCTACTCCACTTAAAATATATCTTTTACCTACGCGTGAAAATTAGCACATACCATAGTACATAAAATATCATATAATAACATCTGATAATATAAAATTGACTCAAATCAAAGTCTCTTTCTTGTAAGTATAACATTAAAATCAATAGTGTAGATATAAAGCATTTAATATCAATTCAAAGTATTCGATGAAAGATTTACTTTCAAACAAATCATTCAAACCTGCACTTTTCAATCTCAATTCAAATCATATCCCAAAATAAATAAATGAGAGTGCAAGGTATGCAAGTCAGACAAGTATATATATACACTTTTAGTGTCAGAAAGATGTACATATACTATAAAACACAATATCAATGTACCAATAATAAGGAATCTCATAGTACCAATATCGCATTACTATGTATTGTATTTTTTAAGAAGACAATAGTACCAAATTCACATTACTATGTACTCAATGCAACTGCTTACAGTAGTACCAGAATCACATTACTATGTACATATTGCAGCTGCTAATACTTCACCTATATGGCATGCCAACTATACCAAAGACTCTTAATATACAAACAATGGGCATTTTCATCAAAATCACATATCATTCATTTATCAAAGATATCCATATACATAAATATATCAAAATATCATATAATAGTGTATGGGCAATTTACAACCAAAATCACTTAAATTTCACTTAACAAAATGAAAATATCATGATAAAATCAAATCGTTTTCATTTCCAAAACATTCAAAGTTGGCTCATTGCAAGCCTTCCTTTTATCATATATAATAATATAATATAAGAATGCACTCACATGATACATCTCACTAGAAAACATTTCTTACCGATAAGCTTTACTCCTTCACTTTCTACTTAGCTTTAAGCTTACTTTGATCTCAGTTTTGACTAGGATCTACACATACATCATTTAAAAAAACACATACAACTCAAAGTACATGTTAGTACCCTACTATACATAGGTGCATAACAAGAAAAAATTCTCTAAAAATTCTTTCAAAATTCATCCCAATATTTCTATAATTTATAAAATGGTTTATTTTTGTTTAACCTTAAATTCAAGCTTCCAAAAACTCATTTAAGCATTCTACACCAATTTTAAATCAATTTTCTCATCAACCTGATTATTTCCACACATGCCTAATAAGTCCCTTAACCTTCCCATACTTCCAAATTGATTCAAGCAACATTCTAAAGGTTGCATAATCATCAAGTCATCATTTCAAATCCTAAAACAACACTCATAAAATTTCCCTAAATTTTCCATAATGGACGAATATTATAAAGTAACTTAGGCATGATCTCGAACATGATTCAAGCATGAATTGTTACTCCAAACATCATATCTAAGCATTATAAATTATCTCAACATCAAGAACAAATCAAGCTTCCAAGTTCATGAAAACTCTAAATATCCAAATTCTTTATATTCCATTTCTAATGGTTTTTCATCATCTTTCAAGCATGAAAATAATTCAACAACATCTACTACATCATAATCAAGTTTTAGAACATCAAAGTCTAACATTCCCTTCATCCACGCTAATGAAGAACTTAGGCGTTTAAGCATGAAAACATGAACTAATGGTATCAAAAGATAAAGAAATTCATGTAGATCAATTTTGTATTTCATACTTTCATCAAAATTCCTAATAAAATTACTTGAAAATCAAAAGAAAATTTTATCCTTACCTTATGCAATCTCTCTGCAATATGGGTAAAAGATGAAAAAAATTCTTCAAAATTCTTTTTCTTTACTTAAGAAAATTTTTCATCTTTTTAATTAAATGAATTTAAAATTCATTTCAAAGCAAATGTCCATTTTCCCTTGAAACCCAATGGTAATCATCTTGCCACATGTCAAAATTTTCATCCAAGGGCCCTAATGAATCCAAGGAGTTAGTAGATACCAACCTTTCTCTTAAAATATCCCAAAATTATAATCATGTCATTTTCATCCAACAATTTAGATTTAACTTGGAAAATCAACTTAAATCCAATGATCCATAGTAAATCTTATCATTGGAAAATCAACTTGAATCCAATGATCCATATTAAATCTTATCATTTTAATTCATGGAAATTACATTATTAACCTTTCCTTACAATCTATCAAAATATCCTAAATATTCGATCCGATTATCAAACTTTTCTCAAACTTTAACGCTTTATAACCTTTAATAAAATTTCAGTATGAAAAATTTGGGTAACATGAAAGTGTCACTCTTGGGGTTAAACTATTCATTTATGATACTAAAATAAATAATTTTCAAAAATTATTATTTAGTCCTTAGACTTTTCCCAAGTTTATATTTTTTGTCACCAAACTTTCAATTTATCCATTTTGGCCACTAACCAAAATTTTGGGTTATTACATTTCTCCCCCTTAAGAAAAAAAATCATTCTTAAATTTTTGTACATATCTGATTCAAAAAGATAAGGATACTACTATCTCATTACCTTTTTCGTTTCCTGAGTTGCTTCTTCAACTTTTTAATTCCTCTAAAGTATTTTAATTAGTGAAATAGTGTTGTTCCGTAATTATTTAACTCTATATGATAAAATATTTACCCTTTTTTCCTTATAATTCAAATTTGATTTTATCTCAATTTCCTTAGATATTATAACATAAGAAGGATCCAAACGATATCTTCGAAGCATCGATACATGAAATGCATTATAAATCTTATCCATCTCCGGAGGTAAAACTAATTGATTGGCCAACAAACCAACTCTTTTCACAATTTCATAAGTACCAATAAATCTTGGACTTAGTTTCATTTTTCATCCAAATATTAGCTGTAACACCCCATATTTTGTCACTCAGAACCATCTAGGCAATTGAGTATACATTAGAACCTGAACTTTTTCGGACATAAAAGAAACCCTAAACATGTATACTATGAGAAAGAATATAAATTTAAATCATATATCATGCAACACACAACAGTGGATAACAAACAACAATTTAATAGCACTTAAACAATCAATGTATTGCAAGATATACGTTATTAGATAAGTATGGGTAATTCAGTAAATTCAAATCATCAAGTAATTCAAATAGAAATATTGAATTTAGATTACCAATATTTATTATTAATCCTTAGATAGTGACATGCAAAATTTCAGATTAATCGGATATCAACCACAGACCTAATTGAACATGTTTTTCGAATGACTAAACCGTAAAGAATTTAAAATTCACATACAAACAGTAAACATGCAATTGACACCTTAATTATGTAATTAAGTATATTTAAGTTTGAAAACACAAGTCTCATTCAATTCCAAGTTAAGTTCTAATATTAATTAATAATTCAATTTTTGGACCATTTTGAACCTATACAAACATCTTATGGTCAAACTAAGACTTAGGGACACTTTGAACTTTTGATGAATGAAATTTTACCAATTTTCATCGAAAACACAACAAATAGATCGATCTTTTTCACGGGGGATTGATCATTTGAACTAAGGGATCGATCCTTTTTGGCAAGGGATCAATCATTTTCCCTAAAGGATCGATCCTTTTTTCTGGAAAAGTATAAAATTCTTAAGAACATGCGTAAATAAGCTATCAAACTTCAACATAATCATTCGTAGGGACTAGATATATGCTTGGACACCTTCATACCACATCATACATGTTAGAATACACTTGTAGCATGCTTTATAACACAAATGACAACATCATACAAGAATCTAGCATCAAATTCAAACATTGCATAAAATTTTAAAATCCAAAAATATTTTTATTAGAAATCACCACTACTGACCTGAACTATTGACCCAAACTTTGGGATGTTACATTAGTACCTTTTTCCATGGTGATACTTCGATAAATATCTTATCACCAACTTGACATTCAATATCATTTCTTTTTAAATATGATTAAGATTTTTGTCTATAAGCAAGAATCTTAAGATTATCTTGACTGATCTTTACTTTATCTTCAACTTCCTTGATTTAGTTAGGGCCCACAATATCATGATACTTAAGCTCATAACAGCTCTAAAGAGTTCGACACTTCCTTCCATATAGTGTTTCATAAAGAGTTATCTTGATACTTGCTTGATAATTGTTGTTATAAGAAAACTCAACCTAAAAAAATCTTCTCCCATTAACCTTTGAATTCAATCACACATGCTCTTAGCATATCTTCAAAAATTTGAATGGTTCGTTCAGATTTTCTATCCGTTTGAGGATGAAAAACAATGTTGAAATTAAGTCTAGTTCCCAAAGCTTTATGAAAACATTTCCAAAATCTTGATATGAACTTCAAATATCTATCAGATACTATCGATTCAGGCACTCCATGTAGTCAAACAATCTCTTGAATATATAACTCATCATACTTATCAATAGAATAAGCAATTCGAACTAGAATGGAGTGTGTTGACTTGGTTAGTCTATCTACAATCACCCAAATTGAATCCTCTTTATTGTGTGTTAAAGGTAATCCCATCACAAAATCCATTGTAACTCTTTCTTATTTCCATCAAGGAATAGAGATCGGTTCCAATAATCCTGAGGGCACTTATTGTTCTACTTTAACTTGTTTGCAAGTTAAGAAATTAAAAACAAACTCATTATTTGATATATAAACTCTTCATTGATAATATAACCATCCATCAAACTTAACTTTGAAGTCTTTAGTATCTAATTTTTCAACTTGATTTGTCCTTGACAAACAATTTTCATCATTCCTTTGAAGATCTTTAATTTGATCTAGTAGAATACGTTTCAACTTAATTTTTGGAACCAATAAACCATTCTCTTTCATTGACATTTGCGCATACAAAGCTCTTAAAGTTGAGATTGTCTTCAAACTCAGTGCATCAGCTACCACATTAGTCTTTCCTAGGTGGCAATCAATAATAGCATGATAATCTTTGAGAAGTTCTATCCATTTTCTATGTCTCAAGTTAAGCTTATTTTGAGTGAACATATATTTTAAACTCTTTTGATCAGTGTAAATATAGCATCTCTCAGCATATAGATAATGACGCCATATTTTTAAAACAAATACAACTACTACCAACTCTAGATCATGATTCAGATAATTCCTTTCATGTGTTTTGAGTTACCTTGAAGCATAGGCCACAACTTTTTCTTTTTGCATTAATACACATCCATTCCATTATAGGACATGTCACTATAGATTACATATTCTTTTCTTAATTCTACTTATACTAACAAAGGGTTTATGTCAATATTTTCTTAGTGTCTCAAAACTTTCTTGACATTTATCAGTTCAAATAAATGACATATCTTTTCTTAAAAACTTGGTAAGTAGAGAGACAATCCTCAACAAATTATTTACGAAACTCTAATAATAACCAACTAGTTCTAAGAAACTCCGAACAACCAAAATATCATCAATAAATACTACTACAAATTAGTCCAAATATGGTTGAAATACTCTATTCATGAAATTCATAAATTTTGTAGGAGTATTAGTCAATCCAGACGGCATCACCACAAATTTACAATGGCTATAATGCTTCATAAAAGTCGTCTTTAAAATATCTTCTTCTTGAATATTCAACCAATGATACCCAGATCAAAAATCAATCTTTGAAAACACCGCTACACTATTTTACTAATAAAAAATATCATCAATCCTTGGTAAAGGATATTTATTCTTCACTGTCACCTTATTCAACAGTCGATAGTTTATACATAATCACATAGACTTGTCTTTCTTTCTCACAAATAATACTATAGCTCCTCAAGGTAACACACTTAGTCTTATTAAAACTCGGTCTAGCAGTTCTTATAAATGTTCCTTTAACTCTTAGAGTTCAATAAGAGCTATTCTATATGGAGCAATAGATATAGGTGCAATACCCTTTAACACCTAAATTTTAAATTCTAACTCTCGATGTGAAGGTAATCCTAGTAATTCAGCCGGAAACACATCTAGATACTCACATATAGTCAGAATATCTTCCAACTTAATATTTAAGACTTGAGTATCTACTACATTAGCTAAGTAAGTTTGGCAACCTTGTAGCAATAACTTTTTAGCAGTTACTGTCGAAATCACATTAGACAAGGGATTTTATTTTTCACCAACCACTATAATCTTAGAACCTTTTGATTCTTTCATAATCAATCACTTTTAAGTGAAAATCCTCAATGTCATGGTAGGTAGATAACCAATCCACATGCAACTGATTCTAATCTATTCTAATAATGAAAACCTTTGCCTCGCTTAGACTAAAAGGGGTTTGTAAATGTCCCAAACCTCTTGGATGATTGCATATTCTACTTTGCTATTCTTTCAGAATGCACTTGCTCTATTACTTCTTGAAAAGCATACAGATTGAAAGCCAACAACCTTTCCTTCAACCTTGGTCAAAGTCCCTCGATAAACAATTCATGGCAAGTCTTTTCATTTAGAATTAGTTATGTTGCGAATTAGCTCAACTTGTTGAATTCGCACTCATACTCGTACACAATTTGAGTACCTTACTTTAGATTGAGTAACTCTTGTTTCATTTCTCAGATGAACTGATCTCTAATATACTTATTTTTTGAATTATTCTTGGAAAAATTGTCAGGTTACATTCTCAAAGGGGACATGCATAATGGCTTTAGTCCACCATAAGTGAGCTTGTCATCTAAGTAATGACACAACTCCATCCAATTTCTTAGTGTCACTACAGTGAAATCCATCCAATATAATCTTATCATCATTAAGTTAGAGATCAACAACAATTGTACCCTTATCAAAATCTCCTTTAAATTCAGGAGCAACAAAACTTTCAATTATTTAGCGATTGATAATAGAGGAGCTAGAGCAGAAGATAGTTGAAATCTCGTAAGGACCACATCTAAAGTTTAGAAGAAAGTCCTTTGATCTTTCACTAACACACCCTGATTTACCAGAGCGCACCCTGATCATACTAAACATGAGGATTATTATTGACCTCATTGCTTCCATTACCCGTTTCTTCTAGAACCACATGCTCGCTCGCTTTGAGAAAACCTTTTGTCTCATACATCTAATATATACACAACATCAACTTTCATTAGTAAGGAGTAGCATCTATCATACGAACACCATAATAGTAAAAATGACATCTTAGTGGCATGTATACATTTTTCAATTCAAATAAAACTCGATTAAGCCTAGAATCGACTAAATATGTAGCTCTTATACCAATAAATGTAATACCCCTTTCCTATATCTGTCACAATATACGAGTCAGAGATATCACATGAAACTTATAAAACATTTCTAACCAAAAATCAATAAAATTTTGTTCCTTTAGAACGATTCATTTCAAAACAATAAACCTTAAGCAGTTTAATCATGTAAAACCAAAATCAACTTTCCTAACCTTCAAATCAAAATTTATTTTCAAGCAGTGACGTAGCAATTTATAACTATAATATATAATGAGTAAAACTACTTAAAATAAAATTCAATTGTCAGTTTAAACTAGTTTTACCGAAATATTAACTTGCAATCAATTTTTATAACCAATATAACTATACACTATTCATTAAAAACTACCAAGTAAACCATTATGAACCCATTAAAAACATAGTCATTCCAAATACCATTAACACACATATATACTTGCCAACTAGAAAATCAAAAACATCATAAAGATGTCATTATTGATAAAGAAGATGTAGTCGTCGCTAGTAGTTGTCAAAGTACTCCTTACTCCACCAGATATCTTTTACTTACACGTGAAAATCATCACACGCTAAGTATACACTTAGTGAGACATTTTATATAACTTTAAAGTAAATGATACCAAAATATATAATAAAACATATAACATAGTACAAAAAATATCATATAATACATATGATAATATAAAATTGACTCATATCAAAGTCTTTTTCTGATAAATATAACCTGAAATCAACAGTGTATATATAAAATATTTAATACCAATTCAAAGTAATCAATGAAATATTTATTTTCTAACAAATCATTCAAACCTACACATTAGAATTTCATATCAATTCATAGCCCAAAGTAAATAAATGAGAATGCATGGTATGCAAGTCAGACGAGTATAAGTATGCACTTTTATTGACAGACAGATGTATATATACTATAAAACACATATCAATGTACCAATAATCAGGAATACCATAATACCAACATAAAATTACTATGTCTTATATTCCCAAAAGCACAATAATATTATATTCACATTATTATTTACTCAATGCAACTGCATACAATAGTATCAAAATCACATTACTATGTACATATTGCAACTGTTAATACTCCACCTCTATGGCATGCCAACTATACCAAAGACTCTCAATGTACATACAATGGGCATTTTCATCAGAATCACACATCATTCATTTATCAAAGTTATCCATAGATATAAATATATCAAAATATCATATAATAGTGCAATGGACAATTCATACCCGAAATCACTCAGATTTTATTTAACAAAATATTATGAAAATATCATAATATAAATCATATCATTTTCATTACCTAAACATTCAAGGTTGGTTCATTGCAAGCCTTCATTATATCATATAAAACAAAATAATATAAGAATACACTCACCTGATATATCTATCTAGCAAACCTTTATTAACGATAGGCTTCATTCCTTCACTTTCTCCTTAGCTTTAAGCTTACTTTGATCTCAATTTTGATTAGGATATACACACACATCATTTAAAAAAAACATATACAATTCAGAGTACATGTTAGTACCTTATCATACATGGGCGTATAACTATAAAGAATTCTCTAACAACTCTTTCAAAATTCATCCCAATATTTTGTAATTTAAAAAATGGTTATTTGTCGTTTAACGTTGAATTCAAGATTCCATCATCTTATTAAGTATTCTACACCAATTTCAAATCATTTTCCTCATCAAACCCATTATTTATATACTTGCTTAATTAGTCCCTTAACCTTCACATGCTTCCAAATTATTCCAAACAACATTCTAAAGATTGTATAATCATCAACTCATCATTTCAAACCCTAAAATAACATCGCATAATTTTCCCTAATTTTTCCATAATGGACGAATATTATGAAGTAAATTAGACATGATCTCCAACTTTATTCAAGCATGAATTCTTGTTCCAAACATCATATCTAAGCATTATAAATTATCCCAACATCAAGAACCATATCCAACTTCCAAGTTCATGAAAAATGTAATTATCCAAATTCTTCATGTACCATTTCTAATGGGTTTTCATCATCTTTCAAGCATGGAAATGATTCAACAACATCTAGTACATCATAATCAAGTATTAGAAAATTAAAATCTAATATCCCTTTCATCCACCCTAATCAAGCACTTAGGGTTTTAAGAATGAAAACATGAACTAATGGTACCAAAAGATAGAAAATATCGTGTAGATTAATTTTGTATTTCATGCTTTCATCAAGATTCCTAAAAAATGGCTTGAAAAATAATAAGGAAAGTTTCTCCTTACCTTATGGAGACTCACAACAATTTAATTAAGGCCATTTGTCATCTTTTTAGTAAAATGAATTTAAAATTCATTTTATCACAAAATGATCATTTGTCCTTTGAAATCCAATGCTCATCATTTTTCCACATGTCAAAAATTTTCATTCAAGAGCCATAACTAATCCAAAGAGTTAGTAGATACCATCTTTACCCTTGAAAAATCTCAAAATTACAATCTTGTCATTTTCATTCGTTTATTTAGATTTAACATGGAAAATCAGCTGGAATCCAGTGATTCATATTAAATCTTATCATTTTAAGACATGAAAATAAGATTATTAAACTTTCCTTATCATCTATAAAAATATCTCAAATATTCAATTCAATCCGATTATCCGAATTTTCTCAAACTTTAACACTCTATAGTGTTTAATACAATTTCTGTAAAAAATAATTGGGTAACACGAAAGTATTGTTCTTGGGGGTAAACCATTCATTTACATGACTAAAATACATCATTTTAAAAAATTACCATTAGTCACTAAACTTTTCCTATGTCTATAATTTAGTCACCAAACTTTTAATTTGTTCATTATGGTCATTAACTAAAATTTTAGGGTACTAAAATTTAGAGTATTAAAAAAAATGAAGCAGATTTAAAAAAAACAAGCTCAATGCCTTTATTCTTGAGAAACAATTTTCTAGGGATTCTATTTATTTTCAACATTAAAATGAAACTTTTAACTTTTGACGGTAATTTCAGCTTCCAAATGTTATCAAAATCAAAATTTGGGTCCTTACATCCACATCAAGGATAAGTTGAGACAATTTTTTCACTGAGAAGAAACCCACCTTATCATGAATCCAGACAAATATGTTTGGAACTTCCAAATTCAGTTTCACTCCCAGATTCTATTTAGACATTTTTTCACCATCATCTTTTCTCTGCTAAGCAAATCTCAAGAGAAAACGTCGTTCCAATCAATCTGTAACATGCTAATCTATCCGACCAAAATTTAGAGGATTAGAATATCACACGAAACCACTTAGTAGCTAAACATTTTTTTAAAACATTTAACACATCCATACATTCAAAACAAAATAAAATACCAAATATAAATACGTTTAAAAATATGGGGAGCTCCAAACAGTTGTCTCTAAATTACATAAGTTTGAAAGTAGAGTGTACGACTCAATATTATATAAAGGATCTGTGACAATACATGCCCACTACAATACTCGAGACTTAATCTAAAGGATGATCAAGTCTAGAAATCCTGAATCTGGCCATGAACTCCTCAATTAGAACCTAAGAATTTGCACATGGAAACACATTCCATGCGCGACGCTTACAAGCTCAGTGCCACACAAATAACCCTACTATACTACATGCATTCAACAAATAAGCATGCAACTAGTATAATTATGAACATTTGAATACATTCACACAACAACCAAAGTAAGCATCATAGTGTAGCTCAGGGCTATGTAGCATCACAGAAACTACACCTCTATTTGCTTACTATAACATCCCTAGGCGAGATCTGAGTCACATAGCATCAGCATATCCTTAATACCTCAGGCTAGGTCCGGGTCACATAGCATCGATACCGTGCCATGCTAGTCTACTCCTCTAGAGTACTCGAAACGTGTCCAAGTCACATAGTATCTAACTAGAATTTAAATTGCCCAAGCACTCGTTTGGATATATCCAGATAATCCCTTACTCAACTATACCAACATTGTAGATAAGTAACTCAGGTGTCCTTATTGTTTCTCGAGCATCAAGCAAGGCATAAGTCTTATAGAATCTTACCTCATAATGATCTTATGTTATCACACAATTCATTAATGTTCTAACTTGTAAACTTATTGAAAGGTTCCTCTTAACCTAAGACTACTTTTTTTCATTTGTCTAACTCAAGCTAGGCTTATAGCCCAAATGTTCACAATGGTTCTGATACTCCTTATTGGGTATCAGTACATCCCTTCCTAAGGCATCAATACTTCCCCGAGTATTGGTACCAAAGTTACATCCGTTGTTTTGGAAAAAAAACCTCAATTTTGATATTCCTCCAGGGAGTATCGATACTCTACCCCTCAGTATCGATACTCACATTAGTATCAACACCGAAATTGTATTCGATGTTTTAAAAAATATCATTGTATCGATACCCCTATTGGGAGTATTGATACTCTACCATCGATATCAATACTCCCATGAGTACCGATACCAAAATGACCTACTAGAATCTAATCAAGCCCCCCGAGTATCAATACTAGACTTCTGAGTATCTATATCTTCTTATTAGTATTGATACTCCTCGAACGGGTATCGATACTTCTCTCATGAAAACCTTTGAATTTTCCCATTCGATACAAACAATATTAGTATTGTTCATACAGTTTCGATACTCTCAGTCGAGGGAACCATGTTTCTCTCGAGTGAAGACTCCCAAATCACTCCTAAAGTATCCCAAGACCCCTAGACGATGTTTAAAGCTTATTTAGAGTTAAAGGATCATGAGGTCAATACTTTATGCATGAACAACAACAATTACCCATTTTCAAGTTATGAACACCAAATGCACCCAAATGACTCATTCACTCATATAAGCATCAAGGCTACAAATGTTGATCTACAAGCAGTAAATAAATGTTAGAAGTGTGTTACCTTACGCCTAAAAGCTAAACTATAAATTCAAGGCTCATCCAAGCACCACCTTCTCTTTTCCCTTGCTTTTGGATCCTTAACCGACTTCTCTCACTTCACAAATTCAGACTATAGGAAGAATAGACAATAAAGATGCCTCCTTTGTTAGCTTCCACTAGAGAGAAAAATAGAGAAAAAGAAGAATATAAAGAAGACAACAATAATGAAGAAAAATAGGGGGTCTGGCATGCATACATCATCATTTTTAATGAGAATTCAATTTTCAAAATAGTTTAAGGGTTAATTACTCCTTTGGTTCCCTTCATCTATTCCTAATTCAAAAATACACTTTTTACACCTTAATGGGCTCAAATCAAGCCCAATCCTTTTTATACTTGGGCAAAGGCTTATCACATGCCTAATGGGTTATTTAATTCTCTCTCAGGTTAGCTTGAAACTTCTAACCAGGGAATCGGGACGTTACAAAATCTCACTAAGCTCTTTATTTATTACCAACTCAACAATAGTAGCCATTTTTCCTTTTGCCAACTAAAACAATATATTGAATTCACATTGAAGTGGTTTGTCACCACACCAAATGTCAAATAAGAACAAAACTGTTTTTCCATCACCTACGATGTAGCGAAAACAGTCATGGTTCATCCAATTGGTCACTTCCTTAATTGACCATTTTTATTTTACAATTCCCTGCCAAACTAAGGAAGATTTCTTCAACTTCAACGTTGTTATACCATCATAACTAGGTAACTTCCATACTTGGTATTGATGACTATTCTCCAAATGGAGTTTTCTTCAGTGGAAAACCTCCACCGCCACTTTGCCAATAAGGCTCAGTTATTCACATTTCGATTTATCACCCCTGCACCACCTTTTTGGTGCGACAAATAGTATTTACTCCATCTTACACGAGTCATTTTTAATTTGCCTCCAAAACTCCCCCATTGGAAGTCTCTCTTTATAGATTCGATCTTATTAATCACAGTCTTTGGAACATGAAAAATAGACATGTAATACAAAGGAAGTGTTGACAAAACAACATTTAGAAGAACAACTCTCCTGCAAATGTAAGTTCTGTTCTTCCCCCCAGACTTTGGCTCGAAACCTTTCTATTATCGGTTCCCATGTTGACATCCTTCATGTATCATCTCTTAATGGAATCCCTAGAAAAACAAATGGAATCCCTATAAAAACAAATGGAATATTTCCCACCATACAACCACAACAGTTAGCCAAGAGAATAACCATATCATCCTCTACACCTACCCCAGCAATGCATATTTTTTGAAATTGATACTTAAACCAGAGCAGTCTTCAAAGCATCACAATACTCTTTTGACGTTAATCAAGACATCTTTTTCTAGTTTTACAAATAGAATTGTATCGTCGATGAATTGCAGATGAGAAATTGATTTAATCAAAAGCACTTCTCTAGTTGCAGTAATGGCTTCATTACGCTTAACTTGATCAAGAAGCTGATGCAGGGCCTCTGTGACTATAATAAACATAAATAGTGAAAGCGGATTCCCTTGTCGTAAATCAAACTTTAGAACCACACCCACAGACAATCAACCACCAGATTTGATTGTATGGATTATTTCATTCGGAACAAGGATTCCGTCAAAAATTTGTCTGACTTTAAAGAATGCGCATTGGGTGTCGCTAATGGTGTTATCCATAACATTTCTCATTCTCATTGAATGAACCTTCGCAATGATTTTACACATCGATCCCACCAGGCTAATAGGCCTATAATATGACACATTCACAACGTTGTCGCATTTAGGAATGAGTAATCTGAATGACGCATTTACCTTGGTTTCCAGTTTCCCTGAGGAATGGAAGTCTTCCATTTCAACCAGATCGCCTTTTACTTCTGTCCAACATTTCTTGAAAAATCCAAATTAAAACCATCTAGCCCTAGGGCCTTGGATCTATCACAGGACCAAATTGTCTCCTTAATTTCCTCTATCGTAAAGGGATCTTCAAGCCTTCTAGCCTGTTTCATCGAGGTTGTTTTGAATTCTATGTTAATTACATTTCTCCAATCTCTCCCCTTGCAGCTGTAATGATCTCTGAAATATAGACCTTGCAAACTTGACCTGAACCATATTTCCTAAACCAATTTACCCGATTCAATACCTGATATTTACCCGAATACGATGATTAAATTTGATTCGAAACCTGAACCATACTGGACTCAAACCATACTCGATCCAAAATTTAGCTGACCCAATAAGAATTGATATCCACTATGACCCAAATAGAAAACAACCCAAACCGAAATTGACCCGAACTGAAAGCAACCTGAACCGAAAATAACACGAACAGAAAGTAACCCAAACCATAAATAAACCGAACCGAAAACAACTCGAACTGAATTTGATCTGAACCAAAAAAGTAACTCTAATCAAATTTAATCCGATCCGAAAGTAACCCAAACCGAAAATCTATATATATATTTGATTATACTTGTAACCAAATTAAGCTTAAATGATAAGATTAACAAACAATCAGATATATTTTTGCAATAATATGTCAATAATTCTATATGTACTTGATTAGACTCATAACAAATTCAATTCGAATTGACATGATCCAAATGTTGACCTAAATCGAAAATCAATTGATTCGATATTGACCCGATCCGAAAATCAACCGATTCGATATTGACTCGACCTAAAATCTAATTGATCCGATATTAAACCAACCCAGAAATCAACCAATCTAATATTAATCTAAACCGAAAAACAATTGATCCGTTAGTCACCCAACCCGAAAATTGACCCATCCAAAAATTGACTGACCCGCTACCCGACCCAACCCCGATTTACCATATATCCAAACTAAATCCGAATTAGACCCGATCCAACTTAAATAAAATTAAACCGAATATAATCTAGACCCAGAATGAGTCAACCCAAACCCAATCTGAATGACCCATTTGGCACCTCTCTTAAATGTTTGAAAATTCTCCATTTAAGTTGACTTGGTTCGTAAACCTATGTATCTCCAAATTTCAATTCATAAATTGAGCAACACTTTGCTCGAATTTTGACTGGTCTGTGGTAAAAATTGTGTATTTGAGTCTCCCATATTCGACCACTTGGCGCGAGCTTTCTATCTCCACAAGTCCTCTTGAAGCCTTAAGGTTTCCCACACCTCAATCTACATTTTTTATGTCCTAGTCTACCAATCTGCAATTCGAGAAAAAGGCATTGAAGATCACAACCGGACAGTTTACCCTCACGCCCACTTCGTTTCCTCCTACTCGTAACCATGTTGAAGTCTCCTCCCACTAACTAGAAGTAAGGATCCGCACCCCTCAATGCTGATAACTCATTCTAGAGTTCCACTTGATCTGCCAATCTTCCAGGTGCACAAACGTAAACTATCCTCGCATGTACTCCCAGTTTCAACCATTTTCCTTTCACATAGATATAGCTTAATTTTGAACTTGAAGACTCAACACTAAAGATTGTTTTGTCCCAAACTACAGCGATACCCCCAAACCTCCCGACTAGAGAGGATTCCACAAAATTGAAAATGTCATCATACCAGAATTTTTAATTGCTTTCCCTTCTAGGCAGATCCTTTTTATTTCTTGCAGTAGTAACATCTCTACCTCTTGGCTTCTCACTAATTTACGGAATGCTGAAATTTTTGCATCAACCCCCAAGCCTCTCACGTTCCACGTGAGAATCTTCATCATCTTGGGGTTTCACCTGATACTCCTACCTCTTCTCGATCGACAGCGGATCGTTCCTCTTCTCCCAATTTAACCAGTTCCTTTAAGCCCTAACCCCAATTAACTAATAGCAAACATTAACACTCCAACAAACCCATCTATAATTTTATCTAATTACAATTAATTCACAATTCTGCAGATTTACAAGATATCCCAAGCTAGTTATACCTATTTCCCTATCATTCTAATTCCCTCGTAAGAATATGGTACTTAAGAAAAATTAAATACATAGACAAACTTCAAATTTTTTAATATATATCTGATCAAAATCATATCATATCGAGTATATTATATTTATATGCGAGACTCTCACACCCCAAATCCTTGTAATACAAGATTATAGATGCATATTCTACACTTGCAATTCAGTAGCAATTCCATCATAAAACAGCCTAGAAAGCTCATCATCAGTGCCTGCTAATTCTTTGTTCTTGTGTTCATCGTCTTCATCTGTACTACCACTTTCAGCTTCAGCCATGTTTGCAATATTCTTTTCAACCAGTTCTCTAAACAAGGAAGATCGAAGGAGCAAACCCAGCGCAGTAGTTGATGAACACTTGTTGTTTGAGTTCATTACATGGATTCTGCTGCTTTCAAGAAATTCTTTATTTGGTGAAGAGTTCAAGTAATCTGCAGCAAATAAGTGGTTGAAGGAGGGCTTATATTCTACCCTTGGGGTACTGCATTGGCTTGGCAGCATTACTGGCTCAGGTTCTGCCGCTATTGGCAGTGATTCATTAGGCTTTAACCATCTGATGTAGTTACTTAAATCAAAGTTGGTCACTGCATTCATCCCTCTATATTCAATTGCTGCGATGTCGTTAGCTCTAGCAGCCTCTTCTTGGGTGCCTGCAAACGACGGAAATTCGTTTAATTATTTCGATTCGAGTATGAGTGTCGCATAAGAATATGTCCGATATGAGACATGGATATGAAGCTTACTGTAAGTGCCAAGGTAGAAATATTTGTTTCCAAAGACTCTCCCTATTCTTGCTTCCCATCTTCCATTGTTGTGGTGCCTGCATGTTGTTATTCAAAGAAATCTTCAGTTGGCATTGAAAATAAAACCTAAAAAAGCAGACATTGATGACCAGATTGAGAAGAAAAGTACCTTGCTACTCCCCTGTACTTGGATACACCTCTTGAAAATCCACTGCTCTTTCTGTAACAGTTGATTTCATTCAGTAAAATTAAAGTGAATAAAATAACTAATTTGTGGTTGATGGATAAAGTCTTACTCTCACCTTCTTAAAGAGGCCAAGTACTCCTCTTTTGTGAGGGTTTGCATTATTTCAATCTCCTTTTCATAACCTGATATCTGGAGACATCATTAAGTGAACTAGATTAGTTGTTTATTTACTAATTTTATTTAATATGAAGTAAATGTTGTTAAGAATGAGATATATAAACTATACATACAGGAAAATTGGTGAAAGTGGAAGTCCCCCAATACTTAAGTGCAGCTAAATCATAAGCTCTTGCAGCTGCTTCTTCATCATCTTAAGCTCCTGAAAAGAAAAGCAAGAGAATGTTTTATTTTTTATTTAGTAAAACAATATGATATTTGAAACTTGAAGTAGCAGTCTAGTGATATGTACTCACCAAGATAAACTACATGGATCGATCCCAAAGTGCCGATTCCACCACAGAAATGAAAGGAAGAACATGTAAGTAGCCTCAATTCATAATAATGATACAACGGAGATATAGAAACCACAGTTTAATTACCTTGTTTGCCTTTCTTCTTCTGTGTAACATTCCAAGAGAGCTTATCCCACAAATGGGCTTCATATCGACTGGTCCATCGATGCCTGCTGACACCACGGAACCTTGAACTTCTTTTCACAGTGGCGGCACTAGCAGCTGCATTGCCTTGATCATATTGTCGCCGATGACTGTCTTGATTGTCGATATCGATCAATGCTACTGGATCTCTTCGCCTTCTTTTGACACACCTTACGGCTTCGACTTGGACATTCTCACTGTTGATAGAATACCTTCGGCGTCGGCCTTGCCCTAGGTATTGTTCATCGTTAACCATCATCAGTTCCATATCGATCTCTCTTAACCTTGATTGTTTGAAATTTTCTTCTTCTTCTTCTCTTTTTCTTTCTAGGGAATCAGTAGGAAGTGTTCATAAATAAACAATGTGCTTACCAATTTTGGAGTTATTATATTTTGTCATAGAGTTGTATAGCTGTATATTATTTTGTGGTTTAAAGCAAGTGTGTCGATTATCTCTATGGGCAATTAATAAGAAAATTTTACAAAATTTGAGTTGGTTCATATTCTGTTTGCTAACCTTTACACAAGTGTATTAAAATGGTTTAATCATTTCACATTTGCTTCACGAAGTCGGTATGGTCATTAGAGGATGGCTATCATATTTAAATTATTGTATATATGAAAATGACTGAATCGAAAAAAAGGTCAAGAGAATGGGGAAAAAAGTTTATTGAAAATAATTGAAATATGATAATCATATTAGAAAATGTTAAAGGAAAGAAGTGACAGTAGATTTGTTTCTCAGGAACTAAGTTTTAGTTTTAGAATTATTGTTAATGATAGAACATAAATGATCACATTTTATAAATTAAAAGATATTAATTTTTTATTTAGCTAATGTGATTAAAAAGTAGTATATATTTTAGATAATCTCAAGTCTTAATTGTTTAACAATAAACACTCAATCACCCTTACTATAGTTATTCATGCTCAAACTTAAAACCTCTAAGAATAACAATTAGTTTTTTAATCATTGAGACAATTTAATTTGTGCAAAGATATTAAAATTTTAAATCAATAGCATTATACCTTTTATATGTTGTAATAATAAATACTAATGAAATTAAAATCTATTTGATAAAATTATATAACATTTTAAATAATTTACGATGATTATTATGTAATATTTATTTAAAATATGTTTAATTATTAATAACATATCTTATATACGTAACAACTCCAACTTAAAATTAAAAAAATATATTTTTATTATTAAAATCATTCGATGATTTTAATTACATAAATTTTAAGGCTACAATATTTTATAGGTTATAGGTTGAGTGTGGGTGTCACACTCTTACCAAACATATATCCCCGTTCTCATTAATGAGTACGGCCGGTGGGTAGCCTCTACGGATCGAGTTTAGATCGGTTTTCGATAAATTTGATTCAATTCAAAGATTATATATTTTTATTTGATCAAATCCAAAATCATATATTTTTTATCTGAATTGATCATGATTCGATTTTTTGAGATAAATTTTAAACACAACTCAAAATAATATATTTATTAAAAATATTTTTATTCATAAAATTGAGATTTAATTGAAAAAAATTAATATATAGAGGGCATTAGAGTAATCATCCCTAAATATAAAAAATAAAAATTCAGGTCGGATATTTTTCACCATAAATTCAGACCCAACCCTAATATAACTTCTAATAACATCTAATCCGACTCAATTTGAACTCAAATATTTTTTAAAAAAATCTGATTCGATCCGATTGGGTCGGGTCGAAACCTATCTAGTTAGGCTCAGGTGTGGGCAGGATGGGAGTTTGTTCCCCTGCGAAGATCTAATTGACTGAGTTTCCTATGAAATCAACCATCACAATATTCTTCTACACAAATGTAAATTGCATTATTTAATTTAATGCTCTAGAGTAAAACAATAAATTCCTTTCGGATTCCATTTTCAGTAAAAGAAAAAAATTAAATAAAAAGCATACATACTTATTTGTTTTAGCTACTTAGTTCTGGGGCAGCCCACTGTTTTTGACTTTAAAATGTATGAAATTTTATTAATAACATGCCATAGACTCATGGTTAATTTTTCTTTCCCTGTCTTAAATTCTTTGAAATTATCCTATAAAATATTATTGTTTAAGATACCACAACTTGAAATTTACATGAGAACAGGAGAGTATAGAGTTGATCCCTAAGCCTATATAAATATTGTCTTATATTTGTACTGTATACATTATTTAATCCATTTTGCTTGTTCATAGTAATGAAATATCATAATCACTCTCTTTCTTCTATCTGTAATACGTTTAATGAATGACCATTAATAGGTTGAAGGTTTATATGATTTAATTTGTAGTGTATGTTGCAACCCCTCAGACCGATGCGTATAGCCGGTCTGATCTGGAGTGTCACATTAGGGCCACCGGAGCGACTCACTGTAAAAATAGCGAAAAATTTAAAACTTTTATTAAAGCATGTACTTATAAAATCATTTATCAGTATGCATAAATAAAACAGATTTTCATACTCGTATTTAAAACAAAATATAATTACATGCTCCCTAATCACATGTAGCGTACTCTGCAAGCAACCCTGGAAGAACTCCCTTACTGATGTCGATAGATATACTAGTACGATTCTTTTAACTTGCAAAGGTGAGTAAAAGAGTGAGCTTTGAAAAGCTCAGTAATACAAAACTACCAGATGATGCTGATGAACGTGCATATACAAATAAATATATATTTTTCTTATCGGTTTAGACATCTGCAAATCTTTATGTTGAGCAGAAACCTACTAGTATTTCAGATGGTAACGGACAATGAGCTTTCAGTTCAAAGAAATATTTCAGATGACTGAGTTCAGGAGATCAGAATAGGTTATCTAGTATGTTCCCGTAAAACCAGTAAAAAGATCTAGATCTTTTAAAACATATATAAATATATACCCCATCCCATCACAACAAAATGTGTAGGTTCCCCAGAACCATACACCTAACCCACACAACTTATAAGGCTCTGAGCACAAAGTCGATGAACCTGCAAAAATACTTCCTTCAACAATACCCCCCATTTAAAACATTTTTCCGTCAGTAAACGGAGATATCAAAAATCAAAATAGAATTCAGAACATATATCAGAACATAATCCAGATCATAAATCAGAACATAATTCAGGTCATGTATCAGAACATAATTCAAGTCGGAAATCAGATAAAATATTTATATAATAAGGGAACACACCAGAGTTTACAGATATTATTCAGAGGTACTGGATAATCTTATCAAGCCGAGAAACACATATCTTCAGTATGTCGATATAATATCAGAATTCCGAATCACTATTGGAAGAGTTTAATAATTAACGGATTCATCAGTTATTCAGAATATGACTTGAGCTGATAAAGAAGAAATGAAGGTTCAGGATATTTACAGTCTATGTCGATTGATTTCATTATCAAACAACTTCAAATGAGTATCTCCCAGAATTAATGCTTGTCGACTAGTCAATTCATTGTCCTTACAGGGTATTTACACTTTAATACCACAAATTCTACTCCATATATCATCTCCGGAATCATCGTTGAATAAATTTTCCAATGTCTTTATTTCATGTTCAAGCTTTCACTATATCATGAAATGCTGACGTGCTTGATTTGTAGTTCATGATCCATAAGAGCATTACATCATGTATGCTCATTAACGTTTCAAGACTCATCCAAATCACTTATTTAATCCTTAGTCCTTGAGGTTACTTGATTCATTTAGCAATCAAGTCCATTACAGTTACTTCGGGTTTTTCAGGGTAATCCAGACGTTTTTGAATATCATATACATATTGTACTTCCGTTCAATTTAATTCTATCTTCGTGGTTGATTTGTCTAACGAATATCCATTTCTTATTACCGAATGCGACCTAGAGTTGAGCTGAGCTGAGTACTTTCAAAATTATCATCGAACCACACTTGAGAAGACAAACACGCATTCAAGTAACATCTATGTCGTTTAGGTACTGACATATAACACTAGCATCGATTGATCGGTTTAATATGTGATCCATAACTTTTAAGAGCAATGCCACATCCATGTTTATTTGGATTCCTTAATTAATCCAACACTTCTACTAATTTAGGTCATAAGGGTATTTTGGTCATTCTGGTACTCAGTTTCATTTCATTATTTTCAGAGCTCGAGGATATCCAATCATTCATGAGCTTGGTGATATTCTTGAGTCATTTTCATTACAGGGGTATTCTGATCATTTTACCGATTCGGTGTATTTCAATCATTTCGTTCCATTCTGTCTTATTATTTAATTCCAACTTATCATTTATTCAAGACCTTTCAAACAATTCTGACAAAAGAGCACCCTCGATAATTTATTCTTAACTCGTAGATTTTCAGGTCAATTGTCTTCTCAGAAGTTTCCAACAGATTATCAGTAATTTTCTATACAAAGACATGATCTTAACAATTAAATCCGTAATTCATTGAGTTAAGTACAAATCCTCAAAGTACTTTCTTATTCAAGGTCAACTCGGGCTATTTTTACCTTTCAAGGGCCTTTTCGTAATTTCATAACAAGATAATTTCAGTATTAACTCTTAATGAGCATACTTATGATTTAGAGATCCTATGGTTAGTTGTTTCCTTGATCATTCTCTGATCTTGAAATGATTCCTTAACAGACTTCTAGTATCTTGCATAAACCCTCTTGGGGTTAAAAACCGGTTATCCATAATTTCCAAGTAAAACTAGCATTTCTTATGCATATCAATATTTTTATCAGATCAATATGTCTGTAAAAACTTCTTATTCAACTTCCATATTCAAATCTTGTCTTTTTTATAACATAAGGTTATTTTCATAATTTTACCCTATCGGAGTGTTCTAATTTCTCATCCAAGTACCTTAACATTTAACCTTTGATGAAATAAATTATAAGTTACAGATCCAGGTTGATTTCTTTATCACTAAGCACATAACTTGTAATTTAATTCTAACAATCCCTCAATTTCTTATAAAAGTCATCTGAACCATAATCAATTACTGAACCTTTTTACCGTATTCAGATCGAGTGTAGAAATTAATTAACTACACAAATGAGACTAACATTATCTTAATCATGCATTTACCAATATTCACAAGTTCCATAAAGCATAAAGCATAAAGAGGTAGTAAAGTATTACCTCGATTTTTGTGCCATATTGATCGACCATAAAAATTCCATTCGAACGCCCTCGATCTTTAATTCAACTTCCAATAATTCCTCAGATACATATCAACATAAATTATATAAAAACGGAGCTTAATTGCGATAAACGGATCGAATCGGGTGATTAATCAGTGAAAACCAACTTATCGGGTTCGAATTTGATGAAACGGACCCCAAAAAAGGATTCAGGATATCGAAAAACGTCAGAATAGGTTTACCCGGTCAAAGTCAAAGGTCTTTTAACGCCCGATCAATACCGGTCAAAATTTTGGTCAACAGTGGTCAACGTCGGTCAACGATCAACGCACGTCAACTGTCAACAGTCGACCGTTTTACACAAATATCACCCTAACATAAATTAATTATAAAATTAGCCACCTTCTAAAAATATTTACAAAACTAACACTCGCATTTTTACACAAATAGCAACTAAACAGAAATTAATTACAAAATTAACACCCAAACGATGCCCACTCTCGGGGGTGGCGCGTGCGGCGCGTGAACAGTAACACGATATCGGAAAATTCCTGGAAAAATTCCTAAAAATTATTTTAAGCGATTTTGAGGCACTTACAAAGCTCGGTTCACAATTTTTAACGGCGGAGAGCTCGATTCTGAAATGTCAGAAACTTTGACGGTCTCACTCCTCCACGCGTCGGCGACGACGGAGAAACGGAGGACACCGATGGACTTGGAACGATGCAAGGAACACGATGGTGTGGGAGATGTCGAAAACGGATGGTCGGATCGTCTTGAATCGACGAAAAACCTACTGAAATCGAGTTATAACTGACGATACTTCCAACTGAAATTAACGAAAAATGACATCTATTCACGACGAGAGGATTGAGGGGTTTTGTTCGTTGGTTGACAACGAACACGATGGTGGTTTTGGTTTGTCGATCGGAGGTCGAACGACGAGTAAATCGTAGTTGAAATGAGGGTTGTTGGAGAAGGAAAACTGGGAAAACATTCTGCAAGAACTACGCACGAGGGAGAGTTTATAATTCATCCCATAAAAAATGGGTAAACCATGAGTTTAGTCACTGAACTTCCTGCACTTCTTAAAATGGTCTGCCAACTTTAAAATTTTTCAATTTAATCCTCAATTTCCTCCCAAAATACCAATTAAATCCACCACTTTATAATTCTTTAAATTTAGCCCCTAAATTGGGGTGTGACAATTCTCCCCTCCTTAAAATAATTTCGTCCTCAAAGTTCATTCATGTCACAGAATTGCATAAATGAAACTTCCATCAGTTCTTTCATATCTTCAAGTAACTTTTACAAAAATACGAGTTCTTTACTAATCCTTAACCAGCTGAGGATACGTTCTTATCAGAACTTTTCCTCTTTTCAAATAAATAATCAAAACAACTTTATCCTTGTGAAATCAATTCACCTTGGTTACGAGAATATACTCATAAAGCAGTAATATATCCCAATTTTATTTTCGGAGTCAGGTCAAAATTTATCGAATTAGTAACTCTCACATTACTCGCAGGGTACTTTACAGAATTTAGACAGACATTACTGGTATTCCTTTATGCAATGGTAGAGCCTTAACGGATAAAAACTTAGATTTGCTCGTTACAGATAGGGACTCAACCTTGGAGTTCCGACTCAGAGAAGTACGATTGTAGTCTAGGGGAATATACTGATCAGACATCTTTTGACTTTTGACTGGTCGGTCTATCTTGAAAAAATTGACTCAACCATAGCTCTATACCACTAAATGTAACCTCTCAGACCGATGCGGATAGCCCGATCTAATCTGGAGTGTCACATTAGGGCCACCGGAGTGACCCGTTGTAAAAATAGAGAAAAATTTAAAACTTTTATTAAAACATGTACTTATAAAATCATTTATCAGTATGCATATATAAAAAAAGATTTTCAGACTCGTATTTAAAACAAAATACAATTACATGCCCCCTAATCACATGTAGCGTACTCTGCAAGCAACCCCAGAAGAACTCCCTTACTGATGTCGATAGATATACTGATATGACTCTTTTAACCTGCAAAGGTGAGTAATAGTGAGCTTCAAAAGCTCAGTAATACAGAACTACCAGATGCTGATGAACGTGCAGATACAAATAAATATATATTTTTCTTATCGGTTCAGACATCTACAAATATTTATGTTGAGCAGAAATCCTACTGGTATTTCAGATGGTAACGGACAATGAGCTTTTAGTTCAAAGAAATATTTCAGATGACTGAGTTCAGGAGATCAGAATAGGTTATCTAGTGAGTTCCCGTAAAACCAGTAAAAATATAGATCTTTTAAAACATATATATATATATATATATATATACCCCTATCCCATTACAACAGAATGTGTAGGTTCCCCAGAACCATACACCCAACCCACACAACTTGTAAGGCCCTGAGCACAAAGCCAAGGAACCTGCAAAAACTTCCTTTAACAATACCCCCCATTTAAAACATTTTTCTGTCAGTAAACAGAGATATAAATCAAAACATAATTCAGAACAGATATCATAACATAATCCAAATAAAAAATCAGAACATATTCAGGTCATGTATCAGAACATAATTCAAGTCGAAATCAGATAAAATTTATATGATTAGGGAACACACCAGAGTTTACATATTATTCAGAGTACTGGATAATCTTATCAAGCCAAGAAACACATCTTCAGTATGTCAATATAATATCAGAATTCCGAATTACTATTGGAAGAGTTCAATAACTGACAGATTCATCAGTTATTAGAATATGACTTGAGTTGATAAAGAAGAAATAAGGTTCATGATATTTACAGTCTATGTCGATTGATTTCATTATCAAACTTCAAATGAGTATCTCCCAGAATTAATGCTTGTCGACTGGTCAATTCATTGTCCTTACAGGGTATTTACACTTTAATACCATAAATTCTAGTCCATATATCATCTTCGAAATCATTGCTCAATAAATCTTCCAATGTCTTTATTTCATGTTCACGCTTTCACTATATCATGAAATGCTGACGTGCTTGATTTGTAGTTCATGATCCATAAGAACATTACATCATATATGATCATTAAGTTTCCAAACTCATCCAAATCATTTACTTAATCCTTAGTCCTTGAGGTTACTTTATTCATTTAGCAGTCAAGTCCATTACAGTTACTTTGGGTTTTTCAGGGTAATCCAAACGTTTGAATATCATATACATATTGTACTTCGTTCAATTTAATTTGGTCTTCGTGGTTGATTTGTCTAACGAATATCTATTTCTTATTACCGAATACGACGTAGAGTTGAGCTGAGTTGAGTACTTTCAAAATTATCATCTAATCATACTTGAGAAGACAAACACGCATTCAAGTAACATATATGTCGTTCAGGTAGTGACATATAATACTAGCATCGATTGCTCGGTTTAATATGTGATCCATAACTTTTAAGAGTAATACCACATCCATGTTTATTTGGATTCCTTAATTAATCCAACTTCTACTAATTTAGGTCATAAGGGTATTTTAGTCATTCTGGTACTCAGTTTTATTCTTCTTTCAGAGCTCGAGGATATCCAATCATTCTTAGTTTGATATTCTTGATTCATTTTCATTATAGGGGTATTCTGGTCATTTTACAGATCTGGTGTATTTCAATTATTTCCTTCCATTATGTCTTATTATTTAATTCCAACTTATCATTAGTCCAGACCTTTCAAACAATTCTGACAAAAGAGCACCCTCATAATTTATTCTTAACTCGGAGATTTTCAGTCAATTGTCTTCTCAGAAATTACCAACAGTTATCAGAAATTTTTTGTACAAAGACATGATCTTAACAATTAAATCTGTAATTCATTGAGTTAAGTACAATCCTCAAAGTACTTTCTCATTCAGGGTCAACTCGGGCTATTTTTATCTTTTAAAGGCATTTTCATAATTTCTTAACCAGATAATTTTGACAGTAACTTTAATGAGCATACTTATGATTTAGAGATCCTATGGTTAGTTGTTTCCTTGAACATTCTCTGATCTTGAAATGATTCCTTAACAGACTTCTAGTATCTTGCATAAACCCTCTTGGGTTAAAACCAATTATCCATAATTTCCAAGTAAAACTAACATTTTCTTAATCATGCATTTACCAATATTCACATGTTCCATAAAGCATAAAGAGGTAGTAAAGTATTACCTCATTTTTTGTGCATACTGATCGACCATAAAAATTCCATTCGAACAAAATTCTAAAAATGAACATCCCCGATAAATTTCTTCATGTATGTACTCATAACTCGATATTTTTGGGTCAAGGGCTTTCTCAGATTTTACAAATGGAATATCATGAATTTTTCTATACAAAGACAAGATCTTAACAATTAAATTCCTAATTATCGAGTTAAGTAAAATCCTCAAAGTACTTTCTCATTCCGGTCAACTCAGACTATTTTACCTCTTAAGGGCATTTTCATAATTTCTAACCAGATAATTTCTCTGATCTTGAAATGATTCCTTAACAGACTTCTAGTATCTTGCATAAACCCTCTTGGGGTTAAAAACCGGTTATCCAATTTCCTAAGCAAAACTTATATTTCTATGCACATCAGTAGTTTCATCAGATCAATATGTCTTTACAACTTCTTATCCAACTTCCTTGGTCAATTCTTGTCTTTTACAATATAAGGGTATTTTCATAATTTTACCCTACCAAGTATTCTCATAATTTCTCATCCAAGTACCTTTACGTTTAACCTTTGATGAAATAAATGATAAGTTTGAATTCAATAATAATCGGACGGAAGAAAATGATTGTAATACACTGGATCTGTAATGACCAGAATATCCCTGTAATGGAAATGATTAAAGAATATCACCAAGCCCAGGAATGAATGGACATCCTCAAGCTTTGAAATGAATGGAAAAATTTTGAGCATCAAAATGACCAAAATTATCATCAATACAAACTTGAGGAGATGAACACACATTCAAGTGATATTTATGTCATTCAGGTACTGACATGTCATTAAGGTTAATCGGCTCACTTAAGTTGTGTTCCATAACTTTTAAGGGTATTACAACACCCATATTTACTTAGATTCCTTAATTAATCCAAAACATCTACTTAGTCTATGTAGGTAAGAGAAATTTTATTTTTTATTTTTGAGCAATTTCCTTTGGTTTTTGGATCGTCGTGAAATAGAAATTAATCTAGCAAAACACTATCATTTGGTACCAATATTGCATGCTAATCTTGTTTTTGTTGAAATCCCAAATTTTAGGGTTTATGTTCATATTAGGGTTTTATGGGATTGGTGAAGGATTTTGATTTTTTGAGGTTGTAGAATCATATACAAGCATGATTGATGATTAAAATCACTTATACATGGCTATAAAAGCTCATGTCGAATTCGGCCAAACCTTAGCTTTAGGGGAAAGATGTATTTTATGAAATTGATTTAGGTTTGATTGTAGAGGTCTTAAATATTGAATAGAGGTTGATTTCATGCTTGAATCAAGCGAAAATATGAGATTTACACCCCTAAAGCATTCGACCTTAAGGAAATTAGTTGGGAAAATTGTAGAAAAAACCCATGGGTTATAAATGAATTTGGAAGGTTCTACAAGCCTTTGACAAAATTTTAGGCCAATGTGTAATTTTTCATAAGTTGAGAACTTATAATTTTGAAAAGTTGTGGGTTGAATGTGTAATTACTCAATAATTGATGTAAATTACTGATATCATTGTTTGAGGGTTGAATTGAAGTTAGAATGTGAAGTTAGCCATTTTGGAATTTTGGCAAATTAAGTACAAATGACAAATTGGAAAAGTTAATCACTTAAGTGGTAATATGGCATTGTTGAGGTTTGGGCTGGAATTAAATGTTGTGAATTTATTGGTCTTATTTGGGCTTTAATTGAAGAATTTATGATAAAGGCTCGTTAAATAAAAAGGAAAAGTTAAGATGAAAATTAAAAGATTCGAAAATATTACTTTGAGTATTATTTTTTGTAAAAATGTTAGTAAGGATACTAACATTGTATTTTGTCTTTGTATATGTGATTATGGATGCTTGTGTAGATAGTGATCAAATTCGTTATACAAGCAAACCAAAGACAAGGAAAAATTTCAAGAATAGTTGGACTTCACAGTAAGGCATAATAGACATATCAGGTGAGTGCATTTATATGTACTTATATGATATGATGACGACTTGATGAGTAAACCTCGAAGGTTTTTAAAATGCATGTTTTTCTGTATTTTGAAATATTTTCATAAAGTTTATGAAAATGATTTTTACGAATGATTTTAGGGTATGAATTTCCCTAAAACGAATGGATGTGTTTCATACAAATTATTATTTATTGGTGGTTTAAAATAAATGCTTAACTTACGATTTGGATTTTAAAGTCTATTGTAAGTACATAGAGAGTCATAGGTGCAATAATAATACCATAAATAAGGTGGTATTGTAGTAGTACTTTGTGTACTGCACTATGTATATAATTGGCTTACTTGGTGTATGGATATCTATCATTTCTTTTAGAAAATGCATTATTGCATTTTCATAAGAGTACTTTGTGTACTACGGCACCATGTTTGTAAGGATGGTAATCGTATGGGATTACTATTCCGAAAAGGGGCTAGAATTATGTTGTTGTGTACTTGTATTCTCATTTGTCATACATTGGGATGTGAATGGATATTTTGGAATATACTGATTTTTAAGTATGTTAGGCTACGAAATTGTTTTGCAGGTTATTTGATGGAAAATTGCCTATTAAGTCAGTTTATGCGTTAATATATTTTACTATTAAACTCGATTTTGATCTTTTATGAAATACTCATGTTTAACATGCTTCATTTATATTATGTATCACTAAGTGAATACTTAGCGTGTGATAATTTTTACGCGTAGGTAATAGTGTACTGTTCGAGTGAGGAGTGTACTGACATCATAATCAAGGTTGCATCATCAGCAACTGTAACATCTTTAGGGTGTGTTTGGTTCACGAATGTAAGATTACCATGGGAAAAAGATTACCAGAATAGGATTACTGGAATGTTGTATTTTGTGTTTGGTAGGTTTAGCAGGAATGTAAGATTACCATGTTGGTTAAAGAAATAAAAGATTATTGGAATGTATATTTGACCAAATTGTCCTACTATATTTGTTTTTCTTAACAGTTGGAAATATTTATATATTTTCTTTAAAAATTTAAATTCATAAAATTTATATATTTTTATTATAAATTAAAATATAAAAAGGTTTAATGAAAGGGTAATTTTTATTTTAACTGAACTTCATATAAATTTTAATTATAGATTTTTTTGTAATCTAAAATAGTTTAAGGATAAATTTGTAATTTAACATTCATAGAATTTATATTATTCAATGACAATAAGGATATTTTTGAAAGAAAAAAAAATTAAGGGCATTTTAGTCTAAACGCCGGTAATCCAACAATACCTAAAGAAAGGGAGGTAATGACAACCCGGTAATATACCCCAAAAAATCCACTATTGGTAATGTAAGATTACCGGGAATGACATTCCCGACCACCAAACGGGGAATGTGGATTCCATCCCATGGGAATTTCACATTCCCCCAACCAAACCACCCTTAGATGTTTACTTTTGATATTACTAGTTGGCATGTATTATATATGATTCTGATATGTTTTAACAATGTGTTGTAGTATTATATCATATTCAAAATAAACTACTTTTGATAGATTTTAAACTTATTATATATATATATAAGAACATTTTATACACTATATTATTAAACCATTTATTTAAAGAAACAAAAGTTTACTAGTTTTCAAGTACAAAAATGTTTTAAAGGCATGTGACATCTGTGACTCATATACGAAGATGTATAGGAAATGAGTGTTCATTTATTGGTATCAAAGCCAGTTTAGCTGATTCTCGGCCAAAAATGAGTGTATTTTATGTAAAATGTGTGTACATGCCACTAAGATGTCAAAGTTATTAATGGGTCAATGTGATATGAATATCGATTCTCACTAACTTAAGTTGTTATCATGTGTTTTATGTTAGAATCGATAACTAAGGATAAGATAAGAAAGTTATAATATTGAAGGAATGTCGAGATTGAAATCGACCAAAAAAAATCCGACATGAATTCAGTATCACGCCTTAAAGAGTTGGAGATGTAAGGGATTTTCCTCCATTATGTGGAAGAAATGCCCTAACATTTAATGAAGTTACTGCATTAAAGGAATCCATTAAAAAGTTTAAATTGATTACAAGAGAAGTTAAATCGGATGAGGATCAATAGGAGATTATTGAATTTGATGAATCTGACGTTTCTACAGGTAAGCTTAATAATTGAGGAATATTTAACTTAAGCATTAAATTGCTTAAGGAAATGTTGATTTGAGTTAGAGGAAATAAGTAGTGTAAGTTGTCTACTAAAGTTTAAAGAAAGTTGAGTTATTAGTGAATCAAATGATAATTATGTTATCACTCTAAAGGTTTTAAAATGAGTCTGAATGAGAGTATATGTTAAGTTTTATGGACTTGTTGAGTTACCTTGTGAAGGTAAATTTGTGGAATGGATTGTTTACCCCCTTCTATGATACAATGAATTATCGCTTAGATTGCGGTTGATTGTCAGAACTTGAAAGTTTCGAGTTCGTTATGGTAGGAAAAAGAGTAAATTTGTTTACTATTGTGATTTTAGCGTTAAATGCTACGAAGTTATTGCTAAAAAGTTGTCAAGTCTTCTTATTAAATGATGTGGACATTTAGACTTTCATAGTTAAGATGGAAAATGTTTAAATTGCTCGAGAATATTTTCAATGATCTGAAAAAGTTATACGATTACCTCAAGAATGAATAAGGAATTTTAAAATAGAGGTATTTTATTCGACTTGATCTAAAGTGATATGTGGTAAACCTTATGGGTCATGGTAAGTGTGAGTCAAACTGTAGTAAATGTCCGATAAAGATTCAAGGGGCTATATTCCCCGTGAATTTGATGGAATTATCATTTGACGAGTTTAAGGTTAATTGGACATGACTTGGTTGTCTCCACATTCAAGTTGGGTTGATAGTCGCAAGAAGCGATTATTTCAAAAGATGCGAAGGATTTGGAAATTATAGAGATTGGTGAAAGTAAAATCATCGCCCAATGTGATATTGACAATGATTGCGAAGAAAATGATGTCACAAGGATATATAGCTTTCTAGGTAATGTGATATATACTCAAGTATATGAAGTAGATTGTATGATATCCCACAACTTGGGAATTTCCAATGTCTTTCCATATGAATTATCGGTTTACCTCAAGACCAAGAGGTGGAATTCAAGATTGATGTTTATCCGGTACCAACCCGTTTCTATGGCTCCATATTGAATGGCCCCAACTGAGCTAAGAGAATTAAAGGCCCAATTACAAGAGCTGTTTGATCGAGGTTTCATCAGACCCAGTGTTTCACCTTGGGTAGCACCTGTGTTTTTGTGAAAAGAAAGATGGGTCTATAGGATTGTACAGATTATCGAGAGTTGAATAAAGTACAATAAGAACAAATATTCACTTTCGAGGATTGATGATCTGTTTGATCAATTGAAAGGTGCAAGGTGTTCTCTAAGATAATCTTCGGTCTGAACCACCAATTAAGGATTAAAGAGAGGATATTCCAAGACAGCTTTTCGGACCCAGTATGGACACTACGAGTTTGGCGATGCCATTTGGTTTGACTAATGCTCTTGCAGCATTTATGGATTTGATTAATTAGTGTTCTAACTTTATTTGAATCAAATTTTGGTGACTCTTTGAGAGAAAAAGTACACCAAGCTGTTGAGATATGAATTATGGTTGAATGAAGTTGTTTTCTGGCCGTGTTGTTCGGCATATGGCATAGGGTAACCCCAAGAAATTCATGCTATAGTGGATTGGAAATCCACAAAGAATGTCTCAAAGTTGGAGTTTCTTGGGACTTGCTGATTAATATCAAGGTTCGTGAAGAACTTTTCGAGATAGATTATCGCTAACCAAGCTTTTAAGAAAAATAGCCTTTTGTTTGGACAGAGAAGTGCCAAGAGAGTTATGAAAGAGGTGCAGTGCTTGTACAACCTGAGTCGGGTAAAGATTATGTGGTTTTTAGTGATGAATCTCATAACGACTTGAGATGTGTGCTTATGCAAGAAGGAAACGTTATGGCCTATGCCTCGAGACAATTAAAGGCCTATGAGAAGAATTAATCAACTCATGATCTCGAGGTTGCATCTTTCGTGTTTGCACTAAAGATTTGGCATCATTATTTATATAGTGAGCAATGCTACATTTCACGATCACAAAAGAATATAGTACTTGTTAACTTAAAAGGAGTTAAATTTGAGATAGAGAAGATGTGATCATTGACTATCATACATGAAAGGCTATTGTGGTGGTTGATGCACTTAGCGAAATTGTTTTACAACTTTGTGAGCTTTAGATGCACATTTATCTTTAAAGGAAGACGGTGCCTTGATTGCTGAGTTAAAGTTAAAGCTGATGCCTTTGGACCGGGTAAAGAGATGCAAGGAAAGATGAAAAGTGTTTGGTAAAAATTGCACAAGTAGGGAAAAAAGTGAGACTAAAGACTTTGAAGTTGGACTGATGGATATTTATATTATCGTGGAAGACTTTGCATTCCATTAATGAAGTACTAAGAAATATTCTCTCTGAAGAATAACATCCATTGACTATGCATCTAGATGGAAATAAGGTGTATCATGACATAGAGAGTTGATATAGGTGGCATGGTGAAAAGAGCTATCACGGAAATTATGGCATGTGTCTGATATGCCAATAGGTGAAATCTGAACATCAAGTGCCTTTCAGATTTCTTCAACCAATATCCATTCTTGAATGGAAAGTGGGACTAGTCACTATGGATTTTATTTCAAGGTTAACGTTACACCTAAAGGGAAAGACTCCATTTGGGTGATTGTTGATAGATTAACCAAGGAAGCTCACTTCGTTCTAGTACAGACAGGTTATTCGATAGATAAATATGTTGAGTTGTACATAAAATATAGTTTGAGTGCATGGAGTGTCTATCATAGTATTTGATAGATCCATGTTTACATTCTAGAATTCCTTGTATGAGGCCTTGGGTGTCGATTGATTTCAGTACGGCTTATTACTCGCGCATGGATGGTCAATCGGAGTGGACCATTCATATATTGGAAGATATGCTAAGGGCGCGTGTGACTGAATTCAAGGGATCATTAGAAAAGTATTTTCTTTAGAATAATTTGCTTATAACAACAGTTATCATTCAAGCATCAAGATGGCTCCATATAAAGCAATTTATGGGAGAAAGTGTTGAGCACTATTAAATTGGTTCGAGCTAAAAGATTGAGATCTAGTTGGCCCTGATTTGAAGAAATAAATGGAAGATAAGTGAAAATTATCCAAGATAATCTTAAGATAGCTTATGATCGACAAAAGTCTTATGCAGGCCTAAAGATAAAAGATTGAATATCAAGTGGGTGGTAAGGTATTTCTCAAGGTATCGCCTTGGAAGAAAGTATTGCGATTTGGATGCAAAGGAAAGTTGAGTCTGAGATTTATTGGAACTTTTGAGATTTTGAAAAGAATCAGACCAGTGGCTTGTCGGTTAGAATTGCCACCAGAAATGGACAAGATTCATATGTTTTTATGTGTCGACGCTCAGGAAGTATCAATCAATATGTCACATATTATCACCTCGAAGGAAATAAATATTTGATCAGATTTTACCTATTAAGAGGAACCGACTGAGATTTTGGCTTGAGAAGTCAAAGAACTATAGAACATTTGATTTCTTTGGTCAAAGTTCTTGACGAAATCATAAAGTCGAAGAATCTACCTTGGAAAGAGAAGACATGAAAAAAATAGTATCCGCACCTCTTCACATCATGTACGTACTAAAATTTGAGGACAAATTTTCTTGGGGGAGAGTTGTAATACTCCAAATTTTGGTTAGTGACCAAAATTAAGTTTTGAAAGTTAGTAGCTAAAATATAAAATTTAGAAAGTTAGGGACCTAAGTAGTAATTTTCCCAAAATTATTCCATAAATATTGTTTACTTTTTAGGGTGGGGTTTTATTGAAAGATTCTTGATGCGAAATTTACGTTGAAAACTAAAAATGTTAAAGTCAGGTAAGAAATCGATAAATCGAATCGAAATAAATTTTGAAAAATTGAAGGATGATAATTAGGCTTAAAAATATTTTTTTCACATGTTAAAATGATGGAAAATAATGGATCATTGTATTTGAATATTTATTTACATGTTTAATTTTGACTGTTGGATCAAAGTGGCAAGATTGCAATTTTTTGGAAAGTTGCTTGGTAAAATTGGAAACAGATAAAATATTTTTTTCATCTTTGACTGTGGAAAGATGATAAGGTTATGTGCTTGGTATAATTGTAATTTCAAGTTTCATTATGCAAAATGGATATTTCTCAATAAATGGATATTGTATTTATTCAAGCTTAATAAATGTTAAATTAAATACAATTACATGAAAATTTCAAGAAAATTAGGCCATTTTCCAGCTCCATTTCCTGCTCCCCTGACTTAGGTAAGAGAAATTTTATTTTTCATTTTTGAGCAATTTCCTTTGGTTGTTTGGATCGTTGTTGTGAAATAGAAAGTTGTTTAACGCGAAAAACGCTATCGTTTGGTACCAATATACATGATAATCTTGCTTGTGTTGAAAGATCCCAAATTTTAGGTTTGTGTTCACATTAGGGTAAAGGAATTGATGAATGATTTTTATGTTTCTGAGGTTGTAGAATCATATACAAGCATGATTAATGATTAAATCACTTGTACATGGCTATAAGCTCATGTTGAATTTGACCAAACCCTAACTTTAGGTAAAAGATGTTTTTGATGAAATTACTTTAGGGGTTCGATTGTAGAGGTCTTGAAATGTTGAATAGAGGTTAGTTTCATGCTTGAATCAATGAAAACCATGAGATCTACACCCCTAAAGCATTCGACCTTGAGGAAATAAGTTGGGAAAATTTGTAGAAAAATTCCCATGGGTTATAAATGATATTTGGAAGTTATATAAGCCTTAGAAAACATATTTGGGCAAATATTTAATTTTTCCAATAGTTGAGGAACTGAATTTGACCAAACCCTAACTTTAGGGTAAGATGTGTTTTGATGAAATTAATTTAGGGGTTTGATGTAGAGGTCTTGAAATGTTGAATAGAGGTTAGTTTCATGCTTGAATCAAATGAAAACCAGATCTACACCCCTAAAGCATTCGACCTTGAGGAAATAAGTTGGGAAAATTTGTAAAAAATTCCCATGGGTTATAAATGATATTTGGAAGGTTATATAAGCCTTAGAAAACATATTTGGGCAAATATTTAATTTTTCAATAGTTGAGGAACCTATTTGGTAATTTTGAAAAGTTATGGGATGAATGTAATTACTCAATATTGATATAAATTGCTGGAAATTACTATTTGAGGACAAAAAATTGAAGTTAGAATGTGAAAGTTAGCCATTTGGAAATTTGGCAAAGTTTAAGTACAAAATGACAAAATTGAAAATTGGAAAGTGACTTAAGTGGTAATATGGCATTGTTGAGGTATTGAGCTGGAAATTAAATGATGTGAATTTATTGGGCTTATTTGGGCTTCAATTGAAGAATTTATGACAAGGGCCAATTATAAATAAAAAGGAAAAGTTAAGATGAAAATTAAAAGAATTCGAAAATTATATTGCTTTTGAGTATTATTATTTTGTAAAAATGTTAGTAAGGATAGTAACATTGTATTTTGTCTTTGTATATGTGATTATGGATGGTTGTGTAGATAGTGATCAAATTCGTAATACAAACAAACCAAAAGACAAGGAAAAACTTCAAGAATAGTTGTATTTTGTCACTGAGGCATACCAGGTGAGTGCATTTATTATGTACTTATATGCAATGAGTCAACTTCAAGGTTTTATAAAAGCATGTTTTACCGTATTTTGAAATATTTTCATAAAGTTTATGAAAATGATTTTTACGAACGATTTTAGGGTATGAATTGCCCTAAAATGAATGGATGTGTTTCATACAAATTATTATTTATTGATGGTTTGAAATAAATGCTTAACTTATGATTTGGATTTTAAAGTCTATTGTATGTACATAGAGAGTTATAGGTGCAACAATAATACCATAAATAATGTGGTATTATACTAGTACTTTGCGTAGTGTAGCACTATGTATGTAATTATCATACTTGGTGTGAGATGGATATCTATCGATTTTTTTAGAAAATGCATTATTGCATTTTTGTAAGAGTACTTTGTGTACTTGGAGTAGTACTTTGTGTACTATGGCACTTTGTGTGCAAGGATGGTAATCGTACGAGATTACTATTCCGAAAAGGGGTTATAAGTCTGAAAGTACGACTTTGTTATCAAAATTTTCTTCATTGAACTTTTGTTTATCTCAAAAGATCTAAATATTGCAAACATGATCCAATTATTGGTATCTTTTTAGCTTTAAAAGTTGAAATGTCACCAACATAATTTAATCATGGGTAACTAGTTAGATAAGATTTTACAACAGTTCAGTTTAGTCAGAACAACAACAACCATTTAAAAAATTACAAAGTAACAACCAACAAGCATCAATATCATTTAGAACAAGTCCAGTCAGCATTCAGACGAATTTCAATCAACATTCAGACCCAGTCTAGTAAGCATTAAGACCAATCCATATATATATATATATATATATATATATATATATATATATATATATATATATATATATATATATATATATATATATATATATATTCATATATATTCTTCATTGAATTTTCTTTACGTGTGAGTATAATAGGAAAATAATTTTTTTATGTTAACTGATTTTTCAAAGTGTGAGGTACTAAAATTTGAGGCCATGTGGCATATCACACTCTACACTTACAAATGGACGGGCATATATATAAAATTATATAAGTATATGTGTGTGAGTGTTTTATTTATTTTTTTTGTAAGAAACAATTATAATATGATAAAATTTGATATTTGATATTTTCGTCTTATAATAAAGTATATTAGGGGCTTCATTTTAAAAAGAAGCACAAGGCCTCCATATCTTTTGGGATGAACATATATATTTATATAATGTACATTATACTTTTGCATCCATTATACTTATAATATATATATATATATATATAATTGTTTCAATTAGGGATGTAAAAAGCTAACCCGATTAGTAAAACAGACTAAAATCAACTTGAGTCAAAACTATTTGTGACCCGAGATGGTGGTGATCTGAAATCGATTCGAGTTTGAACTGGTGTTGACCTAAACCCGAGTTAGACCTAGAAATTGTATATATTTACATGAGTGGTGGGAGAATTGTTTTAAAAAAAATATTTGTTTAGGAAAAAAATGATTTTTCGGGAATTTATTGACGCGGGAATTGGGACAAATTTTTTGTGTTAATTTTTTGGGACTTTATAGACACGGGATGCAGGTGGTTTTAGTGGATAATATTTTGGTTTAATTAGACCTGATCTCCTTGAACAATCAGTATGTTTCTACTATTTAGTTTAGTTTTTTTTGT
The DNA here is from genome assembly GCF_006381635.1 of Hibiscus syriacus. Classification (NCBI taxonomy): domain Eukaryota; kingdom Viridiplantae; phylum Streptophyta; class Magnoliopsida; order Malvales; family Malvaceae; genus Hibiscus; species Hibiscus syriacus. Next base: position 1,548,186 of record NW_024063472.1, read on the forward strand.
TTTTTTTTCACTCATGATTAAATCACTTCTTGAAATTTTCAATTTAATGCAATTTAGCCTGTATACATTCTAATTACTTTTATTTTTCCCTTGTTTCTTTAATGTGCATAACTATTAAATATGAATTTTAATTTTATAATCTTTTATTTTAGTACCTCGTGTTTAATTATAAACTTGTATATGTATATATATACATACATTATAGTTATGAGTACATATATAAGTATGTATATATATAATATATATATATATATATATATAACCCCTAGACCCGACCTGGACGTTATGCCAAAATCAAGGCGATTACATATCTTATTTAGAATTTTCTTTTCATATTTAAAACAACGTTAAAATCCATATAACAGTATAATATGGAATTAGTCATAAGAAAGGTTCATACGATAAATATCTATATATACATATATCTAAAAATCGTATAAAACATATATATAGCAAAATACATGTAATACAAATATATCGAGACGGTAGCAAAAACACGTGGCACCAAAGTATAACAAAAAGGCATATAGAGATATACAGTGATAAAAAAATAGGAGTAACTAGTCCTCCTAATGCCAAGTTTGCTAGCCTACGGACTGCTACTATCTGTAAGGGTTAAAATTTACAGAATGCGCTAAAAAATCCACTGTGCTCCTTGAAGTGTATAAAACCATACATATAAAATACTTCAGTAAAAAAATAGTTCTTCAAACGTGTTTTAAAAATATGAACACTACCCCCATCCGATCACTGGAATGTGTAGGTTCCCCAGAACCATACACCCACATGTAAACCCGGTAAGGCCTTATACATATAGCATAAGGAACTTCAGTAAGGACTTACCCTGAGTACAAAGCAGAGGAGCCTGCGATAAAGACTTATCCCGAGCCCAAAGCAGAGGAACCTGCGGTAAGGTCTTACAAGTCATAGGCTAGGCCTAATATACTTCCTCCAATAATACCCCCAATGACAGTAATAAACATGTATGCATTTGAGTGAAAATGGTAGTTTAATCCATTAAAACATGAAAAGATTCCAGACTTAGAAATAAGAGACATAAATACATAAATATCATATCATATATGTACAGTAAATCAAATATCAGATAAATAACATTCAGGAAATCAGGTATCTTGTCTTAAAAATATTAAGTACTATTATAAATCTAAAACAATTCATATGAATAGTTTAAAAAGTAATGTAACACCATCAGGAAACACACATGTACCGGTCTGAGTAGTCTGATAAGAAAGCCTACTACTAAGTCTACCGATCACGATCAACGACAGCGCTAGATCCTAAGAATTGAAAAATCCATATCGGAATCCTAATATGAATAATAGTAACCCCTATTTAAACAATTTACAAATACCTATGCGTAACTCTCGAGGAACACGGATAATGCAGATCTGACAGAGGGAAAGCATCGGATCTAACCGACCATTGATCGAGTGAAACACGAGTACCTTCATAAAACTATATTCTTGAATAAATTCCATAAACAAATCCCAAATAAATAAGCAAAAATACTAAAAAAATACTAAGCATTTTTAGATTAACAGGCTCGATTCGGGGCTTTGGGGTCAGAATTTGGCAAAATAGATCATAAAATCGGACTTAGGATGTTGAAAAATGTCAAGATGGAGATTTTCAAAAAAAAATCAACAGTCGGTCAACGGTCAACGGTTGACTGGTTCAGTTCAGGTCCAGTCGGATCGGGTCAGACACGGGTCTGGTCGGGCAGGCGATTCGGATCGGGTCGACCCAATTTCAAGCAACATACTAGGCAGTAGAACTTCCCTACGCGCAGCGGCAGCACGTGCAGGGCCTCTTAGGCTCGAATTTTTTTTGAAAAAAACTCCTACATACATTTTAAGAGGTTTTGAGACACTTACCAAGCTAAGTCCATAACGGTGAATGACAGAGAGCTCGATTTTGAAATGTAAGAAACTTAATCTTCCTTACCCCTCACACGTCAGTGAAAACAGAGACAAAATAGACATCGATGGACTCGGGACGACACAAGGAACACAATGGTGCAAGAGGTGTAAAAAACGGAGCAACATTCGGTGATAAAATGTCGATCAAAGGTTTCCTTCTATAAAAGGAAAGGTTAAAAAGAGAGAAAAAGAGGGTTGAATCTTTCCAGAAATGGAAAGTTTTTTATTTTTGGGTTTTAACCCCACACTTATAAAAAATGGTGTAATCACACTATAGGTCCTCCCATTTTAGTACTTTCTGAATTTGGATCCGAATTTAATAAAATTTTGCTTTGGCCCCTGAATTTAGTTAAAATTTCAAATTAATCTTCAAAAAAAATCTACGAAAATATTAGGCCCTAATTTGGGGTGTGACAACTCTCCCCTTAAAATAAATTTCATCCTCGAAATTTACCTAATAGAAATAGATGCAAAAACTGAGTCTCCAATGACCTAACTCTATGGACTAACCTACGGGACTTTGAACTGTCATTGAACTATCAGTATTCACCAACGGAATATTAAGAACCCTAGAAATATAATGTGACACATACTAATGGGAAGAACCATTATCAAACACGCCAGAGTAGGGAACTAAAAGAATAGTAATAGTACCTGTAATCACATCAGGCTCATCGCGGTCCTACCGACATCTAGCAGTATAAACCAACCCAGGTTTTCTGGCCTTAAATATGGCTGGACACCTACTCTGAGAAGCTTGACTTCTACTAGCCAATCCTAATGCTCTCTCCTGGCTATGGTTATCTACTGGAGTCTGAAATGTACTTTGGGTACGAACGAGAATAAGAGCTTGTGTCTGAACTGTAAGAGTTGGATTTGGACAATCCCTCAAGAGATGTCGGCAAAGACTACAACCCTGAAGAACCACCCTAACTAGAAGACATCACATCTGGCGATCTTGACATCTCAGGCTTGGAACTCACACCGCCTCTATAAGGAGACTCACCCTTGCCTTTCTTTCTAGGGCGTATAGAAGAGTCAACAGAACCAGAAGGCCTCCTGAATTGGTCTCAGTCTCTCTGGCGCTCCATACCCACACTCTATCTCCTCAGCAGTCTTGGCTATTTCAACAAAGGCATCAAAATTTCCCTCCCGGTGGGTAGCAGCTTGACTCATGATCTTATACTTGAGTTCTTTCTCGAGCCTCAAGCACCGATTCGATTCAGTGTCAACAAGTCCAGTAGTAAAGCTACTCAACCTGATAAACTCAATCTCATAATCAATAATAAACATATCAGCCTACTCTAAATTCTGAAACTCCTGGTGTCGCTCCTACAAGTATCTCTCTCTGATGTAGCGATTCCGAAAACATGCCTTGAAAATATCCCAAGTCAACTGATTTCCCTGAATACTACCAGAAATCAATTGTCACCATCTAAATCTCTCTTACTTTAGCATAGCTAGGGCTCCATTTAACTTTTTCTCAGGTCTCAGGTCTTAGGTCTCAAGTCCATCTCATCCATAATCCTCTCAGTACCCTCCAACCAATACCAGAGTCAGTCGAAAGTCCACCAGTAATGCCTTCGAACGGAACTACTCCAGCAGCTACCAAAGACTTTGAAATCTCGACCGCAGACATATTACCAAGGACTCTAGTAGCTCTCCTGAACATACGAAAGATAACTCTATTAATGGCATCCTCATCCATATTAGTTCTCTCATCCTCAGTGATGGGAGGGTTTCTCGCAGGTGTAACAGGATCATCTCTGGGAATAGTGGATCTACGTGCAGAACAAGAGGATCTCACGATGACATAGGATCTTCTATAGTAACAGAAGTCGAGCTCTCACCCTTGACCACGGCCACAGCCTAGCCTACAACCTCTAGAAGAATTTATCGTATAAATATACAAGGCTCTACACAAAATTTAAACCTAAGTTAGACTAGCATCAGAAATTTCAAATATATTAAAAACTCATAAAATAAGGTGACACGATTTTTGAAAACATCGAAAGATCTTGAAAATCCAGAATTTAAGACTTATCCACAGTCTGAGTGTTTAAAATCGAAGCTCTTATACCACCAAGTGTAACCCCTTAGACTCGATCTAAACATTATGCCCAAATGTAGGTGGTTACATATTTTATTTAGAAATTTCTTTTCATATTTAAAAAATGTTAAAATCCATATAACAATATAATAAACAATTAGTCATAAAAAAGTTCATATGATAAACATCTATATATCAATATATATATATATATATGAAAAATCATATAAAACATATGCATAGCTAAATACCGGTAATACAAATATATCGAGACGGTAGCAAAAACACGTGGCACCAAAGTATAACAAAAAGGCATATAAAGATATACAGTGGCACAAAAATAGGAGTAGTTGATCCTCCTAATGTCAAGTCTGCTAGCTTACGGTCTGCTACTATCTGAAAAACTTAAAATTTACAGAATGAGCTAAAAAGCCTAGTGTGCTCCTTAAGGTGTATAAAACCATACATATAAAACAATTCAGTAAAAAATAGTTCATCAAACATGTTTTAAAAATATGACCACTACCCCCATCTGATCACCATAATGTGTAGGTTCCTCATAACCATACACCCACTTGTACACCTGATAAGGCCTTATACATATAGCAGAAGGACCTGCGGTAAGGATTTACCCTGAGGACAAAGCAGAGGAGCCTACAGTAAGGACTTACCTTGAGCACAAAGCAGAGGAGCCTGCGGTAAGGTCTTACAAGTCATATAGTAGGCCATATATACTTCCTCCAATATTACCCAATGATAGTAATAAACATGAAAATATTCCACACTCAGAAATCAGAGACAGAAATACATAAATTAGAGATTATATTATAAATGTACAATAAATCATATACCAGATAAACAATATTCAGGAAATAAAGTATCGTGTCATAAAAATATTCAGTTCTATTAGAAATCTAAAACAATTCAGATGAATAGTTTAAAATAGTAATGTAACACTATCAGGAAACACACATGTACCGGTCTGAGTATTCTGATAAGAAAGCCTACTATTGAGTCCTCCGATCACAATCAGCGGCAGCGCTAGTTCCTACGAATTGGAAAATCCAAATCGGAATCCTAATATGGATATTAATAACCCATATTTAAACAATTTATAGATAGTTAGGAGTAAATCTCGAGGAACGTTGATCCTACGGATCTGACAGACGAGAAGCACCGTATCTAATCGACCCTCGTTCAAGTGAAACACGGGTATCTTCATAAAAATATATTCAGTCCTAAATAAATAAGCAAAAATGCAAAACAAATACTAAGAATTTTCATATTAATGGGCTCGATTCAGGCCTTTCGAGTCAGAAGTTGGCAAAACGGATCAACGGTCAGTGGTTGACCGGTTCGGTTAGGGTCGGACGCGGGTCGGATCAGGTCGACCCAATTTTAAGCAACCCACCAGGCGATGGAATTTTCCCACGCACAGTAGCAGCGCGTAGGGGCACGTGCAGGGCCTCCAAGGGTCGGAAAATTTTTGAAAAATTCTTACGTACGTTTTAAGAGGTTTTGAACCACTTACCAAGCTCGTCATATTGGTGAACGTAAGAGAGCTCAATTTTAAAACGTCAGAAACTTAATCTTCCTCACCATTCGCACGTTGGTGACAACAGAGACAAGATGGACGCCGGTGGACTCGGGAGGACTCAATGAACACAATGGTGCGGGAGATGTCGAAAACGGAGCAACGATCGACGACAAAACGTCGATCAAAGGTTTCCTTCTATAAGAGGAAATGTTGAAAAGAGAGAAAAATAGGGTTGAAACTTTGCAGAAATGGTAAATTTTTTATTTTTGGGTTTTAAACCTACACTTATAAAAAAATGTATAATTACATTATAGGTCCTCCAGTTTTAGTACTTTTTAAATTTGGATATAAATTTAATCAAAATTTTACTTTGGCCCCCCGAATTTAGTAAAAATTTCAATTTAGTCCTTGAAAAATTTTTAAAGAAATTTTAGGCTCTAATTTGGTGTGTGACATTATAAGTATAATGTATACTTATATTATATATTTATATAAGTATATACTTATAATGAATGCATAAGTATAATGGACATTATATATACATGCATTATATTATCATAACATTCATCATACAAATATATATATATATATACTTATGATGTATGCATAAGTATAATGTACATTATGATATATACATGCATCGTATTATCATAACATTCATCACACATATTAAATTATCATATAATTATATATATATATATTATAATTATTTTAATTTTTTCTTCAACTTTTGAAATGAATGCAATTCAGTCCATTTTACAATTTTTTCTCGCATTTTACAATTATTTTGATTTGATCACTCCATGTTGTTTAATTTCAACTTGTAATTTTTTATTTATTTAATTTAGTCCCACAAGTATATACTTTATACTTATACTTATAATTTATACTTTATATATAATTAATATATTATATACTTAGAAGTATATTGTGTGTATATATATATAAACTTATATTTATACTTACAAGTATAATGTATACTTATATTAAATACTTATATAAGTATATACTTATAATGTATGCATAAGTATAACATTATATACATATACTTATAGTATAAGTATAGTATACATTATGTATACATGCATTATCATATTATCATAGCATTCATCATACATATTATATATATATAATAATATATGTATATATATTAATATATTAATATTGTTTTATGTTTTCCTCAACTTTTAAAATGAATGCAACTCAGTCTATCTTTATATTATTTCAGTTCCATATTTTACAATTATTTGGATTTAGTCCTTACGTTTTATATAATTTATTTAAATTTTAATTTATAATTTCATATTTGTTCAATTTAATCCTTAAAATTGTATTTATATATGAAATTGTCCCATACTTATTTATATTTTTGTAATTTACTTTAATTTAGTCCTTAAAATTATATTTGTATATGAAATTGACTCATACTTATTTATATTTCAATTTGTTCCCTCATACATGCATGTTGTTTAATTTATTTAAAATTTTGTTTGTAATTTCTTGTTTGTTCAATTTAGTCCTTAAAATTATATTTTTATTAAAATTGACTCACAATTATTTATATATATTTTAATTTACTCCAAATCATATACAATTATGAATTACAATTCGTTTCTCATGAAAGGCGAGAAATAATTAACCAAAAATTGACCCAACCTGAAGTCAATCTATACCAGGTAAGATCTGACCTGAATTTTTTCTGTAAATGATGTGACCTAATCTGAATGAGATTTGACCTGAAGTTCATCCGAACTCGAATTAACCTAGACTTGAACTGATTCAGACCTGAACTGTTTTGACTTGAACTGACATCGATTTGAACTGAAATTAACTCGATCCAAACCTGAACTGGATTTGATGTTAAAATCAACCTGAAAATGATCCAAATTGATTTGAACTGGACCCGACTTGATCCGAGTCGAACCATCAAATTGACTTGACACAACCTATATTGGATTTGACCTGACCTGACAAGATCTGACTGAAACTTGAACTATTACCTGATTTCACGTCCCTAGTTTCAATTTGATCATTGTATGTTATTTAGTTTATTTAACTTATAGTTTGTAATTTCATGTTCATTTAATTTAGTCCAAAATCTTATAAAATTTTGTTCCCGACTTTTGAAATAAATGCAAATCAATCTATTATTATATTAATTTCAACTTCAAATTTTACAATTATTTTGATTTAATCCTTGTGTGTTGTTTTATTTATTTATTTTTACTTTTTAATTTCATATTTGTTCAATTTAGTCCATAAAACTAGATTTGTATATGAAATTAGCCCATACTTATTTATATTTTTAGAATTTACTTCAAACCCTATAAATCACATTATAAACTTCATTTCAAACTCTAAAATTAAATCATTATCTCTAAACCCTATAAATTTTTGTTCACCAAAATTTTAAATTGATGCAATTTAGTCTGTTTTTATATTAATTTCAAATTCACGTTTTATAATTATTTCGATTTGATCCCTCATCCATGTGTGTTGTTTAATTTATTTAAATTTAAATTTAAATTTGTAATTTTATGTTTGTTCAATTTAGTCCTTAAAATTATATTTTTATCAAAATTGACCAATAATTATTTATATTTTTTGTAATTTACTAAAAATCATATATAATTACAAATTACAATTCACTGTTCATGAAAGGCGAAAATAATTAACCAAAAAATGACCCGACATGAAGTCAATCCATACCCGGTAAGATCCAACATGAATTTTATCTGTCAATGATGTGACCTGATCTGAACTAGATCCGACTTGAAGTCCATCGGAACCTAAATTAACTTGGTATTTAACTAATTGAGACCTAAATTGTTTTGACTTGAATTGACATCGATCCGAACTAAAATTAACATGTCCTAAACCTGAACTGAATCTGATTTCAAATCAACCCGAAAATGACCCGAACTGATATAACCTGATCCCGACTTGATCCGAGTCGAACCATTAAATTAACCTGACACAACCTATATCTAATTTGACTTGACTTGACAGTATCTGACGGAAACTTAACGGTTACCTGGTTTCACATCTCTAAAGCTTATTATGTTGTGATAAAAGTTAATGCATTTTTTCAGTTTTAATTTTTTTATCTTTTTCTTGTGTCGATGTTAGTTCTTGTTCTTATTAATTTTTTTGATTGACAGTGGTTCTAACCGTAACGATGGTCATCGACTGTTAGTATTCATTGTTTTTTATTTTATTATCTCGTATATTTTTATTTTTTTATTTTTAATTTTTAATACCTCTACTATATGATGTGTTTTTCTCTATCTTTATGGTATGTTTCTCTCTGACTTTTGGAATGTTTTAGGTTGTTCGACTGTTACTTTTGTTTATCCTTTTCTCGTAATTGGATTTGTGATCGTCACGACCAGGAATGGACGTAAACTTTTATGTTAGAGGGTGAACTTGAAGTTATAAAATTATAGGGGCGAAAACGAATTTTCAATAGAAACTACATAGAAAAAAAATCTAAAATATATGGTACTTTTACTTTTTTTAAGGGTGACCACCCCCACTTGTCCGCGCCTAGGTTTATCCTTGGCAGGAAATGATCAAGATGACACTTATTTGTTATCATGTTGATTTTCTTTGATTTGGACCCTCGAATTGGGTTTGGATACACAATTTGCATTTGTGGATAGTTTTTTTACGTTACTTGATTTTGATTTGTGGTTTATCGGTGGTCTTTCAATAACTTGATCCTCTTTTTTGGTTCATTTCCTGATGCGATCATATTTATTCATATCTACCTTTATTCAAGTTTATTTGGTTAGATTTTTAACATTTTTCTTGTATTATATTTGTGTGATCTTAAGTGACTAGTTTCTCATCTTAAAGATTAATAGAAATTATCCTTATTATATGTTTAGTTTACGGGTGTGGTTATAAACATTAATTATAATTTGAATATATATATTTTTTAATTTTAATAAAACTAGACGCTTTTGTCTAATAAAAAATCAAAATCAATGTATTAAAATATCTTTACTCTTATCATTGAAATCATAAAATGATCATTCCTCAATGTAACACCACATATCGGGTTTAAAATAAATCATACATTGAGTTACGAACTAGTAGTTCATAATATACAATAATTACAATAGTAAGAACTATATATTTTCATAGAAACATGCTTCTCCCTTTTCAAGACACATTCCATCATAACATATCAATATGAGTTCATGGCGTTTCAGACGCAAGTCATTCCTAACCTCGAAATGATTAACATGCACACGATTTATTTTTTGCATTATCAATAAAGTGTTTTCAATCCATTTCCTGCCATTGTTAATCAAAGTTCAACATTTAGTTTCATATTATGAAACTTTTTGCACGATCAATTATTCACTTAATAAGATACCACATAGTATGAAAGTGTACAGTCCCACGTAAGGACATTTAATTTGTTAAAAATTGATCGTTAATAGTAAAAGTTATCTAGTTTGATTTGGACCTATGGGTCAACTCTAAGCATCATTTTCACAAATGGTATAATTCTGCTTTTTGGTCTTTCCCATTTGATCTCTAATAAAAAGTCCCCTTTATGGTCAATTGTGCCCAAATTATATCTAATTAGGCTCACATTTTACCCGGTGGTTCTAATCACATACTTACATTGGTCTATAGTCCTCTGATGGTCAACCCTCGTGTATTTACTAAGAAATTCTAGGTGTTATATGATGAATTTATCAAATTAAAATTTGAGAGGGTGAATTTATTAAATATTCTTAATGATTTCATAATTATCATTTAGATAGTCTATATTGAAATAGGCTTGATGAAATTATTACAAGTGTGAAGAAATAGACATCTTTATGAAATCCATTGAATTGTCTTTCTAGATCACTTACAAGCATCCTAAGGTGTATTGGTTAAAATTTGTTGATGTATCGTAAAATTTAATTGGATTTGAGATTAATTATGTGTTATGGGTTAACTTTTATCTTAACAAATTCAAAATGTATTCACTTGTTAAAGAAAAGAAACATTCCTTTCACTTCGTATTAGTTCAAATCCACAAATTATTAGTATTTAAGTGACTAATTTCATTGTTCTTCCTCGTATTTACAAAACTCAACGACTTTGCATTAAAGAAGAATATTGGTAATGCAAAGAGAGAAATCTCACATTGCTTAAGTATATGCTATGACGGTTTAAATTTAGGTGGTGTTTGTTTTCATTGTGTAAGCTCTTCAAACCACTTATGTCTGCGTCGCGCAGATATTAGGCTTCGCAAACTGTTTGTTTTTTAGAAGACAGAAGCTCTTCAAACGTCTGCGCAAGCTCTTCTTGGTGCAGACATGGTTTTATGTCTTCAAAGGTCTTCAAATCTCTTCAAGAACAATTATAAAATATAGTTATTTATTAAAATAATTTTAAATAATTTAATGAGGTTATTTATTTTAAAATAATTTATTTTAAAATAATTTATTATAAAATAATTTATTATAAAATAATTTATTTTAAAATAAATTATTATAAAATATGGATTGATTTATTTTAAAATAATTTATTTTAAATAATTTATTAGTATGGATTGATTTATTTTAAAATATGGATTGATTTATTTTAAATAATTTATTAGTATGGATTGATTTATTTTAAAATAAGGATTGATTTATTTTAAATAATTTATTAGTATGAATTGATTTATTTTAAAATATGGATTGATTTATAGTTGTATGAATTGATTTATTTTAAATAATTTATTAGTATGGATTGATTTATTTTAAAATATGGATTGATTTATTTTAAATAATTTATTAGTATGGATTGATTTATTTTAAAATATGGATTGATTTATTTTAAATGATTTATTAGTATGGATTGATTTATTTTAAAATATGGATTGATTTATTTTAAATAATTTATTAGTATGGATTGATTTATTTTAAAATATGGATTGATTTATTATTGTAGTTGTATGGATTGATTTATTTTAAATAATTTATTAATATGGATTGATTTATTTTAAAATATGGATTGATTTATTTTAAAATATAGATTGATTTATTATTGTAGTTGTATAGATTGATTTATTTTAAATAATTTATTAGTATGGATTGATTTATTTTAAAATATGGATTGATTTATTTTAAATAATTTATTGGTATGGATTGATTTATTTTAAATAATTTATTAGTATGGATTGATTTATTTTAAATAATTTATTTGTATAGATTGATTTATTTTAAAATATGGATTGATTTATTTTAAATAATTTATTTGTATGGATTGATTTATTTTAAAATATAGATTGATTTATTTTAAATAATTTATTATTGTAGTTGTATAAATTATTTAAATTTCAGTATTGTAAAACTAAAATTATTTAAATCTCAGTATTGCAAAACTCTTTTAAGTTTAAAAAATTAGTTTATTTATATTTTAATTCATTTTAGCAGTCTGAAGACGTTAAAAAAGATCAGTCTTCTTCTTGCAGACTGTAGACTTTTGGTCCACTTCTTCTGCTGCATATACCTGCAAATGTGATCCGCAGACTGCAGATCTTTTACCTCTGCAAAAACAAACACCACCTTAGTCTTTCTACTTTTTCTCTTTAAAGTAATTGGAGCTAAGACCTAACACATGTGTTCATGTTCGTATTTCATTTATATGATTTTTTTCCTACTAATCATTAATTTTTGTAATAGTATTATTTCCATAAAAGAACTTGTCAACTGTGCATCTGCCCTTGACCTATTTCGTTCCTCACAATAATGCGTGGCTTTATGGGAGTAAAATCGTCTGCTCCTCAATAGTACCCCGCTTCCTGCTCCTCACCATTACACGTAATATATTTATGCTTTAATTTAAATTTATAAAATTTACTTATTTAAGAATGAATATTAGTTCAAATTAAATTATATTAAATAATTTTTAATGATATATTTTTATTTTTATATTGTATACATATTAGTATAATAGTTTGATTTTAACAAAATATCATTTATAAAAAGTATTAGAATATAAAAAGTATTTAAATAATGTATTAAAGTTATTCAATTTGGAGATAAATTATTTTATTATTTTTACTTTTGGTAAATTATTTTTAATAATTTTAAATAATGGTTTTAAAATATTAAAACTAAAATCAAATGATAAAAATTATAGAATGAAAATTATATGTACATTGAAACACACCATTAATGTGACACATCGATATACACTATTAATTAAATTGTTCTTATCAAATAAATATTAAAAAGTTTAATGGTTTATTTTTAATAATTTTAAATAATGGTTTTAAAATATTAAAACTAAAATCAAATTATAAAAATTCTAAAATGAAAATTATATATGACCATCCAACTCAGTTGGTAGAGCACAAGGTTCTTAACCTTGAGGTCGTGGGATCGATTCCCATAGAGGGTATTTCATAATTCGGAGGTCTCCTACGGAAGCTGCTCTTAACCTAGTATTGGGGGCAACCTATTATCTTACCTCCCCCTTACCCCATTACATATGGGAACAAGGGACAACCATTTCTAAAATGAAAATTATGTGTACATTGAAACACACCATTAATGTGACACATCGATATACACCATTAATTAAATTGTTCTTATCAAATAAATATTAAAAATTTTAATGGTTTATCGATAATTAATAATTTATTAATATTTAATTTTAATTATGATAAAAATATAATCAAATCATGATTTTTATTAAAAAAATTTAATTAATTTAGAATTTTTATTTAAATTAAGTGTTTGAAACTTAAACAAATAAAATTCTAAACTAATTATAAATTCTAATAAAAATCATGATTTAATTATATTTTTATTAAAATTAAAATTTTTATAAATGATTAATTATCAATATTTTATTAGAATTTAATTATTCATAAAATTAGTTTTAATCTTTTAAAATCATTGATTAAAATTATTAAAAAAATAAAAATAATAAAATAATTTATTGAATAACTTTAATACGTTATTGAAATACTTTTTATATTCTAATACTTTATACAAATGATATTTTGTTAACACCGAATTGTTATAATAATATATAATATAAATATAGATCATTAAAAGATTATTAAATATAATTAAATTTGTATTGATATTCATCCTTAAATAAATAAATTATATAAAAAGAAATTGAAGCATAAATATAAAGCGTGTAATGATGAGTGGCAGGAAGCGGGGCACCATTGAAGGGCAGACGATTTCTACTCGGTTTTATGGTTCCCGAGTATATCAGTCACATGTTTTTTTTACTCTTAATGCGGTTAAATACTAGTCCCCATCTTTATTTTTAGTGAGCGCAAATGTTTGTTCCATTTGAATGTAAAATATGGGTATTTGTTCGACTCAAGCAAATAAGATCCACATGCGTGATATAGACTTGTCCAAGAGTTCGATAAATCTTGGACAAGGTGTTTCTTACTTGAGATTGTCATGTTCCGTCCTCCATAACTGCTTGCATGTAACATAAAGTAAGCAACCATTGTTGACATTTAAGATGTTTTAATTGGTTGCCTGTCTTCTTCGGTACTGTAAACATGGTGAATCAATGCAGGATGAGGACTTTGTTAATTGACAAAGACGATGGAGGCTCTCACCAATACACTGATTCTGAGAGTGACCCAGAATCCGATGCTTAGTTCACCAAAGTGGAGATAGGAAAGAAGCAATTCATTTTGGTCTGTCACATACTTTATTCAAATTCCCAGACAACTTCTATCTCTTGGTATCTTCTTCTCTGGTTTCACTAAAATAATGTTTCATCAGTCATTTCTTCAGGAAATCTTTAAAAATGGTATAATATATATGTGATGAGAGACGAGACTTTGATGAAAGGTTATATCAAAAGCTTCCAAAAGATAAGTTTTTGTTCCTTATACACATTGTTAATACAAAAAATGAAACCAAATACAACTCCCCCAATTGAAATTTAGACGTAAAGGTTGAGGATCCTTGCCGCTTTCGGCATTCAATGAGCAATTTGCCACTTCTTTGTGGGAATCAAATATTATTGTTGATGTCAGCCATCAAGTGAAAGTGTGATCTTAAAAATTGAGTTTTATTATATCTTTTCCGTACTTTCTTCTCATAAATAATTCATTTGATGATTAAAAATTTTAAAATAAAATATTTTTAGAGGAATCCTTATGTCGATCATAGATTTCAAGATTTCATATTTCTTTTTAATTATTTTCTCTTAACAAGATCTATGATAGATTCACCTAACCTATCAAAACTAAATATACTATCATGTGACCATATCTATTCAACATTCAATCTACGATTAGTAATTATTATCATATGCTTGATACTAGCCCAAAGAGTCTCTATGTAAACCCCTCACATCATATTAAAGGAGACCTTTTTACTCCTCAGATTTTTTAAACCACCATTAATTAGATGTCAGTAATTAGTTATAACTCTTTGTCCAAATCATTAAAAATGTCACGCTCGACCACCCTAACTCAAATGTTATAATCAATAAATTTAAAATATATATCTTATTATATTTAGAAAATAATATAATCATTAACTGACTTGTAAAAATATTAATTGAAGAAAATAAGTAATAAGGCATTATTTTCTTGAATAGGAAGAAAATAGTAATGGAGCGGGAAGTGAAGATATTTTCATTCCCACCAAAGTGACACATTTATTCCTTAAATAATTTCAGTATATTTAATTAAAGCCATACTTTATACATGAATTGGAGACAAGAAGACAAAGATGCCCATTAAAATTGAAGTTTGGGACCTTTTTGTTAAATTGGAAATTTTCTCCCAACTCTGCACTACTTAATGGCTTTGCCATATTTAGATTAATCGGCCCATTCCTTGGCATTGCTTTCTCCACGTACTGGATTTGTCTAACAAAAGATTCATGGGGCCAACACATGAAACGGGGCGTTTACCGTTTTTAATCATATGATTCCGATTTGTTGAATATAGGTAGGTACTCCTTTTATATATATATTTGAATAATCTGTCAAGTGCCTTCAATAATAAAGGACAATATTATTCTTCCTAAAGATCTTAAATTATAATAATTATGTATGTATGATATATGTGTTGTCAATAATTTATAATCACTTCAAACTATTTATATACACACATATTTGGAGAGCTATAAAAAAACACATGAAACAAGGATATGTTAAAATAATATAGTTTGCACAAACTTGTATGCGCATTAATTAGCTATGTTTAATATGAAAATTTAATAAGGTTAACCCTAAACTTGCAAATGCATTTAACAGATTTTATCCAATCAAACCCTACTATAAGTCCTTGTATTACATCTAGAAGTTCATTTAATATCTTTATTATATAAGAAATATTTTAGTCTTTTTGCGTTCGAAAAAAATATCAAAATATGTAATACCCTCAATTTAGTTAAATGATTAAATTAAGAAGTATTAAAGTTTGAAAGTTGAATCGTAAAAAAAATAGTGGAAAATAAGGATTTGTTTGAATTCGAGGAAATGTTAAGAGTCCAAAGTGATGGACTCTATAACTATTGGTGGCTTTGGGTGCAACTTACCCATTTTTAATTGCAAGGAAAGAAGTAAAAAGAGAACAAAAGATTAGGGCATGAAGGAATTTGAACCAATGACACTCAAATTTTTAAGCAACATTCCTAGCAACTATGATAGGGTACTATTACAAATTTACATAATAATAATAGTAAGCATGTTATACCTCAGCCTCATTGATGTGTTTATCAACAATAATGAGAAATCTCTCATCTTTCTCAAGCTCCAGATTGCTTTCCGTCGTCAATCTCAACCATCGTCGGTTTTTGGCCGTTACCATCGACGCTATTGAAACCGTCTCACTGCTCCGACCAAAACTCGACCCTACACACTTCGTGAAATCCGATCGATCATCGTTGAGATCACCTTGAAAGTTTGTTGGAATCAAAAACCCTCTCTCTCAGATTTTTATCGATTCATTATCGATCAACCACTGGTGAGTCTCACCACCCCCACCAAGTGAACCAACTTCAGGTTTCTCTTCTTTTAATATAAGAGTTGTTTTCACCATCGACACCGTCGTGAGGGGTGAGCGACAAAAGTTTCGATCATTTGTGAAACCACTTCTCCATTTTTCTCTGCCATAAAACAATAGCTACAAGAGACTCCTAAGTCGTCGATCTACAATTCTGGAAAATCTGGTGAAGTTCCAGCCAACGATGATGCCACACGCCCCGCCATTACGCGTGGGGCTACTTTGCATCCAAGGGAGTTTTGTAGAACTGGTTTAGACAAGCCCAAACTGCTCGAACTAGTCCAAACCACCAAAATCAAGTCGAGCCATAAGCAAAGCTAATTCATGAATCAAGCTTGTCCGTGAGCTGAGTCGAGTCGAGAAGAGCCACTGTTAACTATTAACCACTGTTGATCAGCTATTGACCATCGTTGACTTTTTAGAACGCCTATTATGACACTTTTTTATGTCATG
Source organism: Hibiscus syriacus (assembly GCF_006381635.1). Lineage (NCBI taxonomy): Eukaryota > Viridiplantae > Streptophyta > Magnoliopsida > Malvales > Malvaceae > Hibiscus > Hibiscus syriacus. The sequence continues at coordinate 1,565,165 of NW_024063472.1, forward strand.
AGTATTGAAATGTCAAAGCATGGGCACCATGTTCTATAATGGCAGCATGTGGGGTTGCTTTGGGCGGCTAAAATTGGTCCAAGTTAGGCACCGAAATGGTTAGAAATTAGCAGCCATTGTTGAAAATATTTTATGGTATAAGTGCAATTGAGTCATTGTATTTTAGGATATTTACAAATTAGTCCTTAAGCTTCAACTATAAATACCCTAGCTTGTTTAGCTTCAAAATCATCCCAAAAGCATTCTAGCTTTCTTCCAATACTAGAGAGAATTTAGAGAGTTTCATGAGAGTTATTTTCTCCTTTTTATCAAGAGAGAATTATCATTGTTTTCTCCTTGGTCGATCGAGAGAAGTTGTAATTCTTATTTTCTCATAGTGAAATTCTTCTACCGTTGCCCGTGGTTTTTACCCTATATTATTTAGGGGGTTTCCACGTAAATTTTATGTCTTCTTTATCTTCATTTTTATTTTTTCAAATTATCAGTTACGATTTTGCTCTATCCGATAGCCATCTTCTGCAACAATTGGTATCAGAGCTAGATTAGAGTGTATAATATCTGCTTATTGTCTTTGTGGTTGCCACCAAAAGGTGGATCCTCCAACATAAAAAAATAAGAAGTTATTACCCATTCTTTGAAGGTTCCAGAGAACTATTCACGATAGTGAAATAATGGGAGCTATCCGTAAAAGAAGCTATGGCAACGAAATTTGAAATTGAAAAATTCAATGGGAGAAATTTCTCATTGTGGAAATTGAAGAAGAAGCCCATCCTGAGGAAAGACGGTTGTCTAGCAGCTATCAGTGAAAGGCCGATGGATTTCACAGATGACAACAAATGGATCGAAATAGACGATAATGCTATGGTAAACTTTCATCTAGCATTAGCAGATGAAGTATTGTCAAGCATCGAGGAGAAGAAGATAGCTATGGAGATATGGGATCATCTCACCAAATTGTATGAGGCCACATCGCCGCACAATAAAATTTTCCTTAAGAGGAAATTGTACACTCTCCGGATGCCAGAATCTACTTCAGTAACGGAGCACTTAAACACGCTGAACACTTTATTTTCTCAACTTACATCCTTAAGCTATAAAATAGGAGAACAAGAACGTGCTGAACTTCTACTTCAAAGTTTACCGGATTCGTATGATAAACTCATCATCAACTTGACAAATAGTAATGTCACCAATCTAGTCTTCGATGACGTTGCAGCTGCTGTTCTACAAGAAGAAAATCGGCGCAAGAACAAGGAAGACAGACAAGTAAATCTGCAACAAGCAGAAACATTGACAACGATGACAACGATGAAAGGGAGATCAACAGAACGTGGCCAAAGCAGCAGTCACAAATATGGTAGATCGAAGTCGAGGAGCAAGAAGAATTTAAAGTGTTACAATTGTGGAAAGAAGGGTCATTTGAAGAAGTATTGTTGGAGTCTAAATAAAAACTCCAATCCACAAGGCAATACCGCAAATACTTCAGATGTTGGAGATGCTCTATGTTGTGAAGCGTCAACCACCGTGGAAGGTAGAAAAAGATATGCAGATATATGGCTCATTGATTCGGGAACAACATATCACATGACCTCAAGAAGAGAATGGTTTCATCATTATTAACCTATCTCAGGAGGATCTGTGTATAGTTGCAATGATCATGCCTTAGAGATCGTTAGTGTGTGAACAATCAAATTGAAGATGTATGATGGAACAATCAAAGTTGTTCGAGATGTGCGGCACGTGAAGGGCATGAAGAAGAATTTATTATCCTACGGATTGTTGGATAATAATGCAAGAAAGATTGAGACACGAAAAGGAATCATGAAGGTGTTCCGTGGAGCGCTTGTGGTGCTGAAAGGCGAAAAGATAGCAGCAAACTTGTACATGCTGAAAGGAGAGACTTTGCTAGAAGCAGAAGCCTCTGTTGCCTCATGTAGTTCAGATTCTGCAATGCTATGGCATCAGAAACTTGGACACATGTCAGAACAAGGAATGAAAGTCCTTGTGGAGCAAAAGCTACTTCCAGGCTTAACAAAGGTATCACTTACTTTGTGTGAGCATTGCATAACAAGTAAGCAGCACTGGTAGAAATTCAACACATCAAATTCTAGAGGCAAAAGTGTTCTAGAATTGGTTCACTCTGTTGTATGGAAAGTACCGGTTACATCCCTTGGCGGAGCAAAATACTTTGTCTCATTTATTGATGACTACTCCAGGAGATGTTGGGTGTACCCTATTAAAAAGAAGTCAGATGTGTTTTCAACTTTCAAAAACTTCAAAGCGCGGGTGGAACTTGATTCTGGAAATAAGATCAAGTGTTTCAGAACAGATAATGGAGGAGAATACACAAGCGAAGAATTTGATGACTTTTGCAGGAAAGAAGGCATCAAAAGACAGTTCATAGTGGCGAACACTCCTCAACAAAATGGAGTAGCAGAGCAGATGAACAGAACCTTGTTAGAAAGAATAAGAGCAATGTTGAGGGATGCAGGCCTAGAAAAATCATTCTGGGCAGAAGCAGTCAATACCACCTGTTATTTGGTGAATCGAGCTCCATCGACTACAATAGAGCTGAAGACACCAATGGAGATGTGGACTGGTAAACCAGCTGATTATTCAAACCTCTATGTATTTGGAAGTATTGTGTACGTGATGTAAAACTCCCAAGAAATTTCAAAGCTAGATCCAAAATCCAGGAAATGCAAATTCTTGGGGTATGCTGATGGTGTAAAGGGGTATCGCTTGTAGGATCCCACTACCCGCTAAGTGATCATCAGCAGGGATGTTATCTTTGTAGAGGATAAACTACAAATAAAAGAAGACGATAATAGAACTGAAAAATAAGAGACTACACAGATACATGTGGAAAATGAGATTGAACAAGGAGATTCTTTTGAAGCAGAACCAGCACATGATGAACAAGAATCAGAGAGTTCTGAAGCTCCAACAACTCGTCAATCAGATCGTGTGAGAAGACGTCCCAATTGGCACTCAAATTATGTTATAGAAGGTAATATTGCATACTTCCTTTTAACAGAGGACGGTGAGCCATCAACATACCAGGAGACAATAAACAGCTCAGATGCTTCACTGTGGATGATGGCGATGCAAGAAGAAATTGAAGTCCTTCATAAAAATAATACATGGGATCTTATGCCACTACCACAAGGAAGGAAGCCAATTGGCAACAAATGGGTCTTCAAAATCAAGCGAAATGGTGATGATCAAATTGAGAGGTATCGTGCAAGACTGGTGGTCAAAGGATATGCTCAAAAAGAAGGTATTGATTTCAATGAAATATTTTCTCCTGTGGTTCGACTAACAACAGTTCGAGTAGTTTTGGCAATGTGTGCTACATTGAACTTACATCTAGAGCAACTAGATGTTAAAACAGCTTTTCTTCATGGAAATCTTGAAGAAGAGATTTATATGCTCCAGCCTGAAGGTTTTGAAGAAAAAGAAAAGAAGAACTTGGTTTGCACATTGAACAAATCTCTGTACGGTCTAAAGCAGGCACCGAGGTGTTGGTATAAGAGATTTGATTCCTTCACTATGTGCCTTGGATATAACAGACTTAATGCAGACCCTTGTGCTTATTTCAAGAGGTCTGGTGATAACGATTTTGTTATATTACTGTTGTATGTGGATGACATGTTGGTTGCATGACCCAACAAAGATCATATTGAAGAATTGAAGGCACAACTAGCTAGGGAATTTGAAATGAAGGACTTGGGATCAGCAAACAAGATTCTAGGGATGTAAATTCACCGAGACAGAAGTAGTAGGAAGATTTGGCTTTCACAAAAGAATTACTTAAAGAAGATCTTATCGCGATTCAGCATGCAAGATTGTAAGCCAATTTCTACCCCTCTTCCTATTAACTTCAAATTATCCTCCAGTATGAGTCCTAGTAGTGAAGAAGAGAGGATGGAGATGTCTCGAGTACCGTATGCATCGGCAGTGGGAAGTTTAATGTTCGATATGATATGCACAAGACCAGACATTGCACAAGCAGTGGGAGTGGTTAGTCGGTACATGAGAAATCCAGGCAAAGAGCATTGGAATACAATAAAGAGGATCCTGAGATACATTAAAGGGACCTCAAATGTTGCATTATATTACGGAGGATCAAACTTACTAATCAATGGGTATGTAGATTCTGACTATGCAGGGGATTTGGATAAAAGCAATCTACTACAGGATATGTGTTCAAAGTTGTTGGTGGAGCTGTAAGCTGGGTTTCAAAATTGCAGTCAGTTCTGGCTACGTCCACAACAGAGGAAAAATATGTAGCAGCTACACAAGCCAGTAAAGAAGCAATTTGGTTGAAGATGCTATTGGAGGAGCTTGGGCACAATCAAGAGTATGTCTCTCTGTTTTGTGATAGTCAAAGCGCCTTGCATCTAGCAAGGAATCTAGCATTTCATTCAAGGACAAAGCACATACGAGCTCAGTACCATTTCATTCGTGAAAAGGTGGAAGAAGGGACGGTAAATATGCAGAAGATCCATACCAAAGACAACATAGCAGATTTCATGACAAAGGCGATCAATGTTGATAAATTTACTTGGTGTCGATCCTCTTGTGGCCTGTCAGAAACGTAAGCAACATGAAGGTACAAGGTAGAAAGAATGGTATGAAGATATGATTGTTCCAATCAAATCTTCAAGTGGGAGATTGTTGAAATGTCAAAGCATGGGCAACATGTTCTATAATGGCAGCATGTGGGGTTGCTTTGGGCGGCTAAAATTGGTCAAAGTTAGGCACCAAAATGGTTGGAAATTAGCAGCCATTGTTGAAAATATTTTATGGTATAAGTGCAATTAAGTCATTATATTTTAGGGTATTTACAAATTAGTCCTTAAGCTTCAACTATAAATACCCTAGCTCATTTAGCTTCAAAATCATCCCAGAAGCATTCTAGCTTTCTTCCAATACTAGAGAGAATTTAGAGAGTTTCTTGAGAGTTGTTTTCTCCTTTTTATCAAGATAGAATTATCATTGTTTTCTCCTTGGTCGATCGAGAGAAGTTGTAATTCCTATTTTCTCATAGTGAAATTTTTCTACCGTTGCCCGTGGGTTTTACCCTATATTATTTAGGGGTTTTCCACGTAAATTTTGTGTCTTCTTTATCTTCATTTTTATTTTCTCAAATTATCAGTTGCGATTTTGCTCTATCCGATAGCCGTCTTCCGCAACAGTGAGTCAATTTTTTGGATCTGTTTTGCCTAATTCAACCCGATGAGTTGTTTTTTTTAATCATTTTATCTTTTGATTTGATCCGATTTTTGTAATTAAGTTCTTTTTTATGCAATTCGTTTTGTAATGTATCCTATATATTATGGTATGTCAAATTCAAGTTCAAGAGCAATTGAATGGAGTTTAAATGGACGACCGATGTAGCATGAGAATCATGGTAATACTTTACTACATTTTAAATGCTTTGACTTGTTTGTAATTGGTCAATGCATGAATAAGTATGTTTGGACTTTTGATTATTGTTGATTATTTAACTCCAATCTGATTGAGGTAAAATGTTAGTAAACTGATTAAGACTTGGATGATTCATATAAGAAAAATTAGATGATTGAGGTAAATGTTAGTAAATCGATGTAGGTCATCTTTGACACTATTACAATACTGGAATAAAATAAATATCGCATGAATATATGTTCATCTTTTCGAGATTCGTTTAGTGATGATTTGTGATGTAGATCTCTTAAGCTATATTATGCAGTTGATACTAAGGAATAAACACTCAAGAAGCATCTGTCTGAATACTTGGTAAATATTCCACTACTGAGATCTATTTAGTTTGATTGGATTGAAAGTCTGATAAGTCGTTAGAAGTCTTGAATATTACAAATCACTAATTTACCCTTATAAGATTGATTTACCGAAATCTCTCCTGGAATCAAATGACTAAAATGCCACTCTAGGCTTAATTGATTGGATTACTTCTGATAAATCCGAATAGTAAATAGTTTTGATGTAATAGTTTCAAAATACCCTTATAATGTATTGAATCGGTAAATGTTCTTAAAGTAGTAATTTCTAAATGTCTAATTAAATCACTTAGCTCACTACAACAAAAGTGTTCTGTAGCGGCGTTTGGAGAACAAATGCCACAAATTTCGGGGATATAGCGGCGTTTACAATTAAAACGCCACAAATTGATACTTTAGCGGCGTTTTTCCAAAAAATGCCGCAGTTGAGTGGTAATTTGCCGGCGTTTGTAGCATAAACGCCACAATATAGTTATTTATAGTGGCGTTTTCTCAACAAACGCCGTAAAATAGTAGTACTTTAGCGGCGTTTATAAAAAAACGTCGCAATAATATTGTATATAGTGGCATTTATGATACAAAGGACGCTATAGAGTGATAAATTACCGACGTTTATCAAACAAACGCCGCAGAAGGATTATTTATAGTGGCGTTTTTTCATTAAACGTTGCTATAGAGTATTAATATAGTGGCGTTTGTAGTAAAAATGTCGTAATTTGGTTGTTTATAGTGTTGTTTTGGGAAAACACTACAACAAACCTAATCAATAGTGGCGTTTATTTTAAAAACGCCGTAAAACATGTACTATAATGCGTTTTTATGTAAAATGCCGCTAAAGGATAAATATATGCTCCACCCTTTTCTCCTTCCCAATCCCTAAAATCATTTCAACGTTGCTATCTTCAAAAGGGATTTATGTGGTACAACAACGACGCTCACACGATTCCAAGCGAAGTCGTATTCTGTATATCCCGTGACCAAATCGGCCCTCTCACCGCCGAACAGTTATCTGACGATTGCACGGTTTGATCCATTCTCTCACTACTTAACTTTTTCATTTACTTTTTGTTTGTATTATGAAAATGGGTAAAACCTAGAAAGCTAACGTAATTTAGAACAATAATAGCGTTCGAATAGGAAAACAATATATATACATACTATTTTACTGCTTGGGAGCAATGTTTTTCTGCTTTCGAATAGAAAAGTAATAGTTTTCGAATAGGAAAATAATACCTTTTGAAAACTTGAAAAATTTGTTCTGGTACAAATAGCAGGTATTGCCTTGAATAAGGGAAATTATCGTTGGAATGTTCACCTGGCGTATTTGCTCTGACGATTGATCAAATTATCGTTGGGAGCCTATGGGTCCGAGCTTGCTGTCGAAACTCGATGATGACTGAAAAGGAACTCATATTGCTTCAAATCCTTCCATGACCGATATCCTAATTAAAGGTAATAATCGGTGAAAGTTTCTGCCTCTATATTTTAATTTTGTACTCTAAAATTTCATAGCAGTATCTATCCTCAATGAAGACGATGTTGCCTCAACTGTTACTCCAAGTAAACGTTTCTATCATCTATTTTTTTTTTTAAAGTTTGATTATGTTCGCAAGCCATTTCCAATCAAGTTTGATACTGTAGGTGGAAGGCTTTATCTGTTTCAAGTGAAGCACTGAAGCGCGCAAGGAGTCTTCTTGGTGAACCGGAGGTTGGAGATTTATTTGGTGAAATGGATGAAGAGTATCTCCATAAAGAGTTTACACAGAGGAAAAACTTAACGATACATCGCCAAACAAGGAAAATAACTTTCCTACGTCCTTTCCCCACGAAGGAGCACAACTAAATTCTAGTGAACAATATGGTGAAGACTGTTTTTGCATAACTTTAATATTTGTAAATTTTAATGTATTTTGTTGTTAAGTACTTTTATGCATAACTTATGTTTTAATTAAAATGTCTGGTTGTTGTTAATTAGATAAAACTACATGATAGTAAAGTTAGTTTATACAGAGCATAAATTAAATATTTAAAATCTGTTAATCTTATATAAACAAAGGTATTTAGTAGCGTTTGTATCCAAAAACGCCGCTATAGACCTGACCTTTTATGGCGTTTATACATAAACACCGCAATAGTATTAATATATAGTGGTGTTTGATCATACAAACGCCACAACAAAAGTAATTTTGCGGAGTTTTTTACAAACGCCGTAATAGGGTTAGTATATAGTGGTATTTTTTCAAACAAACGCCGCAAGAGAAAGTAATTTTGCAGCATTTCTTAACAAACGACGCAATAGAATTATTACTTTATGGCGTTTTATCAAACAAGCGCTGCAGAAGAAAGTAATTTAGCGGCGTTTTTATACAAACAACGAAATATGTTTATTATATAGTGACGTTTTATCTTACAAATGCCGCAAAAGAAAGTAATTTAGCAGTGTTTTCAAACAAACACCGTGATAATCATGTAATTTAGTGGTGTTTTCATAATAAACACCGCCATATTTATGTCCTTTCGAGGCGTTTTTATTATAAACGCTGTAAATGTGCAATCGTAAATTTACATTTTCTTCCCATAATTTTTCTGTCGCCCGTCTATCTCTCTTCATTTAACATTTTCTTCCCCTAAATTTTCAGTCGCCGTCATCAATTGCTCCATCGTTCTTTTCACCCGTCGATTCATTTACTTCAACACGATCCCCTTTTCTTATTTCCCATCTCTGCTAGACATACCCAAATACCGAAAAAGTTACTGTTGCTCGTCGCTGCTCGTCGCCGCTTGAAGTCGTCAAGGCCTCCAACATCACGCCATCAACGCTCGACTATCTGCCATCATTAGTGGTCTGACTTACGGTAAATTCTCCAGGTGCCTTTTTATCAATTTTAACAATTTCTCTAATGTCTGTGTTCACTCTTTACGTTTTCGCATTGGTTTTATGTCGGTGCGGCTTAAGTACTGTTGATGATAAATTGCTAGCTATCATGTGTTTTTGTCTGGGAAAATGCTGAAAGTTCCCAAGCAAGGAAAGTTTAGCAAGATTTTTGTAGTAGATTAAAGACATAGTTTGCTTCTTTCATTTCCCATTCAGATTCTTAGGTGCACAATGTTGGATATTTATAATAAATCTCTTGAATTCTGATGTTTATGTGCTCCATAATTAATTGCACTGCTGATGCCAGACAGAATAACGATTATCTGTAGGCTAGTTCCAACAGATGATTCAAAGAGAAAATTTACCCAAAAACCAGAGAAAAAAGTCTCTAGAGTTTAATAAAATATTATAAAATCAAAAAACCGTCCAAAATCAGTCCACAAGCCAGACTGTTATAGCCAAAAATCTTGTTTATCGGAATTTTACCAAAAATAGCAAAATCCCGAAAATCACTCTAAATTGAAATTCAAAATAAAATAAGCAATCTGCAAAAAATCTGGCCGAAATCGGATTTAAAATGACTTCCTAATTGACAATCGAAATATTACCATAAATAGTAAAAAATATCTAAATCTAGTGATTCGGAGGGGAAAACGGTATAATTTGTGGTCGAAAAAGGCCACATAGAGCATAGCTCATGTGGACAGCGTGAGCGTCGAAAAGAGCTTTCCGGATTGGGGTCAAATGCGCGATTCTGACACCCGTAGCCAAAGTTATGGCCAAAAGACTGAAGCACACTTAAAACGGCCCCAATGAGGAACATATCATAATCAATTCCGCTTTTGCGCTGATCTGCCAACTCATGGTATCTCAGCGCCATCAAGGTGCAATCTGAAAGCTCAGCATCATCTGTCTCGGATCCCTCTGCATCAACTGCACATTTGAATTGTGGTATATGTCCAGAATTTTACATTTCCTCAACCGAATCCGAGTATTTTTGCAGACCTCAACACAAAGAATCAAGAAGAAACTCCTCAAGAAGAAACTCCTTCCTAGGCAGTAGATGCAAATAGGAGCAACCTCAAAGTAATATTTAGGTGAGATTCAACAAACAACCAATGTTGTATAACTAGGATTGCATCTGCAGCATGTTAAGTTTCGTTTCTAAATTCATCTGAAGAATCCTATATATACGAAAATGAAAATCTTGAGAAAAGAGAAAAACTTAGATCGATGTGTGTCGTGGGCTTGTTGTACATGAGTATCTCTGGCTACAGATATAGACGGTCAATTATGCCACGAACTAAGATTCATATGCCAGATATAAGAATATGTTATGATATATATGTTACATGCGGTAGTAGGTAGGAAGACTTGCCTAATATCGTGGTATATGCTATAGCATTATAAGCAAAGTATAAGCCACAACTTTAAACATCAAGACGGTGAATTGATTTCACACCCTCTTCAGAACTAAACTGAAGAAGCATAACTGTAACAGGAAGTAGATCTCCCACTTCACGTATTTGAAGAACCAACATTGGTTCCAAATCATTATGTGCATCATATTTGAAGTGTATAAAGCAAGTAAATTCAATTAAGTCCTGCCTGTGTGATTGTGAATTTTTGTACATGTTTCAGGGAGCTCTAATATCTACTGTTTCATTAACTTAACTAAGCCTGCCTCCTGGTCACTTCTTTCCTGAACAATTACAGTCTTAGTTCCCATGAAAACATAAAGCCTTCTGTTTTTCTAGATATTACATTAAACTTTAACACCTTGAAGAGAAATATGCGTTTAAACACATCAACTGATGGAATATCTTAATCTGTTCATCGAATTGGCCCTGTTGTGTTTTTTGTGGAAAACACTCCTTATGGAGTTATGGTATGTGCAACAACAACATTAGTGTTTCCTAGGATTTTAGATTCTTTATTTAAAATTCAGAATAATTTTAAATTTGAATTGTAGGGTTTAACTTATTTTGTGTAATTCATTTGCAGAACCAATAAAAATGTCAACTCTATAATTGATATTTTGTAGATAATAACTTATTGTTGTATTAGCTTATATGAATTTGTGTCTTTGAACAATCTTCTTGTGGTGTTTTGCGATCCATTCAAAATTTGTGCCAATCAGAGGATTGTAGTTGATACATATTTGATTAGGACTATGGAAAAACAAGTTTATATATGCTCCAATTTTCTGACCATCAGCTTTTAGGTATGTAGGGGAAAGCTGCTCTCTGTTAAGTTTAACAAAGATAAATTTAATCTTGAGTTTTCAATTATCTGAACTTTTATTCAATATCTGCTCTTGTATTTCATTTATGGTTTTCAATTATCTGTTAAGTTTAACAAGGATAAATCAGTACCTGAGGTCATTATGCCTGAGTCGTGGAATTATTTTGTGCATATTAGGATTATCAATTAAATTATCAATCTCCTAACCTATCATTGCTTCAATAAAATTAGAGAATTCACATAATAAATTTCTTCAATCATTGCTTCAATACTGTCTGTCAGTTTTCAGTAACAATAATGAGTAAGCCAACATCCCGAAACGAATCACTTCTCACACTGAACAAACTAACAGTAATATTTAGAGTAAATATTACTAATGAGTACTTGCCTCCATTCTTTTGAGTTGTAAATTGTAATGAATACTTGCCTTGTTATCTATGTACCCATTTCTTACTTAATGCTTATTCAACTTAATTCAACTTAATGTTACCCCTTGAGAATTTGGTAGCAGTGCTAATATAACTGTGAAACTTCTAACTTCCTTTTCTCAATGTGCAGATTAGTGCTGCCCAATTTTCTCGTCCATCTTGGTTTTCTCCTGGGGTAAAATCATTGATACAAAAGATCCTTCACCCCAATCCTAAAACCGTAAGTGTATTAAGGTTAGTGACTAGCTCTATTTTTTGTTTATTCGAATGTCATTATTAACATGTCTGATAGGTTTTTTGTTTCGTTTTGGTTGTTGTATTTTGATTGATTTATTGGAATCCAGTTTTGATCCAAGTGTGTGTCATTCATGCTAGTTGGTGTTGACGCTGTAGACTAAATACAGTTAAATATATTATGTCATGTCAGCTTCAATTCTAAACTAAAGGATAATGTAAACTTTGTTATAATGAGCCAACTGAAAGAAGATATGAAACTCTAATCTAGTGCATGAATTGAAAACCTCAAATGCATACAAGAATTATTTTAATGCTGTTGTTCCCTTTCCCCGGTCTGTACAAAAGCAGAAAAGAACTATAAATTGAAAATCAATATACATATGTTCAGCATCTAGAAACAGACTTTAAATTAAGCCTATGATTCAATAAATATTAAAACAAAGTGAAAAAAAGGGGAGAGGGTAACAGCCTAAGCCTTGAATGTCGCTCTAAGAAAGTTTAAAATCTTGATAATTAACAAAATCTCACCAATATTAACGAGCCTATTAATGGCACATACTAACATATTTTGTAATCCTAACCATAAATGTAGTTTTCGTTGGAATAAAAAAGTAGCATGATAAACTCAACCTAAGCCTATGTAATAATCTTAGTCTTGGGTTCACATATTGAGCTATTTATGTACCAGAGAACATACATCACAAACATTTACGCATACCTTCCTCTTACTTTTTCAAAGTAGAAAGGAGTAAATTCTTTTTCAAATTCTTTTTCTAAAGGGAATTTTACAATATTAGAGCTTAACCACCAACACATACTATAAATCTTATAAAAAAACCATTCATCAACCTGCTCTTTTCGTATCAATACTTGCTCTGTGTAACTCTTTAAAATTGATGGGCCTTAATCTTTTTTATTCTGTAAAGACTTCACAAATTCAATAGTAGAAAAATGATAAAACTTAAGAAGTTTATAGTTAATTTAATCTTAACATAAATATTTGAATTCTTGGAATTCCTCAGTAATATATTAATTTTGAAAACACATTTGGTTGTGAAATTAATTTCAAACATACATACAATTAAATGATTAATTATATATAATTAAATTTAGTTTTAATTGTAAACATTTCTCTTTCACTTTCAAAATCTCAACATTATTAATATGATAAATATGATCTTTTAATTTAGAAACACTATGTTATTTATTTATTCATTTCTCATTTAACCAGATCTTTAGTTATTTATTCATTTTTCATCATGTTATCAAGGTTAAAATCAGTTCTTTAATTTTCAATCTTGAGAATTTTGTGTACCATTTCTGCATAAGTTCAATATATATAAAAGTTACTAGGGAATTGGAATATAGTGTATAATAATGGCATGTGAAGCAGTAGATTAGTTCTATAATTTAGGAGTGATTAGTTATATACTATGTTTAAGTATTATGGACTATATCTGATAGTTTAATGCTTCTGTTTAGGTTCTAAAGTTATCTATAATATTAGCAATTAACATTTGAAATTGAAACTCCATAAATACGAAATGGATAAGAGTTGGATGGATTTCTCAAGGGTAAGCGTTGAATATCGAAATGGAGTCAAAACTTTCTAAATTTAGCTTTTCTGAATGCAAGCCAAGTGAATATGATTCTTTGCCCTTGTAAGAATTGTGTGAAAATTAATTGGCACATTCGTGAAGTCGTGTACGAGCATCTAGTTGTTTTTGGATTTGTTCGGGGGTATAGAAAATGGATCTTTCATGGAGAGTTTGTATCAGATAGATCTGCATACACGAGTTATTCGACTTATCCTGCTCCTTCCCACCATCCAACTTTTAGAGAAGATGACATGGAAGAGATGTTACGAGATGTATTTAATATGCACACTCATCACCGTATGTTACAGAAAATTATTGCCAGAATGATGTTAATGATTTCATTGAGATGGGAAGAATTGGAAGTGATGAAGAGCCAAATGGAGAAGCGGCAAAGTTTTACAAGTTTCTGAATGAAATGAATGAACAACTTTATGAGGGATCAAAGTTTTCAAAGCTTTCTTTCTGCATTCATCTTTTCCACTTAAAATGCTTGGGAGGGTGGACTGGTAACTCCTTTACGCAATTGTTGGAGTTACTAGGATAAGTGTTTCTTTTGCAAAAATCCCTCAATCATGCAAAGATATGAAGAAAATGATAAAAGATTTGGGTCTTGGATATGACAAAATTCATAGTTGTCCAAATGATTGTATGTTGTATTGGGGTGATCGAAAAAATCAGGACTCTTGTCATGTATGCGGAAAATCGCAATGGATGATTAGGAGTCAGAAAATGTTACTGAGGATGAAGCGCAAGCACGATCAAGAAAGAAACCGGTCAAGATTCTGCGATATTTTCCTCTAATACGTAGGCTACAAAGATTGTTTATGTGCTCCAAGACTGCTGTGTCTATGAGGTGGCATCATGATGGCAGAACCGATGATGGATTATTACGGCATCTTGCGGATTCTTTAGCTTGGAAGTCATTTGACAACAAGTATCCAACTTTTGCGAGAGATCCTCGAAATGTCAGGCTCGGTCTTGCAACTGATAGGTTTAATCCATTCAAAATCATGAGTACATCGTATAGTACTTGGTCTGTTGTCCTTGTTCCATACAATTTGCCTCCCTGGATTTGCATGAAACAATCATCTTTCATCTTATCCATGATAATCCCGGCGAGAAAGGCCCGGGAAGGATGTGTCGAAACGTATGATATGCCGAAATAGTTATGGGAAGGGGTTGAAACGTACGATGTGTTGAAGAAGGAGAACTTTAATTTACGCGTGACTTTATTATACACAATTAATGATTTTCCTGCGTATGCAAATTTATCTGGTTGGAGTACCAAAGGTCGTTATGCTTGTCCTTGTTGTGCTGCACAAACATGTTCGAAGTGGTTGGTTAATGGAAAGAAGTTCTCTTATATAGGACATCGTCGGTGGTTACCTGATAATCATAGATTTAGATGTCAAAAGAATATGTTTGATGGTGATGAAGAGTTTCGAAATGCTCCTGACCAAACAACCGGCTCTGAAATATTTAGAATGTTGAAAAATATCAATTTTACTTATGGAAAGATGAATCAACCAAGTAGTTCACGCTCAAAGAAAAAGGCAAAGCATGTCAATGAAGAGGTTAAAGTTGATGAACAAACTGATGATGAGTCTAATGAAGAGGATGATCCAAATGAGGTAGACTTGTGGAAAAAGAGGAGTATATTCATTGAGTTGCCTTATTGGAAAAGCAGATTTTGAGACATAATCTTGATGTAATGCATATGAGAAGAATGTTTGTGATAATATTATCGGGACCATTCTGAATGATGGCAGAAAATCTAAAGATAATCTTAAGAGTCGACTTGATTTAGTGGATGGGAATTCGGCATGATCTTTATCCGTAATTACATCCGAATGGAACATATTTCTTGCCGCCTTTTATGTTTTCTCTGTCGAAGAAAGAAAAAGAAGTGTTTTGCACGGTGTTGAAGGATATAAAGGTCCCAGATGGGTATGCATCAAACATTTCTCAATGTGTTAGTGTTAAAGATCAAAAGACTTTATGGTTTAAAGTCACATGATTATCACATATTAATGCAAGATTTACTGCCAATAGCTGTCTGCGGTTGCATGTCGAGTAAGGTGACGTCTTGTCTCATTGAACTTTCTAATATAATGAAAGCCATATGTGGGAAAGTTCTAATGATTGAATAACTTGATAAACTACAAGATCGAGTCGCCTTGACTTTATGCAACTTGGAGAAGATATTTCCGCCTTCATTCTTCACAATTATGGTGCATCTGCTAATTCATCTTCCTCGCGAAGTAAGAGTTGGTGGACCAGTTTTCTATCGATGGATGTACCCTATAGAGAGGTGTTAATTGAATTACATGTTTCAAATTACTACTGATTATACCTTTTAATAAAATGTATTTACGTAGTATGTTGTTTTGTGTATAGGTTCTTGGGCAAGTTGAAGTCTTATTGTCGTAATAAGCGTTATCCGGAAGGATCAATTACTGAAGGGTATTTGGAAGAGGAATGTATGACATTTTGCTCTAGATATTTGGAAGATGTTGAAACAAGATGGAATAGACCAAATCTAAATGATGTGTTAAGTACTAATGACTTACCTGAACATTATTTGTTTGGAAGTTATGGTCAACCATTAGGGAAAGTTGAAATTTGCACACTTAGATGACACGTCTTAGGTACAAGCACACCGATATGTTCTTTTCCATCATGATTCAATAGATCTCTTTCGCACGTAAGTCTTTCAGACCCAAGCTATCAATTTGTAACGACATAATATACTTTATAGTGAGTTTAAAGAAGTATTGAGATCTCGTGCACGCTCCCGAAGATTAAATCAGCGAGAGCTGTATAAGTTATTCACATAAACTTTTCATGAATGGTTAGGCTAGACAGTAAGCAACTAAATCTTACAGAATACTTATAAATAATATATGTCTTGCTTTTTATATTGACATCAATGCAAATTAATTCACCATTCATGTGTAATAGGTTTGGAGTGGGAGAGAAGTTAGTGAAGATGTTAAATGGCTTTCTCAAGGTCCGAATAGAATAGTTAAAAGATATAATGCCTTCCTTATTAATGGGTTTAGGTTCCACACGAAATCTCGTGAAAGATTAAGGAGGACACAAAATTGAGGAGTCGTAGTTACTTCGTCGACTACAAGTTATGCTCCTGTCAGGGACAATAATCCGCAGGAGGGAGAGGTCGATTATTATGGAAATCTTACGGACATTATTGAGTTAGATTATTATGGAAAATGAAAGGTCGTGTTGTTTGGTGTGACTGGGTTGATGTAAATAGATTCATAAAAAGAGATAAATTCGGGTTTACAATGGTGAATTTCTCTCGATTAATTCACACGGGTCAACGTTTTATGGATGAATCATATGTATTTTCTTCGCAAGTGAAACAAGTATTTTATTGTCATGATCCAATGGATGACGGTTGGTATGTTGTGCTCCGAAATACACCTAGAGACTTGTTAGACATCGAGGATGGAAGTAGAGATAAAATTGAAACAATATCAGAATGTTTACCTCTACTACCACAAAACTTAGATGAAACTATCATAAATACAACACAATTTCAATGGGTTTGGGAGGACGTTGATGAATATATTTATGAGGACTGACATTACATAAGAATATCGTACGATTTTATATCTTCATTTATTTATTTATAATGTTATAACCTTTAACATGTTGTCCTTAAATATATTCATTAATTAATGAGTTTTTTTATTACACATGTTTGTTTATTACAGATATCATGCCGAGGAGAAAAATTATTGATTTACGGGTTTTTCGAGCTTCTGAAGACCAGAAGAAAGAAATAACGAGGAATCGAATGCACCTGAGTCCTCCGAAGTTCCTGAAACCGTTGAAGAAGAAGTAGAAATTCAAAGAAATCTTTGAAACTTTATTTATACTTTGTTCATTTTCAAAACTGACATTTAATATTTTCTTATATAGTTGAAAATGCTGGAACGCGCAAGACTCGAGGACGTACAACTTTGGAGGAATTATATCAACTTCCTCCTGGGCATCATGTCAAAGTTTCAAGAAATGATTACGGTCAACCTATTAGCCCATAAGCACGTCTTCTAGTAGGTTACTTAGGCTTAGTTGGACGTAATGCGAATCTGTTACCGATCAATTATGAGTCGTGGCGCGAAATGCCTAATAGTAACAAAAATCAGGTGTTGGATTTTGTTAAGGTAATAATGTCATTATTATTATATACTCTATACAAATTCAATACTAATGTATACTTACGATGCACTCTTATTTGCTGTATAGGAGAAATTTTCTTTAGAGGTCTCTAACAATTATGTGAAGCAAGCGTTAGGGAAGAGATAGAGGGACCTCAAGAGCTCCTTAAAGAAGAAATACTTCAAGAATGATCTCAGCCTAGAAGAAAAGCTGCAGTTAGATTTTGGAGTTCACAAAAAGGACAGGTATGATGTATTTTTCATTAATAATTGTAACGAATTATAAATCATCATTAAAAGTGTTTGTTTGACATTGTAGGACCGAGAGCATGTTGGTGTTTCTAGCAGGCAACAAAAAAAATTTACGCACACGGCTGGATCGAAGAGCTTTGCTTGTATAGCTAATGAAGAGGTATTATAGATTATTGACATTGTTTTTTGTATTCCATGTACATACTAACTCATAGTATTATATTATGGTGCATTGTAGGAAAATACATCCGGTTCTAAAGTTGGCCGAATCCAACTATTCGACATGACACATACGAAGAAGGATGACACTCCTATGACTGCTGAAGCTGGAGAAATTATGGTACGTTTATTAGGTAGATGTTTTAAATTTACCTGACTTTATTTATATTTGTTCCATGACATTTTTTCCATTTTAATTATTTATTCACCTTATTATTAGGAAAATTGAGGGAGAAAAGGGCGGAGTATCACGCTACTAGTTCGAGTCAAGGTCTTGTTAATGATGATGATATTGAAAATCGAGCTATTAATGACATTTTGGGTTCTGAAAGATATGGCCGGGTGCGCTGTCAAGGATCATTTGTTACTCCCACCAAATATTTTGGATCCAGTTCATCACAGTACACGTCATCACAGTCTCAATCTTCCCAATTAGAAGTTAGTCGTTTAAAACAAAAGTTGGCTGATATGGATCAACAAATGGCTAACATGAAAGCGGAAAATGAAGCAAGGGAAGCAACGACAGCATAGAGAGAAGCAACATATCAGTAGAGATGTGAAGACTTTGAAAAATGATTGAATGATATGGTGCAGATGCTATAGAAACTCAACCTCAAAATCCACCATCATAGTCTCATTTATGTTATCAGCATTATGTTAATGTTACTGAACCGTGTTGAACTTATATTACGTAAATGAAAACTTTTATTTATTATATTGGATTTGATGTTGCTTGTTATTGATATAGAGCTTGATGTTATTGTTTTCATGTTTCTTTGATAATGAAACATGTTGAAAAAAATAGATTTGGGGTAATTGACAATAATTTTTTAATTGGTTAAATTATGTGTTATTTAGCGGCATTTGTAACAAAAAAAGTCGCAAGATGTCATATATTTAGCGGCTTTTGTATCTAAAAAATGCCGCTAAATATTTACACTTTTAGCGGCGTTTGTATCCTAAAAACATCGCTATATACCATACCTATTGCGACATTTGTATCCTAAAAACGCTGCTATATACCAGACCTATAGTGACATTTATCCTAAATACGCTGCTATATACTAGTTCAATATCGGCCTTTATATCCTGAAAACGCCGCTAAATACCATACTTATTGCGGAGTTTGCATAAAAATGCCTCGAAATGTCAACACTTATTGCGGTGTTTGTGAAAAAATGCCGCTAAATATAAACACCTATTGTGGCGTTTTTAAGACAAACGCCACAAAAAGCCAGTTTTACTGTAGTGGCTATTGAACCCTTTAAATAGGGATCTCATTTCTAAAATCAAATCAATTTACAAAAGTTTCATGTTTTCTTCCTGATAATTACGAAGTACATCCAGAAAAGAACTAGATCTTCTAGTTTGTTCGTTGTGTGCTTTATAAATGTTTTAAATACTTATTTGAATTATCATGTACAAATGAATGTTTTATTTATTTTAAAATATGGTTGTTTTATCTTATTTCACTTATGAATTATTTTATTTGATTGAAAGCTTGATTCTTGATTTATTGATTAAAAATTATGTTTACTTGATTCATGATCTCTGGTTATTTTTTTAATGAAAAAATATGTATAATTTATGGTATCTTGTACTATTTTTTACTATCCAAAATTGTTTTTCTTTGGAGTACTCTTTAGGATGTGATATAATTTCTCCCCAGATTTAGCTCCGATAAAGCTGATAATTCCTTATGGACATAAGGCGATCCTTGGTTAGACTTATATGTCCAATCGTCATAAGATAAGTCCTTATGGATCCAAATTACTCCCTTATGTTGGATCCTATACCCAATGAATATAGGGTAAGTCCTTATGGATATAGGTTTCGGGAACTACATATTGGTGTTCAATGGAAGGGTATTAATGTAATTTTAAATTCTATTTTATTAAAATAAACTACTATTGTTTTAAACTATTTGTACACTTCTCTCTAGATTTGTTGAAACTAAACTCCCCAACTCAGTCTTTTAAATTTATCTCTCTCTATATGTTTCCTATGGACTGTAATTTTCCTGATTATTACTTGAAGAATCACTTAGGAAATTTCTAGTTATCAGTAGAACTTGTATATGCCTGGGCCACTACGAATATTTTATGTTTTTACCATATATGCTTAACATTTAGCATCATTCGGTAGTTCTGTATTACGACCATTCCAAAAGCTTACTCTATTATTTATTATTTCAGATTTAAAGAAATTGATCAGTGAAATTATCGACATCATTAATGAGAGTTCCTTCGACGTTACTTACGGAGTACGGTATAAGTATAATTAGGAGGTATGTAGTTCACATTTTATTTTTATGCCAGACTTTGAAATTTTTTTTTATATTGTGTACTAGCATACTCTATTTTAAAGTTTAAAAGAATCTTGAACTTACATTATATTTATATTTTTATAAATTGTTTTAAAAGGTTTGATAAAATTTTAGTTTCCCTTGGTTTTAGTGTGGGTCGCTCCAGTGGCCCTAATGCGACACTACAGGTCGGATTGGGTCATCTGTATCGATTTGGGGGTGTTATATTTAGTGATATCATAGCTTAGGTTTAAGTCTTTGGGGTAGCTCGGCCAATCGTTTGTCCTAGGATATTTGGTTAGTACATGCCCCCTAGATTATAATCGTACTCTTCTAAGTCGGAACTCTAATGTCAAGTTCCTTCTCTGTAATAAACATACCTAAGTATTATGTCTATTATGACTCAATCTGTGCAAGAAAGGAACATCGTTAACATTATGTCAAGTCCCTTCTGAGTTACTTGTTTGAGAATTCTGACCCGATTCTCGACATGAATTTGAGTTATGTTACCCCAAACGCTCTATGACTATAAGCTCATAGCCAAGCTAAGTAAGTGTAACTTTGATGTTGCTTTATAGGGCATATTGTAGTGGTTGAAAAATATTTGAGTCAATCTTGAAATGATTCAAGTAGCGTTGGAGCATAATAAATGAATATTTCTAAGAGACGCATTCTCGTTATAATTTCCAATTGGAATAGAATCATAAGGGTTGCGAAATGCTGAAGAGTTTTGAACTGATGTGACGGATTCGAATTCTAATAAAGGTATTGATAATGGTTGATACATATGAAGTTGAAGATTTATTTTAGATAGTGATTAATTTTTTTATTGTGTCGAATATTATAGTGTGATGGATTCTAGCAAGATTTCAAGTTGAATCTAATTTAGTCTTGGAAGTCTTAAGGAATAATTAAAAGAGTAAGAACATTATCGAAGTGGATAATTAAAAGAGTAAGAACTCTATCGAAGTGGATAGTTGAGCAAAGTGCATCGATTAAGGGAGTTGGAGAATTTTGGAACCTGATAAGTGTTGAGCCTCATACCTCAGTGATCAATATGACATTAATGGAAATTGTTCATGTACGTACTAAAATTGTAAATCTTTAGGTGTTTCTAATATGTTTGAAAGAAACAATTATGCTTGTATGTTGCACTGAAGGTGAGCAAGTGTTATCTGTCCAATATTTTGGTTATGTTGGATGTATAATTTATGGGTATAATGAGATATTTCAGTATGCAAATCACGCAAATTGATTTGACACTCATGATGGACAAATATGTTTAGTAAAATGATATGTATAACATGTGTAAACACTATTTTTTTTCATTTTATTATTATTATTATTATTGTTATTATTATTATAATAATTATTATTATTTTATAAATTATTACAAAACAACCCCCAAATAATTACAAGCCCAATAAACCCGACCCATTTACAAACCAGGCCCGAAAGGCCCAAAGCCATTTGGAGTTTCAGCTAGGGTTTTAAAACCCTAGCTTCCAGCCGCCGCTGCTTCCAAGAGATCCCAACCAGCCGCCTCACTTGCTGTCGTTGGATCTAGTCTTGATCCAACGGCCCAGATGGTTCCAGCTTGAAACCCTAGGGTATCATAACCCTAGGGACCACGCGGTGCCACCGCCGTTCATTGTCGACACCAGTGCCACGATGCTGCCAATCGAAGCCTCCGGAAGGTCTGCTACCATGTTAACAGTCGCCCACGTCGAGCTCTATGGTGAGTCACCACCATAGCTATGGTGATTCACCGAACTCCATTCCTTTAACCGTTCCAACGACAGCCTTGTGGTGGCCTATAAATAAGGCCACCATACTTGTGAAAAGAGGAACCAGCGAGCAAAGACAGAGAGACAGAGAGCAAGAACGAGGAAGAGACGACAACAACAAGCAAACAACAACAATAGCAACCAATAAACAACCGATAGAAGAGAGAGGAACTTACCAAGCGTCGTCGGAGCCCAAACGTCACCAAAAATCTCTATTAAACCGAAGGTAAAATCTTCGGTTATTTTTTAGATCTAAGCCGATCTAGTGGTTTTTAGGGAGAAATAAGGTAGGATTCGATTTTAGGTGACGGTGATCGGAGCCGGCGTACGGTGGTCGTTGGCTGTCGAAATTCCCTTCGGCGAGGGAAGCTAGAGAGAAGGTAAAGAACTTGGTTCTCTCGTTTAGAGAGAGAGAATAAATGAGGAAATGAGATAGATGAAGGGATTTTGGGTCGGTTAAAGGGTCCCCTAAATGATGTCGTTTTGGGGAGGGGCATATGTGTAATTTCTAACATTGAGAAACCCTTTCCGTAGCCCTTTATAGTTTGTAATCCTTTTGTTTTAGTCACTGGAATTGAATTTTATGCATTTTGATTTTGTTTCGAATTTTATTTATTTATAATTTAGTCATTACCTGTATTTTATACATATTTAGGATAAATATCACGTTTAGTCCCTAAAATTTTGATAACATTTATTTTAATCCCGAAATAATTAATTAAGGCTATATCGAATTAGGTCTGTGAATTTTAATATTTTACATTTAAATTATATTGTTTTAATTATGTTTATTTTAGTCACTAAAGTAATAATAAGGTAAAATAGCATGTTTAGCATCTATAATTTTAAATAATTAATTATGAATTAGGTATTTAATTTTAATATGTTATAATTTAGTCACTATTTTTTAATACTTTCATTTTTAACTACAAGTTTTATTACTTTTTATATTTTAATCCTATTGTTTTAATTTTAATTATTTTAGTCACCAAAATTTTGTTTCTTTTCATTTTTCTTCTTCAATATTTTGCAATTTAAAATTATTGCTTCTAATTTCTTTTATTTTAATCATTATTTATTTGCAATATTATTTTGTTATTATTTTTATATTTTAATTATTGCTTTAATTATTATTTATTATTATTTTTTTATCTTAGTCTTATAATATATATATATATATATATTTTAAATAATAATATTTATTTTTTTAATATCAAATAAAAGGACAGTCTTAAAGAAACTAGATGTCATATTATGGTATTTTAAATAAATAAATATATTACTTATAAAAACCAGAAAATACATATTGTTTTATTTAAATTATTTTCCTAGAAAAATAATCATATTTTAATATTTATATATTTTTAATATTAAGAAATGGGTTCTCATAAAGCATATAGAAGTCCTTTTCTGATATTCTTAAATAAATAAATATCTATTTTTATAAATTATATATACTTATTTTAATTATTTTTATAGAAATGTTTTATTAATATTTATTCATTTTTTAATATTAAGAAATGAGTTGTCTTAAAGCACTTAGAAGTCCTTTTTTGATATTTCTAAGTAAATAAATATCTTATTAATATATTTTCTTAAAATTATATTAATAAATTTGAAATAACAGGATTATGAATTACATATATTTTTGAATTTTTAAATTTCCAATAATAGAGACAATTTATAATTAATGAGTACCAATTTTGGGCGTTGTGGGGGTGCTAATCCTTCCCCAAACGTAATCGACCACAAATCCCTTTTTATTATTAAAAAGAACAAATTTTTGGTTAAAACACATAACAGTTTATCTTTTAACTGATGTTTTCTTAAAAACTTTTTTAAAAGATAATTTTTAGGTATTTGACCTACCTGATCCAAAAAGGTCGATGGCGACTCCCAAAATATTTTTTAAATTAAAATCATTTTTTTATCCAAATTATTTTTCCTGCCAAGTAAAATTTCGTGCCAGGACGAAAACCGGTTACGACAACTTGGTGACTCCACTGGGGACCGATCAAGCTTTTAAATGAATTATAAATTGTCTCTATTAATTAGAAATTAAAAATTTATATATTTAATTTATAATTCTTTCTTTTCAAAATTTTATATATACTTATTATTATATATTATTTTTTATTAATGTTTTTATTTTATTTTCAAGTATTAAATTTTATTATTTATTTGTTTGTCAGAGGTTTGAAAATTTCTCCTGACATACATCACTTGCATTGCATAACATAAGCTTTATAATCAAGCTTGTCTCTTTTAAGTGGGAGTGAAAGCGACGTCTTCGTGAGAATTTATTCTCTGTGTCAGACCTAGCAAGTAGTTTTGGGGTTCATATGCTCTATGTCTTCGTGAGAATTTATTCTCCGTGTCAGGCATAGAGAAATGTGTCCCCTCGAATTGAACTCGATCCGCTTAAGTATATAATGGACTAGGATTGAGGATTTAGCAGCCCAAGGGGCACTAACAAGGACAGTTCGAGTACCTTTACTCCTAGAACTGAAACCCTGCATATAAAAAACCCTAGAAATTCTCCTTATCTAAGATAATACCAAAACCCTGTCTGTAGGTATATACAAAGAATAAATAAGTTCTAGTTTTTAATTTTATTTTTTTTCTGAATAAATGTATGCGAACTAGAAATCATGCAGTTAGGTTAATTTTTCCAAACAAAGCATGTAACTAGAAAGCATGAAGTAAGGGTTTATACCATGCTAGATAGAATTTCTTTCCATTAATTACTAATCATTCTTTCATTCCTTATTTCAATTTTTATTATTTTACTGTAACCTGTTTATATTGATTTCTTTGTTTGCATTGCATGATCATAGCATAATCAAAAGGTGTTGACTTGAAAGACTGTTATCAAATTGGAAAGAAATCGTAAATGAACAAAAAGTTTTATGATCAAACAAAATATGATGCAGCCAAGGAAAGACATCCTGAGGAAACTTCGAGGATAGAAGCGAGCAATGCATACAAAGATCCTGTTATATTAATACCAAAAGTACTCCACAACGATCCTGCCAGATTGATATCAAAAGTAGTCTACGGTAAGAGCATCAGTTGGGGTATTCAGAATAAAGGAGGTTTTTATGAAGCTCACGCATGTTATTTGAGGACCAAAAGAAGAAATTTAGCACAGAAGTGGAAACCATGCATGAAGATTTCCAAAAGATGAGTCAAGCCTTTCAAAGTGTTAGCATAGAAAATACCCTAGAAGAGTGGATAACAGGGGTCACCAAACTGAAAAAGAACTGCAACATGAATATCTTGTCCAAGAACTTCTTGAACACAAAGGTTCTCTTACAAGGAAAAATGAGCAACTCCGAGAATTTACATAGAAAATAAAGGAAAAAGAGAATGTCATGGAAGAAGCTGCAATCCAGACAAGCAATATGGCCCATAAGCTGATAGACTAACATGGCTTTAGAGAAGTTAGAAGGGAAAGTTATCCCCTATATGTAAAGTTTTGTTAAAGTTAGGACTGAAAGCTGTCCCCTATATGTAAAGTTTTGTTTGATGCACGAAAAATTTTGTGTTCAATGAAATCTGTTCTAAGATGATCACTCTTGAGTAACACCTTTTCATACATGCATTTTCATTTTGCATCTTTTCATTTTCATTTATACTTTTATGTTTTCTTTTATATTGCACAATTTACATTTTTATTGTTACATTCACATATTTACATTTGCATTTGCATTTTTCATTTTTACGTTTGTATTTATATTATCATTTTTGCATTTGCATATTTGAATAATTACATTTTATTTCAAACTATTTTACATGCATTTAATCATGAAAACATGGGAATAATTCGGGGAGGATTCCATGATAGAATTTCTGAAATCAAAGCGGAGCTAAACTTGGTCTTCCTAAAAGAAAGATAATAGCTATGAATGATATTTTAGCAAGGGTTGGTAGAATTGAGAAACTGCAAGAGTAATTTATCGAGACACAACAAGAGATGACTTATCAAGTAAAAAAGTTCCAGGATGATTCAAAGGAAAAACTAACCAAATTGATGGACCTAGTGAATATTGTAATCCATGGAGACAAACCTTTAGAAGACCCTATTGTGAAATATTTGAATGGGATTATGAATGATGTAGCTGATACAATGGAAACAAATGATCAGAACTTTGTCAGGGAATGTGGAAATCCAATAAGCCACCAAACATCGGGTATGACCCCATAAAATGTGACAAAGATCAAGTTGAAGAAAGCATGGAAGAAATTTCAATGCCATTGAAGAAAGCTAAACAAAGCAAACATCTAGATCATCAGTCAGAAGGTCTTCAAGAAAGAAAAGTAAACAATTGTAATGTGACAGTGATGTCAGGGGAAATTCTACCCAAGTTTCCTTCAGTTTCATGCAGCAAGTTATATCCGGAGTTACTCAAAGCCCATCTTATTGGCCCATGTCAGGCTAAGCCTTTGTTGCCTCCTTACCCGAGATGGTATAATGAGAAAGTCTTTTTTGAATATCATGTTGGAATCCGAGGGCACTCCATCGAGAATTGTGGTAACTTCAAATGACAAGTTCAAGACCTTTTGGTTTATAAAATCATAAGAGTGGATGTTAATAGTCAATCCATTTTGATCAAACAATTAGGATTCAAACCCCAAAATGAAGTTAACAGGGTCAAGGTAAATGAAGATCATACAACAGAAGATATTCAAAAGAAAAAAAGGAAAAATTGAGGAATATGAAGTATGTATGATAGATTCAATTCCTGATACTTCTCTGATGCTAAAAAATGAGAAAGAAATGAAAAGAGATGAAATTCGAGAATGGCCCACAGTTTAAGAATGAATGGGAAAAATGTAACTCTGAAGAAACTTCAAACATTTGTATCAGATTTTATGAGGACAAGTGAAGCAGTGGGAAATATAAAGAGTCTGGTGAATACTACTCCAATCACAGCTGGAAGATGTATTCAAAACCAGAACAAAATTGCCATCACCAAAGAAAGTTGTTCTGAATATAAAATTGAGCCCAATTTCCACTCGGGGAAGAAAAAATGATGATAGAGATTGATCAGGAAGAAGCAAAGATTTGTGCATTTGAGGGTTTATACAAATAAATTGACACAAAAGATGATCAAGAAATGGGGGGCAAATGAGGACAAAAACCTTAGTCCTATTACACACCCAACATTATAATGAGGCATGATAGATAAACAAGTGGAAGTTGATATCTACCACTGTAGTACCTTTCATTTTCAGCATCTTGTTTGAACTTGTTTTTTTGTTCCTTTCTCCGCCTTTTGTGCAATAAATAAATTTGTGTTGCTTTTAAGGTTATGAGCAAGGAATTAAGTTTTAATCTTAAAATTATTGAGTATCAAGTAGATTAAATATTCTTTTAATTTTTCAAGAGTTATAGATCTTTGGCAAGTGGTAAAATTATATCTTCCATATCCCATCCAACGCCAATTACTTAACCCTTACCAAAACCAAATCTTGACACTACAATTATCTAAGACTCTGAAGAAATGTCTCTACCTATTTTTTATATACCAACTCCATATGTTTACTGGTTTATGACATTACCTTCCATTATATACACGACTTCCAAAGTCACACCTTTGTCATTCCATATACAAAACCATCATTTTTGTATAGTGAAATCAAAAGACCTCAAAAGAACCAAAATTTCAAATTATCCGTGAATTTTCTGCAATAAGAGACGAAATGAGGCATCATTGATCAACTTATCAAAGATAATTTCGAGTGATTGGGGTATACTCAAAGCAAGAAGAAGAAAAAAAGATTGATTTAAATAAATATATCATGCATTAATTACATTGTTTTCATATAAATAAAGATTAATCTGCTTTTGTGTATGAGATGACGAACGCCATTGTTTCATTGGGGGGTAAGAAGAAGGATATCTTCTCACAAGAATAAAGATTGTCGATTACGAAGGTAAATCTTCATGAAATGAAGAGAGTTTTGAACTACAAGGTAGATCAAATACAAAATGCTTAAGATCAATCCATTAAAGAATAACAAAAGAATTTCCAAAATGCAAGAGGAAAAGAAGGTGCTCAAAGCAATTGAAGTCCTATACTCATCCATAAAAAAAAGGGAAAAAAAAAAAAAATTGAATCAAGATGGATGACTTATTGAGCCTCAAACTACAAGGTTGATCAAGTGCAATCAGTTTAAAAATTCATATTCAACAAGAAGAGCAAAAAATGATGAAAATGTGAAAAAATGGAAATGAACCCATAAAATTGACAGTCTAGAAAGATCAAAGAAGAATGACAAGCAGCAAAGCAAATCCAAGTCAAGCAAGGCAAGATTGAAGGCATCAGAATGAATTGATCCTTGATTCAATTACCCTTAAACACTTGTTTGGGCCTTTTTATCGCTTTCTTTCATAACCATGAGTCATAGCCTACATACCTGAAAAGTCCATTCTAATCATACATGGATTTCTATGTGAAAGAGAATATCTTCAGAATTCATTCAGCCTCTCAAGATTGATTTTTATTTCCAAAAATTGGTTTTTAAAATCTTTAATGCATGATATGAAAAATGATAAAAGGGGGGGTTCAAGATGTAAATTTTGAATAACATCTTAAAACCAAAGGAGGATTCGAGTTGAAAACCTGAAAAAGCGGCTCGAATATTAAATAATGCAACGATATAAGAGACGATCTTAAGCTCTTAATGAAGCACCACACATCCCAAAGACGTTCTTGAGAGTTTGGAAACAAGAGTATCTCTACGAGATGAGCATAACAACGAGAAGTATCTCTACCAGATAAGCAAAACAATCATTTCTTCAAGTTAATGAAAGCCCAAAGAGACATATATGCTGGACTAACATGAGAAACCCTACTTTACCAGAATCAACCTACACCTTAAATCAGTCAATAATTTTGACACTTTCCATAGGACTATGATTTTTGAATGATTTAAAAGAGTAGTTTATTTATTTACTATTCATTAATTTCATGTCTTATGATTTGATTCTATTGTGAACCTGTAATAGGCAACATTTTACAAAATTCTTTCATTTTTCGATAAAGAAAGGAGGAAAAACATTTTCAAATAGGGCAATCTCAAACGAGGAATCCTTGAAGCAAGTTATTGTTTATTCTACCTCTTTTGTAGAAAAAGAATGAGCGATGCCAGAATGATGAAGTACTTCATTTTCTTGAAAGTAAGTGGTCCAAGAAGCCTGAAAGTTTGGAGAATTGAACTTATGACTCTATCATGTGACATTATTAGCAATTCTTCAAGAAAGATTATCACGTATCTCATGCTGAGGGTGATAAGCATCACCAGACAAATTATTTTCCCCAGCCACTAATCCATGTCTCTAGAAGATCCTCCAATCACAGAGCTATAAGTCCCATTAAGGTGTATTATGGGAACGAACAAGTCCACTACTTACACTCTGGTTATACCATGATACTGGCTCAAGTCTTGATACATCATTGCTACTTCTTCAATGCCGATCATTTTCTTTGTCAGGATTATATTAATTTTTTCCTTCAGAAGATTGTTGAACCTAAAACTGAGAACTAATAGACACAGAATAAGACATTGGAATAGATTCTACATTTGTAGCTTTTCATATAGAGTAACAGTGGTTACCGGATTCCAAAAGTAGAGATAACCAGTTTTACTATCAACCAAACCTTTACATGGTTCAGGAAGAGTGAATGAGATATAGCAGTGAGTATTTTGGAGCATCAGAAGAGACAGTCACTGTAGCAGTTATTGCAAGAAAATGCACCAAAAAAATCTTCTAGTTCATCCCGATGATGTCTATTTCTTCTGGTAAGGTTGTTACACGGGATGCCACCAACAACAAGGCCGAGTTTGTCAAATCTACTCATCAATTGCTCCAACCGATCACCATTCAGTTCTTGCACATTTCAAGGATATGCCAAGACAGTAAAAGGCAACCTCTGCATCACTGATTCCAGAAAAAAGAGACAGAACATTGAAACCACCGGGGAACATGTCTCTAGCAGATCCTCCTCCTCGTGTATGGTTTTTAGGGAAACCTAGAAGCATTTCCACCTCATCAGGTTCAAGTGGAACAACGTATTCCTTCCAACCCATACCAGATTGCATTTTCGGTACTCATCAAGAACGTACTTCTGGACACTCGAATGTGGCTCATCGTCATAAGCTTCAAGGCCTTACATATCATTTCTGTCAATTTGGCACTTCATGTACATGTTTGTAAATAGTTCAACTTTGTTCTTGGATCCCAGGAAGGTCACAATTTTTTTTGTTAATGGAAAAGCATCATGTATGGCGCGTGGAGGAAGCGGAATAAGAGGAAATCTGTTCTCAATTGGCAGATTATGAATATAGCCCATTTTCCATGCAGCAGTGCAAAAATACTTCGAATCTACAAATTTTGGCTCTACATCGTATAAGTACATTGACATTTCAGTCCAAACACCAACTGGAGCAAGTGCCACGTTCTCGTAGTAGAAATGAGGAGGCTCAATAGCATCTTCTGGAAGTTTTCTTTGAGTTATCTGATCTGGTTTGGTAGAAACCCAAAAACCAATAATTGGATTTGGAAGATGAACTGCATGATTGTCTTCATTAAAAAGCTTCTTTTCAAGCTTCCTCTGCTCATTCCTTTTGCAAAAAAAAAAAATCATAGCCTGAGTTTTGCCTTTTTCTGTAATTGGGGTCATTGCATAATGGCTTCCTATCTTCTACCAAAAGAAGTGCGTCAGCAGCCTTAGCCATTTGAGCAACACATATAAAATCTGTCAACTCTGCAATTGATGAATCCGGAATGCATCTCTCCATGGCTATTGAAGCTCCAGCCTCTGAGTACCCTATTTTTTTCAAGTATAACAATTTATTCTCCTCATCAGAATCAGATTTCAGGATTTCCTCGGTATTAGAAGAACTATCAATATCTGTTAAATCATCTTGAAAGATCGCTTCATAATCAGATGAGTAGTTATCAAAATCAACATATTGTATGGGTACAAAGATAACTGCTATTTACTGACATCAGAATGAGAGTATTCAATATAAATAGATTTGAGGCACGGATAAAGCCGCAAGTACCCACGACAGTGCATTGTCAAAATTGGACCTCGTGGGGATCATGATATTGAAATCAAACGGACGTTGAAAGTGAACCTGAAATAGAATATTGGGGCATCTTGAAAGCCCATTTCAGACAAAAATGATCTATGTGGGGCATTTTGAAGGCCCACGTCAGTATGAATATTTGGGCATTTTGAAAGCTCACATCAACAATAAGCAAATGTTGAGGCATGCTGAAAGCCCATTTCAATCATAATTAGGAATATTGATATATTTTGAATGTTTGTATCAGCAAATGCTGGGGCATACTGAAAGCCCATTTCAATAGAATGAGGAATGTTGACGCATTTTGAATGCTTGTATCGATAAATGTTGGGGCTTGCTGAAGGCCTATATCATTTTGCAGAAAGATCATTGCTTTGAGCAAATATTTCCAATAAACAGAAAGGAATGAAGAATGAAAATAGTGAAACAGTGACAGTGAAACTGACTATACATAATTGCTTCGTTCATCAGGCAGTTGCATTGGGGTCCTATTGTTGAACAAATATTTACTCAGCAAGTACGGTTTCAAATACCCAATATTCTTAACCATGTGTCACATGACAACGTGTTCTTTGTAAGCTACATTACTGTTGGTCTTTTGTGTGTCAGTAATGATTGGACATATTTCATTGAGGTTTCTGGCAGTTAGTTTCAATTATACTGTTGGGGCTACGAAGTCATTTTTCACATCAGTTTTTGTTTACTTGATGATATTGAAGAGAGAGGCTAAGCTTACGTATATTGCCTTCTCCCGTTGTTACTGGGGTTATCATTTCTAGTCAGGATGAACTGAGTTTTCATCTATTTGTTCATCATGTGCGTTTCATCTACAACAACAAGAATCCCATGTACATTTTTCTGTACATGGTTCCTATAGTTGATGTGTTTCTAATTCCTACAACACTTGTTATGAAAGAAAACATGATCAATATCACACTTACCCTTGCCCGAGATAATATCAAGATCAATTGATGGTTTCCATTTTTGATCCAAGATGAAGTTTGCCTTCTTCAACCTCAAGGCTAGAAGTGAGATATGATGAAGATTTCTTTCCACAGAAGGGAAGCTGAAATTTTTAACAACAAGAAACTAGTGGAGCCAACTAAAGTTGAATGACAGGTTGTTGTTCGAGATCTGATTAGATGTGGAGACATAAAAGGAATTAGGATACATCTTCCTTATAATGTGTTGTAAGAGTCAAATCAAAACAGAAGCTGATCTCCTAATTAATCCCTGCTGAGTCAGGCATATCTACATCTACATTCTTCAAAGATGATAGATTTTCTTAAAGATGATAGATTCTCTTTTCAAAGATGAAAGCTTTATTGGATTTCTACACAAGTCCAAGCAAAGAAAGACGATGTTATCAAAGACAAAAATGGGGCATCAAGGTCATAATTCTGATTACGGCAAGAGTTCCATAAATGAAACATTTCTTCTGAGATTTTAATGCAAGCAAAGAAGATACAAAGATACAAGATTGATCAGATGGTTCTTCAGCTTTATGGCATTGGTTGCTACTGATATACAAAGGTAACCCTGGAAATAAATGATCAAATGAAGGAAGACCTAGTTCGCCACTTTGAAGTCAAATGAAGATTGCATCAACATTCATGCATTCATAAGAACATCATTTACACAATAGACAATGCATTACATTGATACATCTGAGTGCATTCAAACATGAAGTTTTACAGATTTTCGTATGAACAGGAAAATTCATGATACCTTTCAAGAAGAATGTAGAATTAAAAACCTTAAATGCATGAATCACGCAAACATCTGAAGAAGAGATGGACACAATCCACAAGAATGAGCATTATCTTGAGATTAGGGCGTGCTACCCAATCCACATGTTATTTTGAAAAATAATGAGAAAACACTTTCCAAAGTTTCTAATTTAATCTTTTCTAAAAATTTTGAAAAGTAAAAAAATGATTTCCATAGGTTTTTGACCTAGTAAACTATTTCCCACATCGTAAGCCCTTCAGTGCATGATGTTTTCAAAAACCTTCGGGTCATCTATAAGCCCTTCAGTGCATGATGTTTTCAAAACCTTCGGTCATCTGTAAGCCCTTCAGTGCATGATGTTTTCAAAACCTTCGGGTCATCTGTAAGACCTTCAGTGCATGATGTTTTCAAAACATTCGGGTCATCTGTAAGACCTTCAGTGCATGATGTTTTCAAAACCTTTGAGTCATCCATAAGACCTGTAGTGCAGGATGTTTTCAAAAAACCTTCGGGAGCTTTTTGATGTTTTAAAGCCTTGGGTCATCTGTAAGACCTTCAGTGCCTGATGTTTTCAAAACCTTTGGGTCATCCATAAGACCTGCAGTGCAAGATGTTTTCAAAAAGCCTTCGGCAGCTTTTTGATATTTTCAAAACCTTCGGGTCATCTATAAGCCCTTCAATGCCTGATGTTTTCAAAACCTTCGGGTCATCCATAAGACCTGCAGTGCATGATGTTTTCAAGAAGCCTTCGGAAGCTTTTTGATATTTTCAAAACCTTCGGGTCATCTGTAAGTCCTTCAGTGCATGATGTTTTCAACATTTCCATCTTACTCAAAAGAAGCCAAATGAAAAAATTATTGTTTTCTTCGTCTTTGCTCTATTCTTGTTGACATAAAAATAAGCAAAGAGAGGCAGTTGTAAACACTAATTTTTTCATTTTATTATTATTATTATTATTATTATTTTATAAATTATTACAAAACAGACCCCAAATAATTACAAGCCCAATAAACCCGACCCATTTACAAACCATGCTCGAAAAGACCAAATCCATTTAGAGTTTTAGCTAGGGTTTTCAAACCCTAGCTCCCAGCCGCCGCTACTTCCAAGAGATCCCAGCCAGCCTCCTCAGCTTGCTGCCGTTGGATCTAGTCTTGATCCAACGGCCCAAATGGGTCCAGCTTGAAACCCTAGGGTATCATAACCCTAGGGACCACGCGGCGCCACCACCGCTCATTGCCGACACACCAGTGCCACGATGCTGTCAACCGAACCCTTTAGAAGGTCTGCTACCACGATAACAGTGATCCACGTCGAGCTCTATGGTGAGTCACCACCATAGCTATGGTGACTCACCGAACTCCATTCCTTTAACCGGTCCGACGACAGCCTTGTGATGGCTTATAAATAAGGCCACAATACCTGCGAAAAGAGGAACCTGCGAGCAAAGACAGAGAGACAGAGAACGGAGGAAGAGATGACAACAGCAAGCAAACAACAACAATAGCAACCAATAACCAACCGATAGAAGAGAGAGGAACTTACCAAGCGTCGTCGGAGCCCAAACGTCACAACAAATCTCTATTAAACCGAAGGTAAAATCTTCGTTATTTTTTAGATCTAAGCCGGTCTAGTGGTTTTTAGGGAGAAAAAGGTAGGATTCAGTTTTAGGGGAAAAGGATCTTCGATTTGGGTTAATCTTCTAAATTCCGGCCACCATTTACGGTGGCCGATGACGGTGATCAGAGTCCGGCGTACGGTGGCCGTTGGTTGCCGAAATTCCCTCTGGCGATGGAAGCTAGAGAGAAGGCAGAGAACTCTGGTTCTCTCGTTTAGAGAGAGAGAAAAAATGAGGAAATGAGATAGATGAAGGGATTTTGGGTCGGTTAAAGGGTTTAAATATCCTCCCCCAAACGACGTCGTTTTGGGGGAGGGGCGTATGTATAATTTCTAACATTGAGAAACCCTTTCCGCAGCCCTTTATAGTTTGTAATCCTTTTGTTTTAGTCACTGGAATTGAATTTTATGCATTTTGATTTTCTTAATTTTATTTATTTATAATTTAGTCATTACCTGTATTTTATACATATTTAGGATAAATATCACGTTTAGTCCCTAAAATTTTGTTAACATTTATTTTAATCCCAAAATAATTAAGGCTAAATTCGAATTAGGTCAGTGAATTTTAATTTTTACATTTAAAGTATATTGTTTTAATTATGTTTATTTTAGTCACTAAAGTAATAATAAGGTAAAATAGCATGTTTAGCCCCTATAATTTTAAATAATTAATTATGAATTAGGTATTTAATTTTAATATGTTATAATTTAATCACTATTTTTTAATACTTGTGGTTGTGGGATCGAGTCCCACGGAGGGCATTTCATAATTCGGAGGTTCCACGAAAGCTGCTCTCAACCTAGCGTTAGGGGTAGCCTACTATCATACCTCCCCCTTACCCCATTACATATGGGAAAAAAGGGTCAACTAATTTTATTATTTATAATATTATTTTGTTATTACTTTTATATTTTAATTATTTCTTTAATTATTATTTTATTATTTTTTATCTTAGTCTTATATATATATATATATTAAATAATAATATTTATTTATTTTTAATATCAAAGAAAAGGGCAGTCTTAAAGCAACTAGATGTCCTATTCTGGTATTTTAAATAAATAAATATCTTACTTATAAAAACCATAAAATACATATTGTTTTATTTAAATTATTTTCTTAGAAAAATAATCATATTATAATATTTATATATTTTTTAATATTAAGAAATGGGTTGTCTTAAAGTACACAGAAGTCCTTTTTTGATATTCTTAAATAAATAAATATCCTATTTTTATAAATTATATATACTAATTTTAATTATTTTTATAGAAATGTTTTATTATTAAGAAATGGATTGTCTTAAAGCACTTATAAGTCCTTTTCTGATATTTATAAGTAAATAAATATCTTATTAATATATTTTCTTTAAATTATATTAATAAATTTGAAATAACAGGATTGTGAATTAAATATATTTTTGAATTTTTAAATTTCCAATAATAGAGACAATTTATAATTAATGAGTACCTATTTTGGGCGTTGTGAGGGTGCTAATCCTTCCCCAAACGTAATCGACCACGAATCCCTTTTTATTATTAAAAGAACAAATTTTTGGTTAAACGCATACCAGTTTATCTTTTAACTGATGTTTTCTTAAAAACTCTTTTAAAAGATAATTTTTAGGTATTCGACCTACCTGATCCTAAAAGGTTGATGGCGACTCCCAAAACATTTTTA
This sequence comes from Hibiscus syriacus, assembly GCF_006381635.1. NCBI lineage: Eukaryota > Viridiplantae > Streptophyta > Magnoliopsida > Malvales > Malvaceae > Hibiscus > Hibiscus syriacus. The sequence continues at coordinate 1,601,214 of NW_024063472.1, forward strand.
AATTAAAATCATTTTTTTATCCAAATTATTTTTCCTGCCAAGTAAAATTTTGTGCCCGGACGAAAACCGGTCGATAAAATGTTTTGTAAAGGTAATTATGTGCAGAAGAGTAAGTAATTCCTTTTTTATAGGGGATAAGTTTTATTTGTGAAGTATAAGTGAGGCTTTTGATGAACAAAAACCTTATCATATTTTGAAAGATTACGACATCGATGTCCAATGTTGAAGATTAGATAGTATCAAAGTATTACATGAAAGAAGGTATTACGATGGGGGTGTAAAGAGCAAACTAAGTCGTGAATTATTTGAACTACATGGATACTTAAGATAATAAGATCAGTTGGTTAGCAACTTAAGTTGAATCTAAAACCTGGATGTATTCTAGATGTCTTTTATGTGTCTGAGTTGAGATGACATCGTGTTGACCCGTCATTTATATTGTTCTGATTAAGGATATTGAATTGAGATCTGATTGGTTATGCAAAGAGAATCATGTTCAGATTTTGGATTATGATAAAAGGGTTTTGTGAAATAAGTGACTTTTGATGGACAAGATTCAGTGAAAGAATTGTGGTACTATAAAAGCTACATAAGAGACTAAAGATCAGTTCATGAAATTATCGTTTTCACATTCCTTTAATTCAAGTAAATTTCAAGGACAATATTTTTTAAGGATGAACAGTTGTAACACCACAAATTTAATGATTAAATTAATAAGTATTAATGTAACACCCTAATTCAAATCGACTAGAGATCGCTGGACTTGAGTATTACACAGGACCACTGAAATGGCTAACCCAAAATTTTATAAATAGTATTGTAAAAATAGAGTTACAACTCGAATACATGAAAGTTTATTAATAGTACATCCCTCTAAAAAGACTCAAGACATAGACTAGTGCCTCGACAAATCTAGATATCATAGACCGACAATAAGCTCCTCGAAGAATATCCTTAGAACCTGCGCATGGAAACGAATTATGAATGCTGAGCTCACAAGCTCAATACTACATTAATAACTATAACATTCTACGTAATTCACTACATGAGAATACTAGTAGGAAAAGTCATAAGAATACTAGAATACTAACATGAAAACTGAGGTAAGTATTATAATGTGATCAAAGTATTCTACATCTCAGGGCGTACACCCCTCTAGTCTACCTATGATATCCTTAGGTATCTGGGGTGAGATTTAGAATTACACCAGAAATATACACCTGGCCAGCTTACTGTTTAGAGTCTTGGGCCATCTGCGCCCAATTAGCAACTGAAGTGCCTTGGCAGTAGCTGATATATATCTAAATATTCTAATCATACAAAATGATCATCATACTATTAGATTAACTTGGGTGTTCTTGTTGTTTCTCGAGCATCAAACAATGGCTAGTTTTATGACATTCGTATCTCATGTTATTCTTAGTTCTTGTTTTGTTTATTAATTGTTATCACATTCAAGTTAATTTAAGAAGTGTTGGCATTGTTAAACCCCTTCTCAAATCCTTTGATCAAATTAGGTTTCTTACCCAATTCAGGACGATTGTACCAAGACTAACCCCTTTAGTATCGATACTAACCCTTGGTATCGATACCAAATTTGGCTATTGGAGTATGAGGAAAACTGACAGTATCGATACTCCTATTTGGAGTTTTAATACTCTTGTATAATAAGGTATCGATACCATCTCGAGTATCGATACCAAAAACAGGCTCGATGTTTGGGAATTTAAATTATGTATTGATACCCTTACTTAGGGTATCAATACCCTTTTTTCATAATATCGATACTCCTTGAGTACCGATACTAAAACTAGTTTATGGAATTTGTATTCTAAAGATGGTACCTATACCCTACCCTTGGGTATCGATACCCAACAAATAATATCAATACCCTATGAATAGGGTATCAATACCACTAGTAAAAAAATCTTTTATTTTTTTCTATCTAAAGAACAATATCGATACTTTTCATATAGTATCGATAACAAAACCCATAAATGCTCTGTTTGAGCACAAAAATGACACCCAACTTCACCTATAAGTACCTCTAAGGTTCTTAAATGTTATTTATGTCTTATATAAGTTGATAGGGGTCATATTGGGTTATTTTACATGTTGTATAACATCATAAACTGAAATCCACCATGAATGCTATGAACTCATGCAAACCAACCAAACACATCTTGTGACCTAAAACCAGTATGGATGAGTTAGAAATGTGTTACCTTGAATCCTAAGTTGCTAAAAACACTCAAGGCTCAACCAAGTACTAGCTTCTGATTTCCTTTGCACTTGGAGCTTTCTCCAACTTTTCACTAGAAAAAAATTAGATGCATGAATTACTAACTTGTTTGGAACTTAGGAAGATGTTAAGAAAGTTTTCTAGGGCTTAAATTACCCAAAAATGAGCTAATTAAACATGGGTTTCTAAACCCCCTAAAACCCCCCACCTATGGATATAGTCAACTTGATATTAAGACATTAAATGGAAGCTCTAAGGTTGTTGATTATATTTCTTACCTTAGCAAAACTAGACTAGGATTGTAGGCCAACAAAGTTTCTACCTTTTGCTCAACCTTGCAAGAAGAAAATATAGAGCTTGAATGAAGAAGATGACAAAAGAAAATGGGAAGAAAAAGAAGATTTCTGTCGTGACCTCACCAACATTAAAAGGAATTCATCCTTTCAAACTTTAAATGGTATAATTACTCGCTTGGTCCTTCAAGCTTTTGTCTCCACTCAAAAATGCCATTTTTATCTCAAGTTGGCCTCTAACCTAACCCAATTTAACTCAACTTGGACCAAGACTTCCTAAAAGGCTAATGCGTTTATCTAAAACCCTCTAGGGTTAGCTTGAAACTACTAACCCAAGATTTAAGGCGTTATAGTTGAAGTTAAAAAGTTGAATTGTAAGTAAATAGTGGAAAATAAAGATTTGTTTAAATTTAGGGGAAAAAGGGTTTTAGTCCAAAGTGATAGGCTCTAGAAATAATGGTGATTTTGGCTGTAATTTACCCATTCTTAATTGGAATGCATGAAGTAAGTAAAAAGAGAAAAAAGAATAGAGTGTGAAGTATTGAATTCACAACCCTCAAGTTTTTAAGAAACCTTCATACCAATTGTGATATAGTATAATTAAGGATTTATGATAATAATAGTAAGTATGTTATATCTCAACCACATTAATGTGTTTCTAAATAATAAAAAAAATCTCTCATCTTCCTCAAGCTTCAAATCGTATCCCATCATCAATCCCATCCATCATCGATCTGTAGCCGTCACCATCAAATCCATCTCTCTGATCTGACCAAAATATGATCCTCCATGCTTCGTGAAATCACTTTGATCATCGTGGTGATTGCCTCGAAAGTTCATCAAAATCAAATACCCTCTCTTTCAATTTTCACTAATTCATCATCGACCAGCAACTAGCGAGTCTCAATGCATCCACCAAGTGAACCAAATCGAAGTTTCACTTCTTCCAATATCGCAGATGATGTTGCCATTGACGCCATCGTAAGGGGTAAGCGACGAGGAGTTATAGTTATTTGTGAAACCACCTCTCATTCTTTCATCATCGTTATACAACACATGCAAGAGACTCTCGAGCCATTAATCTAAGATTCTGTAGCATATGGTGAAGTTCTAGCCACCGACCGCATGTGCCCCCACGCATCGCCCCTACGTGAGGAGCTACTCAACAACTAGAGGAGTTTTCTAGAATTGGTTTGGACCAATCAGACTGCCTAAATTGAGTTAAGGCATGAGTTGAGCTGATATATGAATCGAGTTGAGTCACGGTAAGCCATCATTGGCCGTTAGTCGACCGTTAATCATCTTTGACCATTATTGACTTTTTTTAGAACATTTATCTTAACGTTTATCGACATCTTGTGTCTGTTTGTAGGTCCATTTTTCTAAATTCAAACTCAATAAGCTTTTTTTAGCATTTTATCTTTTGATTCAATCTAATATTTGTAATTAAGTTTTGTTTTTTATATAATTCATTTTATAATGTATCTATATATTTTGTGATGTCAAATTCAAGTGCAAGAGTAATCGAATAGAGTTTAAATGGATGATTGATATAGTATGGGAATCGAGATAATATTTTACTACATTTTGAATGTTTTATGGACTTATTGGTAATTGGATAATGCATGAATAAATATGTTTGGACTTATGATTATTGTTAATTATTCAAATCCAATCTAATTGTGATAAATTGTTAGTAAACTAATTAAGACTCGGATGAATGGTATAAAATTAGATGACCTATAGGAAATTCCAACCTCAGTGATTAGCTAATGAAATAGTTAACACTACTAGAAAAAACCCTTTAATGACGCGCATTGCGCGTCATTGAAGCCACCATCATAAATCTCAGATGAAACGCAATTGTGTGTCATAAATCTATGACGTGCATTTATGACGCGCATTTATGACTTACATTGCGTGTCATTGAAGCACACGTCATTAAAAAAGATGACACACATTCGTGTGTCGTGATTGTATGTCATAAATTATATATATATATTGTAGATTGACAAATAATCAAACTAAATCACATTTAATGCCTCATAATACTAAATATATATATCATATTATATATAAGCAATCCATTTGCATAAAATATATTAATATTAAGTTATCAAAAATATTGTAATCATATGTCGATACAAAATATCACGGCATAATAAAGATTGCCACATAAGATACTCATTCTTTGCGAATATCATCAATGTCATCATCCGTGTATTCTTCCTTCCATGGCCAACCTAAGTAAAAAAATATGAAATAAGTATATAATTTATACTTTTTAAAGTGAAGTATATAACTATCAAAGAGTACTAAAATGACCAATTTTACATATGCATTCTTTGAAGCATATGTAAAAATAAATTTTACACATTTAATTAGTAAAACTTCCCATATAAATTATATACATTATCATGGAACAAATTCACAGTTTTCAGTCTTGCTAACAAGTACTTGCATTAATTTGTTTAGAATATCATCCTACTTCAAGTCTATATGATAGTTGTATGACTAATGTGTATGTATGATATGACAGATGTGTATCAGAAAAGTTTGCTTACATTCTTATTGACCAGCAGTTCTAGTCCGTTCTCGACTGTCTCTTTCATGAACTTACAAACATAATATCCACTCGATACCTCCCGATTGACGGGGACACTACAAACAATTACTAAAATATATTGATAATCAAATGAAAAAACAAACCGGGATTATATGGCACTAGGAAAATGTCATTGTCCTTTCTTAGAGACAATCGATCTACAACGCTTCGACTTGCCTCATCGCTATTTTTGAATTTTGCCTTACGTCCTGATGGCGAGTTTGCAGACGGGCTCACAAAGCAAATTCCATGATCTCTTTTTGGCCCATTTTTTATTTCCTCAAACAAGTACCTATATATTAACATACAAAAACTGAAATGATTAAATATATTGTGTTTCACTAGAATTAAAATTAAGTTCTTACATCATATAACAAGTAATCACTGAACCGATCATCTCATCCACAGTAAAAACCACTTCAAAATCTTCCCAAGTTATGTACGTGAAATTCTCGTACCCAAACATATCGTCCTCACATTCCACTTTCACGGACTCCACATTTTTAAGTTGTATATCAACCATACATGCAAACACTTTCAAAACACGGTTGCTAACATAGATGACGATCACAGCCTGCAACTTTTAGATGATGATCCAACACCTTAGGATCGACACATATAACATGTTGCCCCTTTCTGTATTGTATCAGTTCTAGACTTTGAAGAGTAGTTAATATATCCTCGGCCTTTATGGATGTCATATCACTAAGTTTCTGCAGCGAATAGGTTCATGCAGGAAATAGTCGACAATTCAGTGACCAATATTGAACCAAAATTTACCAAGAATTTATAGTATATATAAACACTCAGCTAAACAAGAATAATAATTTATCACACAGAACAGAAGCATCATCAAACAATCAATTCATGCATGTTTTTAGCATCATGTTCATACTTTTTTTTTATATTTTCGATATGGGAAGATGATCTAAAATAACTAGTGTTGTCATATTATTGAAGGATGATTGTCTATATTTTCTAGATAGGCCCATATTCTCTGATCACCAATTATTTTGAAGTTAAAGCAACCACGCACACTTTACAATCTACAAGCTTAATTGAAAACATAACCAGATTCAATTTAATGTCCGCATGACAAATTGAAGTGGTTTGAGTAGTCTTAGCATGTTCTAATTTTCAAATCCAATATCTTAAAATTTATCTTTTCATATATTATTGAATAGGAGATGAGGTCTTCCTAATCAAACTTGCAACCTAATTTTCTGATAGTTGGGTCCAGTTGAGTTGAACTCAAGAATATTTACTGTGTAGTTTTTAGTCTACTCAACCACTCATATCAGCAACACATCCACTGCTAACCAAATTTTTGAAATCTACTAGTAGGTTTACTAGGCATACCCTTCTAGGATATATTAAAATAAATTTTTAAAAATTAGAAAAAAGAAAAAAAGGAGACGTATGACAATATTTGTAACTTCATTATGGAATTAAATTTTTCACAGTGGATAAAGTAGAAAAAATGCATAAATCACAGCCCACTAGACTTGATATATGGCTTCAGTAGTGATACCTTGATAGAAATATTTCCTTTATGTTTCTACAAGATGTCTAAAAGAACTCTTGTCCAGTACCCTCTGTAGCTCAACAAACCTAGGTTGGAAAGTGGTCTTTCAGGTGTGCCAACTTTACCTTTTTTCTTTGAGAGTTCATGTGCTATGGTCCAAAATGAAGACAAATAAGCAATAAAGCTCTAGTTATAACCGATAGGATGAAATTCCAAAGGACATATCACAAGGGAAAAATCATAAAAGAAAATAGCAAGCATAGAGCTTACAAAATGCAATCAAAAATTTCCTTAGCCTTTCCTTTGATATAAGGAAGGGTGAGGATACATGCCAAATTATAGGATTCCTCTTAATGTTTTTCTTGCATGATTAGATGCAAAATGCTAATATATTTGTTTGTGTTAGGGTAACGCAGTCTAAATACTGTGAACAATGAAATAAATAAATAAACAAATATATATATATAAGAAATAAGAAAGATTCTCAACATTTAAGCAAAGTCGGACATTAGAATTACATAATTTTTAACCAACACACTATTGGTAATGATGCTATAATTCACGGATATACAATAAGTTCTATAAATCAAATCATCTATATGATGCTATTATAGTTAGTAGATCACAACAAAAAATATTAAAACAACTACAGACTTATAAGGTTTATTTTAACTCCAAACCGCATCAAATCATATACAACAAAAACATAGAAGCTACCTTGGAGAAATATCCAACCATATGGAAACCTCGATCATCACATTCACAAAACATAGAATAAAAATATGTAAAGTCGTAATAAAGGGTCTTGTGGTCAAGAAACAACTTTGCTAAATAACAAATATTCTGCCCATAAACCTTATTCTTTTTGCCATCAACCTGTCTCAAAATATTTGAACAAAGGAATACCAATGTCAGCAAAGACCTGCTGCATTCTATAACAAGACATGTTTAAGCAGGAAAACACAACAAAGGGATACGAAAAAGAAAAATGGTAAAACATTTATATGCTTGTATTAGAAGTTGAAAAAAGCATACACCACCTTTTTTTTTAATATGTTTCAAGAAAATCATATGATTATTTGATTTTATGTAAAAACAAAAAGCAGTGAAAATTGAACTTACAAAAAGAAAAAGCAATAATGTGGGTTCAAAGAAAACCATAATCATATAGATTTTACTTATCTAGACTGAGGAAAGACTTTTCTTTTTCATTTTTGAGATTTGTAACAGAAAGTAGCAGTAGTAAAAGCTTTTAAAGAATATACCTCAAACATTGACAGTGTACCACTTCGATATATTTCGTCCCCAGGGGGATGCTTCAAATCACACTTCCTCTACGGAATAAAAATTAAATAGAGAGTTAATATTGATTCTGCCTGCCCCATTTGTAACTTGCAGTAATTAGAAAGGGGGTAAAATCAAAGACAATACACACACACACACATACACACATATATATCACCAAGAATTTCCAAAAACTTTTTTTCAAGGAAGCAATATCCTACATCTTTACAACATTACATCCTATCAAGTCATAAGATAGACTATTACACTGCAGGGAATGCAATTTAAGATATTAATTGAAGACGGAGAATAAAGATTATTCTTGCCATATACTAATCTTAAAACACAAGCTCCATTCTTAACCATTTGGGAAACAAATGAAGAATAACACCGCACCATTAACTAAGTTTTTGTGATTTCCAGGTACTTAAAGAAAAAATATATTGATAATCAAACATACATAAAAACCATGTACTTGCAATTTAGCAAGCAAACTACACATCCCATAATTGTTTCTATCTTAACCAATTAGGACAAAATGAGAAGTATCACTTGCCAAGACAAAATGAGGAAAACCTCGGCTCACAGATCTACACCTACATAATTTGTATAGTATTAGAGGATCGATGAAGGATAATTCTTTTCTTATGCACAAATTAAGCAAAGCAGCAACAAGATGAGAAGTATCACTTGCCAATACAAGATCATTGCCTTCAATCCACATATACATGAGAGGAGAAATGTCAAGCATCACTTATCAAATCATTTGACACTCAGTTACTTTCAACCAAAACGTACAAAACAAAAATATGTGGCGAACAAAACTTATATTCATGATTAAAAAAAATAAAATCAAATTAAATATTCAAGGTTACCATAAAGAAACTAGAATATAGTCAACAATTAAGTTACTATAAACTAATGCAACCCTAACTATTATAAGGGGAATTTTTTTATTACTACATTGAAGAAAAGCTCACCATATTCCTTTGAAGTTGCTCTTTGTGTTTCATGAAGTTGAGGTAAAACTCACAAAAGTACAACTTCAATGAATCATTATATTCTGGTGGAAAGGGGGAAAAGTACCATGTCTCAATTTCATATCTTCCAAGTTCTATGGTCGAAATATTTTTCACCTTTGAGAATTTCTCATGCTCACGCAAGCTAGCAGCATCTAGTTCTTCATGACCCTGCAGAAAATAAAGCAACATACAGTTACATATAACAGAATTTCACAAAAGCAACAAGTAGAAATTTCAAATTAGCCTCTAATCTTTACACATCACCTAGAAAAAGGTGTGCATTTACTTACAACCTCGACGTGTGTCTCATCAATCTTACGTTTTTGGTGGGGGTCATTATTAAGCTTGTAACTTGAGAACCCATGAGCAAAATCTTCTCATAAATACACCCTCAGAACACAAATAGAGAAGAAACTGAAATGTAATGCCTGACATTGTAAAAGAAACTTTACCTTGTCTTCAACCTTAACATCAACAACTATTTCCACAGAATCAAATCAAGCAGTTCAAGCTTCACCCATTCATCTAGCCTCCTATTAACTATCATCACCATAACAAAAAAACCATAACAATTTCCAAAGTTCCCAACATAAATAATTCTAAAATTTTCAATTCAATAATAAAGACCTAAAGTAATTAAATTTAATTAGAAACCCTAAGGAGAACATAAATCTTACACTCGGTGTAATGAACGTAATATTCATAATCATTAGGCTCATAAAAATGCATCTTGCGGTGTTCGATGACTTTGACAGGATGATACTTGTCGTCCCTCCAGCGGTACATCACGCGAGTACCCATCTCCAGAGGGAGTATACTCGACCTCCTCTTTTTCATTGCCTCAGGCGCCGGCGCTTCGTTAGAAGAGGTCATAGGCTTCTGGTCATCACCGACCGGCTCTACAGCGGCATGGGATTGTGTTGAACCATTCTCCGTTATTGTCGGCGTGTCTATTGAACCCATGGTGTCGGTTTGAGAGGGTTTCAACCTTTGAGTGGGCTCGACAATACAAAAAGGGTTGAAGAAACTCAAATAAATTAAAAGACGACTTTTAGAGATAACACACAATGAAAAGTGTACTCCGTGTGTTTGCTAATTTTTTTGGATTATGACTATTAAATATGACACATTATTTTAAGTCATAAATCGTTCAGATTTTAAGAAACATGACATTTTTTATGACACATTTTTTGCAAGTCATAAAATAGCGTGTTTCATTAAAGGTATATTTTCTTGTAGTGTAACCTCAAAATCTTCAAATCTAATTATTCATATTTAAAAAATTTAATGATTAAAAATAATTGGTTGAAAAGGTCAAAAATACCCTTGATATGTAAAAAGAACAATGGATTGCCTTCATAGTAAATGATATGAGAATTTATACTTGACTTGTTATAACTACATATTCACTGATTAAGTTCCTCAATTGTTTAGAAAATCCTAATAATTGATTCTTAACCTTCGAGATCGCAAAATACTCAGATATTCTATTTATATGTATGAATTGATTGGAACGATCGAAATACACTCAAGCTTCAGAATGATCTAAATACCTTAATGACTTGGAATAAATGAATGTTAGGTAGATTCTAAAAATATCGATAAACCTAAATGTGGTATCGTTCCTAAAGGTTATAAATCACCACTCGGATATGTTGATCATCTCTAAATTGTTGCAATACTAGAATAAAATGAATGTTGCACGAATATGTATTCTTCTTTTTGAGATCCGCTCAATTATGATTTATGCTGGTGATCTGTTAGGTTATATTATGTAGTTGATACTAAGGAATCGACATTCAAGAAGCATCTTTGTCCGAATACTTGGTAAATATTGCATTGCTAAGATTTTTTTTACTTTGATTGGATTGAAAATCTAATAAGTTGTTAAAAGTCCTGAATACTGAAAATAATTGGTTTACCCTTATAATAATGATTTACCGAAATCTCTCTTAGAATCAAATGACTAATATGTCCTTATAAACCTAATTGATGAGATTACTTATGATAAATTTGAATCGTAAATAATTTTTATGTAATAGTTTTAGAATAACATTCTAACGTATTTGAACCTAAATGTTCATAAAGTAAGAATTTCTGAATTTCTGATTAAATCACTTAGCTATCAAACCCTTTTAATAGGATCTCATTTCTAAAATCTAATCAATTGCAAAAGTTTTTGTTTCCCTTTCTGATAATTATCAATACCTCTGGAAAATAAGTAGATCCTCTAGTGTGTTTTGTATGTACAATATAAATGTTTTAAATACTTGTTTGAATTATTATGTGCGCATATCTATTCTTTCTTTTTTTAAATGATTGTTTTATCCGATTTGACTTATGAATGATTTTATTAAAAGTTGATTCATGATTTAGTGATTAAAAATTATGTTAACTTAATTCATAATCTCTGGTTACTGTTTTAATGAAAAATAAATATATTTGATTTATGTTATCCTGATACTGCTATTTGCTACCTAAGAATATTATTCTTCGGGGTACTCTCTGGGACGTGATATGAAGTCTATGCAAGTTCAGCTCTAATCAAGTTGGTAATTCTTTATGTACTTAAATCGACATTTGGGTATGCTCTTAGACCCAATAGGCCTAGGGTGAGACCTTACGATCCTAAGGCACTCTTTAGGATGGCTCATATGTCCAGTAGGCATAGGATAAGTCCTTACGGACCTAAGGCATCCTATCAAGTAAGCTCCTACACTTTGGCTAAGGTAAGTCGTTATGGATCCAAGGTACTCCTTTATGTTGCCTCTTATACCAATAGGTATAGGGTGAATCCTTCCAGATGCAGTTCTGAAGAACTGCATATCGATGTTCGGTTTGAGGGTATTACTGTGATTTTAAAATTTTTTATTGAAATAAACTATTATTGTTTTAAACTATTTGTACACTTCTCTGTGGATTTGTTGGAACACACTACATTCCTCTACTCAATCTACTAAATATGTTTCTTTATGTTTCCTTTGAACTGTAAGTTTTCTGATTGTTACCTGAAAAATCACTTAGTAAAATTTCAGCTATTTAGTAGAACTTGTAGATGTCGTGTCACTAAGAAAATTTTTTGTGCTTTATCATATATTTGCTTCACCTTTATCATTTTAGATTTAAAGAAATTGATCATGTCAACATCAGTAATGGGAGTTCATTCGACATTGCTTTCGGAGTATGGTACATGTGTAATTAGGGGTATGTAGGTTATATTTTATTTTTATGTATGAGTTTGAAATTTATTTTTATAGTGTACTAACGAACTCTGTTTCGACATTTAAAAGAATTATGAACTTACCTTATATTTATATTTTTATAAATGCTTTTATGGTTTTAAAAGGTTTGACAAAATTTTATTGTCCCTGGATTTTAGTGTGACTCTAATATGACACTTTGGATCGAATCAGACCATTCATATTAGTTTAGTGTGTTACAAAATATTAAAATTATTGTTAATTGATTTATATATTTTAATTTGAACACCTTTTAAATATTTTTTTAATTCCAAACAAAAGGAAGTTACTTCCTCTTAAAACTTTTTTCCGGTGATTTTTACAGAAAATTTTTTTATCACTTATAAAATTTATATACAAAATTAATTCCTATTATAACTTCAAAAACTTCATTGTCTCTCCTTATAATATATTATAATTGCATGTCAAAACATCAAAAATATTATTATAGATTGAATACATTACACAAATGGTCACTAAACTATAGTAAAATAATCTTTTGGTCACTAAAGTTTTAAAATTTATAAAAGGGTCACTAAACTTATCAATTATTACAAAATGCTCAATGCACTTTATAAAGTAATGATAAATTTAGATAATTTTAATGAAAATTTTGTAATATTAATGATCATTTTGTACCGCTTGAAAATTTTAATGACTTCTAAAATTTTAGTGACCAAAACATTATTTCATCATAATCTAGTGACAATTTTTTACTTTGAAATAACACCAAAAATTCCATATTTTGTTTTAGATTTTAGTTTTTATTGCTATTGAAAGCAAAACAATTGAATTTTTAGTTAGAATAATATTTTTTAAAGTTAATTTATTTTAATAAAAATTTATTACACAATACACAATTCATACCGTGTAACATGTAAAAAATGTGAAAGCTAAGCACCAAATATATTTATAATGCTACAACAAAGACTTCAAGTCATGGTCAAAGACATACAGAAAGAAAATAATATTATGCTGTTTAATTTTATATTTAAATTCCATAAGTTCTTAAGAAATCTAATGTAAAAAATTCGTAAAAAATAAAATAACAAATCATCAATAGAAAACAAGTAAGAATTTAATTAACATTTTTTAATTTGGAACGAGATCAAGGGATTTATAAAAAAAAATTATAGGAAAATATTAAAAGATAATAGACATTTTTTAATTCTTATAAAATGATTCAATCACACTTGAATATGTATCATTTACTAATATAAAAGTTGAATATTGTCATATTTTTTTTACAAAAATATTGTTATAGTTCGTTCTTATTTACTCTATGTTAAAAAATATATGGATTAAACTACTTTGCTAGGTATTAATTTTATCAATTTCAAAACTGATAAAAATCTAAAAGGTATTTAATTTAAAATATTTAAGTCAATTCATTTTGAAGTGACTTTTTACAAATGTTTTTTATATAATAAAAAGAGTAAAATAACTTTTTAATATAATACAAAAACGTATACTAGACTTTAACCTATTTATCCATGAAACTTATTTGTTTTATTTCATTTTTCATATATTAGGAAACATGCAAATTTTCTGATCGCAAGCCATGAACTAAAATGCAGTAAAAATACAGGTTGCATTTCGAAGAATAGTATTATTTTACAATCATTAATATACAGTAAATTTAGATAATCATTTTTTTGAATAATTTGAGATGATTATAAGATAATATTTGTTTATAATTCTTTTAATCATTGATAACATGTACACACCTAATAGACACAGCTGGTTGAACTCACGTTTTCAAGGACGAATAATATTTCCTTTAACCATTAAAGTCACTCAATAAATTCATATTTGAATCATTTTAAAATTAAATATGTAATAATTCTATGTTTAAATTTCGATATTAGTAATTTCTTCCAAACTTTGAAGATTCCATCGTACCAACAAAGGAAAAAAACTATAGATATAAATGGAAAGACCATGAGGCAAAGATATTACCCTAATTTTAAAGGAACTCTTTTTCATTTTCCAAAATTGATTGACAACAACATGAAGAAAGAGTTTCATATTTGAAAAAGTGAATTCACCACAACACTTATTCCCAAAATTTTAACTAGAATTAGAAAAAGAATGCCACTGTCATCTGTACTTCCAATTACTTCCCCTGCAATTAACTTCTTTTTTCCTTCTTCCAAAAAAAATGACATGAAGCAATCTAAATCCTAGCTTTGAATACAAATCCCTCAAGGTTGTTTCTGACTTTTACTTCATTGGGTTAAAATTAATCAAAATATCATTTAAAAGGCTAAACTATGTATTTAGTCATTCAATTATTTTCTTGGTTCCATTTTGATTATCAAATTATTTAAAAAAATCACACTTAGTTTTACGTTTTTATTTTGTTTTGTTCACATGTCGTTAAAAAATTAACGATAATGCTAAAAATTGAAAAAAATGTAAATTTCGATGTGATTTTAGAAAAAGAATTGTTTGATGATCAAAATAAAACCACGGTGACTGAATACACAGTTTACCCTATTTAAAATAACCTATTATTGAAGTAAATAACATAAGCGTGGAAGGTGAATTTGTGTAATGCCCCAAATGTCGAATTAAAGACTTTATTGAAAAGATTTAAAAATGGAGGATTTAAGTGATTAAATGATAAAAGATGGGTAAAGGATTGGAATAGTGTTTTACACTAGATTGCAACCATAGATAAATAGAGAGGGCATTTGAGTCCTTTAAAGAGGAAATAAATTTAATAACTATTTTAATAAGGTATTTAAATAAGGAAAAAGGGGGCTTCTTCTTGCCATGAAAAAGCTCTTCCCATAGCTCAAAGGTGAGATTTCAAATGGCTAGTTTATTCTTTCGTTTTTGGTTGGTTATTGAAGCTTTGAGCATGATAGAAGCTTAAGGAATGATTAAATGAGATTAAAACTAAGTTATGGATGAGATAATAGAGATTGAAAAAAATGGGTTTTTGAGTGATATGTTGAAATAGGAGGGTTTATGGATGTTTTATGGTAGATTTTGACTTGTCATAGAGGCAAATGAGAGATTAGAAGCATTAGTTTAGATTAACAACACATTAGGAAAAGTGGTGTGATTCTTAGAATTTAATGTTCTTAGAAGATGTTAGATGTTTTAAGAATCAAAATGAAGGAAAGTTAGTATGGATAGTTAAAGAAGAGTTTCATGGATGCCATAACCATTTTTAGGTGAAACAATTAAATATTATTTTAAAAACGATTATGACTTTAATTAAAAAAAATTTGGTGATTATGGATTAATTAAAATTAAATTGAAAATGAGTCGCCATCGGCCTTTGGGTTAGGTAGGTCGAATACCTAAAAACGTCTTTTAAAAACAATTTTAAGAAAAATAGTTTTATAAGACAAAAATTTGATCTACGTTACCAAAGATTCATTTAAAACAGGTTCGGGAGTCGGTTACGTGTGGAGAAGGATAAACACCCCTACAACGCCCAAAATTGGTACTGTGTCGCTTACACATTGTCGTAAATGGTGAAAATTACAAATCGAATATAAAGTTTAAAATATGATCTATTATCGAACAACGAATAATTTGCTTCGAATTAAATAATTGGAGAATTCTTTAACACGAAAAGAAATCTCAAAATTAGCAATCCTCCAGAAACTATACTAACATTGGGTATGGTAAATATTTTTTATAGATCGAAACCAAGCTCTCGAGACAAGCAGAACTAAGGGCAAAGGCAAAGTACTGGAGTAATCAACCTTACGTTTTGGATACATAGCGGGGAAGGCAGGTGAGTGCATTAATCATGTTCCTTAGGAATTATAAATAAATTTTGTTAAAACATATGTTGCAATGGTATATCAGTACTAAGTGTACTACATGCATTATGTGTGCAAATCCACGGAATTCATCATGAGTTGATGAATAGTCAAACAGGCACTATGTGTGCAAATCCATGGAATTCATCATGAGTTGATGAATAGTCATACAAGCACTATGTGTGCAAATCCACGAAAATTCATCATGAGTTGATGAATAGCCGTACATGCATTATGTATGCAAATCCACGGAATTCATCATGAGTTGATGAATAGTCGTACAGGCACTATGTGTGCAAATCCACGGAAATTCATCATGAGTTGATGAATAGTACAGACACTATGTGTGTAAATCCACAAAATTCATCATGAGTTGATAAATTACCATATAGGCACTACTTGTGCATTCTAATAAATGAACATGAATAGAGAGTTGGTAAATGAACATCTTAGCACTAATGGTGCAAATTTATAAGGTTTATAATCAAGTGTAAAGAGTCGCTTGATATTAGAACTATTACCCTATACTTATGATTAAGTATGCCTTACTAAGTAATACTTAGCGTGTGTTTCTTTCACGCGTAGGTTGAATACAAACTGAGTAAGGAGATCATCGGACATCAATTCAAAGTCGCCTCATCAGTAACATTATGCATACTTGTCTACTTTTGATATGTTTCAGTTGACATGTAATAGGTTTAGTAAAAACACTCTGAAAAGCTTTTGAATTAAACTACTATAAAATGGTGAAATGTGAAACATCTCTTTTATTTGTTTATTTAAGTTTAATGCATGTTTTAATTATAAGTAAATTATAATGGTTGGTAAAATGAAACAAAATTGTTCGGATTTTCAAATGGGAAACTGTTTTAAAAATGATGTGACATCTATAGTCTGTATACATAAAGGTATACGGGAGATAGGTGTTACAATTTGTTTAAGAAAAGAAATGGTTTGCATGGGTTCAAAAGATAACACTTTGTGCGATTTTTATGTTCTAAGAATTATTTATTTAGATTTAGCTTAGAAAATTTCTTTGATTTTCTCAAGATGCTTTTATTTATCAGTAAAGTTTTCCACTTTTTACACCTTTAATAATTCAAAATATGTTATTCTTTTAAAGAAAAAAACAAAAAAATGAATCTTCCTTTGCTCTTTTAGATTGAATTCATTAAAAATCAAAGACTAGTGCTACGATTTTGTTTCTTCTTAGGGTTTGGCCTATATGTCTAAGTCCTCCCTTCCTTTCCACAAAGAAGCGTGGAACCAGCAAAACATACTCACAAGGAAACTGGAATCTACCTTTTCAATCCATGATGACAAAACTACCCTGACTTTCTCTTCATAATATAGCTCTTTATACTTGTATTATCACATATATATTATACTTCAAACATTACAAGAGGAAATTAATATATAAATACATATAAACAAAAAATACAAGGAAACATGATATTTACAAGCGATATTAGTGATTAAAAAGATGATTGTTATTCTTAGAGGTCTTAAGTTTGAGCACTAGCAATTGAATGATATTTTAAGCGTTCATTGTCAAATGGTTGAGAGCATTTACAACAAATACTGTCACTTGTAATCACCTAGATTAATAAAAAAAAATTGCAGCAACGTCAAATCCAATCATAAAAAATAAATGACTAGCAAGCAAAAAATAAAAACGTTCCAAAAGACAAAGAAACCATTCTATAAAAGAAGTGAAAATTATATCATAAAGGTAAAATCATTAGAAACAAAGAAAAAATAAATATGTGGAAAAAAATACTAGCAATGGTAATTAGCACTAAGATTAGCGGTCGCAAGGGACGGATGCATAATTTCGTGTTAGAGTGGGGGCGAACTTTAAAATTTAAGAATGAACATATTCATGAAATTTTAAAGAGAAAAAATAGATCTTTAATAAAAAATATAAAAAAACTTAAAATATATGATAATTTTAAATTTTTTAAATAGGGCGATTGTCCGAACACCCTCTCATCCAATTCTGGATATCTTGGTCTACGAATGAAAAATGAGGGGGGGAACGTCAAACCGCGAGGAAAGAAAATGAAGAAACAAGCGCTAGAGTTTAAAAGTTAATAAAACATGTTGAATTTTAAAATTTGAATCGTTTAAATATTGAGTATGTGAACTCAATTAAGTTCGGAGTTTATACTAATCCTAATTTGTAACTTGACAGATCCTCAATTAACCTCAAGACCATTTGGGAAATGAATAAAGAAAATTCCTAATTACATGATCAATTGAACAAAATTTGAATTTGAATTTAATTAGAGTTTCATCTTCACATATCTTAATTAAATCTTAATATTATTAAGCAGAAGGAAGCTTAAAAAAAAAACTTTCAAATCAATTAATTTAAATTTGAAGTTGAAAACATTGTAATTAAACCCCTAAGGCCATTTTGGGGAATAGGTTAAAAGGAAACTTTTTCATGAAGCTTCTTCTTCAAGAACCGAACTTTCCTTTGTTTTTATAAATCTGAGGAAGAAAAGCAATAGAGACACATAAAGAGTGGATTTCCAAGGTGGTTATTAAAGAAAAAAGACATTGTTGTTCATCCACCATGATTTCACTTGCAGATGTATATCATGTGGTAGCAGCCACTGTCCCATTGTACTTCGCCATGATCTTAGCCTACGTGTCCGTGAAATGGATGAAGCTGTTCACCCCAGAACAATGCGCTGGCATCAACAAGTTCGTGGCTAAATTCTCCATCCCACTTCTCTCTTTCCAAGTCATCTCCGAAAACAACCCTTACAAGATGAACCTAAAACTCATCTTTGCCGATTTCCTGCAGAAGCTACTCGCTTTCCTCCTTCTGTTCGCCGTCACTAAGCTCACTTCCCGTGGCGGTCTGCCGACAATCATAACCGGCCTCTCCTTATCGACGATGCCCAACACTTTAATCCTTGGGATCCCACTGTTGAGGGCCATGTATGGAGATAAATCCGCCACCCTTTTGGCTCAGATTGTTGTTCTACAAAGCTTAATTTGGTATAATCTGCTCTTGCTTTTGTTTGAGCTAAATGCTACCAAAGCTGCCTCTGAGACCGTGGCAGCTGTTTCAGGTAAAGTTTTTATTAATTCCCATAAGCATTAGTGGTTGTTTGTATTCCAAGCTACTTTCAGTCAACTTTAGTAGCAAAAGATAAATCAAGTGGGTCCAAGTTTCATATGATTTAAATATTTGAATATTATGAAAAAAAGAAGGGGACGAAGAGACACCTGAAGAAGCACAAGGGAAAGAGATAGGAGAAGAGGCACAAACCAGAGCAAAGAAATCAAAAGCAAAGCAGATTTTCATTACCGTGGGGAAGAAGCTAATGACGAATCCAAATACACATGCAACCGTACTGGGACTTATTTGGGCAAGCGTTCAATTCAGGTTGGCTTTTTGAAGCATTGAAGATGAATTTTGTTTAGTTTTTTTTTTTTAATGGGAGCTGAAATCTGTTGTAGGTGGGACATTAAATTCCCTGCAATTGTCGAAAAATCAATAGCGATATTATCAAGTGGAGGACTTGGCATGGCGATGTTCAGCTTAGGTATGAGTTATGTCGTTCCTACACTCTCTACTATAACATCTATTACATCCGCAATCGATATTTATTTGTTGGTGTCACTTAATAGGTCTGTTCATGGCATCACGGCCAAGCATAATAGCGTGTGGTATTCGAATGGCAGCAGTAGCGATGACGATGAAATTCATGGCCGGTCCAGCTCTAATGGCAGCAGCGTCTGCCACCCTCGGACTTAAAGGCAGATTATTAGAGTGGCAATCGTGCAGGCTGCTCTCCCTCAAGGAGTTGTTCCATTTGTTTTCGCCAAAGAGTACAATATTCATCCTGATATATTAAGCACAGGGTAATCATAATAAACAGTTCTTAAAAATTCTTGTTCTTTTTTTTAAAAAAAATTGAAAATAATGAGGTCAGATTTGGTGTTTGTTTCAGGGTGATCTTCGGTATGCTCATTGCCTTACCCGTGGCATTGGTCTACTATTTTCTTTTAGGATTTTGAAAAATTTTCCTGGAAAATGCTGCTATATTTTTTTCCAGAATCAGTAACCTGACATCAAATTCTGGGAAAGTTTCATAGACGGATATCATATATTTATAGATTTCCAATTCAGTTTTCTGAAAATTCTTTGACATTGTTGATTGTTTCCTGGGAAAAAAATATATTTATTTATACAAGTTGCTACATTAAATCGAATAGAATCTAGACTGTTGAAATTGCCCAATATATTACTGTGTCAATAATGAACCACTATTCCTTTAATATATTTTCTTTTCAAGATTCGAATGGATTAATTCTGCAAAAGAAAATGCTTAAATCTGTCCACACTTTGTGCATAAAATCATGTGGCCGACTACTCTTCACTGTTCGTGCACGTGATTGCTAAAAGCATCAGATATTTATTTCTTATTTTTTGGCTTTCTTTTTACGAGCATATTTTTGATGACGCGATGGTGTATGAAACTATATACTATCAGATAATTAGATAATAATAAATTCATATAAAAAATTAAAGTTATATTTATGTAAAGTTCTTTTTAATGATATATCATTATTGTATTTATTGATAATATACAAAACTAATATTAACAACCCACCAATATTCATTTCTTAGTTAAGGTTTGAAAACATATTCATCAACAACTATCATTCATCTGGAATTTGGGTTATCATATTCATATACATATATTTTACAACCAATAAACTATTCTTTAATTTTAATATGAAGTTACACAATTAATTTATATTAATACAGTACAAATATAATAAATAAATAAATTCTAAAGTTGTAAAACAATTACAAAAATAAATTTATTTATTTATTAAATGCTTTAAAATTTTAAGATGCTAATAATTTTGAACAATACTATGTTATATGATTTTTATGGGTTTAAGTATCCAAATTTAATCAACAGAATTGATATGAATATTGTCGTAACCGTCTTTCGAGTGAGCCCGAAATTTGGCTTCGACTTGAAATAAAATATTGGAGTCGCCACCGATCATTTATTTTTCGTAAAAAATTTGGTTGATCGGATACCATCTTACCTGATATGCGTTTAACATAAATAAATCGGATTTGAACGTCGGTTACAGTCAAGGAAGGATTAATACCCTTGAACTGCCCTTTCGGTACCATTTAATTTATCGGTTGTCTTAATTGCAACAATTATAATTTAAATTAAAATTTGAAAATTCATCCAAATTACTTACCTTTGATTGATTAAAATTATCCTAAAAAAGATAATAAATAAAGTAAAAAAATAAAACAAACAAACACAAAGAGTTAGTATTAAAATTGAAATAAAATGGAGTAAATAAAAGGAATAAAAGAAAATTCGAATTAAAAAAATTAAATTGGAAAGGATTAAAATTTCTGGATCAAATTAATTATAGGAATGAGCTGCAGGAGAAAAACAAAACAAGGGATTAAATAGAAAAAGAAAACAAATTAAAGTACTAAAATGCACAAATAAAAAATTAAAGGATTAAAATAGTATTAATAGAAACTAGAAGGACCTAATAAATATGAACAAATAAGATCCTAAACAAACAATTTAAAATAAATACATGGGCTTAAATTATAATAAAATCTAATTATATGGATTAAAATGCAATAAAACAAAAGACATTAACTAAATAAAATAAACAGTGACTAAATTCGAAAATTATTAAAATCAATATGCATATTCGAAACACATAACAAAGTATATAACCAGAGTGCAAAAGATATGAAAATAAGGGAGCTTAAAGGTGATTTTACCATAATAGGACCAAAGCACAAAACACGTTGAAAATGAGGACCTTATGCGTGATTTAACCATTAAAGTATGTGAACAAAACATAAAGCACCTAGTATCTGAGGACCTAGTATATGATTAGCCCAAACATTTCAAGGAGACATAATATCTCCTCTGTTCATTTTACACGTGAACCAGATCCCAATTTCTTCATTTCTTGCCTTCTACTTTCTTTTCCTTCACCAGTGCGACAAAGCAGCCATGGCGACCAAATCTTCAGTGAACTCGAGAGCCACACCGACCACTCGACTCTAGATCCGATGACGGCGACACCCCTACTCCGACTTCCATACTCCGACTTCGACGAACACCGCATCAAGGTAACTAAACTCCCTATTTCTATTTTAATTATTTTTTTGAACTCATGGAATTTACGTTAACTACGAATAAAATTACAAACTAAATTTTTTATTATTAGTTGCATTCGAATTGAACAAATAAATTAAAGAAACTGAAATATAAACTGAAATACCTTAGGATTGCTGAAAAATTCTGTATTTTATTGCCATTTCCATTTGAAAAATGAGAGTCCCCCCATCTTTACATTTTTTGTTCGGGTTTATATAGCCTGAATTATACATTTTTTCTAGTTTTTTTTCAACATGTTTGAAATTGTTGGGTGCCTTTGTTGACTTGTGGCTTGTGGATGAAGCGGTGATAGTGGAGAAATCGGTGGGTAGGCTTGTAATGGTGGGCACTGATTATTTTTTGTTGACTTGGTGATGTTGGTGTCGTGATCTCCGAGGATAAGTTACTGGGCGAAAAGTAGTGTCTACAGCATAGTCGTGTAACGGGGATAGGGTAAAGATTAAAAGACACTTTTCATTAGGTGGAGTTGAAAATTGACTCAGATGTTTCAATAACTCTCTGTTGAATTGAGTTGAGGATGGCTCATCCGTTGCGAAGTCGAGTCCATCTTGAAATGATATGGAATTGAAGCCGTAGTTCGGGATTTGAATTAGGATGCGAATTCTCGTTGCCAAATTGTAGTCAATTTCGGTCTTCTTCTCGGTTTAAAGACCTTGGATCTGAATTGAACTCAGAAATCTTCGTTAACAGATAGTTTTTCTCGACTTAAGCTGTGCTGTCGGAAAACAGTTTCTTGTCACTGATGCACGGCTAACCCAGGTCTTCTTCTTGACTTGAAAACCTCGACTTGAGCTATGTTGTAAATTTGATTTACCTCTGAGTTGAAGGTATTTGCTGACAGATAACCCTTCTCGCCTTGAGTTATACTGTAAATTGGATACGCCTCAGAGCTGAATGTAATCGAACTCGAAGGACTTTGATGACATATAACCCTTCTCGCCTTGAGTTATGCTGCAAATGATGTGCCTTTGAGCTGAGTGTAATCGAACTCGAAGGTCTTTTTGTTGGTAGACAACCCTTCTCGCCTTGAGTTATACTGTAAATGATGTGCCTTTGAGCCGAGTGTAATCGAACTCGAAGGTCTTTTGTTGGCAAATAACCCTTCTTGCCTTGAGCTATGTTGCAAATGATGTTCCTTTGAGCTGAGTGTAATCGAACTCAAAAGTCTTTGGCAAATAGCCCTTCTTGCCTTGAGCTTTGAATTAGATATCCTTCGTCGTGAAGTTGAGATCCAATCTTGTGCGTTGTTTCGAGTCCAATATCCTTCGCCGTGAAGTTGAAATTGACCCTGAATGAGTTTGTTTACATACACTCCTTCTTTGAGTTGGATATCCTTCATCGTGAAGTTTAAATCCAATCTAGAGATGGATGTTACTTGTGGGCACGATATCTTTCGTCGTGAAGTTGAAATTGTGGATGACCTATTCGTTGTGAAGTTGATCCTTGAATTGGATGTCCTTCGTCGTGAAGTTGAAATCCAATGTTGCTAGTGAGCACGATTAACTTCGTCGTGAAGTTAAAACCGTGGATGGCCCATTCGTTGTGTAGTTGATCCTTGAATTGGATATCCTTCGTCGTGAAGTTGAAATCCAATGTTGTTGGTAGGCACGATTCCCTTCGTCGTGAAGTCGAAATTGACTCTAATACTGAAAGTTTATTGACAGACACTCATTCTTTGAGTTGGATATCCTTCGTCGTGAAATTGAAATCCAATCCAGAGATGGATGCTGCTTGTTTGTACGATTCCCTTTGTCGTGAAGTTGAAACCGTGGATGCGTGGACATGATATCCTCCGTCGTGAAGTTGAAATCGTGGATCTGTGGGTACGATATCCTCTGTCGTGGAGTTGAAATCGTGGATGGACCCTTTGTCGTGAAGTTGAGCCTTAACTTAAATATCCTTCATCGTGAAGTTAAAATCCAAGTTGTGGGTGGACACGATTCCCTTCGTCGTGAAGTTGAAACCGTGGTTGAGTGGGCACGATATCCTCCGTCGTGGAGTTGAAATATTGGATCCGTGGGTACGATATCCTCCGTCGTGGAGTTGAAATCGTGGATGACCCCTTCATCGTGAAGTTGAGCCTTGACTTGAATATCCTTCATCGTGAAGTTGAAATCCAAGTATTGTATGTTGTGGGTGGACACAGTTCCCTTCGTCGTGAAGTTGAAATCATGGATGACCCCTTCGTTGTGAAGTATGGCTTCGAGTTAGATATCCTTCATCGTGAAGTTGAAATCTACTCTCGAGCAAATTGTGTCGTTTTGAGTTCAATATCCTTCGCTGTGAAGTTGAAATTGACTCTGAATGAAACTGGAAAATTGTTTGTTGAGTACAATATCCTTCACTGTGAAGTTAAAATTGACTCTGAATGAAATTGGAAAGTTGTTTGTTAACAGACGCTCCTTCGCTGTGAAGTTGAGCATCCACTATCAATTTCTGAATGTGCTTTTGAATCGAGTATCTTTATTCTTGAAGTTGAAACTTGACTATAAAAGCTGCAAAAAATATATAAAAAATGATGAATGTGATGATCTTAAGTATGTCTAAGATGCATGCAACATGAATTAGTTTTATCTCCTCGTTCTTTGTCTGCTTGTTCCTACATGTGGAGGAAATGCCTTCAGAAGATCTGATCATTTGTATCAGTATGTTGAATCCCCAAATATGCCCTAATATTCAATGTTGAATCTCCAAATATGCCCCAACATTTGTTGTTAAATCTTTAAAGATGCCCCATTATTCTTCATTGCTTGCTTCTGCACTGATTCTAAACAGGAGCTTTGTGTCTGAGAGCCACATGTCAAATTCCAAGATCCACTCTAGAGAGATTGTATTGTTTGAAAAGTGTTTTCCTTCTTTTTTTTTCAAAAGTTCTGAAAATGTATTAGAAGAGTTTTGAAAAATGTTTAATCAAAAGTTTTGAAAATATTGCTCCTTTCTAGGTTTCACAATTGAGACAAATCATAAAACTAGAGTTCATTGGACATCAAAGAATTAATTACACTGTTAATCCTTCAATAAATTATAGCTATTTGACAAGTGTCAAGATCAAAGCTATCTTCGGAAAATGGTTAAGTAAGGAAAGGATAAGAAAGTCTCAGTTTATTGTGTTTGGTCAAAGGTTTGACATCGATGCTCAAAGGTTTGATGGGGTAGCTTGTATGCTCCTCTACCGGAAGTGTTTTCCATCTCCCAACCTTCATGATCACGCTCGGATTGTGCGGTGCCTTATCAAGGAATTTGTGCGATCGCCTCAGTTTCATGACTTTTATATTCGAGTCGCCTTTTCAGGTTTTCAACTCAAATCCTCCTTTGGTTTCAAGATGTTATTCAGAATTTACGTCTTGAACCTCCTTTGTTATTTTTCCTATCATGCATTAAAGATTTTAGAAAACCTTTTGGAAATAAAGATTAATCCTGATGGGCGGAATGAAATCTGAAGATAGTCTATTCTGTTTAGAAATCCATGTATGATTAGAAGGGACTTTTTATGGCATATAATGTAGGTCATGGTTCATGGTTATGAAAGAAAAGGATAAATAGGCCCCAAACAAGTGTTTCAAGGTATTAAACCAAGGATCAATTTATTCTGATGCTTTCAATCTCGTCTTGCTCAATTTGAATATTCCCGTATGTGTCTCTCTCGATGCTCTATGGTTTTTAAGTGAAGTGATTCTGGAATAATTGTGCTTGATCAATCTCATAGTTTGATGCTCGATGTGTCATTTGAGTCGATTCTCGTCCCTTTTTCTTTGCTTTTTCTTTTTCGTCTTTTTTTTACTGGATCTTCGCACTTGGCATTTGGTTCACCTTTTGAATTCTCCTTTGATTTGATGTCTTCACTCATGTGAGCAGATTTCTTCCACCTTGCCCCCCAGTGTGGGGAGTGATCTTTGGTTAAAGTTGAATCAGAAGAAAAATATTATAGGCTCAAAAAGGGACGACAAGGATATATATATATATATATATATATATACATATATGGCTAAATGAAACAAAGATGTTCATCGTCTCATACATAAAAGTCTTCGTAGAAGAGGTATCCCCAGGGGATAGATTTTCAGGATTAATTTTATTCACATGAAAAAATGTAATTAATGCATGATAGAATTATTTCAAAGTAATTCTCATTTCTGCTTCTTGCTCTCGGCATGCCTCAATTGCTCAGACTCGTCCTCAGAAGATTGCTTCGAGATGCCCCACATTGTTTATTTTGGTATGAAGGTTCATGTTCAAGTGAACATTCAACGTCTGCAGATTTTATTGGTAAAAAATGTTGGTTTTGGTGGAAGAAGACAATGGTGTGACTTTATTGACTCAAAGGTATCTGTTTGACTATCTATGGATTATTCTCTGGGTAAATAATTGAGGGATTGTTTTTTGTTTTGTTTTTGGAACAGGATAAGAAATGTCTGATCTTGCCAGATGTCAAAAATCTATAAGTCTTGAAGAATTAAAAGAATCCTTAATTAATTTAATACTTGAAGAACTAAAGATTAAAATTTGCTCAATTATTTCACCTTAGAAGGTAGCATAAATTCAGTCGTTTAAAAGATTAAGCAAACATGAAAGATCAAAAAATGTGTTCAAACAAAACAATGCTCTCAGTGCAAATGGTAGATGCAATGTCCCTTTCTTCGATTTTTTATTCCCCTAAATCCATCAGGTTTTGGATCTTGCGCTTCATTGCCTTGCCGTTCTCAGAGGGGTGCCTGGAGCTTCATATGTGATAATTGTGCACGATATCAACATAGTAACCCTCGGAATATGGGGGGACTCTTTTCTTAAATCATCCTGGCAAGCTTAGCCCTACAATAAGCTAATTAGGCTCCTACTGTACTGATTTCAATTTTTTTTAATTGTTAAAATATTTCTTCCATGTGGTGTCACGTGATTAAGAACACTGCATCGAATCCTCCATGAAGAAATTTCATGTTTATGAAAATGCTTAAAAATGAAATGTAGATGCAAAAATGCATGAAATGCTCGAGGCAATGATCCGAAAACATTCTTGTTATTATAAATAATCCTTATTGGGGACAAAAGTGTTTTATCTTTTAAGAGACAAAAATATCCTGACAGCTTTTGACATGTTGACTAGTCTTCTGCCTTCTTCTGTCACCGGTTGAATAATTTGTTGAACCGCTCCGGCTTCTCTGGATGAACCGTGCAAATGTTGAGTTGTTTTTGTACTGGTCCAAGAAGTCTCGAATGACTAAATCTCTGGCATTTGTCTTTTGTTGAACATGTTCCCAACGAATACGTTATTAGAGCCCTCAATTGATAGGACTTATGTGAAGTTCATTTGTATGTTTCTTGAATTCGTCAGTAATGGTCTCTAATTTCAGCTATCATTTTGCCATTGTTGTCTTTGAAAGGACTCCCAAGATTAGTAACCTTCATCTTGCCCCTGTAACTTCTATCAGTCAGTTCTTCAAAGATAGACTTTCATTGTGCTTGATGTAGACCCGGTTCATTCTGAGTCCTTTATAATGCAGCAGAATGATATACTCTTCAATTGTGGGCACCACATCTTCTGGATTGAATGTGACACATAGTCTCCTTGTAGACCGTCCTCTGCATTTTCATTTCTTGTATTACAACTCCTTTGTCCATTAATGCAAATTATTTACGTTTAACAAACACGTTTTTGTGGATCAACACCTCTTTTAAATGATGCAAATGATGAAAATAAAATAAAAGAGAACAAAAATGAAAAGAGTTAGTGAGGTAAAGATAATAATCAAAACAATCATGAAAATAAAAGTCCTACCCCACATGATATCTACCCCACATGCTTATTATTCATACCCTGACATGATCTCTATCCCGTATGCTAATTTCAAACAAATCCTAACCGCATATTTGTCTAGTTCGCATGCTTTGAACATAAAGTAAAGCAGGAAATAAAGTAGCCTAGGGTTTGGAATGAGGTTTTGGGATAGGCTCTAATTCTCCATAGTCTCTCGGTTTAGGTTCTAAAAGAGGTACTCGAGTTCTCCTTGCCGGTGCCCCATTGGGCTTGCTAGACCCTTAGTCCTAAACCCATCACAGACTTGTGTGGACTAAGTTAAACTCGAGAGAACGCATTCCCTTATGTTTGTGTGGTGAATAAATTCACATGAAGACATAAGATATATGAATCCCGAAGGTTACTTGCTACGCCTATGCGGAGAATAAATTCTCACGAAGGCGTCACTTTCGCCCCCACTAAAAAGGGTTCGAAGCTTGGGTTTAGAGCTTGAGAATGAAAATTTTGAAAATCTGAAATCATTAAGAAAAACGTTAGTACAACTATTTACTTGAAAAATAATCAAAGGCAAATAATTAGAATCGAATAAATACATTAAAATTTAAACTTATAATTTTCGCTCAAAAAGACAACCGAAAATTAATTTTAGCCTGACTCACTTACCTGTCCCCAGTGGAGTCGCCAAGCTGTCATAACCGTCTTTCGGGTGGGCCCAGAATTTGGCTTCGACTTGAAATAAAATATTGGAGTCGCCACCGATCATTTATTTTTCGTAAAAAATTTGGTTGATCGGATACCATCTTACTTGATCTGCGTTTAACATAAAATCTTATTTGGTTGGTCGGTTATAATGAAATCTAATTATATGGATTAAAATGCAATAAAACAAAAGACAGTAACTAAATAAAATAAACAGTGACTAAATTCAAAAATTATTAAAATCAATATGCATATTCAAAACACATAACAAATTATATAACCAGAGTGCAAAAGACATGAAAATAAGGGAGCTTAAAGGTGATTTTACCATAATAGGACCAAAACACAAAGCACATTGAAAATGAGGACCTTATGCGTGATTTAACCATTAAAGTATGTGAAGAAAACATAAAGCACCTAGTATCTGGGGACCTAGTATGTGATTAGCCCAAACATTCCAAGGAGACATAATATCTTCTCTGTTCATTTTACACGTGAACCAGATCCCAATTTCTTCATTTCTTGCCTTGTGCTTTCTTTTCCTTCACCAACGCGACAAAGCAGCCATGGCGACCAAATCTCCAGTGAACTCGAGAGCCACACCGACCACTCGACTCTAGATTCGACGACGGTGACACCCCTACTTCAACTCCAACGACCCGCAGCAAGGAAACTTAACTCCCTATTTCTATTTTAATTATTTTTTTGAACTCATGGAATTTACGTTAACTACGAACAAAATTACAAACTAAATTTTTATTATTAGTTGCATTCGAATTGAACAAATAAATTAAAGAAATTGAAATACCTTAGGATTGCTGAAAAATTATGTATTTTGTTGCTATTTCCATTTGAAAAATGAGAGTCCCCCTCTTTACTTTTTTGTTGGGTTTATATAGCCTGAATTATACATTTTTTCTAGTTTTTTTTCAACATGTTTGAAATTGTTGGGTGCCTTTGTTGACTTGTGGCTTGTGGATGAAGTGGTGATAGTGGAGAAATCGGTGGGTAGGCTTGTAATGGTGGACACCGATTATTTTTTGTTGACTTGGTGATGTTGGTGTCGTGATCTCCGGGGATAAGTTACTGGGCGAAAAGTAGTGTCTACAGATACCCTTTAAAATTTATGTTTTTCAAAGGGTAATATAATCCTTTTTTTGTAGTACCAATATTATTCATAAATATCAAAACCCACTTATATGTTATCGATACGTTAGGTATATTTATAAATTTTAGTGCATTATTTTAATATTAGTACTTTACTATAAGTATCGATATATACAATTGAGATACTTAAAACAGAGTATTGATACCCTTAGTAGTTAGCTTAAAAATATTTTAATAATACGTTAAATTCTTCTTAATTACTAGTTGATCCTTCTTAATTCTAGTTGCTTGACTTTTTTTTTCGTAACACGAGGTTTATCGGCTCTATTTCTCAAAATTCAATCTACTAGAGCTATCAAAAGAGTTAGAGCCTCTCGATATGCTGCAAGGGTATCCCATCTTTTGTTTTCCAATGATAGTTTGATTTTCCTTAAAACATCGACTGTGGAAGCTAATCATATCAAGGATATTTTGAGGTTGTATATGGCTTCTTCGGGATAAAGGATTAATCTAAATAAGTCTGTTATTTATTTGAGTCTGTCTATAATACCTGAACATAGGGATCGCATGACGGTTATTTTTGGTATACAGGCAGTAGACACATTGGGAGACTATCTAGGGCTTCCGCTACACACTGATAAGAACAACACTAAAACATTTGGGTACTTACGAGATAAAGTGGTGGATAGAGTCACTGGCTGGACCAACAGATTACTGTAATGTGGGGGCAAAGAAGTATTTCTAAAAATAGTGGCACAAACTCTTCATCAATATGCTATATCATGATATTTATTACCGATACATTTACTGTAACCCCTCAGATCGATGCAGGTGACCCGATCCAATCTGGTGTATTAGGGCCACCGGAGCGACCCACCATAAAAATCTTGGAAAAATTAATTTTTTTTATAAAAACATGTAAAATCATTTATAAATACAAAAGTAAAATTTGCCAGTATTGATAACTAAAACAATTTCAGACTCATATGTAAATCAAATTACAACCTGCATGCCCCCTAAACACATACACCGTACTCTGCAAGCAACGCCGGTGGAACTCCCTTACTGATGTCGATAGTTGCACTGGTTCAACCCTTTTAACCTGAAATGGTGAGTAACAGAGTGAGCTTTGGAAAGTTCAGTAATACAGTACTACCAATTGATGCTACAAAACATGCATATAACAAATAAGCATATGTTTCCTTATTGATTCGAACATATACATATTTTTATGTTGAGCTAAAGTCCAGTGATATCTCAGGTAGTAACAAATAATAAGCTTTCAGTTCAGAGGGAAATATTTCGGATGTTTGGTTTCAGGAGATCAGAATAGGATGTCTATTGTGTTCCCACAAAACCAATGAAAATATACAGATCTTTTTAAAACAGTAACCATTTAAAACATGTTTTCAAAACCATAGTAGTCCCTCCAACCGAACGCCATATGTAGCTCCCCGAAACTGCATAACCTAAGGGACTACCTTGGGGCCTGAGAGCCTACCCAAGAAAGATTCTCGGGGCCTCAGAGGTTACCCAAAGGTCGCCTTAGGTCAATAAGGAATTATCACTCGGTGTTGAACCTATAAAAGGAATTACCAACAGCGACTGAACCTGCCAGAGATAGGGATTACCATTCGGTGCAGAACCTATACAAGAAATTACCCGCAGTGACTGAACCTACCAGAGTCTTCATACCAGATCCTAGAGTACCCCAAATAAAACATTTTCAGTCAGTAAACAGAGATATAAAAAATCAGAGCATAGATCATAACAGAAATCAGAGAAAACATCCATGTGATCAGGGAACACACTAGACGTTCCAGATATTATTTTGAAGATACTGGATAATCTTATCGGACAGAGAAACACGGATCTTTAGTATACTGATAGAATGGCAGAAATTAAAATCACTATTGAAAGAGTTCATTAGCTGACAGGATCATCAGTTATTCGGAATGTGATTTATCAAACTCATATTGTTTTGGGACATTTTTCGGAGGCACTAAATAATCAGAAAGGTATTCAGAATCCTTTGCATCTGAGTTACTTGTGGTTTTAGGTATGACCAGAGTGATTCCATTATTCAGGAAAATCAGAAGCATTTTGGGCATTAGATTCTTGGAGGATTCAAGTAATTTGAGCTGATATGAGAGAAACAAAGATTCAGAATAGAATTTATGATTTGTGTCGATATATCAGAATATCAAGTAACTCGAGCTGAACAACTCCAAGAACTAATGCATGTCGATCTGTCAATTTGTTTCCCTTCCAGGGTATTAACTCTTTAATACCAACAATTGTTGTCCATTGATCACTTTCAGAATCATAGCTGAATATATCTTAAGGAGACAAACATATATTCCAATGGTCTTTATTTCATTTCTACGTTTCAACGATATCAAGAAATACCGACGTACTTGATTTGCGGTTCAAAACCCATAAGGATGGTACATTATGCAAGTTCATCAGAGTTTCCAGACTTATCCAAATCACTTGCTTAATCCTTAGTCATTGAGGCTACTTATTTCATTTATTAATCAAGTCTATCCCGGTCACTTCGGAGTTTTCCAGAGTAATTCGGACATTTATGAAATTTGGGTACATATGGTACTTCCGTTCAATTCAATTTGGTCATAAAAATAAAGACATATTGTTATTTGAGGTTGATTTGTTCATTTCAGAGCTGAGGGTATTAGTTATTCTGGGGTTTAGAGGTACTTTAGGTCATTTTACACTTTATGGGTAATTCTATAATTCCAATATAGATCCGGAATATAATTCGATGATTCCAAGGTTCCAGTGAATCAAGGTATGAGTTCTCAGGTCGTCTCCATTATCCTAGTCGTCCATATTTCGTTTTACTCTTTAAGGGTATTATCGTAATTTTATTCAATTCTGTATGTGGCATTACTTCGAGTAAATTAGGCTTGAAAGTATTCCATTTCCATTAAAGTTCAGATTACTTTGCTCATTTTCGCACTGGAGGCTAATTTCACCACTAGGGAAAGTCTTGGTCCTTTTTCAGTACAAGGGCATTTTCATAATTTATCCATGGCGCTATTTTCGGTAATTTCATATCCAAATATTTCCACCATTTAACCTTTAACGAGATTAATCAGAATTTACGTTTTTGAGATTTATTGATTTACTATTAAATCATTGAACTAAGGTTTATTCTCGATCAGTCTACCTATTTCTTTTTCAGGTCGTCTGACGCTTTTACAGTGTTATGTTCTTAATCCAATTTACGTCTGAGTCCAATGATAATTAATTACATCTAATTGACTAATCATTTCCATTCATACACATACCAATTATCAATGGGTTTTGAAAAGCATACAAATGGTAGTAGAGTGTTACCTCGATTTTCATGCCATATCGAATGACCCTTTAAACTCCATTCGAACACTCTCGTACTTGAATTCAACGTCCAATAATCCCTCGGATGCCAAGAAACCAAATTTACGTCAGAAATTGAACTTAATTTAAAAACTATATTGAATCTGAAGGTAAATCTTTGAAAAACGGGTGCGAATTTGGTAAAACGAATTTCGAGTTCAGACTCAGGACGTCGAAAAACATAAAATAGGACTTTCGGAAAATTTGATTTTTTGGTCAAAGTCAACGGTCAAAGCCAACGAGTCAAAGTCAATGGGTTGACTCAGACGAGTTGATTCAGATAGGTTGACTTGACTCGGATAAGTTGACTCGGTAACTAGACCGGTCAGGCGGGTTGACTCAGTTCTGGAATTTTCCTTGGACTCAAAACAAGGCCTACGCGTACCTGGCGATGGCGACAAGGGTCATTCCGACCAGCCGTTCACTCCCGAAGCATCCTAGCATCAATTCAGACCAATTCAGACTAATAATATCGACAAGAACCAACCCAAAACTGGATAACATTAAATCACCGAACGATCTCGATTTACCCAAGGCGACAGACGATGACGACGTAACCTGGGGCAACGAGATGGGTCGGGTTCTGATTGGAATCACCTAAGGAACAGAATGGTGTGGGCTGTGAGGTGTGCCGGTCACGGTTTTGTCGGTTTTGATCACCGTTCGACAGTGAGTCTATTGGTGGCATCGGAATGACGAAGGTGGCCGGATGGAGGCGAAATCGGGTGACAAAGAGGGTCAGTGGGAGAAAAATTTATGGAAATGGGTATTTGGCAGCTGGGTTTGAATCTAATGGGTGTAATTTATTTTCATTAACCAAAAAATAGTTTAATTCAGGTTGGGTCCCCGAATTTCCTACAATTTATAAAACTAACTATCAATTTAAAAAAAATTATAATTTAACCCCTAAATTGGGGTGTTACATTTACTGAATGAGATTACAGGGATTATGAATCGATGTTGGTAGATAGGAAAAATGATGATACATGGATGGTCCTTGCTCGATTGGAAAATTATATGTAAGCCTAAGCGTGTACGTGGTCTTGGATGTGATCTCCGTTCTTTCAATATTGCTATGCTGAGTAAGCAGGTATGGAGGTTGATTGAAGAACCACACTCTTTATTTTCTCATGTTTTATCCACCTAGTACTACGCGCATGATGATATCTTGAATGTAAAAATTGGAAATAACAGCTCGTATGCATGGAATGGCCTTCATAAGGTAATACAGAAGCAAGCACCGGCTATTTTTGGAGGGTGGGTTGCAATAGCCCTACACGATTGTTCAAGGATAAGTGGGGTGTCATAAAGTTACATATGTTTGCAGAGACTTACTCAAATAGTAGACTCTTTGAAGCTACATGCAATGATTTTATGATTCGAGATAAGGTTCTAGAAACATTTACGGTTCACGGTGCTGAGACAATATTAGAAATCCATATTACACAGTATTTTACAAATAAGATTGTAGACACTAATTTTTCATTTTAATTTTATTATTATTATTATTATTATTATTATTATTATTATTATTAATATAATAATATTATCGTTATTATTATTAAATAAAGAATTACAAGACTAAGACCCGGAGGTCCGATTTACAAATCCTGGAGCCCAAGCCCAATAATAACCCTAAAACCCAATTATAGTTTGTATCTCATGCCCTAGCCGCCAGTTACTCACCACTGTTGGATCTGGAGAGATCCAACAGCCAACGATGGTCCCAGCAGCAAACCCTAGGGTGTCATAACCCTAGGACCACTCGGCGCCGCCTCTGCTGCCACCGCCGAAGCCTCTAGAAGCGCCGTCTCACCACCATAATTTGGTGAGTCACTGAAGACCACCCCATTATCTGGTCCGATGAGAGCCTCGTTGGTGGCTATAAAAGCCACCGAATCCTACAAAGAAAAGAGAGGAAGAACAACCACCAACGATCCCAGACAAATATAAACCGAAGGAAAAGAGAAGGATGAGAGAAACTTACTCTGTCATCGGAGTTCTTCAAAGGTCGCCAGAAAACTGAAACTTTAAAGGTAAAAAATTTTAGATCTATATCGATCTAAAGGGCTTTAAATTGGGGTATTTTTGTAAAAACCGACCACCGTGGGTAGTGGTCGGCGGTGGTGACCGGGCCGGAACAAGGTGGTCGGTCAATGACCATCTCCCTTCGGGCAGGAGCTTTTAGAGAAAGGGAGAGAGAATTTTTTATCTCTCTCTTCTAGAGAGAGAGTAAATTACAAAATGAAAAAAAAAATTGGCCTTTAAGGCCATTTAAAGGGTACGTTTTGGTGAGGGGTATGTGTGTAATTTGATAAGGGTAAAACCCTTTCCATAGTAATTCAAGTTTTATAAATTTGCATTATGGTCTCTAATATCAATTTATGAGCCTTTTAATTCTGTTTTCTAATTTTGTTTTATTATAATTTAATCAATGCTTATATATGTATATATATTTAGTGTAAAATACCATATTTAACCCCTATTAATTTAAATAAATTGTATTTATATCCCGAATTAATTAATATAGGTTAAATCGCAACTGTTAATACTTATATTTTTGTGATATTTTGAATTAGAGCACTAAGTTTCAATATTTTATATTTTAATCCTATAAGCTTTTAATTCCTTCTGTTTTGGTCACTTCTATTACAATTTTATTTATTTTTATTATTACACTTTATATTTCAATACTTTAATTATAGTCCTTTATTTTATCTTTATTATATATATATATACATATATATGAAAAATTCATTAATTTCACAAATAATAATATTTATTTATTTTTTAATATTAAGAAAGGGGTTGTCTTAAATATATAGAGGTCATATTCTGATATTTTAAATAAATATATATCATGTTTATATATATATATATATATATATATATATATATATATGTATGTATATTACTTTAGTTTTATTTACATTATTTTTTAGAAAATATTATCTTATTTTTATTAATATTTATTTATTTTTCATATCGAAGAAATGGGCTGTCTTAAAGTAACTAGATGTCCATTTCTGTTATTTTTAAATAAATAAATACTATATTTATAAAAACCCTAAAAATATATATTTTTACTTTAGTTGTATTAAAATTATTTTAATATATTTTTCTTTAAAATTACGTGATTGAAATAAGATGATCATAAATTAAATTTATATTTGAATTCTTAAATTTTATTATTAGAGACAATTTATTATCGACAGGGACCAATTTTGGGCATTGTGGGTGTGCTAATCCTTCCCCAAACGTAACCGACCACGAATTCCTTTTTATTACTAAAAAGAACAAATTTTTGGTTATACGCGCAGACCAGTTTATCTTTTAAATATTTTTTTCTAAAAAAAGCACTTTTAAAAGATGATTTTTAGGTATTCGACCTACCTTACCCAGGCCGATGACGACTCCCAAAACATTTCAATAAAAACCATTTATTTATTCACATACTTTTCCTCCAAGTAAAAATTCGTGCCCGGGCAAAAACCGGTTACGACAACTTGTCACATACTTTTCCTCCAAGTAAAAATTCGTGCCCGGGCAAAAACCGGTTACGACAACTTGGCGACTCCGCTGGGGACCCTGGTCAAACCTAAGTCGATTATATATTGTCTCTATAATTAGAAATTGAGAATCCAATTTTATTTAATTTATGCCTTTTTATATTTCTTTCAATTTATTTTATACGCTTGTATGTTTATATTTATATTTAATTGATTTTAGATATTAATTTTTGTGTAAAATTTTCTCCTCACACACAACACGTGCATTGCATAAGATAAGCTTTATAATCAAGCTTGTCCCTTTTAAGTGAGAGTGAAAGCGACATCTTCGTGAGAATTTATTCTCCGTGTCAGACCTTGCAAGTAACTTTTGGGGTTCATATGCTCTATATCTTCGTGAGAATTTATTCTCCGGTCAAGCATAGAGAAATGTGTCCCCTCGAATTGAACTCGATCCGCTTATGTCTATAATGGACTAGGGTTAAGGGTTTGATAGCCCAAGGGGGCATCAACAAGGACAATTCGAGTACCTTTACTCGTAGAACTGAAACCTTGCATATAATAAACCCTATAAATTCACCCGATCAAAGACAATGCTGAAACTCTGTCTACAGGCGAACAAAAAGGAAAAATAAGCTCTAGCTTTTAATTTATTTGATTTTTTCTCCTTTTTCCTAAATAAATGCATAC
Organism: Hibiscus syriacus; assembly: GCF_006381635.1. NCBI lineage: Eukaryota > Viridiplantae > Streptophyta > Magnoliopsida > Malvales > Malvaceae > Hibiscus > Hibiscus syriacus. The sequence continues at coordinate 1,638,571 of NW_024063472.1, forward strand.
GAACTATAAATCATTCAGTTAGGTTAATTTTTCAATCAAAGCATGGAACTAGAAAGCATGAGGTTAGGATTTAGATACCATGATAAATAGAATCTTTTCTTTCCATTAATTGGTATTAACTATTTTAGTTTTTCTTATTTTTATCTATTTTGTAGGTACATTTTATTTTAATTTAACTTGTTTATATGGATTTCTTGTGCATTTACATTGCATGATCATGTCATAACCAGAACATGTTGATTCGAGAGAGTGTTCATCAAATAGAAAAAGTTTTCATAAATGGACAAAAAGTTTTATGATCAAGCAAACTATGACGCAGCCAAGGAATGGCATCCTAAGGTAAATCTGAAGATAGAGAAGAACTATGCACCCAAAGATTGTATGCTTGTTGAGGAGAAAAAAGAGATACGAGAAATAAGAGAGCAAACGTCCAAGATGATGGGTAGAATATCTGTTTTGGCCAAAGGAAAAGAGATTCCTGCACAAAAAGAGAGAGAGGTCAATGAACATAACCCTACAATCTCAGATATACAAGGAACTTCATATCTTAACCAATTTGAGAAATTACAAACAGTCATCATTCGTATTCACAAATTGTCTGGAGATACCAAAGAAATGGTGACAAATGAAAAAGCTCTCAGAGATGAGAAGAAATCATGTAATCTAAAATCGTCGAAGTCTAGTCTGCTCCCGACGTCTAAAACTCAGGTTCAATCCAAGACAAAAGATAGTTTTCATTTTGATGTTATCCCTATATCATAAAAAGAGTTATATGATAAGCTACTAGAAGCACGAGAAGTGTTTCCGTACTACATAAAATCGTTCCAACCTCCGTATCCAAATTTGTATGACATCAACGTTTATTGTGAATATCATGTCGGAGCTCAAGGACATACCATTGAGAAATGTCTTGCCTTCAAACGTCGAGTCCAAAGTTTTCTGGATCATGGAATCTTAGAGTTTATGATAAATGATCGACCTAGTTTGGTAACTGAAGGTCCTGCTAGATTAATACCAAAAGTATTCAAAGGTAAGAGCATCAGTAGAGGCGTCCAAAAAGGAAGAAGATTTGCTGAGGTTTGAAGCTCAAATACGTCATTTAAAGATTGAAAACGATAAATTGAGCATCAAAATAGAAACCATGCATGAAGATTTCTATAAGGTCAGTCAAGCCTTTCAAAATGTTGGAATAGGAAATACTCCAGAAGAATGGATAACAGGGGTCACCAAATTGAAAAAGAACTACAACATACATGAAGGCCAAGCCAAGAAGTTTTCTCATGATTTACGAATTGCAAAAGAAAGGCGCAATACAATTGTCATTGAATTGGGAAAATTTCAAGCCAAAAATCAAATGTTGAATTGTTCTATGACCAACATAGAAGCATCATATCAGATCCATCAGCATGAGATCGATATTGAATTAAAAGCCACTAGAGATAAGATCAAGACATTGAAGAAATGTTGTTGAGTTAATCGATTGACAGAATTGGCCAAGAGGGGGTGAATTGGCAATAAAAATTTTGGTGGAAGCTTTTGCTGAAAATTGAAAGAAATTGCACAGCGATTTAGAGTGGTTCGACTTTCTCAACCAAAGTCTACGTCCACTATCTTAGCTATCCACACTAAGGATTTTCCACAAATTCACTAATTTGTCTTTCTTTTGAGGACAAAGAGTAACCTTACAAACCCTCAATAATTATACCCCAAATTCTTGAGAACACTCTTTCCCAAAGAGAACAATACAAATTTGCAAACTTACTAGGAAATCCTCACAAGGTAGATTGTTTGCACATTTCTAGAACAAAGAAAAGAACACTCAAGAATGAATACAATTGAGCACAATAAGTGTTTTTAAAGAAAAATGAATATTGAATGAAAAATAGGCTTGAAATGCACAAACTTGAGGTTTGATGCTCTCTCTTTGATTCTCTCTTGATTCTAGTTGCTTGATGTTTCTTGTTGTTGATCAATGGCTTCTAAGCTTGCTTAAATACACCTTGAATCACTTCTGAACGTCGGGGATCATTAATGAAGATAATATAGCAGTTTTAGTTTGAAATCAATTAATACAACAGTTTGGAGCGTGGGGGGAATCGGTACCCCTTAGGTGGAATTGGTTCCTAAGTGTAAAATTCAAATATTTTGACCGTTACATAGGGGGAATCGGTACCCCCTGGGGGGGAATCGGTTCCCTCCGAGCATACTAGAATTCTCGGAGCCAAACCATTCAGGGGGAATCGGTTCCCTCTGAGCAATCTGGAATTTTTGGCTTTGAGATGGTTCGAAGTATTTTGTAAAATCATTTTGAAATTATTTTAAGATTAAAACTTAATTTTACACTTGAGTAAGGATTAAAAAAGACATTTGAAAGATTTGGAGTAATATTTTCCTTTTGGAAAATCTTAAAATTCATTTAACTTAATTTGTTATATCGAAATATCAAAATGTTTTCAACAATCTCCCCCTTTTTGATATAACAAAACATTTTAGTAATTTTAAGATTTGAAATCAAAACGACGTTTTTGAAAAATTATTCCCCTTTACTTTAACACATCTCCCATTTAAAATATTTAACACTTCTCCCCCTTTTTGTTAAATCAAAAAGACTCATAAAAGATTTTAAACAAGGTTTTTGAAATCATTTATCCAATTTGATTATAGTTAAGCTGCTAAGATCACAATCAAGAGAAACGTTAGCCATTAGTTTCATAATCAATATTCTTAAACAATGTGATATGGAAAAATTGGTCATATATCTTACATGATGTAAATGATGCAATAAATTTAACTAAACCAAATATATAAATTCAAATATCCAAACAAATCCAAAGTCTAACAAACCACAAAATCAAACATTCCAAAATATTCAAATGTTGAAACAATAATCTTTTAGTTCAAAGTTCTAAAGCTAAGCACAGAATCAAACATCTAGATCGGGAGGAGGAAACGAGCTCGCATAGCGGCATTTCATGTGAGAGCATCAATATGTTCATTCATTGAAGCGTTGTTGTGCACATCTCTCAGAGGATTTCTAATTGTTGAGCTCCCATTGTGGATAAATGGGACTCTATAAAATTAAAGCGCGAATCCATGATAGCATATCGAAAATCGAATGTCTCCATAAAAGATTGAAAATATGGAGGCATTTGATGCATTTGTTGTGCTTGCTCCTCGGGCTGCTCCTTGGGCTGTTCAGGCTCATTTTCGGCTTCATCGATGTCTCACATTAATTGTTCAAGTTCGGGATCGTCGTCAGCTTCTGGTTGAGCTCGTGAAGAACTAGCTCCCGGAGAATTTTCAGACGATCGAACCCATTCAACGATTTCCTTATCCTTTATCCATCCCGCTCTCGTTAAAGAAAGAAGATTAATTTGTTTCTTTAGAGGAAAGGAGGCATCTAGACCTACTCTAAGCCTGGCTTTCGAAAATAGATTACTCAAAATGCAACCGTAAACTAGAGATGAACAGAGTTTCTTGTTAGAAACAAGATTTACGGTTTCAACAATTTCAGCAAAAATGATCTGAGGTAGGTTTATTTTAATACTGTTTTCGAAAGAATGTAACCACCAAAGATCCAAGGCTCTAAGAGTAGAATAACGACCTCCGGATGGTCGAAACCACCAAGAAATCATTAGATGAAGAAAACGTTCATGAAGGTCTAAGACACTTGCACTATCCCTTCTTTTATAACGAGATCCTAAGATTTGTTTTTCATTTTAAATACCATCATTATCTAATCCGAATGCATTGACTATGTAAGCCGAGTCAATATATAAGAATTGTCCTAGGAGGTAGGAACGAACTCCTATGGTTTCGGTTTCAGTTTGGTTTTTAACATAAACGGCATTAGAATAGAAGATACGAACAAGTTGATGGTAGACAATGGGTTCAAGATCAAAAAGTTTATCAAATTTCCATTCTTGTAAAAGAGGAAGATATTTAAAATTAATATCTAACATAACTTGATGATGAGAAGGGATACGTTCTTCTCTAATTTTGTAAGAGTCGAAATATTGATAATACCAAAAACGATGATTTCTAGGACTAGGATGATTGAAGCACGAGTTTTGGATAGTAAAATTAGGATCAATGGGATTGGGATTAGGAATTGAAATTTCAGGAATAGGAGGAGGATTTGGTTGACGGTGTGAGCGACTAGATGAAGACCTAGCACGTTTAGGATTGGACATGGTTTAGGAAATAGGAATAGAATGGATAACCAGTAATTTAGAAAACACATGTATGCAATTCAATCAATCCCAAAACTCAATGGTGTCCTTAATATTTCAAGGTTCTCTAATTCAATCCTAATGGGCAAAGTTTTTGAAAACTATTGAAAAATAAGATTTTGAAAAACATAGTTTTTGAAAACTATTGAAAAATAAGATTTTGAAAAACAATATATGGGCTAAATTAATTTTCTCTAATGGTATTGGCAACTCATATATTGAAAATTAATCATGTTCAAACAATCAAATTATTCTTTAAACGATATTTGAACATAAAATTAACTTTTTCATCAAGAATCATAAACTCCCCTTAACTAATAGCAATGAATGCAATCAAAAATTAGCATTTTTCATTTAGTCTTAAAAGTGCTAAAAAAATATTTTTAAACACTAAGTGAAGATAGGTCAGTTAAACCTAATTCTCTCATAAGTGTCCAAAATCTTTCATTGTCTAAAGGTTTTGTAAAGATATCTGCTAATTGGTGCAAAGTATCAACAAATTCTAGAACTACATCTTCCTTAGTGACATGGTCTCTAATGAAGTGATGTCCTATTTCAATGTGCTTAGTTCTAGAGTGTCGGATGGGATTTTTAGTGAGACAAATAGCACTAGTATTGTCACATTTGATAGGAATGGTACCAACTTCAGTTCCATAATCAAAAAGTTGTTATTTCATCCATAAAACTTGTGCACAACAACTACCAGCTGAAATGTATTCGGCTTCAGTGGTAGATAATGCAAAACAATTTTGTTTCTTTGAAAACCAATAAATCAGCATATTTCCAAGGAATTGGCAAGTACTGGAGGTCCTTTTCCTATCTAATTTGCATCCTCCATAATCCGCATCAAAAAAATCATGCAAGCTAAAGCTAGAGTCTCTAGGATACCAAAGTCCTAAACTAGGAGTGTCCTTAAGGTATCTAAAGATTCTCTTAACAGTTAGTAAATGTGATTCCTTAGGGCATGATTGAAATCTAGCACATAAGCAAACACTAAACATATTGTCCGGTCTACTTACAGTTAGATAAAGTAGAGATCCAATCATTAACCTATATAATTTAACATCTACACATTTACCTCCTTCATCTAAGTCAAGCTTTGTTGAAGAGCTCATTGGATTGTCATGAGGTTTTCCATTTTCCAGTCTAAACTTCTTAAGCATATCTTTGACGTATTAAGCTTGATTGATGAAGATGCCATCTTTTCTTTGCTTGCACAATTTTGTTCTTTGAAAACCAAGAAATCAGCATATTTCCAAGGAATTGGCAAGTACCGGAGGTGCTTTTCCTATCTAATTTGCATCCTCCATAATCCGCATCAAAAAAATCATGCAAGCTAAAGCTAGAGTCTCTAGGATACCAAAGTCCTAAACTAGGAGTGTCCTTAAGGTATCTAAAGATTCTCTTAACAGTTAGTAAATGTGATTCCTTAGGGCATGATTGAAATATAGCACATAAGCAAACACTAAACATATTGTCCGGTCCACTTACAGTTAGATAAAGTAGAGATCCAATCATTGACCTATATAATTTAACATCTACACATTTACCTCCTTCATCTAAGTCAAGCTTTGTTGAAGAGCTCATTGGATTGTCATGAGGTTTGCCATTTTCCAGTCTAAACTTCTTAAGCATATCTTTGACGTATTAGCTTGATTGATGAAGATGCCATCTTTTCTTTGCTTGATTTGGAGTCCCAAGAAAAATGAGAGCTCCCCCATCATGCTCATTTCGAATTCACTTTGTATTAGCTTAGAAAATTCTTGGCAAAGAACATCATTAGTAGAACCAAATATTATATCATGAACATAAATTTGAACTACTAATAAATCTTTACCTTTGTTCTATAAAAACAATGTAGTGTCAACCTTCCCTTTTGAAAAACCTTTTTCAATTAACAAATTTGACAATCTTTCATACTAAGCTCTAGGAGCTTGTTTTAAACCATAAAGCGCTTTTGTCAATTTAAGAACATGATCCGGAAATTTTGAATCTTCAAAACCTGGAGGTTGTTCCACATACATTTCTTCCTTTATAAAACCATTTAAAAATGCACTTTTAACATCCATTTGATATAATTTAAATTCATGAAAACATGCAAATGCTAATAACATTCTAATTGCTTCCATCCTAGCTACGGGAGAGTATGTTCATCATAGTCTATGCCCTCTTCTTGAGTATACCTTGAGCAACAAGTCTAGCCTTGTTTCTCACTATATTATCACTCTCATCAAGCTTATTCCTAAATACCCATCTAGTACCTACAGTAGATTTATTACTAGGCCTTTCAACTAATGTCCATACTTTACTATTTTTAGGCTTCTTGCATAGCCATAATCCAATGTTCATCATTTAATGCTTGTTTAATATTTTTAGGCTCTATGCATGAAATAAATGCAACATAATTACAAATATTTCTAAGAGAAGATCGAGTTGTTACCCCTTTGGATGGATCACTATAATCTCACCATCCTTGACATAGTTGTACTCTCTTGGATAAGATACTTCCCTTTCTTCAATGGTTGGATTCTCGAGGGGATCATGAGTTTCCTCATCTTTCGTTTCTTCTTTTGATGATGATTCTCCAAAGTCATGTCTAACGTCATTTGTATTTATAATACCTACATCATCATTAACACAAGACTCCTTCCTCGGAAGGGGATTATCATCGAAAACAACATGTATAGACTCTTCTACAACTAAAGTTCTTTTATTAAATACTCGATAAGCTTTAGAATTTAAGGAATAACCTAGAAAAATTCCTTCATCACTTTTAGCATCAAATTTGCCAAGGTTTTCTTTACCTTTGTTCAAAACAGAACATTTACATTTACATCCAAAAGGATTAAAATAGCTAATGTTAGGCTTTTTATTTTTGAAAATTTCATATGGAGTTTTCTTTAAAATTGGCCTACTCATTACTCGATTTACAACATAACAAGCGGTATTTGTGGCTTCCGCCCAAAAATATTTTGGCAAATTATTTTCACAAAGCATGGTTCTAGCCATTTCTTCTAAAGTTCGATTTTTCCTCTCACAACTCCATTTTGTTGAGTTGTTCTAGGTGCTGAAATTGTGACTAATACCATTAGAATTACAAAACTCAGTAAATCCAAGATTTTCAAATTCAGTGCCATGATCACTCCTAAAAATAGTTATAGAGCAACCTTTATCGTTTTGGATTACTTTTGAAAACGTGATGAATTTTTCTAATGCTTCATCTTTAGTACTTAAGAATAGAATCCAAGAATATCTAGAATAGTCATCTACCAAGACAAATGCATATTGTTTTCCACCCAAGCTAGTAGTCCTAGTTGGCCCAAAAAGATCTATATGGATCAATTGTAATACTCTACTAATTGATACGTCATTAATGGATTTAAAAGAAACTCGCTTTTGTTTTCCTTTAGCACAAGCATCACAGATTTTATCATTATCAAATTTAAGCTTAGGCAACCCTCAAACTAAATCACCTTGAGTTAGCCGTTGCAAAACACTCATACTAGCATGTCCTAGTCTCCTATGCCATAACCAACTATCATGTTCATCCTTAGCAACTAGGCACAAATTAGTCATATCAATAGAATCTAAATGCACCATGTATATGTTTCCTATTCTATGACCAACAAGTATAATCCGATTAGATGCAATGTCAATGACTTTACAACCATTAATATCAAACAATACATTGAATCCCTTATCACAAAATTGACTAATACTCAATAGATTATGCTTTAATCCATTCACATATAAAACATTCTTAATTTGTATGAAAGAGGTATTACCAATAGTACCAATACCTTCAATGTGACCTTTTGAATCATCACCAAAAGTTACTTCTTCTCCATTTTTGGCGTTAAGCTCAATGAACTGGTTTTTGTCTCCGGTCATGTGTCTTGAGCATCCACTATCAAGGTACCCTGAATTTGGATTTGTTTCCCGTTGCCTTGTAGCAATGCTCCTTTCCTACAAACATAGATTAATTTCTAATTTTTTTTTGGTACCAAAATCTTTTGGGTCATATTCATTAGTTTCCAAAATCCTAGTCCCCTTAGGTATCCATTTGTGTAGGATATCCTTATCTTTAGTAGTAATGAGCTCTTTAGGAACCCATATACTTCTAACGATTTTTCCATTAGAGGTTCTTTGGGGACCTCTATGATTGTAGTTTTAAAACTTTTTCTAACAAAGTTGGATTTTGAATTTTTCCATTTTCAAAATTTGGCAAACAATGCCATTTCCTCGTCATCGTCATCTTCATCCGAATCACTATCATTTTTTGTGGATTGAGAGCAACTTCAATGTTTTTTCTTCTTCTCCTTCTCCTTTGGTGTCTCTTCATCTATCAAGGTCCACCTCATCTTCAAGCATCATTTCATGAGTGAGGAGTGAACCGATTAGCTCTTCAAGAGTTAAGGATGTTAGATCCTTAGACTCGATGATTGCCGTCTTCTTTGATTCCCATGACTTTGGGAGGGAGTAGACTAACTTCCTCACAAGCTTTTCATTTGAAATGATCTCTCCATATGATTTGAGACCATTGACAATCGTTGAGAATCTATCTGTCATAACTTTGATATCTTCATTTGGTTTCATCCTGAAATTTTCATAGATATGCGTTAGAATACTAATTTTAGATTTTTACCTCATCGGTACCTCATGAGTGACTTGAAGTTTGTCCCATTTCTTTGGGGTTTGTACAAGATGAACTCTTCCGTATTCATCTGGTCCAAGAGCATAAAATATGATATGGAGGGCTTTAGAGTTGAGCTGGAACATTTTTGTCTCTCCTTCACTCCATAATCTTGTATGAGTGAGAGGCTTGAAGTATCCTTCTTCTATGACATTCCATGCTCCCATTTCACTTGCTTAAATGAAGTACATCATCCTATTTTTCCAATAGGCATAATTAGCCCCATTGAAGAAAGGAGGCTTGTTGACGGGCATCGACGACCGGAGTCGAAGTTTGAAGTAGAGGCCATTGATGACTTTGATTATCGATATAACTCTTCCCGAATCGACTCAAGAGGCGATTAAACCTTCAAATGAGTTAGACTCTGATGCCAATTGTTGTTGAGTTAAAAGCCACTAGAGACAAGATCAAGACATTGAAGAAATGTTGTTGAGTTAATCGATTGACGGAATTGGCAATAAAAATTTTGGTGGAAGCTTTTGCAGAAAATTGAAAGAAATTGCACAGAGATTTAGAGTGGTTCGACTTTCTCAACCAAAGTCTACGTCCACTATCTTAGCAATCCACACTAAGGATTTTCCACAAATTCACTAATTTGTCTTTCTTTTGAGGACAAAGAGTAACCATATAAACCCTCAAGAATTATACCCCAAATTCTTGAGAACACTCTTTCCCAAAGAGAACAATACAAATTTACAAACTTACTAGGAAATCCTCACAAGGTAGATTGTTTGCACAATTATAGAACAAAGAAAAGAACACTCAAGAATGAATACAATTGAGCACAATAAGTGTTCTTGAAAGCAAAATGAATATTGAATGAAAAATAGGCTTGAAATGCTCAAACTTGATGTTTGATGCTTTCTCTTTAATTCTCTCTTGATTCTAGTTGCTTGATGTTTCTTGTTGTTGATCAATGGCTTCTAAGCTTGCTTAAATACACCTTGAATCACTTCTGAATGTTGGGGATAATTAATGAAGATAATATAGCCGTTTTAGTGTGAAATCAATTAATAAAACAGTTTGGAGCATGGGGGGAATCGGTACCCCTTAGGGGGAATCAGTTCCCTAAGTGTAAAATTCAAATATTTCGACCGTTACATAGGGGGGAATCGGTACCCCATGGGGGGGAATTGGTTCCCTCCGAGCATACTGGAATTCTCGGAGCCAAACCATTCAGGGGAAATCGGTACCCCTTGGGGGGAATGGTTCCCTCTGAGCAATCTGGAATTTTGGCTTTGAGATGGTTCGAAATATTTTGTAAAATCGTTTTGAAATTATTTTAAGATTAAAACTTAATTTTACACTTGAGTAAGGATTAAAAATGACATTTGAAAGATTTGGAGTAATATTTTGATATTCGAATAATTATATCGAATATACTTAGAAAATCTTTTTGGAAAATCTTAAAATTCATTTAACTTAATTTGTTATATCGAAATATCAAAATGTTTTCAACAAATGTTTAGATGATTATGGAGATCTTGTACGAGAACTTCTTGAACATAAAGATTTTCTCACAAGAAAAAATGAACAACATTGTTTACAACTCCGAGAATTGACACAGAAGATGAAGGAAACAGACAATATCATGAAGGAAGTTGTTGCTCAAGCAAACAATGTGGCTCATAAGCTGGTGGACTTAGTTGGCTTCACAAGCGAATTAAAGAAGATTGACAACTCCACACCTGAGCATGAGTGGAAGTTAATTTGGCTTTTAAGGGAAATAGAAAAGTTAGGAGTGAAAGCTATCCCCCACATGTAAAAGTTTTGTTTGATGTACCGAAACTTTTGTGTTCAATGAAATCTATTTTAAGATGATCACTCTTGATTAACACCTTTGTTGCATTTGCATTTTGCATTCGTATTATTTTCATTTACATTTTCATTTTATATTTGGATCTTTGCATTGCACAATTTGTATTCTTATTTTTGCATTTATGCATTTTTGCATTTACATTACATTATTTATTTATTTAAGTATTATTATATACATTAATTATAAAACATGTAAATAATTCATGAAAGGTTTCTGTAACAGTAAAACCGAGATCATTCATTCATATTACTATATCATCGTCATGAAAACAATGGAGCAATCTTGTGAGGGATTACAAGATCAGTGGCCAAAATAATTGACAGGGTTACATCATGATACAAGAAATGAATAGATAACTGCTAAAGAGCAACAATGCTATCAAGTTAATGCATCAAGAATGATAACATACCCTGGGGCATCCCAATCGAACTTAAAGAATAGCCTCATTGATTATTCACAATATGAGGAGAGATTCAAGAAGGTGGGTGAAGCAATAAAAAATATGAAACGTGTTAGTGCCCAACACAAATAATTAGAAGTAAGAGAACTCAGCTTGGTTCCAGACTTGGTTATTCCCATGAATTCAAAATGCCTGATTTTGAGAAATATGATGGCACCAACTGTCCCTTAATCCATTTGAGAATGTTTTGTAGAAAAATGGAAGGATATTTGAATTCTGATTATTTGTTAATTCACTCCTTCCTTGATAGCCTTGTAGGGCCAGTAGTATGGTATAATCATTTGACCCAAGAGCAAATTAAGAGATAGGTTGATTTAGCTGATGAATTTTTGGGACAATATCGATATGTTAAAGATTTAACCCCCAAATGTATGGATCTTCAAGGAGTAAAAATGAAAACCAATGAAGGGTTTCAAGAGTATGCCTTAAGATGGAGAGGAGTTGCAGTACAAGTTCAACCTCCCATGTTAGAATAAGAGTTATCACATATGTTTCACGATTCCTTCTGCTCCTTTCTTCGAGTTAATGCTGGCAAATCCGACGAAGGAATTCGAGAATTTATTGATAAATGGAGAATTAATTGAAAATGTGATCAACAAAGGAAACTTAAAAGTCACATCCAAAAATCTGAAGGATCAAAAAATGAGCAAGTAGTTGATCGGATCGACCAAAGAAAGTCACACGATCAAGAAATACTTTGGAGGTGTTCCGAATTTCTATTTCAGACTTGTACCCTCATTTGATTAAATGTCAATAAATCACACCAAGACCAATGAAAATGCCACCAAACTCTTCTCATAGTTATGATCAAGATAGTGTTTGTGATTTCCACTTGGGGGTATTTGGGCATTCCACGGGCAATTGTAGGCTATTGTTAAAAGAAATAGAGATGCTTGTTGACAAAGGAGTCTTGACACAAGAAATGATCAAGAAATGTGAGGCAAATAAAGATGAAAATCCTAGGCCCAGTACACACCCAACATTCGAGGAATGATAGACCAAGCTAAATAAAACAAGTGGAAGTTGTTAACTACCACTGTAGTACCTTTCTATTTTCAGCATCTTGTTTGAACATGTTTTTTGTTCCTTTCTCCGCCTTTTTTGCAATAAATAAATTCGTGTTGCTTGTAAGGATATGAGCATTGAATCAATTTTGCAATCTTGCAGTTCTTTGAATATCAACTGGATTAAAAAACTCTTTAAATGATTAGAGTTATAATCTTTGACAAAATATCAAGATTGAAAACCAGAAAAACAAGGACCCTTGACCTTACTTCAGAAGAAATATACTCAAACACTATCATATTACAAATATGAGATAGCCTTCTCCTATTGAAATGAATCACAAAAAGGCTTGATATTTATATATAGGAGCGTACAACATGGGGCATCGTTTGTGTATTGCAAAACTGACTAGAGTAATTTTCTATTGATGACGTTCGATTACTAACATATTTTTTACAAATAGGTAAATCTAGTTTAAGTCAGTTGCTTGGGAATTGAACTCTAACAAAGCGATTTTCTGAATTCCACCAAAACACCTAGACTATAACAGGTTCTTCTTAATAAGCTTAAGAAATTGGATTTGGATACCCATGTTATACTATATATACAATAAATCTTGAGTTATCCCCCTAAAGCAATTGGTTAATAGCCCCAACTTTATGGATAATATTCAGCTAGTCTGTTATGCTTGAGTTGTCCCTCTAGCGAAAATGGTTAATAGCCCCAGCTTTATGGATAATATTAAGCTAGTCTGTTATGCTTGATTTATCCCCCTAAAGCAATTGGTTAATCGCCCCATCTTTATGGATAATATTCAGCTAACCTATATTACTATTATATGCAATAAAGTTGTCCCTCTAGAGAAATGGTTAATCGCGCCCCGGCTTTAGAGAAGTTTCAATTAGCCTGATAAAGGTGATTATTTATTATATACACAATAAAGCTGAATTCAGCTAGCCAAAATGGCAAATTGTAAGAGATGGACTAAGGATGTTAAGAAACACCTATTATAGTCAACTTCACACGAGCACTTAGAAACTTCACTTTTTTGACGAACATATTTTTTACAAATAGGTAAATCTAGTTTAAGTCAGTTGCTTGGGAATTGAACTCTAACAAAGCGATTTTCTGAATTCCACCAAAACACCTAGACTATAACAGGTTCTTCTTAATAAGCTTAAGAAATTGGATTTGGATACCCATGTTATACTATATATACAATAAATCTTGAGTTATCCCCCTAAAGCAATTGGTTAATAGCCCCGGCCTTATGGATAATATTCAGCTAGTATGTTATGCTTGAGTTGTCCCTCTAGCGAAAATGGTTAATAGCCCCAGCTTTATGGATAATATTAAGCTAGTCTGTTATGCTTGATTTATCCCCCTAAAGCAATTGGTTAATCGCCCCATCTTTATGGATAATATTCAGCTAACCTATATTACTATTATATGCAATAAAGTTGTCCCTCTAGAGAAATTGGTTAATCGCCCCGGCTTTATGGAGAAGTTTCAATTAGCCTGATAAAGGTGATTATTTTATTATATACAATAAAGCTGAATTCAGCTAGCCAAAATGGCAAATGTGTTAAGAGATGGACTAAGGATGTTAAGAAACACCTATTATAGTCAACTTCACACGAGCACTTAGAAACTTCACTTTTTAGATTGATATTTTTGCACTACTTTTGTTAGACTTTACCAAGCTTTCATAAATGGAATATTTCAGAGAACTGAAATAAAGGTATTTCTAGATAATTTAGTAATTGACAATCCTAGTTGCGTCATTTTGTACACATCCGGTTAAAATACCAAGTCCTTAAAGTGAGGCATGTGACAACGTTCACAAAGAGCGAAAGAGGAGTGACATCTTAAATAGATGTAACCATAGAAAATAGGAAAGCCATCATGAAACCAAACCAAATTTTGATACTGGTCAAAGAGCTATAATTCTTAATCATTAAAGAATTGTTGATTCTTTTGATATTCTTTTAACTCATGCTTATGATTTGATTCTAATGTAAACCTGTAAGAAGCAATACTTTACAAAATTATTTCATTCTTCGATAAAGAAAGGAAGAAAAACATTTTCAAATAGGATAGTCTCAAATGAGAAAGGTCATTGAAGCAAGTTGTTGCCTATTCTACCTCTATTATAGAAAAAAGAATGAGTGATGCCAAAATGATGAAGCATTTCACATTCTTGAAAGCAAGTGGTCCCAGAAGCCAGAAAGTCTGAAGAATTGAGCTTGTAATGATTTCTTGTGACATTATTATGAACTCATCAAGAAAGATTATCCTATTTAAAAGGGACACTTATCTCATACTGATGGCGATAAGCATCACAAAACAAATTACTTTCCTTAGCCACCAATCCATGTCCCCTAAAAGATCCTCCAATCACAGATCTATAAGTCCCATCAGATGTATTATAGGAATGAACAAGTCCATCACATGCACTCTGGTTATATTGTGATACTGGCTCAAAGTCTTGATACATCATTGATGCCTCTTCCATGTCGATCATTTTCTTTGTCAGGATTATGTCCATTATGTCCTTCAGAAGATTGCTAAACTTGAATTTGAGAACTTATAGGCACATAATAAGATATTGGAAGAAATTCTAAACTTATAGACCTTTCATATTGGGTAACATTGGTTACAGGATTCCAAAAGTAGGGATAACCAGTTTTATCATCAACCAAACATTTACATGGTTCGGGAAGAGTGAGATCTAGCAGTGCGTATCTTGGAGAAACAGAAAAGAAAGTTGTTAACAGTCATTGCAAGAAAAGGCACCAACAAAACATCCCGATGATGTTTATTTCTTCCAGTAAGGTTGTTATACGGGATACCATCTACAACAAGGTCGAATCTGCCAAATATACTCATCAATTGCTCTAACTAATCATAATTCAGTTCTTGCACATCTACTTTCAAATGTATGCTGAGCCGGTAAAGGGCAATCTATGCACCACCGATCCCAGAGAAAAGAGACATGACATCCCTTCATATCCGAAAATTCACCTCATTCAGAAGAGAAACATATTTTATACATTTATATCAGAATGATTGATTACTTCTTAAGTTTGTGACAACATGAAGAGAATCCCTCAAGTTACTTGACAAACACTGTTGGTTATTGATACCCAATTGAGAAAATTAAGAGATTTGGCACAAATAGAGCCACGAGTACCCACAATGGGGCATTACCAAAATTGGACTTCGTGGATATCATGAGATTCAAATCAATTCCAATTGAGAGTAAGTCTTAAAATTTAGAATGTTGGGCATTTTGAAGGCCACTTCAGACAGATCCATGCTAGTACATCTTGAAAACTCGCATCGATAAGAAGCGAAATTGGGCATGCTGAAAGCCCATTTCAATCAGAATCAGGAATGTTAATGTATTTTGAATGTTTGTATCAGCAAATGTTGGGGCATGCGAAAGCCCATTTCAATCAGAATCAGGAATGTTGATGTATTTTGAACGTTTATATCAGTAAATACTGGGGCATGCTGAAGGCCCACATCATCATGTGTTAAAGATCATTGCTTTGAGAAATTTTTTCCAATGAGACAGAAAGGCATGAAGAATGAAAATGGTGAAACAGTGATAGTCAAGCTGACTATACATAATTGCTTCATTCATCAGGTAGTTGCATTAGGGTCATGGTATTGAACAAATATTTATTCAGCAAGTATGGTTTCAAATACCCAATCTTCTTAACCATGTGTCATATGACAGCGTGTTCTTTGTTAAACTGTATTACGGTTGCATGGATAAAGATAGTCCCCAGGCAGACCATTCGATCTAGGGTTCAGTTCCTCAAGATCTCGATTTTGAATTTGCTCTTTTATGTGTCGGTGATGATTAGAAATATTTCTTTGATCTTTATGGCAGTTAGTTTTAATCATATTGTTGGGGCTACGAAGCTGTTTTTCACAACAGTTTTCTTTCTTAATGAAATTGAAGAGAGAGGCTCGACTTACGTATATTACCCTTATTCTCATTGTTATTGGGGTTATCATTGCCATTCAGGATGAACTAAGTTTTCATCTATTTGGTTTCTCATGCGCGTTTCATCTACAGCAGCAAGAATTCCATGAACCTCTTTCTGTACATGGCTCCTATAGCGGATGTGTTTCTACTTCCTACAACACTCGTTATGGAAGAAAACGTGATCGGTATCACACTGGCCCTTGCTCGATATGATATCAAGATCAGTTGGTATCTCTTATTAAATTGGCACTAGCGTATTTTGTGAATTTGACCAACTTTTTGGTCATGAAACACACCAGCATCCCATTGTATTCCCATTGAGTTTTGTTCTCAAGTGGTCTTGTGACATCATATAAAAACTTTGAACACTATGGAAAGAGCTTAATTGATGAGAAATCTGGGCAGAAGCCACAAGAAAAGATTAATGTGTTGTCAAATGTTTTAAGAACATCTGGGCAGAAGCCACATGAAAAGATGAATATATTGTCAAATGTTTTACAAACATCTGGGCAGAAGCCACAGGAAATGATGAATGTGTTATCGATGAAACATATGTGCAAAAGCCACAGCTGGATGAATGTGTTTGAACCAGTGATTATGGTGTTGAATCAGTGTTATGATCATATGGTTTTTATTTATTGATGCAAGATAAAGTTTTTCTTCTTCAACCCCAAGGTTAGAAGTGAGATGTAATGAAGATTTCTTTCCACGGAAGGGAAACAAAATTTTAACAACGAGAAACTAGTGGAGCCAACTAAGGTTGAACGATAGGTTCTTGTTAAACATATCGACATGATATGGTATGAATGGCTTTGTTTGAGACACGATTAGATGTGGAGACATGAAATGAATTAGGATAAATCCTCCTTGTGATATATTTCAAGAGTTAAATCAGAACAGACTCTACTCTCCTAATTAATCTACTTAATTTGGCCCACATCTACATTCTTCAGAGATGATAGGTTCTCTTTTCAAATATGTAGATTCTCTTTTCAAAGATGAAAGCTTTATTGGATTTCTACACAAGTCCAGACGAAGAAAGCCAGTGTTATCAAAGACAAAATTGGGACATCCAGGTCATAATTCTGATTACAGCAAGAGTTCCATAAATGAAACATTTCTTCTAAGACTTTAATGCAAATGAAGAAGACACAAAGATACAAGTTGATCAAATGGTTCTTCAAATATAGCATAAGTTACTATACTGATTTCCAAAGGTAACCCTGGAAATAAATGATCAAGTGAAGAAAGACTGAGTTCTCCACTTTGAAATCAAATGAAGATGATTGCATCAACATTCATGCATTCTTAAGAACATCATTTGCACAATAGACAATGTATTACATTGATATATTTGATTTCATTCAAATATGAAGTTTTACAGATCTTCATATGAAAAAAGAAGATTCATGATGGAAAATACCTTACAAAGGGAACGTATAATTCAAATCACATCAGGAGAGGCAAACATCTGAAGAATAGATGGTCGCAATCTACAAATGAAGCATTATTTTAAAATTGGGCATGTTACCCAATCAACAAGTTTCTTTGAAAAATGAGAAAACAATTTTCAAAATTTTCTCATTTAATATTTTCTGAAAATGAAATTGTTGAATAGTAAGAAAATGATTTCCAAAGTTTCTTACTTAGTAAACTATTTCCCACATCCATAAGACCTATAGAGTAGGATGTTTTCAAAAAGCCTTCAGGAGCTTATTGATATTTAAAGCCTCCGGGTCATCTGTAAGACCTACAGTGCAAGATGATAAGACCTCAGGACCATCCATAAGACCTACAGTGCAGGATGTTTCCAAAAATCCTTCGGGAGCTTTTTGATATTTAAAGCCTTTAGGTCATCTGACCTCAGGGCCATCCATAAGACCTACAGTGCAAGATGTTTTTAAAAAGCCTTCAGGAGCTTTTTGATATTTAAAACCTCCGGGTCATCTGCAAGATGGTAAGACCTCAGGGCCATCCATAAGACCTACAGTGAAGGATGTTTTCAAAAAGCTTTCGAGAGCATTTTGATATTTAAAACCTCTGGGTCATCTGTAAGACCTACAGTGTATGATGATAAGACCTCAGGGCCATCCATAAGATTTACAGTGCATGATGTTTTCAAAAAGCCATCGGGAGCTTTTGATATTTAAAACCTCCATGTCATCTGTAATACCTACAGTACAAGATGATAAGACCTCAGGGCCATCCATAAGACCTAAAGTGCAGGATGTTTTCAAAAAGCCTTTGGGAGCCTTTTGATTTTTAAAACCTCCAGGTCATCTGTAAGACCTACAGTGCAAGATGATAAGACCTCAGGGCCATCCATAAAACCTACAGTGCAGGATGTTTTCAAAAAGCCTTCAGGAGCTTTTTGATATTTAAAGCCTCCAGGTCATCTGCAAGATGATAAGACCTCAGGGCCATCCATAAGACCTACAGTGCAAGATGATAAGACCTCAGGGCCATCCATAAGATCTACAGTGCAGGATGTTTTCAAAAAGCCTTCGGGAGCCTTTTGATATTTAAAACTTTCGAGTCATCTGTAAGACCTGCAGTGCAAGATGATAAGACCTCAAGGCCATCTATAAAACCTACAGTGCAGGATGTTTTCAAAAAGCCTTCGGAGCTTTTTGATATTTAAAACCTCGGGTCATCTGTAAGACCTACAATGCAAGATGATAAGACCTCAGGGCCATCCATAAGACCTATAGTGTAGGATGTTTTCAAAAAGCCTTCGAGAGCTTTTTGATATTTAAAAGCTCCGGTCATCTATAAGACCTACAATGCAAGATGATAAGACCTCATGGCCATCCATAAGACCTATAGTGCATAATGTTTCCAAAAAGCCTTCCGGAGCTTTTTGATATTTAAAACCTCCGGGTCATCTGTAACACCTACAGTGCAAGATGATAAGACCTGAGGGCCACCCATAAGACCTACAGTGCATGATGTTTTCAAAAAGTCTTCGAGAGCTTTTTTATATTTAAAACCTCCGGGTCATCTGTATGACCTACAGTGCAAGATGATAAGACATCAGGGCCATTCATAAGACATACAGTGCAGGATGTTTTCAAAAAGCCTTCAGGGCTTTTTGATATTTAAAACCTCCGGGCCATCTGTAAGACCTACAGTGAAAGATGATAAGACTTCAGGGCCATCCATAAGACCTATAGTGCAGGATGTGTTCAAAAAGCCTTTGAGATCTTTTTGATATTTAAAACCTTCGGGTCATCTGTAAGACCTACAGTGCAAGATGAGAAGACCTCTGGGTAAAATGTTTTCAACATTTCTATCCTACTCAAAATAAGGCAAATGAAAAAAATTATTGTCTTTTTCGTCTTTGCTCTATTCTTATTAACACGAGAATGAGCAAAGAGGGGCAGTTGTAGGTACTAATTTTTTATTTTTCTTTTATTATTATTATTATTATTATTATATTATTATTATTATTATAATAATATTATTATTATTAAATAAATAATTACAAGCCCAAGACCTGGAGGTCCGTTTTACAAATCCCGGAGCCCAAGCCTAAGGGTAACCTTAAAACCCAATTAGGGTTTATATCTCATGCCCTAGTTGCCAGTTACTCACCACCGTTGGATCTGAAGAGATCCAACGGCCACCGATAGTCCCAGCAGCAATCCCTGGGGTGTCATAACCCTAGGACCACATGACGCCGCCTCTATTGCCACCGCCACTGTCGAAGCCTCCAGAAGCGTCGCGTCATTACCCACGTCGAAGCTCTATGGTGAGTCACCACCATAGTTTGGTGACTCATCAAAGACCACCCCATTATCCGGTCCGATGAGAGCCTCGTTGGTGGCTATAAAAGCCACTGAATCCTGTTAAAGAAAAGAGATGAAGAACAACCACCAACGATCCCAGACAAATATAAACTGAAGGAAAAGAGAAGGAGGAGAGAAACTTACTCTGTCATCGGAGTTCTTCAAAGGTTGCCAGAAAACCGAAACTTTAAAGGTAAAAAATTTTAGATCTATATCAATCTAAAGGGTTTAGGCTAAAATAAATTTGGATTTGGGCTTAGAAAATTCGGGGCTTTAATTTGAGGTATTTTTGTAAAAACCGACCACCGTGGGTGGTGACCGACGTC
This sequence comes from Hibiscus syriacus, assembly GCF_006381635.1. Taxonomy (NCBI): domain Eukaryota; kingdom Viridiplantae; phylum Streptophyta; class Magnoliopsida; order Malvales; family Malvaceae; genus Hibiscus; species Hibiscus syriacus. Next base: position 1,658,894 of record NW_024063472.1, read on the forward strand.
GGAACAAGGCGACGGACCGATGATCATCTCTCTCCGGGCAGGAGCTTTTAGAGAAAGGGAGAGAGAATTTTTTATCTCTCTCTTCTAGAGAGAGAGAGAAAATTACAAAATGGAAAAAAATGGCCTTTAAGGCTATTTAAAGGATACTTTTTGGTGAGGGTCTGTGTGTAATTTGATAAGGGTAAAACCCTTTCCACAGTAATTCAAGTTTTATAAATTTGCATTATGGTCACTAATATCAATTTATGAGCCTTTTAATTCGGTTTTCTAATTTTGTTTTATTATAATTTAATCAATGTTTATATATGTATATATATTTAGTGTAAAATACCATATTTAACCCCTATTAATTTAAATAAATTGTATTTATATCCCGAATTAATTAATATAGGTTAAATCACGCTGTTAATACTTAGATTTTTGTGATATTTCGAATTAGAGCACTAAGTTTCAATATTTTATATTTTAATCTTATAAGCTTTTAATTCCTTCTGTTTTGGTCACTTCTATTACAATTTTATTTATTTTTATTATTGCACTTTGAATTTCAATACTTTAATTATAGTCCTTTATTTTATCTTTATTATATATATATATACATATATATGAAAAATTCATTAGTTTCACAAATAATAATATTTATATATTTTTTAATATTAAGAAAGGGTTGTCTTAAATTAACTAGAGGTCTTATTCTAATATTTTAAATAAATAAATATCATGTTTATATATATATATATATTACTTTAGTTTTATTTACATTATTTTTTAGGAAAAATTATCTTATTTTTATTAATATTTATTTATTTTTCATATCGAAGAAAGGGGTTGTCTTAAAGTAACTAGATGTTTATTTCTGATATTTTTAAATAAATAAATACTATATTTATAAAATCCCTAAAAATATATATATTTTTTTAGTTATATTAAAATTATTTTAATATATTTTTCTTTAAAATTACGTGATTGAAATAAGATGATCATAAATTAAATTTATATTTAAATTCTTAAATTCTATTATTATAGATAATTTATAATTGACGTGGACCAATTTTGGGCGTTGTGGGGGTGTTAATCCTTCCCAAACGTAACCGACCACGAATTCCTTTTTATTACTAAAAAGAATGAATTTTTTGTTATACCCAGACCAGATTATCTTTTAAATAGTTTTTTTCTAAAAAAATTATTTTAAAAGATGATTTTTAGGTATTCGACCTACCTTACCCAAAAAAGCCGATGGCGACTCCCAAAACATTTCAATAAAAACCATTTATTTATTAACATACTTTTCCGCCAAGTAAAAATTCGTGCCCGGGCGAAAACTGGTTACGACAAAGATAATATGGAGTAATCATGACTCGGGTGTCTACTCTATCAAATAGTCTTATTGGTGGCTCCAACGACTTACATATACACCTGAGAGATATTTTTCCCCTTATAGCACCTCAACCATATATTAGTAAAAGGAATTTTTAACGAGACTTCAAATTTTTCAAAAAAGAATAATTACTAGTTGATGCTAGTGAGGATCCTTTGAGATGAAATGACCAAAATAATTTATGCTTAACTAAACTAAAATAAGATGACTTATGCCAAATTTGTAAATATCATATGTATCTTAGTGATGATGTTACGATAAATAGGCATGATGGTAATATGATTATACGTAACGCATGTGAACTATCTATATGAACGATATTAATTGAATTTAAAAAAAATATTAGGGTAAATTATGGGTTTAGTATTTAAATTATCATTTTTAGCCCGTTTTAGTATTTAAAATTTCAATTTTTACAAAACCATGCTAATATTTAGTGTTTGTTTCATTTTAGTACTCTGACCATTAAAAACTTAATAGACGGGCTGACGGAGCATAACTCCGGTGGACGGACGACCAATATGAACAATGGACCACGAGAGAATGACGAGTCAACCAACATAATCTAGTTTCAAGCGCATCAGGCAGTTGACGTCGGAGATCGGAGGATGAAGTCGAAGAGTCCATCGTCGATTTGGGGAGATTGATGTATTTTCCAGTGAAACAGAGGCCAGAATCACATTCAAGGGATCGAGAAAGTGTTGAATGAAAAGTTTGGGCTTTATCGATGGATGCAATGGTCGGCGATTGTAGACGTGGCTTTCGGTGAGCCGTCCGTTAAGTTTTTTTACGTGAGGTACTAAAATGAAACAAAAACTAAATGTTAGATATGCTTTTGAATTTTTTTTTGAAAGTTTACGTATTAAAATGAACCAAAATTAATAATTTAGATACTAAATGTGTAAGTTACCTAAAATAATAGAAACATTTTAAATTATAAATGAGACATTCAACTTTAGTGATACGAGACTATCCATATACCTAATGATTAAGCAGAATATGGGAAACTTATAAGTATGATATATTCTACTTATTTGTATGATATATTCTATGGGAAAGTAGATTGATTTGTGTGGATATGGTTCCATTTTTATGATATATTGTGAAAGTTAACTAAACGTAACGTATGATGTGATTCGAGATATACTACCTTATTTGCTTATGTATTTGTTAAACTATGATAGTTAGTCAGTAAGATAAAGACGAATATATGCCATGTTTATATGTTTTGTTTAATTTTCATATTTATATTTATAAATTTCATAAAATATAATAAATTACATAAAATATAATAAATTATATGTGTAATATTAAGGTTGTAAAATTCAACATTCAAATTATTTTTGTGTACACGTTAATTGATTTGAATTTGTGTTAAAATATCACCATTGATGAAGGATTCCAACACATCCATTAGAGTAGAATGTGTAGTAACCATTTTTTAATAAAATTTTAAGATCAAATTTTATGAAATGATTATGGAAGTCGCCATCGACCTTTGGGTTAGATATTCGTTAAATTATGATACTTAGTCAGTCAGTAAGAAAAAGACGAATATATGCCATGTTTATTTGTTTATGTTTAATTTTCATATTTGTCTTTATAAATTTCATAAAATATAATAAATTACATGTGTAGTATTAAGCTTGTAAAATTCAACATTCAATTTGTTTTTGAGTACATGTTAATTGATTTGAATTCGTGTTAAAAGAGCACCATCGATGAAGGATTCCAACACATCCATTAGAGTACAATGTGTAGTAACCATTTTTTTAAAATAGAATTTTAGGATCAAATTTTATGAAATAATTATGAGAGAGTCGCCATCGACCTTTGGGTTAGGTAGGTCAATACCTAAAGATGTCTTTTAAAACAATTTTAAGAAAAATCATTTTAAAGAAAAAATAGTAAGCGTATTAGCATAAATTCATTTCTAAGGGTTCAAAGTCAGTTACGAGTTGGAAGAATAAACACCCCCACAGCGCCCAAAATTGATACATAATCGCTTATATATTGTCGTAGTGGGGGAACTTATAGTTTCGAGTCGAAATTTAAAATATGATCCTTTTATTGAAAATTGGTCAATTTATTTCAATTTATTTATTTAAAACATCACATTAAACATGAATTGAATATAAATTAAATAAATTAAACAACATACCAAAAACCACATGTCATTATTAAAACAAAATGATAATTTTATATTTTTATCGAAGCATACTCAATTATTCTTTTTTCAAGTTCGCTTTTCATTCAAATGTCGTATTGAATCGTTCTACTTCTACCAAGTTGCATATTTCATATCCATTCTACAAAAGGCTTCTTGAAAATTCACACGAGTGCAAAATAAGCTTAGTGATGATTATTATCGAATATTAAAGACATTTTACCATTCTAAGTAATAATATGTATTATTATACTTCTCACATAATAGTATGAGGGCTAAAATATAAAAGTGTTGAAGTTAGAAAACACAAAGACATAGATTAATCAAATTCATGTGAATCAAAACTATGCAAGAACTAGAGAACTCAAGCTAAAAATCATAATAACATAAAATATAGGTACTGGAATTGCAATAAAATGCTAAACACGTGGGAGTAAAATATAAATGAATTAAATTACATGCACTAGAAATGCAATAAAACTCATAAATCACCCGAAGCGCTAAAATGAAATAAAATAGAATGTAGAGTTCAAATTAAAAATAAACAGAAAAGTAAATGCTGGAATTTAAAAGGACTGAAATTTAAAGCTGAAAAATAAAAGGGTAGAATAAATAAAACTAAAAATTAAAATACTGAAATATAAATAATAATAATAATAAAATAAGGTTAAGAAATTAATATTTTAATTTTTCAACTCGGATCATAATAAGATGGGTTGTACCCCGGGGCGGGTCACCGCAATGTCGTATAATGGTTCGAATGTGAAAAAATAAAAGTTAGCAATTAGTAGCAAAAATATAAAAATAAAATAAAAATTAGGAGTTATCGGTTAGTAGTATTAGAAATAAAAAAAACAAAACAAAAGTCAAGTGTAGCGGTTAGTAATGTTAGCATTTTAACCCGGACCGTAATAACGTAGATCGTACCCGAGGCAGGTCATCGCGAGGTCGTACAATGATTCGAATACAAGAAATGAAAAGTTCTTTGTTAGTGGTTAGAAGTTAAGAAAGTCAGTAGTTCAAATAATAAAAGGGTATGGATCATAATAATGCAGGTCATACCCCGGATCGGGTCACCGCAAGATCGAAACGAACATTAATGAAAATAAAACCATCAGTAAATGACTAAAATAAAAAGTAAGGAAAAAAGATAATCAAAATTGAAATATATGAAAAATTAGAATAATGGTGACCATTTTTGTAAAAACACGGCTAAAGTTCATAGGGTTTAATGTGATTTAACCTAGACTTTATCACCCAAAACCTAATAGAAACATAAGTGGAAAATTGTAGCTTAAGGACCTTAACTTTGAAATAGATGAAAAAATGTACGAGATTGGTGACCAAAACGTAAACAGGCTTCTAAATTTGGGGCATTTAAGAGGTAATTTTCCCCTAATATTTTACTATATAAGCTAGCCTTTCTCTATTTTGGGTAAACTTTAACCTAAACATAAAAAAACTATTTTCCCTTTTTTATTTCCAAATGCTCTCCCTTCTTCCCTTATTCCTATCAGTCGAATGCTCTACACCATGTCGGCCACCGTATGTCGGCGATCAAGCCTCCCTCTTACCACAATCCACGGTGGTCATAATACCCAAGCAACAAGAAAACGAACCAAAAAATCCAAAAACCCTCAGTTTTCCTCCTTAAACCTAAATCTAAGGTTGAAATCACCAAAAACGTATTTAAACTCCTTTAAAACTATCTCAACTTTCGATTCTCTAGACTCCGGCAAGACTACGACTCTGGTGACAACCCTATGACCGAGGTAAATGAATAACTTCCTATATTTTTATCTTTTCGAAACCCACACTTGTATATACAAAAAAATGAAAAAATGGAAGTACCTTCAAATTTTTTGGTGTTCTCTATTTTCATTCTCCCCTTTTTTTTGTTACATTGATTTGTTTGGGTTTTAAAGAACCCAATGTTTTTTACAAGAGTGGAAATCCAAATATTTTGTTTATTTTCTTGTGTTGTGGTTGAAAATGGAAACGGGGAGTGGCTCGCTCAACAATCTGCGGTGTGGCTCAAACATGAGGTTGTTGTCGGCACGGCGTGGCTAGGTAGTTTGGATCTTGTTATATTAGGGTTTTAAAAACCCTAATGTGTGGTAAATTTAGGCTGTTAGATCATTTTTTAGATCTGACTATTATGATGAGGCGGTTGAGGAAAAAACGTGAAACCCTAGGTTTTTGGGCTTTGGTTTAAGTTTTAGGGTTTAGGGTTCAGATAAAAATAATGATTACAGCTACCCCTCTTTGCTCATTGCTATGAAACAGAAATAGTGCAAAGACATAAAGAATCAATATTTATCCGGCCAGACTGCAAGTAAATCTAGAGCTCTAATTTCTTCTCATTGGGAACTCTTCCCTTGGAAATGAATATCTAACTCCTTGAATAAGTTCTTCTCACTATGAACTTATTATCTTGGAATTATTGATCCAATTCCTTTTTGATGGAATCGAGCAAATGTTGAAAAAGTTCTTTTAATTATCAACTTCTACTCTTGAAAATGTTGATTCAAATCTTTTTGTGCTGGAATTGAGTAAAGGTTGGGCAAGTTCTTCTTATTATGAACTTCTTCATTGGAAATGCTAATCCACCTCTTTCTATGATGGGTTTGAGCTATCATGAGTGGGATGATGTTGATCCAACTCCTTATGTGATGGAAACCAGTGAAATGGTGATGCTAATCCAACTCCTTATGTGATGGACGAGCCAAGGTGATGATGTCGATCAACTCCTTATGTGATGGAATCGAACAAAAGGTTGAATAAGTTCTTCTCGTTAAGAACCTCTTCTCCTCATCGGACAAGTTTTTCATTGTAGATACTTATTTTCGTCTGAGGTCTTTATTACATTGTATAACATATATGATATTATACACAATAATTTCTAAAATATATAATATATATAGTTTTTGAAAATATATAGTATAGTTTTTGAAAACACAGTTTTGAAAACAAATAATATATAGTTTTCTTAAAAATTGTTTTTTAAACATTTTTTATATAATATAGTCTTTGAAAACTATTTTTGAAAACATATAATATATAGTTTTTAAAATGGTTTTTGAAAACATGTAATGTATAGTTTTTAAAAACTGGTTTTGGAAAACATATATAATATAGTTTTTGAAAATATATAGTATAGTTTTTGAAAACATATTATATAGATTTTAAAAAAAACATATAATATATAGTTTTTAAAATCATATTGTTGTATAATTTTGAAAACATATTATATGATTTTGAAAATATAATATATTATATAGTTTTTTCTTTTAAAGTATATATATATATTAAGATTATATTATATTATTATTAATTTTATTTTCAATTTTTAGGTCTAAGTCTAGTCCAATAAAAGGAGTCCAAAGGTCTAAGTCCAGAAACGGAGACCAACCGGGTAGCCTAACCCAGCAGACCTGATGGAAAATCGAAGGCCCATCCGAAACAGGCCTGATCCAGCCCAGGACCCGAGCCCATTTGCATGATCCAACGGCCGACGAAGAAAACGACGCTTGTTAAACCAAAAGCAAATCACAGCAAAACGGGAAGTAGTTCCCATGATTCTCAGAGAACATGAGCAACAACCCAAACGAGTCGGATAATCGGGAAACACCCCGAGATGCTCAAAAATCACCACTATCAGAGGGGTTATATAAACCCCACCAAGCCATCAAACAAAACACAACGAAAAATTGTGAAAACCACTAAAGAAATCAAAGCAATATTCGACACAAAAGAAACAGAGAGAAAAACAAGAAAAATTGAGAATCAAGCAACCAAGAAACAGAGCAATACACGGCTAATATACGTAACCCAAGCCAAAGTAAAAAGCAACAACATTCGAAATCAAAAACCCAAAAAAACACAAAGCTTAAAGCTTTGTTTCATCGAAGTTTGTTGGGATGCGTAGAAGCCTCGTCGAGAAAGAAAAGCCACTAGAAGTTGACGGGACATCATAGACTAAGGTAAACTTTGAAACTTCAAATCTATATCTACGTTGATTGGGGCCTTTTTGGGGTGATCGGGCTTTGGTTTATATTAACGAGGTTGGGAGGAACATTTTGGTTGGGTTTGTTTTTATTTCGACCACCAGTGGTGGTGGCTGGTGTTGCGGTCCGGGCGTCGATGTCTCATGGGGGAGTGGTCGGTATTCGGCCAGCTAAGGGAGAGTTTAGAGAATATTTGAGGGGGTTTAATATTTGAGACGAATAGTGAAAATGAATGATTGTTTTGATTTTTTAGCTATTTATAAGGGGACCTTGGTGTAATTAGTAAATACTTAAATTAATTTCGCAGTCCCTACAATTTTGATGCGTAATTCACTTTGGTCACCTATTGTAAATTTACCCTTGAATTTTGAATTAATTCAATTTAATCCCTATTTATATTTCTTATATTTTGTAAATTGACCCCTAGTTTTTTATTTTTTCCTTGCAACTCTCAATTAATATCAATATGATCCTTAACTTTTAATTCTTTTCAATTTAATCATTTTTAATTTGATTTTTTTAATTCTTTTATTTTTTTAATATTTTTTATTTTATTTTATTTTATTGTTTAACATTAATTTGATTTATTTTTTAGGACAATTTTAAAATTCGTCAAACGTAAGTAATTCGGATCGAACTTTTAAATTTTAATTTAACTTTTAATTTTTGCTATTAAGTTAAATAATAAATCAATTTGGTAACGGAATGACAATATAGGGGTGTTAATCCTTCCCTGATTGTAATCGACTCTCGAATCCGACAAATTTATGGTAAAACGTAGATCAGATAAAAGGTAAGTTAAGATGTTCGATCAAACTAATTTAAAATGATCGATGGCAGCTCCAACACACATCAAAATTAAGTCAAAACCCGATTCTGGTCCCGCCCGAAGGTCGGTTACGACAGCTTGGTGACTCCGCTGGGGATAGGTAAGTGAGTCAGGCCAAAATTGATTTACAACTATCTTCTTAAGAGAAAATTGTAAGTATAAATTATAATTTATTCTTTTCGACACTTGTTATTTACCTTTGATTATTATTTTTCAAATAAATAGTTGTACTGATGTTTTTTTCAATGATTTCATTCTTTTTCAAAATTAAACCTCAGGCTCTATTCTCGAGCTCTAAACCTTTTCAAGTGGAGGTGAAAGCGACACCTTTGTGGGAATTTATTCTCCGTATAGGCTTAGCAATTAACCTTCGGGATTCATATACCTCATGTCTTCGTGTGAATTTATTCTCTGTACAGACATAAGGGAATGTATCCTCTCGAGTTTAACTTGGTCAACATGAGCTTGTAATGGACTTAAGACTGAGGGTCTGGCAGGCCTAAGGGGGCACCAGCAAGATGAACTCAGGTACCTTTTTTTAGAACCAAATTGTGGCACTGCAAGGAATTTGAGCCCGCCCCAAAACTCCATTTCAAAACCTAGGACACTTGATTTATTTTATGTTTTATTTTCTGTTTAAAGCATGTGCATTAAAAAATTATGTGGTTAGGATTTATTCAAGAAAATAACATATGGGATAGAGATTATGTCCAGGTAGGAATAAAAGTATGTGGGGTAAATATCGTGCGGGGTAGGAATCTTTATTTTATTTTTATTATTATTTTGATTCTTGTTTGTATTTTACTAACTTATTTCCTTTTTTATTTTCATTTTTATCATTTGCATCATTTAAAGAAGTGATGATCCACAAAAGTGTTCTTTAAAACCTAAATAAGTTTGCATTAATAGACAAAGGGCTTATAATGCAAGAGGTTAAAAACACAGAAGTTCGACTATGGTGAAAAAAGACTCAGAAGGAAAAAGGAGGCTATCTGCAAGATAACTATGTGTCAGACTTGGCTGGCTACGCCTCCATCAGCCTTAAACATAATGATACCTAGGAGTTGCGAAATATTTGGGATATCTGGGAGAGTTACAGGAAACATAAGTTTTTTCAGCGATACGGTGATATCGCACACTTGCTTTACATAAGGTCGACGAACCTTTAATTCGGGCCCTTGTGCAGTTTTGGAATCCAGGATATATCTTCTTTACTTTCAGTCGAGAGGACAAGGTGCCCACAATTGAGGAGTACACCAGCATGTTACACTGTGAAGGAATCAGAATGGATCGAGCCTTCATCAAATATATCAAGAGTCATACTTTCAAAAATAGGCTAGCAAAGGTTGCAGGAGTCAATGAAAATGGGTCATGGACCGGATTCAGCACAAAGGAAAAGGTGAAGGAATTGCTTGGACTCACATCAAACAGTTAATGAAGAATCACCCTGATGAATTGAAGGTGATCGACCTTTTTGCGCTAGGTGTCTATAGTCTGGTTATCTTCCCTAAAACTTTGGGATATATTTAGGCAGTTGTGGTGGAACTATTTGAACAACTGCCCAAAAGAGTAAATCATGTTCCAACAATTTTAGCTTATACATTCCGTTTACTGAGTCATTACAGAAAGACTGGTGGAGGGCATTTTATAGGGTGCACACAATTACTTCAGGTTTGGATCACAATCATTTCTGGAAAATAGATGGGATTTCTTACCTCCGATTCAGTACCACTTACTCTCCTTTGAGGAATTCCTTACACAAAAGTGGCGAGAAGGTATTCCGAATGAGAAATAGGTAAAGGTATTCACTCACCTCAAGGCCAAGGACATCGTATAGAGAGCCCTTGGTTGACTCATATCGACATTCTTTACCGGTGTAGAGACTCTGGAATAGTAATGTTAGTTGGGCTATGGGGAGAGTTGGTTATTCTCCACTCTTAGTGCTTCGGTAGTTTGGGGCACGTCACTTTGTTCCAGTCACACATGAGATATATGGATCAGAGTTTGCATACCATGAGGAAATCTAAAAAAAGAAGGTTAAAGATATAGCTGAGTCATGGAAGAAGATATTTCGTACAGACGTTATGGCTGCGAAAGACATGCTTACTCCAGATTATATGGAATAGAGAAAGATAAGGAATAATGACTATATTCCTACACCAGACTATAAAGATAATCAGACCATAGAATAGCACCTTAAGTATGTCCCCTCTGCGCTGGAGAAAGAAAGAAATGAATTTGAAGATGAAAAAAGAGAACTGAAATAGAGATTGTGAGAGTTAGAAGCTGAAAAATTCCAATGGAAATTGGATGTTGATACCCAAAAGAACTGAGCGACATGTTAGAAAAAAAACAAAAGAAAGTCTGCTTTGAGTTGGAAGATTTGATAAAAGTTATAAAGAGCAAGTTCAGAACAATTCTAGCTTGAAATGATCTTCCGAGTACTCGAAAAGTGAAGCCATTAGCCTGAAAAGGAAGTTCAAGGAACAAGATGAAAGAGAGACACTGAAAGAGTAGTTAAAGACTTCCCAAAGAGGTTTGTTAGAAAGCGAACACCAGACCAAAAGGTTAAAAACCAAGGTAGTTAGTCTGGAGAGGTCTCTTCAAAGACAACATGAACATGATGACAAAACTATAGTAAAATTGGAAGTCATTGTGGACAAATTCAAGAAGCAAGCAAATGAACTTCAAATTATTCCTTTTGATGGAGGAATCCAGTGGTGTTTCTGTTGGGAACAAGATCAACAAAGAGTGAAGGCTAGAGATGTAGTTATTCAATACATCTTAGAGCATGTACAGAAAGTGGCACACCACTTGCATGGTTTGGAAAGAGAAGCCGAGGTGGTTCGACAAGGTATTCAACCAGTTACAGAAGAAGCAAAAAGATTTGTCAACCTATTAGAAGTCATTTGTAGTCTATAGGACCTAGCTAGAATGTACATTTGATTTTTTTTGGTCTCTTAGAAGTAACACTTTTGTCCCAATAAAGATAATTTATAATAACAGACATGTTTTGGATCAATGCCTCAAAATGTTCATGCATCATGAATTTTTACATATTTTTCTTTGCATTTTTCATTTCTTTATATTCAAATTAACTAACAAAAAATGTCTCATCGAAAAAAGGAGCAAACATTGGACACACATCATCAAGCACTGGACACACCTCATCCTCACAATACCCGTTCAATGAACAAGAATATGGAATCTCAAATTGCTTATCTTGAGGAAAATATGCTAAAATGCAAAAGGAACTTGATGAGAAAATGTGTCATAATAACCAAATACGTTGGATTATATAATCAGGAACCAAGAGTCACGGGTTGATCAGATCATTGCAAAGTTGTTTGGTCTAAATCAAATGAGTACCCCTGGGGAAGGGGCATCTAAAGGGGTGACTGTGTCACCTACCCTATAGATGGTTATCTCAATGGAATTCTACAAGGACTTCAAGGGGACTCATTTTTTGAAAAAGTGCAAGCTTCATCTGCTGCAAAAGCACATGTTTCATCTGCTGCAAAAGCACAGGCCTCTGTAAACAACCTTCAGACTAACCCGGATGATTATCGTATTCATGATTTTGATGAAGATGAAAAAAAAAGATGAAGGAGAAAATTAAGTTGTTGGAAGATCAAATGAAGACAGTTAAGGGAGAAGATAACTTTTACGAAGTTGATTCCCTGGAACTAAGTTTGGTCCCAAATTTAATTCTTCCTCATAAGTTTAAAGTCCCAAATTTTGAGAAATATGATGGGAACTGTTACCCTTCAGCTCACATTACCATGTTCTATCGAAAGATGACAGGATACGTGGGAAATGATCAGCTCTTAATTCACTGCTTCCAGGAGAGTCTGTCAGGTTCAGCATTTAGTGGTACAATCAGCTGAACCGTTCAACACATCAGAGCATGGAAAGATCTCGCCAAGTCTTTCTTAGAACAATATGAGCATGTAAATGACATGAGGTAAGATTATGTCATGCTGCAAAGTATGGAGAAGAAGCATAATGAAAGCTTCAGAAAGTATGCACAACAATGGAGGGATTTAGTTGTGCAGGTTCATCCTTATTTGGATAAAAAAGAGAAAAGTAAACTCTTCATACATACTTTGAAGGCTCTTTTCTTCGGCATCTGGTTGCAATTACATCTGGGAATTTCTATGATCTAATTATGGTCGGAGAGATGATTGAGATTACAATTAAACAAGTAAAGATAAATGGAGGTGAATAAGGTAAGAGACCTCCTATGAAGAAAACAGAATGAGAGATTAACAACGTTAACACTTTTAATACTAGCAAAAGTGTTACGATCTTTAAGATAAAACCAATTGCACTTGTACCGTTAGGTACTTCTAGACAAGATACGAGGGAACAAAGGAGAGAAAAAACATTTTGATCCAATTCCCATGACATACAAGGAGCTCTACCAGCAGCTTTTCAACACACAAGTGGTGTCACCATACCCAGCAGAACCACTAAAACCCCCATACCCTAAGTGGTACGATGAAAATGCGCATTGTGAGTACCATGGTGGAGTCTCAGGCATGCTATTGAAAATTACCTCGTATTTAAGAGGATTGTTTAACAGATGCGTAACAGGAACTAGATTAATTTCAACAATTCAGAGGCACATAATGTTGCGTAGAACCCTTTGTTTAACCACCAAGAAAATGGGGTTAATACAATCATCGAGGAAAGGGGCAAGAGGTTTACAACAAGTACTTTCGAAGTGAAGTCTCCTTTAGCCTGAGCATGGAGGCAAATGGTAAAAGCATGATTTCATGCACCACACTCTAGCACACCGAAGTACAAAGGTGGTAACCATTTTTGTTATCACAATGAATAAGGACATGATGTGCAAGAGTGTTCAGAATTTAAAGCTTTGATCCAGCTCATGATAGACAGGAAAGAGTTGGAATTCTACGAGGAAAACATAGACACTCTAGAAGTCGATGTTTGTGTGACTGGAGATTCATCTGACAAGGGGTACGGCACGGGCCGCCTTTTGATAATCATCCCTAAGGTGAAGATGGAGGATAAGGCACCGACAAAGGTGGTGATAGTGGCACCAACACGTTTTCCTTACAAAGACAATAAACAAGTGCCTTGGAAGTATGAATGCAAAGTGAGCTCTTTGAAGAAATATGTTAATAAATTGGGGCATTCTGTTGGGAAATATTTTTCCCAAAAGTCTAGCTTACCCCACAGAATGATTGAACCATTCAAAGGGGATAAACCAACAATGAACGAGCCTTTAAAAGAGAAAGAAGCTATGGAGTTTTTGAAGTTCTTGAAACACAATAAATACAACATTATGGAATAGCTACACAACCTCCATGCAAGTATTTTAATGTTGGTACTATTACTACTGAGTTTGGAGTCACACAGAGGAGAACTTCTCTTGAATCAGATATTTGTGCCAAAAGATATACCAACCAATAATATGGATTGACTGGTTAACAATATTCAAGCCGATAACCTCATCTTATTCTCTGATGATAAGATTTATCCAAAGGAAGGGGTCGGGCTAAAGCTTTACAAAGCACCACTCATTGCAAGGGGCATACTTTGTGCATATTAATTGAAAATGGTTCTTCCCTTATTGTAATGCCTTTGGTCACTCTTAAGAAGCTACCAATGGATACTTATCACATGAGAGCATGCTAGAGTATGGTTCGAGCATTTAATGAGACAAAGAGAGAAATGCTCGGCAAAATTGAGGTACCATTGACTATTGGATCCACCACTTATAACATAGAGTTCCTGGTGATGGACATTATGCCTTCTTACAACTGCCTTTTAGGAAAGCCATGGATCCATCAAGTGGGGCCAGTATCATCAACACTGCACCAGAAAGTCAAGTTTGTTATCGACGGAACTCTGATAATCATTAATGCTGAAGAGGATATAGTGGCGAGTGTGACCACTGAAGCCCCTTACATAATGTGAATGATAAAGCTTTGAAGTGTTCATTTTGATTGTTGGAGTTTGTTAATGCCACATTTGTGGCTGAAGGGGTAGGATTTCCAAGCCCAGTCCCTCAGAATGCACCAAGATGGAAATCAAACAGACTTTGGAAGAGGTGCAAAGATAGGAAGGGGTTTGGGAAATCTTTATAAGGAAGAATTTGCCTCATTTTCCTGTTACCAAGCCGGATCAATTTGGGCTTGGATATCAGCCCAGTCTTCAACAGAGAAGAAAGGAGATTCAGAAATGCCAAGAAGGAAGAAAAGCAAGATTGACTGGGTAAGAAATTCAAGGGGATCCAATGTCTTTTCCTCCCATCGCAACACATTCAGTCTGGTGGTTATGCTTTTGAGGAAGAATCAATAATGGCCTTACCTGATATAGAAGAAGCTTGAAAGACTTGAGCATCAATGCTATAACAACGGATGACAATGAAGACGCTGATAGATCTGGAATCCGTCCATTACGTAGGGGTTCATGCTTAACAACTGGACGACTGAAGAACTACCTGTGGTTTTCAAATCTATTTTAGAGTAATGATCGAACTTTCCCTACTTGCCTATACTCGGGGAAATAGGTGATTTTTTGTAAGGGTTAATGAATTATTTTTATTTATATTTCAAAAAACTATGTAATTTTACTTACCGACAAACATTTCTTCCTTTTTCATTTATCTTCTTTTATATATAATTTTATTTATTTTCTTTATTCTATGTGGGATATTTTTCTCTCGCATATACATATTTTTCTTTTCATTTCCCTTTTAGGACTTTGGATATTCATGATGTGGAAAATGATTATTCTTACCCGGAGGTGGATTTTGAGTAGTTCAAGTGTCTTGGGGAAATAGATGAATGTGACCACGAAGAAGAATACAACTTACCTTATAAGTTATTAAGAATGGTGGAGAGAGAAGACAAACAAATATTGCCACATGAAGAGAAAATTGAAGTCTTGAATTTGGACACTGAGGAAGAAAGGAAAGAGGTTACAATTGGCACAACACTCTCGTCTAAAGCAAGACAAAGTTTGATAGACTTACTTCAGAAGTACAATAACATGTTTGCATGGCCGTACCAAGACATGTCGGGGATAGACAGAGATATGGTAGTCCATAAATTACCAATCAAGGTAGAATGCAAACCCGTGCAGAAAAAACTAAGGAGGATGAGACCTGAAATGCTTCTTAAGATGAAAGAAAAAGTTATAAAGTAGTTTGATGCGTGTTTCCTTCAAGCAGCCAAGTATCCAAAGTGGGTGGCTAACATCGTGCCGATGCCAAAGAATGATGGAAAAGTATACATGTGCATTGAGTACCGAAACCTCAACAAAGCAAGTCATAAAGACAACTTCCTCTTGCTGCACATAAATAATCTAATGGATAACATGACAGGAAATGCTTTCTTCTCATTCATGGATGGATTCTCACGATACAATCAGATTAAAATACATACAAATGACATGAATAAGACCACATTCGTCATAATATGGGGAACATTTTGTTACAAGGTGATGCCCTTCGGATTAAAGAATGTTTGGGTAACATACCAAAGAGCTATAGTGACCTTGTTTCACGATATGGTGCATAAGGAGATTGAAGTTTATGTTAACGACATGATTGTCAAAGCACAAACTGAAGATGAAGATATCGAGAACCTAAGAAAACTCTTCCAAAGATTGAGAAAGTTTCAATTGAAGTTCAATCCAAACAAATTCACCTTTAGATTAACATCAGGGAAGCTTTTGGGCTTTGTTGTTAGCAGAGAAGGAATTAAGGTTGATCTTGACAAAGTCAGAGCTGTCCAAAATTTACCTGCCTGGGAACATAGAAAGAAGTTTGAGGTTTTCTGGGTAGACTAAATTACATCGCTCGGTTCATATCCCAATTAGCATATAAGTGTGATTCGATTTTTCATCTTTTTCGAAAGAATAACTCCAAAACATGGGATGATGTCTGTCATATCGCTTTCAAGAAAATAAAAGAGTATTTATCTCGCAATCTTTTTTAATATCTCTCATCCCATGAAAGCCTTTTTTTCTATAGTTGTCCATCTTTGAAAATTCGATGCGATGTATCCTGGGACAACATGATGAAACTGGGAGAAAAGAAATACCCATTTACTACCTTTGCAAGAAGTTTACTGATTGCGAGGTTAGATATCCAGTGATTGAGAATGTTTGTTGTGCTCTAGTTTGGGCTTCACGAAGACTCCGACAATGTTTTTGTGCTCTCTTTGGAAGGTTAGCCCAATGGAAGATGCTCTTATCTGAATTTGACATTGAGTACGTAAGTCAGAGAACTGTAAAAGGTAGTGTTATATCTGACTTCTTAGCAAGCAGAACTTCTGAAAACTATGATTCGTTAGACTTTGATTTCCCAGATGAAGACTTGATGGCCATATCTTTAGAATAAACAAGTACTTCCACATGCAACTCCTGGAAAATGCATTTTGATGGCGCATCAAATGCGTTAAGGCACGACATTGGGGATATTTTGGTCTCACCCAAATGAAATCATTATCCATTCACTAGCATATTGAACTTTGATTACACTAACAACATGGCGGAGTATGAAGTTGGTGTTTTGCGTATTTGAGCTGCTTTTGGACAGAACATAAATACTTTGAGGGTATGGAGATTATGCCTGAGTGATCTATCAGCTACGAAGAGAGTGAGAAACAAAAGATATCAATCTAGTGGAATACAAAAAGCTCATTTTGCATCTACTTAAAGAGTTTGATAAGGTCACTTTCCATTATATGCCAAGAGAAGATAATCAAAAGGCAGATGATTTAGCTACCTTGGCAGTAGTATTCAAGGCTGGTGGGTAATCTGACATGATGTCAGTCGATATGCAATCATACGAGTACTCGACTCATTGTTATCAAATCGAAGAAGTAAAAGATAAAACACCATGGTTCCATGATATTCTACAATACATCAAAAATCAAAGCTATCCGTAGGAAGCCACTAAGACTAACAAAAGAACAATCAGAAGAGTGGAAGCCGGATATGTTTTTGATGGAGAAGTCTTGTACAATAAAAATCATGATCAAGTATTGGTAAGATGTGTAGATGCATGAAAGGCAAAGATGATTTTGGAGGAGGTACATGACGGAGTGTGTGGAACTCATGAAAATGGGCATATGATGGTAAGGCAAGTAATGAGATACATATACTTTTGGTTCACATTGGAGAGTGATTGTATTAATTATGCAGAAAATGTCATAAATATCAAGTATATGGGGATAAAATAAATGTCACACCTCGTCATCTTCATGTTATGGCGGCACTGTGACCCTTTTCTATGTGGGGCATGGATGTTATTGGAAAAATCCATCCAAAATCCTCAAAAGGTCATCGGTTCATTCTTGTGGCAATTGAATACTTTACCAAATGGGTGGTGGTTGAATCATATGCAGTGTCACTCAGTTCACTATTTGTAAATTCTTGAAAAATGAGATCATATGTCGGTATGATGTACTAGAAAGAATCATTATCAATAATGCAACAAATTTGAACAACAAGACTATGGATGATGCCTGTGAACAATTCAACATAAAGCATCATAACTCTACTGCTTATCGACTAAATATGAACGGAGTGGTAAAGGCAACAAACAAAAATATTAAGAAAATAGTGGAGAAAATGACTGAAACATACAGAGACTGGCACGAGAAGCTACCTTTTGCTTTGTTTGCCTATTGAACTTTGGTACGAACTTCGACTGGGGAAACCCCATTTTCGTTAACCTATGGGATAAAGGTTGTATTGCCCATCGATGTAGAGACCCATCACTCTGGGTTCTGTCAGAAGTAAAGTTGGATGATGCAGAATGGACGCGAACTCGATACGATCAACTGAACTTAATAGAAGAAAAGAGGTTGAAAGGCATTCATCATGGTTGACTATACCAAAAGTGAATGATTTGAGCAAAAAATAAGAAGGTGTGCCCAAGAGTTTTCCATAAAGGAGATCTTGTACTGAAAAAGATTTGGCTAATTCAAAAAGACTTCATAGGAAAGTGGATGTCAAATTGGGAATGGCCTTATGTCATGAAAAAGGTCTTCTCCGGAGGAGCACTAATCATGAATGAAATGGACAGACCGGAACTACCTAATCATGTTAACTCTGATACAGTCAAGAAATATTTCGCTTAGGGTGAAAACCCGAAAGGGCACTCTAAGTCGTAAAAAAAAGGTTTAGAGTGAAAACCTGAACGGGCGCTCTAAATAAAAAAAGAAAAAAGAAAAATAAAAGGTGGGTCCAAGATGAAAACCCGAAAAAGGCATCTTGTAACCAAGGGAGGGTCCAAGTTGAAAATCCAAAAGGGCAGCTTGGGTAATGATCCAGGATTCGCGCACGGGAAGGTCCCGGATCAGGGTAATGGCATCCAAATCTTCAGAGACTTAATAATTTGGGAGTAATTTCACACTCTTCCAAATGTTATCACATCTTTGAATTCCCCTAGAAAAAGGCTATACTCAAAGTCATCTAACGGTGTACCAGTTCAAAAACGTCCATATTATCAAGGTCTAGGGCACCTATTTGTATTTCTAAATAACTTTGCTTTTTCACGATGTTTGCCATGTATTTTATTTTTCCACATAAATAAATATGGTTATTTTTCTGAGAAAAGTCAACTCCTTAGCATCTTGCATTGAATTTAAATAAAAGCAATTTATTCGCTTTGAAAAATATCATTGTGTATTATTGCACAAAGATTTCCTAAAAAGTACAGATGTTTGGAAGCTGATAGAGGTTCTTGCACGATACTCGAAAGAATGACATGGGTACAAGTTCACAATCCACCAATAAAAAAGGAAAGGCGTTGATTAAAGATTAGGTGACATCAAAATATCAAAAACATGAAATTGGCAGAAGAAAATCAAGACTTCTTTCTAAAACAAAATCCCAGAGAGGATATCATATCAAAACCCATTAAGTAATTAGAGAATCCAAATTCAAGATTGGCAAGAATCAAGAAACGTTAGAAAATCAAAACTGACAATAGGAGATTGAGATTTCTCTCTATAATCCAAAAATGACATATTTTGCACATGCATTTTAGGCATACATAAGAACATTGCATCCATAGCATTGCACATGTGGGTCTAATTTTGCAGATTCCAGCCAAAGTCATTTCAACTTCGCAATGAAGGTTATTGAACTCGAAAAACAATACAGGTTGGATTTCAACTTCACAACAAAGGATATCCAGCTCAGATAAATATTCAACCTGGACTCAACTTCACTATGAAGGAGTCACCCACGATTTCAACTTCACGATGAAGGATATTGTGCCCAATATGCTTGAGATAGAATCAACTTCGCAACGAATGAGTCATCTACAACATATTTTAAAGGCGATGAATAACCGCCTAACCCAGGAATCGAGTTAGCTTTCAACTTAACAACGAAGGATATCATGCTCGAAAAACCCATTGACTCGACTTCATAACGAAGGGGACAGTCACGATTTCAAATTCATGATGAAGGATATCGTGTTCAAAGACATCACAAGATCAACTCAACTCCACGAAAAATGAGTCAACCATAATGCAGCTCAACAACAGGGAGCCATCTTCTATTTTTAAATCGAATTTCAACTCGCGATGGAGGATATTCGATAAAAAAGAGTCAACTGCAACATTGAGTTAGATTTCAATCACAGAAAAATATATCATACTCATAGGAGCAAATTGAATCTTTTCTTACCGAACGAAAATTTATGTCTCTTTATCTTTGCCCAATTTCTTGTTACACGATAAATGGGAAAAGAGGGGCAGCTGTAGACACTTATTTTCGTATGGGGTCTTTATTACATTATATAGCATATATGATATTATACACAATAATTTCAAATATATATAAGATATATAGTTTTTAAAAATATATAATATAGTTTTTGAAAACACAATTTTGAAAACATATAATATATAATTTTCTTAAAAAAAATTGAAAACATATATAAAATATAGTCTTTGAAAACGTATTTTTGAAAACATATAATATATAATTTTTTAAAACTGTTTTTGAAAACATAAAATATATAGTTTTTTAAAAAAATGGTTTTTGGAAAACATATATAATATAGTTTTTGAAAATATATAGTATAGTTTTTGAAAACATATTATATAATTTTTAAAAAACATATAATATATATTTTTTGAAAATATAATCTATTATATAGCTTTTTCTTTTAATATATATATATATTATAGTTTATTATTATTATTATTTTATATATTATATTATTATTAATTTTCTTTTTGATTTTCTTTTTCTTAGGTCCAAGTCTGATCCAATAAAAGGAGTTCAAAGGTCAAAGTCCAGAAACGAAGCCCAACCGGGTAACCTGGCCCAACAGACCCGGTGGAAAATCGGAGGCCCAACCGAAGCAGGACTGATGCAGCCAAGGACCCGAGCCATCTGCCTAACCCAGTAGGAGTTAGGGTTTTATGAACCCTAAAGTAACATGAGCACCCTAAGCCTGGCGACCGACCAATACATTAGACCAACGAAGAAAACGACACTTGCTAAATCGAAAGCAAATCACGACAAAACCGAGAATAAGTAGTTCCCATGATTATCGAAAATGTGACTAACAACCCAAATGATTTGGATAATCGGGAAACACCCTGAGATGCTCGAAAACCACCACTGTCGGAGGGGTTATATAAACCTCACCAAGCCATCGAACAAAACACAATGAAAAAGTGCGAAAACCACCGGAGAAATCAAAGCAATATTTGCACTAAAGAAATAGAGAGAAAAACAAGAAAAATCAAGAATCAAACAACCAAGAAACAAAGCAATACACGGACAAAATACGAAAACCCAAGCCAAAGTAAAAAACAGCAACATTAGAAATCAAAAACAAAAAAAAACACAAAGCTTAAAGCTTTGTTTCATCGAAGGTTGTTGGGACACGTAGAAGCCTCACGGAAAGGAAAGCCATCGGAAGTTGACATAACATCGTCGGACTAAGGAAAACTTCGAAACTTTAAATCTATATCTACGTTGATTGGGGCCTTTTTGGGGTGATCGGGCTTTGGTTTCATACTCACGGGCTTGAGAGGAACATTTTGGCTGGGTTTGTTTTTTTCTGCCACCAGGGGAGGTGGTCGGAGTGGTGGTCGGAGTGGTGGTCGGCGGCGGTGTCTTGTCGGGAAGTGGTCGGTATTCTGCTGGCTAAGGGAGAGTTGAGAGAATATTTGAGGGGGATTTTAATATTTAAGAGGAATAAAGAAAATGAATTATTTTTCTGAATATTTAGTTATTTATAGGGGGACATTGGTGTGATTAGCAAATACTTAAATTATTTCTATAGTCCTTACAATTTTGAGACGTAATTTATTTTGGTCACCTGTTGTAAATTTTCCCTTGAATTTTGAATTAATTCAATTTAATCCCTATTTATATTTCTTATCTTTTGTAAATTGACCCCCTAACTTATATTTTTTCCATGAATCTTTCAATTAATATCAATTTGATCATTGACTTTTAATTCTTTTTAATTTAATCCCTTTTAATTTGAATTTTCTTTTAATTCTTTTATTTATTTAATATTTAATATTTTTATTTTATTGTTTAACATTAATTTGATTTATTTTTTACGACAATTTTAAAATTTGTCAAAGGTAAGTAATTTGAATCGAACTTTTAAATTTTAATTTAACTTTTAAATTTTAATTTAACTTTTAATTTTCACAATTAAGATAACCGAGAAATCAATTTGGTACCGAAAGGACAGTACAGGGTGTTAATCTTTCCTTGACTGTAATCGACTTCCGAATCCGACAAATTTCTGGTAAAACATAGATTAGATGAAAGGTAAGTTAAGGTGTCCGATCAACCTAATTTAAAATGATCGCTGGCAGCTCCAACACACATCAACATTAAGTCAAAACCCAATTTTGGGCCCACCCAGAGGTCGGTTACGACATTCATATTATGGACTCTTTCATTGGAAATGCTTGGTCTATCTTCTCCTTGAAAAATTTTAAACCTGCAAAAGATTATCATATGTCATTGATATGTATTTAAAGTACCCAAAAGTAATGACTTGAAGGTCTTTAATTCTTTGATGATATCCACTTCTTCCAAAGGTGAAAATGTGGACTGAATATTTGCTGAAATTATTTTCTTTCTCACAACCTTGTGAAATGAAATCTTTGTTGACCTTTAAAATTCATGTCAATCATTCAAAACTTGATGAAAATTATGTGTACGCTCTTATTTTTACAAATGCCTAAATATGCATGTATGATGTCATTTTAGTATTGCAAACTCCACTGTCTTGTGAATCTATGCTTCATTCTCTTTGTTGAGCCTTTGTTTTTGCTGAGTCTTCATCTTGTGACAAGTTTTTCCTCAATCCCCCAACAATGTTGGCCTTCAATATTCAATTTCTTTTCCCTTGTTACTAGTTCTAAGCTTCTAAGTCTGAGCCACCTTTGCTAGGTTTCTATGATACCATTCTAAGGAAGCTATATTGTTTGAAAAATATTTTCCTTCATTTGAAAAATTTGCTAAAGAAACAAAATGATGCCCCTTATTAGGCTCACAATTGAAGCAAATAACAAAATATGAGTTCACTAAATATTAACAGAATCAACCGTTCTTTAAGTTTTCAAAGTTATAACCCTTTGACAAGCTTTAGGATTGATGGGTTATTTTCAGGTCGACTTCCTATTTTTTCTAAGGTTTCAGTCATCGAATCCTTCTTATTTTCTCTATCCTTGAGAACGTCGTACATGCCCCCTGTAGATACTTGTTTTGTCAGGGTTATTATTTAATATTATTATTTATATTATTATTATTAATAATAATTTTTATTTTCATTATTTTTAAAGGCTTTACAAACCAGAAGTGGGCCCAAATACAACTCAAGAGGCCTATCAAAGCAAACTAGGCCCCAATTACAGTCTGACCTGAATCAAGCTTCAAGTCCAATCATATTACACCCCAAGACCCGAAGGCCCAACAAGGAGTAGACCTAAATCAAGCAACTCGTACCTGACCCAATAAGAAATCCGACCCAAACCTGGATTCTGCCACAATGCAACACCCATGCTGCCATACCCTGCTCCATCAGACCCGTTTGAAGCCCTCATACCCTGTCATTCCTAGGTGAAGTAGCAGCACTCCCCACCATGCTTGCTCAGTTGCTGCCAGGCCCCAGAAGATGTCACACACGCCACCCCTACAACAGCCATCACTGATATATCAATCAAAGGCATAACATTTTTAAAAAATATATACCTACTATAAAATGGGTATAAACCCCGATTCAACCTACTATTAAAAAAAAGACCTCGTGATTCAACCAATGTAAAATATATGGACCCTATTCGATTTTTTAGAAATCAAAAGCAATAATATCAAAACGTTTGAGGTATTTTTTCGGTTTTATTTCTTTTTTTCCTTTGTATTTTAGTATATTTCGAAATAAATAAATAAATTGAAAACAAAGTTTGCATGTAAGTCAAATGGAGGGGAAAAGGGTTAGATTCATTACCTTAAGAGGAGCTCAAACCAGGGTCGGGTCGTCGTCGACGGAGTTAAAGGGAGTCAAACGGTCGGTGTTGTTTTAGAGTCTTTTAGGGAGTTTTTAGGTGGGTTCTAGCCTAGATTAGTCGTCTAGGGGTGTGGATCTAAACAACTTGGGTGTTTTAGGAAAATTTGGAGATTCCGGCCATCGAGTGCGGTGGTCGGACGGAACGTAGGGCTGCCAACAGTGGGCCGACCGAAATGAATTGAGAGAGAGGAAACTCTCTCTATCCTTTTTTTGGGTTTTAAGTTTAAATGAAAAAAAAGAATAAGTTATATATATAGGCAATATTTAGGGTAAAATTGCTTTCAAGTCCTCTAACATTTAGTGTTTTTTTGCAAAATGGTCACATATAAGGACCAAACTTGTGATTTACCCATTTTTATGCATGATATATACATTTAGGGTTATTTTCATTATGGACCCTACACTTTTATGCGTGTTTGCATTTTGGTCATGTCTAGTGACTGTTTAATTTTTTTAAATAATTAGGGATTGATTTAGTTATATTTTCTTTTTATTTTTCGGTATTAACTTTTTGGTTTATTTTCTTTCGGGTCCCTCTACTTTCTGCATTTTTTTTTATTTTGGCCACTAGTCCTTTGTTTAGTTTATTTTTTTTAATTTTGTGCTATAATTTGTATTTGTTTCAATTTAGTCATTTTTATTATTCTAGTTTATTTGAATTTATTCACTGGTTTTTATTCTATTTTTTATTCTATTATAATTTAGATATGAAATCTTCAATTTATGCATTCTAGTCACTGATGGTTTATGATTTGGCTATTATTTTTATTTTTTATTTCATTTTAGTCCTTTTCTGCTTAGTATGTTATCTTTATGATTATTTTAATTCGAGTGCCTTATTTTAAATATTTACATTTTTTTCCTGAATGATTAAAGTTTGGTTTATTTAAGGTTGCAGTGCTTAGATTGTGAAATATTTGCAACGGTTGCCTTTATTTATTGTTGATTGTGAGATTTAATCCCTAAAGTCACAATCTTTAATATTTTGATCCATCATTTGAAATTTTGTTAATTAATCGCTAGTTGTAATATTTTTAAATGTTATTTTACTTGAGGAATTTATAGGAATGCACCTTAACTGACAAGGAGTGTGTTTCCAAGAATTGTTCGAACAAATTAATACATTTTATATTTGAATGAATTTGTTTTTTTAATATAATTAATATATGTATTTAGGTAATATTATTTTGTATGGGTAATCCATTGAAATGCCCCCTTAACTGAAAATGAAGGTATTTCGAGAATTGTTCGTGCAAAATAACAACCTTTATATATTTTTTTAAAAGGGATCATAATTTAAATGTATATTTGAATTTGCCAATTTCAATATTTATATGACGTATAATCATTTATGTACCGATTTTGGGTGTTGTGAGGGTGCTAATCCTTCCCCATGCGTAATCGACACCCAAACCCTTTTTCAAAATGAATTTATGGTTAAATGCATATCATTTTTATCTCTTAAAATTATTTTTCTTAAAATTATTTTAAAAGGTATTTTTGGGTATTCGACCTACCTAACCCAAAGGTCGATGGCGACTCCAAAAATATTTATTTGTTTTATTTCAAATCCTAACCTTTTCCCAAGATTAAGTTAGATCAATCCTCTCCATAGACCAGAAAAGCATAAGGATCGTTCCGACAACTTGGCGACGCCATTAGGGATGTTAAAGAGTTAGGTCGTAATCGATTATACATCATATTTTTAGTTGAAAATGGTAAATTTGAATGATATTTAAATTTTGATCCTCATGTTTTGTGTGCATCGTATCATACATCTTTTATTTATTTATTTATTAGTTGTACTAATATATGATTTGTAGTGTTTCAGATTTCTGACATTTTTTAAGCTTGTTATTTTTTGGATCCAGACAAAGGTTTGTGAGTTCCCACTAAATGTTTGAGTATTTAGAGCCTTCAAATTGTGCTTTGTCCCATTAGGTAGGGATGAACGCTACGCTTACGTGAGAAAATTTATTTTTCTCCGTATGGGCTTTAGCAAGTAACCTCTAGGGTACATATGCCTCATGTTTACGAGCGAAATACTGAGTTTCCTCACATAGACATGGGGAAATACATCCTCACGAATTGAACTCGACCGATTTAAGCCTATAATCGGTGAGGATTAAGGGCCTATCAGGCCCAAGGGGGCACTAGCAAAGGAGAATTCGAGGACCCTTTTAATAGTATCGAAACTCTACCTGTTTTATACTGAAATTATGTCCACTATTTTTTAAAAGTCACAAAGGGGAAACTCACTCTAACCTTTCCTCAGGCTTACTTATTTATTTATTTTACAAAAGCATGAGAATTAGAAGAGTATGCGGTTAGGCTAATTTTTTTCAAATAAGCATTCGAATTAGATATCATGCATTTAGGATTATTTTTTTGTAAATAAAAAAGCATGTTTAGGTAGAACTGTTATAAAAGCATGTCAGGGTACATACCCTGTTGGGTAGGATCTTTTCTTTTTGTAAATATTTCTTTCACCTTTTGATTAAGTGGTACTAACAATTTCTTTTGTTTTATCTTATATTTATTTGCCTTATGTTTGTATTTGCATTTTCACATCATAGCCAAATAAGGTGTTAATTCGTAAGTGATGAACCAAATTAGAAGGTTTTCATATCGACATAATAGTTCCATAACTAGATATTCAACTCCATAAGGGCAAGAACTAACAAGCAAAGTTGATCGAAGAGAGAAGAACTCAAAGGCGATCAAAGATCTTTGTTAAATGAACAAAGATCGAGACGGTACCAGATAGTCAGATGCTAGTTGAGTCAAGAATGAGAAGATCCTTCATGATATATCAAGGTCACTATCTTCTTGGAGAATCCCACTGAGATGGAGATCTAGAGATCCGACAATTATGATAGTTGAATTAAGATGAAAAATAGGCAGGTTAATACTTTGAGAAATCCAACAACGATTACGAAAACAATATCAAATTTCGAGAAAGGCCTAGATCAAGTAAATGGAAAAAATAAAGCTTGTCTGTCTAGTGTACGGATAACCTATGGTTTGATGAAGGTTGTTATATGGTAGTCGCTTTTGGAACTAACACCTTGTGCATTTGCATTTGCATTTGCATTGACATTCATATTTTGCATTAGATTATTTTTCTATTTTTGTCTTTATAATAATTATTGTCATTTTGTTATCTTATTTGTACTAACTTGTTTTTTATGTTGCTTTTCTTTCTGCTTGCAAAGCATGATCATGATATAATCAAAGGTGTTGATTAGTGAGTGGTCATCAAAGTAAAAGGTCTTCATGTTGGACAAAGGGTTTCACAATCAAGTAGATTATAACACAGCTAGAGAGTGACATCTTGAGGAAACTCTGAGGATAGTGAAGAGTTATGCACCCGAAGATCGCATGTCCAACGAATAACAAGAGGAGATAAGAGAGATGAGAGAGAAAATGTCCAAGATGATGGATAGAATAGCGGCTTTGTCCAAAGGAAAAGACACTTCTGCAAAAGAAAAGAAAGACGAAAAGAAGCTTTGAAATCAAAACCCGTGGGCATTTGAGAGTTTACTTACAACGTCGGGAGAAATAAACCTAAAGACTCCAGTTCAATCTAAGCCGAGAGGTGGCTTTCATCTTGATTATATCCCTATATCATATAAGGAGTTGTATGATAAGCTTTTAGAAGCTCAGGAGGTGGCTCTGCATTATGAAAAACCTTGGAAACCTCCGTATCCAAATTGGTATGGCATAAATGTTCGTTGTGAATATCATGTCGGAGATCAAGAACATTCCATTGAGAATTGTACAACCTTCAAGCATAGAGTCCAGCATCTTTTGGATCATGGAATACTAGAGTTCGAGATAAAAGGTTAGCCTAATTTGGTAGCTGATTGTCAAGTTAAGGTGGAGCCAAAAGTGCTCAAATGTAAGGGGTATCAGTGGGGACATCCAGGAGGAAGAAGGTTTGCTAAAGTACGAAGCTCAAGTTCGTCATTTTTGGAATGAAAGTGATAAACTGAACATATAGATGGAAGTCATGCGTGATGGTTTTCAAATGATCAGTCAAGCCTTTAAAAATGTTGGTATAGGAAAGACCCTAGAAGAGTGGACAACAGGGGTCACTAAACTGAAAATTGATGTTGAACAATGGAGAAAGAATTGTAAGATTCATGAAGGTTGAGCTAAGAAGTTCTCTTATGATTTACAAATTGCAGAAGAAATGCGCGATACAGTCGTTATTGATTTGGGAAGATGACAAGGTGAAAATTAGATGTTGAATATGGCTATAGCCAACATTCAAGCTTCATATCAACGCCACAAGCGTGAGACTGATGCTGAGCTAGAAGCCACTAGAGTCGGGAACAAGACATTGATGAAGATTGTAGATGATTATGGAGATATTGCACGAGAAATTCATAACCATAAATACTTTCTTGCAAGAAAGAATAAACAACATTATCTACAGCTCCGAGAGTTGACACAAAAGATGAAGGAAAAACACGACATCATACAAGAAACTGTTGCCCAAGCAAGCAATATGGCTCATAAATTGGTTGATTTAGCTATTTTTGCAAGAGAATTGAAGCATATTGACAACTCAACACCTGAGCATGAGTGGAAGTTAATTTGGCGTTTGAGAGAGATAGACAAGTTAGGAGTGAAAGTTATCCCTTATATGTAAAATTTTTTTGATGTACCGAAACCTTTTATGCTCAATGAAAATTATTTTAATATTGTCACTCTATAATGACACCTTTTGCATACATGTGTTTGCATCGCATTTGTTTGTTTAAGTATTTTTGCATGCATTAGTTATGAAAATGTGGAAATAATTTATGGAGGGTTATGTGACAGTAATACCAAGATCAATCATTCATACTACTTCCTCTTCATCATGAGTAAACAAATGGAAATAATGGAACATTCTCATGAGAGATCACAAGATTAGTTACAAGAGTATTGGTTGGGTTACAATAAGATATGAGGAATCAAACATCAGATTCTTTATAAGATGTATCGAATCAGATGATCCAGGTGATGGCAACTAAAGCTACTGATAGAGAGAAGATAACTGATAAAGGATATCAATATTATCATACTAATATGTCGAGAATAATAGCCTACCCTGGAGCATCCCACTCACACCTAGGGAAGAGCCTCGTTATTCATTAGTAATTCAAAGATAAATTTAAGCGACTGAATGAATCAATTTGAGCTATGAAAAATGTTAATGCCTCTCATAAAGAACTAGAAGTGAGAGAGCTCAGCTTGGTCCCGGATTTGGTCATTCCACATGAATTTAGGGTGCCTAATTTTGATAAATATGATGGTACCAGTTGTCCCCTAATCCACCTGAGAATATTTTACAGAAATATGGAAGGGTACTTAAACGATGATAATATGTTGATTCACTACTTACATGATAGTCTTGTTGGGCCAGCTATAGTATGGTATAATTGTTTATACAGAGAGAAGATCAAGAGATGGGTCGATCTAGCCGACGACTTTGTGGGAAAATATCGATATGTTTAAGGCTTAGCTCCAAAGCGTCAGGATCTTCATGGAATAAGGATGAAATCCGACGAAAGCTTTAAAGAATATGCTCTAAGATGGAGAGGGTGGCAGCACAAGTTCAACCTCCCATGTTAGAAGAAGAAATATCATATACATTTTATAATTCTCTCTCATATCCTTTCTTCAAGATAATGTTGGCAAACTCAACAGGGGACTTCAAGGATCTTGTGACAACTGGAGAATTAATTAAAAATGCAATCAACAAAGGAAACTTAAAAGTCACTTTCAAAAGTTCAACCAATCAAAAAGAAGAAGCTGATGATATAAATGAATGTCATGTCCAGAACCCCCCACAGCCACAAAAGAAAAGGATCAGCTAGTCGTTCGGACCGACCAAAGAAAGTCTCACGATTGAGAAATACTTTGGAGGTTTTCCAAAATTCTATCTCAGATATGTACCCCTATTTTATTAAAGATCAATACCTCACACCGAGGCTAAAGAAAGTGTCGTCAAACCCTTCTGCCCATAGCTATGATCAAGATAGTGTCTGTGATTTCAACTTGGGGAATATGGGCATTCTACAGGGAATTGTAGACCACTGCTAAAGGAGATAGAGATGCTTGTTGAAAATGGGACGTTGACACAAGAACTGGTGGAACAGTGGATGATGAACTCGAGTGGAGCATCAAAGCACGATATGTAACATCCGATTGAGTCAAGTGCCACTGTAATAGATGAGTAATAGGTCATCCTAATTAAATTAGGAATAGATCATTTCATCCATCATGGAGCTTTATTCCATTTGCAGCATCTTGTTTGAATTTTTTTTCATTTCTCATCCTTTTTGTAAGGTTATTTAAATAAATTTGTGCTACTTTAAAGATGGTGAACATTGAATCAAATTTGCAATCTTGCAGTTCTTCGAATATCAACTGAATTAAGATCTCTTTAAATGATTAGAGTTATAAATCTTAGACAAAGTGACAAGATTGAAAACTGATAAAACAAGGACCCTCGACCTTACCCCAGAAGATACACTCGAGCAGCATACCCTTCTTTTGTAGGGACCGATATAGCATTCTCCTCTCCTAAGGAAATAAACAAGAGGCTTGGTATTCAGGTATGAATAGAAGCGGACAACATGGGGCATCTCTTGTGTATGAGATTGCAAAACTAACTAGACTACACTTTTGTTGAGGACGTTCAATGATGATCATAATCTTCACAAATGGAATGGTGGAGTGGATAAATTTAGTATAGGTCAGTTGTTTGGGAACTGAACTCTAAATATGAGATTGTCTGACCATCAAATACATATAGACTATAACAGGTTTTTCTTGATGAGCTTAAGAAATTCCAATCTGATTACTCAAAAGGTTAATAAATCATTATTATTGATTATACAATAAGTTGAGCTATTCCACTAAAGCAATTGGTTATAAAGGAAACTCAAAAGCCATGGTTTTATGAATAGATTGAATTCAAACCATGACATTGCTTGGGGTACTCGGCAGTACGGTGTTTGCTCCACTGTAATTGTCTAGTTGAAGACTTTGTGATGAGTGGAACACTTTAGTTATCCCAATGAATGTAATTATGATATATATACAATAAAATTAAATTCAGCTAGCCAAACAATGGCAAATTAAATCAAATTTATTTAATAATGAGTTTCAGTAAAATGGATTAAGGGAGGTAGGGAACACCTGTAATAGTCAACCTCACACAAGCACTAAAAAATTTTATATTTAGACTAATGTCTCTGCACTACCTCTGTTAAGGAAGTCTGTGAAGCTTGAACAAATGGAAGATTTTAGAGAAATGAAATAAAAGTGTTCTAGAAAGTTTACTAATTGAATATGCTAGTTGCGTCATTTTGCCCGCATCTAGTTAAAATACCAAGCCAAGAAAGAGGGGCATGTTGTAATGTTCACAAGGACCAAGGAAGAAAATACATCTTTAATGACTAAAACCTTAGAAAAGATGAAGCCAGCCTGAAGCCAACCCATCAATTTTGACACTTAACAAAGAGCTATAACTTTGAAAATATTAAACAGCTGTTGATTATTTTGATATTCTGTGAACTCATGTTCATGATTTGCTTCAATTGTGAGCCTAAATTAAGGAGTAATACTTTACAAGATTCTATCATTATCTGATTTCTAAAATAAAATAAAGGAGAAAAACATTTTCAAACAGGACAGTCTCAAATGCGAAAGGTCCTTGAAGAAGGTGTTGCCCATTCTGCCTCTATTAGAGAAAAGAATAAGCGATGTCAGAATAATGAAGCATTCCACAATATTGAAAGCAAGTAGCCCAGGAGGATAGAACTTGTAGCACTTCCTTGTGACGTTGTCGATAACCAGTCGAGAAGCAGATGATCACCCTATTTGAAGGGGGCACATATCCCAGCTCATAGCATTTCTGTTAGTAAAATTGATCACTTTTTAAGTGTTTGTAGAATCATAACATTGTTTTTTTAGTAATGCAAGAGTGAGACCAGTCAAGGATGAAATTTTTGCAAACAAATAGGGATGAGTCATGAAAGTACCTACATTGGGGCATGACCAAAAGTCTAGATTATATTGGGATAACAAGGTTCAGACTAAAAAGACATTGAAAATGAGCCTCATAACTTGGAGTGTCAGGGATAGAGCATGAATTTAAGAAGAGCATGCCTTTCAGAGCAAATCATTTGAGCATCAATTAACTGTAAGGTCCTGGAAAAATAACTCTGATAACGTAATTGATTTAGGGACAAAAAGGGGCACCAAGGTCATAATTCTGACTACAACAAAAATTCTATAAATGAAACATCTCTTCTGAGACTTTAATGCAAACGGAAGGCAAAGAAGACACAAAGATATAAGTTGATCAGATGGCTATTAAAAAATGCAAGCTTGAAATTATAAGTTGCTACACTGATATCTGAAGTAAACCCTTGAAAGGAATGATCAAGTGGAAGAAGACTGAGTTCTCCACTTTGGATTCAAAAGAAAATTGAATCAACATTTATGCATTCATGAGAACATCATTTGCATAAAATAAAATGCATTAGATTGATACATTTAATTGCATTCGTATTTCACATAAACATATGGTTTTTATGGATCTTCATATGAAAAGAGAAGATTCATGATGTCAAAATCCTTACAAGTGGAAGGTAGAATTCAAACCTCAAATACAGGAATCACGTTAGGAGAGGCAATACCTGAAGAATAGATAAGTGCAATCCACAGAAGAAGCATTATTTTGAAGTGGGGCATGTTACCCGACCATTAAGTTATTTTGAAAATGAGAAAGCGATTTCCAAAGTTTCTCATTTAAATCGTTTCTGAAAATGAAATTTTTGAAAAGTAAGAAAGCGATTTCCAAAGTTTCTTACCCAGTAAACTATTTCCCAAATTGGTAAGTCCTTCGAGCCATCAGTAAGTCTTTCTAGTATGATGATTAAATCCTTCGGTTCATCTCTAAGTCTTTCGAGAAAGATGATAAGTCCTTAGGGCCATCCATAAGACCTTCGGGTAAGATGCTTTCACATGAATTTCGAAAAATGAGAAAGCGATTTCCAAAGTTTCTCATTTAATCTTTTTTGAAAATGAAATTTTTGAAAAGTATGAAAGAGATTTCCAAAGTTTCTTACCTAGTAACTATTTCCCAAATTGCTAAGTCTTTCGTGCCATCAGTAAGTATTTCGGGCCAACAGTAAGTCTTTAGAGCATGATGATTAAATCCTTCGGGTCATCTGCAAGTCTTTCGAGCAAGATGATAAGTCCTTCGGGCCATCCGTAAGACCTTCAGGTAGGATGTTTTTACATGAATTTCGAAAAATGAGAAAGCGAATTCCAAAGTTTCTCATTTAATCTTTTCTCAAAATGAAATCTTTAAAAAATAAGAAAGTGATTTCCAAAGTTTCTTACAGTAAACTATTTCCCAAATTGGTAAGTCCTTCGGGCCATCAATAAGTCTTTCGAGCATGATGATTAAATCCTTCGGGTCATCTGTAAGTCTTTCGAGCAAGATGATAAGTCCTTCGAGCCATTTGTAAGTCCTTCAGGTAGGATGTTTTCACATGAATTTTGAAAAATGAGAAAGAGATTTCCAAAGTTTCTTACCCAGTAAATTATTTCCAAAATTAGTAAGTCATTCAGGCCATCAGTAAGTCTTTCAAGCATGATGATTAAATCCTTCGGGTTATATGTCGGTCTCACTTGAGACAGCATCGGGACGAAACCAGACAAAAATGTGTAGTCTTTTTATCTTTTCCATATTTTTTGCCATATTATTAATTTTTATTTTCATTATTTTTACAGGCTTTACAATCCCGAAGTGGGCCCAAATACAACTTAAAAGGCCCAACAAAGCAAACTGAGCCCCAATTACAGTCTGACCCGAATCAAGCTTTAAGCCCAATCATATTACACCCCAAGACCTGAAGGCCCAACAAGGAGTAGACCCAACTCAAGCAACCCATACCCGGCCCAATAAGAAATCTGGCCCAAACCTGGATTCTGCCATACTGCAACACCCATGCTGCCATACCATGCTCCATCAGACCTGTTTGAAGACCCCATACTCTGTCATTCCTATGTAAAGCAGCAGCACTCCCCACCATGCTTGCTCAGTTGCTTCCAGGCCCTAGAAGATATCACACACACCACCCCCTGCAACAGTCATCACTCCATCACCGATATATCAATCAAAGGCAAAACATTTTTTAAAAAAAATACCTATTGTAAAATGGGTATAAAACCCGATTCAACCTACTGTGAAAGAGAGGACCCCAGGATTCAACCAATGTAAAATCTTTGGACCTTATTCGGTTTTTCAGAAAACCAAAGCAATAATATTAAAAGTTTGAAGTTTTTTTCAGTTATATTTTTTTCCTTTGTATTTTCGGTATATTTTGAAATAAATTGAAAACAAAATTTGCACGTAATTCAAATAGAGGGGAAAAGGGTTAGATCCATTACCTTAAGAGGAGCTTGAACTAGGGTCGGCTCATCGTCACCGGAGTTAGAGGGAGCCGAACAGTCGAGGTTGTTTTAGAGTCTTTTAGGGAGTTTTTAGGTGGGTTCTAGCCTAGATTAGTCATATAGGGGTGTGGATATAAACATCTTGGGTGTTTTGGGAAAATTTGGAGATTCCGACCACCGTGTGCGGCGGCCAGAGCAATGGCCGAACGGAGCATAGGTTGGCCAGCAATGGGCCTGCCGAAATGAATTGAGAGAGAGGAGACTTTCTCTCTCCTTTTTTTTGGTTTTAAGTTCAAATGAAAAAAGAGAATATGTTGTATATATAGGTAAAATTGCTTTTAAGTCCTCTAATATTTAGCCTTTTTTTGCAAAATGGTCACATGTAGGGACCGAACTTGTGATTTACCCATTTTTATGCATGATATATATAGTGTTATTTTCATTACGGTCCTTACACTATTATGTTTGTTTTGCATTTTGGTCATGTATAGTGATTGTTTAATTTTTTTTAAATAATTATGGATTGATTTAGTGATATTTCCTTTTTATTTTTCAGCATTAACATTTTGGTTTATTTTCTTCCAGTTCCCTCTACTTTATGCGTGTTATTTAATTTTGGTCACTAGTCCTCTGTTTTTTCTTTAATTATTTTTATTATAGTTTATTCGAATTTATTCACTGGTTTTCATTTTTATTCATTTTAGCCACTGTTTGTATTCTGTTTATTATTCTATTATAATTTAGGTATGAAATCTTCAATTTATGCATTCTAGTCCCTGATGGTTTATGATTTAGCTATTATTTTTATTTTTATTTCACTTTAGTCCTTTTCTGCTTAGCATGTTATCTTTATGATTATGTTAATTCGAGTGCCTTATTTTAAATATTTACATTTTGTCCTGAATGATTAAAGTTTGGTTTATTTACGGTTGTAGTGCTTAGATTGTGAAATATTTACAATGGTTGCCTTTATTTATTGTTGATTGTGTGATTTAATCCCTAAAGTCACAATCTTTATTAATTTGATCCATCATTTGTAATTTGTTAATTACTCGCTAGTTGTAATATTTTTAAATGTTATTTTACTCGAAGAATTTATAGAAATGCACCTTAAGTGGCAAGGAGTGTGTTTTCAAGAATTGTTCAAATAAAATAATGCATTTTATATTCGAATGAATTTTTTTTAATATAATTAATATATGTATTTGGGTAATATTATTTTGTATCGAGAATCCATTAAAATGCCCCCTTAACTGACAAGGAAGGTATTTTGAGAATTGTTCATGCAAAATAACAACCTTTATATTTTTTAAAAGGGATCATAATTTAAATGTATATTCGAATTTGCCAATTTCAATATTTAGATGACGTATAATAAGTTATGTACTGATTTTGGGTGTTGTGGGGGTGCTAATCCTTCCCCACGCGTAATTGACACTCGAACCCTTTTTCAAAATGAATTTTTGGTTAAATGCATATCATTTTTTATCTTTTAAAAATATTTTAAAAGGTATTTTTAGGTATTCGACTTCCCTAACCCAAAGGTCGTTGGCGACTCCGAAAATATTTATTTGTTTTATTTCAAAGCTCAACCTTTTCCCAAGATTAAGTTGGATCGATCCTAACCATAGCCCCAAAAAGCTTAAGGATTGTTCCGACACCACTCATTTCTAACTTGGCATTTAATTGGATATGGACAAAGTGACGCAACTAGCATAATTAATTGTCAGACCTTTTAGAACACTTTTATTTCAGTTCTCTGAAATCTTCTATTTGTTCGAGCTTCATAATTCCTGAGTGTTTGTGAATTAACTATAACAAATGTTTCTCAAATCCCTTAGTCCACCTTTCATCGAAACTTCTCTCAATTCACATTTACTCTATGCCTTGTTGCCGTTCTTTAAATTATACTTCGTTAAGTTTGGTGTTCTTGTATTCACTTTGATTTTGCTAGGAGATTAATCTTGACACATAGAAACTAGTTTCTTGATTTGAATTTAATTATATTCATTATGTTAGGGTCTTTGACTTAGCCCATTACTTTAGGGAAATACCCCTAATTAGAGGATTCAAGTGTAAAAAAGTCTTCGACTTGACAACTCGAACAAAACTCACTTCATAAAGCTCGTACATTACCTCCATACCTACTTCATACATTACCTCTTAAGATTAACAGCTTAAGACTTTCAGTGGAGTGCCCCCAACAAAGTTAAAATTGGCTTTCATTTTTCTAAGTTTTTATTTTATGATTTCTTAAGCTTGTCAAGAAGAATCGGCTATAGTGTGGGCGTTAGTGAAAGTCAGGAAATTTCATCCTTAGAGCTTAATTTCCAAGTGACTGACTTAAAATAAATTCAACTACTCCACCATTTCATATGAAAAGACTATGGACATCATCAAACGTCATCAACAGAAGTAGAAACCAATTAGCCTTGCAACCTCATATGCAAGATGCCCCATTTTATCCGCTCATATACATACCTAAATGCCAAGCCCTTTTATAGTCTCTTTATGATAGGAGAATGCTATCTTGGTTTCTACAAGAGAATGATATGGTGTTCTGGTGTATCTTTTAGGGTAGAGTTAAGGGTTATTATTTTAACAGGGTTTAATCATATCACTTGCTAAATATTTATAACCTTAATTATTTAAAGAGTTTTTAACTCAACTAATATCTAGAGAATTTCAAGACTGAACTTTGATCATTGTTCATAACCTCATAAGGTAATATTTTATTTAATATGTTTGAGCGTCAAGTGAGTTATAAACTTTTCTAAAAAGAAAGAAGTAAAAACAAGTTCAAACTAGATAAAATGTTTTTTCATAGAAGTGCAACAAAGCTTCATGGTGGATGCAATGAATTTTTCTTTAATCACATCATAATGTCACATAACTCTTCAAAGGTCCATACCACAGAATCGATCAAATTATGAACCTTACACCTCAATGCCCCACAATTCTCGATAATGTCCCCTGATCTTTCTACATGGTAGCTACACACTGCATTAACATCATAGTCTTCAGGAATAGGGGTTCTTTTATCTTGGTTTTACTAGAGTCACCATGTTCATCTCAACCAGTATTGGGAGTAATTCTTTGTAAGTCATCAGAATTAGATCAATATGAGTCTTTTATCGGTTTACCCTATGACCTATGGTCCTATAATTAGCTGAATAAGATCCCTCAATATTGACCTCGACTCTTGTATCAACATTAGCACTTCCAGTTCCCCTATCATATCATGTTTGATAGCTCTTTCGATAATTTCTCCACACATGACGATGTCAGAGAAACTCCTAGTGACAACTCCTATTAAGTGATCGATATAGGGAGATTTTAATTTATTGATGAACATTATGGTGAAATCTCTTTCAGTTACTGGTGGATATACTTGGGATCCAAAGTCCCTCCATCGCTGAGCATACTGTTAGGACCATATCAGTCATATGCTTGTATTAACCTATGAAGGTCTGAGCTAAGTCTTTCCAAGAACATATTTGAGTATGACTTAGCTGATTATACCATATAGAGGCATGCCCAATTAGGCTGTCTTGAAAGCAGTAGATCAACAACTTCTCATTCTCTAAGTAGCCATCCATTCTCCTTATGGTGATATGGGAAAAAGGGAAGGTGATCCCATTATACTTCTCGAAGTCAGGAGCTTAGAACTTCGATGAAAGGATCAGATCAGTGAGCAGACTTAGCTATCTGTCATCAAACCCATAGAAAGACTTCGCCTTTTCCCTAGATTTTATCTTTGCCTCCAAATTTTCCAATTGTTAGGAGAGGTCATCCTTAAATATTTTCTTTTCAGATATATCGGAACCTCATTGTTAGCATAAAAGCACTTGGTTTTGCTCCAGACGTAACTAGGTAATTAATGCGGGGAGAATTTCCAGCATGATGTTATAGGCGTTCTCAATAACAAAGAAATCTTGAGGTTCAGATTCCTGATGCACTAGGGCGGGCATATGAATAGGTGTATAGCTCAAGGGATGAGTAGGGTTTTCAAAAGCATTCTTCCCAGCAATAACGTGTTTCCTGAAAATTTCCTTCATCTTATTTAGCGAATCTAGTTGAGAGCTAGCAATATTAGTATCAATTTTGGCCAATCGACTTCTTATCTCTTCTTGTGGTTCTTTATGCTCTTCTCAACTTTCTCTATTCTTTCTTGTATTGTATGTGTACAAAGTATTCTTGCTACTAGTAGGTTCCAGGATCACTACGATCGAAAAACTTATCTTATCATTCGATGTTTTATTAAATAAATGAATGTTATAATGCTTCAATAAATGTAGTACATCTAGATGTAAAAGATGAGATATAAGGATATGAATGCAAATAAAAAATGAAAATGAAAATGATATTGATATTGATACCAACGATGAATATCATAAAAAAAGTTTCATTGGAGATCAAAGTCTTCACTTTACAAAGTAGTTCATTTCACATACACGTTTTTGCTTGGTTTTCATATCTAAAATAAGTTGTTGTTTCAGCTCGGATCTTCATCCTTGAAAATTATGCCCTTCAAATGCTTTATGACATGTTGGGCTAGTGTATGGGCTCTATTCAGTATATGGTCTCTCACGGATGATATCTTTTCAATACCATCCAATCTTGGATGTCATTCCATCGATCAACTCTGATGCTTGGTTCTCTAGGCCATCTTTCTTCTTGTACTCTTTAAGCTTCTCTCAGCCATCGGTGCATGTTTGTGTATGTGACTACTTGATTGAGAACTTCTTTCTCCCTTTGAAATATTTCCATTTAAATATTCAATTGTGGATCAACACCTTTGCATCATGTGATGATGATATTATGTAAAAACATAAAAATGGCATAAAAACAAGAATTATGTTAGTACAAATAAGAAAATAATAAATGATAAAGGGATTATTCACAGATGAATATAGTACCTACCCCATCATGGTATCTACCCTGCATGCTTTTATTAGATGATAATCATACCCATACATGCTCTCTACCCATATGCTTTATTTTAATAAATTAATCCTAACCACATTGTATCTAGTTTGCATGCATTCATCTGAAAAGAAATTTATTGTATGTATTTAAGGCAAAAGACAAAAGTTTAGAGTTGTTCCTCTTCTTTGTATACCTATCTAGGTACCTACTGACTGACAGAGGTGCAGTATGGCTCTACTTAGGGTAACCAGTCTATGGTTCACTATATACATGGTTTCGGCTTTATAGGGAAAGGGTACTTGAATTGTCCTTAATGTTGATGCCTCCTTGGGCTGCCAAACCCTCGATATTCACCAATTACAGGCTTCAAAAGGAACGAGTTCAATTCGAGGAGATTCACTTCCCTATACCCATACGAGGAAATAAATTCCCACAGAGGTGTAAAGCGTGTATCCCAAAGGTAAATCGCTATAGCTCATACAGGGAATAAATTCACCACGAAAGCATAGTGTTCACCCCCACTTAATTGGGACGAACCTTGGGTATAGAGCTTATGGTAGTGCACGTAATGTGTGAGGAGGAATTCACAAACCTTTGACAAGCAAAATAAAGATAAAATCACTTTCGATATGAAAAATCAATAAAGCTACAACCATGAAGTCAAATATCAGTACAACTATTTACATAAAGAATGAAAAATCAATTAACCAATGTCCAATGAAAAGGATCATAAAATAATTTTAGACTCAAATCCATAATTTCTACCACTACGATAATGTATAAGCGATTATTTGCATGACTCTCTAATTTATCCTCAATGGAGTCACCAAGTTTTTGTAACCATTTTTTAACAAAATAAAATTTTAAGATCTAATTTTATGAAATGATGATGAGAGTCGTCATCGACCTTTGGGTTAAGTAGGTCAAATACCTAAAGATGTCTTTTAAAACAATTTTAAGAAAAATCATTGTAAAGATAAAATGATTTACATATTACCAGAAATTCGTTTTTAAGGGTTTGAAAGTCAGTTACAAGTGAAGAAGGGTAAGCACCCCCACAACGCCCAAAATATGATCCTTTTATTGAAGAATGGTCAATTTATTTCGAATTATTTATTTAAAACCTCACATTAAACATGAATCGAATATAAATTAAATGAATTAAACAACATACCAAAATACACATTGTCATTATTAAAACAAAATAATAATTTTATTTTTATCGAAGCATAATCAATTATTCTTTTTTGAAGTTCACTTTTTATTCGAATGTGGTATTGAATCGTGCTACTTCTACTAAGTTGCACTTTTCACGCCCATTCTACAAAAGGCGTTCTTGAAAATTCACACGAGTGCAAAATAAGCTTAGTGATAATTATTATCAAATTTTAAAGACATTTTACCATTCTAAGTAATAATATGTATTATTAGACTTCTCACATAATAATACGAGGGATAAAATATAAAAGTATTAAAGTTAGAAAACACAAAAACATAGATTAATCAAATTCATGTGAATCGAAACTAAGCAAGAACTAGAGAACTCAAGCTAAAATTCATAATAACATAAAATGTAGGTATTGGAAGTGCAATAAAATGCTAAACATGTTGGACTACAATAAAAATGAAGTAAATTACATGTACTAGAAATAAAATAAAACTCATAAATCACATAAAGGGCTAAAATGAAATAAAACAGAATGTAGAGTTCAAATTAAAAATAAATAGAAAATTAAATGTTGGAATTTAAAAGCACTGAAATGTAAAAACTAAAAAATAAAAGGGCAAAATAAATAAAACTAAATATTGAAATATTGAAATATAAATAAAAATAAAATAAGGTTAAGAAATAAATATTTTAATTTTCAACCCAGACAGTAATAAGGCGGGTCGTACACGAGGTGGGTCACCGCAAGGTCGTATAATGGTTCGAATGCGGAAAAATAAAAAGATAGCAGTTAGTAGCATAAAAATAAAATAAAATAAAATAAAATAAAATAAAAGGTCAGAGTTAGCGGTTAGTAGTTTTAGAAATAAAAAATAAAATAAAAATCAAGAGTTAGTGTTACATCCCAATTTAGGGGCTAAAAGTTTTAGATTTATAAAGTATTATGTTCAAAAGAATTATGGAGAAAATTCATGGACATTAGTTATAATTTTCCTCCCTTGTTTATTATAAATTTAAGAGAATTATAAAATACGTTAGTGCATTATTGTGAAATGATATGAAGTAGTTGGCAAATAATGGTTCAATCATACTGTTATTTTATTAAAGAAATTGAGTACCACTCAATAAGATAAGAGATATTTATTTTAAGTGAGGGCAGTTTGGTTTTTATTAAAAAAAACGTTAGAAAAGAAGCTATAACTTACAGACACATCATGAACTTGTAATAATGGCTACATGCACCGCACCTTTATTCTCATTGATGATAGCACACGCCACCTCCACCTTAAATCACTCAGACCTCACTCTTCCGGTTCTATCTTTCAAGTCCAACAAGAGTTTGCTTTATCATCGTCCCTCCCTATTATTTCATCTTTACGCACAAAAGAATAAGTCTGTTGCCTCCTTTTTGGCCATGAAAGGCGTTTCCTCAAGTTGGTAACTCTCTACAAAATTCAACATCTTGGTCTCATTTTGAATTGAACTTAATATGACCTCATTCATTTCTTACAAACACCCCTGACCAAACTGCCTTCTGATGGAACAAAAAAATCAAGTATCAAAATTTACCTTGACAGTGGGAGCACGAGGTGGTCGCCAGCGAGGTTGGAGGGAGATTGAGAGTTGCTCATG
This sequence comes from Hibiscus syriacus, assembly GCF_006381635.1. NCBI lineage: Eukaryota > Viridiplantae > Streptophyta > Magnoliopsida > Malvales > Malvaceae > Hibiscus > Hibiscus syriacus. The sequence continues at coordinate 1,701,018 of NW_024063472.1, forward strand.
TCTCAACACATAACCAGTTGGTTCTCGGTTATGGGATCACACCAAAAGTGTGATGCAGTCTCAATGTCCAAAAGAGTTTCAACCAGCTGATCCGAGAACAAAAGTGGAACTTTATCTCCTTAGACGGGATGAAAACTATTTTGAACCGAATAAGCCCCAAAGTGCATTTCATGGTGTTGGAAGAACTCTTGGAAGTAACAACTCAAGCTCTACTCCTTCTAAGCCAACTGTTGCTGCCATTAGTATTACCACTGCACCACCCCCATCTATGGGGCTTGTTATGGATTCAACGTTGCCAACAACCTCAATTCAGATAAGGTTTTCGGAGGGTACGCTCATGGTCTCACGCTTCAATTACCATCATACAATCAGAGATGTCTGTGGGTTCGTTGATGCACAACGGCCATGGTTTCGGCCGCAAAGCTTGAGCTAGTGTCAAACTTATTCTTGGTGATAAGTGTTTCAATACCCTTTGATGAAAGAGATAAGTTTATGAATGCACATGAAGATAAAGGAAAATGGGGTTATGATTCCAATATGAAAAATCACGTGGGAGATGTCTAGGAAAATAAAGTGGTAAATCACAAGGTAAGTCACCCAAGTTTGGTGAGATCTTTACCTTGTATCTTAGTTCCAAGTGATTATAGTTATGACATGATAGTTTTTTTTCAAGATCAATTTAGTCACTAATTTAAGTAATTAATTATTCTGATGGTAACGTCAATTTTCAATTTTATCAATTGAGTCCTCAAATTATTATTTAGATTCTAATAAGTTATTTTTTTTAGGGCAAGAGAAATTATTTGGATACGAGTTAGTAATTTTAATGGCCTGGATCGTTAGGAAAATATTGGAAGTTGAATTAAAGATTGAGGGTGTTCAAATGGAATTTAAATGGTCGACCATTATGGCACGGAAAATCGAGATAATACTTTACTACCTCTTTATGCTTTATGGAACATGTGAATATTGGTAAATGCATGAATATGATAACATTGGTCTCAAACATGTAGTTAAGTAATTTCTACCCTCGATCAGAATACGATAAAAAATCGGTAACTGATTATGGTTCAGATGACTTTTATAAGAAATTGATGGATTGTTAGAATTAAAATTACAAGTTCTGTGGTTAGTGATAAAAGAATCATCTTGGATCTGTAACATATAAATTATTTCATCAAAGGTACTTGGATGGGAAATTATGAGAATATTCTGGTAGGGTAAAATTATAGAAATACCCTTATATTGTAAGATGACAAGAATTGTCCCTAGAAGATGACTAATAACTCTGAAAGGATATATTGATCTGAGAAACTAAAGATGTGCATAAGAAATACTAGTTTGCTTAGAAAATTTGGATAACCGGGTTTTAACCCAATAAGGTTTATGCAAGATACGAGAAGTCTGTTAAGAAATCATTTCGAGATCAAAGAATGTTCGGGAAAGCAATTAACCATTGGATCTCTAAAGTATAATTATTTTCATTAAGAGCTAATATTGAAATTATCTGGTTAAGAAATTATGAAAATGCCCTTGAGAGATAAAATAGTCTGAATTGACCCTGAATGAGAGAGTACTTTGAGGATTTGTACTTAACTCGATTAAGTACGAATTTAATTGTTAAGATCCTATCTTTGTACAAAAAAATTTATGATATTTCGTTTGTAGAATCTGAGAAGACACTTGACCAGAAAATATTCGAATAATGAGTAAATACTTGAAGAGTAATTTATCGAAGGTATTTTGCTGTCATAATTGTTCGGAAAGACTGAAGTAAATGATAAGATTGAATTAAATAATAAGATCGGATGGAAGGAAATGATTGAAATATTCTAGAATTGTAAAATGACCAAAATACCCCTGGAATGGAAATGACTCAAGAATGTCACCAAGCTTAGGAATGAATGGATATACTCAAGCTTTGAAATGAATAGAAAAAAACGTTGAGCACCAAAATGCCCTTATGACCTAGAATAAGCAGATGTCTTGGATTAATTAAGAAATCCAAATAAACATGGATGTTGTGCTACCAGTAAAAGTTGTGGAACGCAACTTAAGTGATCAACCAACGTTAGTGCTATATCATTACCTGAATGATATAAGTACCACTTGAATGTTTGTTCATCTTCTCAAATTTGGATCGATGATAATTCTGGAAGTACTTGGCTCAGCTCAACTCTAGAGCGCATACAGTACTAATAAGTGGGTATTCGTGAGACAAATCTACCACGAATACTAGAATGATTTTTTTTATATGAATAAATTGAACTAAATTGAAGTACAACGTGTATTTGAAATTCAGAAACGTCTGAATTATTCTGGAAAACTTTAAAGTAATCGGGATAGACTTGCTTACTAAACGAACTAAGTAACATCAATGACTGAGGATTGAATAGGTGATTGGATGAGTTTGGAAACACTGTTGAACTTACATGATGAATTGTCCTTATGGGTTATGAGCCATGGATCAAGTACGTCCGTATTTCTTGATATTGTTGAAACGTGGAAATGTAATAAAAACCGTTGGAAGATTTATTCAGTGATGATTATGAGGATGATCTATGGATCTGCATTATGGTATTAAAGAGTGAATACACTGGAAGGATAATGAATTGACTTGTTGACATGCATCAGTTTGGGAGTTGTGTTACTTGAGTTGTTTGATAATATGATCGATAGTCGTAAATTGTAAATGACTTGAATCTTCGATTCTATATTTTCATCTAAAATTACTTCGGTCATGTTGGAAAACACAAGTAACGCAGAAGGAAAAGATTCCGAATACCTCATTTGGTTCAATTGGGATGAAATCCTATGAATTCAAAGTATATTCCTGAATACCCCTGATTGTTTGGGTAATGGAATCACTCGCAGTAAATCTGAATTTAGAATTATTCTGTATAAAGGTTCCTGAACGTTTTTCTGATGCATATAGAAACTTAGTGGAATTCTAAAAGTATCAATCTGAAATGTCTGATAAGATCGGTTAGAAATCGATTCTCTTCAATAAGATCTTATTATTGGAATCCGATCAAATTGCACGAGCTTCATGTTATCCTTACCGATAATTACAAAATGCCTCTGAAAAATACTTGGATCCTCTAGTGTGTTCCCTAATTATTACTGAACTATTTTATTGGTTTTAATATGAGGTACACTGAGTTCTTTGGTTACTGTTTTATTAATGCACCAATTTAATGTGATGATTTATGGAATTTGTATCACGGTGCAAATGAACTTTTGGATTGAATTACAATAGTATAGCTCTGATCAAGCTAATAAACAGAATGGGCCTAATGTGACTCTTGGGGCCCCAAGATACATTAGGTTGGCTTCCCTTGCTGTGTGCTTAGGGTAAGCTATATGGACTTGGACTTACGGGCTTAAGGATACAAGCTCTAAAGCTTATCCTTAGGTTGGCTTTCTTTTTGCTGTGTGCTTAGAGTAAGCTATATGGAAAATAGTTTTGGAAATTACTGACGGTGTACAAGAGTTTAAACTATGATTTTCAAAAGTGAAACTTCATTATGATTTTATGATGATTTATTGAACTATTACTCGTTTATTGTACCTACTATGATTTTATCGTACTGTTGGAACACACTAGACATCCTATTCGATCTCATGAAAACGTGATACTATGAATGATTCCTATGAACTGTGATCTTCATGGTTTCTACTCGTTGAACTACTAATGGAATTCCAGATTATCTTGCAAACTGGTATACATTTGATTCAATAAGGAAATTATGGCTTCACATTTATCTGCATGTCCTTTAGGATCACTTGGTAGTTCTGTATTACTGAGCTTTCCGAAGCTCACTCTATTACTCAACATTGCAGGTTAAAAGAATTGTACCAGTGCAGCTATCGACAACAGTAAGGGAGTTCTTCCGGTATTGTTTTCAGAGTATGATACATGTGATTAGGGGGCATGTAATTGTATTTTGATTTATATACGAGTCTGGAAATCTGTTTTATTTCTGCATACTGATAAATCATTTTATAAGTTACATATTTTAATAAAAGTTTTAAATTTTCCACCATTTTTACAGTGGGTCGCTCCGGTGGCCCTAATGTGACACCACCCCAGATCGGATCTGGCTATCCGTATCGATCTGAGGGGGTTACATTTAACAGTTAGTAATGTTAGCATTTTAACCCGATCATAATAACGTGGATTGTACCCCTAGACGGGTCACCGCAAGGTCATAAAATGATTCCAATATAATAAATTAAAAGTTATTTGTTAGTAGTTAGAAGATAGGAAAGTCAGTAATTAAAATAGTAAAAGGGTCTAAATCATAATAATACAGGTTATATCCCGGATTAGGTTACTGCAAGATTAAATAGAACATTAATGAAAATAAAACTATCAGCAAATGGCTAAAATAAAAAGTAAGGAAACAAGAGCATCAAATTCGAAATATATGAAAAATTAAAAAAATGTTGACAATTTTGTAAAAAAGGGATAAACTTTAGGGGGTTTAACGTGATTTGACCGTAGACTTTATCACTCAAAATCCAATGGAAACAAAATTGGAAAATGGCAGCATAAGGACCTTAACTTTGCAATAGATGAAAAAACGTACGAGATTGGTGACCAAAACGTAAATAGCCGGCTAAATTTGGGGCGTTTAAGAGGGAATTCCCCTAATGTTTTACTATATAAGCTAACCTTTTTTCTATTTTGGGTACATGTTATCCTAAACATTAAAAAACAACTCTTTTCCCTTTTTTTTATTTCTAAATGTTCTCCCCTCCCTTGTTCCCATCGGCCGAGGGCTCTACACTACGCCGGTCGCCGTACGTCGGTGGTTGAGCCTCCATTCGACCACTATCTGCGATGATCGAAATACCCAAGAAACACGAAAATGAGCCAAAAACTCCTAAATCCCTCGGCTTTCCTCCTTAAACCCGAATCTAAGGTCAAAATACCTAAACACGCATTTAAACTCTTTTAAAGCCATCCCAACTTTCGGTTCTCTTGACTCTGGCAAGGCTACGACTCCGGTGACCACCCTATGACCGAGGTAAACGACTAACTTCCTATATATATATATATTTCTTTTTGAAACCCACACATTCATATACAAAAAATAAAAAATAAAAAAGGGAAGTACCTTGAAAAAAATTTGTGTTCTCTGTTTTCATTCATTCTTTTTTGTTACATTGATTTATTTGGGTTTTGAAGAACCCAATGACTTTTTACAAGAGTGGAAATCTAAATCTTTTGTTGATTTTCTTATGTTGTGGTCGATAATGGAAACAGGAAGTGGCTCGCCTCAACGATCGGCGGTGTCACTCAAGACATGACGTTATTATCGACGGCGGATGACTCGGCAGCTTGGATCTTGTTATATTAGGGTTTAGAAAAACCTAATGTGTGGTAAGTTTGGGTTGTCATATTATTTTTAGATCTGATGGTTGTGATGAGTCGGTTGAGGGAAAAACATGAAACCCTAGGTTTTTGGATTTTGGGCTTGGGCAATGTATTGGGTTAAGGGTTGTAAAAAATTTTATTTGTTATGGAATGTAATATTTGTTTAATAATAATAATAATAATAATAACAATTTGGGATAAAAATGATGATTACACAATGCCTTAATTTATTTTAGTCATAATGTTAAATTAGCCCCCTATGTTTATCAAAATGATTGTTTTGATCCCGATTCTATTTTTTTGAAGCATTTTGACCTCTAATGTTTCATTTTATTGTAAAAAGACCTCTAACATTTGACAAAATAATCACTTTAGTCCTCATTCTATTTTTTTGATACTTTTTAACTCTCAACGTTTTATTTTAGGTTAAAAAACCCTTATTTTGGAGCGTTAATCATGTATTAACTAATAATTTCCATATATAGAGGGGACTTTTTTCCCCAAAGTAAAATATCATGAGACCAAAATGCACCAAAAACAATAATAAGAGTCAAAATAAACTTTTTAATAAATGCTGGAGGACTAATTTTGATATTATGTCTTTATTTTAGTGGATATATGTATTTATAGGACTTTAATATATTTTTGGTTTATAAATATTGTTAATTATTTTACTTTATAAATTTTTTGGAATTATTAAATGAAACTCTAATTTTTTTTTTCAATTAATCTGAGTTAAGTATAAGGTAATATTTGTTTAAAGATAACTCTTAACATTTCGTCATTAAACGTTCACACTTCTAACATCTATGATACTCAAACCCGAATCCTCAAAAATATTAATAATTTCTTTACTACGAATATCACTTAATTTATACAATAAAAATCAAATTTATATAATTGGTTTAAACTCGTACGACTATCTCAACCCGTGCTTTTATGTGGTTGATCTTATATTTAAGTATAAAATTAATAGTTCAAAATTTGTCAATCATATAAATTATTAAACTTGTATTAATTAATAATTTATTCATTAAAATATTAATTAGGTGGTTATTAAGGTAGTTTATTGTATGATTTATTTATTAAAATATTATTATTTTAATACATAATTTAAAATAAAAATATATACAAGATTTGACAAACAAGTAAAAATTATTGGGCTTGCCTCAATGTTTGAGGCTTTCCCACTTGTGCCTAAAATTAAGGTTGTAAAATCAGGTAATCAGACAAGTTTTAGTCAGATTTTAGCAGATCGGGTAAAATCAGGTACATGTTAACTCAGGTTGATTTGACACCAGATCCAGATTGGGTTCAGGACAGGTCAAATCAATTTCGGTTATTTTCATGTTCATTTGACACCAGATCCAGATCTGATTCAGGTCAGGTCATTTTCAGTTCGGATCGATGTCAGTTCAATTCAAAACAATTCAGGTCCGAAGCAGATAAAGACCAGGTTAATTCAGGTTCGGGTGGACTTCAGTCGGATCTCATTCAAATCGGGTCACATCATTGACAGATAAAATTCAGGTCGAATGTTTACCGGATACAGATTGAGTTCATGTCGGGTCGTTTTTATTTTTGGATTAATTATTTTGTCATCTTTTCGTGATTGTTGAATTGCAAGTTGTAATTGTATATAATTTCGAGTAAATTAAGAGAAAAATAAATATCCATGGATCAATTTTGTAAAAAATATAAATTTAAGGACAAAGTTGAAGAAATGTAAAAATACAAATAAAATTTTAAAATATAAATTAAACAACACACATAGGTAAGGGACTAAATCAAAATAAATTTAAAATGTGAGGTTTAAATTAATATAAAAAGGACTAAATTAAACACATTTAAAAATTTATGGGCCAATTATAAAAATATAAATAACAACTAACAATGGGCCAAATGAAGATGCAAATATAAATTTAAGGACTAAATTGAATACATATAAAAGTGAAAGACTTAAAATTGAAATAAATAAAAAAATCAAAAAAGACTAAATCGAAATAAATGCAAAATATAAAGAAATAATGAAAATATAGTAAATTACATTCATTTAAAAAATTCAAAAAATAATATATATATATATATAATATAAGTTTATATATAATTATATATATATACTATATTTATATTATAAACTATATAATTATAAGTTATATATAAATTATGGTCATATGAAATATATATAAACTATATATGCAAACTATATATGTATAAACTATAAAAGTATATTATTTATAAACTATAATTTATATTAATATAGTATATATATATATATATATATATTTAAAGTGAGTGCTGGAAGAAAATTTTTTAAAATAAAGATTTTTTTTTGTGAATTTTTTAATTTCATTTGGGGATTTAGAGGGAAATTGGAAAATTTTGAGATTATAGAGAAATTGAGAATTTAGAGGGAAATTGAGAATTGAGATTTTATTTGGAAAGATATTTTGGGTTAATTAAGCTCATGCTCCTCTAACAATCATCATTTTTCCACTTGTATTTGATTTTTGATTTTTTTCATTTTAGTCATGGTTTAATTGTAAATATCTTCTTGAATTTTCAATTCGATGCAATTTAATCTTGTATACATTCTAATTACTTTTACTTTTCTATGTGTGTGTGTGTGCGCGCGCGCGCGCGTGTGTACGTGTGTGTGCGTGTGTGTGTGTGCTTGTGTGCGTGTGTGCGTGTGTGCGTGTGTGTGCGTGCGTGCGCGTGCGTGCGTGCGCGTGCGTGTGGGTGTGTGCGTGTGTGCGTGTGTGTGTGTGTACGTGTGTGTGCGTGTGTGTGCGTCCGTGCGTGCGTGTGCGTGCGTGCGTGTGTGTGTGTGCGTGTGTGTGCGTGCGTGCGTGCGCGTGCGTGTATAAACTATATAAAATATATAGTTTATAAATTATAATTTATATTAATATAGTATATATATGTATGTATAACTAATATAAGCAATCTATATATATATATATATATATATATATATATATATATAGAAATTGTGCATAATTTATATAAAGTAATAAAATATATTTTATAAAAAACTCTAAATCCTAAATCATGAACCCTAAATATTTAACCCTTAACCCTTAACCCTAACCTTAACCCATGAACTATATATATATATGCGTGCGTGCGTGCGTGCGTGCGTGTATAAACTATATAAAATATATAGTTTATAAATTATAATTTATATTAATATAGTATATATATGTATGTATGTATGTATATAAACTATATAAACTATATAGTTTATAAATTGTAATTTATATTAATATAGTATATATATGTATGTATAACTAATATAAGTAATCTATAGATTATATATATATATATATATATATATATATATATATATATATATATATATATTATAGAAACATTGTGCATAAACTATATAAAGTAATAAAATATATAATTTATAAAAAACTCTAAATCCTAAATCATGAACCCTAAATATTTAACCCTTAACCCTTAACCCTAACCTTAACCCATGAACTATATATATATATAAACCATGTATAGTATTTATAAACTATATATATATATATAAACTATATAAAGTAAATTACTTATATAGTTTATAGAAATACTTTTCATAAAATATATAAAGTAATAAAGTAATAAATGTATAGTTTTATAGAAATCCTAAACCCTAAACACTAAATCTTAAACCTTAAACCCTAATATAAATAGACTAATACTAATGTATATATATTTATAATAAAATTGTGGGCTTATGTATTGGGCTATGTAAACTAATATAAATGGACTAGCACTAATGCAAATGGACTTATTTTTTGGTTTTATTATTACTTATTCATAACAACAAAATTAATGGGCTATTAATGTGAATTAATCTAACATGCAACTAAAATATTAATTATGCAAATGAAATTAATATGACATGTACTACTATTTATGAATCATATAATATGCAATGTGACGTACTAATTATTTAACACATAATAAATCATGTTTTATATAATTTACATTTAAATAATTTTATTAATTTTATTAAATAATTTTATATAATATGTATGTATAACCCATGTATAGTATATATATATATATATATATATATATATATATATATATATAAACTATATAAAGTAAATTACTTATATAGTTTATAGAAACAATATGCATAAACTAAATAAAGAAATAAAGCATAGTTTATACAAAACTCTAAACCCTAAACTTTAAAGCATAAATCCTAAACCCTAAACCCTAATATTAATGGACTAGCACTAATGCATATATATTTGTAATAAAAGAGTGAGCCTATGTATTGGGCCTATATAAACTAATGTAAATGTACAAGCACTATTGCAAATTGACTTATTTTTTTGTTTTATTATTATTTATTCATAACAACAAAATAAATGGGCTATTAATGTGAATTAACCTAACATGCAACTAAAATACTAATTATGCAAATGAAATTAATATGGCATGTACTACTATTTATTAACCATATATATATGTGACATACTAATTATTTAAACCAAATTAACCATGTTTTATATAATTTACATTTGAATAATTTTATTAATTTTATTAAATAATTTTATATAATATGTATGTATAAACCATGTATAGTATATATAAACTATATATATATATATATATATATATATATATATAAACTATAAAAAGTAAATTACTTATATAATTTATAGAAATACTATGCATTAACTATATAAAGTAATAAAGTATACAGTTTATAAAAATCCTAAATCATAAACCCTAAACCCTAAATTTTAAACTATAAACACTAAACCCTAAACCCTAATGTAAATAAACTAGCACTAATACATATATATTTGTAATAAAAGAGTGAACTTATGTATCGGGCCTATGTAAACTAATGTAAATGAACTAACACTAATACAAATAGACTTATTTTTTGGTTTTATTATTACTTATTCATAACAACAAAATAAATGGGCTATTAATGTGAATTAACCTAACATGCAACTAAAATACTAATTATGCAAATGAAATTAATATGGCATGTACTACTATTTATGAACCATATAATATGCAATTTGACATACTAATTATTTAACACCAAATTAATCATGTGTTATATAATTTACATTTAAATAATTTTATCAATTTTATTAAATAATTTTATATAATATGCATGTATAAATCATGTATAGTATATATAAACTATATATATATATATATATATATATATATATATAAACTATAAAAAGTAAATTACTTATATAGTTATAGAAACACTATGCATAAACTATATAAAGTAATAAAGTATATAGTTTATAGAAACCCTAAATCATTAACCCTTAACTTTAAACCATAAATACTAAACCCTAAACCATAAACCATAATATAAATAGACTAGCACTAATGCATATATATTTGTAATAAAAGAGTGCACTTATGTATTGGGCCTATGTAAACTAATGTAAATGGACTAGCACTAATGCAAATGGACTTATTTTTTGGTTTTATTATTACTTATTCATAACAACAAAATAAATGGGCTATTAATTTGAATTAATCTAACATGCAACTAAAATACTAATTATGCAAATGAAATTAATGTGGCATGTACTACTATTTATGAACCATATAATATGCAATGTGACATACTAATTATTTAACACCAAATTAATCATGTTTTATGTAATTTACATTTAAATAATTTTATTAATTTTATTAAATAATTTTATATAATATGTATGTATAAACCATGTATAGTATATATATATATATATGAACTAAATTACTTACTATATAGTTTATAGAAATACTATGCATAAACTATATAAAGTAATAAAATATATAGTATATAAAAACCCTAAACCCTCAACTTTAAACCACAAGCACTAAGCCATAAACCATAAACTCAAATGTAAATGGACTAGCACTATTGCAAATAGACTTATTTTTTGGTTTTATTATTACTTATTCATAACAACAAAATAAATGGGCTATTAATGTGAATTAACCTAACATGCAACTAAAATACTAATTATGCAAATGAAATTAATATGGCATGTACTACTATTTATGAACCATATAATATGTAATGTGGCATACTAATTATTTAACACCAAATTAATCATGTTTTATATAATTTACATTTAAATAATTTTATTAAATTTATTAAATAATTTTATATAATATGTATGTATAAACCATGTATAGTATATATATATATATATATATAAGGTAAATTACTTATATAGTTTATAGAAAACCTATGCATAAACTATATAAAGTAATAAAGTATATAGTTTATAAAAACCCTAAACCCTAAACTTTAAACTACAAACACTAAGCCATAAACCATAAACTCTAATGTAAATGGACTAGCACTAATGCATATATATTTGTAATAAAAGATTGGACTTATGTATTAGGCCTTTGTAAACTAATGTAAATGGACTAGCACTATTGCAAATAGACTTATTTTTTGGTTTTATTATTACTTATTCATAGCAACAAAATAAATGGGCTATTAATGTGAATTAACCTAACATGCAACTAAAATATTAATTATACAAATGAAATTAATATGACATGTACTACTATTTATGAACCATATAATATGCAATGTGACATACTAATTATTTAACACCTAATTAATCATGTTTTATATAATTTACATTTAAATAATTTTATTAATTTTATTAAATAATTTTATATAATATGTATGTATAAACCATGTATAGTATATATAAACTATATATATATATATATATATATATATATATATATATATATAAACTATAAAAAGTATATTACTTATATAGTTTATAGAAAAACTATGCATAAAATATAAAAGTAATAAACTATATAGTTTATAGAAATACTAAACCCTAAACCATAAACTTTAAATTATAAACACTAAACACTAAACTTTAAACCATAAACACTAAACACTAAACCATAAACCCTCATGTAAATGGACTAGCACTAATGCATATATATTTGTAATAAAAGAGTGTGCTTATGTATTGGGCCTATTTAAACTAATGTAAATGGACTAGCACTATTGTAAATGGACTTATTTTTGGATTTTATTATTACTTATTCATAGCAACAAAATAAATGGGTTATTAATGTGAATTAACCTAACATGCAACTAAAATACTAATTATGCAAATGAAATTAATATGACATGTACTACTATTTATGAACCATATAATAAGCAATGTGACATACTAATTATTTAACACCTAATTAATCATGTTTTATATAATTGACATTTTAATAAATTTATTAATTTTATTAAATAATCTTATATAATATGTATGTATAAACCATGTATAATATATATATATATATATATATATATATATACTATATAAAGTAAATTACTTATATAGTTTATAGAAACACTATGCATAAACTATATAAAGTAATAAAATATATAATTTATGGAAACCCTAAACTTTAAACCATAAACAATAACCACTAAACCATAAACCATAATATAAATAGACTAGCACTAATGCATATACATTTGTAATAAAAGAGTGGGCTTATGTATTGGGCCTATGTAAACTAATGTATTGCCAAAATTATTTATATTAATAATGTAAAACGTTAATATATATTACATAATAAATATTTTCATTCTTAATATTATTTTTTCTTTATATAAATTAAACTATATTAAATTTCCTTTTCATTATTAATCATGTTTTATATAATTTACATTTAAATAATTTTATTATTTTATTAAATAATTTTATTATTTTATTAAATAATTTTATATAATAGGTCTATTTATTAATTTAATTATCATAATAAATATTTTATTATAACATTTAAAAAGTAATCATATTAATTTTTTAATTACATCATAAACTAAAAAAACTCATAATTTTATTAAAATCTTATAATTTCGTCCATGATAATATATAAGTAAGGTAAATATCAGATCAGGTGATTAACAAGTCGGATCATTTACAGGTCAGGTTGAAAACAGGTCATATTGAAAACAGGTCGGGTAATACCAGTTATTTACCAGGTCAATCTCGGGTTCGGGTTTATATCAGTCGGATGCAGTTCGGGTTCGAGTATCATATTTTCAGTTCAATTCGAGTTCAGGTCGTTCTTAGGTCAGATGCAGGTCGGGTTCAGATCCACAATTTCCAGGTCCAACTCGGGTTCAGGTCAACACCAGTTCTAACTCGAGTCGGTTTCGGAAGGCCACAACATAGGTCAAAAACAGTTTTGACTCGAGTCGATTTCAGTTAGTTTTGCAGGTCGGGTCAGCTTTTTACACCCCTACCTAAAATTCCAGAATTGATTTCTTTTGGCGGCAATTTTCACTTATGTTTGTTTTTCTTTTAAATAGGTGGTGACACATGTTAACATCTACTTGGTGAAATTTTTTATTTAATTAAAATATTAAAACTAATTAAAAAAATATTAATTAAGTTATGACATGTGTAACTATTAAAATATATCTCAATAATCGATTGACATGACACAATTATTTTTTTAAATTAAATTAAAGGGTAAACTACAAAGTTTGTCACTTTTGTTTAATTTTTATAAATGTATGGTTGCTCGATTAAAAAAAACATAATATATGATCACTTTTGTTTCATTTTAACTAAGATGTGGTCGTTGAGACGTTAGCTACCGTGAGTTGTACGATGTGACACGTTAGTGAAAATGTTTAATTTTTATTTAAACCCTGAAACTTTAGATAAATTACTAATAATGAGTATTTTTATAATTCTAAAATAATTTAAAGATAAAATATCAATTTACCTTTTTTTTTTCATATGTTTTCTTCCCAAAACCTAACTTCTCCGCCTCCCCTGCTTCATCTCTAAACCACTCCGGTTAAAGCTTCATGAATATCTTTGGCAACTCTAATCTCATCGAAGAGATCCAAGACACAAGCCCATATTCTTTTGTTTAAATCTAAACTATCTTTGCTCCCATACCCAATATGATTGCTATAGATACCATTACTTATGGTTACAGGAATATTGTCATGGCACCCAACGGCAATTATTGGAGACAAGTACGCAAAAGTTGTATCGTAGAGCTTTTAACTGCAAAAATATCTGAGTCATTTGAATCAATTAGACAAGAGAAAGTCTCGAATCTCGTCAAAATACGTATCATATAATGAAGGGTCGCCGATCAACCTTAGCAAGAAAATATTTGGCTTAACATATGATATCACATCAAGAGCAGCATTCAGTAGTAAGTACAACGATAAGGATTCCTGCTCATCGATTGTAGAGGAGATAGTAAAGATGTCTTCTGGGTTTAGTATCGTAGACATATACCCTTCTTCAAAGTGGTTCGACTGGAGCAAAAAACTCGAGACTTCGTTTAAAAAGAGAGATAAGGTACTTTAATTCATCATCGAAGACCATAGAGAGATTGGAGAGAGGCAAAATAGGTGATGAAGGAGAAGAAGCCAGGGAAGACCTCGTTACTGTTCTTTTAAAAATTCAACAAGTTGGACAGCTAAAACTTCCCACTGACAACGACATCAAAGCAAACATTTGGGTTAGTATGTCAATTTCTTGTATTTGTTTTAGATTAGAATCTTTCATATTTTATGTTCTGTTTTTTGAACTAATGTTGCTCATAATCACTCAGGATATTTTCAATGGGGGGAGTGAGACATCATCAACAATTGTCGATTGGGTTATGTAGGAAATGATGAGGAATCCAAGGGTGCTAAAAAAGGCACAAAATGAGGTAAGAAGCATCTGTAATGGAAAAGGAGATGTGGATGAAACAAATATTGAAGAACTAAAATACTTGACATTAGTAATCAAGGAAACCTTAAGGTTACACCCTTCATTTCCTCTGCTTGTTCCAAGAGAAAGTAGAGAGGATTGCGAAATTAATGGATATGGTATACCTGCAAAGACAAGGGTCATCGTCAACGCATGGGCTATTGCAAGAGATCCAAAGTATTGGATCGAACCGGAAACATTTTTTTCAGGTCCTGAAAGGTTCTTGAATAGTTCGAGTGATTACAAAGGAACAAATTTAGATTTCATCCCTTTTGGTGCAGGAAGAAGGATGTGTCCTGGCATATTGTATCAAATCCTAACATTGAGTTGCCTTTGGCTAAATTACTTTATCATTTTGATTGGAAGCTTCAAGAATAGCTTTGAAATCTTTTGTTTAAATCTTTTATTTTGACAAGAAAATCATGATGAGAGTTAGATGAGAAAGGAAAGCTCGGTTGGTTTAGATTTAGGTTCTGATTTAACCGATCACCACTAATAGTGGTCGGAGAGTTAAAGGTCACCGACTTACGGAGATGAAGCATGGGAAGCGTTTGGAGATGGTAGGTTTGGGAAAGAAAACATATGAAAAAAAGGGGGTAAATTGATATTTTCCCCGAACTATTTTTAGTTTACAAAAAGACCCATGATAAGTAATTTATCTAAAGTTTAAAGGTTCAAATAAAAATTAAACTTTTTTACTAACGTGTCACGTCGTCCAACTAACGACAACAAACATCTTAGTGACCACATCTTAATTAAAATGAAACGAAAGTGGTTATATATAATTTTTTTTAATTGAGTGATCATACGATTATAAAAAACGAAACAAAAGTGATCAACTCTATAATTTACCCTTAATTAAAAATAGGACTAAATTGATAAAATATATAAGTATTAAAGATCAAATGTGTAATTATACAAATTTTTACTGTCTACCACATCGCCCCTCTGTTAGATTTCAACATCATATTAAAGTAAATTTGAAAATGATAATCATTTCGATATCAACTTCATAGTTAGGTGGCCATCCAAGTAGTTTATCCTATTTAAAAAAAAACATTTGAGCCCCCAACATTTTATTTTGGATTGAAAAGATCTATTAATAGATAGAAATTAATTAACAAACAGTTAACACTCCATAATAAATGCCTTTTTACCCTAAATGAAACATTAAGGACTAAAATATTAAAAAATAATGGTCAAAGTAATTATTTAGTCAAACATTAGAAATTTTTTACTTAAAATAAAATATTAGAGGTTAAAATATTAAAAAGAAGAATATACACCACAATGACCATTTTGATAAACATTGGGAGCTAATTTTGATATTATGCCTTAAAAAAGTCTAAAATATGATGCAGTTTGAAGATTTTTAATCTCTTAAATCTAAATTAAAATCAAACCACTTAAGCAAAATGCATGTCTATTAAATATTTAAATAATTATATTTAGTAACACCATCTAGTTCAACAACTCAAACTAATCAAATCTAATTGAACCGCAACCAAAGGCCTCACAGGGTTTTCATTCTAGCCAATTTCAAGACATAAAAAAACAGCTTTAAAGATACAAGCCATTGGACTTGTTACCTGAAGCTCCGTTGTTACAAATAGAAGAAAACTGAGAAATTCCCAGGTTTGAGAATGAACTTGAACTGTACCAATTATTTGATCAAAAGATTGTTCAAGTTTCAAGCCAAGTCAAGGTTCCCACAATAAGATATTTGCTTGGCAATTCCCCAGCTGATGGTGCAAGGTATGTTATTTTCTTCCTGCAAATCCACAAATTGTGAATGAGAAACGTTAAAGATGGCTATAATTAAAGTGATCATCGAATCGAAGCTCCGGATTCCAACCTGTGAAGATCAATGTCAGTTATGTAAATAAACCCAGCAACATTACTGCAACAAAAAGCAATCCGATCGTTAGTAGGCTGCTCAACGGGTAAATTTTGTAGTCATGTAAGCTAGCAGTGTTTCTATACACACGACGAAATGGTACCTATGTTACTCGCAAAGTTATCAAAGGCTCAAGGCGCATCGAGGCGCAAAGTGTCTTGGAGCCTTGAGGCGCGAGGCACATGAAAGGCGCGGGATTCACGAAGGCGAGGCGCATGATATCAAAAAAATTGTAACATATGTATATATTAATACAATCAAACTCAAATATCATAGATACCCAATATTAGGCTTCAATAGAGTTTATTCTCAAATTCAAAATACCAACATAACGTCATAAAAGTTATCAACAAGTATAATCAAGTACTAAGTTTAACAAAAACATTCAACATAAAAACAAAACATTAAATAAAATCACTGATAATCATCATCAAACATCAAACTAATCCTCATCATCATCGTCAAGTGGTATGTCATCATCTTCCTCCTCATCCGTCTCACAATCCCCAATGTCTTCTTCTTCAGTGTCACTCTCCTCTAGCATAACAACTTCATCATCTTCATCTACAAGGTGTGGTCTAGCTTTTTCCTTTCCTTTCGAGCTTGAACTAGCAACATTCTTTCTTCTAGTATTATGGTCACGCTCATAAGCTCCGGAAGCTATACCAACATCCTTCCATGTCAAATCGTAATCATCAAACACATAATCTTCATTTTCTTCTTCATCTTCATCCATTCTACCAAGCAACCATTCGTTACTTTCATCAATGTCATCCAAAGAGATTGGATCAATGACATCACAATGATTATAACGCCGCTTTAACGCTCGATTATATTTCACATAGACTAAATTATTGAGCTGAGTTTGCGCAAGTCGGTTTCTTCTTTTGTTATGAAGCTGCCAAATTATAACAGAATAATCAAGAGTCAAAAACATTACTTATGATGTTTCTTAAATGATATCTGAGTTACTTACGAGGCTAAAAATACTCCAATTTCGCTCACAACCACTTGCACTACACGTAAGGCTGAGGACTTTGATGGCAAACTTTTTTAATTCCGGTGCATCATTGCTAAAAGAAGCCCACCACTCGGCTGTAAATATATATTTTAGAACAAGTTTTAGAACAAGCAAAAATTAAATTTGATTTATATTATTTTATATATGTATAAAGAAAGTAACCTGGTGACTTTGCTTCTCTTTGACGTATGCATATTGCCATCCCAAATATACCTTCGGCGTTCCTATAAAGTGACAATTGGTCCTCTATTTTACCTTGATCAACAACACTTGACACTAATCTCTCAATGCATTTAAGCAACCCGATCATCACCTCCTTATCCTCTTGAATTTGGGGATTTGAGTAGAATAACTGAGGATTCAAATAACACCCGGCCGCGTGTAATGGTTGATGGAGTTGACATTCCCACCTTTTGTCAATAATTGCAAACACATCTTTGTACTTGTCCTCCACATTATTAAAGGAGTTTGCAATTGCTTCTTTTGCCCTATCCATGGCCTCATATACATAGTTATTAATCAGTAAGTTAATTAAACATTCTTTTTAATCTATGCTAATACATAGAAGTACCCTTTCTTTCCGACTTTCATCAGTTAATAGCAATGCATTCCTATTATAGGTTTGCTTAATTTTTAGACTATCACAAATTTTGATGAGCGGAAAAGAAAATATCAAATACTGATAGATAAATAAACTTAGGTGAAGAAAGGACCAAAAACGATTACAAAGCTTATTTGTTTGAAACAACATAACGAAAATGGTCGTTCATTTTTGCAGACCATGTATGCATAGAAGAGAAGGCCCTGCAGTAATAATTACAAGGTTTTAAGCCCACATCGCGCCTCAATTGCGCCTCGACTGAGCCTCGCGCCTCAGAGCCTCGCTGCGCCTAGGCTACGTGCCTCGCTTCAGTGTTGAAAAGGCCCCTTCCAGTGAGCCTCTGCGCTTTTGCATCTCAGGCGCGCCTCAGGAGCGCTTTTTACAACTATGGTTACTCGGGCTACGGGGTAGTTTCAATTTTTCTCCCAAGATTTCCATGTATTGAAAATCCTTGGAGGATCATAACCCCATATTCATTTGGGTCAGACAAGGATGCTGAACATGTGTATCTCGAGAGAAATGAAGAGTCCGAATAACATAGAATGGTACTTAGGTTAGATGTATATATAACAGGTTGAAAGTACTAACCGTGCCAGCAGTAAATTTGAACACTCAAAAACAGTATAAACCTCAAATATTTATCTCAATGACTGATTGAAGGCTAGAACTTTATGAAATTGCTAAGTAGATACTTTCTATACTTGCCTTGAGAAAATTGGTCATTCTTGGACATTTGGAATAATAGTAAAACCAATCTGAGCCTTATACTTGAATAGGATAGATCATAGATCTAAAATACCACTTGTCCTGCCTAACCAGACATTCAAGAAAAAACAACTAACCTTGACAAAATTTGATCAGGCTCCTTGGCATATGAAACAGCAAGAACCATATGAAGCAAATCCCGGTCAATATTTACAGGTGTTAATCTCAGAGGGTTAGCAACAGGGTCTGCACCAATTGGTAAAGCTGATCTCGGTGCCTGTGGACCTCCGCCAATTCGATAGACAAGCAGGTCACTGAAGTTTGCAATACTTGAATGCGGGGAAAGATCATTTGCTAGCCCATAGAAGTACTGGAAGAATTTGCAGCATGAACTTACTTTGTCAGGAGGATGAAAATAAAGCGTAAAGTATACAAAATCAAGATCATTGCCATCTAAATGAACAAATTATAGAAAATTGAAGGAAACAAGCTTTTAAGGGCATCAGTGAACTGGACTATCATGATGCAATTAAAACGAAGTATAAAATTTGGTTGCCTAAACACAATGAGATACTTGAAACAAAAACTATAATTCATTGCATTGTGATGTCAACAAAAATCAAAGTTGTCCACTTTGTCATTCTTCATGCTTAATATTCGTTTTTTACTTGACAGGGTTGTCACAAGCATGAATGAAACAATGAATTTCAGGTGAAACAAACATGGAAGGAAACTATGATAATAGTATGAAAGAATCTATCCACAGATAAATTTAGCATTTACCTTATCCTGTAACCCCTAGCCTTCTGACGAAATTTCACATTCCTTGATACAACACCCCCCGACTTTTGAAGCTTCACAACATCCACTTTAGGCTTATTTTTGCAACAGCCTTGAGCATGCTGAAAAGTTTTTCCTGCACAGAGATTAGAAAGATTACTTCATAAACAAACACAACTAGGAAACAAGAAAGATCCATGTATTCTTAATTTAGGAATTATTGCGGGAGCAATGATTGCATTTGGATTGAAGTCTACAAGTCGGAACTTGGAAGTCTAAAGCAACACATTACAATAAAAGAAATGCAGTTGGGAAGAAAAACCGCAGTAAAACAGCATAATTACTACTGAAATACGAATAGGAAAAAAATGGAACTCAACAAAATTCAGGGTTAATGAAAAACCTCTAGTTTTTTCTATTAAGTCAAAGAACATCATCATCACCATCGCATCATCATCATAACAATAAGAAGAAGAAGAAGATGTGACCCTAATTATTTTACAGCTTATTTACTCTAGGGTTACAAAAAAAAAAGTTTTAATCCTATCCCTAGATTTAAAACATAAAGGAAACTTCTAATCCTAGACATCCAAAATATCTCTAATATTTAAAAAAAATGAAATACATAAATATTACAATAATAAGCTCCTGCGTCAAAAGATAACATAAAAGCAATGCTTCCAGAACTGCTTAGTTTGGACGTGTAGAAAGGATAATGTTGTTCATTACCTGACCCAAAACCAAGATGACACTGGCCTTGAATGTATCAATTGCATGAAGAAGCAACTGCGGGAAGATATGTTACATCAATAAAATTTGGAAACACAGAAAGGGAAGGAGAGAAACAATAGTACTTTTATTATATAAATCACTTTATCAACATTTACATCTTTAGGAAGTTTTTGTTTCATTACCTCATACCCGGTACCTTATATCCAACCAATAGTATTGATAACCATACCAGCAGCTCGAGATTCAGCATTACGAGAAAATTGAGTCTCCAGCATTTGAGCAAGCTCATTCACAATAGTTTTATACAAATCTACATTATTACTAGAGAAATATAGTTCATGAATATCATAATTAGTAATGACAATTGAATCTAACAAAAAGCATTTGGCCAGAGAAAATTTCTCACTTGTATCAGTCTGTCTTTAATCCAAAGAACGTATATGATCAAAAGAAACACAAAATATTACTTACCTATGAATTGTGTCTTTAGTGCAAAGAAGTGTATGACCAAAAGAAACCCAAAAAATTACTTACCTAGGAGTTGTATGGCCATAAAAATAAACAAGAGGCATCTCAAGTGGAATTCCTTCCACTGGATCAATGGGCAGTTCAATTGGCGTAGCAGCAATACTTCCGGGAACAGTTATAGATCCTTGGCCTATATCTAAATCCACAAAGGTAGGTTTCCAACCTTGTTTAGCTGCCCAACTAAGAAGCATCCTTGATAAGGTGCTCTTTCCAGAATCTGTAGGCCCCACAACAATCACTCTGGGTCCCTGGACCACCAAAAAGATCACATTGAGATAAAATAAACAAAATTGTGCATTAGTGTTCACATGGAGCAGTAAACAACTGCTACTAGCTTACATAGAATGGAGCACAGAGAAACCAAAGCAAAAGGAGAAATAAAGGAACAAAAAATAATCCTTTAAGGGTATTATTAATACCAAAAATGGTTGGTATAAGTGTAATATGATAACAGAAGCCTATAAAATTGATGATGTAGTCAATAAAGATAAACCGTTTCCAAAGCAGCATTGTCTTAACTTAAAACCAAATATCATACTTCTTGTTAAAGCCACAAGCGAAAAAAACCCGGACTTTTCATTTTCTCTAAAACACCAGTCTTTTATAACTACTTTCGGTACATCGTTGACATACACACGTGTGCGCACGCGCGCACACACATATATATAAAGAAAATATATGGGAAAAAATTAAGCATACCCATGTTGAGAAAATAGCCATATCTTACACTCTCAACCCTAGACTATTCATTTAAAGTATTCTGTTGTAAGAAAGAAATGATAAAATACCTGGGATGCCTCAGAATCATTTGGTGACGAAGCTTTAGCACGTTTTCTCCGTGCATCTAGTACAGCATGAACATTCACGTAATTCATCATAGGTGTCTGTAAATCAACCATTGCAACAGTATCAGAAATTACCATGCACAATTTGAAAACTATCATTCGTTTTTCTTTACAAGAAAGTATATATCATTTTGTCTGTCTTTCTATCTATATATATGGATAGATATATTACAAATGCAGGATTCTGACTTTGAAGAAATAGATACCTCATCTGCCGTATAATCAGTTTCAGTAGCACCATCCATCTCAATTGTAGCACCATACCAAGTGAAAACCTATAAATGAAAAAATTCCCTTTAACACCACATTGTATAAACAAATAAAAAATGCATGAAAAGAAGCAACATGCTGTAATATAACTCCCTCAATTTGGATTAAGTAATTGAAAAAAACGCATCAAAACAAATACAAAATAACAAAGAAAGTTCTTGATGTTTTACTTTAATCAGAACAATAACCCTATCAGTAACCGCATTATCATTCACTTACAAAATTTGACAATTTTGAACTCTGATGCTAAACAAGAACAAGATTGCATTCTAAAAGTCTAAAAGTTATATATTGCGGCTAAAGATTCGCTCTTTCTTTCAATGAAAAGAATGGTTGAAACTTACAGCAAATTTGACGCGAGGAGGGAAAGTGAGCCACGTCTCAGGGGCCAATTCAGTGCCGAAAATCTCCGCCGAGCCGTTAAGTAATCTAAGTTTGAGCGGCGTTTCATTACCCACCTCGATTCTGAGCTCGCTTTCTCTCTCCAAATTCACTTGCTTTATCGACGACGCCGAGGCGGAGCCACCAACCGCCGGTGCCATCATGTTCATAGCACCTCCGTAAGACATGGTGTCTGGTACATTAAAATATCAGATTCCTGGACCTTGTTTTTGTTTGGGGATTTATTATATAGAGTTTTAATGACCCGACCCGCTTGAGGCTAGCTTGAAGAGTCCGGAAGTTTGAAAGTTGAAACGGCACCTTACTTGCGTTGAGTGAAAAGCGGACTTCCTATTCTTTTCTATATTTGGATTTATTATAACAAGGGGTAAAATATAGGGTGGGAAAACATTTTTTAATATATTATTTCATTAATTTTTTTTGTGAAATGATGAAATAAATAATATTTATGGAAGATATACGATATATTTGGTGTTTTCATAAAGATATGGAAGATTTGGTGTTTTTTTTTGTGTTCTTCTGCATCGTTGGTGTACATGCATGTTTACGTCTTTCTTTATATAAATGAGATAACATTAAATCTTTTATATATTTTTATGAATACGTCAAATACTCCATACATATTTTATTATGCACTGTACAAATTATCTTATTTGAGAAAATAAATTCATAACATTATTAAATGAGAAAATTTTCAGTTCATTATTACAGTGATTTTGCCGACTACAAGGCTTAATACATTTTTTATTGTAGCATTTGAGGTAAGTAAAATATGATTTGATTTAAAAATTATTTTTTAATTTTAAATTATTTGAGTCGAGTTATTTCATCCTCAAAATATTTTAAGGCTTAATACATTTTTTTCAATCTCTTAACTCCTTTATATTCTCATCAATATTTAATCCTCAAAATATATTATTTAAAAAATAATATTATAAATATATTTTATAATTTTATATTATATTTATTTATTAAATAACATTACTGTGAATTAATATTTTGATATAACATTAAATTATAAATTAATTTTGACTTAATCAAATTTGTCAAAAATCTATAAAAAATAATTCAAAGTCCAAATTAACTTGAAAAATATGTTTTAAATATTTTCCAACTTAATCGAACATTTTTAAAAATATACTTGATCATTTTCGTGCTTTAAAGTCAAGTTTCCAAGAATTTTTATTGCAAAAGATCGATCCCTTAGCAAAAGGATCGATCTATTTGACCAAAGGATAGATTCATTGGATTCCATTATGTTTTGGATTGATCCCTTCAAAAAAGGATCGATCCCTTGAGGAAAAGGATCGATCCTTTCACCAAAAGGATCGATCCATCGATGAAAAGGATCAATCCCTTTTCCTAAAGGATCGATTCCTTTATTGCAACAGTCGAATTATTTGAAAAATGATCGGTCCTTTTCACCAAATGGTCATTCCCTTGTGCATTAAATGTTGTTTTTGGTTGTAGGTAACTGCTATAATGACTCCTAACAGCTCCAAACCATTAGAATTAATGGAGAAGGTATAAATTGAAGGTCAAAGCATCTCAAGGTTAATAAGAACCGTATTGAACCAACCTACCAACATCAAAGTATTCTTTTATGCTTAATTTGTCAAATTCTTTGTTGCAAACACACTTGTGAGCTACATTGTTTATTTTTGTTCAAGTGTGAATAGGGTGAGTGCTTAAATTGTGCAAACATTTTTTACTTGTGAGGTTTTCTCAATTGTTTGCTTTATTTGTATTTACTCTTTTAGATAGAGTGTATTCAAGGTTTAAGGGTATAAACCTTAAAGTGTTTGTAAGGTTACACCTTATCCTTAAAGGTAAGAAAATCTAATGGATTTGAGAAATCCTTAGTGTGGATGCTAAGGCAGTGGATGTAGACTTTGGTTGATAAATTCGAACCACTTTAATCATTGTGCAAAAGTTTTATTTTTCAATTGCTTCTACACCAAATTTTGAAAAGGTCAATTATCCCTCTCTTGACATTTTTTGGTAGTTCGTAAGAGCTAACGTTTGGTATTAGAGTGGTCTCTATCAAGGATTTAACAACCTTAAGAAGGTCATAGGAGAGCTCTATCAACTTCTACAATCAACCGATAAAGATGGTTTTTACCTCCAACTCCTACTAGATTGAAGATTTACAATCGATCAACAAGCCACCATATTTCAATAGAGCAAATTATGTCTTTTTGGAAGAATAGGGTGATTCTCTTCATTCAAGTAAACAATCTAGGAGTTTGAAGCTCAATTATGAAGGGTTACTATACTCCAATCAATGAGATGGAAGATTAGAGTTAAGAGGAAAGAAGAAGTTTCAACTCAATGCCAAGACTATACATATTATATTATGGATTAACCCCGATCGAATATGGAAGAGTCTCATTTTATTCAAACGCTAAGGAGATTTGGGAAAAACTCCAAGTCATTCATGAAACAATCGATGAAGTAAAGGAAATAAAAATCGATCTTCTCAACCATAGCTCTGAGAACTTCAAGATGAAACTGAATGAATACATCAAAGTTATGATGGGTAGATTCTATGTAATTGTCAATGGCCTCAAGGGATATGAAGAGATCACCCCTAATTAAAAGCTTGTGACAAAGATGATTTATTCTCTTCTAAAGTCTTGGAAACCAAAGAAGACAATGATCATCAAAGAAAAGAACCTAAAGTCTCTCACTTAATGAGCTTATTGGTTCTCTTCTCACTCATGAGTAGATGGTAAAAGATGATAATCAAAAATAAGAAAAGAAATAATAGAAGAAACAAAACAAAAAGCAAGTTTGTGTTTCTTTAATATATTCTACACACAAAGAATGCAATTTCTATGAAGCGGGTGTAGAAGAAGATGAAGAAATGGTCAAGTTTTTCAAGAGATTTAAACGACTCATGTAATCTAAATATAAAGAGATAAAACATGAGTTAAAGAAGGAAAAAGATACCATCATATGCTACAATTGCAAAAACACTAGGATATGTGAAGTATAATTATCCCCAATTGAAGAAGAAATGATCAAGTAAATCAAAGAAGAAAACTTTTGTTGTTACTTGGAGTGATGAGGACATCATTGATGATAAAGATGATGAATGAGCCAACCTTTGTCTTATGGTCATCCAAGAAGATTCAAAGTTATCTTCTAACTCGAATGAATTAAATTCATATTCTTTTGATGAGTTACAAGATGCTTATAATGAATTAATTTTGAAATTTGAGAGCATGAATTCCAAATATAAGAAGATATATCAAAATTTAAAAATGAAAATGATTTTATTTTGAAAACTATAGTGAATTTTAAAAGAAAAAAAATGAGATTTTAGAAAAACGGAGTTAGAGCTTCAAAATTGAAAATTGAAGAGTTTGAAAAAGAAAATTTTGATTTGAAAATTAAGCTTAATATCTTAACAAAAGAAAAAGAAATTATTTTTAATAAATAATATAAATCAATAATGGCTAAATGTTCACATTGTCAGTATCATGGTCATACTTCTAATGCTTCTTGATAAGGGATGTCAACAGAGTGATGAACATTGCTCGTAGTTGAAGAATCAAGCCTAGGGCCCTAGACTCAATCAAAAAATGAAATGGAAGATGGATAGATTGTTGTCACAATCTAGGGTTTTGAATGAGAAAAAGTTACTAGAAAATTAAGATAATAACATAAGATTAATATGAAGATAATGAAGATTAAGGCAATAAGATAAATAAAGAAAAAGAAAATAAATATAGGATGAGTTAGCCAAAATTAGCGTTTTGGCGATGATGAGCGAGAATGATGATGACGATGATGATGGTATTGTTAGATAGTTTTCCTATGAACCCTTCTAATCACAATTGACTAGGTAAACTCGATAATCGACTCTAACCAACCCTCCTAATTGTAGTGAAAAGGAAAATCAGAGTGTGAATATCTACCTCATGAAGAACTTAATGGTGAAGAATGCTTCGAAGGCACAAGACAATCAACACTTGCAAACATGAACTCTCGTTGTATTATTAATCAAAGAAATATGGTTTCTAATGGTGAATGGGGCCTCCTTTATATAGGGTGAGAAGTTTCATGAATCTAAGTAACTACTGAATAAATTAATAGTAAACTAAAGATAATATTTTGATTTTATCTCAATTCCTAATAAAATAATAATAAACTAAAGATAATATTTTAACTCTGTATTAATTCCTAATAAAATAATAAATCTAATCCTAAAAGATAATGAACCATCCTACATTAATTATATTACAAATAATCAATAAATTATTGATAATTCATAATATTTACAAAATCTTGTATTAATCACATATAGAAATGTCTACATGTGTTGTCTTCTCTAAAATGGACATATCTTAAGTTCCTAACATCGGATTGACACATTTCAAGTACCGTTGAAAAGCTAAGAGATAATTGGTCGTATCTCTAAAAGAAATGTTGACCCAATAACACCCATATCCCATTCAATAAGTCTTCACAAGTATGTTGTTGTTTTGGTCTTCTTTTCCAAGCTTTCGACGTGTGGATCAATTGGAAAAGATAATTCATCTTTCTTTGATGTGTGCCTTTTGGTTTACGTATCATCCTCCCTCTCATAAAAAAAGATTTGACCTCAAATCTGAAACATCAAAGGGAGAAACTATAGAAACTTTGAATGATTTACTCACATTATATTTACCGAATATAAATGCCCTCCCCTCCCCTTTATTCTTTAGAAACTTCTCTCATTCTCTCTTCTTCACTCGACGTTGGCGTTTTGCACTCTTCTTCTTTTAATCCATCCTTTTCAATCCCTCCTTAGGTAGCCAAAAAGATCATCTTCCTTTAATTTTCTTAGCTCGTGATTTTCAGGTTTGCATCAAATAGGCAAATACCCAGCAACCCATTTTCATTTTGGTTATATATTATATATATTTTTATTTATATATGTTTTTTGGCTATCTCTAACGCATATCTAAACTTATTCACCTCGCGCAGTTACATTTAATTTTCTGTTAAATTTTGTTTTTCTAAGAACTAGACTCATATCTATTTCGTTTATTTTGCATCTATTATCACCTTTTTCTGTCATAATATAACATCAAAGTGGGTAATTGGTTTAGCTCTTTAGCATTTTCTTTTTCTTTTACATCTCTACTTCAAGTTTGTCTATTTCCTTTTCGTATATGTTTTAGTTTCAGATCTATGTTTTTTTACTTGTACCTCAGTGGGTTTTTGTTAGTGTTTTGGTCCAGCTTTGAAAAAATATAGTTTCACTTCAATTCCCCTATTTCAAATCTCTAGATCTTGGTTTTCTTGTTATTTTTGCTTTAGTATCGGCACCTACGTGTTCTTTTATTCTCTTTGGTTGGTTCTTCGATTTGTAAAGGAGAAAGATTAAAGCGTTTGTGCTATGTTCTAAGGTTTCACCCCTTTTCTTAACAATAACAGTTAGATTTCTGTAATTGTGCGAAGGGGGATTGAAGAACTTTTGGGTTTATGTAGGATAGACCCTTGAAACATTAAATTGTAATGCTTTTAGTTCTTTTTTATAAATTAACAATCAATACTATTCTATTCTCTTCCCTTTTAACATTGGACTTTTTAGCAATTAAATATATTCATAAATATTTACCCCCGCTTAATAATAAAAATCAATAATATTATATTTTCTTCACTTTTAACAGTAGGCTTTTAGCATTAATAATAACAATTAGTTTTATATAAATTAAAATCCTATTAAGTAATCAACTAGGCTTCTTAGTACCCCTCAATTCTCTAGCGTTTTATTGGTTCATCTTCTGTCTTCTTTGGATTCATTTTTCATAGTTCCTCATAGCTTCGGCTATAGATGATTACTTGAGGTCATGTCCTTTTTTTAGATCACATAGGGCGTATAGGGGGCAGGCTCGACAGAGTGGTGTTAGTGAGACTAGACTTAGAGTTTGTACGTTGAATGTAGGCACATTAAATGCTAGGCTGCTGTAGCTGACCGACGTACTAAGTAATAGGAAAATAGATTTTGCATGTATTCAAGAGACTAGGTGGAAATGGGCATGCGCTAGAGAGTGTAACGGGTACAAGTTATGGTATTCAGGCGTAGATAACGCTAGAAATGGGGTGGGTATCTTGGTATCCTTTAGGCTCAAGGAAAATGTAGTTGAAGTTTGTAGATACCGTGATAGGATCATGATGATTAAGGTCATTATAGAAGCGGAAGTGGTGAATGTCCTTTTAGTGTACGCCCCACACGTTGGCATAGGGGAGGGGAGAAACGTTGCTTCTGGGATTCGTTAGATGATGTACTTAGGAGTATTTGGGAGGATCAAAGAGTTTTCATAGGGGGAGACTTCAATGGACATATAGGTAGTGAAATCGACGGGTATAACGGTGTCCATGGGGGTTTCAGTTTTGGTAGTAGGAACGAGAAGGGGCTTACGTTGCTTGAATTTGCTAATGCACACGATATGGTGGTCACTAACTCCTTCTTTAACAAGAGAGATGTGAACTTGATTACATCCATAGCGGGGGACATTGTACCCAAATCGACTATATTATGGTTCAAAATCGGGATCAATGGGCTTGCATTGACTGTAAGGTGTTCCCTAAAGAGGCATGTGCATCACAACACATATTGTTGGTTTTGGTGTTCTGCATACGCCACGGGCGGAGTACTCATAGGAGGGCTAAACTAGGTAAACCTAGGATCCTTTGGAAGAACTTACATGGAGCGACAACTGATGACTTTAAGAGAAAGGTTTTGTCTCATACAGGTTTTGGAACTACAAGCTCAAATAATGCATATATATTATGGAAAAATATGGCAAATTCTATCAGAGAGGTGGGAGAAAACATCCTTGGGTTGTCGACATGGAAGGCCAAGGATCATAAAGAATCATGGTGGTGGAACGACGAAGTACAAACTAAGGTGAAGACAAAGAAAACTTGCTTCAAGGAGTTGCTACAATACAATGACGACGAAGAAAGATCGAGAGCTAAACAAAGATACAAGGAGACAAAGCGAGAAGCCAAGAAAACAGTGGCTAAAGAAAAGGATAAGGCATACGAGGAAATGTACAAGATATTAGACACCAAGGAAGGACAAAACGACATCTTCAAGCTTGTAAAATCCAGAGAGAATAGGAAAAAGGATCTAGGTAGCATTATGTTTATTAATGACAATAATGGTGTTCTTTTAGTGAAAGATCATGACATTAGAGGGTTTGGGTAGTTACTTCTTTGGATTAACAGTGCCTCTCCATGAAGAGATAGCAATATTGATGGGTCAGCCGGCCATCATACTACGGCCAATGACTTCCATACAAGTAGGATTGTGATTGAGAAAGTCAAAATGACCCTTATAAAGATGGGGAGGGACAAAGCTGTCGGTCCAGATCAAATTCAATCACTGTGTGGTTGACCCTAGGAGAAGAGGGAGTTAAGTGGTTGACCAACATCTTTAATATTATTTTAGAGACTACTAAGATACCAGAGGAGTGGAGAGAGTCTACGGTGATACCAATCTATAAGAATAAAGGAGATCCCCAACGTTATGGTAACTATAGAGGTATTAAACTACTCAGTCATACCATGAAGCTATGGGAAAGAGTGATAGAGGCTAAGTTGAGATATGTTACTAGGGTTTCGAAAAACCAATTTGACTTTATGCCAAACAGATATACTACAGAGGTGATTCATCTACTTCGACGGCTTATGGAGAAATATAGGGAAAAAATAGAGATCTTCACATGGTGTTCATTGACCTTGAGAAGGTGTATGATAGCGTACCCCGTGATACGATATAGAAGACCTTGGAAATGAGACGGATCCCAACTGCTTATATCCGGGCGATTCGTGATATGTACAGTAGATCTACTACATACGTCAGAACTACAGTTGGCGACACTAAGACTTTCCCGGTGGAAATTAGACTCCACCAGAGGTTGGCTCTTAGCCTTTACATCTTCTCCTTGATTATGGACGACATCTATTATGCGAAACCAGACGGTGTTCCATGGTGTATGCTTTTCACTGACGACATTGTCCTAGATGCTGAAACAAAAATTGAGCTGAATAGTAGACTGGCTACCTGGAAGACTGCTTTGGAAGAAAAAGGTCTAAGGATCAATATTGAAAAGATAGAGTATTTATGTTCAAACTTCAGTGGAAACCAAAACGATGAAGATGTAGAAGTATGCATCGAAGGACACGTTCTCCCCTCAAAGGATTGTTTTAAGTACCTAGGGTCTATGATATATAAAGATGGGGGCGTAGATGATGACGTTACACACCGTATAAAGGTGGGATGGATAAAGTAGAGGGCTGCTACTGGAGTTTTGTGTGACAAGAAGTCGCCTCTAAAACTTAAGGGAAAATTTTATAGAATGATAATAAGACCAGCGTTGTTGTATGGATCAGAATGTTGGGCAATCAAAAAAGGATCACGTAAGGAGGATGGAGGCCACAAAAATGAGAATGCTTCGATGGGCATGTGGTAGAACTCTGTGGGACATGACACCAAACTCTACAATTAGGATGTCCTTGGGGGTGGTACTTGTATACGAAAAATTGAGGGAGGGAAGGCTACGGTGGTTTGGGCATGTCCTTAGGCGAAAATCGTCGGATGCGGTCAGGATGGTAGAGCCGATTACAGTCGATAGTGTCAGAAGGAGAGGATGACCAAGGAGGAAGTGGGTAGACTACTTGAGATCTGATTTGAAGGATTTATCCCTTACTAAGGACATGACCTCTGATAGGAAAGTATGGAGACTAAAGACCAGGGTAGCCGAGTAGTGTGGGTCACAGCCATAGGGTGTAGCATCTCTGTTTTCTTTTTAAATTACCTTTTTAGTAATTTCCATGACCTCTACTTTTTATATGTTTATGTCATTGGATTTTATGAAGATTATAACTAGGGTAGTGGAGTAGTGTTGCCTTAGTTTAGGTTCTAACCCATTAGACTTTATTCCTTCTCGTAGCTTGCTATCGCTGACTTCGTGTTTCATTCTCTTCATGTTTCCTCTTTTTAAATTTAGCCAGGACTTACGTTTATGTCTATATGCAGAGATTTTTTAGGCAGAGATTTATGTGCAGGGATTAATTCCCATTACAGACGTACATATGAAGACTATTCAACTATGTATTTATTGATTTATTTATACATGCATTGTATTTTATCTTTATTTTTAATTTTATGACTGCCAGAGGTCTTCCACTGAAGCTGCTCTCAACCTGGCGTTGGGGGCAGCCTACTACCCTACCTCCCCCTTACCCCATTATATATTGGGAATAGGGTTTTATTGTTATTGTTGTTGATACTTACCGAATATATGCACTTTGAATCTTAAAGACTTTTTTCTTCTAGTATGTTCAAGTAGAAACATTAGTCTAAAGAATCATGCATTATCATTATGGACTCTAGAGCATGTATCATTCACCCTCTCCACAAAAGGATTCGTCCAAAAATCTAAAAATTCAAAAGGAAGTGAATCAGACATGTTAAAGAGAAAGCCTGCAAACACTTACCTACATCAATGTGATATGTCTTTATACGCCAATAAATGTTTCTTCTTTGTTGGAACTGATTTATCTTTGTCTAGACTTCCTCCTTTATGTGCATGTCTTGTAATCCATTCTTTATATTCAAATTCAATATGGTGCCAACCACTATTGGCTTTGTTTGATTGGTTCATATGTTCTTTCTATGGTTTTACTCATGTGTGGCCAAAAGAAATGTTTAAAAAACATGTCAAGTGGTTTGTTAAAGTAATTCATTAAGTCTGATGAGTGATGTCCATGAACTAAGAATTCTCGTGAATAGGTTTATGGACTACATAACCTGTTCAGTTGAAAAGGAAACTCATTTACAAATTAAACTCATTAAACTCACTTTTAAAAGAATGTGTATATATATATATATTAGAAATTTCCAAGTCATAATGATACAAAACTTTGATATGTTCAATTCTTGGAATAATAGTATTCTTTTGAGAGGTAATAGTATATCTTCATGATAATCCATCTTCTACTATATTTTCCTTACGTCGAATCTTATAACCACTTAAACGATTTATTGTTAGTATGATGATTAACTTTAGGTGCCTTAACATATACAAAGAGAAGAAATAGGTTGAAATATTATTAATATGAGTAACAATATACTTACCTTCGGATTCTTGTGAATCGTGATTCATCATTAAGATGACACAATGATTAAGGCTTTCTAGTGGTAACCCATCGAGTGGATCACCTAACACAATTCAAAAACTTTGTAAAAGAGAAATAACATACTAGGTAAGCTAGTGTTATTGTCAGAAGTTGAAACTATTGATTGTCAAAAGTAGATAAGAAAGCAAGGCACTTTGTGAAGAAGGTTATAATACCCTAAACAGGATTGGGCCTAAAGTACCACATTAGGCAGTTGAGGCAACCCTGATTTTCAAAACCTATCTTTTTCATTCCAAACATACTGAATGTTATCATAATAGACTTACATAAAATTTATAAAAACACTTTTTAAAGATCGAAGCTTCGTGACACGTTGTTTAAAACAAAATAATATAAACTTAAAGTTATAAATCTGAACACATGAGTAATGTTCTATGAATTCATATGCCCACTAAAGCTATAATAAAGTACATTGAAGGAGATATTGGAAGTCTTACTGTAACAGTCCTCCTCGAACTGCTCAAGCTAATAACCTGTGAACGAAAACCATTTGAACATTGAGCTTACAAATCCCAATAGTATAATCGCTAATCTAGAGCATCATTATGGGTTTTATAAACACAAGAACACTACATGGTACTAAGTAGTAGGTACATGCATGATCTTAACCAAGTGCTACCTACTTAGGGCTCTACTGTTCTATTACTAAAGTAAGAGTCTCGTGTTTCCCTTAATCCTCTACTAAAGGCCTCGTCATGAGCACACCTCTAAATGGTCTCTACCCTAATAAAATGTAACTGTTACACATTATCTAAATGTGACACTAACACTCATGTGCATTATATAAATGTAACGCTAACTCTATTGTGAATTATCTGAATGCAACATTGCTAGTATTTGGTCTCATATAGCCATCAAACACTTGTAAACTAAAGGAACCCGGCGTCACATAGCATCAGTAAAATTCACACTAAGCTGTTAAATGATTTCATGGTCCTCACATAACCATCATGTAGATCGTGGAGGGGGAACCTGATGTCATATAACATCGGTACAATTCCCTCTCAAATGAAGCATTGGCTCGGTCTCACATAATCATCAAGCCAAGCTTTAAGAATATCTATTGTACTAGACTAATGTAACTATACATGCATATATAAGGGCCAAAGGCCATACAACACTGACATCGCTAACCCACTCCTTGTGAGTGTTCGGGCCTTGCGCCATAGTTAGCCACTAAAGTGCCTCGCGCACTGACAATGCCCAACTAGGGCAACTAAGGTAGTCTGACTATACTCTAGCATAGCTAGACACACAAAAGTGAGGTCATTCTCTCACTAGTTGCTATCTCACTCATTCTCTTACCGAGAACATTATGTGGGGGTTTATTAGTCTATTAATGATGTTAATTTATGAAGCTTCTCTATTATGTTCATTCATTACTTAGGGTGTTTTAGTCATTTTTGTCTCTAGATAAGTCTTTACGTGTTTCATGAATTTATGATGATTTATGTGATTGTTGCTTGTTGTTTGTAACACTAACTAGCATGATACCTAACTTAGGTTCATTAATGTGTAGTGATACTTTAATCACTCTTATCGTACATCTCCCCAATAACCCTTGAATTGGAGCAGCAACTTATATGTTCTCTATTCACTAACATTCTCAAAGACACAATTTTTGCTATTACTAAATCTGACTTATTCGTCATACCGCTTGTCGATACGTCCTATACAATGATCCTCATTCTTAACTATTTGATACATGATCGACTAAAGATACCTTGACGTATTACGCTTAGTATGGTTACATCGGTTGTATCCCAGTCATATCAGTGTTCTTAGGCTCTCTTGGTCATTTATGTCCTTCACGGACTGAGTTTCATCATTATGAATCAACATTGACTATTAAGGGCCTTAACTGGGTCAAATCTAACCATCCAAAGTGAGTAGTATCGATGCTCTACTTGTAGTAACAATACCATATGCTCAAGTATCGATACCGAAAATGGCGTTTATTGCTGAAAATATGGTCCAATATCGATGCTTTATACCTTGAGTATCGATACTTTAGGGGTAGTATCGATACTCTCCCCTGTAACAACAATACTCCTAGATGGAAATTCCTAATTTTCCTCCCAATTCATCTAATATCGATATTGTTCATCAAGTATCGATAGTTGAACTCATAAATTTCTTGTTTAGGCTCGGGAAAAACCCAAAAATCATCCCAAATGTCTTAGTTTGGTTCCTAATCATGTGCCAAAGCTTTAGTAAGTTACTTAGGGTCTTAAAGTGGCATAAAAACATATTCTTTACATCTAAAACGTCATTTAATCATGAAATAAAGTATAAACCCTAAAATGCTCAACTACACAAATCTTAAAAATTCTTCATATTTATGAAAGCATTAACACTCCAAAGGATTATAAACACTATCTTTATGTTTAAATCCCAAAATGAAGCTTCTTGCTTAGCCACACTCTTTTCCTTTATGATTTGAATGAAAACCCCAACTTTTTCTTTAGATAGAAAAAGAAACCAAGAATTTGATTCATTAAAATGATGTTAGTAGAGGGGAAAAGAATGGAATTGAAGTATGAAAAGGGCTCAAGAACTTAAATTTATGCTATAAAACTTGGAGATAAAAATGAGAGAAGGAAAATGAGGAATAATGAAGAAATGAAGAGAATGATGAGATAAAAGAGATAAAAACTTTCATCTTTTTAAAAAGGTAAAATTGCACAATTAGTACTTCATCATCTTTATAAAATTCAAAAACTCATTGAAGGCTAATTGGGCTAAATTCTAGCCAATTAAGCCCACACTCGACCCAACGACTTTAATTATTAATTCCACAAGGTCCACTTACCTCTCGGTAAACCTGAAATTACTAGCTTGAAACTTGGGGTGTTAAAAAAGTTTTTTCTCAATTATTTTATTCTCACATATGTATTTTGTATCACTCTTTTCTTCTCAATATTAGGTGCACTCAGATCCCGTGAGTCATTATTCTTTTGGCTTTTATAACTAGTAACCTCTTTTGTTTTTGCCAATTTTTCATTGTCCTTTTTCTTTTTGCGTTTTCCCATCCTCCTCACAAAGTGTCATCACTTGATTTTGAAGTGAAATTTTTTCCAATGATTGAAGATTGATATTTCCTTGCAATGTCGCAAGCACAATATTCATTGATGTCAATGTCTACTTCATTATCCGTGACAAAAGGTGGAGTAGAAGAAGAAATGGATTGGTTTGAAGTACCTTGATATTGTTCTCTGAATTGAGGTTTTCTTTGAAGGTGACATTCAATTTTGATTGCTTTCTTCAGTCTATCTTCAAGACTTTCATAACCATGTAGGTTAAGCAAATCAATGATGTTTTGATTTAGACCGACTACAAATTTGTTCACTGTGTATTTGTATAATTTGTTTATGTTTGCATGATTCATTAAGAATTTCAATTCCTTGTAGTAATTTTCCACTCAACTTTTAAATTTTCGTAGTCTTTGAAGTCTTTGTTTAATTTCACAGATGTAGTATGTCAAAAGAAAACATTTTCTCAAGAATTGTTTCAAAGCTTCCTATGAACTGATTGCTTGTATTTTTCTTCCTTGAATATATTTATGTGTTTGCATCCACCACTTGAGTGTATAATTTGCAAACTCCATAGCTATTAAATGTACCTGATCTCCAGGAGGACAATCATAGTATGAAAACATAAGGTCGACTTTAATTTCCTAGTCAATGTAAATATATGAATTATAGTGTCCTTTAAATTATGGGATTGTGAACACGGTTTAGTAAATATTTCTGGCATTAGAAGCCTAGCTAGGTTTTCCATGTCTTGGTTGAATTAGGTTTTGTGGATCTTTTACTGTTTGAATGTCGGCATGGTGATTTTATTCTTCTTGTATTATGATGTTTAGATCAATCATTTGAGTTGTTTGTGCAGTTATTGGTTGTTGTTGAATAACATTAAGCACATCCATTTATCGATTAATAGCACCATAAGGCCTCACATTGTCTCAAAAAAAATAACTCCAAGGATGTAATACACCGAGATGCAAGTTAGCTGATCTTGTACTCTTTAAAACTCTCTTACCAATAAGTCTCACAATGTTCATGTCGGAGTTCAATATTTAACAAAAATGAAAAACAACTTAGAAAGCTCTAAGAAGTCAAAAAAAGGTATGACTCCAATTGAACAAGAATGCAAAGAAGAAGAAGTATGCAAACTCTTTTAATCCTAATAACACAAGAAAAAAATGCTTTATACAATTTAAAGGAACAAAAAAGGGAAAAACAAAAGAAACTAATATAATAAGAATAAAAAAAGTAAGGAAATCAAACCATGAAAACCTAGAAAATGTAGGACCAACTTGACGAATATGCTTGAAGAGGTTTTCGACACCCAAATGATCTAAAATTTTTATTGGATGTTCTTATTAAAGTGTAGAAACACCTGTAAATTTAGCCTAAAATACCTTAAGCGGTATCTTGTAGAAATTCTTAAACGAAGAAACCCTAATTTTGTTAATTTTTCTTGATCAACTCTTTTGAAGGGGTTGTTGATGTCCAAATAATCTGATGTTTTCATTGGAAGTTGACCTTATGATGGGTACTATTCCTGTAAAATTCAAATAAAAATTCTTTTAGTAAAAGTTTTTGGAAATATTTTAATGAAGAACCCTAAATATGTCAAACAACTTTGAATAACACTTTTGAGGGGTCTTTAGATTTTCGAATGACCTAAATTTTTTACCAGAAATCACTATTGATATGAAGAATGTATTTGTAAAAAATCAGCTCCAAATTCTTTGTGCGTTTTTGGGAGTTTATCAATCATTGTGAACTAGCTCCGTTGGGGTACTTTGACGTTGGCATGTGCAAGAACCAACAAGATTGTTTAATTTTCTCTAATAATTGATCCAAATTTGATAAATTGATAGGGGATGGCAATGGAGTGATGAACATTGCTTGTAGTTGAAGAATCAAGCCTAGGGGTCTAGACTCAATAAAAAAATGAGATGAAAGATGGATTAGATTATTGTCACAATCTAGGGTTTTGAATGGGAAAGAAAGTTAATATAAAATTAA
Organism: Hibiscus syriacus; assembly: GCF_006381635.1. Taxonomy (NCBI): domain Eukaryota; kingdom Viridiplantae; phylum Streptophyta; class Magnoliopsida; order Malvales; family Malvaceae; genus Hibiscus; species Hibiscus syriacus. The sequence continues at coordinate 1,739,173 of NW_024063472.1, forward strand.
GATAAGAACAAAATATTAATATGAAGATAATGAATATTAAGATAATAAGATAAAGATAAGATGACTTAGATAAAATTAGGGTTTTGGTGATGATGAGCCAGAATGGTGATTTAATGATGATGATGATGGTGATTGATAAATAGTTATTCTAAAAAGCTCCTAATAGCAATTGACTTGGAAAACTTGATAATCGACTTTACCCAGCCCTCTTAATCACAATGAGAAGGTAAACCATAGTGTGAAGATCTCCCTCAAGAAAAACTTGAAGTACTTAATGATGAATAATGCTTTGAAGGCATAAGGTAATCAACACTTGTAAAAATGAACTCTCGATATATTATCAATCAAAGAAATATATTTACAATGGTGAATGATATATTTTACATTGGGTCTTCATATTCAATTAAAACTTATTAATAAACACTCATACGTGTGGATTAATAGTCCATCTTCCTCTGTTGTGAGCCTTGTTGTGCATGTATCACTTGTCTTATAAAAAATTATGAAATAAAACAAGTACGAGTTCCTAAGGGAACTAGAGGTATTGAAACTAACACTCAAGGATTAAAAGCAACTTGGGGACCAAAAATCAAGTAAATTTCTCTTGTAGGTTTGTTGGATCAATGGTGAACAATTATAAGCAATGTGGAAGCTTTAGACACACTAGGGAAGGACACTTGAAGAAAATTTGTTTAAGTTTTAAAAAGTTTTAATTTCATGCAATTTCATGGTTAAAAGTATATGTATGATTGATTGTCCCCACATAATGCTTAATCGCAATTAATTAGGGGGTTATTATTGCATGAGTTGCAGTTTATGACCTAATATGATTATGTTAATAACCTTTTACCTTAAATTACAATGTTCTCCATGTTCTATATTGATCATATATGTTGATTTTGAGAATATGAAGACCTAATGTAGTAAAATTAAAAAACTGCATGTTTAGGATCTTTAAAGCCATTGTATGTTTATGTGACTTGATTTGGACTTTAGTTGTGCAAAATATAGACTAAATTGATTTACAATAAAAATTTGTATAATATGATGTTTCAAGTTGACATTCATGCACATTTAGTATCCTCTAAGTCTTTGAAATTAATTTCCTACCAATAATATGACTTAGGTTGCACCAAAGTCATATCAAGTGTCTTCCAATTTGGCCATTGGAGTAAAAATGCAAATTTCCAGAGAAAAAAACATTGATTCCTTTGAATAAAGGATTGATCACTTGTATTTTCCCAAAAAAACGATCAATCTCTTTGCAAAAAGGATTGATCGATCCTTTTTGTGATATATATATCCCTTTAGACCAAATCTATTGGGAAAATCCTTTTAAAGTCTATTTTGTGATCATATCTCCCATTCCATGCCTCTACATCGAACCAAACACTCCCAAAACATCCATAAATCAAAATTTCACTAAAAAAACTTTAATCTGAATCAATTCCAAAGGTTTTTTTGCGAGTTTGTTCCTTAATTGTTCCTTTCAGCACATCATTCTTCATTTTTTTTTGAAGAAATCATCACATTTAGGTAAGAAATTTTCAAAATCCTAACTTTTCATTTTATTTAAATTCGAACAAATTGATTTGAATTAAGTTGTTAGAGAATTATTATTCACTATAAATATTATTGTTTTATTACATGGAGCATTACTCATAGTCAAAAATTTTCCAAAACCGAAATTTTCATCTTACACCCACAAGGTGTTTAATAAAAGTCTCCAACCAAAACCATCTTCAAAATCCATTCATCCAACCACCATTTTTAGCCTAAAATTTGGTTTTAGTTATTCCTAAAATCTTTTTTAATATCATTCAAAATCTCTTTTGGTACAAACTAAGCTTCTCATAAAACAAATTTCAAAATGCCTAAGAGAAAGTCTATGGCTACTAAAAGAGCTTCCTCAAGCAACTCTCAAGTTGTTTATTCGATTGACCAATGTTTTAAAAGCTCTAAAACCGAGAAGAGATATGATTCTTTTTTTTCATGTCATCCGATTATGGATACCCTAAAACTTGATTTTCAATTTTTAGATAAATTGGGTTTTCCTTACAAGAAAAAAATTAGAGGATATGAAATTACTTGATTTTCTAAGATTTTATGGCTTTACCTATCCTTTTTTGGTTCGAAATTTTTACTTGAATATGTGTTCTTCATTCGCTCAATCTCAAGATGAACCATTCATCGAATCATCATTTCATACCATATGGGTAATATCGTTACCATCACTACTGACCTCATCACCCATTCTTTTGAGTTTCCTTTTACCGATGATGACAATGAAAAAGACATTTTTCCTCCTAATGTAACACACATCTCCCTATACCTTTTGTACATGAGATACATTTGTCACACCACATTTTATAACATTTTGTCATTTGAAAACCCGTAAAATTTTGTTCCATTTTAAAATAAAAACCAACAAATGTATAACATTCATAGAAAAAAAATTCTAGAACTATCACTTTAGATACATTACATAATATTTACTTAAATTCAAGTACATGCCAACTAAGTTTTCAAAAGGAATAAGATTGTCCCAATGTTACTGACGAGTCAACCTTTAATTGATGAAAGTTATTGCTGCTGCACTCCTTACTTTGCAAATCTTTGATGGTTACCTACGCATGAAATCAACACACATTAAGTATTTACTTAGTGAAGCATAACCTTGTAAAATAACTTCAATTTATTCATAAGTAAGTCCTGACTATCAAATCCATGATCAATTTCTACTTTATTAGATTCCTTTACAATCCTTTTTGTCAAATAAATAAATGAAACCATTTATATCAAAATGCACCGTTAAACATTTCATCTTTTACCCAAAGGCATTTTAGCCTTTCATCTAATTTGTATGATTGACACATTTCTGCCAAATGCACACCTAGGCCACAAATCTTTTACTCAAAGGTATTTAACCTTTCATCTAACGACATAATTTCCACCTTTATGCAAAATGCACAGCTAGGCCATTAATCTTTTACTCAAAGGTATTTAACTTTTCATCTAACTGGCATAATTGACATCTTTATGCCGAATACACAACTAGGCCATTAATCTTTTACTCAAAGGTATTTAACCTTTCATCAAACTGGCATAAGTGACACCTTTATGCTAAATGCACAGCTAGACCATTAATCTTTTACTCAAAGGTATTTAACCTTTCATCTAACTGGCATAATTGACACCTTTCTGCCAAAAGCACAACTAGGCCATTAATCTTTTACTCAAAGGTATTTAACCTTTCATCTAACTGGCATAATTTACACCTTTCTACCAAATACACAACTAGGCAATTAATCTTTTACTCAAACGTATTTAACCTTGCATCTAACTGGCATAATTGACACCTTTCTTCCAAATACACAGATAGGCCATTAATCTTTTACTCAAAGGTATTTAACATTTCATCTAACTAACATAATTGACACTTTTCTGCCAAATGCACATCTAGGCCATTAATCTTTTACTTTAGAATAGTTTTTACTCTAATAATTATTCATAATATCAATTAACTCTTTCAATTCATTATAAATTCTATAGTTTGTACACATAGTGCCAATACAATAATTCACAGTCTTATTATAATTTACGTGGGTTGTAGACACACTACCAATACAGAAATTCATAAACTTATTATGAATTTATTATTTTTGCACACAAAGTGCCCATACGGAAATTCATAAACTTATTTTGAATTTCTTAGTTTTGTACACATGGTACCATTTGGTAATTACCATACATATAGTAAGCAACATGCATCTATAACTATAATAAATATAAGTACATAATAAATGCACTCACCAAGTAATCCTTGCTAATAAGATGTAAAGATGTCTGGCTATTCCACAACTTTAACTTTGCCCTTTTTCTTGCTAGATTTAGGAGCTTGGTTATGATCTACACAAGCATCCATTAAAGATATATATCATACCAAATGTTAGTATATTTCCTAACATTTATACTTTAATACTACTCAAAAGTACTATTATTTCAAATTCTATAACGATTTCAACCTATCTTATAGTTCCAAGCTCAATAGTATCGATACCCCTACCATGGTATCGATACTTTTATACTATGGTACTGATACCTTTCTCTCAGTATCTATACTACTACACTATGGTACCAATACTCCCTTTCAGTATCGATACCATTTTGGCATTCTGTTATCCATGGTATTGATATTTTCCCTTTTAGTATCGATACCCCATCAGTATCGATACCACTTGCATCAATACCGATACTGATCGTCATATTTCCTCCAGTTAAGCCTATAGTATTGGTACTGTTCTATCAGTACCGATACCCTTACCCAGATTTACCATTTTTTAGCCCGATTTTTACTAAATTTCCCCCTCTAATATCTTACTTTTACCTCCAACAATACTATTAAACTCTTCTTTACTTAACCCATCTAACTTTACTTCATTTAACCTCTTATAACATCTAAAATCTCCATAGAACATCTCAACTCAAAAATCGTATCAATTTTTTAGCAAGTTTTTCTCATATATAAAGCTTCTAATCTCTTATTTACTTCTTGACAAGTCAAATATACTAATAGACATCAGTAAAAATCATATTCCAAGATATCCTTCAAAAACTCATTTTCTTAAATCTCAAATATATCAACCATCTCCTAGTTTTACTCTTACTTAACCCTTCCTTAAGCTTCCATAATACTCAATGTTCCAATAACAACCTAAAAACAAGAGGAAGAGCTGGTTAAATTAAATCTTACATTTGGCTATGGAGGATGGTCATTGCATGGGAAAGAAGAAGAAAATAGATAACTCCCTTGGTTTAAACTTCCCCCCTTTTCTTCTTAAAATCTCTAATAAAGCATGAATTTTAAATTCATTTCTCCTTAAAGTACCAAAATACCCTCTATATTCATTCATTTATACAAATTGGTCTTAAACATTATTTCAATCATTTCCGATTTTTTTTATTATTTATACCAATAAGTCTTCAAATTTTAAATCTTTTTAATAAGGTCACTAATCTGCTATTTGGGGTATTACAATTCTCCCCTTAAGGAAGTTTGTCCTCGAATTTAAAAAGTACCTGAAAAGAAGCAGTGTGGAAACTATTTCCTCATGTCCTCATCTCTTTCTCAAGTAGCTTCTTATACCTTATGATTCTGCCAGAGCACTTTATCTAATTTAATGGTGTTTAACCTTTTCTCCCCTATAAAGCTTCGTATACAAACATTTTGATGTTCAACTTTTTCCTCTTATAGTACTTCAGACATTTTGCTAAAATTTTTGTAATGGCTCTTTTCAAACTAGGCCACTCAACCGACTCTTTAAATCTCGGTACCACTTGTTTCCACCTAAATGCATAGTCAATAGACTTAATGCCTCATCAAAATATCTTTCTAAATTCTTAATCGTCGGGAATACAAAGTCTCCCACGATAATACGAACTTTCGTCGAACCTGACCTCAAAAGTCATTAATCTCTTCATTTTCTACCTATAAAATTCTTATTAAGAATTTTTCATCTTTCATGTCTCGGGTTCACTCTCTTTAATTCCACAAGTATTTTAGACTTTTCTAATTAGCACCACTATAGCACCGTTCACTAAACAGATAATGACGTCAAATATTTTATGGCAACTCGACTACTGCCGACTCTAAATCATGAGTAGATAATTCCTCTTGTGAGTCTTTGACTTTATCTAGGCATATGCCATGACCTTACTTTTGTGCATAAGCACACTTCCTAAATCGTTGATAGATGCATCAGTAAAAACCAGATAGTCCTTACCCAACTCAAGTTGTATAAACATTAGTGTCTCTATTTCAATCCTCTTTAGCATTTCAAAACTCTCTTACCCCTTTTTCGTTCTACAAAAGACATATATTTCTAAAAAATCTTGGTTAGAAGCAAAGCTAACATCGAAAAGTTTTTCACTAACATTCAATAGTAACCAGCAAGCCCTAAAAAAATATCCGACCTTCAGGATCATTCTTTGGGAGTTTCCAATTACTACAACATGAGTTTTTCTTAGGATCTCTTCTTATACCGTATGCTAAAACAACATGGCCAAAGAAATCCATCTCTGCTAACTAGATTTTCACATTGGTATAGTTGGCATACAAGTTCTTTTCTCAATGAGCCTTATTTAACTGTCAAAATCTATACATAACATCATAGGTTTATCTTCCTTTTCTCTAATAACACAAATACTTTCCAAGATAAAATACTTGAACTGATAAAATTTTGATCAATCAACTTATTTAATTGAGACTCTAATTCTCTTGGCTTACTTAAGTCATTTGATACGAAATCAGAGAAACATGTTCAATACTTTAATAACCATCAACTTTGACTTCCACATATCGATCTGGAGGTAACCCCATGAATTTATTTGAAAAGATATCTATAAATTCCCAATTTTATGAAATTATATGACAATTCTACTTTAATTAATTAAATATCTATCACATTAACCAGAAAAACTATATATAAATTTCTAACAACATATTCTTCACGATCATTATCGATATCACCTTGAGCAATGATTTCAAACTCATCGAAAGGCCACTTCATTAAGTTTACTGGAAGCAAAATCCCTTGGATATTTATTGGGCACTTTCTACACACCCACTCTACTCTCGCACTATGACCCATAGGATTTACCGCTATCATTTCACTAAAGATTGGTTCTAAAGGAATTCCTCTAGCTTTAACCATCTTTGTACTAATGTATAAATGTGTAAAACCAGGGTCAACTAATACAAATATAGGCTTATCCAAAAAGATGAAAAGTACCTGTTATGATCTCCGGGTCATCTCGATCCTCATTGGTTTTAATGTTATAGATTCTGGCGACTCCCCGAGTCTTTTATCACTGGATGGATTCATCTTGTCCCCTTGATCTCCCCTTCCTCTTCTTCTATTAGAGGCTACCATAGATCTTTCAGATTACACCGAATAGTCCCCAGATTTTTTTAGAGAGTTTCGAGCAAAGTGACCAGTCTCACCACATTGGAAGCAAGCTCCACTGAGAAATCCGCATACTCCCTAGTGTGCTCTACCACATGTCTGACATATAATTCTTTCTCTAACTGCTCTACCCGAGCTAGTAGCAACCGATTGAGACTGTTTTTTTTCTGTGAGGCTGCGTAGAACCCTCTCTTTTGTATATCTAGAACTCAAGCCCTTGTTCTCTTAACATAATGGGAGTTGAAGGCGTTCCAACCCTTTTCCCCATCTACAAACTCTGTTCCACTGCTAATGTCTACGCTTAAGCTCTCTCGATAGCTTTGGCTCGGTTAATAACTTCTTGCAAGTTAGGAAACTCAAAGCCAACATCATTTCTTTCAACTTTGGCCTCAACCCGTCAATAAACCAATCGTGTCTGGCCTTGTCATTGGGAACCACCTCATTAGCAAAATGGCTTAACTTATACTCAGTCTCGTACTCATGTACTGCTCGGTCATCTTGTTTCACATTAAGAAACTTCATCACCGTCGCTCTTCTGAACTACTCACCAACATACTTATTGTTAAATTCTTCCAAGAATAACTATCAGGTCAATTGTTTCGGTGGTACATACATTATAATATTTGACCACCACACTCTAGCAGATCCCCTTAACAACGATATAGCTCCACTCAACTTCTCTGAATCCGAGTAGTGAAGACTTTCAAGCATTATCATTATATTATTCAGCCATAAATCAGCTTTCGTAGAACATTCCTCCTCTTCTCCATAAAATTTGGGAGATCCTAAGCTCTTCAGCTCCTTTAGAATCAACATCCTTGGTATTAGAGGAGCAAGGGGAGGCAGAGGAGGTTGAAAACGTGTTAATATAGAGTCGAAAGCTTGCATAAAAGCTCCAAACTACGCTACCAATATCCCTTGATGTGTAGGCGCACTAGCATTTTCATATGGGATCGACTGCTCACTATTAGGCTCGTAACTTTCGCTTCCAGTCCCTTCTCTCATCTCTTGTTCCCCTGCTCTACGTGAGTTCGAGGATTCTGAAATCTATTAGAACATGCATAGTACTAATATTACAAGTTAGTAAGGAGTGTCATCAATTACACTCTAATGACACCATATCAGTAACCTTGACAATCTTAGTGGCATGTAATCCTTTTTTCTCATTTCAATTGAACTCAGTTTCAGCCAAGAATCGGCTAAACCTGTAGCGCTGATACCAATAAATGTAACACCCATCTCCGTATACCTTTCCGTACATAAGATACAGATGTCACATCACTTTTAAAACATTTTTTCATTTGAAAACTCGTAAAATTGTGTTCCATTTTAAAATAAAAACCACCAAATGTATAATATTCATAGAAACAAAATTCTAGAACTATCACTTTAAATACATTACATAATATTTACTTAAATTCAGTTACATGCCAACTAAGTTTTCAAAAGAAATAAGATTGTCCCAATATTACTGACGAGTTAACCTTTAATTGATGAAAGTTATTGCTGCTGTATTCTTTACTCTGCAAATCTTTAATGGTTACCTACGCGTGAAATCAACACATGTTAAGTATTTACATAGTGATGCATAACCTTGTAAAATATCTTCAATTTATTCATAAGTAAGTCCTGAATATCAAATCCATGATCAATTTCTACCTTATGAGATTCCTTTACAATCCTTTTTTCAAATAAATGAATGAAACCATTTATATCAAAATACACCGTTAAGCATTTCGCCATTTAAGGCATTTTAGCCTTTCATCTAACTTGCATGATTGACAGCTTTCTACAAATGCACAGCTAGGCCATAAATATTTTACTCAAAGGTATTTAACCTTTCATCTAACTGGCATAATTGACACCTTTCTGCCAAATACACAGCTAGGCCATTAATCTTTTACTCAAAGCTATTTGACCTTTCATCTAACTGGCATAATTGACACTTTCTGCCAAATGCACAACTAGGCCATTAATCTTTTACTCAAAGGTATTTAACCTTTCATCTAACTGGCATAATTGACACCTTTCTGCCAAATGCACAGCTAGACAATTAATCTTTTACTCAAAGGTATTTAACCTTTCACCTAACTGGCATAATTGAGACATTTATTCCAAATGTACATCTAGGCCATTAATCTTTTACTCAATGGTATTTAACCTTTCATCTAACTGGCATAATTGACACATTTCTTCCAAATGCACAGCTAGGCCATTAATCTTTTACTCAAACGTAAACCTTTCATCTAACTTGCATAATTGACACATTTCTGCGAAATGCACAGCGAGGCCATTAATCTTTTACTCAAAGGTATTTAACCTTTCATCTAATTGGCATAATTGACACCTTTCTACCAAATGTACATCTAGGCCATTAATCTTTTACTTTAGAACAATTTTCACTCTAATAATTATTCATAATATCAATTAACTCTTTCAATTCATTATAAATTCTATAATTTGTACATGTAGTGCCAATACTGTATTTCACTGTCTTATTAAAATTTATGTGGGTTATACACACACTACCAATACAGAAATTCATAAACTTATTATGAATTTATTATTTTTTCACACAAAATGCCCATACGGAAATTCATAAACTTATTATGAATTTCTTAGTTTTGCACACATAGTGTCATTTGGTAATTACCATACATATAGTAAGCAACATGCATCTATAACTATTATAACATATAATTACATAATAAATGCTCTGACTTGGTAATCCTTGCTAATAAGATGCAAAGATGTATGTCTATTCCACAACTTTATCTTTGCCCTTTTTCGTACTAAATTCAGGAGCTTGGTTATGATCTACACAAACATCCATTAAAGACATATACCATACCAAATGTTAGTATACTCCCTAACATTTATACTTTAATACTACTCAAAAGTACTATTATTTCAATTTCTATAATGACTTTAACCTATCTTATAGTTACAGGCTCAATAGTATCCATACCCCTACCATGGTATTGATACTTCTATACTATGATACTGATACTTTTCTCTCAGTATCGATACTACTACACTATGGTGTCGATGCTCCCTTTCGGTATTGATACCATTTTGGCATTATGTTATCCATGGTATCGATACTTTACCTTTTAGTATTGATACCCCATCAGTATCGATACCACTTGCATCAGTATCGATACTGTTCGTCTTATTTCCCCCATTTAAGCCTATAGTATTGGTACTGTTATATCAATATCGATTACCTTACCCATATTTACCATTTTTCAGCCTGATTTTTACTAAATTTCCCCTCTAATCTCTTACTTTTACCTCCAACAATATTATTAAACTCTTCTTTACTTAACCCAACTAACTTTACTTCATTTAACCTCTTATAACATCTAAAATCTCCATAGAACATCTCAACTCAAAAATCGTATCACTTTTTCTAGCATGTTTTTACTCATATCTAAAGCTTCTAATCACTTTTTTACTTCTTTGACAAGTCAAATATACTAATAAACATCAATAAAAACTCATATTCCAACATATCCTTCAAAAATTCAGTTTCTTAAATCTCAAATATCTCAACCATCTCCTAGTTTTACTCTTATTTAGCATTTCCTTAAGCTTTCATAATACTCAATGTTCCAATAACAACCCAAAAACAAGAGGAAAAACTGGTTAAATTAAATCTTACCTTTGGCTATGGAGGGTGGTCCTTGCACGAGGAAGAAGAAGAAAATAGATAACTTCCTTGGTTTTAACTTTCCCCCTTTTCTTCCTAAAATCCCTAATAAAGCATGAATTTTAAATTCATTTCTCCTTAAAAGACCAAAATACCCTCTATATTTATTCATTTATATAAATTGATCTTAAACATTATTTCAATCATTTCCTATTTTTTATTTTTTTATCATTTATACCAATAAATCTTTAAATTTTAAATCTTTTCAATAAGGTCACTAATCTTCTATTTGGGTATTGCACCTAATATGCGTCTTAGAAATAATAAAGCTATTTTATCTCTCTTCATGACTACTTGCTTTATATCATTGTTGCCTATTGCATTCGTGCTCTACCTTTCACAAGAGTGACAATTGGTGGACGCATTGCATTTAACAAGGTCACAAGTTCCATCTTGATAGCATGATCTTCAATGATATTTTAAGTATGATAAATTCTAAGGCTTGATTAACTTTATGTACAAGATTCACCTTTGGCATATGTTCAAACTTCTTGGTATTAATACCTCTTATGAGCCCGAGTTGTTCTCTTCTGATGATAGTACCATTGGTCACACTACCATGGCAAAGATCAAATATATCGATGAGCTTGCGGGATCAATATGTTAGGTCTGTAGTCACTATGGGGAGCATGGAGATGATGAGCACGATGTATACGAGTAGATGGATAATGCTCATGATGACGATGATGGAGAGGAGCCCGAGAGAGTGACTCATATAGATCTGACACCTCTTTTGGCTTTCTTTCGAGATTATAAGGAGAGATATTTTAGTCTATCGAATCTCTTGAGCTTATGTTGATGCATGATTTGATGAGCTTGCGACTCATCAGGATGCTATTGAGACACGTATGATTGAGGAGGTTCGAGCGATTCAAAGCCAACTCGTTCGATTCTTTTTCTCTCTTAGTTCATGCATGTATTTTCATTATCATATTTTTTTAGACTTTGTTACATTTGGACCTTTACTTTGGATGTTTGATATTATGAACTTATGTTTTATATTTAGATGGTTTTTATGTTGGATTTTTTAATATATATATATATATATATATATGCATTTGATGTTTTTGGATATTTATGCTTTTGGTACTTTAGCTTATATATGGATGTATTTATTTTAAGTACCATGACGCTTGACATTTACCTTAATATACTTATTATTGATTCTAGATTTATTTCTTTTATTTTATATCATTTGTTATATGATATTGATATTGTTGAATTATTTTTGATATAACAAAAAGGGGTTTAGTAAAATGAAAAATATTTTCAAAATTAAAATTAGAGCTTTAATTTTTTTCTACAAATTTATAAACTCTTTTATTATTTTTAAAGTGGGAGCATTTTTTTCAAAGAGTTTTTTTATATCAAAAATTCTGAGATTATTGAATTAATATTTTGATATAACATTCGATTGTAAAATTGATTTTGGACTAAATTGAATTTGTTAAAAATTTATCAAAAATAATTCAAGTCCAAATTAACTTAAAAAATATGTTATAAATATTTTTCAACTTTGTTGAACCTTTTCAAAAATATATTTGATCATTTTTGTACTTTAAAGTCGAGTTTCCAAGGATTTTTAGTTCAAAGGATCGATCTCTTAGCAAAAGGATTAAACCCTTGGATTCTAGAAACTTTTGGATCGATCTCTTCACAAAAGGATTGATCCCACGAGGAAAAGGATCGATCCCTTCACCAAAACTATCGATCCCTTCACCAAAGTGATCGATCCCGTGATGATAAAGATCGATCCATTCCCTTAAAGGATTGATCTATTTCTTACAAAGTTCAAATTATTTGAAAAAGATTGATTTTTTTCATCAAAGGATCAACCTTTGTGCATTAAATATTGTTTTTTGGTTGTAGGTAACAACTATAATGAATCTCAACGGCTCCAAACGGTTAGAATTAATGGATAAAGTATAAATTTAAGGTCAAATCATCTTAAGATTAAGAAGAACCATATTGAACCAACCTACCAAGATCAAGGTATTCTTTTGTTCTTAATTTGTTAAGTTCTTTGTTGTAAACACACTTGTGAGTTACAATGTTTATTTTGCACAAACGTGAATTGGGTGAGTGCTTAAATTGTGCAAACATATTTGCCTTGTGAGGTTTTCTTAATTATTTTCTTAATTTGTATTTATTCTTTGGGAGAGTGTGTATTCAAGGTTTTGGGGTATAAACCTTAAAGTGTTTGTAATGTTACAACTTGTCCGTAAAGGTAACCAAGTCTAGTGGATTTGAGAAATCTTTAGTGTGGATGCTAAAGTAGTGGATGTAGACTTTTATTGGTAAAGTCGAACCACTCTACATCATCGTGTTAAAGTTTTATTTTTCGATTGCTTCCACACCAAATTCTTAAAAGGCCAATTCACCCCCTCTTGGCATTTTTTGGTTGTTCTTAAGAGCTAACAATTATACTATGAAAAATAATATGCAATAACATATATTTATATATTATATGGTTAGAAAATTTTGATAAATTAGAATTGATTCATAACATAATATTATAAATAATTATGATTGAATTTGTATAGAAGCTCAAACAACTCGACTCGAAATTCAAAAAAATTGACTCGAATTGAAAAATTTTCAAATAAAATTAATTATAAAATATGATTCATCAACTCGAATAACTTTTTTTTAACTTGACTTGATTGCATATTAATTTATTCTAACATTTCTATGTTTCTCAATTTAATATCTATAATTTTTATCAATAATCGTTTTGACAAATTTAAGGTTTCCATTTTAAATTCAAAATATGATATGAGGAGTCACCACCAATCTTTATTTAAGGTGTGATTAAATCTCCCAACAAGATTTATTACTTTAATATAATTTTGATAAAATTTACTAAAATAATTTCTAGATCTATGTACTAAAAAATGAATTTGGGGTTCAGTTATGTGTGGGGAAGGAATACATTGCGTGTTTGGATGTCAAATCTAAACAAAACATCATTCCTTTGTGTTAAGATGTCTAGTTGTATTTCAATTATTCACTCATTCATTTATGGATGTCAAATCTAAAAATGATATTGATCCTTTGCATTGAAGACATGTACTCACATTTTCTCATTAAAACATTATGTACGGATGACTTAACATTAAAATTGAAACACTTAATAATGGCTAGAAGGTGTTAACATCATGCTCAAAAGAGTTATGGTGGCCCAAAGGTGTAAATATCATGCTTGAAAGACTTACTGATGGCCTGAAGGACTTACCAATCAAGAACTTCTGCAATTAATTTCTCTTTTCTTCCAATAAAATGTCTTGAAAATTTTAAAATTCAATTTTTCATTTACTAAAAAAATGTTAAAGTCGACACACTCTAAGGTCTTATAGATGGACTGAATGACTAATCCATCTTGTTTGAAAGACCTATTAATGGTTTGAAGATCGTAACATCATTCTCACAAGGCTTACTGATAGCTCGTAGGACTTATCGATCAAGAAATCTTCTGAAACTTAAATTTTCTTTTCTTTCAATAATATAATCAAATATTATTCCTCTTCGTCAAGGCTATTAAACATAGGTAGGTTAGGTTCCTCCATCGTTAAAGTTCTATCAATTTGAATATGATTTCCTCCATTTTAAGGTTTGACGTGTGAATTTCACTTCTTGAGATCTCGCCATCATAAATATTTTTATTTCTTTGAAATATATGTGAAAATGCATATATGTATAAAATTATGAATATAATTATTTTTTCTCATCGATGCAAAAATGCCAATAATCACTCTTTTTCTGTCTTCAAAGTAGAGACCTTAATCTTAATCTATTGATAATTCTCTTCAAAGTCTACCTCGATATCAGTGTGACATTCTATTAATTTATTTATATTTATCAAATAACAATCTTATCATATCATGTGCAATCATGACCATTTTATCTTCTGATTTGTATCTTCGTCTCTAAACTTCAAAATAAATGTTTTCTCTCTTGATGAACACCTATTTTTGGTATCTATCATAGTCAAATATATGATCTTGATGTCTCTTCTATATGTAATCACATTTTCTTTACTAGAGTGATTATTATAGGATTGTACTACAAATTGGTGCATATTTTCCCATAGATTTAAGTATTTTTTTATCCTAAAAGTGATTTTCGTTTTTAGATAACCTTAACTTGTCTTTATCTTTTATCCCTAACTATCAAAACAACAAGATTCTTTCTTGTTGTGATGAATAGCATGTTCATCATCGATATGACATCATGATTTGAGTCTTCAATAGTGCCCTCTCTTTTCTCTTCTTCATGACTCATCATTATTTGAGTGTTACGACTTTTATTTTTTAAATGGTCTTTTATCATACAATTTTTTCAACAATCTTAATCTCTCAATTTGGATTAAAAAACACCATAAAAGGTCTTCCTTTATTCCTCTTTGATTTGATAATTTAGTGACAAATAATTTCTCTGTAATGCCCCGGATCCCAGGTTAGTAGTTCCAGGTAACCCAATTGGGCCTTAAGAGTAATCTAGGAGACCAATTAAATATTTGGAGTTAGATTGGGCTTACCATTAATTGGGCTTGAACTCATCTAAACTTAAAAAGGGTATCTTTAAACTTTGACCAATACTGAAAGGACCAAAATGATAGTTTTCTCCTAAAATTTTTCTAAAGGCTGAAATCCATTAATTACAACTTATGTCACGTTGGGGTGTTTTGTCTCCTTGTCTTCTTCTTTTTCCTTGAAAAATCCTCCTCCCTCATTCTCCAAGCTTATCAAAGGTGGAAACTTATAGACTCCTAATCACATTTCAGAAACTCTAAGGTAAGAAACGAAATCTTAACATCCCAAGCTTTCATCCAAACCTCACATTTTAAGATTTGGTCATAGAAAGCCTTAAGTGGGGATTAAAGTGGGTTTTGGTTTACTTTATAATCTCAATCCATTTTTATATGTTTGAAATCATATTTATAATATTTTTTAGTCTCTAGATGAGTTAGTAGCTTATTTACCTTGACCTTGATTAATGAAAGAAGTGAGAGAAAGCTCCAAGGCTAAAGGATAAATTGACCCTTGGTTGATTTAAGAACATTTCCAGCAATTAGAAAACTAAGGTAACACATTCATAACTCTTTCATACCATTTGTAAGTCATGAGAATGCATCTAGCTAGTGAGTAGTGAGTTGTGAAGCATGAATGAACATCCATGGTAGATTCAAGAATTTGGTGTTTTTAGCATGTATAAAGACTTATTATAACTTCGTTTTTCATACATAAAACATTAATAATGTTTGGGAACCTTATTAGGGCATTTAGGGTGGTTTTAGGAGTCAATTTCTTGTATAAATAGGGCATTTTTGGGTTTGAGTATCGATACTGGAAGAACAATACCAGATACTATTCATCAACTAGATTAAAAATGGGAGAATTTAGGAAGGGGGGTATCGATACTTACCCAAAGAGTATTGATACTTCAGGTTGGGTTTCGATACTCACATGGTGGTTTCGATACTGAGTAAACTTAGCCGATTCCAGTAGGCTATTTTTGTATCCGTACTCATTGAAGTATCAATATTGAGGGTAGACTATTAATACTCCTAATAAGAATATCAATACAGAGGTATTTTTTAAACCATCGAAGCAAAATTTGGTATTGATATTATATATAGTATTGATATTGGCTTATGAGTATTAATATTACCCTTTTTCCCAACTTGAAATCACCGTGTAAGTATCGATACCCAAGGACGAGTATCAATACTCATGGTCGATACCAATACTAAAGGGGCTTTGTATCAGTATCATTGTACATTTAGGGTAAGAAACCCAAGGGATTTAGAAGTGTTATTGAGGGACCCAATGTCACTAAAACACTATCAAATAAAACTACAAGTGAGAACCTTGTTATTATGCAATCAAAATAAAAAAATCAACTAGGATGACATAAAACTAACCTTGGTTGACGCTCAAGAAAAAAGCTAGGACACCCAAGTTACTATAGCATATGACGATAGTTGAGGTATATAATATTTGTATATCCTTAAGCAAGTACGTGAGGCACTTAGAGACTAACTAGGGAGTGAGGCTTGAACACTCGCGAGGGGTGGGTTAGTTGGGTGTTGTGTGTGATGCAGATATTTCGAACCTCACCCTAGGTAGACTATAGGGTTATGTGTCCCGAGATGTGTAACCCTCTTACCACACCATGATCTCTACCCTGGAGTGGTGTGCAGTATACGAGTATACTCACTTTCTTTATTGCACTCGATAGCATGAGCATTTATTGAACACTTTTAGTATGGTTTAGTTGTTAGCGTGGCAATAGGCTAGTAAGCTCAGTGTTCAGAATTTATTTTAGGAGGAGCATTTGAGGAGTTATCGTACAATGGACTGATTAGTGCTTAAATTGGTTAATATTTTGTTGATAATTACTCATTGATTAGTCGATTTAAGTTGCTGATTTGGGTGCTTTCATTCATTTTTATGCAGGGTAGTGGATTCCAAAAATGGCGCTAA
This sequence comes from Hibiscus syriacus, assembly GCF_006381635.1. Taxonomy (NCBI): domain Eukaryota; kingdom Viridiplantae; phylum Streptophyta; class Magnoliopsida; order Malvales; family Malvaceae; genus Hibiscus; species Hibiscus syriacus. Next base: position 1,756,335 of record NW_024063472.1, read on the forward strand.
AAGAGATGAAATTCCAAAAATGAGTGAACCAATGTGAGGTACTAAGTCTTAAATTCTTTGCAATTGGCAGATGATTAAAATGCCCTGTTTTGTTTACATCTAATTACTTGTTTGTTGGTTTCTTGATCTTAAATTTCTTCATTGGTTTGATTTAATTTGTTTAGAAATCTTGGAAATTTATAACATAAGAGATGGCAACTAGAGCTTTTTGACACGAGAATTAAGAAATGATTGAGAACAAGAATTGAATAAGTGAGGGGGAATTTGATTATGTTGAGAAAACATTTTGATATTTCGATATAACAAAAGTGTTAATGAATTTTAAGATTTTATATTTGATTCAAAATTATATATTCTATTCAATTATTAGAATATCAAAAATATTACTCCAAGTTTTCAAAGATCAATTTTTACTTCTTACTTAATGAAAAATTATGATTTATACTTAAAATATTTTTGGAATTTTTACAAAGTATTTCGAACCATAATCGATTCAAAATTGAGTTTTTAATAGGGAAGTACCGATACCTCTTTAACGAGTATTGATACCCCTAAAACATCGAATGCAAAAAAGGTACTATAGGGTAGCGATACCCCTATATAAGTAATACCGATACCTAGCCAAAGGTACTGATACAACTCCTTTGATTTTGACTCCGAAAAATAACAGAATGCAAAATATGTACTGATACCATGACAGGTATCGATACCTCTTTACATAGTAGTATCGATAACACCTTAAGAGGTACCGATACCATTGTTTTTGCAACGGTCAAAATATTTGAATTTTATATAGGTAGTATCGACAATAGCTTTTTAAAGTGGATTTCACACCACAACAGCTCTATTGACTCCACCAAGATCCCCAACATCTAGAATTGATATAAGGTATATTTAAACAAGTTCTTGGAGCCATTGGTGATTAAGAGAAGCTAGAGAAACAAAAGAGAAAGCTTAAACATCAAGTTTGAGCAATTCAAGCCAAAATCCATTCAATATTCATTTTGTTTTAAAGAACACAATTTGTGTTCAATTGTATTCATCTTTGAGTGTTCTTTCTTTGTTCTAGAATTGTGCAAACATCCTACCTTATGAGGTTTTTCTGTAAGTTTGCAAAGTTTGTAATTTTCTCTTTGAGAAGAGAGTGTTCTCAAGAATTTGGGGTATAATTCTTGAGGGAGTTATAAAGTTACTATTTGTCCTCAAAAGAAAGATAAATTAGTGAATTTTTGGAAAATCCTTAGTGTGGATAGCTAAGATAGTGGACGTAGACTTTAGTTGAGAAAGTCGAACCACTCTAAATTGTTGCTCAAATATTTTCAATTTTCTGTCAAAGCTTCCACCAAAATTGTAATCGCTAATTCACCTCCCTCTTGGCCGATTCATCCGGTCAATTAACTCAACAATTGGTATTAAAGCTACACTCATTTGAAGGTTTTACCACCTCTTGAGTAGATTCGGGAAGAGTTCAATCGATATAGAAGTTATCAATGGCCTCTACATCAAACTTCGACTTTGTTCTTGATTCTCAGCCCATCAACAAGCCTCATTTCTTCATGGAGCTAACTATGCCTATTGAAGAATAGGATGAAGTTATTCATTCAAGCTAGTGACATGGAAGCATGTAAAATCATGATGAGAGGATACTCTGAACCATCCACAGATATGGAAATGTGGAGTGAAGAAGAGACGAGATTATTCAGCTCAACTCAAAAGCTATCCATATTCTTTTCTGTGCACTTGGACTAGATGAATACAAGAGAATATCATCTTGTTCAACCGCCAAGGAGATATGGGATAAACTTCAAGTCACACATGAAGGAACCAACGAGGTAAAAGAATCCAAAATTAGTCTTCTTACTCATAGCTATGAAAATGTCAAGATGAAACCAGATGAAGATATCAAAGCTATGACGGATATATTATCGGTGATTGTCAATGGCCTCAAGGCGTTTGGAGAAATAATTCTCAATGAGAAACTTGTGAGGAAGATAATTTATTCTCTTCCAAAAGCTTGGAAATCGAAGAAGACTGCGATTATTGAAGCTAAAGACCTAAAGTCTTTAACTCTCAATGAGCTCATTGGTTTTCTCCTCACTCATAAAAGGATGATTCAAGATGAGGTAGATCTTGAGAAGAAGGACGACACAAAGAAGGAGACGGAGAAAAAGAAGAATGTTGGTGTTGCTCTCAAATCCACCAAAGATGAGATTGACTCTGACGACAACGAAGATGAAGAAATGGCCTTGTTTTCCAGAAGACTTAGAAAATTAATGAAGCCAAATAGAGGAAGAAATTCCAATGAAATGAAGGCTTCAAAAATGAGTCAAATGAGAAGGACTCAATTATTTTCTATGAATGTAAAAAGCCTGGGCATGTTAAATATGATTGCCAACAATTGAAGAAGAAGGGTCTTTCAAAAAAGAAGCATAAAGCACACGTGGCTACTTGGAGTGATGATGAATCATCCGATGAAGAGGAACAAGAAGTAGTAAACATGTGTTTGATGGCTTTCGGGGAGGATTCTCAGGTAACCTCTAACTCATCTAATTTAGAAGATTATTCATTTGATGAGTTATTAGATGAATATAATGGGTTGTCTTCGGATTATGAGAAAGTATTTTCAAAATACAAGAAAGATATTTCAAAATTGAAAAATTAAAAAGATCTCATATCCAAGACCAACGTTGAACTCGAAAGTAAGATAAAAAGATTTGCAAGTCAAAATCAAAGATTTTGAAAAGAAAAAATTCTGATTTGCAAAACTTACTTTCTAAAGTTTATGATGATCATCAAAAGAAAATTGATGATCTTAAATCTTCTTTTAATAAATTTGGAACAAAACGTTTTGAAAAAGGAGAAAGTTCAAAATCCAACTATATTAGAAAGAATTTTAAATCTTACAATCATAAAGGTCCCCCAAAGAACCTTAAATGGTAAAATCGTCAGGAGTAGATGGGTTCCTAAATGACTCAATACTAATAAAGATAAGGATATCCTAAAAAAATGGGTAGTTAAGGGGACAAGGCTTTTAGAGACTAATGAATATGGACCCAAAAGAATTTGGGTATTAAAAATAAAAAATTAATCTATCTTTGTAGGGAAAAGAGCATTTCTTCAAGGCGGAAATGCAAGCTCAAATTCATGGTACGTTGACAGTGGATGCTCGAGATACATGACCGGAGACAAGAGCTTGTTTACTAAGCTTAACGACAAAAATGGAGGAGTAGTGACCTTCGGTGACAACTCAAAAGGTTACATTGAAGGTATAGGTACTATAGGTAATACCTCTTCCATACAAATAGAAAATGTATTTTACGTGAATGGATTAAAGTATAATCTATTAAGTATTAGTCAATTTTGTGACAAAGGATACAATGTATTATTTGAAACAAATGGTTGTAAAGTTATTGACACTGCATCTAATCGGATTATGCTTATTGGTCATAGAATAGGAAACATTTATATGGTGCATTTAGATTCTATTAATATGACTAATTTATGCCTAGTTGCCAAGGATGAACATGATAGTTGGTTATGGCATATGAGACTAGGACATACAACATGAGTGTTTTGCAAAGACTAAATCAAGGTAATTTAGTAAGAGGCTTGCCAAAGATGAAATTTAATCTTGATAAAATCTGTGATGCATGTATAATAGGAAAACATAAGAAAGTTTCCTTTAAATCCATTAATGATTTATCAACTAGTAGAGTATTACAATTGATCCATATAGATCTTTTTGGGCCAATTAGAACTACTAGCATGGTTGGAAAACAATATGCCTTTGTATTGGTAGATGACTATTCTAGATATATTTAGTTCTATTTTTAAGTACTAAAGATGAAGCATTAGAAAATTTTATCACTTTTTCAAAAGTAATCCAAAATGAAAAAGGTTACTCCTTTTCAAGTGTTAGGAGTGATCATGGTACTGAGTTTAAAAATCTTGGATTTACCAATTTTTTTAATTCAAATGGGATTAGCCATAATTTTTCAGCACCTAGAACCCCTCAATAAAATAGAGTTCTTGAGAGAAAAATTGAACTTTAGAAGAAATGGCTAGAACCACGCTCTGTGAAAATAATTCACCAAAGTATTTTTGGGCCAAAGCCACAAATATCGCTTGTTATGTTATTAACCGAGTAATGATTAGGCCTATTTTAAAGAAAACTCCATATGACATTTTCAAAAATAAGAAGCCTGACATTAGTTATTTTCATCCTTTTGGATGTAAATGTTTTGTTTTAAACAACGGTAAAGACAATCGTGGCAAATTCGATGCTAAAAGTGATGAAGAATTTTTCTGGGTTATTCCTTAAATTCTAAAGCATATCGTGTATTTAATACAAGAACTTTAGTGGTAGAAGAGTCTATTCATGTTGTTTTCGATAATAATCCCCTTCTGAGGAAGGATTCTTGTGTTGATGATGACGTTGGTATTATAAATGCCAATGACATTGGAGAACCATCATCAAAGGAAGAAGGGAAGGATGAGGAAACTCAATATGCCTTCAAGAATCTAACCATTGAAGAAAGGGAATTCACATACCCAAGATAGTACAACTATGTCAAGGATGGTGAGATTTTAGGTGATCCATCCAAATGGGTAACTACTCGATCTTCTCTTAGGGACATTTGTAATTATATTGCATTTATCTCATGTATAGAGCCTAAAAATGTTAAAGAAGCATTAACCGATGAAAATTGGATTATGGCTATATAAAAAGAGTTAAATCAATTTGAGAGAAGTAAAGTATAGACATTAGTTGAAAGACCTAGTAATAAATCTACTATATGTACTAAATGGGTGTTTAGGAATAAACTAGATGAGAGTGGTAATATAGTGAGGAACATGGCTAGACTTGTTGCTCAAGACTCAAGAAGAAGGTATAGACTATGATGAAACATATGCACCCGTAGCTAGGATGGAAGTTATTAGAATGCTATTAGCATTTGCATGTTTCAATGAATTTAAATTATATCAAATGGATGTTAAAAGTACATTTTTAAATGGTTTTATAAAAGAAGAAGTGTATGTGGAACAACCTCCTAGTTTTGAAGATTCTAAATTTCCAAATCATGTTTTTAAATTAAAAAAAGCACTATATTGTTTAAAACAAGCTCCTAGAGCTTGGTATGAAAGATTGTCAAACTTTTTAATTGAAAAAGGTTTTTCAAAAGGGAAAGTTGACACTACATTGTTTATAAAAAGAAAAGGTAAAGATTTATTGGTAGTTCAAATTTATGTTGATAATATAATATTTGGTTCTACTAATGATGCTCTTTGCCATGAATTTTCAAAGCTAATGCAAGGTGAATTTGAGATGAGCATGATAGGGGACATTTCATTTTTCTTGGAACTCCAAATCAAGCAAAAGAAAGATGACATCTTTATCAATCAAACAAAGTATGATCAAGATATGCTCAAAAAGTTTGGATTGGAGAATGTGAAACCCCAAGCCACTCCTATGAGTTCTTCTACAAAACTTGACAAAGATGAATGAGTTAAATATGTCGATGTTAAATTATATAGGTCAATGATTGGTTCTTTACTTTATCTAACCGCAAGTAGACCATACATTATGTTTAGTGTTTGCTTATGTGCTAGATTTCAATCATGCCCTAAGGAATCACATCTACAAGCCATTAAGAGAATCTTTAGATACCTTAAGGACACTCTTAGTATATGACTTTGGTATCCTAGAGACTATAGCTTTAGCTTGCATGCCTTCTCGGATGCGGAATATGGAGGATGAAAAATATATAGGAAAAGCACCTCTGGTACTTGTCAATTCCTAGGAAATATGCTGATTTCTTGGTTTTCAAAGAAACAAAATAGTGTTGCATTATCTACTATTGAAGCGGAATACATTTCAGCCGGTAGTTGTTGCGCACAAGTTTTATGGATGAAACAACAACTTTTAGACTATGGAATTGAAGTAGGTATCATTCCTATCAAGTGTAACAATACTAATGTTATTTGTCTCACTAAAAATCTGATCCAACGCTTTAGAACTAAGCACATTGAAATTAGACATCATTTCATTAGAGATCATGTCTTAAAAGAGGATGTAGTTCTAGAATTTGTAGATACTTTGCATAAATTAGCGGATATTTTTACGAAACCTTTGGATAAAGAAAGATTTTGGACACTTAGGAGAGAATTAGGTTTAACTGACCTACCTTGACTTAGTGTTTAAAATGATTTTAACACTTTTAATTAGCAAATGAAAAATGCATATAAAACTAACATTTTTGAATGCCTTCTATGCTAATAGTTAGGGGGAGTTTATGATCTTCAGTGAAAATTAATAATATGTTCAAATAAAATTTAAGGGTAGATTTGATTGATTAAACATAGTTAATTTTTGAAATATGAGTTGCTTATACCACTAGAGATGAATAATTTATCATACAAAGTGTTTAAATTCAAGTTTTTGAATATTTTGTGCACTACGTATCGATATTGGCCAACCAGTACCAATACCCCTCTTATTAGGTATCGATATTACTAGCACAGTATCGATACTGATTCAATGGGTATCGATATCGTTCATGCAGTACTGATCGATGGGTATCGATACCCCCTATCGGGTTTAGGCTTTAAAATCCCTAAAATTTCATATTTTTGTCAAAACCACAAAAATAAAACACCCCGCCGTTTGCCCTCTAAAAACCCCCAAAATCTCCACATTGCTAAAAATCAATGATTCAAGTCAGAATTCAACAGTTTTTCAACTCCAAATCCTGTTACATTCATTAAAATCGTGCAAACAACATTACATTCTAATCAATCTCCAAATTTTCAAGGTAATTTTCTAAACCATTATTTTATTGATTTTTGAACATAGGACCAGTTTTAGTTAGTTCTAGTTCAAATTAGTGATCATGCATTTCATATATCATGGTTTTACAATAGAAGCTACAAGTAATTTTATCAAAAACACTATTTTTTTAGATTTTTTTTTAATTCTCAAAATAAAAAAATGATTAATTGTTGTTTTTGATTTAATTAGATTGTATTAATGAAAACTATACATATTATAATTTTTCAAACTTAGTTTTCAAAATAGTTTTTAAAATTGCCCGTTAGACACTAAGTTAGAGAACCTTGAATATTGAGGACTCATATTGAGTTTTGGGAAAAATTGGTGCATACATGTGTTTTTAAATTGCATGTATCCCATTCCGATTTTTAAACCATGTCTAAACAAGCTAGGACATCTTCTAGTCGTTCCTCCCAACCAAAAAACCCACCTCCTATTCCACCTCCAAATCCTAATCCAAATGAACCCGAAATGACCATTCTTAACTCTTATTTTGATGAACCTAACCATAGAGGTCTCTACTCTAGGTTCGTAAACCATTTTGAGTCTTATAACATTAGGGAAGAGTGTATACCGTCTCTCTAAGCTATGATAGACATGAAATTAAAATACCTCCCTACCCTAAAATCATGGAAATTTGATAACCTCTTTAAGGTTGACCAGTTATTTATCACCAACTAGTTCGTATTTTCTACTCCAATTCAGTATGTGTACAAAACAAATCCTGAACTGAAATCGAGAGTATTTGGTCCTATCTCTTGGGCCAATACATTAATATAGACTCAAATTAAATAGCTAGTGCATTTGGACTAGATAACCGATGGTTAAATAATGAGTTAGTGCCTTCCCCTTATAAAGTCAAGTCTAGTGCGAGTTTTTTAGAGCACCATGATCATTTTCTTCATCTTATTATCTCTTGGTGGTTCAGACCATCCGGAGGAAAATACTCCACTCCTAGATCCCTTGACTTATGGTGGATACATTGTATCCAACAAAATAAGAAAATAAATCTCCCTCAAATTATCTTTGGGGAACTTGTAGAAACCGTAAACAACATTCCTTCTAAACGTGTTGAAACATTAGTTTACGGATGTCTAGTTAGTAATATGTTTATGAAAGTCGATCTTAAGGTAGAGCTTGATGTAGCCATCCCTCTAACCACCCAAATTAACTTCACATCTTTATGAAAATTGGGATGGACTGGAGACAAAGACCAATGGATTCGCTCAATACAGAAAACTCCAGGTGCTAGCTCTTCACGAGCTGTTTCGGCTCTGGCTGCTGCTCAAGAGCTTGATGATCTTTTACGGGATATCGATTATCCCGTTAACCAACCTGAGTACAAGCTAGCTCAGCAAGAGAGTCAGATGCCTCCATATTTTCGATCGTTCATGGAGACATTTGACATGAGGTTTGCATCCCTAGAGTCCCATCTCACTGCACAACATCTAGAGCATTAACGGGCAACTCAAGCTTGTTTCAATGAACTCAACAATAGGTTCGATGCGCTTGCATAAGATGTGGCTTTTATATAGGCACATCTATCTCCTCCCGATCCTCTGATGGATGATTAAACTTCTCTTGCTAGTTTTCTTAGGTTGAACTTCGATCTTAAAAATTGTTAAAACAATTTTAACGATATGAATGGATTTTAAATATTTGGTTTGGATATTTGTTTGTTTGTTTGTTTGATATACTATGAATAATGATTGGTAATTTGAACTTTGATTGAATTTTCATTAGTTTTTGCATCATTTACATATTAGACTTCTTATGACCAAATCCCATTACATATTGTTTATGAATATTGATTATGAGAACTAATGGCTGATATTTCTCTTGACTTTGATCTTAGCAGCTATATCAATATAAATCAATTGGCTATTTTCTTGAAAAACTTGTTTAAATATTTTATAGTCTTTTTGATTTTACAAAAAAGGGGTAGAAATGTTATAGTAAGGGAGAGTAATTTTTCAAAAGACAAAAATCTTAAAATTTCTAAAATGTTTTGTTATATCAAAAAGGGGGAGATTGTTGAGAAAACATTTTGATATTTCGATATAACAAAATTGTTAATGAATTTTAAGATTTTATATTCGATTCAAAATAATATATTCGATTCAAATATTTGAATATAAAAATATTACTCCAAGTTTTCAAAGATCAATTTTTACTCCTTACTTAATGAAAAATTGTGATTTATACTTAAAATAATTTTAAAACAATTTTTACAAAGTGTTTCGAACCATAATCGAGTCAAAATTGAGTTTTTAATAGAGAAGTATCGATACCTCTTTAACGAGTATCGATACCCCTAAAACATTGAATGCAAAAAAGGTAATGAAACCCTACAGGATATCAATACCCCTATATAAAGTAGTACCCATACCTAGCCAAAGGTACCGATACCACTCCTTTGATTTTGACTCCGAAAAATAACAGAATGCAAAATGGGTACCGATACCATGGCAGGTATCGATACCTCCTTACATAGTAGTATCGATACCCCCTTGAGAGGTACTGATACCATTGTTTCTGCAACAGTCAAAATATTTGAATTTTATACACGTAGTATCGATACCCCTATGAAGGAGTACCGATACCCATACGCTCCCAACAGCTTTTTGAAGTGGATTTCACACCACAACAACTCTATTGACTCCACCAAGATCCCCAACATCTAGAATTGATCTGAGGTGTATTTAAACAAGTTCTTGGAGCATTGGTGATTAAGAGAAGCTAGAGAAACAAAAGAGAAAGCCTTAAACATCAAGTTTGAGCAATTCAAGCCAAAATCCATTCAATATTCAATTTGCTTTAAAGAACACAATTTGTGCTCAATTGTATTCATCTTTGAGTGTTTTTTCTTTGCTCTAGAATTGTACAAACATCTTACCTTGTGAGGTTTTTCTGTAAGTTTGCAAAGTTTGTAATTTTCTCTTTGAGAATAGAGTGTTCTCGAGAATTTGGGGTATAATTCTTTGTTCTCAAGACTTTTGTTATACCAAAAAGGGGGAGATTGTTGAGAAAACATTTTGATATTTCGATATAACAAAAGTGTTAATGAATTTTAAGATTTTATATTCGATTCAAAATAATATATTCGATTCAATTATTTGAATATAAAAAATATTACTCCAAGTTTTCAAAGATCAATTTTTACTCCTTACTTAATGAAAAATTGTGATTTATACTTAAAATATTTTTAAAACAATTTTTACAAAGTGTTTCGAACCATAATGGAGTCAAAATTGAGTTTTTAATAGGGAAGTATCGATACCCCTAAAACATCGAATGCAAAAAAGGTACTGAAACCCTACAGGATATCAATACCCCTATATAAAGTAGTACCCATACCTAGCCAAAGGTACCGATACCACTCCTTTGATTTTGACTCCGAAAAATAACAGAATGCAAAATGGGTTCCGATACCATGGCAGGTATCGATACCTCTTTACATAGTAGTATCGATACCCACTTGAGAGGTACCGATACCATTGTTTCTGCAACGGTCAAAATATTTGAATTTTATACACGTAGTATCGATACCCCTATGAAGGAGTACCGATACCCATACGCTCCCAACAGCTTTTTGAAGTGGATTTCACACCACAACAACTCTATTGACTCCACCAAGATCCCCAACATCTAGAATTGATTTGAGGTGTATTTAAACAAGTTCTTGGAGCCATTGGTGATTAAGAGAAGCTAGAGAAACAAAAGAGAAAGCCTTAAACATCAAGCTTGAGCAATTCAAGCCAAAATCCATTCAATATTCAATTTGCTTTAAAGAACACAATTTGTGCTCAATTGTATTCATCTTTGAGTGTTTTTTCTTTGCTCTAGAATTGTACAAACATCTTACCTTGTGAGGTTTTTCTGTAAGTTTGCAAAGTTTGTAATTTTCTCTTTGAGAATAGAGTGTTCTCGAGAATTTGGGGTATAATTCTTTGTTCTCAAGACTTTTGTTATACCAAAAAGGGGGAGATTGTTGAGAAAACATTTTGATATTTCGATATAACAAAAGTGTTAATGAATTTTAAGATTTTATATTCGATTCAAAATAATATATTCGATTCAATTATTTGAATATAAAAAATATTACTCCAAGTTTTCAAAGATCAATTTTTACTCCTTACTTAATGAAAAATTGTGATTTATACTTAAAATATTTTTAAAACAATTTTTACAAAGTGTTTCGAACCATAATGGAGTCAAAATTGAGTTTTTAATAGGGAAGTATCGATACCTCTTTAACGAGTATCGATACCCCTAAAACATCGAATGCAAAAAAGGTACTGAAACCCTACAGGATATCAATACCCCTATATAAAGTAGTACCTATACCTAGCCAAAGGTACCGATACCACTCCTTTGATTTTGACTCCGAAAAATAACAGAATGCAAAATGGGTTCCGATACCATGGCAGGTATCGATACCTCTTTACATAGTAGTATCGATACCCACTTGAGAGGTACCGATACCATTGTTTCTGCAACGGTCAAAATATTTGAATTTTATACACGTAGTATCGATACCCCTATGAAGGAGTACCGATACCCATACGCTCCCAACAGCTTTTTGAAGTGGATTTCACACCACATCAGCTCTATTGACTCCACCAAGATCCCCAACATCTAGAATTGATTTGAGGTGTATTTAAACAAGTTCTTGGAGCCATTGGTGATTAAGAGAAGCTAGAGAAACAAAAGAGAAAGCCTTAAACATCAAGTTTGAGCAATTCAAGCCAAAATCCATTCAATATTCATTTTGCTTTAAAGAACACAATTTGTGCTCAATTGTATTCATCTTTGAGTGTTTTTTCTTTGTTCTAGAATTGTGCAAACATCTTACCTTGTGAGGTTTTTCTGTAAGTTTGCAAAGTTTGTAATTTTCTCTTTGAGAATAGAGTGTTCTCAAGAATTTGGGGTATAATTCTTGAGGGAGTTGTAAGGTTACTCTTTGGCCTCCAAAGAAATACAAATTAGTGAATTTGTGGAAAATCCTTAGTGTGGATAGCTAAGGTAGTGGATGTAGACTTTAGTTGAGAAAGTCGAACCACTCTAAATCGTTGTGCAAATATTTTCAATTTTCTGTCAAAGCTTCCACCAAAATTATAATTACTAATTCACCCCCTCTTGGTCGATTCATCTGATCGATTAACTCAATAGATTAGTGCTTAAATTAGTTAATATTTTGTTGATAATTACTCCTTGATTGTTCGATTTAAGTTGTTGATTTGGGTGATTTCGTTCATTTTCTATGCAGGGCAATAGATTCTAGAAATGGTTCTAAAAGAGATGAAATTATGCAATTTTTACATTTTTTGGAGTTAAGGTCGGCTTAGTGGAAACGACTTTGGGCATGACTGCGTCTAACGTGGCATCCAGTCAACATCTTCTAGAAGGTCCAGCCATTTTTTTTTTAGGATGGGAGAATCAGCCGCGAATCAAAAAATTGAAATTATGATTATCTCTTGTTTATATGAATTATCTTTTATTTTTAGGATTAAATTTGAATATTTTCAAAAATTATCTTTTATTATTTCTTTCTACATTTTTAAGTTTTTAGGATAGTACAAATACCCATCAGGGTAAGACCAAAACCATCATCTCTCATATCTCGAATTCTTTTGTTTCTTATTTAGTTTATAAAAATTCCTTTTCTTTTAACTTTTTCTTTTCTTTATTTTTCTTTACAAGCTTTCATTATTTTTAAACTGCTAATAATGGTTTCTGCCATGATTAGCTAAGTTTTTCATAAGCCAAAGGCTGAAGCAATGACTCAATTCCAATCGTGAGAATTGAAAAGCACCTCTTACTCTTCAGCTTACATTTTCAGTTTTCTGGAATCAAGGATTGACAATCGACCAATCAGAAACATTTTCTTTTCAAAAAGTGCACGCTGGATTGATTTCGATTTCGATTAATAGTTGGGAGGAATGATTGGCTTGTATAAAGTTCGACTTCCTATGAACACAGTTAGTGGAGGTCCGCTAAGGGAAACTCAAATCGGGTTCAATTCTCACCGAGGCACTATAATCCGAGTTGGGTTTTTCTTAAACTAAAACGAAGTTGGGATTCATAAACGATTGTTGCGGTTAGACCACATAAGGACTGAAATCCAAAGATTGATTTTGGACGATCGGTTAATTGAGAGAAAAATAAGTTACAGGGGTTGGGACCTATAGATTATAACCGACATTGATCCAAAGTTAAAATCCTATTCAATGATCGATTATGGTTAAGGCAAAAGCTTAAGCCTGAGGCTGACTTTTAGTAATAGAATTTTCATCTTTACTTTCTGTAAATCAATTTCTTTGTTATTTTTAGATTAAATCTTTCATTTTATTTTAACTTCTTAACAAACTCCCCCTTTTTATTTTCTTTGCAATTCACGCAAGGATCAAAAATCAAGAACCAGATTTTCGGCAACTTCCTTACTCCATGCGGATCGACCCTTACTCTCTCTATACTCTTTTTTTAATTTTCTATTTTCTTTTTACTGAGATTTAGAATAAATAATTTGATATAGAAATGGCATGTGCCAAATTGGCGTCGTTGTCGGGGACTTCGGTAAAATTTAGTAATTTATTTTTTTATTTATGATCAGATAAAACCCAAGAACATTAGAATTGTTTGATCTAAAATTGAAGCATGAATTAGACTAATCCATGGACAAACGCAAGAGAAAAGAAGACGACAAGAATGAGAAAATCTTGAAGAACCAATTGACGCAACCACTCATTCAGAGCCGATACAAATCTTGTAATCATCGTTCTACACTGAATCAACCTTCATACCATAGACTGTACCAATTACCGATTCACGTCCAATACTGCACCTACCACCGATTCAACACCCGAAGTAGCCCCATCTAACATCGATCACACACAACCAGATCCGATGGGTGATTGCATCATTCGTGAGTTGGCTGTGACCCTTTGGTTCAACAACCTCTTTGCATCACCTTGCCTCAAGGCGAAACTTTGTTTCAACTAAAAACATGGCTTATTAATCTCCTTCCTACCTTCCACGAACTTCCCCGTGAGAATCTGTATAAGCATCTCAAAAATTTCCATATGGTCTATTCCAACATGAAAGCACATAGAGTATCCGAAGACCAAATTAAATTACGAGCTTTCCTATTTTCTTTATCTGGCTTAGCAAAAGAAGGTTTATTTTATTTGCCTCCAAATTCTATTAATACATGGGCTAAATTAAATCATATTTTTCTTGACACATTTTTCCCAATAGCAAAGGCAAGCGAATTGAGAAGAAACATCATAAGGATTAGAGAAAAAGATGGGGAATCTCTTTATGACTATTGGGAAAGATTCAAGAAGCTTTGTGTAAGTTATCCTCAACACGGACTAGCTAAAAAAGCGTTTCTCCAATATTTCTAAGAATGGCTATTTCCCATAGAGATGAAAATGGTCGACGCTGCCAGAGAAGGAGCTCTTGTCATTATGAAGCCAAACGCAGCAAGGGAATTAATTTCGACAGTGGCAGCCAACTCTCAATAGTTTGGCTCTGCGAGTAAACCTATCCAATTGGTTAATGAGGTAAGTACAGTTTCCCTTGAAAATAAAATCGACAAATTAATTGACGTAGTTAATGCCATTGTCGTAGGTAAGATTAGACCAGTAATAGTACGCGGGATATGTAGGATGTAGGATCATATGAAAGACTGTTACCTGATGCTACAAGAAGAAACAAGTGCACAAGTTAATGTTGAGGGGAATTTTCCAAGACCTTCCCAGAGACCTTACAACAGTCACGCCGATACATACAACCCAGGGTGGAGAGATCATCCAAACTTCAGCTATGCACATAATCTAAGGCCTAATCAAGGCTATCAGCCGAAACCACCTCTACAACAACCTTACCAACCATAAATATCATCACTCGAGTCGATCATTGAAAAATTGGCTCTATCCGAGTCACATTTAAAAGAAATAGACAAGATGATTAGTCAATTGAATCAGGTTATAGGGCTCTTGGAATCACAAGGTAAAATTCTCTCTCAAACCTAGACGAACCCTTGGGAAAATATAAGCACTATCACCCTCTGAAGTGGAACAATTATTGAACAGCTAGTCCCAAAGGAGTTAGGAATAGAATCCCAAAAGAAAGATAAAGAACCAAAATCCCATAAGGAAAAAACAACAATAGTCACAAACTCTCAGAGAAGTTCCAATTCTTTCCCTTCAAGATTTGTAAAAACAGAAAAACAAACTGAGAAAAAAAGATATCTTGGATGTTTTCTGGAAGATAGAAATCAACATACCACTTCTTGAAGTCATTCTGAAAGAACTCTTCACTACAAGAAAAAAAGAGTTAATGGTCACAAAAAAATCAATTTAAGAGAACATGTTTCTGTGGTTTTTCAGCGAAGACTTCCACTGAAGTTGAAGGACCAAGGTATGTTCGTTATCCCGTGTAAAATTGGTAAAATTTGCACATAAAAAAAGCAATTTGTGATTTGGGAGCATCCATAAATGTGAAGCCTTTATCTGAGCCATTTAAAGATTCTAGAATTACGATTCAGTCGGCAGATCTCTCGGTAATTTATCACGAATGAGTTCTAGAGAATGTCTTAGTATAGGTAAATGAACTCATATTTCCAGCAGATTTCCATGTCATTGACATGGAAAATGATCAGACAAATACTTGTTCTAAAATTCTCATTGGGTGACCTTTCCTTAGTACAACAATCACAAAGATCGACGTAAAAAGCATAATTTTTACAATGGAATTCGATGGTGAGATCGTTAGATTTAATGTCTATAAAGCGATGTAGTATCCTGATAATGTTCAAGGCTTAAATTTTGTTGAGTAATTGATCATGCAGTTGATGAATTTATAGAAACTAATTTTTTATGATATGTGTAGGGAATTTAACGAATTTGATTGGGAAATCAATGAGTTCGAATTTTTTTCTCTATTTGAATAAACTAATTTCACCTTCAGATTCTAAAATTTTACCTTCTATTTTGTAGGTTTTTCAAATTGAATTGAAGCATTTACCAGATCACTTGAAGTATGTATTTTTAGGAAAAACTGACACGTTGTCAGTAATAATTTTAAACAAGTTGACAAAAAAGAGGAACAAGACCTTGTAACGGTCTTATGCGTGCACAAAGAGGCCATAGGGTGGACTATCGCTGACATTAAGGTACTTATTCCCTCGACTTGTATGCATAAGATCAAGATCGATGAAGGAGCTAAATCGTCACGTGAAGGACAACGTCGGTCAAATCCACCAATGATAGAAGTGGTAAAGAAAGAAATTCATAAACTTCTTGATGCATACATTATCTATCCAATCTCGGATAGTAATTGAGTAAGGTCGGTCCATGTGGTTCCTAATAAAATCAGAGTTACGGTAATTGAAAACTCGGAAGGTGAGTTTGTTTTGACTAAAGTTCAGAATGGATGGTGAGTCTGCATTAATTACAGGAAGTTGAACTCTTTAATTAGAAAAGATCATTTTCATTTACCTTTTATATATCAAATGATAGAAAGATTAGCCAGTAAAACTCACTACTGTTGTCTTGATGGATTTTTAGGTTTCTTCAAATCCCAGTGGCACTTGAAGATCAAGAAAAAATGACTTTCACATTCCCCTTCGGAACGTTTGTTTATTGAATGATACCCTTCGGACTTTGCAATGCTCCCACCACATTTCAAAGATATATGCTTAGCATCTTTATGGACTACATCGATAAAGGCATAGAGGTCTTTATGGATGATTTCACAGTTTATGGTAACACTTTTGATTGAATGCATTCTTAATTTAATTAATGTATTGAAACAATGCCTAGAATTTAACCTCGTCTTAAATTACGAAAAATGTCATTTTATGGTTGATAAGGGGTTGATTCTAGGACATATAGTTTCTTCTGATGGGGTTGTGATCAACAAAGCCAAGATCGATATTATACGCTCACTCCTTTACCTCACAAAGGTAAATGAAGTACGTTTTTTTCTTGGCCATGCAAGATTTTAGCGTAGGTTCATCAAAGACTTCTCAAAGATAATGCAACCATTGTGTAATCTACTCCAAAAAAGATCAAGTCTTTGATTTCAACCAAGAATGCAAGAAATCATTCAACATTTAAAAAAAGTTAATATCAGCTATGATTGTACAACTTCGGAATTGGGATTATCCTTTTGGGCTCATGTGTGACGCCTTAGACACTAGTGTTGATAAAGTATTCGATCAAAAAATGGGCAAAGTATCGCATGTCATTGCCTATGCGTCCCACACCTTAGATCCAGATCAGAGAAATTACTCTACAACTGAAAAATATTTTTTTGCTATGATATTTACTTTAGAAAATTTTAGATCATATTTACTGGGAACTCATATTGTTGTTTACTCTGACCATGCAACATTACGATATTTATTGAGCAAAAAGAAAGTGAAACCGAGACTTATCAGATGGATTTTACTTCTTTAAGAATTTAATATGGAAATCAAAGATAAGAAAGGATGCGAGAATTTGGTGGTCGATCACTTATGTAGAATTCCTCTCTCCACAACTGACCCACTGATTAAAGAAGAATTCCCAGAAGAACATTTGTTGTTGACGCAGTGAGGAACTTCTCCATGGTTCGTCGATATGGTAAACTATTTAGCCACATGTAAAATACCATCAAATCTACCAAAAGAAGAAATTAATCGAATTAAGAGGGAATCTCAATTTTACATTTAGGATGATCCTTATCTTTGGAAGCACTGCTCTAATCAGGTAATCCGACGATGCATCACCAAAGATGAGGTAAACTCGATCCTAAATTTTTTTCATTCATATTCCTATGGTGGTCATTTCAGACCAAAGCGAACAACTCATAAAATTTTAGAATGCAGACTCTTTTGGCTGAATATTATTAAAGATGCTTATATTTACTATAAAACATGTGAAAAATGTCAACGATCAGGTAATTTAGGCTGTAGAAATGAAATGCCTTTAAATCTAATTCATATTTGTGAGATTTATTTATGTATGAGAATCGATTATATAGGTCCCTTTACTTATTCATTTGGAAACACGTATATAATTATTGTTGTAGATTTCGTTTCTAAATGGGTAGAAGCTAAAGTTACTTGTAATAATGATGTCATAACAACTGTGAATTTTTCGAAAAATTTTATCTTTTCCAGGTTTGGCACACCACGGGCAATAATAAGTGATTGAGGCACCCATTTCATCAATCATATTATCGAGGTGCTCATGAAGAAATCGAAGTGACTCAAATAATTGTCATGGCCTACCATCCCCAAACAAATGGGTAAGCAGAAGTGTCAAATCGTGAAATTAAGACGATTCTTGAGAAAACTGACAAACCAGATCGGAAGGTTGATGCATTAAATTACTCGATGGGCATACCGAACCACTTAAAAAGGGCCCATCAGAATGTCACCTTACCAACTTATTTTCGGTAAACTGTGTCATTTTTCGGTTGAACTTGAACATCGAGCTTATTGGGCGGTAAAGCAATATAACATGGAAATGGAATCAATCGGAGAATCATGCAAATTATACATCCACGAATTGGAAGAAATTCGAAGAAACGCTTACGACAACTCTCGGATATTTAAAGAAAAAAAAAAGAATTCCATGACCATAGAATTTTTTTAAAATCATTTACAATTAATCAAAAACTATTATTGTTTAACTCCAAACTTCAATTTTTTGCAGGTAAGCTTCAATCGAAGTGATTAGGACCATTACGGTGACTCATATATTTTTCTCATGGCACTGTTAAAATAGAAGATAATTCAGGAGCTCGGTTTAAAGTGAATGACCAAAGATTGAAGCCTTATTGTGAAAATGCTTCTGTTGGATTAATCGAGCAGATCAAATTGGAAGAACCAGTGATTTAAAAAATCGGGTTGTCGAGCTAACGACGTTGAAAATAGCGCTTAATAAGAGGCAACCCATTTATTTTAGTTTGTTTTAATTTTCAATTTTCAATTTTTAATTTTTAGTTTTCAATTTTTAATTTTCGTTCGTTATTTTCATTCAATTAACATTTATTTTAATTTTTTAATTTTTAATTTGAATTTTGCAGTTACCCCGTAAATCCTAATTGAGTTCGGGTGAAGCCGAGAAGTAGAATTAATCGAACCAAAATAGAAAATTTGAGGAATTAGAGCATGGAATTGTGCACGACATCAACAAATTTGCTCCCATATCTTATGCGCACAATTTCATTAAACAGTTGGCGTTAGTAGAATTCCCTCCAGGTCGGCGCAGCATAGCAAACCTCCCTAAAATTGTTTGAATTTGCCGCTCATTCTACCCCCGAAAATCCAACACCACCTTGTTTCCCTTTGACTCGCCGCCAACCCCAACCAATAAAAAACTTCTCTTGTGCACGTGGATCCCACCCTATTACCTTCCCTTTTGAATTTCAATATAAATTAAACTTTTTGTTTATCCTTATCTCATAACCGGCCCCAACTACATTAGAAACAAAATTCCTATTATTTTTACCCTAACCCACGTGCTTATTAACTAAAGAAATTCCCACGACCCTTGCTTCTCTATTTTTTTTTTCTTTCGATCGTACCTAGGGCTGGCAATATATTGGAGATGGGTCAGGTGGAGTTTCATCCGCCCTATGACCCGCGGTCCAAATCTCCATCCACACCATCCATTACCCACAAAAAAATTTATTCATATCCGCTCTATCTATCATCCGCGGGTGGAACAGATGAGAAATAAATGATACTATGAACAAAACCTATCTTTACATACTAAGCTCAAATTCTTCTAATATTCATAGAAACCAAACATTGATACTCAAACATTCATAGAAACCAAAACATGAACAATAAATTTTCATCAAATTCAAACAAAAACAAAATGGAACACAATTTATATAGTCTTGTGCACTATATTTGTGATACATTTTTCAAGTGAATAGATGCATCATGTATAGTCTTGTACATCAAATATAATCTTCAAATCTTCATCAATAAACTATCACTTCTCAAAAGTTCTCTCCATCCTAGTATCAATAGGGATAAACGAATATTAAAAAATTAGACATATTTTCAATGGGATAAAAGTCATAATTAAGAGAATGAGAATATTTACAATCATCTGTTTATTTTTTTAATATATATAATATATATGGATGGATAGATATATTAATGGGTGGATGGATGCAGTGGGTGATGGGTCAAAAAAATTTATCCATATCCGACCCGACCCATCATCCGATCCATCCATCACCTGCTAATCATCCGTTTCATATCGAGTTTTCATCCATTTATTCGGGGCGGACGGTTGGATAATCCACTAACCCATGGATAATAGCCAGCCCTAATCGTACCCCCTTCCCATCATTCTTGTTTCATAATCACCCAACCACTATCACCTTCCACTGCTCTCTCGCTGTTTCCCTGATCGGTTCTTTTTCGCCGAATGCACTATTCCATCACTGTCGCTATTTCTTTCTTTCTTCTCTGATCAAGAAGCTATGGTCGATCACTCTCGGTGGCAACTATCATCGACTTGTCGTGCCTCCGATAATCGATATCCCGAGCAGATTCGATTCAATAGTGCAGCCTCCAGCTGCTCATGTTCTTACACCCGCTGCTCATCATGGAGAGCGGCGTGCGCACGGTCACCCACTCCTAAGTCAATATTATCCGCCTCTGCCACCTATTCTTCCACTGACTTCACGATGCCATCACACGGTTCTTCCGGTCCATTTGTACCATGGAAGAACCGAACCTCTTCATCGACCGATAAGACATTCTACTCCATGCCTTTCGTGTTGCATTCGATGCTGAATGCCACTCCATCGTTCTCGGCCCACTTGGTAGCACCGAATAACCCGAGGTAAATTTTGAAACTGCCGATATTGAACCATTACAAATGTGGCATCTTGTTTATGGCTTTTTAGTTGATTTCACTTCTGAATTTCTGAATGATCCACCCTCACAGCCAAGTACTAAGCGACTCTCTTCCTCTCACCAACCCATAGCCATCACCCTCACTCACCATCTTTTTCTATAAAATCAAAAGAAGTACCTTAGCACGATATTTATGAACCCAAACACGTTCATTCATCCGAGCACCATATTCATGGTTGAACTTATTCCGTTTCGATCGAGGAAGTTTTTCAAGGATATTTGGACTTCGAAGATGAGGAAATTTAGCAATTCAATTGCATCCAACACTGTAAAATTTCAGGTTTACAAATACATTCTCGATTAAACTCTTGATACTTTATATTTGCGTGAATTGGTTGTGACATATTTTGATGTAAATTTTACAGTACATTTACGTTTTTTCCCAATCGTATTGTATCAAATGACACACAAGGTGTAATTTATTTTAGATTGCTTGGTGAGTATTTTACTATGTCTTTAGTGGATTTCAATTTCTCGATGGGATTCATAACGGATGTCATGAACCAAGCTTTTATAACTGTTTTATGTGAGATTCTGTAAGATTTCGATATAGCCATAGTTTATGAGGTGCTCACTGGCTCGGAGGGTTCCACTTTCGATGCTTGCACCACCAAAGGGTGACACATTCACAATCCTGCTCTTCGCTACATACATTGGTTTCTTGCATACAACTACTTTAGACGTAATGAAAATACATCCTTTTTAAGTAAAGTCACTATTTTCTTGTGGTGTATGCAAATTGATGTGAAGGTAAATTAGGGATTTTGGTTTGTCTGCGCCTTTGAGTGCTTTGTGCACTCCGATTGCCTGCTCATTCTTGGCCCTTATATTACTCACCTAGCCTCTCGTTTATTTATATTGACGTTTGACATTAACCAATTTACATATGCTTTTGTAATGGACCCGTTAGATGCTAGGTGCTTGGACTCGATGAGGCTTCTTGTCAGTACTCTTGATGCGTCACACATTATTCCTCCTGACATGATTACCCCACGCAATGTGAACGTATTTCTTAGGAGGACTCCAAAACTCGTTGAACTATAAGAGCACCATCAATCGAATGTGTGCAACAAAATCCATGAAGTGCACGACCGCCTTGATTCTATCGAAACCAACCTTGTCGAGATTCTCTTCTACCTTCGCCCAGGACCTTCTCGATGTGGACGCGGCGTTGGCCGCAGTCGTCATTAATTGAGTAGTACTTTCTTCCTCTAACTTTTGCATTTTATTCTTTTGTTCATATTTGGACAATATGAACATGAGGGTGTGGAATTAGAAATCAAATTAACTATTTCTTATTCATTGTGATTGAAATTTAGCATTTTCTTGATTTGAATTGTCGGTAATCTTGGTTGCCTATCTTTTGTTTGATCTAATTTCCTTGTATTTCATCATAAATTAATTCTTGTTCTTATTGAATTTAGGATACATGATACAATGTCATGACTAGTTTGTGTAAATTTTTCTTGGTACTTTCATGAATTCATTAATTGTATATCTTTTGTTTGTGAGTCTTTGAACCTAACAAGCATATCTTTTATTCTTGCTCTTTGTTTCAATTGAGTGTGTCGAACTAGTTAATTGCATTATAGAACTTGTGGTGTAATGCTTATCGATACTACATCGATTGATTATGATTCTTTAATGTAATAGGGGCATTATGATTAAACCAATTTTACTTCCAAAAAAATAGCCTACCCTTTTCTTTATTTTCCCTCTTAGTAAACCAATTTGAGCCTTATCCTTTTCTTTATTTTGTTATTTCTTTCTATATTTTTAGGGTTTTATGAGAGCATAAGACCAAAACCATCATCTCTCATATCTCGAATTCTTTTGTTTCTTATTTAGTTATATAATTTTTTTCTTTTAACTTTCGTTTTTCTTTATATTTCTTTACGAGCTTTATTTATTTTTAAAGTGCTAAGTATGGTTTCTACCATTCTTAGCTAAGTTTTTCATAAGCCAAAGGTTGAAGCGATGAATCAATTCTGAGAATTGAAAAGTACCTCATACCCTTCGGCTTACATTTTTAATTTTCTGAAATCAAGGATTGGCAATTAACCATCCTTTTATAATAAAAAACATTTTTTTTCAAAAACATGTATGTTGGATTGATTACGATTTTGATTAATAGTTGGGAGAAAGAATAGGCTTGTAGAACATTTGACTTCATGTGAACACACTTAGTGGAGGTCCACTAAGAGAAACTCAAATCAGGTTCAATTCTCATCGAGATACTATAATCCAAGTCGGGTGGTTTTTCTAAAACTAAAACGGAGTTTGGATTAACAAACAATTGTCGTAGTTAGTCCACATAAGGATTGAGATCCAAAGATTATTTTGGATGATCGATTAATTGAGAGAAAACAAGTTATAGGGGTTGTGCCCTTTAGAATGTAACTAACATGAATCTGAAGCTAAAATCCTATTCAAGGACCGGTTTGAATTGAGGCTAAAGCTTAAGTTTTTACTAATAGAATTTCCATCTTTACATTCTTTAAATCAATTTTTTTCTTTAGATTAAATATTTCATTTTCTTTACAAACTTGTCAACAAACTCCCTTTTTATTTTCTTTACAATTCATGCTAGGATCAAAAATCAAGAACTAGATTTTCGGTAACTTCCTCAGTCCCTACGGATCAACCCTTACTCTTTCTATACTATTTTTTTCTATTTTCTATTTCCTTTTTACTGAGATTAAGAATAAATTATTTGAAATAGAAAGGATGCATGTCATGGGCGTTCCAAGCCGATCGAGCAATAGCAGAGTACGTCTTGAGTCTCTTGTCTAGAAGACATGTATTATTCATAGACATTCATGTACTTGAGTCGTAACTCCATTTTGATACTCGATTTATATATTTTTTTCATATGTATATTTTGGGAGCTCCCCTTATAAACTCAAATGATTATGTTGAATTATGTTTAATTTAATGGTCTTTAAGTGATGGTTTTACAAATGGTTTCATAGAACAATTCTAGGTTAGCTACTACGGTAGTTCCATGTGACATTCCAATCGGTCGACTTTGTGTCGTACGGGTTAGGGTGTTACATTCTCTTCATAAGATCTTATATCCATATGGACACATTCCTTTAGTCCTTTCAGAGCTTTTTGAACATTAGTATGCATAAATGTCTTTTTATTTGCCCCAAGATTCACCTCTTGCCTCAATTGTTTTTTTCATTTTGGGCTTTTGATGTAGGGTGACCTTCGTTAACTTCAATGACATTCTTTTACTATAAAGAGATTGTCATATTTGAAAATTTTAAAAAAATTTGATGAGAAAATATTGTAAAATAAGATGATGTCTCTTACTTTAAGCTCACAATCCAGACAAATAATAAAACATAAGTCTATTTAATGCAAAATGATGTACTAATGTTTTAGTCAAATAAAAAATTATAGTCTTTGACAAGTATCAAAATTAATGATTATTTCAATATATATGTTAACTTGGGGAGGTAAGATGTTTCAGATTGACTTCTTTAATCAAGATCTAACCCTTTTGATTTTCTTATGTGCATTGATTTGATAAGTCATCACAACTCTAGCAACATTGTGTGCCTCTAATAGAAATGTCACACATACTCTAAATTCTTGTAAATACTTTAGGGGTATATGATACTTCATCAAATGTTGTACATCTTTCATATTCAAATTTTAAATTGTATTTACAAACTTTTCCATTAAACTCATCTTTTGTTTATTTTTTTTTTCTTTATTTTTCCCTCTCTAAGTATTTCCTTTCATATTTTTCCTTTTCTTTCATCACTAATTAAAGGTTTTTTTTTAAAAATTGAATAAAAATATTAAATATAATGAAAAAAAGAACTATGAAGATAATTTTTTTAGATTAAATATCTATATATGATTCGAAATGATTCCTAAAGCATGTAATGTAGGTTAATGTTCATAGTTATGAAAAATACGATAAATAGACTCAAACAAATATTTAAGGGTAATTGAACTAATGATCAGTTCTTTTTATTTCTGTTGAACTATATTTTGATATAACAATTAAGGAAAAAATGTTTTTGGACTTGAATTGAATTTATTCAAAGTTTTTCAAAGTTTTCAAAAATAATTCAAAGTCCTTAAAGCTTGAAATTGAGCACAAAACGTTTTTCTGGACAAGTAGCATCGAAACTGTTCTTACAATATCGATACCAATTTAATAGTATCAATATTGTTCATGTGGTACTGATACCAAAGGTAAGGGAAGTATCAATATGCATTAGGTAGTATCGATACTACCAGCATTGCTCAAATTCCAGAATACAAAAATGGTACCGATACCCAAAGGGATACCGATACTACTTTGTATAGTAGTATCGATACCATACATATAGTATCGATACCATCAGGCCCCAACGGCTAGTAACAGCTAGTTGATTTAAAAATAAACAAATGTAGTACCGATACTCCCTTTAGGAGTACCGGTACTCCTAGTTCTGGGCAGCTTTATTTTGCACAAAAATTGATCCCCAACGGCTCCAAAACACCTCCAATGGCTAGAACCGACCACAACAACATTCTAACATATAAATACAAGTTCAAGAAACTTGAAGAAGTGTTAGAACACCTATCCAAGCAATCAAACACAAGAGAAGAGTTTTTCGATCTTATTTTTATGTCTCTTGTAAATATTTGTTCTTGTGAGCTTAACTTTGTAAACACCTTCCTTTTTAGAGGTTTCATTTGTTTACATTATTTTTCCTTGTAAAGGGTTTTTGGTTCTAATTAAGTCTGTTAAAAGTTAGGGAGTTGTGTAAAGGTTATCTTTTTGTCCTTGAAAGAGAAAGAACAAATTAGTAAATTTCTTAGAAAATCCTTAGTGAGGAGATAAGGTAGTGGATGTAGACCTGGTTGATAAGTTGAACCACTTTAAATCATTGTGTCAAATTTCTCTATATTTTGCTCTCCTTACTCCCTAATCTAAATATTAACAATTAACCTCCTTTGTAACACTTTTAGTTGTTCAATTGAGCCTCTTCAAATCCCAACAATTGGTAACAGAGCTTGACTCATTAGAAGGTTTAACCACCCTGAGACGATCCTTGAAGAAGCTCTACCGATTCTCGACGCAACCGAAAATAAATGGCTTTAACCTTCAGTGCCTACACATTGAAGATTCACAATCGGTCAACAAGCCACCATACTTCAATGGAGAAAATTATGCCTATTGGAAGAATAGGGTGATGCTCTTCATTCAAGCCAACGATCTAGGAGCTTGGAACTCTATCATGAAAGGCTACACCATTTCAACCGGCGAGATAGATGATTAGAGTGATGGAGAGAAGAAGAAGTTCCAACTCAATGCTAAGGTTATGCATATTATCTTTTGTGCATTAGGCCCAGATGAATATAGAAGACTATCCTTTTGTTCCAATGCCAAGGAGATATGGGATAAGCTCCAAGTCACTTATGAAGGAACCGATGAATTGAGGGAAACCAAGATAAGTCTTCTCAACCATAGCTACAAGAATTTCAAGATGAAACTCGATGAAGACATCAAAGCTATAACATATAGATTTTCCATGATTTTCAATGGTCTAAAGGGATTTGGAGAAGTAATCTCCAATGAAAAGCATGTAAGGAAGATGATCTACTCTCTTCCAAAGTCTTGGCAATCGAAGAAGATGATGATTATCAAAGCTAGAGACCTAAAGTCTCTCACTCTCAAATAGCTAATTGGTTCTCTTCTCACTCATGAGTTGATGATGAAGAAAGAGGAAGAAGATGAAGAGAAGCAAAACAATAAGAATGAGGAGGTAGGCATTGCCTTCAAGTCTACTAATGAGAGCTATCAAAGTTCAAGTGAATAGGTGGATGAAGACGATGATGAAGATGAAGAGATGGCCAAGTTCTTCAAAAATTTCAAGAGATTCATGTCTTCCAAGGAAGTGAAGCATGAATCAACCAAGAAGAAGGGTCCCCCGGTGTGCTTCAATTGTCAAAGAACGAGGCATGTCAAGTATGAATGCCCTCTCCTAAAGAAGAAGAGATCATCCAAGAAAAATACATTTGTGGCAGCTTGGAGTGATGAAGATGACTCCAATTATGAAGATGAAGTACCCAACCTATACCTCATGGCCATCGAAGAAGATTCAATGGTATCTTCTAACTTAAATGATTTAAATTCACATTCTTTTGATGAGTTACAAGATGCTTATAATGAGTTGTATTTGGAATTTGAGACCATGAATTCCAAATATAAGAAATCAATTTCAAAATTCAAAGTTGAAAATGATTTGGTTTTGAAAGCAAAAATTGATTTTCAAAATGAAAATTTGAAAAATGATTTAGAGTTTTTAAAAGTCAAAATCAATAATTTAGAAAAAATAAAATTTTGATTTAAAAGTTAAGGTTGAGAGCTTTTCAAAAGAAAAAGAATTAATTTCTAAAAACAACTCATTATGTTTAAAAATGGCAAAATGTTCACATTGTCATTTTTATGGTCATTTGGAACATACTTGTCCCATAAAGAAAAGAAAATCTTTTATAGTTATACAAGTATGGGTTCCTAAGGGAACAAGGGGCATTGAAACTAACCTCTAAGGATCCAAAGCAATTTGGATACCAAAATCCAAATAAATGTCTCTTGTAGGTGTGTGGGAGCAATGGTGATGAAAGTGATGATATTCAAATGCTATAGCCACACTTGAAAAAGGAATGAGTAACCTCTAAGCTTAATGCTTTTATTTTTCTTATTTGGTTGATCATTTTGTTTAAGCACTCATGCGTTTTGATTTTAAATGATTATGCATTGTTTTTTAATCTCATGTATGTTGAAAAGTGTTTTATGATGAACATTTCAAAGTTTTAATGTTTTTTTTCATAATTTTTAGTTCATCGTAATGAATTTTGGTCAAAATTGATTTTCAATGCAAATGATATCTCTCTAACAATTGATATCAACTTTTCAAATGCTCTAATTTTACAAATTTTAAATTTTTGACCTAAATTTAAATGTTTATGCATGAAATTTAAAATTGCAAGTGATATCTCTCTAACAATTGATATCAAATTTTCAAATGCATAACATTTTTGGAAAGTTTTATGCATATGCACTTAATTTCAACAATTGGTATTGCATAAAGTATTTTAGACTTGGATATATTGAATTTCATGTGCTACTAACATGTTTGTTATTCTTTGTTGAAATTCAATTTTGTTTAAGTGTCAAAGCTTTTAAAATCAAATTTTTGTTTGTAATGCACTTTTTAAGGGGGAGCTTTGATTTATCAAATGCTTTTAATGTGAATTTTACAACTTATTCTCTAAAGTTATTTTAGAAATTTAAAGTTGAATTATTTTTTATATAAAAAAGGGGGAGAAGTATGAGTTTGAAAAATTCAATTTCTTAATGAAAAAGGGGAGCTGAACATTTTTACATATTTTCCAACAATTGATATCTTTTTCATTAAAAATTTTATTAAGGGGGAGTTTTACCGAAAATAATTTTTCAAATGTTTTGTTATATAAAAAGGGAGAGATTGTTGAACTATATTTTGATATAACAATTAAGGCAAAATGTTTTTGGTCTTGAATTGAATTTTATTCAAAGTTTTCAAAAATAATTCAAAGTTCTTAAAGCCTGGAATTGAGCACAAAATGTTTTTCTAGACAAGTAGTATCGATATTGTTCTTACAGTATCGATACCAATTGAACAGTACCGATACTGTTCATATGGTACTGATACTAAAGGTAAGGGAAGTATCGATACTCACTAGGTAGTATCGATACTACCAGCATTGCTCAAATTCCAAAATGCAAAAATGGTACCGATACCCAAAGGGGTATCGATACTACTATACATTGTATCGATACCATCAGGCCCCAACGGCTAGTAACAGGTAGTTGATTTAAAAATAAACAAAGGTAGTACCGATACTCCTTTTAGGAGTACCGATACTCCTAGTTCTGGGCAGCTTTATTTGCACGAAAATTGATTCCCAACGGATCCAAAACACATCCAACGGCTAGAAACAACCACAACATCATTCCAACATATAAATACAAGTTCAAGACACTTGAAGAAGTGTTAGAACACCTATCCAAGCAATCAAACACAAGAGAAGAGTTTTTCAATTTTATTTTTATCTCTCTTGTAAATATTTGTTCTTGTGAGCTTAGCTTTGTAAACACCTTCCTTTTTAGAGGTTTTATTTGTTTACATTCTTTTTCCTTGTAAAGGGTTTTTGGTTATAGTTGAGCCTGTTAAAAGTTAGGGAGTTGTGTAAAGGTTATCTCTTTGTCCTTGAAAAAGAAAGAACAAATTAGTAAATTTGTTAGAAAATCCTTCGTGAGGAGCTAAGATAGTGGATGTAGACTTGGTTGATAAGTCGAACCACAATAAATCCTTGTGTCAAATTTCTCTATCTTTTGCTCTCCTTACTCCCTAATATAAATATTGTCAATTAACCCCCTTTGCAACACTTTCGATTATTCAATTGAGCCTCTTCAAATCCCAACAGTTTCCTTCATCATCTCTTTGCTCAATTTGAATCTACTTCTATATATTTTTTATTTGGATCCCTCTAGACTGTCCATTTTGAGATTTTTACCCTATAGTTTGTATCCTTTTTCAATACTTTTTATATTTCATTACCTTATCGTGAACTAAACTTTAAACCTTGAGTCAGTTGTTCTTGGTTAATTTTGTGGTTTTAAACTTAAAGAATTTTTTTATATGATAAGCTCCTTGCATGTGCTTATTGTCTTCTTTATTTGATGAATTTAGGACATCAATTTCACTTGAGCATAATTTATTTCTTGTATTTGAAATATATCTTATTGTTTTTTTTATTAAAGTTGGATCTTTGAATAACTTGAACTTGATCCATC
Organism: Hibiscus syriacus; assembly: GCF_006381635.1. Classification (NCBI taxonomy): domain Eukaryota; kingdom Viridiplantae; phylum Streptophyta; class Magnoliopsida; order Malvales; family Malvaceae; genus Hibiscus; species Hibiscus syriacus. The sequence continues at coordinate 1,785,951 of NW_024063472.1, forward strand.
TTGTAGTACCTTATTATTGTTGACCTTATTTCGTAAAGACTCATCCTTGTAGAATTGATTGCCTTTATTCATGCGAGAAGATTTTTCTTCGTCTTGCCTCCACGTGGGGAGTGATCTTTGGTTAAACTTGAATCTAAAAATATATATTACATGCTTAAATTAGGACAATAATGAGTATTTTTTTCTTTTCTTGAAAGGATAGCAAAAATATCACTGTTCATCATTTCATACATGAAAGTATTTATAAAAGAGATATATCTATGAGGATAAATAATTCACAATTAACCTTTTTTAAATTATGAGAAGAATAGAAAATTACTGCATGATAGTGGAATTCCAATTATTACTTTTTTATTTGTCTTCTTTTTTATTTTTGTGTTCTTTATTTTTATTCTTCCTTTTGATGTGTCCCATTATTCTTTCAAAAATTGATACAAATGTCCCATCTTACTTTCATACGAGAATATTTGTGCTCAAATGAGAATCTTGCACTCAATGTTCTTGAGTTTTATTTTGACAAAAGAATGTTGATTTTGTGTTTAAAAAGTTGAGGCACGATTTTGAGATAATCTATTTGGAGATTGATAATGTTATGTACAACTTTAGGTGAAAAATCAAAGGATTGTACTTTTAGATTAGGATGAAATATGATAGGACTAACCTCATCACTTGTCAAATGTCTATAATATTGATCCTCAAAAGAGCATTTCATTATTTGACCTTCCAAAGATCTTTCAAATATCTTTCAAATTTTAATATTTTTTCATTATCAGTAACCTAAAAAACATTCATTAATCAAACAACTCTAAAAGCATTTAAGAATATGAACAAAGAACAAAAACTACAAACAAAACATGATATTTTTCATGCAAGTGTAACTAAACCCCATGATGGGTGAACAATGACATTGTCTGCACATACTATGATTAAGATTCACGCCTCAAATTTCAATGCCTTACTTGATTTGTTTTCCATTGCTCAATCAATTCTTGCATTAATGTTCCATTTTCAACGAGTATTTCTAACTCTTTCACAAGTGGCCTATAATTCTCTATAGAATGCCTAGATGTCCCATTGTGAAAATCACAAAATTATTTTGATCGTAACTATGGACAAACGAGTTCGACATAACTTTCATCGGTCTATAATTGAGATACTGACTTCAATTAAATGAGGGAACGATTTTGAAATGGGCATTTGAAATATTTTCAGGGTCTTCTTAGTCGGGAGATTTTTCTTGGATGGTTCAAGCAACTAGTTGATTTCCTTATTTTTTTGACCACGAGAACTATAATCTCAAAGATACCAATTCTAGTTGGGTGAATGATGACCTAATGATATTACTTTTTGAAGGACGAGGGTGGATGGGTGGTGGCTAGAAACAATGTCCTCAATAGTTAAGTTACAAGAGATGAGAGTCATACGACTGGTTAAAATGATTATCCCACGTGACCAAATGATGCCATGCCAGTCGGTTTAGCGCACCACATTGATATTTTGTTATTTGAATAACGACAGTTAATGACGAGTGACCAATTTCTTATAAACTTTTAATGCCAATGGTCAAATCATTACTTTTGAATCATCAGTAGAGAAAAGAGAAACTTAATTAAATATTAGTAATCATTTATGTAGTTTAACCATATTAATATTTGGCTCATACAATGTATTTATGAAATGGGTAAATTACACGCTCACTCACTGAACTTTATTCTATCCTATTTCACTCACCGTATATCAATTTTTTTTGATTTGTTTATTGAACTTTTTTGATTACTCATTGATGACATGGATTATTTTATTATTTTTTCACATGACATGTCATATTTTTTTATTAATATTTTCATATTATTTAGTATTATAGTAAAAAAATAAATTTAAAAATACTAAATACACACCAAAACCTTAAAACTAAAATTTTCATCCTCACATTCAAGTTTGAACAGCAGCACTCGGTTGAGCCACCAGTGGCTACAATTGCGGCAGCTTCCATGGTGGTCTCCGATGGACGTTTAGCTCTAAACTTTCCAGCCCAAATGTTTTTTTACCTCTTGAACACAAATCCAACCTTAATTTCATCGAAAAATGCCCCAATGTTATCGAATATGTACTAAAATCATTTGCTTTTCGCTCTCCGATCTCCATTGATAGATATTGGACGGAGCTCAAATATAGATATGTTGGTCCCTCAGTCACAACACTACTTCTCACCATTCGGATCTGTTGTCCAATTGTTGGAGCTGCCCCTTTTGAAAACCCGAAGGTAAAGTTCTCTATTTTCCAATTTTTGATTTCTTTGCTAAATGGTTAAAATAATTTTTTTGAATTTTTGGTGTTGAATTGTCGATTTAGTCCAGGTAATCTCTTATTCTCCTTCGTTGCTTGCTATTATTTGTTGTGCTTGGGGTTTGGATATAGTTGATGCCATGGTTGCGTTGAATGGTTTGGTTGAGGGTCGTGAGAGATGAACAAAAGAGTGAGGGGGAGAGGTGAGCTTGAACATTCACTGGTGGGAGGGTGATCGCTGGTGGATGGGTGAACTTGTCAAGGGTGATGGTGGGTGGAGTTGTAATTAGAGGTTTAAAGTTTGGGATATAATTTAAGAATTTAGGTATAATTTAAGGGTATAATTATAATTTTTAAATTTATTTTTATTTTAATTATATTTTATATTAAAAATATTAATAAAATATGTCATGTGAGAAAAATAATAAAATAATCTACATCATCCTAGAGAGCAAAAAATTCAATGTTTAAAGTTTAGTAATCAAATTGAAAAAATTAAAAGTAGAATAGATGAAATAGGATAAACAGTAAAGTTTAGTGAGTAACCATTCATTTACCCTTATGAAATTGGCGACACCACCCATCTCAGCCTCCGCTTTTCGAGGGGAAAAAAGAGAAGCAAAACACTGATTTTCGTGGTGTTTGACAAATTGAGTGACAAAAATGCTGAGGAAGTTGATGTTTCATTAAACTCCCAAAGCTTGTCGGTTACTGTTTACTCAGTCAACACTTCCTTTACTCAACAAATTCTCTGTTTTCTCTTATTGTTCATCATCGCAACACGAAATCCCTCCTAGTAATTCTATCGAACAGCTTCAAGACAAGCCGGATAACACCATTTCCATTGATCATTCTGGACTGTACAACCCTCCTGTTGACTTTTCCACCTTCTCTCTATCTCTATATTCATATCATTTTTCTCTTTTCTTTTCGTTACTTCTTTTTTGCTTTTTTTGGTGGGTGGTGTTTTAGAACATTCTCATGGACCTTCCTCGGACTCTGAACTCGTTAAGCATCTCAAAGGCATTATTAAGGTTAGCCAAAGCAGTCTTTTGATGTAATAAATTATGGATTTTTGTTACTATTGTAGTTAAAGCAACATTTCATTTTAATGCATTGAAATTGTCAATATTGCCTATCAATTGTTGCGATTGACTACGGTATCATTAGGACACTTGTTAGCAAAAACCCATGAGCCTTTTAGTACTTGAAACTGCTCCTTTTGTGCTTCGAAACATTGGGTTCTACTGCTTGTGAAATCTTATCAGTTTCGCGGTGGGCCGATATCTGTGGCGGAATATATGGAAGAAGTCTTAACAAATCCCAAGGCTGGGTTCTATATCAACCGAGATGTCTTTGGAGCTGAAGGTGATTTCATAACATCTCCTGAAGTACGCCAGATGTTTGGAGAGGTAACTCAGTTTCTACTGAATCTGTGGATGTGAAGGAATACTCAAGTGAACAATTAATTTTATTTTATTTTCCCCACTGGCATGATTTCAGATGGTGTTTGGGCTATGTGTTTATGGGAACGAATGGGACAGCCAAAGAGGGTGAACTTGGTTGCTTGGCCCTGGCCGAGGAACTCTAATGGCTGATCAGGGTTTCAAATCGCGGTAGCAGTCGCATTTTCGGTCATTTTTTGTTTACCATGATTGTGGACGTTGCAGGCGCTATTGTGGCCGTCACAGGTGCTATTGTGAGTGTAGCGGGTAATTCGAACGACGACGCTATCGCTATTTTGTGGGCGCTATCACGTTTTCGGACCGTAATTTGAAACCCTAGGCTGATCTTCTTCATGTATGATAGTTGTCGAAACGGTCCCCATCAACCTTTTTAGGACTTTCGAGAATCGGTCCAACTAATATTGGAACATGTCGAGTTTTAAAATAGACAAATTTGGAGTTGTCATCTCAATATTAAAATTGACAAATTCGAATAATATTTAAATTATGATACTTGAAAATTAAAATGAGATATTATTTTATACGAATAATCCTTAGCAACACACTCCTTGTCAGTTAAGGCATGATTCTATAAATTTACACGTAAAAAAATAATATATAAATATATTTATTCTAGTAATAAATATATATATATATATATATATATATATATATATATATATATATATATATAAATGATTAAAAGAACAAATATAATAACTATAGTGATTAAATTATCAAACCACAAAATATCAAGGCAACAATAGTAAACTTAATATATTAGGTACTATAATTGTAAATAAACATATAATATTATTTAAAATTAAAAATATTAAGATTAGGGGATTAAATTATAAAATAATAGAAGTTATGGCTCTAAACAAAAATATCATGAATAGGGATGGCAACGGGTCGGGTTTGGGTCGGGTATTGGTCCCCCCGTCCCCGTTTAAAAACCCCGTACCCGTCTTCACTTAAAAAATCGCGGGGATTTAAATGGGGATCCCCATCGGGTAATCGGAGAAAACTGCGGGGAAACGAGTATCCCTGTTTAGCATAAATGATTAATTAAACAGGTATCAGGCCGAGTAATCGGGGCGTGGATTACTAAACCCGTCCCCGTTTAGCATAAACGGTTTCCTCCCGCCCCCGTTTAATTCGATTTTCGGTTTTCCCCATCGGATTCGGGTTTTTTTACCATCCCTAATCATGAAATCTAGTTACTAGAATGGTAATTTAACCCTAATTACTATTCAAAATTAAAATATAAATTATTGAAATAATAGGGACTAAGTTGGATATTTAATTAAAAAATATAAGTAAGCTTAGTGATTAAAATATAAGCCAAATTAAAATACACAGAAATCAATTTTCAGTGACTAAATTATAAAGTTTATAAAGTATAGGGACCTCGGGAAGGGTTTTACCATACACTAAATTACTCAGAAACCATCCCCTGAAATGATGTCGTTTTGGGTTGGGTATAAATACCTTTAACCGACATTTAAGCCTTCAACTCTTTCATTTTCTCTTTTGCTTCTCTCTCTAAGAGAAGCTTTGCCTTCTCTCTATAATTCCCTCGCAGGAGGAAAAGCCAACCACCGCCGCCTATCGTACACTGTCGCTAGTGACCACCGTCAGCCACCATCCACAGTGGCAAGAATTCAGAAATTTACATAAATCGAAGCCCAAGTTCCGTTAAACACGAATCCGAGCTTATTTTCTCCTAAAAACCCACCGAAATCCCTAAATCTAGATGTTTCCCTTCGAAAAAACCAACGACGTTTGGTTTTCTCGGTAAGTTTCTACTCTTTCTTTTCCTTTGTTTTTCTTTTCGAATACTCATTGGTTGTTGTTCATATTTCTCTCTGTTTCTGTTTCTTCGAATGGCTTTCTTGTCTCCTTTCTCCCTTTGTAGGTGATGAGTTTTTATAGGACCCCGTGGTACTCCCTTTTAATCGGTTAAAAGAGGGAACCCCGATAAGTCACCGGAGCTATGGTGGTGACTCACCACAGGGACGTCTGGGTGAATTTAATGTACCGATATCTCTTGGATCTGGCTGGTGAGTCGGCAGTTGCGTGATAGTATCTGAATGGAGCACCTGGCGACGGTGGTGAGCTTATCATCGAGCTAAGCGGCGGTCGATATACCCCTAGGGTTATGATAAAACCCTAGGGTTTCATCTGGATCAATCTGGGCAGTTGGATCTCTTCCAGATCCAACGATTGAGAAGGCTTTCTACTGGAAGAAAATGTGAGAAAACCCTAATTGGGTTATGGGCTTCTCGGGCCGACTTGTTGGGCTTCCGAGTCAGATGGGTCGGATCTGCTTCGGGTTAACTTTATAACCTGGCCTAAATCGGGTTTAGAATTATAAATGGGTTCTGGGTTTTGTTGTCAATTGGGTCTTGGATCTGTATCTTTTGGGTTTGTAATTATTTGTAATTATTTATTTATTATTAATAATAATAAGAATAAGATTAAACGTGACAAAAACTAGTGTCTACAATAGTCACTCTCATTTCTCAGTCAAATTTAATCTATATGTAAAAGATATGCAAATTAGTGGTTGGAAGTTTTTATTTTGTTGGTTTTGTAAGGTCTTCATTTTGCATATTTTTAATGAGTTTTGGTGTATTTCTCCTATAGAGTGCATCAAAATCTAAAAATTTTACGGAGTCATTACATATATACACATGGTGGAATGTAGCCCATCACTACAAAAACTTCAGCATCAAAAATTGAAATCCATGGATGAAGATACTTGTAACACCCATTTCCTGTATACGTTTCCGTACACAAGTCACAGGTGTCACATAACTTTTAAAAACATTTACTTATTTGTAAAACCCATAAAATTTTGTTTCAAAAATAAAACAAAACATTTTAATATAATAATAAAACATTCTTTATAACATATTGCAAAATTATAACTTTAATACATTACAGAGCATTTTCTTAAATTCAAATACATGCCATCTAATTATCAAAAGAAGACATAATTGTCATATAGTTACTAATGAATCAACCTTGGATTGATTATCTCTTCTGCACTCCTTACTCTTCTAGTCTTTGCTCTTACCTACGCGTGAAATCAACACACGCTAAGTATTTACTTAGCGAGGCATAATAATGTAAAAGAACTTCAATTAATACATAAGTATATCATAGCTATTGAAATACGAACTAAATCGTATACTTCATAAGAATCAGTTAAAACCATCTCAGTTAAACCAAGTTTATTTCATATAGTCATCGAAACTATTCTTAGTATGCCTAGCATACCTATTTTTCTGTATAATTTTCCCACTTATCATTTATTTTTCCCAATATATGTCAAATGAGAATATAAGGTACATGCATTGCACCGAAGTGCCGAAATGGTCATTCACCTTTTATGAATACCATGAGTGACACCTTTTATGCCGAAAATGTACCGTTATACATTACACAAAATCGATCGATAACTTTCATACATGAAGTATGTCAAAATGGTAATTCACCTTTTATGAATACCATTGGTGGCACCTTTTATGCCGATAATGCACCGTTATGCATTTAACAAAATTGATTGATAACTTTCATTATTAGCACCTTTATGTCGAAATGCACCTATGACTCTCAATACACATACAATGGGCTTTTAGGTCAATTTCACAGATTTAGACATTTATTTTGGTAACACCGATAGCCATTGCACAACATCAATATTCATCTATTCATTTTAGAGAAGTTCATACTCTAAAACTTAATCATAATATCATTCCCATACAATTTAACAAAACATACATTTAACAAAACATTCGAGGATGACTCGTCGCGAATCTTCATCCTTTCATAAAAGTAGAATAAATGCACTCACCTGATATGTCTCACTAGTATGCTGTAATGATGTCAAACTATTCAGCAACTTTATCTTTTCCCTTTTTCTTGTTGACTCAGGAGCTTGGTTATGATCTACACAAGCATCCATTAAGTACACATATCATACCAATGTTAGTATAATATCTAACATTTATATTTTTAATAATACTCAAAAGTACTATTATATTTAATTTCTATCAAAATTCCTCATATCTTAAATTTTTTAGACTCAATAGTATCGGTACCCTTACCATGGTATCGATACTTCTATACTATGGTACTGATACTCCCTTCGGTATCGATACTTCTATACTATGGTACCGATACTCCCTTTAGTATCAATACCATTTCAACATTATGGAATCCATGTTATCAATACCTTCCTCTTACTATGGATACCCATAGCAGTATCAATACTAATTGCATTAGTATCGATATTGTTCGTCGTATTTCTTCAAATTTAAACCTATAGTATCGATACTGTTATTCCAGTACCGATACCCTTACCCAAATTTTCCATTTTGCAACTCGATTTTTACCCAAATTTTGTTAATTTCTCTTACTTTCACCTCCAACAATACCCTTAAACTTAGCATCACTTAACCCAACCAACTTTCATCCATTTAGCGTCTTATAACATTCGATTACACTAAAGAACACTCCAAACTAAAAATCATACTACTTTTCATACATGTTTTTAATCACATCAAATGTTTATAATCTCTTATTTACTTCTTTAGCAAGTCAAATTTACTTGTAATCGTCATTAAAAACTCATATTTCAACATATCACTTAAAACCCACTTTCTTCAATCTCAAATAAATCATCCATCTCTTAAAGTTTCAAGAACAAACAAAAAATGGAAAGAAAAACTAGCTAGATGAAGCCTTACCTTTGGCTATGGAGGAGAGTACGGGAACACGGGAAGAAGGAGAAGAGAAAATGACTTAGCTTGTTTTTCATCTTTTCCCTTTTTTCCTCTTCTTAAATACCCTAATTAAAATAAATTTTAAATCCATTTCCCTCTAAAGGACCCAAATGCCATTTTATTCTTACATTCTTGCTAATTAGCCTTAAACACAATTTCTAAATCACTTCTTATACTTTACCATTCATTTATTTAATTCTCAAAATTTTTAAATCATTTCAATAAAATCACTGACCCGATATTTGGGTTATTACAATTCTCCCCCCTAAGAAAATTCGTCCTCGAATTTAAAGAAGTACCTGATACGAAAAGGTGTGAAAACTGCTTCCTCGTGTCCTCATCTCTTTCCCAAGTAGCTTCTTCTACTTTGTGGTTTGCCAAAGCACTTTAACTAAAGGAATATTCTTATTACACAGTTCTTTGTTTTTTTCTAGCCAAGATCTGCACTGGTTCTTCCTCATAAGTTAAATCTGGTCGGATCTCTATTTCTTAGGGTGTGATGATATGGGATGGATCTGATCGGTACCTTCTGAGCATCTACACGTAAAAACATTGTGGATCTTGTCCATATCCGGATGTAAGCTACTGGTCCAATCATTTTCAAAATCTCATAAAGTCCAATGAATCTCATACTCAACTTTCCAAGTGTGCCCAAACCGCAATACTTTCTTCCAGGGTGGCACTTTCAAAAATAACTTGTCTCCCACTTGAAATTAAATTTCTTTTCTTTTCAAATCAACATAAGAGTTCTGTTGATCAGAGGTTATCTTCAGATTATCTTGGATGATTTTCACCTTCTCCTCCATTTCTTTCATCAAATCTTGGCCAACCAGGTCTCGATCTTTTAATTCAAACCAATTTAATTGCGTTCGACACTTCCTCTCATACAAAGCTTCATATGGGGCCATCTTAATGCTCGATTGCTAACTGTTGTTATAAGCAAATTCTGCTAAAGGCAAATACCTTTCGTATGATCCTTTGAATTCAATCGCACATACCCTTAGCATATCCTCCAATACCTGAATAGTTCATTTTGACTGCCCATCTGACAGCGGATGAAAAGATGTCCTGAAATTTAATCGATTACCGAATGCCACATGTAAGGACTTTCATAATCTTGAAGTAAACCTTGGGTCACTATCATACACTATCGATATGGGTGCTCCATACAGATGAACTATTTCCTTTATATACAATTCCGCATATTTATCTATCGAGTAATCTACCCAAACTGGAAAAAAGTGAGTTGTCTTGGTCAATCTGTCTACAATTACCCATATCGAGTCATTTTTACCTGGTGACAAAGGTAGATCCGAAACAAAATCCATTGTAACTCGTTCCCACTTATACTCAAGAATGGATATCGGTTGTAGCAATCTGGATGACACTTGATGTCCAACTTTCACTTGTTGACTTGTTAGACATCTCGTAAAAACTCTAATACAACTATTTTTATGCCAGCCACCAATAACAACTCTTCATATCCTAATACATTTTATTCTCGCCTAGATGCGTAGTTAAAGGACTATACTGTGCCTCAGAAAGAATATATTTCTTTAGTTCATCATTATCGGCAATTCAAAGTCTTTCACGATAATATAAACATCTATTATCCCTCATTTCGTAGTCTTTGGCCTCTTCTTTTTCTACTTGTGCCATTCTTGCCAAGTATTTCTCATCTTGACCTTGCAGCTTTTTTAACCAATCCAAAAGCAACGACTTTAACTTAAGTTCAATAATCAAGGCATCATCTTCCTTAAAGACATATGAGCATCCAAAGCCCGTAGAGCGAGAAAAGTCCTTCAGCTAAGTGCCTCCACTACCACATTAGCCTATCTGGGATGAAAACCGATGATCAAATCATAATATTTTAAATGCTCGATCCATCTTCTCTGTCTCAAGTTCAGTTCTTTCTAAGTCAGCAAGTACTTTAGACTCTTGTGACTCGTATAAATATGGCATCGTTCACCGTACATATAATGACACCAAATTTTCAAGGCAAACACGACCGCTTCTAATTCCAAGTCATGTGTCAGGTAATTTCTCTCATGAGTTTTCAACTGTCTTGAGGAATAAGCCACAACTTTTCCATCTTGCATAAGCCCACATCCCAATTCATTATGAGATGTATCACTAAAGACTATATAGTGTTTACTCGACTAGGTTGTACAAACACTGGGGCCTCTATTACGATTCTTTTTAATATTTCAAAACTTTCTTGGCATTTCTCCGACCAAACAAAAGGCACATATTTCCGTAACAACTTAGTTAGCGACAAAGCTAACATTGAAAAGTTCTTCACGAACTGTCTATAATAACTAGCAAGCCCCAAGAAATTTTGAACTTCAGGAACATTCTTTGAGGGTTCCCAATCCACTATATCTAGAATCTTTTTGAGATATACTCTTATCCCTTCTGTGGATACTATATGACCAAGGAAAGAAATCTCAGCTAACCAAAATTCACACTTGGACAATTTGGCATACAACTTCTTCTCTCGAAGCGTCTGAAGAACCACCCGAAGATGAGCATCATGCTCCTCTCTTGACTTGGAATACACCAACATATAATCTATAAATAACAACAAAAATTGATCCAAGTAAGGTTGGAATACTCGATTCATCAAGTCCATAAATGTTGCAGGAGCATTAGCTAATCCAAATGGCATCACCACAAATTCGTAATGTCCATATTGAATCTGAAAAGTTGTCTTTGAAATATCATCCTCTTTTATCTTTAATTGGTGGTATCCTAACCTCAGGTCTATCTTAGAGAACACATCTACACCTTTCAATTGATCAAATAGATCATCAATCCTTGGAATATGATACTTATTCTTTATGGTTACTTTATTTAACTGACGGTAGTCGATGCATAATTGCATAGACCCGTTCTTTTCATAAAAAACACATGTGCTCCCCAAGGAGAAACACTGAGTCTCACAAATATCTTATCGAGTAGCTCTTACAATTGGACTTTTAGCTCTCTTAACTCTGTTGGATCCATTCGATATGGAGCCATAAAAATAGGTTCGGTACCCAGGTAAACCTCAATCTAAAATACTACTTCACGATCTGCATGTAAACCCTATAACTCTTTTGGAAAAACATACGAAAACTCCATAACCATTGGAATATTATCTACTCTCGCTTCTGATACTCGAGTCTCTATCACATTATCTAAATCTATACACTCTTTTGACATCATTTTCTTTGTAATCATGGCTGATATCACATTGGATATTGATTTCGCTTTTTCACTGATCACTACAATTTCTGAGCCTTCCGCATCTTTTAAAAATAATCGTTTCTTATGACAATCAACCCATTAAATGATGTGGAAACAACCAATCCATGACCAAAATGATTTCAAGCTCCTCAAAAGCCAACTCATTAAGTTTTCCAGAAACACCACCCCTTGAATCTTTATCGGGCATTTCCTACATACCCGAGTTACTCTCGCACTGTAGCCCATATGGTTTACCACTATCATCTCACTAACAATTGGTTCTAAAGGAATTCCTCTAGCTCTAACCAAATCTATACTAATATATGAGTGTGTAGAACCAAGGTCAACTAAAACAAATACAGGTTTATCAAAAAGATGTAATATATCTGTTAAGATTTGGGTCATCCCGATCTTCATTAGTCTTAATATTGTAAATTCTGACGACTCCCCGAGTCTCTTGTCACGACATTGATTTAGATAGTCCTCTGGATCTACTTCTTCTATGATTTTATTAAAAACTTCCATATATCTCTCAGATTGCGCTAAATTGTCCTCGGATTTCTTAGGACAGTTTCGGTCAAAGTAACTAGTCTCACCACACACGAAACAAGCTCCATTGAGAAATTTGCATACTCCACGGTGAAATTTACCACATGTTTGACATGAAATTCTATCTCGAAATGCTCTACCCGAGCTAGACGAAAAAGACTGAGATTGTTTAGTTTTCTGCGAAGCTGCAGTAGAACTATCTCTATTAGTATATCAGAAACTCGAGCCATTGCCTCTCTTAGCATGATGGGGAGTTAAAAGTGTTCTAACTCTTTTCCATGTCTGTATACTCTGCTCAGCTGCTATAGTTCCTCTTGAGCTCTTTCAATAGTCTTAGCTCGTTTATAAATTCTTCCAAGCTAGGTACATTCAAAGCCAACATCATCTCTTTCAACTTTGGCCTCAAACTTTCAATGAACCAATCACGTTGAGCCTTGTCATTGGGAACTACTTTAGTAGCAAAATGACTCAAATTGTTGTATTCAGCCTCATAATCATGTACTGCTTGATCACCTTGTTTCAAATTAAGGAACTTTAGTAGCATTGGCCTTCTAAACTACTCACCAACATCCTTCTTAAATTCCTCCTGGAAGAACTGCCAGGTCACTTGTTCCGGTGGTGCATACATCGTGGTATTTGACCACCATACTCGAGTTGATCCTCGAAGTAAAGATACATCTCCACCTAAATTTTCCAAATTCGAGCAGTGAAGACTTTCAAGCATTACCATAACATTATTTAACCATAAGTAAACCTCAATATGACTTTCATCCTCTTCTCCTTGGAACTCAGGATCTCCTAAACTCTTCAATTCTTTTGGAATCAACATCTTCGGAGCTAGAGGAGTAGGGGGAGGCAGAGGAGGTTAAACCGTGTCAAGATGGCATCGAGATCTGCATAAAAGCTTCAAACTCAGGCATCGACATACCTTGATGTGAAGGTGAACTAGCATTCTCGGATGGAATAAGATGCTCACTATTCGCCTCATAGATTTCTCTACCTGATCCTTCTCTATTTTCTCATTTGGTCGCTCTTTGCGAGTTCGAAGATTCCAACATCTTCTAGGTAATACATAATAATAACACTAAATTTAGTCAAGAGTGACATCAATCACACTATAATGACACCTTATCAGTAACATTGACAATCTTAGTGGCATGTATTCATTTTTAAAGTCAAGTAAACCCGGTTTCGGCCAAGAATTGGCTAAACCTGTAGCTCTGATACCAATAAATGTAACACCCATTTCCTGTATATTTTCGTACACAAGTCATAAGTGTCACATAACTTTTAAAAACATTTACTTATTTGTAAAACCCATAAAATTTTATTTCGTAAATAAAACAAAACATTTTAATATAATAATAAAACATTCTTTATAACATATTGCAAAATTATAACTTTAATACATTACAGAGCATTTTCTTAAATTCAAATACATGCCATCTAATTATCAAAAGAATTATTGATGAGTAAACATTGGATTGATGATCTCTGTTGCACTCCTTACTCTTCTAGTCTTTGCTGTTACCTACACGTGAAATCAACACACGCTAAGTATTTACTTAGTGAGGCATAATAATGTAAAATAACTACAATTCAAACATAAGTATATCTTGGCTATTGAAATACGAACTAAATGATATAATTCATAAGAATGGGTTAAAACCATCTCATTTAAACCAAGTTTCTTTCATATAGTCATCGAACTATTCTTAGTATGCACATCATACCTATTTTTCTGTATATTTTTCTTACTTATCATTTATTTTGTCCAATGTATGTCAAATGAAATGTAAGGTACATGCATTGCACCGAAGTACTGAAATGGTCATTCACCTTTTATGAATACCACAAATGACACCTTTTATGCCGAAAATGCACCGTTATGCATCACAAAAAATTGATCGATAACTTTCATACACGAAGTATGTCAAAATATTCACCTTTTATGAATACCATGAGTGGAACCTTTTATGCTGATAATGCATTTAATAAAATCGATCGATAACTTTCATTAGTGGTACCTTTTATGCCGAAATGCACCTATGACTCTCAATGCACATACAATGGGTTTTTAGGTCAATTTCACACATTTAGACATTTATTTTGGTAACTCCGATAACCATTGCACAACATCAATATTCATCCATTCATTTTAGAACAGTTCATACTCTAAAACTTATTCATAATATTATTCTCATACACGTTATAAAAATATACCAATATGCCGTAAAACATACATTTAACAAAACATTCAAGGTTGACTCATCGCAAGTCTTCCTCCTTTCATACAAGTACAATAAATGCATTCACCTGATATGCCTCACTAGTATGCTGTAATGATGTCTAACTATTCGATAACTTTATCTTTGCCCTTTCTCTTTCTTAACTCAAGAGCTTGGTTATGATCTACACAAGTATCCATTAAATACACATATCATACCAATGTTATTATGCTATCTAACATTTATGCTTTTAATTTCTATCAAAATTCGTCATATCTTAAATTTTCCATACTCAATAGTATCGATACCCTTACCATGGTATCGATACTTCTATATTATAGTACCGATGCTCCCTTTAGTATTGTATCAATTTCGGCATTCTGGAATCCATGGTATCGATACCTTCCTCTTAGTATCGATACCGACAACAATATCGATACTAATTACATCAGTATCGATATTTATCGTCGTATTTCTTCAAATTTAAACCTATAGTATTGGTACTATTCTTCCAATATCGATACCCTTACCCAAATTTTCCATTTTTAGCTCAATTTTTACCCAAATTTCACTAATTTCTCTTACTTTCACCTCCAACAATACCTTTAAACTTAACATCACTTAACCTAATTAACTTTCCTCCATTTAGCATCTTATAACATCCAATTTCACTAAAGAACACTCCAAACTAAAAATCATACTACTTTTTCATACATGTTTTTAATCACATCCAATGTTTCTAATCTCTTATTTACTTATTTGAAAGTCAAATTTACTTGTAATCCTCAATAAAAACTCAGATTTCAATATATCACTTAAAAACCCATTTTCTTCAATTTCAAATAAATCATTCATCTCTTAGTTTGAATCATCTTTAAATATTCAAATAAATCAAATAAACCCATAGGCCCTCCATCTGAATGCCAATATGCAGTTCCCTAGAACTGCATCCATAAAGATTTACCCTAAGCACATAGCAGATGTGCCACCCTAAGGGAATGCCTTAGGGCCTATGGGCCTACCCAAGGGTCTCCTTAGGTTCGTAAGGATTTACCATCTTGATGAGAGTTGAACCTCCTTACCCCAGAATTCTACCCATACAGTATCCAGTAGAAATCATAGTTAACAGTAAATAGTAATATCTAGATCGTGATTTAGTAAAATATCATAAGAGTGACAATGAATTAAATCACCTAACTGTCCTCCACCCGTACACCATATGCAATGCCAAGATTTACCCAAAGGAGATCCTTGGGGCCTGAGAGCCTACCCAATAAAGTTTCTCAGGACCTACCCAAGGGTCACCTTAAGTCCGTATGGAATTACAAGCTTGATCAAAGTTGAACCTCTATACTCCATCCTTCCTTGATAGTGTCCCAATAAAACATTTCAAGAAGTAACCAGTATATCCGTTGATCCATAAATCAGGAACGATTATATTTTAAAGTGAAAATAGTAATCAGAGAACACATACCATATAACCTTGGTTCATAAGCCAATAAATTAGTAAATCATAAGTTTTAGTGAATGCATTTCAAAATAGATAAAACAATCATGTAGTACATAGGAACACACTAGAAGATACAAATATTTTCCAGAGGTACATAGCAATTATCAAGTGGGAACCATGAAATTTCTGTAATTTAATAGAATTTCATAATCCAGATCCCTATAAAAATTGGTTTGATAGCTAACAGAGTCATCAGTCATTCATGAAGTGATTTATCAATATCATATAGTATTCGGATATTTTTCGAAGGCACTAAGCAATCGGGAAGGTACTCAATTTTGCATAAGAGTTAGTTGAGATTTCATGTATAACAGGAGTGTTTTCATTATTCAGGAAATCAGGAGCATTTTGGACATTTGGTTCTTGGAGAATTCTTAGCAATTTAATCTAAAATTAGTGAGACGATGATTCATTATAACTAAGATTCATGTCGATTTATCAGGATACTGAGTTAACTCGAACTAAACAAATCCAACACTGATATCGATCAACTGGTCAAATCAATGCACTTAAATGGTATTCACATTTTAATACTGTCAACTCTTGTCAAATTGATCATATTTAGAATCATCGTTGAATGGATCCTAGGGAGACGAACATGTGTTTCAATGGTATTTATTTCATTTATGTAATGCAACGATATCAAGAAATGTCGACATTCTTGATTCTTAGTTCAATACCCTTATAGACATACAACAAATAGGTTCATCAACGTTTCGAGACTTATCTAAGTCATTCCCTTAATTCTAGGACTTTGAGGGTATTTAGGTCATTTATGTGTTAAATCTATCTTGGTTACTTCGGAGTTTCCAAAGTAATTCGGTTGTTTCCAAAAATTCGAATACATACAATACTTCCATTTAGTTCAACTTGGTCATATATTACAGTTATTTTGGTATTTGAGGATGAGTTATTCATTTCATAGATGAGGGTATTTAGTTATTCCAGAACTTGGATGTACTTCGAATCATTTTACACTTCAGGAGTATTCCAAATAGATTAGGAATTTAATCGGTGTTTCCAAGATTCAAGTGGATCAAAATATAAGTTCTCACATCGTATTCATTATCATAACCATCCATAGTGATTTTTACACTTTAAGGGTATTATCATCATTTTATTCAATCTGTTAGTGACATTACTTCTAATAAATTAGGCTTCAAAGTATTTTAGTTTCTTTAGAGTTCAGGGTATTTTGGTTATTTGAACATTTGAGGTTAATTTAGTTATTTCATAGCTCGAGGATATTTCACTAATTCCTTTCAATCCAAAAATATGCATTTTTTTTGATAATTGGTCAAGTATGTCTTTTCTGGGTATTTCTTCACCATCAAGGGAAGTCTTGGTCTTTTATAGTACAAAGGCATTTTCGTAATTTTACCCCATAGAACTATTTTTTGTAATTTCAAATCCAATTTCTTGATATTTAACCTTTAAACAATTTATTCAAAATTTATGAATCTTGAAGTCAATTCATTTAATAATGAATCACTGAACTTATAATTATTTCCGATCGATCTTCTAGTTTCTTATTGGAGCCGTCAAAGTGAAACAGTTTACTGTCTTTTTACCAAAATTTTGTTCGAGTAAAAAATAATTAATTTTACCCAAAGGACCAATCATTTCATCGATTCAATTACCAATTATCAACAAGTTTCAGAAAGCATACTAAAGGTAGTGAAATATTACCTCAATTTTTGTGCTCCACCGATCAAACATTTAACCTTTATTCGATCACTCTCGAACTTGAATTCAATGTCAAAAATTCCTAGGATACATAGCAACCGAATTTACATCAGGAATTGAACTTAATTGAGAAATCAAATTGAATTTGAAGGTAAAAACACTGAAAAAAGTCATCGCGAGTGTGAATTTGGAAAAACTTATTTCGGATTCGGACTTAGGACGTTGAAAACATAAAATATGATTTTTTTAATTTTTTTTACTTTTTAAGTCAAAGTCAACGGGTTGACTCTATCTGGGTTGACTCGATCGGGTCAAACATACCCGGTTCTGATCTGTTCGAGGTAGCTCGGTTCACCTGGACCGTTTCTAGAAGACACTATGGCTGGAGAAGAGCCCATGCATACGGCGGTGCGTTACAGCTGCGACGACCTTGGGGTGGTCATCTAGTCGGCTGATTACACCTTGTTCATTCAATTGACAAATTTAACCTAAAACGCATCAAAAACCATCCAAAAGCAAGGAAAACTAACCGGAAAAAGGATTCAGTTTCTCACCAACTAAGGTGGACAGAGGGAAGACGACAGAGCGATAAACACAACTGGGTTTTGATCGGAAGAATACTGGGAACTCAACAAGGCAGGCGTGTGATGAATCGATGGTCCTGGTGGCCGAAATCAACCAAAATAGTAGGCGACGCTAAGGTTTCCAATGAACATTCGATATGCAATTAACGACAAACGATGATGACTTTTGACCTTAGGGGTTTTGGTCGGATAGTCACGGTACTTCAACTGGAGGTGGTGGTGACGCTCACCGGTGGCTGGAGCAAGGTGGATTGAAGGAGAGAAATCGACAGGGTTTTTGATGATAAATACGTGATGGCCTGCTCCAAAGGTGACCGGACGACGCTTATTCGGTGGAGTGGTGAACGTTAGGTTTAGGGTAAAATTAGGGGGAATACATTTGGGCTCTCGATTATCGGGGTTTATTTTTCACTAACTAGAAAAATGGGTTAATTTAGGGTTGGGTCCCTCAATTATCGTCAAGCTTGCATAACAACCATTGTATTTCAAAATCAAGCATTTTAGTACCTGAATTTCCTGTAACTTTCTAAAACTGTCTATAATTTAAAAAACTTACAATTTGACCCCTAAATTGGGGGTGTGACAATTCTCCCCTCAAAAGAAATTTTGTCCTTGAAATTTACTCAAGTCATAGAAATAGGAACTAAGCTTCAATCTGGTCTTCATTCTCTTGGGTATCCTTTATAGGTATATGATTTTTGTATTAGACTCTAACCTACTACTTATGCACATATCTCTTCTTTGTCAAAATCTCAGAATCTAAACATAATTGTCCTTGTAGAACCAAACATACCTTAAATACTAATCCTTATTCAGTACAATACTTGCTTACTTTCAGTGAAACATGCAAGCATAAATGTTTTCTTTCAGACTTAGTGGAATCACCTCGAGATCTACACTTTTACCATTAACATGTCCCCTTCCTTTTAATCTCATATTGCTCAAATCGTTGAAGAAAAAGACTCAACACTTATTGGGTCTCAAACTCATAAAATTAGAATGAGCATGCATATAAAATTCTTCAATTTAGTACATCATTACAGACCCTTTTGAGGCATAACACCTTATTTAGGTTTGAACCGAATATTTTGTTTTCTAATCCACTTGGGTAGTATTTATTAACCTCAAATATTTACTTATAAATTTTGGTTACGAGTTTATCATCACAGAGCGTTTGGGGAGTAACAACTCAAATTCAGGTCGGAAGTCAAGTCAAAATTCTCAAACAAAAAATTACTTGCAGGGTAACTTCCAAAATTGGGACGAAGAATGACATTATTCTCATTTTGTACAGATCGAGTCATAACAGATAATATACCTTGTGGTGGGTGTCGAATCCAACAAATAATAATACTTGATTTTAGAAATATAAAATTGTAGTAGCGATAAGCAAGGTCGAATCCACAGGGATTGGGTAGACTTATTTTAATGAAATTAAAGCAAATAAAAGGGGTTTTAAAATCGATAAAAATCAAAAGGAAAAAGCATTTAAAATCAACCAAAAATTTAGAGAGATTAATATTAAGAAAATATCCAACTAAAGGTATAATTTCAGAATTGGTTCAGAGAATTGATCATAGATTCAGTGATAAAATCTTCTACTTTTTACTAAATTGGTTATGGTTATTGAGAAGATCTAACAACCCGTCTCTCCTTAGTTTCTGATAATCAAGAGAAGCTCTTTGATTATTTCCCTTGTTAATAAACAACCCTAGACAAGCGCTTAAGATTTAATCTACCAATAGCATTAACCACTAGAGGGACCATCAATTCTAGCCAATGAATACACAAGGTCGATTCATTTAGACTAGGTTATATACCTTTATAACATAATCAGAATCAACTATGTTACTTTACCACTGATATTAGAACATTTAAACAATTATAGATTTAAAGTTCTAAATGGCAATTTATCAACCTGATAATTGAACAACGGGCCCTTTGCACAATCATTCAAAACAATAATTCTTAATAAAAATAGAAGATATATAAATAGCAAAAAAGTAAAAGAACAATGAAAATTATTTAGATCTCACAATCCTTGAAGAACCAAAACTTCAATTATCCTCCAGTTGGAACAAAAGTATTTAGCTACTAATAATTGAAAGAACACCCAAAAGAAAATAAAGATGAAGTTTGAAAATAATCCTAGAGAAAACTTGATGCCTCCTATGAAAGCCCTAGCTCCCCTTTTATAATGACTTCCCTATTCTAGATAAGGAAGTTTATTAAAAGTAAATCCCACAAAAATAGGAGTTTTAAATACCCTCATCTTTTTCTAAAGATAAGAATAATTCAAAGAGTCTTCTAGTTTTCATTAAACTCATTTTCCCTTGTAATTTTGTAACCCTAATTTAGGGTTGTACATACTGGTAAGGCGCGCCCACGCCTTAACTGAAGACTTCTTTAACGATAGCTCAGGATGAATAAGTCGTGCCCACGCCTTATGCGAAAACCTCTTCTGGTCTTGCCAACTTCTTGAATTCTAATTTTTCCTCCTTAATTTGGGGATTTTGTGAAGATCATGCTAATCATTATATTTTGAACTTGTTTGATTCAAATCTTCAACCTATTCCACAAAATACGAAATATAATCAAAATCCATGATTTAAATAATTTTAGTTATTCAAATATGAGGAAAATATCATATAATATATGTCTAATATGCATCTTATCAAATTCATAACTCTTCTCAACATCAACCCTTCTTCTTCCTTTGCTTATCCTTGCACAATCAAAATTGTCATGCCTTAAAGACTCAAATCTAGACACAAGTAAGGAACAACCAATTCGTAGAAGAAATTCTCATAAACCAACATATGAATAATCACTCCATCAATCTTTTCGAAATCAAAATGCAGTGGGATCTAGTACCCTCACATTGGATTCACTCAATACGCTCGAAGTGTTCAGGGTGTCAATAAACTCTCAAGCCAAAACATAGAAATATTTTTACCATAAGCTTGCTAACCTATCACATCCCCACCACTAATCAATGAATTGAATGCATAAAAACCTCAGGGTCTTAAATAGGGTGTAATAGGGCTTAGGTGAGGTTTGGTAGGAAATGAATTTGAGCTGTTTTATCGAAGGAGTCATACAAACTTATCCACATGGAACTCAATCTCAAATGTTCTCTTCAAGCCACATAACATTTTTTTGCACAATCTCTTTTTCTTCATTTCCCTTGCACAATTTTGTTTCTTTTTTTTTCCTTTTTTTATATTTTTTCAATGAATGAGATTGCAACTCGAATCATTGTATTCCAACATCTTCCGAACTTCTCAAGATAATTTGAATTCTCATGTGAAAAAGCTCATACAATCCTCCAATTCAAGGTTCAAAAGAGGGAAATTAACAAAAAATATTTGATATTTGTTTGTACCATGGTTAATTTCGAACAAAAAGGCTCAGGCTCAGGCTCAAAACTGGCTTTCTAAGGATGATAATTAGGGTAGGCTTTTTACGAAAGCTAAAAGTGGTTTCACCTAAATACCCTTATCGTTTTTGATGCATCCAATTCTAGAATGTGGTATTCGACATGTATAGCAAAGCAAGTTCTAGAAAAATCAACTATGTATGGCAATCACTCAATCAAGAAATGGAGCATGCTGAAAATGAGTGCTCATTGGCCCAAAAGCTCACATAAAGGGTAAACATGTATCAAATCCCACACATTTTTCATTCAATCAGTCATCAAGAGTAATCAACTAGTATGTAGCAAATAAGAATTCAACTACTCAAGCTAATCCCTATTATGCTTCAACTTAATTTGATAATTCAAAACAATCCAAATCATGTAAGGACAAACATCGAAAGAATCTAGAATTTTGAAGAGAAAAATCACAACAAGAACTAAAGAATACTTGTTTTTTTCAATAATTGAAGCAAAATTATGTTAAAAGAAAAACCATATATGAAATACTCTCCCCCACACTTAATCCATACATTGTCCTCAATGTATCAAAAGTATATGCTCAAAAACCATAAAAGAATAAAAGTAGAAAACTCCCCAGAAAATGTTGAGCATCAACCATGATATTTGTCACGAGCTGGGGGTGAAGGCGCTGTGCATCGGCTGGGTTGATTCTGGACTATGCGGAGACATGGGTCGGCTGGTGACGCGCATTCTTCTGAAGGAGCAAGAAAATAAAGAAAAGATAATGCACATTTATATTTTAAAAAGTTTCTTTGAATCTTGCTTCCTAAACCAGAAGTGGTGTTGAGTTTAGACGTGGGCACGTCTTATACAAAACATCTTCTGAATAGTGAGAGACTTTAGGAATAATTCTACTTTTGTAAGGCGTGCCCAACATGTTACAAAAATTCATCTTCTGACCTAAAGAGGAAAACAAGATTAATTGTACTCAAAAAAATCAAGATAAATAAATTAAAAAAAAACATAAATAGGAATTAAAAATGAAAATAAAAATTAGGTTGCCTCCTAAGAGCGTCTTTCTTTAACGTCTTTGGCTAGACGTCGTAGCTTCTCAATCATCCTAAGTTGGGTACTCAAAATGATTTGACCAACTATATGCACCAGATAACCTTCATAAAAAGGTTTTAAATGATGATCATTGACCTTAAATATTTGACCTGTATCCAAATTTTGTATTTCAACAATAGAGAAATGTTTCCTCCACTCAATAGCTCCTTGTACTCTCTAATCATTCAAATCAACTTTTATTCTTCTGAGCGAGAGAGTTTGTTGGAAATGATCACCGGAAGAGTTTCCTCTTCTCCTAAATATGCACACTTCAAATGATTTGGCAAAGACTTTGTTTCCAATTTTGGTCCTTCACAAGAGAAGGAAGAATTTTGGTGTGAGAAAGAGGTAACTTAATATAAGATACATTATGCCTCGTGGGTTTGAGTGATTCTAGTTCTTGGATTGTATCTTGCAAATCAATATCCAACACAAGATTTTTCATGATTCCCTATAATCTTTCATAAGTGATATTCATGTTGAGTGTATCATTCGACTTGTCATTATCACTTTGATCAAAAGTTTCATGTGCTAGAGGGTCAATAACATCCATGAAAAAAACAGATGACACATCACTAGGATATCTCATGGCATCATAAATATTGAATTTAATAATTTCACCATCAAATTCCATGGTAAGTGTACTATCATTTACATCAATTTTTGTCCTAGCTATTTTCAAAAATGGCCTTCCTAACAAAATTGAGGTTGATTTAGAATAATCATCTTCTTGCATATCAAGCACATAAAAATCTGCAGGAAAAACCAATTCATTAACTTGCACCAAAACATCCTTTAAAACTCCCTTAGGATATACACTAGATCTATCAGCAAGTTAAATAATCACTCTTGTTTCTTTCAAATGACCAACATTCAGAGATGAGTAAATAGAAAGAGGCATGACATTTATTGAGTCTCATAGATCTAACATTGCTCACTCAATCCTAACATTACCGAGTTTACAAGGGATAATAAACGTACCTGGATCTTTGCACTTGGGGGCCCATACTTACCTTTTCATTACCCTTGAGCTTTCTCTTGTTGGTGTACAATTCTTTAAGAACTTTAGCATATTGAGGTACTTGTTTAATTGCATCAAGTAAAGGAATATTTACCTCGATCTTGCGAAATGTTTCAAGAATTTCTTTCTCTTCTGCTTCTTTCTTAGACTTAACAAATCTAGTGAGATAAGGAGATTTTATGACAAATTCATTCGGTTGTTCACTTTTGAGTCCTTTAGGTTGGTCTTTTTGAGTCTCAATCTCGCGAAATGTCTCAAGAATTTCTTTCGCTTCTGATTGTTTCTTGGATTTAGCAAATCTAGAGGGAAGAGGAGGTTTTATGACAAATTCCTTTGGTTGTTAACTTTTGAGTCCTTTGGGTTGGTCTTTCTGAGTCTGGGGAGCAACAACTTCCTTTTAGTTTCTTCCTCTAAGGCTCTCCCATGTGCCAATGGACTAGGTTCCTTAAACTCTTTCCCACTTCTCAATGTGATTGCACTAACATTTTGCTTTGGATTAACAATGGTTTGTGAAGGTAGCTTACCTTGGGATTCTAACTGACTCACGGAGGATGCCAATTGACTCATTTGATTCTCCAAATTTTGTATGCTTGTTCTTGTTGCTTACTGAAATTGTTGTATATTAGTTGCAAGTGATTTGAATTTTTTTTCTAGGGACATACTTGGCTTTGAAGAAGACTGCTCAGGTGGAAAATGTTGGAATTGCGATGGTCATGATCCATAGCTCAAGTTAGGATGATTCCTCCATCCTGGATTATAGGTATTTAAGTAAGGATCATACTTCCTTTGTGGTGGATCGGGAAACCTTCCAACTGCGTTGGCGTACTCGTGATAATCATCTTGAAGTGTAGGGAACATGTCAGTTGGGTGACCGATCGCAGCACATATCCCATAAGCTTTCACTTGCTGCATTTTTCCTACAACTAGTTGTTGAACAAGGGAGGTGAGATACGATAATTGATGTTCAATGGAGGACAACCTACCTCATTCACCCTTTTTAAAGATATGTCTTGCCTAAAACCAAATTATTGTGAATTAGCGGCCATGATGGAGATTAATTCCCTAGCATCACGAGTAGTCTTATTCACTATGGCACCTCCACTAGCTGCATCCATCATCTTCCTCTCCATGGGTAGAAGTCCTTCATAGAAATATTGGATGAGAAGTTGCTCAGAAATCCCATGTTGAGGGCAGCTGGCACACAGTCGTTTAAATCGTTCCCAATACTCGTGAAGGGTCTCAGTATCTTTTTGTTTTATACCACATATCTCCCTTCGAATACCAGCGGCTCTTGAAGCAGGGAAAAATTTATCAAGAAACAACCTCACCATCTCTGCCCAAGTAGTCACAGAACCATAGGGTAAATAGAAGACCCAATTTTTAGCTCTATCAGTTAGCGAGAACGAAAAAGCGCGCAGTTTTATTTACTATTCAATCACTCCTTGGGGTCTTGAACATACTACGTGGAATTCCTTCAAATGCTTATGATGATCTTCATTCTCAAGTCCATGAAAAGTAGGAAAACAATGAATCAAACCAGATTTTAATTCAAAAGCTACCTCCAAAGCTGGGTAGTCAATATAGAGTGGTTGTTGATTCACATTTGGTATAGCCAATTCTCTTAGTGTTCTCTCTTCGTTGGCCATTGTTCCTTCTATTTCAGAATCACTGGATGAATTAACCAAGTTGAGTGCAGATTCCAATTCAGGGGATGAAGAATAAGAAGCTTGTTTATTGCGCAAGTTAGTTTCTTTTCTTAACCTGCGAGCAGTCTTCTCAATCTTAGGGTCATATTGGAGTTCACCTGCACAAGGAGAACGGGACATTAAAATACGTCTAAATGACACCAATCCTCGGCAACGGTGCCAAAAATTTTGTGGGTGTCGAATCTAACAAATAATAATACTTGATTTTAGAAATATAAAATTATAGTAGTGATAAGCAAGGTCGAATCCACAGGGATTGGGTACACTTATTTTAATGAAAATTAAAGCAAATAAAAGGGGTTTTAAAATCGATAAAAAATAAAAAAAAAAGCATTTAAAATCAAACAAAAATTTAAAGAGATTAATATTAAGAAATTATCTAACTAAAGGTATAATTTCATAATTGATTCAGAGAATTGATCATATATTCAATGATATAATCTTCAACTTTTTACTAAATTGGTTATGGTTATTGAGAAGCTCTAACAACCTGACTCTCCTTAGTTTCTTGATAATCAAGAGAAGCTCTTTGATTATTTCCCTTGTTAATGAACAAACCTAGACAAGTGTTAAAGATTTAATCCACCAACAACATTAACCACTAGAGGGACCACCAATTCTAGCCAACGAATACACAAGCTCGATTCATTTAGACTAGGTTATATACCTTCATAACATAATCAGAATCAACTATTTTACTTTACCACTAATATTAGAACGTTTAAACAATTACGGATTTAAAGTTCTAAATGGCAATTTATCAACCTGATAATTGAACAACGAGCCCTTTGCACAATCAATCAAGACAATAATTCTTAATAAAAATAGAAGATATATAAATAGCAAAGAAGTAAAAGAACAATGAAAATTATTTAGATCTCACAATCCTTGAAGAACCAAAACTTCAATTATCCTTCAGTTAGAACAAAAGTATTTAGCTACTCATAATTGAAAGAACGCCCAAAAGAAAATAAAGATGAAGTCTAAAATAATCCTAGAGAAAACTTGTTGAAAACTTGATGCCTCCTATGAAAACCCTAGTTCCTCTTTTATAAGGACTTCGCTATTCTAGATAAGGAAGTTTAATAAAAGTAAATCCCATAAAAATAGGAGTTTTAAATACCCCATCTTTTTCTAATGATAAGAATAATTCAAAAGTCTTTCAGTCGTCATTAAACTCCTTTTCCCTTGTAAATTTATAACCCTAATTTATACACAGACTGGTAAGGCGTGCCCACGACTTAACTGAAGACTTATTCTGTGATAGTTCAGGATGAATAAGTCGTACCCACGCCTTATGCAAAAACCTCTTCTGGTCTTGCCAACTTCTTGAATTCTGATTTTTCCTCCTTAATTTGGGGATTTTGTGAAGATCATGCTAATCATTAGATTTTGAATTTGTTTGATCCAAATCTTTAACCTAATCCACAACATGCGAAATATAATCAAAAGCCATGATTTAAGCAATTTTAGTTATTCAAATATGAGGAAAATATCATATAATATATATCTAATATGCATCTTATCACCTTGGTATACTTATTACAGAATAATTACTTAAAATCAGAGTTTCGACTCAAAGAGTACGATCATAATCTAGAGGCATATACAGACCAGACATCCTATAATAGTTGATCGACTGATCTACCCAGAAGACTCGACTCAACCTAAGCTCTGATACCACTAAATGTAACCCCCTCAGACTGATACGGGTAACCCGATTCGATTTGGGGTGTCACATTAGGGCCATCAGAGTGACCCACAATAAACTTCCCGTAAAAATTTCAAATTTTTATTAAAATGTGTAAAATCATAAATTAATTTATAATTAAAATACAAGTTCAAAATATTCATATATTACAGAAAGTTTTAAAATATTACATGTTCATACTCATTATAAAAACCATATGTGACCTGTATATCCTTAACTACACTTGTATCGTACTCTACAAGAAAACTCAAATGGAACTCCTTTACTGATGTCGATAGATGTACGTTATCAAATTTTAAGATGAAATGAAAAGAAAAAAGTGTGAGCTTTGGGAAGCTCAGTAATACAGAACTACCAAGTGATGCTAAAGGATATGCAGACAAAGGGCAAGCATAATTTCCCTATTGATTCAACGACTACATATATTTGTGAAGAGCTGATGGTTCTACTGATATTTTAGGTAGTAAATGATATGAAGCTTACAGTTCTGAGGAAACGTTCAGAGGACTAGGTTCAGGATATCAAAATAGGTTGTGTAGTGTATTCCCACAAAATCAATGAAAAGGTACATATCTTTTTAAAATAGTAACATTTAAAACATATTTATTTTAAAACTATAGTAAAACCCTTCATCCGAATGCCACTATGCATTCCCCATAAATGCATCCATGAGGACTTACCCTAAGCACATAGTAGAGGTGCCACACTAAGAGAATGCCTTGGGGCCTATGGGTTTACCCAAGGGTCTCCTTAGGTCCGTAAGGATTTATTAGATTGATGAGAGCTCAACCTCCATACTCCAGAATTCTACCCATATTATCCAATAGAAATCATATTTAACAGTAAACGGTAATTTCTGGATTATGATCCAGTAAAATATCATAAGAGTGACAATAAATTAAACTACATAACTGCCCTCCACCCGTACACCATATGCAGTCCCATGATTTACCCAAGGGAATGCCTTGGGGCCTGAGAGCCTACCCAAGAAAGTTTCTCGGGGCCTCGGAGCCTACCCAAGGGTCACCTTAGGTCCGTAAGGAATTACCAGCTTGATTAGAGGTGAACCTCCATACTTCAACCTTATCAGATAATGTCTCAATAAAACAGTTCAAGAAGTAACTAGTATATCCCTAATCCATAAATCAGGAATGATTATATTTTCCAGTGAAAATGGTAATCAGAGAACACATACCATGTAACCCTGGTTCATAATCTAGTAAATCACTAAATCATAAGTTTTGATGAAACACATTTCAAAACAGATAAAACAGTCAGTCATGTAGTACATAACGAACACACTATAGGATCTGATTATTTTTCGGAGGTACTTAGCAATTATCAAGTGGAGACCATGAAATATCTGTAATTTAATAGGATTTCATAATCCATATCCCTATAAAAAATGTTTGATAGCTAACAGAGTCATCAGTCATTCAGTAAGTGATTTATCAAGATCATATAGTATTCGAATATTTTTTAGAGGCACTAAGAAATCGGGAAAGTACTCAAAATATTTTGCATCAGAGTTACTTAAGATTTCAGGTATGACAGGAGTGATTTCATTATTCAGGAAGTCAGAAGCATTTTGGACAATTGGTTTTTGGAGAATTCTTAGCAATTTAATCTAAAAATGAGTGAGACAATGAGTCATGATAACTAATATTCATATTGATTTACCAGGATATTGAGTTAACTCAAACTGAACAAATCCTAACACTGATACCTGTCAATTGGTCAAATCAATGCACGTCAATTGTATTCACACTTTAATACTATCAACTCTTGTCAAAGTGACCATATTTAGAATCATCGTTGAATGGATCTTAAGGAGACAAACATGTGTTCCAATGGTATTTATTTCATTTCTGTAATGAAACGATATCGAGAAATGTTGACGTGCTTGTTTCTTGGTTCAACACCCTCATGGACAGTACAACATATAGGTTCATCAACGTTTCCAGACTTATCTAAGTCATTCCCTTAATTCTAGGTCTTTGAGGGTACTTAGGTCATTTATTAACTAAGTCTATCCCTGTCACTTTAGAGTTTCTAAAGTAATTCGGTCGTTTTCGCAAATTCGAATACATACAATACTTCCATTTAGTTCAACTTGGTCATCTAATATAGTCATTTTAGAATTCGAGGATGATTTATTCATTTCAGAGCTAAGGGTATTTAGTTATTCCAGAGCTTGGACGTACTTCGAATCATTTTACACTTCAGGGGCATTCCAAATAGATCAGGGGTATTTAGTTATTCATTTCGGTGATTCCAATATTCAAGTGGATCAAAATATAAGTTCTCAGGTCGTCTCCATTATCATAGCCATCCATAGTCCTTTTTACACTTTAAGGGTATTATCGTCATTTCATTCAATTTTGTCAGTCGTATTACTTCTGATAAATTAGGCTTCAAAGTATTCTAGCTCCTTTAGAGTTTAGGGTATTTTGTTCATTTGAACATTTGAGGTTATTTTAGTTATTTCGTAGCTCGGGGATATTTTGGTAATTCTTTAAATCCAAACAATATGCATTTTTTCTGATAATTGGTCAAGTATGTCCTTTCTGGGTTATTCTCACCATCAGAAGAAGTCTTGGTCTTTTATAGTACAAGGGCGTTTTCATAATTTCACCCCATAGGACTATTTTTTGGTAATTTTAAATCGAAATATTCCCTATATTTAACCTTTAAACAAATTAATCAAAAATTATGGATATTGAAGTCAAATTCATTTATTAATGAATACTGAACTTATAATTATTTTCGATCGATCTTCCAGTTTCTTATGCGATCCATCAGAGTCTTATACAATTTACTATTTTTTTACCGAAATTCTATTCAAGTCCAAAAATAATTAATTTTATCCATAGGACCAATCATTTCATCGATGCAGTTACCAATTATCAACAAGTTTTGGAAAGTATACAAAAGGTAGTAAAGTATTACCTTAATTTTCGTGTTCCACTAATCGAACATTTAAACTCCATTCGATCAATCTCAAACTTGAGTTCAATGTCCAATAATTCCTTGGATACATATCAACCGAATTTACGTCAGAAACTAAACTTAATTGAGAAAACAAATTGAATTTGAAGGTAAAAACTGAGAAACGGCTTACAGAGTGCGAATTTGGCAAAACATATTTCGGATTCGAACTCAAGACGTCGAAAAGCATAATATGACTTTTTAAAAATGTTGACCTTTTTTTCAAAGTCAACGGTAAAAGTCAATGGGTTGACTCAGATGAGTTGACTTAGTCCGGGTTAACTCGGTCGGGTAAAAAAGACATGGTTCAGACCGGTTCAGGGTGGTTCGATCCACCTATACCATTTCTAGAAGATACCATGGTTGAGAAGAGCCCCATACCGTACGATGGTGCGTGGTGGCACATGACAGTGGCGACGGCCTCGAGGTGGTCGGCCAATTACACCCTGTTGAGGCACTTGACATTAACCTAAAACGCATCAAAAACCATCCAAAAGGAAAACTAACCAGAAAAAGGATTCTATTTCTTACCCAACTACGGTGGACGGAGGAAGATGATGGAGCGATAAACACAACTGGTTTTGATCAGAAGAATAATGGGAACTCAACGAGACATGTTGTGTGATGAACCGACGGTCGTGGTGGTCGCAATGAACCAAAACAGTAGGCGACGCTAAGGTTTTCCGATGAACATTCAATCTTCAATTCACGACAAACGACGATGGCTTTTAACGATCGAACTTAGGGGTTTTGGTCGGACAGTCACGGTGTTTCAACTGGAGGTGATGGTGACACTCACTGGAGGCGGGAGCAAGGCAGATCGAAGGAGGGAAGACGACGGGGGTTTTGGCGATTTCTCCTAATTCACGACGGACGATGATCGTTTTGGTGATCTAGGGGTTGGGTTGAGGTCGTCGGTCGATTACAAGCTCAGAGGGCGTGACGAGGTGCTCCAAAGGTGACTGAACGACGATGATTCGGTGGAGTGGAGGACATTAGGTTTAGGGTAAATTTGGGAGGAATACAAATGGGCTCTCGATCACTGAGGTTTATTTTTCACTAACTAAAAATTAGGTTAATTTAGGGTTGGATCTCTCAATTATCAACCTTGCATAACAACCATTGTATTTCAAAATCATGCATTTTAGTACTTGAATTTCGTGCAACTTTCTAAAACTGTTTTTAATTTCAAAGACTTACAATTTAACCCCTAAATTGGGGGTGTGACATTTTCTTTTTTCTTTAACTTCAACTCTTCCATCAATCCATACACCAAACTATAAACATTTTAAATTTGTAATCAATTTTCTTTCTTAAATAATCATTCAAACAACTATTACACATCTACGTTGGTACTTACCACAAGTGCATATATACACTCATAGGTTGCTTCCACGGTTTTTTTGTCTTGATATTTTCTTCTTTCATTTTGAGACCATCTTCTCGAACTATAATTGACATATCCTGACATTATTTTTTCAAAGAACATTTGTTATGCCCGTGATTACATCATCTTTCTTCCTCTTCGTTTATCATAAAAATACATTGAAGCAATACATGTTATATACAGTTTATTCAATATAGTTACTGATTATAGTTATTGTGATAGATTGTGCACATTGAAGCGTAATTGAAGTAAAATATTGAAGTAATACACCTCAAATCGATAATTGTAACTTATAGTTTATTCAATATACTAACTCATTATAGCAATCGATTGTGTAAAAAAGAATAAT
Source organism: Hibiscus syriacus (assembly GCF_006381635.1). Classification (NCBI taxonomy): domain Eukaryota; kingdom Viridiplantae; phylum Streptophyta; class Magnoliopsida; order Malvales; family Malvaceae; genus Hibiscus; species Hibiscus syriacus. Next base: position 1,817,908 of record NW_024063472.1, read on the forward strand.
TTCTCCATTTCATTACAATTTCATATACAACCTATAATGTTATATGTAACCCAATATTTTACATTCAACCGATAATGTTATATTTTATTTATTTGATTAACTTCAACATATAATGTTATAGACAACACAATTTTTTTATTCAACTTATATTGTTAACTTTGAGTTGTTTTATGAATTATAATCTATAATGTACAAACTAACATAATCGATCCCACATTTATTCAACCCTAAATCCTAAATTCAAAATCATTAATTAAAAATATTACAAGCTAGGGTTTTATGAACATAATCTATTTTTCATATAGAAAACATGTTTTAGAGAAAAAAAACCTTTTTTTTCTAATTCAAGTAATATGGAAAGCATTTTCCTTAACCAGTTATGTTATCCATAATTAATTGATATTTTTCTTAACTATTGATATCTATGAAAAAGTTCGATACTTTGCAACCTTCTTATTTTTCATGTTTTTTAATTCGAAAATATCGATCTTTAAAGAAAAGTTTGATACTTTGCCGTCTTCTCATTTTTCATGTTTTTTTAATTCTAAAATATCGATCTTTATAGAAAAGTTTGATACTTTGTCGCCTTCTCATTTTTCATTTTTATAAATTCAAACGTATCAATATTTTTATAAGTTTGATACTTACCAATTAGATAAAATTATCGGTTATGACATTTTAAATTATTTTAAAATTATTGCAATCTAATATATTATATATAAGTCAATATTTCTAGTCGCGCTCAACTGCTTTTGTTAAGGTTCTTCTCAAATTTATAGTCACCTCATAATCCATCATTTTTAATCTTATATTAATCTGTCTTGAACTTCCCCTCACAAAATTTACTACTAAGATCTTCCATATTATTAGTCCGATCCATCTGTGATGCCCAACCATTCTCTTCTGCAATTGGCTCAGGACGTGACCTGCATCATTCACTTTCTTCTGCTGGTCTAGTAAGTTCATGCCCATCACTTTATCACTCCTAGTAATTTTAGGTACCAAATTTCCGGTCACCATGACCGACATTGAATTCTCCTGATCATGATTAAGGTTTTGATAATCAAATTTGCTTGAAAATTTGTAAACATGTTTCTTCTTAAAATGTTAATAATGAAAAATCCAGTATAAATAAAATAATGATAACTTGTACTAGTACACACTTAACTTTTAGAAGACTTTCACCTTAGTACCCAAATAAAAAAAACTTTCATTTTAGTTCTTGTTAAAAATGTTTTCATTTTGGTTATTCTCCTGATAAATCATTAATAAACCCAAAGTCATCATATTCATATATTATTTTCTTAAATTAATATTCTCGGTTAAGAGATGACATATATCACTACCTTATTAGCATGGTTATCAAAACCGGACCGGACCGGCCAGTTCAACCGGTTGAACCGTGAACCGGTGGCATGTCCGGTCCGGTTACCTCACAAAACCAGGCTGACAATGAACCGGCTGAAACCGGTAAAACTGGGGTGAACCGGCTGAAAACCGGCAAAACTGGTTTGAACCGCCGGTTCACTTTTTTTCTTTAAAAAAAATTAAACCAAACGACGTCGTTTGTTCAACGAGCCAAGTCAAATTTGAGTATCGTTGAACTCAACTCGAACTCGAGAACTTTAAAAGTAAGCTCAACTCGACTCAAAAACTCACGAGCTAAAAATTATCAAGTTCAACTCGAACTCGAAATATAATATTAAAACTTGAACTTAAAAATGCTCAAACTCAAAAAAAAATTTAGAAGTTCGATTGAAGCCTAAAATTTGAGCTCAAATGAAGCAAAAGAATAGTTTACTCTATGTTCACCAAAAGCCTCAATGATTTTGAATGTCAAATTACCTCTATTATTTATAGAAGTAAGTTGGAATGCTCTTCTATGTTTCTTAGCCATGTGGGATTGTTTTGTTCTCTTATTTTTACTCTTTAAACTTTTGGGATGCTCTTCTATGTTTCTTAGCCATGTGGGATTGTTTTTTTTAATAAAAAAAATTAAACCAAATGACATCATCTGTTATGATTTTTTTAAGCCCCAATTTTATTTTTTTATTATAGTTATATAATTATATTTATTATTTAATATGTTTTAACTTAAATATTATGTTGTAGTTGATTTGAATCATTTTGTTTCACTTGATTTTATGGTTTTTAATTTATATATGTTGTGACTTGTGATATTTTTATACCTTTTAATATTGTAAACTTAAAAAAAGTGTTACATATATATTAATATTGCTTTGAATATTATGTAAAATTAAAAAAAAAGTATTTTATATAAAATGGTTCAACCACGGTTGAACCAGTGAACTAGTACCTTCACCGGTTCAATGTCCGATCTGGTTTTAAAAACATTGCTTATTAGTAAAAAAAGTGAGGATCTTCATTTTATTGGAGGATATTATTTTATTAATACGTGTAAGAATGTTGATTTAGACAAGTTAATGATTCAATGGAGAGGTGGACGAAATGAAAACATTCATAAACATTAGTGACTAAAATGAATGTTTTTCAATTTAGATGACCAAAGTAAAAATATCTTAAAATGAAGAGGCTATTGTTTTCGATAAAATAAATATAGGGTACATAAATAATCACTGAGTAAATTCTTTTTCATTGTTGTTTCAAAATTAACTGTTGATCACTGAAATGGTCTATTTCTATCAAATTGAGTGTAACCGTTACTCAGAATTGACCCTGAAGAAAGAGAAGGAAGTAGATAGTTTGGTAAGTGGTGGATGCAATAAGCCCCATAATGGCCAAGTACATTCCCATTATTTTGGAAATGTGATTAAATTTAACTTAATGTGTTAAGGAAAAAAAAATTACAATTTTTACATACCCATTATTTTTAAGAAAAGAAAATTAAAATTTTAGACCGCCATTCTTAAATTTTTGATCTGCCAGTGGTTTAGTTATCCCCAAAAGAATGATCTTGACTTCAAGAAGAAGATTGATAAACATAAGATACTGCTAATTGTTGCTTGAATTTTCAGTTTGTATATTTTCTTTCATTAATAATGTCGAAATGAATGTTCCTATATAAGGGATAGAATCCTATTATATAATGTAAAACTCTTTTAATTTTACATAGATTGTTGGATAAAAAATAAATGACTAATGTCGCTTGAATTTTTCAGTTTGTATATTTTCCTCCATTAATAATGTCGAAAAGATTTTCATATATATATATATAACATTATATAAAATTAATAAATTTTACACCAATTTATTTATGGATTGTAAATTTTAATTAAATCCAAGTAATTTATTTATTTAAATCTAATGGTTATAAATTAATGTAAAACTTATTAGTTTTACATAGTGTAAGTAGATCATACCTTAATGTAAAATCACTTTTAATTTTACATAATGTAAGCAGATCCTACCCTAATGTAAAAGCTCTTTTAGTTTTACATAGTTTTATGATTGTTGAATTAGTGGAAATAAATGACAAAGATTAACAATTGAAAATGAGAAGATATTCACAGAAAAAAAAAATTAGTCTCAACCATATATTTTTACTCATTCAATTGGTGTGTAAAACTAAAAACGTTTTAAGTGATCCTAACACAATATACTATACAATTTAAAACATTATTCCAACAATATTCTTTTTGTTGTCCAAAGTTAATATATATAGAAAGAGAAATAAAACAATATTCACCCTAACTACAAGCTCAAGACCTCCCTTGGCTGTTATTTAAGCCAGAGGTAATAACAAAAAAATTGATGCATCAATGGCAAAACAAAAGAATGGGAAAAACAGGTTAAAAGGAGGGGAAATGGAGAACTTTTACTTTCCATTGGTATGAGCATTCTTATGGAAAGGCCAAAGATTAACAAGACGCTCAAGCACCAATGCACTTCTCAAGAAGTAGCCTGAAAATCCGGCAGGGGTAGACGGCGGAGGGAAGTCTTCTGCCGGCATTGCAAATGGTCGAATCATCTTTTCCATTTTCGCTAATGTGAGATAGGATCCCACGTCTTGCAGCCTTTCTGGACTCATTATTGGCAGTGTATGCTCCTGCTTCAGTGAAGCATCACTGTCGTCCTTCCTCTGTCAAAGCAAAAGATCAATGCCGACATGTCAGTTGCATCATGATAACAACCAGTTCTAATCTGAATCCATGATAAGGCATTAATCTCTCAGGTTTGTGTTATTATGTTTGATAGTAACTCCATTGTTGATCATTCTTCCATATAGACTTTCTTTGTACATATGATAGTGTTATTATTACCTCCAATGGGGATGAATCTGCACCATGGCTAAATGTCAACTCAATGCGGAACCGTCGTGGGTCTTCTAAAGCTACCTGTAATTTCAATGGTCAAGGACTCACAGTGAAAGCGACCAAGGACCAGATTAACATGGTTGGATCTACCAGCATTAACTCAAAAGACTTGATCATTGGGATATCTGAGAAAAGATTGCTGGATAATAGTGTGGAAGATCCTATGCTTGGACACTTCATAGAATAAAAAAGGGAGGGAGAGCTTTACCTCTATGTTTTCGAACATTCTAATCACGATGTGACTCATGTAGTCAAGCTCCTTCGTTTTATACAAATGCTCCAAAGCATTCCGGGAAACGAGACCAGCTTCTCCTTGAAGAGATTCGTCAAGGTTACAGTACCGAATTACATTCATGAGGGAATGGATATGCGATTCCTGTCAGAGAGTTGATGTCAAATAATGTAACACTGCAAGTAAATATGTAGCAAAGTTGGAAAGTCAGGCAAGTCAAGGCTGATGAGCAAGGGTAAGCAGTAAAGAACAAACAAAACTACTTGTAGTTGGTTCTTCTACATTTTAGACTTACCGAAGTGAAGTAAAGTCGTGTTCGTACATGGCGTTCAGGTGTCATGACATTTGCGTATCTGATAGAAAATTAGTAAAATTTAAGATAAACTAAAATAAAGAGAATGCGGCATGAAAAAAAGGTTTATACACGTACTTTGGGTCCAAACGGTATTTGGTCTCTTTATCATCTTCATCGTCTTGATCTATTGACAATTCACTTGTGGAATTAGATTTTCTCATGTCATCAGTCTTGATAGAAAGCTCTGGTGGGAACTTTTTATTAGCCTTTGGAGTCTTGGTTGAGTTTGAGCAGTTGTCTTGATTACTCTTTAAGTCAGCAACATGAAGGGCTTCTTCGCGAGTATTCCTCAGATCAATCAAAATTTTGCCCAACAAACGGCGTGCAATCTAAAGGAACATGATAAAAATTAGGACATCATTTATCACACACCAGTACTGAAGGTGCTTCATTTTCATTTACGAAGGCTGAAAATGCAAGGAATCACCTTTGAACCAATTTTAAGGCTTTGATTTTAGTTCAGTCAATCAGTAAACATATTAAATACAATCTTCGGTTCAAAACCTTCCTAACTTGAATGAGACATGGTGCAAAGAATCACCTTTGAACCAATTTTTAGCTTTTGCTTTGGATTAATCCCATATTCATTAGGGATGACACCATCTGCCAGAAGCTGCAACAACAATAGCACACCAGAAGATTAGGCAAAAAAGTGATCTAGTAGTCAACAAACAAGCAGGAAGCATGTTTGATAAGAAGCCTATTCCATTTCCCCACAATCCCAACACTCTAAACTCTGCAACTTTTATTATAAAGATAGGGAAGCATATTTAAAAAGCAATATGATGTTGTCTTTTTTTTTTTGATAAAAAGGAAGGCCTCATTAAAAAACCTCTTCATATCCGTCAAGCAACAAAGACTCAACGAACATTAGAAGGAGGAAAAGAGTACCTTAGAAGTTTTATTGCATAAGTACCAAGTACAATAAGAACACTCTACCACCAAAACACCTTTGGCAGCCCACTCAACACTGTGCAAAATTACAATACATACAGGCATATGTTATTACCCTACACAAAAACTCCTAAATTACTCAACCAGGTGCAAACATATACAATGACCAAAGTTGCCAACTAATCCCAATAAAACAAAATCAGCAACACAAATAAATCCCCTCCAATTAACCAATCCCTAGTTCGACAAATTCATCTGCTTCCCAATTAGCTACTCTCACCACATGACATACAATGACACTTTTATCAACCACAATCTCTGCGATATCTTTAACTATGGATAGAAACTATCGGGGTGGAGCTCGCTGAATATTTTATCCAATCCACTGCCACCGCACTATCGGATTATAAAATAAGCCTTCAGTTCGTCGATATCCCTGAATACAGAGATAGATTCAATCCTCTCTTCACTGCCATCAATTCTGCCATAATAGGAGGTCCGGGTCCAATTATTTATGAGAACGAACCCAGTATCACTCCTTTCTCATCTCGGACCAACCCACCAATGTCGCCCTTCGACCACCTCCTCCATAGCACCGTCTATATTCACTTTAACAAAACCGGAAGGAGGTGGAGACCATCTAACTACCTTTAAAGACCTCTTTTCAGAGCACATCACACAATCACCTAACACAAGATCCTCCACAAGGCTATCAAAATAGACCAACAGTTTTGGAAATTTTGAAGAAAACCAAGCTGCCACTCTGTACCTCGAGAGAAAAGATAACAAGGCACAATCCAATTTCCCATTATTAAAAACAATATCATTCCTCATTTTCCAAATCGACCACATAACAGCTCTTGGGATGAACCCCCAAACGCTTGATCGGGCCACAAGATCAAACCAAACTAAAAATAAAGCTAAAGGGCACTCTAGAATTGTAAAAGAAACCTCCTAATGTCACAAAAAGCTAGCCAATAACCCCCAAAAAAACTTTGCAAGAAACGAATAGGTGAGAAACCGTTTCTTGAAACAATTCATAAAACGGACAAGATGGATCTTCTATACCTTGCACCCCAAGTTTTATTAACTATACTTTGATAGCAACCTTCTTGTGCGCCACCTTCCAAACAAAAGATTCAACCCGAGGAGGAGCCACACCAACCCACACGTTTCTTTCCCACAAAAACTATTGACTAAGCTTCCAAGAAAGATTTCAAACAAGATTTCACTAAAAAACACCCATCACCTTCTTCTGTCCATACAAGACTATTATCAATCAATGGTGTAGGATTGAAATTATACAACAATATCATAAGCTCATTCCATTGCATCAACTCCCAATCGGCAAGATTTCTCCTCATGGCAATATCCCAAAAACATCATGACGAGTTAAATTTCCTGAAATCGAAAATCTTCCCCTCCTTGTTGTTTGATAATATGAACAAACAAGGAAAACGTACCTTCAATGGAGCTCCGTCCAGCCAAGCATCATGCCAGAACCTGATTGAGTCCCCATTGCCCGCCTTCAGTAGAAAATTACTCTGTAAACATACCCCAAACATCATCCGAACAGGAATTCTTCACGACCCCTTTCCATATCCAATAAGCTATATAAGAGGATGAACTTTCCACCCCCCATAGAATTCGAGTCAATATTATTTTTACAACATATATCCTTTTCCACTAGGAGTTCTGCTTATTGACAAACTTCCAAGTCCATTTTCCCAATAAAGCTATATTCATAAGCTCTAGATTTGGAACCCCGAGCCCTCCCAAAGCCTTAGGCTTGCAAGTAGTCTCCCAATTTACCTAATGAATTCTATTTTTAGCTCCCGAATCCCCCTAGAGAAAACTTACCATAATTGAGTTAAGTCTATTCAGAACACACCTCGACAGTCTAAAAATCGACATGAAGTATATTGGAAGGGATCAAAGAACTGACTTTATCAACACAACTCTACTAGCGATGGATAGTGAGGTTGATTTTCACTCATTCAATTTTTTATAGAACTTTTGAATAATCAGATCCATAGTGAAACTGAATTTTTCTTTGCCTCAAGAGGTAACACCAAACACCCATTGGGAATGAACCCACAGATCAACCTATTATTGCAGCCCACTCACAAATGGCCCTATCATTCACGTTGATACCGAATAAGCTGCTCTTTAAAAGATTAATCTGCAACCCAGACATCAACTCAAAGATCATAAGCACTCTTCTCACATTCTTCAACTCCCCAATTGAAGCATTACAAAACATTAACAAATCATCAGCAAATTGAAGATGAGAGAGCTTAAAAGAATCACCGGACTCCCAATCTCAAAACCTTTAAACAAGCCTAACCTCGCTGTTTTTTACAACATCAAGCTCAATAGTTCACCAACCAAATTAAAAAAGAGCGGAGAAAGAGAGCAACCATGACGGAGACCTCTCGTGATCCAAAATTCATCCGAATGGGAACCATTCACCAACACTGAAATGGAAGTCATAGAAATGCACATTTTCATCCAAGATCCCCACCTTTGACCAAACCCCATGCAATCCACTATTTTCATTAGTAAATTCCAATCAATTGAAATCAACCTTAAACGCTACTCCTTCAAGGCATTTCCTCCTCCAACAGTCAATCCTATCATTCGCGATAAAAGAGCAATCCATAATTTGCTGACCCAGGATGAAATCAAAATGGGAAGGACCAACGACCGCGCCATACATTGTCATAATCTCCTGGATAACACCTTTGATAGAATCTTATAAAGCCTACACAAGGCTTATATATTTTTCGAACTTGACTTTTTTGGGATTAAGGTAATGAATGAATAATTTATCCCTTTATTCCAACTTTTCCCATCATAAAAATCACAGGAAAAACTTCATGATGTCCTCTTTTAGATCTGGCCAAAACTTTTTGAAGAACCCCATTGTCAGTTGGGAACGAACACACAGTACACCCTATTTCTGCAGCCCACTCACAAATGGCCCCATCATTCACATTCATACCGAATAAGTTGCTCTTTCAAAGATTAATCTGCAACTCAGACATCAACTCAAAGATCATAAGCACTCTTCTTACATTCTTCAACTCCCCAATTGAAGCATTACAAAAAATGAACAAATCATCAGCAAATTGAATATGAGAGAGCTCAAAAGAATCACCCGGACTCAAATCTCAAAACCTATAAACAATCCTAACCTCACTGCTTTTGACAACATCAAGCTCAATAGTTCACCAACCAAATTAAAAAGGAGAGGAGAAAGAGAGCAACCCTGACGGAGACTCCTTATGATTTGAAATTCATCAGAAGAAGAACCATTCAATAACACCGAAATGAAGCCGTAGAAACACACATTTTAATCCAAGATCCCCACCTCTGACCAAACCCCATGCAATCCACTATTTTCATTAGTAAATTCCAATCAATTGAAATCAAACTTAAACACTACTCCTTCAAGGCTTTTCTTTCTCCAACAGTCAATCCCCTCATTCGTAGTAAAGGAGCAATCCATAATTTGTCGAGCGGGGATGAAATCAAATTGGGAAGCACCAAAGACCGCGTCAATACATTGCTATAATCTACTGGATAGCACCTTTGATAGAATCTTATAAAGTCCACCCACAAGGCTTATATATTTTTCGAACTCAACTTTTTCGGGATTAAGGTAATGAATGAATGATTTACCCTTTTATCATAACTTTTCCCATCATAGAAATCACAGAAAAACTTCATGATGTCATCTTTTAGATCTAGCCAAAACTTTTTAAAGAACCCTATTATCAGTCTATCCGATCTCGAAGCCTTACTGCTTTCTTCATAGACAAAGAGGTTGAAGATTGTTGAAATGGACTAAATTGTGATATATTCTTCATAGAAACGTTACACTAATATATATACAAGCAGAAGACTTAACTTAGGAAACTTCTAAACTAGGAAACTAACTAATTCTAGGGAAAACTAATCCCTTAAAGTTAGGAACTACATATACTAAGAATTTATAGAATCTCCTAATTAATTTCACACAATCTTCCTAGATTAGGAAGTTGTTTTCTGACACACCCCTTCAAGTTGAGAAGTGGATATCATCCACTCTCAGCTTGCTTGCTAATATTTGAAAATATTTCTAGGTAGTCTCTTGGTGAGTATATCTGCTAATTGATCTCTAGTGGATACATAAGGAGTACAAATTAGGCCACTGTCCAATTTTTCTTTTTTGAAATATCTGTCCACTTCAATGTGCTTCGTTCTGTCATGTTGGACCGAATTATGTGCGATGTTGATGGCAAATTTATTATCACAATATAGCCTCATTGGACCTTCCCATTTGATTTTCAAATCTTCTAAAATGATTTTTAGCCATAACAACTCTCAAGCTCCTAGAGTCAATGCCTTAAATTCAGCTTATGCACTGGATCTAGCCACAAGATTTTTTTTTTTGTTTTTGCTCCTCTAAGTCACAAGGTTTCCTCCCACGAAAGTGTAGTAACCTTAGGTTGACCTTCTATCGACTATGAACCCTTCATAGTCTGCATCAATATATGCTTCCAAAGTTAGTTTTTCCCTTTTTTAAACAAATTTTTTTACATGGTGTTCCTTTTTACTATAAGATTTGAGTCACAACCTTAGATGTGATTCTTTAGGGTTATGCATGAATTGGCTTACAACACCAATTGCATAGGCGATATTTGGTCTGGTGTGACAAGTAGATAAGTTTTCCCACAAGCCACTAATAGGAGCTTCTGTCAACTGTCGCATCTTTCGTTGTATCTCCAAGCCTGTGATTACTCTCTATAGGCATCTCTGCTGGTTTGCATCCTAATTTGCCATCTACATGCCACTGCTTTCTTCCCTTCTGGTATCTTTACCAAGTCCCATGTCTTGTTCTTCTCAAGTGTTTCTATCTCAACCTACATGGTATTCTTCCAATTCTCATATTCTAATGCCTCAGATATATTTTAGGAAATAGTAAGGAAGAATTTTTGGTTATGAGACAAGTTTCTGTAGGACATGAATAAGTACAAAGGATTTTTTTGCAAGCTCTCATTCATTTTCTAATTGTAATGGGCAAGTCAAAATCCCTTTGATAAGAACTTTAATCAAAACTTTTAGTGGTAATAGTTTGATTATAAATAGGTTAAGTAATTAGCTCGGATTGTATAGGAGAAGAGGATGATTGAACCTACACTGGCGTCTTTTTCTTGAATAAACCTGTAAGGGACGAGCAGTGTCTTAAACCTCATGTTGTATTCTGGGTGTAATAGGTTCGGTCTCTTCAGATTATATGGAAGTAGGTTGGGCTGGATTAGGTTATTGGGCTGATTGATTGGAAGGAAATTGTTGTGTAGTTAACTGGTTATTAGTAACAGTGGTTGGAGCTGTTGGAAAATCAATGAGGAAAAAATCTTTGTCCTTATCTTCCTTGAATGAAATCTCCCCTTAAAGTTAAGGATGGGTAAAGTAGTTTTCTTCTTCTTCAAATGTAAGATCAATAGAAACAGTGTTTTATCATGGGAGGATGATAGCATTTTACTTCTTTTGAGTGGAAGAATAGCCAACAAAAACACACTTTACTGCCCTTGGATCAAGTTTTCCCCTATTTTAAGAATATATATGAACAAAGGCAACACAACTAAATAATTTGGGATTAACATTACTTGAAGTATTGAAATTCGGGAAACATTTTGATAGGATTTGTATAGGGCTTTGAGACTCAAGGACCTTTGCAGGTAAACTTTTGATCGGAAATAGGGCGAGAGGACTTTATTGATGTAATCTTTGGCATTGTCAGATCAAAACCTCTTTATTTCTGCCCCAAGTTGAGTTTTAATCATGTTGTAAAAGGTTTTGAAGGTAGAGCTCATATCATATTTTTGTTTTAAAAGGAATATCCAAGATATTTAGGTACAAACCATCAGGCCCCAAATATGTATGGAATAGTAGATGGCCCCCAAACATCACTATGAATAAGAGAAATGATTAGAGGTTCTTTTATTGCTAACTTGAAAGATGTGAGTTTATGTTTTGCAATCTCACAAATATTATAATGAAACTTTTCAACATTTAAAACCTTTGAGCAGAGAAGGAAACATAATTTTTAGAATTCTAAAAGATGGATGACAAAGACTTAGGCGGTGGAGCCATATTTCGTCTTTATTGGTTTTAGATTCTGAGAGAATGGATAATGGTGAGGAATTTAGGGCACTAACTTGTCCACTAGGTCTTCAAGATAGCATAAGTTATTCATTTCTTTAGCATGTCCAATCATCTTCCTCGTACCTTGTTCTTGAAAAATACATAGAGTGGGATAGAAGAGTACACTACAATTAGTGCTTGGTGATTTTATGGATAGAAAGAAGATTAGTAAATAATTTTGGCACATGAAGGACATTTTCTAGTGTAAGGGTTTCACTTACAACCCCTGACCAACAACTGTAATTACAGTGCCATCTACTACTGTTATTGTTTTATTACTAGGGCAGGGTGTATAGATGATAAATCTGTGAGAGGAGTTTGTCATGTGGTTTGTAGCCCCTGAATCAATTACCCATGAACTTTAGGTGAGTATATCTGAGGCTTTAGAGTTTTGAGAAGAGGATACCTAAGAATGCCTGAGTACAAATACTGTTGAAAAAAGGCTTATCCATTATCCCCAGTAAATTTTTTAGTTTTTTGATTTCTTCTCTGTTGAATTCAACAGGTGGTTCTTGAGGGACTTCTCCTGCCAACTATTTTGTTGTATACACTAGTCTTTGCCCCGTTGATTGTGCACCTTTTCCTAAGAAACTCTTATGTCTGTGACTTCCCATGAAGTTTCCAACACTTCTATTTCGTGTGATGAGGTTTCTTATAGTAGGTGCGCTATAAAAAGTCCCTTTTGATTGGCCTATAAGTTCTCTATGCCTATTAACTTCATTAATTGACTATTCCAAGCCAAGTCTCCTCTCAATTACAACTCTTGTGACTAAGGCTGAACTCTCTATTTGATTATTTTCAATAATAACCCCTCTTCTTCCTCCCTCGACACAAATAATTGCAATTGTTCATTTAGTGAGGGAATATCTTTTTTCTAAGAATCTGGACTCTTACTGTATCAAATTCAACGTTTAGTCTAGTAAGAAAGTCATAGATTCGATCTTTTTCGAAACCTTTTCAGGAGTGCTACATCTTCACTGAATCTCATCTAAATGCACTGGTACTAATCCATCTCTTGCCAAAGACTTTGCAGACTTCCTTGCTTGGTAAATGAAATCTTAGTTTTGATTTCATAAATTTGGGCAGCATCTCGAACCTTTGAATAAGTCTGTTTCACAACCTTCCATATTTTTGGATTATATTAAGAAACATGCATGTATCACTAATTTTGGGCACCATGGAGTTCCATAAGTCTTGTTTATCCCAAGCATCAATCAATATCCCCTTCTTTAGGTCCAGTCCCGAGTAGATAACTCAACTTTCCTCTCCCTTTTAAGAAGGTATGAATCAGTTGAGAACACTTTAGGTAATTCTTTACATTTAATCTATAGGCTACTTGTATATTCTACAAGTCATTTGTTGGGTTTAAGTAATTCCCTTCATTCACTGAAACTTCTATAGTAGCCTCAGAATTGCTGGTTTCACTGACTTCCACCATATTCTTCTCTAATTAACACTACACACTCGAGGAAGGAGATTGAGAACAATAAGAGGCTATTATAAAAAGAATAAAAAGGCTCTAGAAATGAGTTAAAAAAGCTCTGATACCATGTTGAAATGGACTTAATTCTGATATATTCTTTATAGAAACATTACACTAATATATATACAAGCAAAAGATAACTTAGGAAACTTCTAAACTAGAAAATTGACTAATTATGGGAAAACTAATCCCTTAAAGATAGGGATTACAAATACTAAAATTTTTAAAGAATCTCCTAATTAATTTCACTCAATCTTCTTAATTTAGAAGTTCTTTATGACAAAGATCAAATACAAAGTGTAGCTAGATGAGATTAAATGCAATCAGGATGTTATTATAACTATTAAGAAAGATCAACATAAATATCTCTATGATCGTAAATGTTTTGTACCTGGGCAAGTTTGAAGAGCTCATCCAAATCTCAAGATTAAGATGAGCGTTATGCAGAAGATCATATCTGTAAAAAAATTAGATATAAGCAATCAGAGATAAAAACATAAGCATTTTAAAACTTTGAAAAGCCAAGACCTTTTGTATTATGAATGTTTTACAATTTTATAATCAAGTCATAGGAACATGTAGTTTTTGGAGATTTTCATGATAAATTGTTAAGAAGCATTAAAATTCTTGTTATGTGGTATTATGCAATATGCATATATCTAATGCATCAATAATGAAAGCCCCACACCTCAATCAGAGGCTACAACATCATCATTGGGGGGTCAATCCATGGAGTATTTCAACTTTGATAAGTGAAGTTGGAATGCAATTAAGTTCATACAATAAACTCCTTGAAATAAAATTAATGGATGATTTTCTGTTAACAAATTCAAAGGAATAGATCAAAGAATATATAAGGATAAAACTAGTTGAGTAATAAAAAAAAGGAGGCAACATTCAAAGATAAATTCTTAAACAGGAATATAGATATTTCCACATGCTGTCTGAAATATAAAATTTGTTGGGCATAGGGTAGCTATTCTAACAAAATTTTATTAATAGTACCTACAAGAGTAAGGTTTTGCTTGGTTGAGTGAAGAAATGGATGGAAGGAGAAAGTAGAAAAGTGGGAAGACAATAAATTTTGAGTGTGCTTGGTAGGAAAGAGAAGTGACAAGAAATAAAATAAGAGGGATGACCATTTCACTCTCGTGTGAAAGTAAATCATTCCATTTTGGAAGGAAAAGAGGGGAGAAAATGTTAGAGATACATGAGTAAATTCAAAATTATGTATTTTATAGAACTTACTCTTTCCTCTCATTTTCACCTCTACCTAGCAATGAATTGGAAATAAAATGTAATTTTCTTTCAATTTTCTATCTTTCCTACCAACACAACAATGGAAAAAAATACATTTTCCATCTTTCCACTTTTCTACCCCTTCCTTCCAGTCTTCTTTCCACTCTACCAAGAAAAGCCTAAGAGTCACAGGGTAGCTATTTTAACAAAATTGTATTAATATAATGAAACAGTTACTCACTTGCAAGAGTCATAAACATCAGGAATTTGGGTTATATCATATCGTCTGCACAAAATCCCAATGTTAGTTAAGCCGAAAATCATATGGACACAATCAAAACAATAACACTTTCAAGATACTATAAGGACAATTTGAAGAGCTTAAAAACGATAAAGCCCACCATACCATCTAAATGATAGGAAATATGATAGAACTAACAATATTTAGAGGCTTCCACCAATAGGAACAAGAAGAAAGGAAGATACTAACTCTTTACGTTCATTATACAAATCTCTTGCAAGTTTTTTCCACCGAGCAAACATCAAAAGGAATCCCTCACTACCACATGGCAATCCAGCAGCGATACGATCAATGTCAATATTTGTCTTACCAAGTGCCTTTGCTTGGTCATATGGGAGAATCACATCATACGGGCTTGTCTCAGCAAGATTCTCATCTTCATCCTTGGCAAGCATTCTGACCTGTTCTGTAACCTTCTTAGTTAATGTTACCTGTATATAAGAGGTACAAATGAAAAAGGGGAGGAGAAATAATAAAATGCCTTGGCAAATCAATCTTGACTGGGGCAGTAAAATCTTGAATTGCCCCACCAAACCTCTTCAAATAACCTAGAAATAAGCTAAAACGATATGTCACAAGAGCTAAGGGAATCAATACAGTGTCCAATATTTACTTGATATGGTGAATTACCAGTTTGGGAAGTAGCTCAGAAGCATTAGAAGGTAATCCAGCTCCATCAATCATCCAAGGACACTCAAATGTTACATTACTATGAGTTGTCCTCACACCATAAGTTATAATTTCATTCAGCCTAGACTGCAAACGGAAAAGATAGTTTAAAGTGGTAGTCAAAAAGATTTGTAGATTATTATACACGAAATAGTAGTTTCACACCTTGCATAACCAATAATGTCTATCTTTACACCACTGTAATAGGGGTAAGTGCAGTAACTTATGGGAAGTTGGGAACCCATGTACGAGAATAAGATACTATAGAATAAGATGTTTTCAAAAGTGATAACTAAAATGACCATAAAAGTAAATAACATGCCCAACATAAACCATTATTAAGCATACGCCTACAACTTAGAACTCTTATGTTGTTCTTGAACATTGTATCAAAGTCTCTTTAATCAAGTGCTTAGGAGTTCCTATAACAGACTTATTTAATTGAACCAAATTTGACCACAAGGTAGATGATAGGTCTGTGCTTGCATGTGAAGGAGCATGTTAGTGAAAACAAACAACCCAAAATTTGATCCTCGCACCTCACCTAACAACTTAAAGATTTTAGGAGCTACACATTTTCTTAAATTCAATTCAGGAAGAAATGAATAGACATATATACATAGCTATCAGTAGTATTAACAATCTTAAGGATGATCTCCTCACTTTAAATTGTCTTAATTCACAATTTAACCCCTGAATTATACATGTTTTTCTAATTGGGTACCAAAACTTTTTTTACCCACTCTAGAACCTATATTATCATTTCGTCCCATTTAACCCTAAAGTTAATGACATCCAATAGGAACAGGCCACATTCCACACACTTATTGGCGATCATTTTGGGGGTAATATGGGACACAATAATAGATAAGGTACCAAAGTGGGCCAAAAAACGTTTAGAAGCTAATGGGGAAAAGGGTATAGTTCAAGGGCCAAACTGTGAATAAAACCTTTAAATTCCCCAAACCTATAAAAGCATTCAAATGTTCTTTATCTTTGTTTCTGCATAGTCATGCACCTTTTATGCTTGTAAGTAAAGAGTATAGAATGCATCAAAGTCTGATTTCCAACTTTGAACTCTAACATTCACAAGGAATTTCCCTTGCTTCCTCTTACTATTATAACTATTCACCCCTAATGCCAGATAAAACTTATTTTGGTCATTGTAGGTTATGCAATAGATAAGTTAGTATTTTAATATAACACTAACTCTTAGAAAGTTAGATAGATAAGGATAACTACTAAGTAGTTTACTTCTAATAGAAAACTTACTCCTAACTTTTCCTATAAAAATATGTATTTTCACCATTCACAATATATAATAAAAATAGTTCATTTTCTTCTTCACTAAGTTGTTTACTCTTTATCAACATGGTATCAGCTAGGTGACCAATCCTTCACCTAAATATAGCGATTTTTTTACCCTAAATCTAGTCGTCGATCAGAATTCCACCACTTCTTCATGGAGGTCACTTCGGTAATCCTCATTAATTCACCCCATTCTGATGTTTCTTCAGCCTCTATCACCTGTCACCGATTGAATGGTGACAATTATATCCCTCACTCTCAAACTACTACTCAGCCAAAGAAGGGGAGACCTTGGTGTGACTATTGTAAGAAGGTTGGCCATCTGCGGGATTCCTGTTGGAAATTACATGTCAAGCCTACTGATGAGAAGTCTTCAAAACAGCATCAACAACGTGATACTCAAGAAAATTGTGCTGTGAATACTGATTTACAAGGAAGTTCGTTTACTAAAAAACAAATGAAAGAGTTGAAGCAGTTTTTTAGTCCGTTAAACACTCATTCCCAATCAGTACCTGCAGGTAGAAGTCTTTCTGCTACTTTGGCTAATACATCCACCACTCCTAATTGGGTTGTGGATTCTGGTGCAAGTGATCATATGACAGATGATCTTCGGTTCTTTCACACTTTTCATGCCGACTCGTCTATCTCTCATATTCGAACAGCTGATGGTTCTCTATCCGGTGTTGCCGGTCATGGGTCTATTCGAATAAATCAGGACATTTTGCTATCTCATGTTCTTTATGTTCCCAATCTTACTTGCAATCTTATCTCCATTAGCAAGTTGTCTGCCGATTTATGCTGTATCACAAAATTTAACTCTAATTTTTGTGAATTTCAGGATTCTAGCTCAGGGAAAGTGATTGGCAGTGCTAGGCTTTGTAGGAGTCTTTACCTACTTCCAACAACTTTATTTTCCCACCCATCTACTTCCTACCATGTTATACAACAATTTCCTTTACTTGAACCTTCAACCGATGTTATGTTATTGCATTTTCGTTTAGGACATCCCAGTTTCTTTTATCTTGCAAAATTGTTTCCACATTTTTTTGTCAATAAGAGTCCAAAATCTTTTTCTTGTGATATTTGTCCACTTGCTAAACAAACTAGGAGTGTTTATCTACCTTCTCCATATAAATCGTCCAAACCATTTACCATGATCCATAGTGATATTTGGGGACCATCTCGGGTCGCATCTTTACATGGGTTTCGGTGGTTTATTTCATTTATTGATGATCACACTCGTACTACCTGGACCTTTCTCATGAAAAGCAAATCTAAAGTTTGTGAAATATTTAAACGGTTCCATAAGATGGTTGAAACCCAATTTCAGTGTTCAATCCAAATGTTTATTCTGACAATGGTAGTGAGTATTTTGCCAATGTTTTGGGTTCTTTCTTTCAGGAAACCGGGATTATTCATCTACTTCGTGTTAATTCTCCTCAACAAAATGGGATTCTGAGCGAAAAAACAGGCATCTTCTTGAGGTTACTCGGTCTCTACTTTTTCCACAAATGTTCCTAACTATTTTTTAGGGGAAGCCCTTTTAACTACCACTTATTTGATTAACCGACTCCCTAGTAAACCGTTACAAATTAAGTGTCCGAGATATTCAATTTTTTCCAATTTTAAACCGATGACTTCATTGTTACCCCTTAGAGTTTTTGGTTGTACTGTGTTCGTTCATAACAATGTTCCTTTCAGGTCCAAATTAGATCCTCGAGCATTTCGATTTGTGTTTCTGGGTTATTCATCGACTCAAAAGGGCTTTCGGTGTTATTATCCTCATACAAAGAAATTCTTTATTACTATGGACGTTACTTTCTTTGAAAAAACACATTTTTTCCTTGAAACTGCTATTCAGGGGGAGTCACATAATGAATATCAGTTTATTGACTCACAACAATTGTCACTTGATTTGCAACAGCTCTTTTTGATCAACCAGCACCGTCAAACCAATTAAACCAGTCGAATAAGCCTACAAATCGCTACAGCCAACCAAACAACACTATCGAACCCAGAAAACGTATCCTTGCCAAACCAGTCCACCAAAACACATTTACCTAGCATGATTAACATATCACTTCGCCTCAAATACCTCACTCCGAGTTGCAGATTTACAAGAGACGACAAAAACTAATTTCTAAATCAATCCCTGAGCCTAATCCGAGTCTCCCACATAGCATGGACACTGTCATGAACCGGAACCGAACGAGAATCCTTTGGAGAATGAAGAAGGTAATCAGAGTTCTTCCACTGAATTAAATGTTTTAATTGATGATAATGACTTGCTGATTGCTCAAAGGAAATGAGTAAGAAAATGCAGAAATTATCCAATCGAGAGATTTGTTGCATATGGAAAGCTAACGCCTTGTTTTAAGAACTTTACAGCAAGTGTAGATAGCATTACTATTCCATATACGTTGGAAGAAGCATTGAAAGATCCCAAGTGGAAAAAGGCAGTAGAAGAGGAATTAAAAGCACTAGAAAACAATAATACTTGGATTATAGTTGATCTTCCGAAAGATAAAAAACTAGTCGGCTACAAATGGATATTCACGGTAAAATACAAAGTTGATGGTAGCATTGAAAGATATAAGGCGAGATTAGTGGCGAAAGGATTCACTCAATCTTTTGGAGTTGATTATCACGAAACGTTTGCTCCGGTAGCAAAACTAAACACTGTGAGAGTGTTACTGTCATTAGCAGTTAATGAGAATTGGGTGCTTCATCAGTTAGACATCAAAAACGCATTTCTAAATGGAAACTTGGAGGAAGTGTATATGCTAATTCCACCGGGTGTGAAGAGTAATACATGAAAAGCATGTAGATTACTAAAGTCCTTGTATAGACTTAAGCAATCTCCAAGAGCCTGGTTTGATAGATTTACAAAGGTGATTATTCTGGATGGTTACAAGCAATGTCAATCAGATCACACTTTATTTGTCAAAACATCTTCAAAAATAAAAAGGCAATTTTATTGTCTATGTGGATGATATCATTCTAACATGTGATGATTGTATGGAGATAGAAAGATTGAAAAAGCTACTGGCGAAGGAGTTCGAAACCAAAGACTTGGGAACTTTACGGTATTTTTAAGGCATGAGGTTGCAAGGTCAAAAGAATGAATAGTGATCAACCAAAGGAAATATATCCTTGATCTACTATCAGAAACTGGAATGAAGGGATGTAAGCCGGATGAAACACCCATGGAAGCAAATCTGAAGCTAAAGAGAGAAGAATTGGAAAGTCCTATGAACAAAGAACAGTATCAAAGGCTAGTAGGTAAACTAATTTATTTATCACTTACTAGACCTGATATTGCGTTCCCTGTCAGTATAGTGAGTCAATATATGAATGATCCAAGAGAAGAACATTTAGAGGATGTGAATAGAATTCTAAGATACTTGAAAATGACACCAGGACATGGATTAATTTTTAGAAAGAGCGATGATAGAACAGTAAGAATTTTTTCGGATTCAAGCTGGGCAGGTGAATTAATGGATAAAGGTTATAACTGGTTATTGTTCATTTGTTTGGGGAAATCTGGTTACTTGGAGAAGCAAAAAACAGGCGGTGGTGTCTCGAAGTAGTGCAGAAGCAGAATTTATAGCAATGGTACTTGGAATTTGCGAAGGAATTTGGCTTCAAAGAATGTTAACTGAGCTAGGGTTATGTGCCAACAAATGGTTTGAACTTCAAAGTGACAGTAAATCTGCTATAAGTATTGCAAAGAATCCAGTTCATCATGACCGAACGAAGCATGTGGAGATTGACAAACATTTCATCTCTGAAAAGGTGAATGGTGGAACGGTGAAGCTCAATTATGTTTCAACGAAGAATCAGTTAGCAGATATTCTCACCAAAGCACTTCCAAGAATTACCTTTGATGAGATTATATCCAAGTTGGGTCTTTTCAACATTTACTCCCCAACTTGAGGGGGAGTGTAGGTTATGCAATAGATAAGTTAGTATTTTAATATAACACTAACTCTTAGAAAGTTAGGTAGATAAGGATAACTACTAAGTAGTTTGCTTTTAATAGAAAACTTACTCCTAACTTTTCCAATAAAAAGATGTATTTTCACCATTCACAATATATGATAAAAAGAGTTCATTTTCTTCTCCACTATGTTGTTTACTCTTTATCAACAATCATCAATAATAAAAGAAAACTTTATTTTATTTCTCAATTTGATACTAAACTTAAAGTAAAAAAATAAATAATTGGCAATATGATGATACAAGGTCAAAAAAATTCAAAAGGTCAGCGAGGAAACTAAGTTGATCGTATTCAAGAACATAAATAAACCTCTTCAAAGCTCTCCTTTGATCCAACCATACTTAAATAATCAAAAGTTAGACAGCCGAGTAGTCTTTGTACTGAATGGATAGGATAAATCAATCCATGTACCAAGCCAAAATTTCTAACTTGCTTAATTATATTATACAAACAGCTAGTAAAATCAAGGAAAGAAGGATATACAAACCTTCGCTTCTACCATCTCAATGCTTGCATTCTCAAGTCCATCCAACATAGAGGAGTCCTTGCTAACAAGGGATACCTTGATAAGAAAACAAATTCAGCCATGCAAATTCAATATCAAAAGGCAGAATGAACTTTTTAAGGGAATATTACAAACCAGGATTGGCGTTAGCTGCCCTTCAAGGTCAAGTAGGCCTTTAGCAAAAGCAGCTGCAGACATCTGTTCAATGGTTTAATTTAAAAGACTAATAATGATGCCAAATGGCAATGGTAATAAGTATATAGAAACTGAGTTCAGAATGAAGCAGAAACAATAAATCAACAATTTGAGAATAATAAGAAGATCAAATCATATATACCCATTTTCCACTCAATGCATACCCACCTGCACACGGCCCTCATCAGAACTATATATTTTCAGATCATGACGATATGTACTATGAAGGCGAAGTAGGCCAGTACCTTCACCTGTAATTTTATAACTAACTGTCATTAAAAGTTGCATATATCTGAATTTATCACTATTTTAACTACTTGGAACATATAACATAAATCACTGGGGATAATATTCATTTAAGCAATTACTCAAAAGATGAAAATATCTTAATGAGAACATTCGTGTTATCTACGTCGCAAAAAACCATTAACATTCAAAGGTTTGGATTGATTGTAATGACCTGGATACATATTATTTCGGAAATATCTTCCCAGTTCTTCAGCCTGCATGGAAATGCCAAAAAATATCAAAATAGAAAAGCAAAGAGAAATCAAACATATGAAGTGAGAGAGATTTAAATAAATTTTTTATTATCCCTCTGCCTAATGAATTTCCTTTCAAACCTTAGATGTCTTAAAACTAATGTCCGCGTTAAATTGA
The DNA here is from genome assembly GCF_006381635.1 of Hibiscus syriacus. Classification (NCBI taxonomy): domain Eukaryota; kingdom Viridiplantae; phylum Streptophyta; class Magnoliopsida; order Malvales; family Malvaceae; genus Hibiscus; species Hibiscus syriacus. The sequence continues at coordinate 1,840,236 of NW_024063472.1, forward strand.
AATACTTTTCTTAACTTTACAGGATTGTTTAGCATTCAAGTGAAAAGCGACTTTATAACTATAGAATAATTTGAATAAGTTAACCGAATTATTACCTGTTTCCTCCCAGCATGTGTAAGGACACCCCCATATTTAAGAACCATCAGAGCTTCAACAGGCCTTTCTTCTTCACCTTCCCATTACTTTTTTGAACTTTAACCCACTTTAGAGGCTTTAATTGAACCTTTCTATAAATACCAGAAAAATGCCCCCCCTGGAAACCAAATAATTTATCATGTGACAAGCAGCCCAAATTAACAACTAAAAGAAAAGGGGAGAAAGTAGTTACATATCTGTGTTGTGTATAAGGAAATATTGTGTTTACGAAAAGGAATCATGAACTTGTATATCCACAACGCAAGGATCCTTAGAAGAGCAAAGTAACTAGAACAATAAAATAAATATCCTAGAGCAAATAAAATAAATATCCTAGAGCTAATAAATTGAAAAAGCAAGTGATTTCAGGATAAGATAGATAACCTCCTCAAGTACTGCCTTAACTTGACGAAGCTTTTCAGCATGTTCAAGATCTTCTGCTTCATTATCACTTCCAGCGCCTGGTCTATTACACATAAATAATCAAACACTGAATCATTATTAATCTTGAAAATAAATTCAAAAGCACCAATTGGTATGTACTTTTTTATTAGAAATAAATAACATATGCAGATATTTCTTCAGGTAGTAATAGTATACATCCCCCCATCCACTCCTCCAAGAAAACAAGAAAGGTCTTAAAAGTTACTATAACATAACAGAACAACAGCTAAACTTGTTTCTCCCTTTTTTTCTTAGCTCCCAAAATCATGTCTTTCACCTTTTAAACTAACCAAGAAGCATTAATTACCTTCTCAGTTTCTCCAATCCAATTAAACCATAAAATCACTAGTTTGTACCACAATATAGCCAATTTTTTTCTCATTTAAAGCAACCCCAAATCCTATCCTACAAAATTTGCTACAAATCCTCTTCATGTCTGGAAACAAAGAACAGCTACAAGTTTTTGTTTTCATTCCTTTTGATGCTGAGTTGTAGAGAGGAGAATATTTGAAAGTGTTTCTTCTAGATAAAAACGAAAGCATGAAATATGACCTGGGTACAAGCATCCTTGTAGCATCTAACAGATCTTGCAATTCGACAGCACTTTTAAGTTTAGTCTGAGAAATAAAAGAATAAATAGATGCTTAGGAAATAGAGTTACCTGTGGAATAAAAATATGCTACAAAAAAAAGGTGAAATAATCACCTCAGATCTGGGTCGTCCCCCATTGTACTTTAGCATCAAGTTTAGCAGTTTTTCCTCGGTAACCTTCAATTTTACTTTCTGCTTGGGAGTTCTATCACCACTACTCATTGAGAAAAGTCAAATTAATAATGAAAAGTTGAGAGTACTAACAAACCTAGGAAAAAACATAGAGGAAAATGTAGCAACATACTGGCGAATAACAACTATGACGCAACGTAGCTCCTCAGACTGTCCAAATGAGCCAATAACTCCACTTGCTTGGCGAGTAAGTCTTTCGAAAGGCAGGGTTAGTTCATTTACTTTCCATGGTAATAATGGTGGTATTACTGAAGAAAGATGAGGAGCTTTTGCTTCTAAAAACATCTTCCTCAACACACAAGCTGCATCATCGTAATACCTGTATTATAAAAGATAAGGTATGCCTTATTCATAACAAATAATAAAGAGACAATGTGACTTTAGTAAGTTTAGAACAAAAGAAAAATCCAGTCGATAGAAATTAAATAATAGAATTACAAAAGCGAAAACAACATAAGCTTTAAATGAACTTGTTTTTCCCATCATATATACGGAGAGACGAAATTTGGAAAAAATATTTATACTCCAAATAATTGGATTCACCAAATTCCATGGTTGGCATGTGGCAGTTGCCATTAACACTTTGATTAAATTACTTCATATCAAAAGTGGAATCTAGCTTAAATAACATGTGTAAGAATTTCTTTATAAAAGCCCAAACAATTGATGAGCATATTATATTGTACTTAGTTCCATTGACTGATAATATTAGCTAAGTACCATTGGAAACATAACAAAGACACAATGGATAGACAAGAAAAGAAAATAGAAAACCAAGATCAAGCATTTAGACTTTTCTAGGTAGGAAGGATGCAGAGGGGTAAGTACGGAAAATTTGATAATCCAATGGGGAGGTTTAATAATCATACTTTGTAGCTTAACCATGGGATTGACAACTTTTTCATCTTTACCACTTTTCATCCTTCAGACGGTACAATGCCTTGTAGACATTATATTCAGGGACAGAATGCACTTTTTTTATTCCTCCCCTTTCTGTCCATGATACATGATACAATGATAATTAACGTTAATTAATGAAGGGGCCAAATCACTTTACGCATGCGCACACAGATCAGAAAATTATAATTTTGTTATTGCACTCAATACAGTATGTAGCATGATGAAACGGAAAATTTTGATACGGAAAACAGCATGTATAATCACAAGACCAAAGAGAAACTACTACTTATGAGAATTTTTCACAAAACTCCATCCATTCACATCACAAACATATGAACGCCCCTCGGAACGCAAAAGATCAAATCCACACACCTGCAAGAATTCAAACTGGTTACTAAATTGATATGCCATTCAATTCATTATAAATGGAAATGTTAAGCATCCAACCTAAAATCAATTGGTAACAGATGAAGGGACCAAACTTTAATATAAGAGCACAAGAAACATTTACCTAACAAATGTAGGATATCATCAGTAAATGACTTCCCCTCACATGTAGCTAACAAGGCCAACATATGAACAACCTCACACGGGATTATCTAGAAAGAACAACATGATAAACTATGGGCTATGATACCATGTTAAGCATCCAACCTAAAACCAATTAGTAGTAGGCCGAGTGACCCAACTTTAACATTAGACCACAGAAAAACTAGTACTTAACAGATGCTTGATAACGCAGTGTTGATAAAGGGTAATCGGTAAAATTGAGAATATTATTGATAAAGGGTAATTGGCAAAGTTGAGAAGAGAAACATCTCAATCGTATATATATTAGAGAAAAGTACATCTTACTTTATACACAAATTTGGGAGTAAGTCTTCTACTAAAAGTAAACTACCTAGTAGCTATCCGTATCTAACTTTCTAAGAGTTAGTGTTATATTAGACTACTAACTAGTATACAAAATGGTTTTATCGTATAACTTACAGTCCCCTCAAGTTGGGGAGTAAATGTTGAAAAGACCTAACTTGGATGTAATCTCATCAAAGGTAAGTCTTGAAGTGCCTTGGTGAGAATATCTACTAATTGATTATTCGTTGAAATATAATTGAGCTTTATTGATCCACCATTCACCTTTTCGGAGATGAAATGTCTGTCGATCTCCATATCCTTCGTTATGTCATGATGAACTGGATTCTTTGCAATACTCATTGCCGATTTACTGTCACTCTGAAGTTCAAAACACTTGTTTTCACACAACCTCGGTTCATTTAACAGCCTTTATAACCAAATTCCTTCGCAAATTCCGAGTGTCATTGCTCTAAACTCTACTTCTACACTACTTTGAGACACCACGACCTGTTTTTTACTTCTCTAAGTAACTAGATTTCCCCACACAAATGTACAATAACCAGTTGTAGACCTTTTACCCGTTAATTCGCCGACCCATCTTGAATCCGAAAAAAATTCTTATTGTTCTATCATCACTCTTTTTGAAAATTAACCCGTCCTATTGTCATTTTCAAGTATATTATAATTCTATTAACAACCTCTTAATGTTCTTCCCTATGGTCATTCATTTATTGGCTCACTATGCTGGCAGGAAACACAATATCAGGTCTAGTAACTGACAAATAAATTAGTTTACCTACTAACATTTGGTATTGTTCTTTGTTCACGGGACTTCCCAATTATTCTCTCCTTAGCTTAAGATTTTCTTCCATGGGAGTTTCTGTCGGTTTGCACCCCTTCATTCCATTTTCTGATAATAGATCAAAAATATATTTACTTTGATTGATCATTATTCCTTTTTCGACCTTGGAACCTCCATGGCTAAGAAATATTGTAAGGTACCCAAGTCTTTGGTTTCGAATTCTTTTTCCAATAGCTTTTTCACTCTTCCTATCTCCATAGAATCATCACCTATTAGAATAATATCATTCACAATAGACAATCAAAATTGTCTTTTTGTTGTTCGAAGTTGTTTTGACAAATAACGTGTAATCCGATTGACATTGCTTGTAACCATCATGAATAATCACCTTTGTAAATCTATCGAAACAAGCTCTTGGAGATTGCTTAAATTCATACAAGGACTTTAATAGTCTACATGCTTTTCTGGATTACTCTTCACATCTGGTGGAATTCGTATATATATTTCCTCCTCCAAGTTTTCGTTTAGAAAAGCATTTTTGATGTCCAACTGATGAAGTACCCAATTTTCATTGACCGCCAATGACAGTAACACTCTCACAATATTTAGTTTTGCTATCGGATCAACTCTAATAGATTGAGTAAATCCTTTCGCCACTAATCTCACCTTGCATCTTTCAAAGCTACCATCAACTTAATATTTCACTGTGAATACCCACTTGCAGCCGACTGATTTCTTGTTTTTCGGAAGATCAACTATAATACAAGTATTGTTGTTTTGCATTGCCTTCAATTACTCTTACACTACTTTTTTCCACTTTGGATCTTTCAATGCTTCTTCCACCATATCTGGAACAGTAATATTGTCTACACTGGGTGTAAAGTTCTTAAACAAGGCATTAGCTTTCCATATACAATAAACCTATCAAACGGATAATTTGTGCATTTTCTTACTCCATTCCTTTGAGCAATTGGCAAGTCATTATCATCAATTAAAACATTTAATTTAGTGGAAGAACTTTGCTTACCTCTGTTATTCTCCAAAGGATTCTCATTCGGTTTCGGTTCATGATAGTGTCCATGCTATGTGGGAGGCTCGAGATTAGGTTCAGGATTGATTTCGAAATTGATCTTTATCGTCTCTTGTAAATTAGCGACTCTGATTGAGGTATTTAAGGTGAAGTGATGTGTTGATCCTGCAGAGGTAAGTATGTTTCGGTGGACTAGCTTTTCAAGGATGAATTTTTTGAGTTCGACAATATTGTTTGGTTAGGCTGAAGTGATTTTGTGGGCTGATTTGGATGGTTTGACTGTTTCGGCAGGGCTGGTTGGTCAAATGGAGCTAGCTGCAAATCATACAAATCAAGTGACAATTGTTGTTAATCAATAGACTTAAATTCATTATATGACTCCCCTGAATAGTAGTCATAAGGAAAAAATGTTTTTTTTCAAAGAAAGTAACATCCATGGTAACAAAGAAATTTTTAGTACAAGGGCAATAACACCAAAAACCGTTTTGACTCGATGAATAACCCAAAAATATACACCAAAATGCTCGAGGATCTAATTTGAACCTGGAAGGAACATTGTTATGAACAAACACAATACATCCAAAAATTCTAAAGGGTAATAATGAGGTCATCAATTTAAAAGTGGGAAGAATTGAAGGAACACATCTCTCGGACATTTAAATTGTAACGGTTTACTAGGGAGATGATTAATCAAATAAGTGGCAGTTAAAAGGGCTTCCCCAAAAATAGCGAGGAATATTTTTGGAAAAAAGAAGAGACCGAGTGACCTCAAGATGTGATTTTTTCGCTCAGCAATCCATTTTTTTAGGAGAATTGACACACTAAGTAAGATGAATAATCCCATTTTCCTAAAAAAAAGAACCCATAACATTGAAATTGGGTTTCAACCATCTTATGGAACCGTTTAAATATGTCACAAGCTTCGGATTTATTTTTCATGAGAAAGGTCCAAGTAGTACGAGTGTGATCATCAATAAATGAAATAAACCACCGAAACCCATGTAAAGATGCGACTCGAGATGATCCCCAAATATCACTATGTATTAGTGTAAACGATTTCGATGGCTTATATGGAGATGGTAGATAAACACTCTTAGTTTGTTTAGCAAGTGAACATATATCAGAAGAAAAAGACTTAGGGCTTTTATTGAGAAACAAATGTGGAAACAACTTTGCAAGATAAAAGAAACTAGGATGTCCTAACTGAAAGTGTAATAACATAACATCAATTAAAGGTTCAAGTAGAGGAAATTGTTGTATAACATTGAAGGAAGTGGGTGGTTAGGGAAAGAAGGTTGTCGGAATCAGATAAAGACCCCAACAAAGTCTAACACTGCCAATCACCTTCCCCGAGCTCGAATCCTGAAATTCACAAAAATCATAATTAAATTGCATGGTACAACATAAATCGACATATAACTTGCTAATGGAGATGAGATTGCAGGTGAGATTAGGAACATAAAGGATGGACAAATAGATGTCTGGATTTATTCGAACCGACCCATTACCGGCAACACCAGAAAGAGAGTCGTCCGCAGTTCGTATATGGGAGATAGACGAATCGACATGAAAAATTTGAAAGAGCCGAAGATCACTCGTCATATGGTCACTGGCACTAGAATCCACAATCCAAGTAGGAATGACATATTTGTTAGCCAAAGTAGCATAAGAAAATCTACCTTCAGGAGAGGAAGTCGCAGGTCCGGATTGGGACCAAGGTATATAATTTCCACCATTCAATCGGTGGCAAATAGTGGAGAAAGAAACACATAAGAGATTTGAATTGGACAAATGAAGAGGGATTTTTGAGGTGACATCCGACGTAGAAGTCATGATTGGCAACTAAGGTTAGGGTAAAAAAAATTTGATCGTCAGGGTAAAGAAGAAGGACCGCTCACCTAATTGATACCATGTTGATAAAGGGTAATCGGCAAAATTGAGAATATAATTGATAAAGGGTAATTGGAAAAGTTGAGAAGAGAAACATCTCAATCGTATACAGATTAGAGAAAAGTACATCTTACTTTATACACAAAGTTAGGAGTTAGTCTTCTATTAAAAGTAAACTACCTAGCAGTTATCTTTATCTAACTTTCTAAGAGTTAGTGTTATATTAGACTACTAACTAATATACAAAATGGCTTTATCATATAACTTACACACAGCTTAACAGAGAAAAAAATCTTGAGTTAAATTAGGCATTTCTGTCAATGCAGAAAAGCAGACAGCTCTTAATAAACCCATCTCTCTAAATTTAATTAAAAAGAAAAGGTGGTGCAAAGTGCAGTTATTGCTGCAAGCCGGCAACATCATTTAGACAATCCCAAAAAAAATTGGATGTTTTTCCTAGCGTGAAACCAGTCTTCATAAATCAAATATATTAACTGTTAACATGCAAACAGATTTTTTAATCCCATGATTTAAAAAATTAAATGGAAAAGGAACTACTAAATTTTAATATATATATATATATATATAAGAAAATCTAAGAGCTAAAAATGATGGTGAAATATATAATAAACCAATAGGTGCAAATAATATCCCAAGAATTTAACATGAGCTTATGAAAGACACTCTATGGAAAAAAGAATTATATGAGCACATTATTCTTGCAAAAAACTCATGTTTTAAACCACGAAAGAACAAAAAGCAAACTTGCAAGAAAAGCAAAACAAATACAAGTAGATGCGGTAGATATCATATGAAACAAAATACATGGTCATCAATCGATAAAGATAAACAAAAAGGGCTATGGAAAATTTCATAAATAAGGTTAAACAGACACACCGCTTGTCTAAATGCGATGCAAACTTCCCTTGCCATTTGCTTCTCATTAGGTGTCAGCAACACAGGATATCTGATCTGTCAAATTAGGTGACACAGATGTGCTCAAACATCAAATATTCCACCATCCATGTTTTTTGATAAATAGGAAGACCTCATTAAAAAACCCTTTCATAACCGTCAAGCACCAATAGTGACTCAACGGACATTGGAAGGAGGAAAAGAGTGTCTTAGAATTTTATTGCATAAATACCAAGTACAAAAAGAATATACTACCACCAAAACCCATTGACAACCATCTCAACACTATGCTACATTACACTACATAAACGCTTCAATGATCACACCCTACTCAAAAACTATCTCCTAAAAACACTCGACCAAATACAAACATAACACAATTACCAAAAAGGCCAACAAACCCCAAAACAACAAATAAATCCCATCCAATTAGCCTATCCCCAGTGAAAATATAGTAGCAGTGAATCAGTTATGTTGATCAATAAGGTAGCTCGTTATGTAACATGCTAAATGCTCTACACTAATAACCATAGAACCTTCTGTATTAGTTATGTAGCCTGTAAGATAGCTGATTATGTAATGTACTAAATGTTCTATGCATCAATAATGATTATCTAATCTTTCCATAACTTTTCACTGTGCAATTCGTAGAAGTGATTTGCCTTATTGAAAAGGAATAATATACCATTATAGGGGACAAGATACACTCAAATACAACCTTTTGCACATAATTTTGTATCATTATCTTTTTGCATATGCTTTCTCTATTAAATTACTGACTTGACCATGATTGATTGACAAGAAATCGTAAGGATCAAATAGTGGGATTTCTGAACATGTACTCAGGTGCATATATCAAAGGGAAGTAAAGAATATGCTTTGGATTAATATATTACTAAATACTTACTTCTTTACCGTCAGGATTTCTCATAACAACACCATCAACAACAGGAGACTTCCTAGCCTCAGCATGAGCATATTCAGGGCCAACTGTATAAACCTATATTCATTTGAAAGGATGATCAGACAAATTTTCCAAGAGATGGAAAGACAGAGAGAAAGGAGCAACATGGATAATGTTAAAAGTTAAAAGAAACTCAGAAAGATCCAGCAGAACCATAAGAACCTACTGTGCGGTCTGCATGTCGTTTCTTCCAAATAAAAATATCAGTGCCTAAAAATCAACATACAAGATTATTAAAATTCACAAAAACAGAAAATGCGAGGCAACCCCTTATATGCTGTTTCCCTCCACTCTCATAGCCAAAAGAGTTAAATGTAAAGTGTGCACTGTGCACTATTGAATGCAGAAAATTTTGCAAAAATTATACAATCAGGTTTAATATAATTACCACTCAAAGTATACTAAATTAATTTCAAATTTTGTACGCCAAATTTACAACCTTAACATCAGTTCCTCCAGTTGGCATAAACTCCTCATATATGTAAGAACCTTCACGTCTTACTCGTCTAACTTCGGGATGGAACTCACTTGATCTATTTCCAACCTAAAAAGAGAAGCTATACCACATTACAAGTTACATTTTCCAGGAGTATCAAAACAATGATGGACAATTAAGCATATCGGTGGCTGCATTTAAAAATAGAATGAGAAACAGCAGTTTGCCTCTTAAATCAGGAAAAAAGTTGATAGCATTCTTCAAATAACATGATTCTTATAAAATTCATATCAGAGCTTCAAAAATTACAAAATGGTTATAGCCAAAAGTTTAAGATAGATATTCAGACCTTCCTAAACAATTCTTTCATACCTCCACCTGCTGAGCTAGGGTAATAAATCATTATACTATGATCATCCCCTTCAAAAAAAGAACAAAACAATAGTGTTAGAATTAGAAAAGAATGAAGAAATAATATGTGTCTTATTTCTTGAATGAGTACAAGGCTCCTTTTATAAATAGGGAAATTACAACAAAAAAAGAAACTAATTAGAGCCAATATTTGATAGCTTCTACTTTCCTACTTTTTCTTGATTTACATCTTTTACTTTCTATATTTACATAGAAAACAAATCCTAGAATATCTCACAGATTATGACTAAATTAAGGCTTTCAATGACCAAATTTCCAACACTCCCCCTCAAGCTGGTTTAAAGATATCTTCCATAGCCAGCTTGCTAGTCAGATTACCAAATTGCTTCTTGTGTAGTCCCTACGTTAGTACATCAGCTAATTTTTCATCAGTTGGAAGATATGTCATGCATATTATTCCCGCATTAACTTTCTCCTTGATGAAATGTTTATCCACTTCTATATGTTTCGTGCGATCATGAAGAACTGGATTATGAGCAATAGCAATAGCATCTTTGTTGTCACAATAGACCTTCATTGGAGTCGAGTAAGAAAACTTCAATTCTTCAAGAATCCTTTTTATCCACATCGCCTCGCAGATTCCATGGGCAACGACTGAATTATGCTTCAGCACTACTTCTAGCTACCACATTTTGTTTTTTACTCCGCCATGTAACTAGGTTTCCTCCAACAAAGGAACAGTATCCAGACGTTGATCTTCTGTCTGTAACACTTCCTGCCCAATCTGCGTCTGTGTAGACTTCAACTTGAAGATGTCCATGTTTCTTGAACAATAAGTCTCTTCCTGGAGTTCCTTTCAAATATCTTAAGATCATATAGACGGCCTCGAAATGCTCCGCCCCTGGTGAGTGCATGAATTGACTTACTATGCTAATTGCAAAAGCAATATCAGGCCATATATGAGACAAGTAAATCAACTTTACTACAAGTCTCTGATATTATTCCATGTCCTTTACTTCTTCAACCTTAGCAGCTTGTAACTTCAAGTTTGGCTCAACCGGAGTTTCAACCATCTTACAACCAAGTAGACATGTTTCTCCAAGGAGATCAAGAACATATTTTCTCTGATTGACAAATATGCCTTCCTTAGATCTTGCAAATTACATTCTAAGGAAATACTTAAGAGCTCACAGGTCCTTAATTTGAAACTCCTTTGCTAGTATTTTCTTCAGAATAGTTAATTCTGTTACATCATCACCAGTGAGAATAATATCATCAACATAAACAATCAAAATTGCAACTTTACCATCTTTTGAATGTTTATAAAATATTGTGTGATCAGCTTGACTCTGCAAGAAGCCATAACTGATAACTGTCTTTCCAAAGTGGTCAAACCAAGCTCTTGGTGACTGTTTGAGTCCATATAATGACTTATGTAATCTGCATACTTTGTTACTGCCAAGTTTCTTCTCAAATCCTGGCAGTAGGCTCATATACACCTCCTCTTCCAGATCACCATTGAGAAATACTTTTTTAACGTCAAGTTGATGTAGAGGCCAATCGGAGTTCACTGCAAGAGATAACAACACTCTAATAGAATTTATTTTAGCAACAGGAAAAAAAGTCTCTTGGTAGTCAATCCCATATGTCTGAGTAAAGCCTTTAGCCACCAATCTCTCCTTGTATCTCTCAACGCTTCCATCAGCTTTACTTTTTATTGTAAACACTCATTTACACCCGACTATTTTCTTTCCTTTGGGTAGATCGACAATCTCCCATGTACCACTTCTCCTTAGAGCATTCATCTCCTCCATGACTGATAATTTCCAATTCGGATCATCCAATGCTTCCTGTACATTCCTTGGAACAAACAAATGTGAAATCCTAGATGTGAAAGCTTTATGGTTTTTTTATAGTTGTGATAGGAAAGATATTTTGTAATGGGATGTTGAGTGCAATTTCGGACACCTTTCCTAAGTGCTATAGGGACATTAAGATCAGGAATACTAGGTGAATTGTTGGACAAAGTGGAGGAAATCAAAGGTGTATTAGGGATAGGATTACCTAAAGTTTCGACACCAGAACTTAGATCTTCAGATTGGTTTCGTGCAGGGTTGATATTTGAGTCTTTATTTCTCAAATGAAATCTCTTCCAAGTATAAAACTGAAGCTCAGAATTCAAATCACGTTGATTAGTTTGTAGTACTTCTCCCCCTGAACAAGAATCTCCTTCTTTAGGCACCAACAAACATGGTTCTCCTAGGCAATCGTTATTAGAAACACTTGAATTTGGATTTTCAAAGTGACCACTCTCAGAAATGCGTGGTTTTTATTTAGGATAAATGACATTGGGTAGTGGGATAGAAATGCCCCAAAAATTGTCTTCTACATCACTTGTCTCCCCCTGAAGAGAATTTTTTGTGAAATAAGGTTTTTTTTCCCAAAAATGACACATCCATACTCACATGAAATTTTTTTGTTTGAGGATCAAAACACTTATATCCCTTTTTATTTGAAGAGTACCACAAAAAAATGCATTTAATAGCACGTGGGTCAAGTTTTGAACGAAATTGGCATGGAACATGAACATGACAGTACATTCAAAAAATTTGACAAGTAACTCAGAAAACAACCTTGTTCCAAGAAAATATGATTTTAGGCAATCGAGTGGTGTTTTGTATGTTAACACCTTAGTAGGCATCTATTTATCAAGTAAGCGGCTGTTAAAACTACTTCACCCCATAAGTATTTGGGAACATGCATGTAAAACATTATGGCACGTGCTACTTCAAGTAAATGTTTATTTTTTCGTTCTGCAATGCCATTTTGTTGAGGGGTATCCCGACATGTAGAGTGATGAAAAATCCCTTTCCCTTTCAAAAAATCACCTAAGTGCTCATTAAAATATTCTGTTCCATTGTCAAAATGTAAAATACTAATCTTGGTTTGAAATTGGTTTTCAATCAGAGTGTAAAATTTTTTGAATAAATCTTTCACGTCAGACTTTTTATTCATTAGATAAATCCAACATAACCGTGTGTGGTCATCAATAAAAGTAATAAACCACCTTTTATCAGAAATAGTAGTAACTTTAGAAGGGCCCCAAACATCACTATGAATCAGATAAAAAGGTTTGGAGGCCTGATAATCTTTTGGTAAATAAGGGGAACGACGGGTTTTTGAAAAAAATGCAATTTTCACAATGAAAAGAAGAACAATCAATCCCTTTAAATAATTCTGGAAATAAGTGTTTCAAATAAAGCAAACTAGGATGTCCTAGTCTATAGTGCCACAACATTATTTTTTCTCGAACATAAATTGAATTAGTACCACTAAAGCTCTGAACTTTTTTATTACTGATAGATACTTCATCAAAGTAATAAAGACCTTCAATCATCCTAGCACGTCCAATCATTATCCCCGAGTTCCGGTCCTAAAATTCACAATGTGATTCAAAGAAGTAATGCAACAATTAGAATCTAGATAGTTTACTGACAGGCAAAAGATTGCAGGCTAATTTAGGGACATGAAGAACATTATTGAGATTAATTTTCTCTCTCAATTTAATGAGTCTTTTTCATGCAATAGGTGAAAAACTACCATCGGCAATTCTAATTTTTTTATTTCCAGGGCAAGGTGAATAGGTATTAAATAAATGAGAAAAACTAGTCATGTGATCTGAGGCTCCGAATCTATTATCCACGAGAGGAATTTGGACAAGAAAGGGCTTTAGGATTACTACCTGTTTGTGCCAAAGAAACACTATGAATACCGGATGAGAAATTGGATTTTATCAGTTTCAAGAGTTGATCAATTTGCTCTTTGTTGAAGGGACCTGAGTCAGCTTCACTTGTAGTAGGAATTCCATGATTCTTCTCTCCTTGCTTTTTTCTTTTCTAGTTAGCAGGTTTGCCATGAATTTTCCAACATGTCTCACGTGTATGGCGGGGTTTGTTGCAAAAATCGCACCAGACCCGTGGTTTATCATCAGACATGCGCTGGTAGTTTGCTGCCTTGTAGGCTGCAACATCACTCAATAAGGTAGAATTTTCAATTAACTCACCAGTACTCTTCTTTTTGAGCATGACATTCCTTCGGCTTTCTTCTCTTCTAACTTCGGAAAATACTTCGCCAATGGATGGAAGAGGAGGTCTGCCAATAATCCTTCCTCGTACTTCATCAAACTCAACATTGAGGACGGCAAGAAACTTGTAAATACGACTATCTTCTACAGTTTTCTTATGGTGATTACAGTCATCAATACTTTTCCATTCGTATGTGTTGAAGAGATCAAGATCCTGCCACAGCCTTTTCAATGAATGGAAATATGTGGTGACAGAATTATCTCCTTGACGAATCTCCTCCAATTTTAAAGTCAACTCAAAAACCTGAGATTGGTTGCCTAGGTCATAATACATCTGACTAACATTATTCCACAATTCTTTTATAGTAGGATAGCACATGTAATTGGAGCTTATGTCCTCCTCCATGGAATTGACCAGCCATGTCATAACCATAGAGTTTTCAGCATCCCATGTAGCGTACAGCGGATCATCAACAACAGGAGCCTTCTTGTCACCAGTGATATAACCGATTTTCCTTGCCGACAAATATACATCTGGACTGATTGTGACCGTCGGAGGAAGTTGTCACCATTTAAGCGGATGGTGGTGATTTGGACAGAATGAGAATTGGAGTGGTGCTGCAGAGTGGTCGCAGCAGGGGTTGAGTGATTTCCGTCGCGACTTCGGACATGGCTACAGTGATTTTGGAACTGCTGTGTTTTAGGGTTAAGACATGATTATGGCTCTGACACCAAATTAGAAAAGAATGAAGAAATAATATGTGTCTTATTTCTTGAATGAGTACAAGGCTCCTTTTATACAGAGGGAAATTACAACAAAAAAAGAAACTAATTAGAGCCAATATTTGATAGCTTCTACTTTCCTACTTTTTTCTTAATTTACATCTTTTACTTTCTATATTTACATAGAAAACAAATCCTAGAATATCTCACAGACTATGACTAAATCAAGGCTTTCAATGACCAAATTTCCAACAATTAGCATATATGCAAACAGGGAAAAGAGTTTGGCAAGAGCTACAGAATAGTTATGAAGTCCAGAGAACTCCCAAGCTTCATGAATTAGGTTTCAAGACTCAACTCCATGCAGCTTAAATGTGAATGGTTCTCAAGAACAGAACCTATTAATCTGAGAATATTATTTTCAACTTAAAATAGGAAAGTGTAGGGATTTGTAGATGCATATTTTGATAATTTTCATAAGTTGGGTAGCTGTTATTCAACGTATCATAAAATAAAGAGAAAATAACCTCATTGACCAAAAATGCCTTATAATATACGATTTTAACCAACTTTTTTTGGATTTTCCAAAATGACCAACTAAATCGCAATGCGATCGATAATTCGCAACGCGATCTCCGGTATCGCAAATAAGTTTCCAGATTCGCAACGCGAACTTCGACCACGACCACGACCACGACCCGACCCGAGACGAGACGGCGGCGGCGGCGGCGCGCGAGAGTCCCCCTTGTTATCTATCACTCAACAAGGAAGTGGGAAAGCCAAGCCTTAAATATCATTCCCAATAGTGTTTCCAATACTATTTGGGATTGAGCATTACCAACACTTGTTTCCAATACAATGTGATTATTCAGGAAACAATTAAAAATCATGCACCTTAAAACAACTGAATCAGCAACCAATTGCATTAGTATTATACGATTAAATATGTCATAATTAAATGTCAATCTACAATCAATCGCGATTATTGCAATTTTAAGCAAAACATTCAAAAATAATATCACTATTTAAGGCTTAATCCCACATAGTATTGGGAACAAGTGTTGGTAATGCTCAATCCCACATAGTATTGGAAACACTATTGGGAATGGTATTTAAGGCTTGGCTTTCCCACTTCCTTGTTGAGTGATAGAGAACAAGGGGGACTCTCGCGCGCCGCCACTGCCACCGTCCGTCTCGTCTCGTCTCGTCTTGGGTCGTGGTCGTGGTCGTGGTAATATGTGTCTTCGACACGTCCGCGCGAATACTATCTTTTTAGAGAAAATTCTTAAGAAACAAATGCAATATCGTCGTTGCGATTTTGGACTATCGCAACGAACTTGGAATAAATCGCAATGAATTTGGAATAAATCGCAACGAAACGCGAACTTCGACTATCGCAACGAATTTGGAATAAATCGCAACGCGAACTTCGACTATCGCAACGAACTTGGAATAAATCGCAACGCGAACTTGGACTATCGCAATGCGAATATGTAAATCGCAATGCGATAGTCGAAGTTCGCATTGCGAATCTGGAAACTGATTTGTGATACCGGAGATCGCGTTGCGAATTATCGATCGCATTGCGATTTAGTTGGTCATTTTGGCAAATCCAAAAAAAGTTGGTTAAAATTGTATATTATAAGGCATTTTTGGTCACTGAGGTTATTTTCTCTAAAATAAATAAGAAGACAATCCTATACTTTATATGGATTTTGTTAATTTCTTAGAAAAATGGTTTTACAAGAAACAAAAGCAAAATATCTGCCCCGTAAATTCTATTAATCAAGCCAGCCAATAGATCAATATTATGTAAGAAAACACTAATCTAAATATATTGCACATGCAATAACCTTATTGATCTTCGTCCAGTATTTGATTTGTTTCATAACACAAAAATAAAATATGCTTTAAGGTACTCTTTGCGTTACAAGTCAAGTTTTATGTAAACAAGAATGCACAAAGAACCATATTAAGTTCATACTCAAAATTCTGGTAAGGACTAAGGAGGGAACAGATGCCAGAAGATAAAAGTACGAAGACCAAACTAACCGTCAACAGGCTTCTCCACAAATGGCTTCCAGAAACGGTTTCCATGCACTTCAACATAATCTTCATCTTCAATAAAATAATCCCGCTCTTGGTACGGTGCTTCTCTATTTACAAGGGAATATCTTGGAACAGATATACCGAACAATTTAAGCCGCTTGAATCCCAAAATAATTAGGTTAGTCTTTGTCAATCAACTGCTATAACATCATACATTTTAAAAAATTATATAATCAATTCTAAAACAATCTCAAATGTAAATTATTTGCTCAAAGAATAAAAGCTTCGGCCAATTATGGTATAGAACTAGCCATATCTCATATTCAATCAATTTTCAAACATTACAATATTACGTTGGGGTCAGGAGAACCAAACTACTACTAATCCATCTCACCTACATCCCAAACGAAGTAGGTCAATATGGATGCTTAGGATGCGTACCTCATATACTTTCCGTCGATCATGAAGAAGGTGTTGTGGTTCCAACTCATTCACAAGGAACGGTCTGAATCACAGAACAGAAACAGTTGCAAACATAATTAATTACTGCTTGCTGGGTATAGGAAAGAAGAAACTGTTATTGTTCAAAGAACTAGATAAGAAAATGCAATAAACTACTAAATATTCTATAGATTAAGAAATTGAAACTATTGCAATAGTTAACTTCCATCAGTCTTTAAGAGATTGATTCTGCATAAAGAAACGTAGTTGAGATGAATAATCAGGTTACAGCTTTACTTACATGGATGGATTGAAATAAGTTAAAATGACCATAAATAAGGCTAAAGTTACTGCAGGTCTAGACTATAATTAAAGACTCAAATACTAGGTGTAGACCATGGCACTTAATAAAACAGCCGTAATGTGGCACTTCCCATTGCAATCATGGGCAAGAACCAAATTTTATACTTTCCCAACATAAATTAGAGATATTAACCGAACAATCACCTTGAACATGATTATCTTCATAATTTCAAAATGTAGCTCACTGCTCTTGAGCATTAACTCATACACCATTTGGATTGAGACCTAAAATTTCAATCTATGGAGACCTCATACTTTTCCATATTGATGGATTCATGTTGATGCTTGGTAATTTAGGCCAAGATCCAATCAGAATTACTATAAACGATTAATTCTCTTACTTTTAATGGACTCTCATATAACAAATGTTTCGAAAGAAAATATCAGAGGCTTAATCCCTAGCTTTGGGTTCTTTTCTAATATTTTGGAAGGTTATTTGACCAACATTTTGTCACGGTTGGGAGAGAGGAGAAGCACGAAGCGAAGGGCATTGGGGATTTAGAAAATGAATTAGGGATTGAGCTAGGGATTGCACGTAGTGAATTGGGGAATTTTGAGGAAGAGGAATTAAAAGGGGAGCAAGTGACTCACATGGGAAAATTAACAAAGGAAGGGAAACAAGGGCCTTAGGATAAGCCTAAGCCAAAATAGGAGGAAACCTAGTGATTGTGATTAAATACCATGTACTGCAGAATATAGTTTTCATGTGTGAAAAAAATGAACTCTTCCTTCTCTTGAATCTCTATTCTCTCGTCTACTCTCTCATCTTTTCTTTTCTTCGTCTATTTTCTTCTCTATTTCTCGAGGGTCATAACAAATTGGTATCAGAGCCACCACTCTTGACAAAGCAATGGTTGAATCCTCTGTTATTTCTGCAATTCAAAACCAGATTGATGACTTATCAAAGCGGGTGAAGCAAGATCAGCAGTACCTGGAGACAAGGATTGCAAAGAATAAGGGTTATTTCAAACAGATCCTAAGAGTATTGACAGGAAAGATGATGGAGCAAGACCAAAACAACTTTGAAACGGAGTCGTTACCTATGGCAATCGAAGGCACAAATGATGGGTGTCAAGTGTTTGATAAAATGACATCCATCACTAATACCAAACACTTGGAAATTGGTTCCAACCGTGAGTGGTCTGAAGAACAAAAGCTGGAATGGATAATTTCTTAACCAAGTGGAAAACGACCGTTGTTTGGTTTTGATCTTCCTATAAAAGAAGAAAATGGTGTTGTTTTGGATACAATTAGTATCTTGGCAGAGTTTCCAGCAAACAACTTTGGAGCATATGCCATTTCAATTGCAACTGCCTCTTCTGATGTTCTTGAGTTCTTGCAGCGTGAATGCCATGAAAAAACATTAAGAGTTGTTCCACGGTTTGAGAAACCAGAAGGAAGTGTAACTGACACAGATGAGGATAATGAAAGCGTTGATACTGTAGAAGAAAATACTGATGAGGATGAGCATAATTTTTTTGATACTCGTGATTTTTTGTCATCAAGCCCTTTCAAAAGTAATGGATCATATTTCCAGACATCATCTTTCTATTTAGATGATGGTTTTAATGCCTTTGATTCTGAAGATGACATTGATCCTTGCATTAAATCAATGGGAAGTAACTTTCCTTACATGAAACGTCGAAAAAAGTTACCCGACCCCGTTGGAAAAGAGAAATGTGTTAGTATTTGGTCAATGATTAAGGATAATATTGGGAAAGATCTCACACAAGTTTGTCTTCCTGTATACTTCAATGAGTCTCTATCTTCTCTTCAAAAGTGTTTTGAGGATTTGGAGTATTCATATCTGCTTGACCGTGCATATGAATGGTGAAAAAGGGGGAATAATCTCATGAGAATTCTTAATGTAGCTGCATTTGTTGTGTCTGCATATTCTTCAACAGAAGGAAGAATTTGCAAACCTTTCAATCCATTATTAGGAGAAACATATGAAGTTGACTTTCCTGATAAAGGTTTACACTTCTTTTCAGAGAAGGTCAGTCATCACCCTATGATTGTAGCATGTCACTGTCAGGGCACAAGATGAAAATTATTGGGTGATAACAATTTAAAAAGTAAGTTCTGGGGTCGCTCAATTCAGCTGGATCCAGTCGGTTTTTTGACCTTAGAGTTTGACAATGGAGAAGTGTTCCAATGGAGTAAGGTGACAACGTCAATATACAATCTCATCCTGGGAAAGTTGTACTGTGATCACCAGGTACATGGTATAGTTCAAGATAGGAACGGAAGGACAATGGCTTCATTATTGGGAAAATGGGATGAGAGCATGCATTATGTGATTGGAGATTATTATGCAAAGGGAACAGGACAAGAGTCTTTCTCAGAAACTCATACACTTTGGAAGCGGAGCAATTCCACTAAATATCCCACCAGATATAACTTAATACGATTTACCATCACTTTGAATGAGCTGACTCCTGGTCTGAAGGAAAAGTTGCCTCCAACTGATTCTAGGCTGAGACCTGATCAAAGTTATCTGGAGAATGGGGAGTATGAGATGGCAAATTCAGAGAAGTTGCAGTTGGAGCAGCGGCAAAGGCAGGTAAGGAAGATGCATGAGAACATATCTCTTGTGTCATTGTCTAGTCGACTAGCTTCTCAGATTTAGTCTGTGATGAAAAATGATTTTCTGCCAAACTTTATCCTTTGCAATACTACTCAGCATTTTATCCGATCTTCAAAAGTTCCTCTTGCTCCTGTACAAAAGCCATTAGTTCCACATGCCAAGCCAAACTTCTATTGTGGTACTCAAGATTTAAATTCTGCACATCAAAGTTTTACGCAATTGTATAGTGGATTTTTTGGGATTCCACACATGATTTCCGTTGTTAAACTTCTAGGATCTAGGTCATTACCGTGGCTTATTCGAGCACTGCTGGATCATGTATCAAACAAGATTGCTACATTTGAGCCTATGATCACAGGCTTGCAAGAAGCACTTCCAAAATCAATTGGACTTCTTCCTTTTGATGGGGGTGTGACATGATGTATGAGGCTCGTTAAAGAGCAACTCAGTTGGGGAACAAAACCAGAGCTCAAAGCAGAAGTTTTTCGCGGAATAAAGGAGATTGGGAGTGTATTATATTGGATGGGACTCTTTATATTGTTTTAAGAGAGTTGGATACCACACATTTCATGCAAACAGCAGCTTGGTTGGGCTTGCTTTCTAGTGCAAATGGGCAAACATTGTATTCACAAAATGGTAGAGACAACCCTGTTGTCAACCTCTTCAAATCTACTACAGCTGTAATGGTGTCGAACCCTAGGTGCTCAAATCCAACCTCCTTATATACAATGTCAAAATAGGCAGAAGCTGCAGATCTTTTGTGCAAGGCTAACTTAAATACGGGAAGTGTGTTAGAATACGCATTTGCATTTACAAGTGCAACATTAGATAAATATTGTAGTAAATGGAGTGCTGCTCCAAAGACTGGGTTCATTGACATCACAACTTCAAAGGATTTTGTGGTCTTGCTATCACAAATTTGATACTTTGATCTTTGGGGACAAGGATCGTCTAAATGGGGAGGAATTGTCACGGTTGGGAGAGAGGAGGAGAAGTACGAAGCGAAAGGCATTGAGGATTTAGAAAATGAATTAGGGATTGAGCTAGGGATTTCATGTAGTGAATTGGAGAATTTTGAGGAAGAGGAATTAAAAGGGGAGCATGTGACTCACATGGGAAAATTAACAAAGGAAGGAAACAAGGGCCTTAGGATAAGCCCAAGCCAAAATAGGAGGAAACCTAGTGATTGTGATTAAATAACATGTACTGCAGAATATAGTTTTCATGTGTGAAAAGAATGAACTCTTCCTTCTCTTGAATCTCTATTCTCTCGTCTACTCTCTCATCTTTTCTTTTCTTCGTCTATTTTCTTCTCTATTTCTCGAGGGTCATAACACATTTGTAGCAAGAGAGGCTTAATTGACAACTAAAATAGCCATTAAGTATCCCAGGAATGTTTATTCCCAAATGGTAAGTATGACAGTCAAAGGTTTATTCCTCTGCCCTTCCCTATGGTATTCCAGCTCTCCTATCAGACTGGGAGGACCTTGTACATCAATCTTTTATTTGGAGGCTTATCCCTAGTGCTATAATATGGATAATCTGGAAATTCAGGAATGCCATTGTTTTCGAAAATGGACCTGCAGACACAACACACTTATTCCTTTTAGCTAGGTTCAGATTAACAGCATGGTACTCAGCCAATTATCCTAAGTCTTCGATGCTTCTTGACCCCCTTATTGGAGATCCTTCCCTAGCAGATTCGTGCAAAATCATCAAAATGAAAAAGTCTCTTCCTATGAATTGGTCTCCCCTCTTGAGGGATTTCTAAAGTTAAATGTTGATGGAGCAGTAAACAAGGATTGGAAAACGAGTGGTCTAAAGGGCTTACTAAGGGACTCCTACAGTTGCATTTTAGGCTCATTTTCAGAACCTACTAGTCCGGGTCACCCTACATTGGCATAATTAAAAGTAATCAGGGCTGGACTTCGTTTTTGAGGATCGTCAGATTGGGGATCAAAAGGTCGGTTGATCCTGGAGAGTGATTGTAGGAGTGCTGTAGAGTGTATTAAAAACTCTGCTTCAAGTCTTTCATGTTTTGAGTCTATTGTCAAAGAAATCGTGTATGTTGTAATGAGTAATGAGGTCCTAATTCATTTCATCCAAAGAAGCGCAAATTGGGAGGCTGATGAGTTAGCAAAAAAAAGGGATTGACTAATGTTAGGAAGAAAAGTGGTTGAGTCTAGTTGGCTCTAATAATTGTAATGGTGCGCTTTCTATAATATGGGTGTAACTCTTGGGGGCTGTTTTTAACCCCTTTTTCAATAAAACTTGAGGTACTCTTTTTTCCCTTCCGCTTTTTTTTCAGTCTGCCTCTTTGGTATTCTGACGATTATGAAGGGGTTTTTAAGGAGACCTCTAATTCATATAAAAAAAAAAGTTTCCCACATTACAGTTACAATTAAGTAATCATATTAGAATCTAAAAATAAAAAAAAAATCCTGCAATTTGGAAAGGATTTGATTCCCTATTCTGAATATGCAAATATAATACATGCATGAAAAATTGCAAATATATATAAAAGAACATACTTCCTTAAATCGGCATATGCTTGAGCCTTTTCAAGGGGAAATCCAGAGGAGTAGAATGCAATCAAACAATTACAGACTGGCCAGCTGAAACAAGCAAAATTATAAGAAATTATGAACTGTCAAATGAATTAGGTAAGAGAAACAACGCAAATCTTGACCATTAAGAGATTAATATTAAGAAGTATGTTCACTAGTACCGCATACATTGATATATCGCTCTCACATCCTCGGACTTAATTTCCCCCCAAAAATCATATAATCATAAAACTAAAGGGGAAAGAGTAAAATATAGAACAATAAGGAACTGATCTCAAATCAGAGAGTCGATCAGACTCAAACTCTATCTTTCAAATAAAAATACAAAATTTCAAGGCACTAAATGAATCTGAAGAGAACAGCTGAAAGACAAGACTGAAACTTTGCAACATAAATGAAACCGGTCTATTTACTGCTTTCAACCGGAAATTTAATTTGCAAATCTGTGAGGGAGATCCACACCTCTTGTTTCTTATTCCTTTCCCCTTTCTTCTAAACTTAAAATAAAAAATGATAAAGGGACAGATAATTTTTTTTGATAAAGGGACAGATAATACCAATAGTGAAAAATATAATCAACAATATCGTAACGTAAATCTGAGATAATGCGTTTCAACTAAACAACCAAAAGCATACCTTTCTATCGGATCTTCAAGAATAACCTTATCACCAAAATAGAGAATCTACAAAAAGAGAAAGAAAAAAAAAAGGCATTCAACCAATAAGAACAAAACGATGTAACATTTTTCTTTAAATACCCGTGTTCAAGGGTCATATTTGATACATATGCATGGATGCAAGGAAATGAGCATTGAA
Source organism: Hibiscus syriacus (assembly GCF_006381635.1). NCBI lineage: Eukaryota > Viridiplantae > Streptophyta > Magnoliopsida > Malvales > Malvaceae > Hibiscus > Hibiscus syriacus. Next base: position 1,863,392 of record NW_024063472.1, read on the forward strand.
GTATCCTCCAAATGCATGAACATGAAAAATAAAAGGTTCAGAAATAATTTAGAAAAAATATTCAATACACAACGTACCCATATCTGACACTCAAACCACGGTCAGAGTAACATAGGCTGCACTATCACATTCATGCAAAAGAAAACGCCAGCATAGCATTACAAACACTCCAACAGAAATTACCAAAAAGAAAAGAGTATATTTTTCATTACCGTAAATCATGATTTTATCCATTTCTATGTCCCCAAAACTAATTCATATGAGTATATCAAGTTCAACTCAAACATATAATAAAACAATACGAATTCAGATTAATTTAAATTTAAGATTCGATAGATTTATATGATCTACCTCAAATTCGCCAAATGCCTTAATCCTGTCCAGAATCTGTCTCATTGGAGCCGAAAAGGCCTGAAAAAGGAACAAAATAATTATTTTAAAACTAATATTTGAGCATTAAAGCATAGCGCAGGGTTTCAAATAACGGTCGAATAGCGATGTCGTGGTGTGAGATGGAATCACACCAATAGAGGTGGATCGCGGCCGCAATTTAACCGATTGTGGTCAATTATGACAATAGCGAATTGTTATTCTGTTATTTAATTTTTTTATTATAAAAAACAGATTTTTTTTTTTAAAAAAATTAGCTATTTGGAAAAAAAAATTCACCAACTGCAATATCGATAATGATCGCAATATATTATATTTGCATCTGTGATAACTAAAATCGTGACCGCGAATACTACTTAAAACCCTGACATATCAATAAACACTATATATTAATATAGAAAACCATGCATTCCTCAAAAAAAAATGTTAAAAAAAATATATTATAGTTTTCATATATTTAATACAAAACTTGAGCAAACAAAAGAGACAAGGACCTCGCTTCCGCATTTCACCTTCTTTTCCATGACGCAAACTCCAACGATTATCTTCTCATATCCTTCTTCCCCTCCTCCTCTTCCTTCTCCCATCTCTTTTATCTCAACGAACAAACAGAACACCGCGATGGAAAACTCTTCTGGCACCAAACGCCACCACAACGCCAATCCGGAAACTTGTGGATAGGTACAAGATCTAGGAAATGAAGAAGACGCCGCGTGAAACAGGAAAAACAGATAATGCGATTAGGCGAAGAAGAAAGGAACGAGGCGTAGAGTATGTGGAGAGAAAAGTCGGAGAGAAAAAATGAGATGGTGCGTTCAAAATGGCGAAAATAAATGAAAGATGGGATTAAAATTGTATTTATAGATTCCTTTTAAGTATTGAGGGATGCTTGGAGCCAAAAGACGATGGATTCTGGTATATTCAAGTGGGTGAGGATTTTGATTTCTGAAAGGGACCTCCCAAGTTAAAGGTTTTCATTTTTCTTTTTCATTTCTAAGTTTGGGTAAACTAATGTATTGGTCACTTTCATTTTATATTTGTACATTCTTACTCATCAAATTTAAGAATAATATATTTTAACTACTTATATTATTGATTTATTTAATTTTAATCACTTACGTTATTGATTATTATATTTTAGTTAGTGAGCTCTCAACTCTAATTAATTTGATGATGTGAGTTAATTTTTCATTTTGCTCCTGAAGTCTATGTAGAACACTATTTGATCCAGAACTTTAGATAAAGTATCATTTTAATCCTAAACTTTAAATAAAGTATCAATTTAACTCTTAGATTTAACCAAAGTCTCATGTCGCCGCCACCACTCACCACCTTCATCGTCGGTTACCATCAATCAGAAACAGTCATCATCATTGTCCATTGTTAAACAACAAAATTTGCAATTCGCTCCCTTTTGACATTTTCTATGTGAATTTATTATTTATTTAATCGAAAAATATTCGTAACTCAATAAATCTAGCCTATAACCCTTCAACTTCTCTTAAAATTAAACCATAAAAATAAGTTTATTATTAATATTCCTTTAAAAATAGAGATTCTAAAAATCTAAATCCATATCATAATCTATTAACCAAAATGAGAGAAAACAGTATAAGGGATAGATTGAGAATTTAACTAAACTTAAGAGAGGAATTAGCTATTAAGCAAAAATAAAAAGGGTGCCTTTCGAGTCTTAAGCATGGCAATAATGATCAAAACTGTAGTCAACAGAAGTTATTTTAAGGGGTAATTTTGCTCTACATCAACCTAATATAATGATAAGAAAAAGTGTCACTAAATTTTTTTAACATTTTTAATATAGTGTTATCTAAAATATTATTTTTTCTATCGAAAATGTTAATTTCGCTACATAAAATGAATATTTCTGATATTAATATTTTCGGTAGAAAAAATAACATTTTAGGTAGTACCCGATATTAATATTTTCTGTAGAAAAAATAATATTTTAAGTAACGCTCTACCGAAAATATTAAAAAAACATTAACATTTCCGATAACGTTTTTTTTTAATCTTATATTAGAATGTTTTTCCTCAAACATCTCCTCTTTTAAGGCATCGCATAGAATCCTACATTTCATCAACCTCTTGAGAACTTTCATTTCCTTTTTTTTCTTTAAAATTCATGAAACAAAACCTCCATTCATTATCTGCTCGCTTAATGCTTACTCATTTTGATTTCAAGCGTAGAAGATGTTTTTTCTTTAATTTTGTAAAGCAAAAAAAGTCTCAACTCCACTAATCCGGTTTCAAATTCAGAAGCAAATAGTTTTGTTCAATATTTGATCCATGGATGGGTAAATTAGCTTCTCTTGCTGTTGTTAAGAGAAAAAAATATTACTTTGGGTATTTTTTTTATTAAGCTAAAGTTCTTACAAAATAGTATATGTTCTAAATATTCTCAACCATTTGATAACGAACACTCAATCACTCTACTACACTCATTGATGCTCGAATCTATTACTTCTAAGAATAACGATCATTTCTTTAACCACTAAAGTAATTTGGTTCGTGCTACTTGGATTATGATATATGTTTATAATTTTAGTGTCTTTATTTTAAAAATAATTATAAATATAAATTAATTATTATGATTTAATTAAAAAAAAGTTATCAACAATCAGTTAATCTAGTTGGATAAGACATTAGATTTCTTAAGACAAAGTCAGGGATTTGTTTCATAACGTTTGTGTAAGGAGTAAATTCGGTTCAGAGAGTCTCTCACATAATAAATCTTTGTAAAATTCGATATAAATTGATTAATCAATATATCAAACATTAGTGATTAATTCAAAAAATTAACGTCTAACGTTGACTTGTAACCTTTCTAATGTGAAAATTGTGCCAAAAGGCCTTTAGAATGTGAAAATCCTGCCCAATATCGATTCTACAACTTTTCGAATACGAAAGTCCTGTCTAAAATCTAAATAGTGTCACTACCAAGAAATGCCATGAAAATAACGTCCAACATTGTTGTCGAGAGCGTTAGCAAACAAAAACCAAGTGTCATACCCTTAATTCCATTGACGAGTTCAATGCTAAAAAATTCTTATTTTACTGAAGAAATAAATCACAAAATTAGTCCTCTAAATAAATTTATTATTCGAATCAAATTATTATAGTAAAAAACAAGTAATACAAGTTTCACGAGATTCAACAAACACAATAAAAAAGTTCAAACAAACAGGATCTTGGTTTCTTCTCTAAGATGAAATTGAAAACTTGAACTCCATAACATGCTTATAATCTTTTCCAGGATAAATAATAGTGGAAGGAAAGTTTGGATTATTAACGGAATCCGGAAAAGCTCGAGTATCCAAACAAAAAGCTCCAAAAGGTTGATAAACATATCCACCTTTCCCCTTCACATCTTTCAGGAACTTAGCTGAATAAAATTGAACACCAGGCTGATTGGTAAACAATTCCATCACTCTCCCCGTTTTATCATCTTTAACAATGGCAGTTTTCTTCAGCTTTCCAGGAGCACCATCTATGACATAGTTGATATCGTATCCCTTGGTAAGTTTGTCGATCCGGCTTCCCACGGTGTGGGGTTTGAGGAAATCATAAGGCGTTCCTTTTACGGTGGCTATTTCGCCTGTGGGGATGAGTTGGCTGTCGACTGGAGTGTAGTGGGAAGCGAAAAGCTGGAGTTGTTCCGATAAGATGTCGCCGCTGTTGTGGTTGCCGAGATTCCAATACGTGTGTTGTACTAGGTTCACTGGCGTGGCCTTGTTTAGAGCTTTAGCTTTCATCTTGACGCTCAGCCTGTTGCCTGGGTGAAGGGTGTAGGCCACAGTTACCTCCAGTGCACCAGGAAATCCTCCCAATTATACAACGAAATGAATTATCAAACGAAGATTTTGTAGTACAAATTCTTTTGGGTTGGTAAAAGGAAAAGTGGACTGACCTTCTTCACCATCAAAGCTATGATTTGCAAACACAATGGAAGGAGCATAACCATCTTTCTTGTATTTCTTTACTTTCCATACAACATCACTAAATCCAACAGGTCCACCTGATAATAATCATTTTAAAGTGAGAAAATTGAAAACATTGCTAAATGTGAGTAATTAAGATGAGGATTGAAGGAATAATATACCATGAAGCATGTTTTTGCCTTCATTGGGGACCAATTTGTAATGGACTCCGTTCAGAGTGAATTGAGCCCCTGCTATTCTGTTTGCAACCCTTCCAACAATGGAACCAATATACGACGTATCATTCTGTAAAAAAAAACATTTCTTTCGTATGAAAAGAGGACATAAACATGGATGAAAATAAAGAGACAAGTGTCATAACCATTTTTTAGGTAAAACAATTAAATATTATTTTAAAAAACGATTATGATTTTTATTTGAAAAAATTGAGGATTTTGGATTAATTGGAATTAAATTGAATATGGAGTCGCCATCGACCTTTGGATTAGGTAGGTCGAACACCTAAAAACGTATTTTAAAATAATTTTAATAAAAATCGTTTTAAGACAAAATTTGATCTGCATTTGCCAAAGATTCGATTAAAACGAGTTCGGGAGTCGGTTACACGTGGAGAAGTATTAACACCCCACAACGCCCAAAATTGGCACTATGTCACTTACATTTTGTCGTAAATGGTGGAAAATATGAATCAAATATAAAAGTTAAAATGTGATCAATTTATTGAAATATTAATTTGCTTCAAATTAATTAAGTAGAGAAAATTCTTTAATTTGAAAAGAAATCTTGATATTAGCAATCCTCCGTCGGGAAAACTAACTCGACTATTTCTCATTAGTAAAGAATATTCCCTCATCGATAGATTGTAAAAAAATACGAATCGAATATAAAATTGATAATCAACATTTGCATAAATTAAATCACTATTTAGTAATATGCGTCACATTGTTTAACTTAAAATAAAGGAATTAATTAGCAAAATAATATCGATTTTATTTCAAGTTCACATTTTGTTCAAATGTCGTATCGGATTGCAATGCTTCGATCAAGCAAGGCTTTCCACGCCCATTCTACAAATTCGTGTTATTAAAACGATTCGACTATTTCAACCATGGATAAAATACAATGGAGATAAATGTAATTAAAAATACAAAATAACATGATCACATTAAATAGAATGGAAAACATTTATTTTCATAATACACATAACCATAAAAATAAGTAAAATACATTCATACATAAATGACTAGCATACAAAAACATTACAAACTAAAATGAAATCATTAAAATACAAATATTTACAAGACTAAAATAAAATTAACATAAATTTGAAGGACAAAAATAATAAAAACAGAAACTAAAGGGACTAAAATGGCAAAAATAAAAACATAGGGAGTAAAACAATAAAAATAGAAACATAGAGGACTAAAATGTCAACAACAGAAATTTACATGGCTAAAACAACAAAATGGAAACTTAAAGGGTATAAATAGAAAATATAGACATTTGAAGGGTTCAAACTGAAAAATAGAAATTTTAATGACCTAATCAAAAAATATAAACATACCAGAGCCCTAATCTACATTTTAAACAAATTCAGACACTAGGAATGAAAATAACCCAACAATGAAACTTAGGACTAAAATGCAATGAATCAAAAACATGAAGGCCGAATCATAATTAAACCCAAATATAACACAGGGACAAAAATGAAATAATAGCAAATATTATGACCAAAATCAAATAATAACCAGAATAGCATAGTAGGTAATAACAGGACTCAAACATAAGTAATGAAAAATAAAGGCTCGAAATCAAAGAAATATGAACTTCATTTAATGGTTGAAACGTGCGATTACAAAGTATTGGGGACCTAACGTGTAGTTAACCCATACGCACAATTGCAGATACACCCTTGGTAAAACGGTGTCGCATTAATGGCCAAATATAAGGCCAATATCAAGGCCTTAAACCGGCCATCTCCCTATTTCTCTCATTTTTCCATCTCTCTTAAAACAGAGAGCAAAACAATGCTCTCAACTTTTCCCCCTCTCAGCCTCTGTCTCCGCCGTGGAGAGTAAACCAGAGGCATCCGTAGACGACGGCGATGGCGTAGGTAAACGACCCAAACACTAGCCTTTAGTCTTCCTATTCTTTCTCCCTTTGAACATCAACCCTTCTCCTACCCAAACAAAACCGAAACCCCTATTCAAAAACCCTAGATCCACAATAGGGGAAAGTTTACCTTCGATACTGGTTCTCTACACTCTGGCGAGGCTATAATGATGGGGTTTTCCACAAGGGTAAGATCTCCCTCTCTTTCTTTTTTTTCTCTCTATATGTTCTTTTCCTTTCGATTTTTTTCTGTTATTTGGTTCGAATCAGATTGAGAGTTTTTAGTTGGGTTCCCTCTGTTCTATAAAACCCCCGAATGGTTCCCCACCGAAATTCCTTTTTGATATCATATCTGCTCCTTTTTAATCTCGCATGTGTCTTGGATTATGGCTTGCTGTTGATGGATATGATAGAATAGAAGATTGCCTCGGGATATTATTTATCCTTGCTTCCATTTTTTATTTTTATTTCTCTGATTGATTTGTCTGACTGATGGATTTATCACTGTTGAGGGTCACTGTGGATGACAACGATGACGATCGGCTCCGATGGCGGCTCGATGGCTCGGCGGGGAAGCTGAGGATTTGAAGGCGGCGGTGCTGAATTTTGGTTTACGGTTTAAAACCCTAATTTGTTTGGGTTGGTTCTGCTATTGGGCTTAGGGATTAGGCCTGCAAAAATATATATGTAACATAATTATTAATAATAATAAACATAATAATAATAAATAATAATAATAATAATAAATTTAAAAAAAGACCCGGACAAAAAAGAGTGTCTACAGCTGCCCCTCTTTGCACATTCTTGTGTTAACAGGAATAGGGCAAAGACGAAAAGACATCACGTTTTTGTCTGGTTCTCTCCCTTTTAAAATTAGAAATTGGATAATGTTGGTTGTTGGGGACGACACTACTCATACATGATGAAGAGTTCGGGTCGTCTAAGGGTGGCACGGTTCCTACGTGATGAGGAAATATGGTCGAGGGATGACACGACTCATACGTGATGAAGAGTTCTAGTCATCTTTAGGAAGGGTGATAACACGGTTCCTACGTGATGAGGACGTCTGGTTATCTAGGGGTAACACGACTCCTACGCGATGAAGAGATCTGGTCAGGGGATGACACTGCTCCTACGTGATGAGGACGGTTGGTCATCTTTAGTGATTGTGGTTTTAAGGGAAACCGACTCAAAGATTTGTTTCAAAAGAAACAGACTCAAAGATTTGTTTCAAGAAAAACATACTCAAAGGTGATGTGTTTCAAAAGTAACTGTCTCAAAAGAGACAAAATTTGTTTCAAGGGAAACGACTCAAAGATGACGTTTAAAGGAAATTGTCTCAAGCGAAACAAAATTTGTGTTTAAGGGAAACGTTCTCAAAGATCGGTGTTTCGAGAGAAACAAACTCAAAGATGTTTTTGTTTCAAGAAAAACACACTCAAAGATTTTGTTTGTTTTGTTTCAAGGGAAACAAACTCAAAGATGGTAAATTTTGTTTTCAAAGAAACAAACTTAAAGATTTTTTCTCAAAGAAACTGTCTCGAGAGAAACAAAATTTTATTTCCAAAGAAACAGACTCAAAGATAGTTTACGTTTTAAGTGAGACGAAATTTGTTTCAAATGAAACAATCTCAAAGGTTGGTTTTTCATTAAAAATTATCTCAAGAGAGACAAAATTTGTTTTCAAAGAAACAATCTCAAATGTTTATTTTTCATTAGAAACTGTCTCAAGAGAGACAAAATTTGTTTTTGAAGAAATAGACTCAAATATGATTTTGTTAAGAGAAACAAACTCAAAGGTTTTTTTTTAAAAAGAACATACTCAAAGATTTGTTTCAAAAGAAACTGTCTCAAGAGAGACAAAAATTGTTTTAAGAGTAACAGGCTCAAAGAGTTTTTTCTCAAAAAAAAATTCTCTCAAGAGAGACAAAATTTTGTTTCCAAAGAAACAGACTCAAAGATTTTTTTTTCAAAAGAAACGACTCAAAGATTTTTTCACGAAATTGTCTCAAGAGACAAAACTTTGTTTCAAAAGAAACAGACTCAAAGATTTTTCACGAAATTGTCTTAAGAGAGACAAAACTTTATTTCAAAATAAACAACTCAAAGATTTTTACTCAAAAGGAACAGACTCAAAGATTTGTTTCAAGAGAAACTATCTCAAGAGAGACAAAAATCGTTTTAAGAAAAAAAAAGATTCAAAGTTTGTCGATTTTGTTTCTAGGGAAACAATCTCAAATGTGTTTATTTTGTTTCGAAGGAAACAATTTCAGGATTTGTGTTTAAATGGGAAAATGTCTCACGCGAGACGAATCAACTTTGAAAATCCCAAGTGATATTAATTTTGTTTTAAGTACAACAACTTTGAAATTTGTATTATGAGGGAAAATGTCTCAAGTGAGACGAATCAACTTTGAAAATCTCAAGTGATATTAATTTTGTTTCAAGTAAAACAACTTTGAAATTTGTATTCTGAGGGAAAATGTCTCAAGTGAGATGAAATTTGTTTTGAAATTGTCTCAAACGAGACAAAATTTGTTTAAAAGGAAATTGTCTCAAGTGAGACAAAATTTGTTTTTAGAGAAATTGTCTCAAGCGAGACAAAATTTGTTTATGAGAAAACGATCTCAAGTGAGATCAACTTTGTTTAATGTGAAACAAATTCGAAATTTGTATTTCAAAGGAAAAATGTCTCAAGCGAGACGAAATTTTTTTTCCAAGAAATTGTCTCAAACGAGACAAAATTTGATTTTAGAAAACTATCTCAAGCGAGACAAGATTTGTTTTTCAAAAGAAGTTGTCTCTAGCGAGACAACATTTTGTTTCGAGAGAAACAACATCAAAAGATACTGATAATCTGTTTGTTCCTGCTGGTGGAGGAAATGTCTTAATTGTTAACTTCAGGAAGTCACATCTGTGGATGTCATTGTTTCTTCAAGATAGAGACATCTGGTCATTTCTGAGCTTTGATTTCCTGAGAGATCAAAATGATACATTTTGACTGAGTATCTTCGATGTTAAAAATGAAATTTATTTGATATTTTTTATTGAATTTATCCTCAAGTGAGGAGAAAAATGTCTTTAATATACATCATGATAAATGTTTGATGCAAAATTTATGTATCATGCATTTATGTGTATGTATGTATGTATGTATATATGTATGTATGTATGTATGCATGTGTTGATGTATGTTTTTCTCGATCTGGAAGGAGAATAGTTGCAAGAGCAATCTTCACTCTATCATTGATTCAGTTTGTCTTTATTTCCACTAGGGTGTACTCTTGCGAACCTTGATCTGAGACCATTTGTTTGTCCCATCAAAATTTTGCCCCCAAAAATTTGCTTTCTCTTGCCCCAGTTTGGATCTTGAGCTTCAGATAGATATTCATTGAATTCTAAGATATGCCACCAGAGATTATCTTGTTTGAATTTTTTTTATTTTCAGGAGCCTAAAAACATCATTTAGAAGAGTTTTGAAAAATGTTTAATCAAAGATTTGGAAATATTGCCCCTTTCAAGGTTTCACAATTGACAAATCATATAACAAGAGTTCATTGAATATCAAAGAATTAATTACACTGTTAATCCTTCAATAAATTATAGCTATTTGACAAGTGTCAAGATCAATGCTATCTTTGAGAAATGGTTAAGTATGGAAAGGATAAAAAAGTCTCAGGTTGTTATGTTTGGTTAAAGGTATGGTGTTCTCATTTATTTGAATGTTCAATGATCTGATGGGGTAACGTATACTCATCTTTTGGAAGTTTTCTCCGACTCCCAGCTCTCATGATCTCATTCAGGTTGTGCGATGCCTTATCAAGAGATTTATGCGATCACCTTCTATGCAATAGCTGCACCATCTTTGTATTCGAGTCGCCTTTTCAGGTTTTCAACTCGAATCCTCCTTTGGTTTCAAGACTTTATTCATGATTTACGTCTTGAACCCCCCTTTGTTATTTTTTTATCATGCAATAAAGATTTTAGAAAACTTTCTTTTTTGTAAATAAAAGATTAATCCTGATAGGCGGGATGCAATCTGAAGAGTATCTTCTGCTTAGAAATCCATGTATGATTAGAAAGGACTTTTTAGGAACGTAACGTAGGCCATGGTTCACGGTTATGAAATAAATGGATAAATAAGCTCAAACAAGTGTTTAAGGGTAGTTAAACCAATGATCAATTCATTCTGATTCCTTCAATCTGGTCTTGCTCGATTTGGATCTGCTCATATGAGTTTTTTATTTTCTCTTGATGTTCCATGATCTTCGAGTGAAGTGATTTTGGAGTGATTGTGCTTGATCAATCTCACGGTTTGAAGCTTGATGCATCCTTTGAGTCAAGGGACTCTTTGTCTTTATGATTTTGTCTTCTTTTTCTTTTCTTTTTCTTTTTCTATTTTTCTTTGATTTTTCTTTGTACTCTGCATCTGGTTCACCTTTTCGGTATCTATTTTGAATCGATGTCTTCACTCATGCGAGAATATTTCCTCAATCTTGCCCCCTAGTGTAGAGGGTGATCCTTGGTTAAGGTTGAATCAGAAGAAAGCATAATTCAGGCTCAAATAGGGACATAAGGGATATATATTTTCTCTTGTTGTGAAGGGATAATGAAAGAAAGCTGTTCATCATTTCATACACAGAAGTCTTTGCAGAAGAGGTATCCCCAGGGGATAGATTTTCAGGATTAATTTTTTAGTTACATGAAAACAATGTAATTAATGCATGATAGAATTATTTTTGAAATAATTTCTTTTACTTCTTCTTGCTCTCAGCATGCCTAAATTGTTTAAGCTCTTCTTCAGAAAATTGATGCGAGATGCCCCACGTTGTCTTATTGCATGAAGGATCATGTTCAAGCAAACATCTTGTATTCAATGTCTGTAGGTCTTATTGGTAGAAAAATGTTGGTTTGACGTTTAAGAAGACGATGGTGACTTTATTGGCTAAAAGAAAGGTATGGGTATGACTTTTTGTGTATCGAAAGGATAAATGCAATGTTTCAATGTCACAAAGAATGTTTCAAGGTCTCAAAAAGAGGGAATGTCAAAAATTGGTTCTTTGTAGTGACCAGGAATTATTTCGGGTAAACAAAATCAAGAGATTTAATTTTTGGTTTAGACAGAATAATAAAGGGTCTAATCTTGTCATATATCAAAAATCTATAATTCTTGAAGAAATAAGAGAATATTTAATTCATTTGATATTCAAAGAATTAAAGATTAAAACTTGTTCAATTTTCTACCTTAGAAGGCATCATAAGTTCAAACATTAAGATTAAAAATATTTAAGAAAATATTAAAGGTAGAACAAAACTAGTTCAAACAAAATAATCTCTATGGATGCAAATGGTAGATGCAATGCCCCTATCCTTCTTCGATTGTCCATGCCCCTGAATCCATCAGGTTCTAGATTTTAATCTTCAGTGCCTTACAATTCTCAGCGGAATGACTGGAGCTTCCTATGTGATATCAACATCATAGACCTCAAGAAAAGAAGACTCTTTTCTCAGATTGTCCTGGTAGACTCAACCCTGCAACCAGCCGAACAAGCTTCCATCGTGTTGATTTCAACTTCTTGCTTTTATTTTCAATGTGGTTAGGACCACTTCCTTAAATCCTCCATGAATTAGCTCCATGTTTTTATGAAAATCCTTAAAAATGAAATGCATATAATAAATGCAAAGATGCAAATACAGATACAAAAATGTTGATCCCAACGATGAATATCATAGAATAATTTTCACCAGAAATAAAAGGTTTCATATTACAAGACAGTCTACTTTACAAACATGCCTTCTCCTAGATGGCTGAGTCTGAAGTGGATCACTACTTCATCTCGGATCTTCGTCCTAAAAAATGATACCTCTCAATGCTCTGTAATCTAACTCGGTTGATGCCCTTGCGGTGTTGAAGTTAGTGTGTCACTCTTTGGTGGTTTACGTTGGTAGGATCGTAGATAAGAATTTACTGTTGGAATAGATCGTCATTTCAGTCTGGAATGTTGCACGATCATCGAGCAAGTCTCATTTTGGTACTCTGAACTTTTTTAAGCCCTCGATGCATGTCTTTATATGTGACTGCTTGATTGAAAACTTTTATCTCTTCTTGAGAGAATTTTCTCTGGAATATTCCCTTGCAGATCAACACTTTTGCATTATATTATGATGTTGTCATGCAATGCAAATAAGGATGAAAAAGATGACACAAACAAAATAAATAAGTTAGTGTACACAAACAAAAGAGAAAAAAAGTTAGTACATGTAAAATAATTGATACAGATAAAATGTTATTCAAAGATGAATATAACACCTACCCTGACATGATATCTACCCGAACATGCTTTAATTAAATAACATTCCTACCCAGACATGATATCTACCCTAAATGCTTTTTTTTCAAGAAATTAATCTTAACCGCATGGTATCTAGTTCGCATGCAATTATTTAACAAAATTTAAAGCAAAAAGGAAAGGTTCAGAAACATTCCTCCTTTGTGTATACTTAATTTGGGTACCTACTAACGGACAGAGGTTTATTATATCTATACCTAGGGTGACCGTTCTACGGATCACTGTATGCATGGTTTCGGCTCTAACAAAAAAAGTGACTCGAATTGTCCTTGACGTCGGTGCCCCCTTGGGCTGCCAAACCCTCGATCCTCACCCATTACAGGTTTTGAAAGAAACGAGTTCAACTCGAGGGGATTCACTACCTTATACCCATACGAGGAATAAATCCCTACGAAGGTATAAGATATGTATCCCATGGGATAATTGCTAAAACTCATACGAAGATTATATTCTTACAAGAGTAAAGCAATAACCCTGACTAATTTGGATCAAAGCTCGTGTCTAGAGCTCATGTTATGCAAATGCATGTGATGTGTGTGAGGAGGAACGTACCTACATTTGACTCAAAAAACGAAAAAAAAAAACTCGACAAAACTTGGATCAACCTGAAAGCAAAAAATCAAATTTAGTATGACAACTAAAAATGAAGCAATTAAAAACTTCAATAAAAGGATCATAGATTAACTAAAGACTCGAACTCATAAATTCGACCACAACGACAACGTGTAAGCGACCTACAACTTGACTCTCTAAAAAAGTCCCCAGTGGAGTCGCCAAGTTATCATAACCATTTTTTAGGTAAAACAATTAAATATTATTTTAAAAAACGATTATGATTTTTATTTGGAAAAATTGAGGATTTTGGATTAACTGGAATTAAATTGAATATGGAGTCGCCATCGACCTTTGGATTAGGTAGGTCGAACACCTAAAAACGTCTTTTAAAACCATTTTAAGAAAAATCGTTTTAAGAGAAAATTTGATCTGCGTTTGCCAAAGATTCGATTAAAACGGGTTCGAGAGTCGGTTACGTGTGGAGAAATATGAACACCCCACAACGCCCAAAATTGGTACTGTGTCGCTTACATTTTGTTGTAAATGGTGGAAAATATGAATCAAATATAGAAGTTAAAATGTGATCAATTTTTTGAAATATTAATTTGCTTCAAATTAATTAAGTAGAGAAAATTCTTTAATTTGAAAAGAAATCTTGATATTAGCAATCATCCGTCGGGAAAACTAACTCGACTATTTCTCATTAGCAAAGAATATTCCCTCATCGATAGATTGTAAAAAAATGCGAATCGAATATAAAATTGATAATCAACATTTGCATAAGTTAAATCACTATTTAGTAATATGCATCACATTGTTTAACTTAAAATAAAGGAATTAATTAGCAAAATAATATCGATTTTATTTCAAGTTCACATTTTGTTCAAATGTCGTATCGGATTGCAATGCTTCGATCAAGCAAGGCTTTCCACGCCCATTCTACAAATTCGCGTTATTAAAACGATTCGACTATTTCAACCATGGATAAAATACAATGGAAATAAATGTAATTGAAAATGCAAAATAACATGATCACATTAAATAAAATGGAAAACATTATTTTCATAATACACATAACCATAAAAATAAGTAAAATACATTCATACATAAATGACTAGCATAAAAAACATTACAAACTAAAATGAAATCATTAAAATACAAATATTTAAAAGACTAAAATAAAATTAACATAAATTTGAAGGACTAAAATAATAAAAACACAAACTAAAGGGACTAAAATGGCAAAAACAAAACATAGGGAGTAAAACAGTAAAAATAAAAACCTAGAGGACTAAAATGTAAACAACATAAATTTACATGGCTAAAACAGCAAAATGGAAACTTAAAGGGTATAAATAGAAAATATAGACATTTGAAGGGTTCAAACTAAAAAATAGAAATTTTAATGACCTAATCAAAAAATATAAACATACCAGAGCCCTAATCTACATTTTAAACAAATTCAGACACTAGGAATGAAAATAACCCAACAATGAAACTTAGGACTAAAATGCAATGAATCACAAACATGAAGGCCGAATCATAATTAAACCCAAATATAACACAGGGACAAAAATGAAATAATAGAAAATATTATGACCAAAATCAAATAATAACCAAAATAACATAGTAGGTAATAACAGGACTCAAACATAAGTAATGAAAAATAAAGGCTCGAAATCAAAGAAATATGAACTTCAGATAATGGTTGAAACATGCGATTACAAAGTATTAGGGACCTAATGTGTAGTTAACCCATACGCACAATTGCAGATACACCCTTGGTAAAACGGTGTCGCATTGATGGCCAAATATAAGGCCAATATCAAGGCCTTAAACCGGCCATCTCCCTATTTCTCTCATTTTTCCATTTCTCTTAAAACAGAGAGCAAAACAATGCTCTCAACTTTTCCCCTCTCAGCCTCTGTATCCGCCGTGGAGAGTAAACCAGAGGCCTCCGTAGACGACGACGATGGCGTAGGTAAACGACCCAAACGCCAGCCTCTAGCCTTTCTATTCTCTCTCTCTTTGAACATCAACCATTCTCCTACCCCAAACAAAATCGAAACCCCTATTAAAAAACCCTAGATCCATAATAGGGAAAAGTTTACCTTCGATACTGGTTCTCTACACTCTGACGAGGCTATAATGATGGGGTTTTCCACAAGGGTAAGATCTCCCTCTCTTTCTTTTTTTTTCTCTCAATATGTTCTTTTCCTTTCGATTTTTTTCTGGTATTTGGTTCGAATCTGATTGAGAGTTTTTAGTTGGGTTCCCTCTGTTCTATAAAACCCCCGAATGGTTCCCCACCGAAATTCCTTTTTGATATCATCTCTGCTCCTTTTTAATCTTGCATGTGTCTTGGATTATGGCTTGCTGTTGATGGATATGATAGAATAGAAGATTGCCTCAGGATATTATTTATCCTTGCTTCCATTTTCTATTTTTATTTCTCTGATTGATTTGGCTGACTGATGGATTTGTCACTGTTGAGGGTCACTGTGGATGACAACGGCGACGATCGGCTCGATGGCTCGGCGGGGAAGCTGAGGATTTGAGGTTTAGGGTTTAAAACCCTAATTTGTTTGGGTTGGTTCTGCTATTGGGCTTAGGGATTAGGCCTGCAAAAATATATATGTAACATAATTATTAATAATAATAAACATAATAATAATAATAAATAATAATAATAATAATAAATTTAAAAAAAGACCCGGAAAAAAACGAGTGTCTACAACAAGATTTACCATATACTCCTTGACCGAGTCATATCCCAGAACAATATCACCCAGTTTACCTGAAAATTATCACCAGAAACAAAGACAACAAATATACTCTTGAAATAAGTGATCAATGAAAATCCAAAACTTTAAAAAGAGATCTCCACTTGTTACAACTTGAAGTTGTAAACTTTTGGAGAGACAATCGAAGGGCTAGAGTAAAAAGAGAAATTAACCATATTTATCGGGGAATATGACAGAAACAATAGTTGCTCCCCAGTTCGTGAATTTAACAGACAAATCGCCTTTCTTCAGCTCATATATCCCAACCTTCTCCTTTGCTTCTGACCCATTGATAATTGCAGAAGCTACTATTATGAACAAAGAAAACAACAAGAAAGATATCTTAGCCATGTTTTGGAACTGGATGAAACAAGGCTGACGAGTTCCTTAGGTGATTTATAGGAATAATAAGAGGGAGTTTTAAGTCTGTCTAAGATATAGATGATAGAAAAAACAAAAGAAGGGTTATAAAATATTATGCAAATTGTTTCTGGCTTATCTGTTTTGACTTCTTGGGAAGCTCAGTTTTCCATTCATGTGTGCACCCGCTTGAGTTATGTTTGTAAAGTGAAAGTTATATTATGCAGTTTGAATGGCTAAAATGAACTTTCAAAATTTTACGTTTTCTGATAGTTATCTAGTAACAGACTGCAAGTTTATTTTTGGCAAATTATATATATTATGATCCTTCATGAACCAATTAACCAAAGGCTGTAGCTTCATCATGGTTTTAGGGTTCTTAATTAGCAGGTAATGAAGAAAACATCAGATGATGCCTTGGTGAGTTAGCAACTAAACGTTGCATTGGATTATAAAGACTCCTAGCTGGGATCTGAAATTTTCAAGTTTAATGATGAAAAAAATGAGCTTGCGCTGCTTGTGATACCTAAAGAGCAAACAATTTAAGAAACTCGGATTCAATAATCGATTAATTCAAATTAGATACAACATAATCTTTTATCATAACAATCCTCTTAATATAATTTACTATATTCACAACGTCAAAATTATTAAAAATCAAGTTGAATCAGATAATTTTGAAGTAACTATAGGCTGTATATATGGATAGATGTATAGTAAGGTAGGTTTCTGATAAGTGGATGCTACAAATGCGCATTTTTATTCGGTTTGTACAGGTGACTATGATAGTATTGGAACACGTTGATTCCAAGTCATGTTGGTTTCAACTTTGAAGCCTTAGATAATGCAATGAACACATGGCCACTTGCATTTACAAATCATATTGTTCATTCTTCAAGGACAACTCCAAGGAAAACGACAAAAATAAAGCAACGAAACAACTAATTCATGGAGTTCAGATTTAAACATTCTTAAGGTTACCATATTACATTAATGGAATAATAGTCCATTTTCAGGTTCCAACTTGAATTTTTTATTTATTATACCACGTGCCTCATTACTGCACCAACTGAAGCGAAGTAGAAGCCCAGGCTGCAACATGGCAACATGTTAGTTTGTACTGATTGCTTCAAGCATTGACGACTCCCTCTCCCACATTAAAAAATCTCTTGTAATTTCATGCAACCTCTCACTACAAGAATTATCTTTTTTAGTGATCATTTAATTGTGACATTTAAAAATTACATCATAAAAAAATGTTATTTGTGTTGAATTTTATTTTTTTTATATTTAAAATAAGTAATTGTCACTTGTTTTTATTTAGTCACTCTGTAGATAATAATTGTGATAATTTTAAAGTTCATCACAACTAAACCGTGACTAATATTATTTTATTATGACCAAAGTAAGTTGTAATTATCAATTTGTCCCTAATAAAATGCTCGAATTGATGCCAACTTATTTTTTGTGAGAAAATATCTAATAGTGTCAACATATTGTAGTCACTATTATTATCCATAATTGTGACAAAAACATTTTGTCACTATGCTTGGTGGATGATTTGTGATGAAAATTGTTTAGGTCACCAATGAAAAGAGTAATTGTGACATATTTTTATTTGGTCACTCTTTTAGTAATAATTATGACAGTTTAGAATTACATCACAAGTAAGTCGCCACTAATAGTGTTTAGTTGTGACTATCGTAAGTTGGCATAATCAATTTGTCACTAGTGAAATACTCGAATTTGCATCAACTTATTTTTCATGGGAAAAGATTTATTAATGACAAATATTAAGTTGTCATTATTTTTATCTATAATTTTGACGACAACATTTTGTCACTAGGCTTAGTCGTTATTTTTTTGTGATGAAAATTATTTTTATCACTATTAAAATGAGTAATTGTGACATTTCTATTTGATCACTAATGAAATGCTTGAATTAACACCAATTATTATTCACGGGAAATGATGTAATAGTTACAACATATTAAGTAGTCATTATTATTATTCATAATTTGATAATAATATTTTGTCACTACTAAATTTACCATTTTATAACATTAACTTGTGATAGTCTGAATTACGTTACATCTATGTTGTCATGGTAGCTCCATAATTGTGATGAAATCTACTTTTCATTATCATTTTGTCACTAATACAATCCTCAAATTTGGGTCAAATTATAATGCCCCAAATCTCATGTTAGTAGTTTCGGGTAAACCCAAGTGGACTTTACAGTAAGTTAAGAGACCAATTAAATGTTTGAGTTAGTTTGGGCTTCTCATGAATTGGGCTTGAGCCCATTTAAACTTAAAATGGTATTTTTAGGTTAGTACTAAAGATGGAAGGAACAAACTGGTAGTTTGCCCCTAAAATTCTCTAAAGGTTGATTCTATTTATTGGAGCTTATGTCATGTAAAGAGAAATTGTCTCATTGTCTTCTTCTTCATCCCTTTATAAAATCCTTCATTCTCCATCTTTAAGTTTAGCAAATCTGAGAACTTGTTGAACCTCAATCACATTTCAGAATTTCTAAGGTAAAAAATGAAATCCCTACATCCCAAGCTTTCATTCAAGCCTTCTATTTTAAGATTTGGCTATAAAAAACCTAAGTGGGGTTTTAAAGTGAGTTTTAGGTTTTTAGGGTTCCTTAATGCTCCCAATCCATTTTTAGAGGTTTGGAATCATGTTTCTAATCTTCTTAACATCTAAATAAGTTAGTAACTCATTATTTTCTTTGGTATAATTAGTGAAAGAGATTATAGAAGGCTCCAAAACCAAGGGTAAAGAGAAGTTGGTTCTTGGTTGATTTGGGAGACATTTTAACACTAAGGTAACACATTTCTAACCTTCCAATATCATTTGTGGATCACTAAGGGTACTTATTTAGCTTGCAGTAGTTTATGAAGCATATGAGCATATTCATGGTGGGTTATAGTTTAAGGTGTTTTAAAGCATACAAAATGACTCCACATGACCTCTATCCACTTAAATAAGACTTAAACATCAATTGATGGTCTTAAGGGGATGAATGTAGTGTTAGGTTGCATTTTCGTGCCTAAAATAGGGTATTTATGGGATTGGGTATCGGTTGTGGATGAATAGTATCGATAATGCCCTTTTTTGTAGTTAAAATTTGTAAGATATCTTGGCTGAGAGTATTGTTACTATTCATAAGGTATCAATACTTCTCATAAGGTATCGATACCATTCTTAGATTTTGGATTTTAGTAGCCAATTTTGGTACTGATACTCAAATGAGTATCGATACCATGGTATGGGTATTGATACCCTAAGTAAGGGTATCAATATTCAACAAATTTTTCAAAAATCAAAACCAAATTTGGTATTGATACTAAGGGTAGTATCGATACCTAGTAGGTTAGTACCTGATGCGTGCTCTGAGTGCTATAAATTGAACGCAAAATGTCTGCAAGTATACACAGTTGATCAAGTAATACAATAGTGAGTGAGTATCGTTTCTACGGGGATTGGAGGTACTTTAAAATATGTTATAGCAAAAGGGTGTCATTAAGTATAGCTATGTGTAATGGTATATACAATGGAAGAAATTCTAGCTGTAGTGAAAAATTGTATGAACAAGTGAAAAGTAATGATGTGGTAGGAAATTTTGTGAAGTGTGGACGTAAGAAGAAATTTATGTTGTGGAAAAAGTTTAATGAATGCTGAAGTAACAAGAAAATTTGTGCTAAGGCAAGATAAATCTGAGATCTGGAATAAGACTTGACAATCTCATACAAATAAGATTCTATAGGGGTAATTGGTTGGGTTTGCTATAGTGAGAATTTATTCTATGCCTGAGATGATCTAAGAACTTTATGTCTATGCTGCCTGACAGGATTTGCTAGAACTGTTCCTAGATTATCTCTAGTAAGAAACCTGATAAAACTATTGCTACGACAATACCTCGTAGCATGAACTGCAGCAGTAGCCTATCGATTAAGTCATATCATTTTTAGTCGTTTAAAACCCTCTCTTTATCTCTATGTCAGATTAGAACCTAACCATCTCAGTTTAGCTCCCTTGCTCACGTAGATCTAACCTAACTCTCTTGATATTAGGTATCTATACTTAGAAAATGGTTATATATCGAAAGCTCTTACAAGACTAAGCATTTTAACAAACACAAAATGAGAAACAACATATACACATGAAAATACTTAATCATCCATTAACATACAATAAATATCATCCATAACAAACCCAATGCCAAATAAATTAGTTCATGGCGGGGCTAAGTTCATCATTCATCATTTTTAAGTACAAACCCATGGATAAAATAAAGAGATAAAAGTGCAAGGAGGACAAAACTCCTAAAGGCATGCTTTCGTGAAGCCTAGAACCACCACCATGAACCGCTCCAGCGAGCTAGCCTATTTCGAGGGCCTAGCCGCAACCCATTTGAAGTTCGACTATGGAGGACACCATGAAAAAAAGATATAGAAAAGAAGAATAATATGGAAATGGTGTTGCCGCGTCTCTCCCAAAAGCTCAAAATAAATCCTCCAAAAGCTCTCTTAAGTGTAGGGTATCCTTAAGTATTTATAGCAGAGAAGAGCAACTCATAGTTTACTGTGCCGGTGAGATATTGTAGGATCCTTTTAACCACAGCAAAATGACTCTCACGAGGTGCATGCATGAACCATAGTACTAAATTATGGTCACAACGTAGCATAATGCCCACATTGTAATGTTTTTGAAGGTTATTGCGACACAATATCAACGCAACGCGATAAGAGAACGCATTACGATTGTTGCAGTCAAAAACCGTTATGTAACACCACAACACACTATAAATTGCGCCGCAACGTCGCATCAAACTTTAAATTATAGGAAATATAAAATTACATAGATGAATTGTTCTAATTTAATTCTTAAAACCGGATTATAAATATATATCATTAATAATATCGTAATATTTATGTTTAAAATTAGTTACTTAAATTTGAATTAATTAAATTATTTATTAAGATTATTTTAAAATTAAATTTATTAAAATTAAATTAAAATTTTCTCATATCTAAAATTGATTTGATTAATTTTAAATTAAATTTTTATATTAACAGTAAGTATCATAATTATATTTTATTTATTATTATATAAATTTTGAATAAGAGAGGAATTCGCTTTAGTGATATTGTTTTTATGTTATACATTAACATTATAATTGTTATTACTCATTATCCAGTATGATAGCAATTTTATGGTTTATATTTATTTTTAATAAATTTTTATCTATGAAATTAAATTTTTATTTTCAAAATATAATATTAAAAGAGTATATTAATACTAGTATATTAAAAGATAACTGTAAAATGTATAAATATAATATTTTAGACGTATTGTGATTTTTGAGGAAGTGATTACGCCTGCGACAGCTGCAACACGTTACATAATGTTCGCAGCATCTGTAACTGTGACATCGCTACCGCAATAAAATCTGCAACCACAGTTTGATACTATGGCATGAATTGTGCCACCTTTCCAACACTTAACGAAATATCAGGTCGAGTATGACACAAGTAGATAAGTGACCCAACAATACTCCTATATTCACTCGGATTTTGCAACAATGCTCCTTCCTCCTGAGAGAGTTTACATGACTGAACCATAGGTGTAGGACACACTGCAACATTCTTCATGCCCGCCTTCTCTAACAAGTCTAAGACAAATTTCTTCTGACTAATCAATAAGGAATTCTTACCCCGATTAACTTCAATCCCAAGAAAGTAGCTTAGTGACTCCAGGTCCTTAAGCAAAATTTTTTACATAACAGACTCACCGCCTTATCAATAACACATGACGACCCTCCTGTGATGAGTATGTCATCCATATACATAAACAAATATACACGATCAACACCTACATTACAAACGAACAACGAAGGATCTGCTCTACACACTTGAAAACCTATTTGCAACAAAACCTTTTTTAACTTAGTGTGCCAGTTCCTAGGCACTTGGAGTAACCCATACAATGTCTTCTGCAATTTACATACAAGAGGAGAACCATCTTCAACAAATCATTCGAAACCTGGCGGTTGTTTCATATACACGACCTCTTGCAAATCACCATTAAGAAACGTGTTATTAATGTCTTGAAAATCAGCTCCTGGAACCTACGAGAACCCTTTTACAACTAACCGAGCCTTGTGCCGATGAACAGATCCGTCTAGATGTCATTTAAACTTAAATAACCATTTACAACCAACTACAACTCTTACTGGAGGTAGTCTGACTAACGACAAAGTCTTATTCTTTTGTAAAGCATCAACCTCATCTTGAACAACCGATCTCCATTCTGAAGATTGCAACGCCTCCTGGATATTAGTTGGAACTTCTATATTGAAGTAACTTGAGAAATATTTAGGTCAGAAAATACCACACTTGCTCCTCGTCAACATTGGGTGAACATTTTGACTAGCTGAAGGACTATGGTTTACCTATAGAATTATAGGCAGTTCATGCATGTCTTCAACAACAACACCACTCGACACAATAAGATCAGTTGCCATGTTAGGAGTAGGTACAACACTAGTTAAGGAAGACTCACTGACGAAACCAAAAGAAGCCTCACGTGAACTGGAGGTGTCCTATAAATTAGGGTTGCCACCTTCCATGTCCTACTCATGCAAGCTATGACTGTCACCTGTATTAGCTTGCTCGTCGTACACACTAGGTAAGTCTCTATCACCATTATGTTGCTGTACACAAGGTACACTAGGATTAATCAGACTGAAATGTTCCATACCTCCCAAGTTATTGCAAACAATACACCGAGACACATGTTTGAGGTTAGCAATAATTTTAATTGCCTGAGACTGATGGTTATTAACCATAGGCGACTCTTTTCCACCAGCTTGCTTTGCAAAAAGAAAAACCATTGAATTAAAAACCACATGCCTAGAAATATATACATGGTCATCACTTGCTAAACACTGATATCCCTTGTTTTGAGGGCTAACACCAAGGTAAACACAAGATTGAGACCAAAAGTCTAGTTGTGAGTCTGAAAATGCCTCAAATGGGGAAAACATTGACACCCAATGTTGAGATAGTTCATGCACGTGCCTATTTGGGCTAATTGTAGTTTGTTAGGCTATTATAAATGGTTGTAAAGTGATAACTCCTTCAAAAACTATATTTTAGGTAATTTTACTTAAGTTATAGTGTGTCTAAAAGTCGTTGTCATAATATTTTAGTTGCATTTAGGTCATATTTGCATGTGGTGGATAAGTTTTGCCTGGGTAAGATTTATTTGGCTTAACTGATGCTGCTGTGGTGGAAGATTCTTTGTTGGCTATGTTGATGTAGGAAATAACTAAGGAATAATTTATTTTCCGAGACAAAATAATTTCCTATGGCTAGATGAACATAAGAAGACGACAGTGAGGAACAATTTTTTCTTACCGAGGCCAGATTTATCTTGCATATCCGTCGTGGCTCAACAACTGCTGACGTCATTTTCCCAGTTTCATTCTCACATGAAATCATGCCCTCATAAGGGAAATTGACCACTTCCAGTTGTTATGTCATTCATAAGATGAGTAAGTCAACGAGGGTATTTAGGGAAATTTTAAGGACACAAAACCCTAGAAATTCCCACTATAAATACCTCATTATAGCTCTCCAAAAAGACGAACAATCAAGGAGATGATCTACCCTAGGCTTGGAGTAAGCGATTGCAACACCTTATTTTCCACCATTCCCCCACTCGACTGTCCTTGGTTCCCTACATAATTGGGCTTCATGAGAGTAACGGTCAGGCCCTCGAGAGAGGTTGACTACTGGAGAAGGTATGGTGGTGGTCAGAATATCACGACAGAGCGCTTTTTATGAGTGTTTCTTCCTCTGTTCTTAATTTCCATTGCTTTTAAAGGGCTTGTACTGAATGTTTAACTTTGGATGATATTTGTTGCACTATGAACTGTTTTACTTGGTGTTGGTTATTGTTTTGATGAAACGTTATTTGAATGTTAATGAATGATGAAGTTTGCTTATGCTTAATGTTGTTTTGTTCATTGTTTTAATATTTTACCTTGACACTGTAAGAGATTTTGAGAGATTGTCTGGTGCCTCCGTAAAACATTCTTAGACTTTGTAAGAGGTTTCGAGAGATTTCCATTATTCTAGGAATAGATGCCTAATATCGAGAGGTTAAGGTAAATTTACATGAACAACGGAACTAATCAGGGATGGTGAGGTTCAAGCCTTAGAGATAAGGAGAGGGTTTTATTCGACTAAAATGGGTAGCTACTTGAGTAGGATAGACAAAGACTACAATTTACGCTGAGGGATATTGCCACAACAATAGTTTGACAAACCAAGGGTTGTAGTTCACGCCGAGTAGTATTGTTGTAGCAACCATCCTGGAATACTCTAGTAATCCTGTTGGGCAGTCTAAGCATAGCACACTAAATCATGCTTAGCATGAAATAACTTCTCGCCATAGCAAAACCAACCTAAGTTCTCCGTAAGAAGTCTGATAGTGTGGGGTTTTTCTGAATATATTGAACTCAACGTTTCTATTTGCCTTTACAATTTTTATTTGTTTACTCTTGCAAATTTTCCTTGCCTCGACCAAACTTTTCTACACACCGTACTTCACAATATTTCTTGCCTCGACAATACTTTTCCCTCTATTTAAATCTTCTGATACTAATTATTTTTTGTTTTGAGAAGAATTTCAGGACTAGTTCGTGACATCTAGTTCTAGCTGTAGCAAAACATAAAAAATTCCCATCAATCCCTGAGGAGACGATAACTCAACTTACTACTATATTACCTGCATCGATTATGTACACTTCCACATATTTTCTTTCCTTAGCATATACATTCACAAGCAATCAATTTTTTGGCACCATTGTCGAGGATTGGCAACTGAAGGAATTTTGATAATTTCTTCCATAACAAGTGTTTATTTTCTTGTCACATTTTCTTTATTTAGTTTAACTAGTTTATTTTCTTATTTTCTTTTGAAGGTTTTTTGTTGTTGCAGGACCAGAAGATTTGCTAATGAACCATTAAAACCATTTGGACCTGAGATCGAAAAAGAATTCAGACAAAGGTGACGTGACCATCGTGCCAGAGACTATATGAATAGATTGCAATATCAAGCTGACAATAATATGGAAGACCAAGAAGATCCCAAAGTTTATAAATAATCTTCCCATAAATACTACAAGACCACGAGCAATACGAGATCACTTAGATCTGATTCTTAATGATCTCAACCCTTGAAATCATGGCACCTAAAATACATGGAGCCCATTTTGAACTTAAACCGGTGATGTTCAACATGCTAAACTTCATCGGTCAATTTGGTGGCTCACCTAACGGGGATGCTAGACAACATGTTCGTGCTTTCCTTGAAGTGTACGACTGGTTTAGACAACAAGGTGTGCACAAGGACGTGATGAAGCTTAAACTAATCCCCTACTCTCTATGTGATCGAGCAATAGATTGGCTTAGTGGAGTCCGTTCTGGATCAATGGAATGATAGGCTGACTTATGAAAAAGTTTTCTTCTTCGCTATAACCCACCCAGTAAGAACACCAGCTCCTCAATGACATTGCAAGTTTTTTCCAAGACGATGATGAATCTATGTACGAGTGTTGGGACTGATAAAAAAGTTTACTTCACAAGTGTACTAACCACAGAATCCAAGACTGGACTTAAGTCGTGATGTTTTATAATGGAGTTAACGCACCTACTCGTATGATGTTAGATGCCTCAGTGAATGGAACTTTACTTGACAAATCACCCGAGGAAGCATTTGATATCCTCGATAAGATAATCAATAATGACTACCAATTTCTGACTATAAGGCTTAGAACCGACAGAAGAGTGGCTGGAGCATATGAATTTAATGGTAAGGATTTTATATCTACTCAACTTTCTGCTATAACAAATATGTTGAAAATTTTACAGCGTTCCAAAGAGGTGAAAAAAGTCAAGGTAACTAGCTTATCATGCATTTTTTACTGTGGCAACCATCATGAGAGTGAATGTCCAAAAACCAGGAGTCCATCAATTTCGTGAGCAACTTTAATAAAAGCAATAACAATAACCCCTACTTCAATACATACAATCCTGGATAGCAACAACATCCAAATTTTTTGTGGGGTACTAAAGGGAACAACAATCACAATTATATAGGCAATTTTAATAGGCCACATCAAAAAAAAAAAATTTTGAACACTCAAGTTCGCAACATCAACAGTGCCCTGGCAAGGTAACAATAAAAGTAATGCATCTTCGTCAAATTCTAACTCTATCGAAGCTTCACTGCTGGAGTTTATGGCCTCGACAAAAGATTTTATGGCTTAATAAAGACCTTGATACACGAACACTCATCAACAATAAATAATCAAGGTAATCTGTTGCAAAGCCAAGCAGCTCTATTACAAAGCCACAGATCATCATTGATGGCATTGGAGAATCAAGTGGAAAAAATTGCCATAGCACTACATTCTCGCTCACAAGGAAGTCTCCCTAGTGACACTCAGGTCACTAAGTCTCATGGAAAGAAGTATTGTAGTGCGCTCATGTTGAGGAGTGATACTCAGATTAATCTTGATGATAAGTTTGGGGGGAAGCACCAGAAAATATTAGCCAAGGCACCACATATGAAGAACCTGAAGATCAAGCTGAAATTGTTGTACAAGAAAAACTGCCTAAGGATAAGGAAAAGAATGAGGGTTTAACAAGTCATCACACTAATGGTGAAAATTATTTACCAAGGCAAAAGTTTCTTCAGCAGATGAAGTTAGACTTCTACCACCCTTCCCTCGGCGATTGAATAAACATAATGGAGAGATCCAATTCAGAAAGTTTTTTGATGTCCTAGACCAACTATATATCAATGTTCCATTACTTGAAGCCATTGAGTAGATGCATTCCTATGCCAAATTCTTGAAGACATAGTCACGAAGAAGAAAAAGGTGGAAAGAATAGAAATTGTTGCCACGGTAACAGAATATTGCTCGGTAATGAGTAAACTTTCACCGAAGCAAAAAGATCCTGGCAACTTTGTTATACCATGTTCCATCAGTGATAAATATGTTGGAAGAGTTCTTTGTGACTTGGGGTCAAATGTAAATATGATGCCCAGTCCATATTTCTGAAGCTTGGAATGGGTAATGCTTGACCAACCACCATGATTTTACAACTAGCTGACTGATCACAAGTTCGTCCGAGGGCATAATTGAAGATGTGATTGTTAAAGTGGACAAGTTTGTCTTTCCAGCTGATTTCTTCATTTTAGACTGTGAGGCCGATGAAAATGCACCTATTATTCTTGGACGCCCTTTCTTAGCTACAGGGTGTATTCTAATATATTTTGAAAATGGAGAGTTCACAATGAGAGTGGCAGATCAAAGCATCACAGTCAATGTCTTCAACACTCTAAAATATCTTGATGATTATGAAGAATGTCATTACATTGAAGACTTTGATTCAATGGATGAAGCTGGAATGAAAAAGTCTGGCCAAGGCAAATTTTTACATATTGATGAGTATGACAATCTGTGCCAAAGTAAAATTCTCCAGAATGAAGAGTGTAATTTTTTTTGCTAAGACAATGTTTTACAATCTAAGGAACACAATCATTTTTCCCAGGCGAAATTTTTCTAAATATAGCATACAAAAATATTTGCTAGGAAAAAGTTTTTTTGAAGTAGATGAAAGACATACTGAAGACAAAGCAAGTACAGAGTATAAAGATGATTCATTGGAAGTGGAACAGTCTAGTTTACTTCAAGCAAGACCAGGTTTGAGATTCGAACCCCTTGATTTCAATGAATTTATTCCTCCAAAACCTTCGCTACAACATGTACCTACCTTAGAACTTAAACAATTCACATTTGAAATATACTTATCTTGGTAGCGATGAAACGTTACCAGTTATAATTTATATTAGTCTAACCCCTGAGCTAGAGGAAATTTATTGAATGTTTTGTCCCAGCACAGAAAAACTCTCGGGTGGACTATGGTAGACTTAAAAGGAATAAACCCTATAATATGCATGCATAAGATCCAATTAGAAGATAACCATAACAACTCAGTGGAACCACAAAGAAGACTTAGCATGATAATGAAAAAAGTTGATGAAGAAAATCATAAAATAGCTTGATGCTGGGGTAATCTATCCCGTATTCGATAGTTCATTGGTCAGTCTGGTTCAAACGTACCGAAGAAAGGTGGAGTGACTGTGGTAAAAAATGAAAAGATGAGTTTCTGACTACGAGATTCGTTACGAGATGGTGAATTTGCATGGATTATAAAAAGCTTAACAAAGCAATGAAGAAAGACCACTTCCTCTTCCTTTCATCGATCAAATGCTTGATCGGTTAGCAGCAAAGTATTTTATTGTTTCCTTGACAATATTTTGGATACAATCAGATTGTCATGGCACCTGAAGATGAGGAGAATACCACCTTCACCTGCCCATATGACACATATGCCTTTAGAAGAATGTTGTTCGGACTATGTAATGCTCCGATAGCTTTTTAGAGGTGTATGATGGCCATTTTCTTATATATGGTGGAGGACTTCATGGAAGTATTTATTATGACTTTTTCATCTCGGGTGATGGCTTTGACCGATGCCTTGACAATTTATCTAAAGTACTGAAGTGATACGAGGAGTCCAACCTTGTGCTAAACTGAGAGAAATGTCACTTTATGGTGACCGAAAGAATTGTGTTGGGACTAAAATTTCTCTTCAATGCATCAAAGTTGATAAAACCATGGAAGTATTTGAGAATTTCCCTCTACCTACCCGTGAAGGGAATATGAAGTGTCCTAGGGCATGGAAGATTCTACAGGTGGTTCATCAAGATTTTTCAAAGATTTCAAAGCCGTTGTGTCTTCTTCTTTAATAAAATCAATCGTTCATGTTCAATGATGATGCCTCAATGCGTTCACTGATCTGAAGAAAAAACTTATCTCCACACCAATTGTAGTTCCACCTAACTGGGATGCCCCTTTCGAGCTAATGTACGATGCAAGTGACTATGTTGTAGTGGCAGTGCTAGGGCAAAGAAAAGGTAATATCTTCTATGTTATCTATTATGCTAGTTGTACCATTAATGATGCTCAACTCAATATACTACTGAAAAGGAATTGCTTGTCGTGGTATTTGATTTTGATAAGATTGGGCCATATCTTATAGGAACTAAGGTCATTGTGCATACTAATCACTCTTCCATTAAATTCTTAGTTAATAAAAAAGATGCAAAGCCTAGGCTTATTAGATGAATATTATTGTTGCAAGAATTTGATTTGGAGGTGAAGGATAGGAAGGGTATTCAAAACCAAGTAGAAGATCACTTATCTAGGCTAGAGAACAAAAATATTTTCCATGACATGAAGGATATTCAGAGGATTTCCCTGATGAGATAATTTTATTTGCCGCGGCAGTTCCATGGTACGCTGACATAGTTAACTTTCTTGTTAGTGGTGTTATGCCTCGAGATTTATCTAGCTAAGGAAGGAAAAATTCAGACATGATGTATGCCATTATTACTAGAATGAACCATTCATATTCAAACAATGTGGCTACCAAATAATCCCAGGTACATCCCCGAAGAATAACACAATGAGATCCTATTTCATTGACATACATCCCCGTGTTGAGGGCACTTTGGTGGGATGAGGTCTGCTGTAAAGGTCCTTCAATCTGGCTTCTACTGGCCCACCTTATTCAAAGATGCTCCGACTTCTACAAGTCATGTGATCGTTGCTAGCGTACTGGGAGTATATCGAAGAGAAATGAGATGCCATGGTAAAACATTTTGGAAGTTGAGCTCTTCGATGTATGGGGAATCGATTTTATGCAACATTTCCCATCGTCCTTTGGTGATTTGTACATACTCTTAGCGGTAGACTATGTTTCCAAATAGGTTAAAGTTGTGGTCACACCTCGCAATGACTCCAAAACCGTGTTGAAATTTTTGCACAAAATTATATTCACACGTTTTGGAGCAGCACGAGCAATTATCAGCGATGAAGTACTCACTTTGACAATAAATTAATTTCCAGGGCGCTGAAAAGATACAGGGTGCGCTATAGATTTGCCACGACATATAATCCCCATACTAATAGGCAGGTTAAGGTCTCTAATCGCGAGATCAAGCAGATTTTTTAGAAGGTGGTCAACCCAAATCGCAAAGACTGGGTTCCAAAGCTTGATGAGGCATTGTGGGCATACCAAACAACTTTCAAAATGCTACTCGGAATGTCCCCATTCAAGCTAGTTTATGGCAAGGCATGCCATTTACCCGTAGAATTGGAACGTAAGGTATTTTGGGCCATCAAGAAACTAAATATGGATGTGCAGCTTACTGGAGAAAGAAAATTGTTGGAGCATAATGAAATGGATGAATTTAGAGCTCAGGCGTATGAAAATGTCCGCCTTTACAAAGAAAAGACAAAAAGATGGACAAAAAGACAAAAAGATGGCATGACAGAAAAACTTTGCCTAGGAATATTTTTCCTGGACAACAAGTATTGCTCTAAAATTCAGGACTCAAGGTATTTCCAGGAAAGATTTTCAGGATAATTCATCGTACATCAAGTCCATATTCACAACGTAGTAGAAATCAAGAACCTGGATGATGCCTTTAGGGTGATTGGTCAACGACTGAAGGCGTACAATGGAGCACCCATCCTGCGTGATAAATTGAAGTCGTTACTTCACAATGCCCAAGAGTTTGCCTTTCTTTCCTGAACAAATTTGGTTGCCTAGGCAACAAAAACTTTTTGCACTATGTACATAAATAATCCATTTTTATTTTATTCTGCACGAGATGTATACTTTTATTTTGTTTTATTCTCCATTTTTATTTCTTTTTGTAGCAAGGATACACGTGGCAGCGTAGGGTTTGTGTTCATGCATTGGAGGAGGAGAAACCCTATAATATTGGTTTTGACGACACTTTTGAGAGAGAAAATACTTTTCCTTTTTTATATTACTTTTAGTCAAATTAATTATCTTCCCCATTAATACCATATCTCTTTTTCCCTTATTGATTTACCGTTTTACCCCTAAAAACCACCAATTACCCAATATTTTCTCTAAAACCACCTAATTACTCTTTCTCCTCAACGTTCACTCCTTTTCAACTTCTTCTTCTTCAATTTTTATTTCCTTTGATTCTACACCTTTCACTAAAACCCTCCATTAATGTCGTGAGAATCCTCTGTTCTTTCCCTAAATCTATCACAACAAACACCATGGCCCGATCCAAGATGGTACACTTTATACGTTAAAGGGAAATCCATCCGGTTCACTCTCTTGGCATTAAACCACTACTTTAAGCTCGACAAGGTGGAGGTTCAACAAAAAATATTTCATACCGAGGCAGATCAAGAAACATATGATGGGGTGTTGGAGGATTTTTGTTTCGACTGGGCGATGTTTGAAGAGAATGAGCCCAACCGAAAGTGTGTAGATCACCGAGCCCTTAAGCTAGTCACCAAACTGTGGAATCATTTTGAAAGGCAAGTTGATGCCTACCTCATAGAACACGATAGTGTTGATGAGGCGATTGATGTTGATGTACTCTATCATTTATGAGCGTGTGATTGATTTGGGTGAGATAATGTTTAAACAGATTCACGAGTATGCAAAGAGGACCCGAGGTAACCATCTTTTCCCTAACTTGATAATCATTTTGTGTAGGAAGAAAAAAGTCCCCGAGGAGCCTTACAAGGACTTTATAAAGTCAAAGGAATGCACAACCTAAAAGAAGGTACCCGAACTGATGAGTTTTGATGACAACGCTCCATACTAGGGCTTGGAGATATGAGAAAAATCAGTTGTCGCAGCAAGAATGGCAACCATGGTCACATCCTCTAGGGAGACGCGAGAGCGGGTGGAGCATCTAGAACTTCACATGTAGACCTTCTTTCACTATGTCAAGGCTTGGTATGCATAAATAAATACTTTCTTTAAGGAGCTGCTCCCGATTACCAACGAGGATCTGCCATCTTTTCCTGATGAAATCCTATGCCAATCGATCCCTATAGGAGGTAATAGGTTTCATGCATTGGCACAAAATGTTCCACCCGAGTCCCTAGTGGATGGCACTCATCTTGCCACACATTTCTTCCCTATACAAGAAGAAGGCCACGACGAAACAGATGAATATCTCAGCTCCTCCTCATCTTCTTCTGAGAACACTTAAGAAATCCCTATACAAGTATCTGAACAGCCCTCGTATCTCAATATTGAACAAGAACTTGACCCTAAAGTAAGCCAACCTCAAGACATCCCTGCTGAGCCCTCGTGCACTGGGGAGATGCCATCACCAACTAGTTCTCTGAGTACGCGACGTCGCATCAAGCGCACAACCAGTCGTCTTACTATGACATCTCATTCTTCGCTTCCTTCAGAAGATATTGGATCCGAAAACCCCCTCCTCCCAAACGACACATAACTCGCTCGTCCAGTCGAACCTCTCTACCACAATGAGGTAATATTTCTTTCTTTTGCATTTGCATTAGCATTTTAGAGTAATTTTAATTACATTAGTATTCATGTATTGAGGACATTGCATCCCTCAAGTTTGGGTAAGTGTTGTACTCCATACTTAGTTTTTTCATTTTTGATAATAATAGGTTGAAATATGTTTTCATGGCATGATTTTCATTAGGATAGTTGTTGGAATAAGTTGATGATGCCCGATGATGAAAGAAAATTTTATTGCCTAGTCCAAAATTATTTTACATGATTATTGAAGGCTAGAATCAACATTAGGACTTGATTCTTTGTGACTCTTTGAACACGATTACATGTTTTCACTACTTAAGGTGCTTAGAAATATTTTAGGAAAGATTTTTTGCACGTTGTGGAATTAAATGTTTTGAACTCCTTAATGTTTGAATTATATTGAATTACAAATAAATGCCTCGGCATAACTATAGTGTGACACTCCTCTATGTGTTGGCATAACCTGAAAAACTTCTTAAATAAATGGTTGCCTTAGCATATGAGTGAATGAAAGTAGTCACATGATGACTCTACCTGACTAGCTCGAGGGTGGAAGGTATGCTCCCTTTCACCTAGAGTGTTGGATGGTAGTTGTGATGAGTTGACTCCCCTTGAAGTTTGCTAAAAAAAAGTTGAAGTTACATGTTGAATTAATATGAGTGAAACTATGCTTGATGAATAATTTGATGCCTTGGCAAAACATAAGTCCTTACTTATGAGTTTCTAACTACTTTAAGCATAGACTGCTATACAATCATGCACACACACCGACAAAGAATCCTAACCTAGAAAAAGTACTTGATTTCCCATACTATCTACCATGTTGATGCAAAACCTTTTGTTGAGGGCTGAAATTTTAAACCGCATGATTGTCTTAATTTTTTTTCTTTGCCATGGCAATTTATTTCTCTACTGCTTATTATCCATTGCTTGAGAACAAACAATAGCTTAAGTTTAGGGGCGTGATAACTCCATAAAAGACTATATTTTAGGTTTTTTTTACTTAAGTTATTGTGTGTCTAAAAGCTATTGTTATAGCATTTTAGTTGCATTTAGGTCATATTTGTATGTGGTGGATAAGTTTTGCCTAGGCAAGATTTTTGTTCGCTTAACTGATGCTGCTGAGAAAGAAGGTTCTTTGTTGGTTGTGTTGATTTAAGAAATAACTAAGGAAGAATTTATTTTCCAAGACAAAAAAGTTTCCCAGGGCTAGAGGAACATAAGAAGAAGACGGTGAGGAACATATTTTTCTTGCCGAGGTGAGATTTATCTTGCAAATACGATGTGGGTCAATAACTGCTAACGTCATTTGCCCAGCTTCATCCTCACGTGCAATCATGCCCTCATCAAGGAAATTGACCACTTCCAGCTGATATGTGATAACTCCATAAAAAAACTCTATTTCTATTCTTTTTACTTAAGTTATTGCTCGTCTAAACAAAGCATTCACATTGTATTAGTTGCATTTAGGTTATATTTGCATGTGGAGGATAAGTTTTGCTTAGGAAAAATTTATTTGGTTTGACTGATACTGCCGAGGAGAAAGGGCTTGTGTGGATTGTGTATGTGTAGGAAATTAACTAAGGAAGAACATTTCAGTTACGACAAAGTATTTCAAAAGGGCCAGTGGAATAGAGAAGATAATGACAGCAAGGAGCAGATTTATCTCGCCAATGCAAGGTTTGTCTTGCAAGTTAGAAGCAGATATGATGAATTGCCTATGTCATATGCCAGCTATACGACTACTCTCACATGCAAGCAAGCCATTAAGATTCTGACAACAACCAGTCACATTTCCTTTTTTAGCTGGACAAGAAAATAACGGGTATTTAGGGAATCTTTACTTGCGCGAAACCCTACGAGATTTCCCTCTATAAATACCCAGCCACAGCCGCCAAAAAGAGGAGGCAATGAAGTAAGAAGAGCTTTAACTGAAGCGTGAGTGAGCTTGCTTGGTTGGTTGTATTAAAACGATGATACTTTGGTTAATTTTTTGACAACACCATGAACTGCTTTACTTGGTGTTAGTCTTTATTTTGCTGAAACAATTATTTTCTGTTTTATGAATGATGAATTATGATTTTGCTCATGTATGTTTTTTCATTGTTTAAATATTTTGCTTGACACGGTAAGAGCTTCGAGAGATTGCCTGGGGTCTAGGTGAAACACGTCTTGACAATGTAAGAGCTTCGAGAGATTGTCGTTTTTCTAGATATTGATTCTTAGATTCGAGAGAATTAAGATAGATCTACGTGAACAATGGAATATATTCGGGATGGTGATATTATAACCTGTCTACCTTAGAGATAAGGAGAGGGTTTTAATCGACTAAAAGGGATAGACGCTAGAGTAGGATACACAACGATTATAGTTCACGCCGAGAGGTATTGCTACAACAACAGTCTAAGAATACTCAGTAATCCTGTTGGGATGCTTAAGCATATCAAAACAAATCATTCTAGACGTAGAATAATTGCTTGTCATAACAAAAGATTAGTATGAGTGCTCTGTGAAAAGTATGAATATGTGAGGTTGTTTTGAATATATTTGAATCAATGTTTTTCTTTACCTTGTTTATTTTAATAGTTTACATAATTATTTTGCCTTAACCAAACTTGTCTACACCCATACTTTATAATATTTTCTTTCTTTATTGTGTTACTAATAGTTTTCTAGTTTGACAAGACTTCAGGAATTAGCTTGTGACAACTAGTTTTGGTTGTGGTGTAACTTGAAAGAGCCGACCAATCCTGAGGAGATGATAACTCACTTACCCTTTATTACTTGATTCGATTGTGTATACTTGCACATAATGTCTTGCCTTAGCATATACATTTTTAAGCGATCAAGTTTTTGGCACCATTGCCGGGGATTGGCAACTGACGTACTTTTTATTTTTTGCCATAACAAATTTTTCTTGTCACCTTTTAGTTAGTTAGTTTAACTCGTATATTTTATTTTCTATTGAAGGTTTTATCGTTACATGAACTGAGATCTGCTGGTAAACCATAAGAGTCATTCGACCCTGAAATTGAACAATCGTTCAGACAAAGGCGACGTAATCAATGAACTAGAGAGTATATGAACCAAGTACAATTTCAAGGCAACAATAATATGGGAGATCAGGCAGATCCGGATGTAGCAAAAAAAAATTAGAGAGAAGTTGCAAGACCACAAGCAATACGAGATAACTTGAACCCAATTCTTGACGATCACAATCCAGGCATCATGGCACCTGAAATGCAAGCAACCAATTTTGAGCTTAAACAGTGATATTTAACATGCTAAACTCCATCGGCCAATTTGGTGGATCACCTAATGAGGATGCTAGACAACATATATGTTCCTTTCTTGAAGTATGTGATTCATTCTGACAACAACGAGTACATGAAGATGTGCTTATGCTTAAACTTTTCCCTTATTCCCTACGCGAATGGAATCTTGGGCAGATTTATGTAAGAGTTTCCTACTTTGATACAATCCACCCAATATGAATACACATCTACTCAATAACATTGTAAGTTTTCGCCAAGGCGATGATGAGTGAATGTATGAGTGTTGGGATAGGTATAAAAGTTAACTTTGCAAGTGTGTGAACCATAAATTTCATGACTAGAGTCAAGTCATGATGTTTTAAAATAGAGTTAATGCACCTACTCGAATGATATTGGATACCTCAGAAAATGGTACTTTACTTGACAAATCACCCAATGAAGCCTTCGATATCCTCGACATGATAGAAAATAATGACTATCAATTCCCAACTACAAGGCCGGGAACCGGTAGAAAAGTGTCTGAAGCATATGAAATTGAGGGTAAGGATTCGGTAGCTACTCAACTTCCTGCCATAACTAATATGTTGAAAAATTTATAGCGTCATAATAAGGAGAGAGAAGTCAAAAAAACCAGTAATGCATGCATATTTTGTCACAGCAACCATCATGAGAGTTAATGTTCAGAAAACCATGAGTCCATCAATTTTGTGGGCAACTACAACCGAAGCAACAATAACCGCTACTCAAATACATACAATCCTAGATGACAACAACATCCGAATTTTTCATTGGGTAACAAAGGGACCAACAACAATAATAGGCAGCAAATTATAATAGGCCACAACAGAGTAACTCGAAACATCAATATTTTCAGAATCAACATCATCTGATGCCCTGGCAAAACACTAAATATACAACTTCTTCCTCCAGTACCAACTCTAATTCTAACTCCTTGAAAGCTTCATTGGAGGAATTCATGGCATCGACAAAAGATTTCATGGCTTCAACAAAGACTCTGATGCATGAGCACTCATCAATAATAAAAAACCAAGGAAATTTGTTGCAAAGTCAAGCTGCTCTTTTACAAAGCCATAGTTCATCCCTGAGAGCATTGGAGAACCAAGTGGGTCAAATCACCACTGCATTACATTTTCGCCCACAAGGAAGTCTCCCTAATGATATTGAAATCACTAAACATCATGAAAAGGATCAGTGCAGTGTACTTACACTAAGGAGTGGGGCATAGATTAACCAAAATGACAAGTTTGGGGGAATACAACTAGAAGATTCTAACCAAGGCATTACACAACCAACGGATCGAACAAAAATTGTTGAACGAGAAGATTGTCCGAAGAAAAGGAAAATGATGAAGATTCAGAAAACGGTTAAATAAATTATGGGAAATTTATAGCCAAGGCCAGAGTTTCCTCTTCACCAACAACAAATGACGTGAGACTTCCACCACCTTTTCGTCAACAATTGAAGAAACACAATGATGACATCTAGTTCAAGAAATTTATGATGTTTTGGATCAGTTGTATATCAATGTACCTTCACTTGAAGCCATTGAACAGATGCCTTCCTATGCTAAGTTTCTAAAAGACATTGTCACAAAAAATAGGAAGGTAAAAAATGTTGTCATGGCAACATAAATCTGCTCTGTTGTAAGCAAACTCCCACCAAAGTAAAAAGACCCTGCCAGTTTTGTGATACCATGCTCAATTGGTAACAACTTTGTAGGACGAGCTCTTGTTGACCTAGAGTCGAGTGCAAATTTGATACCAAAGTCCATATTTTAAAACTAGAAAGATATAACGCCTGCCCAATCACATTTATCCTACAGTTAGCTGATAGGTCTTATGTGCGTCCTGAGGTCAGAACAGAAGACGTCATTATAAAGGTGGACAAATTCGTATTACCAGTTGATTTCGTAATATTAGACTACGAAGCCGATGAAAATGCACCCATCATCCTTGGATGACCCTTTTTGGCCACTGGACGAATCTTAAAAAATTGTGAGAAGAGAGCGTTCACGATGTGGGTAGGAGAGTAAAGCGTCACAATCAATGTCTTCAACTCCATGAGATATGTGGACGATTCAGAAGAATGCCAATGCATTAGAGACATGGACTCAATGGAGGAAGAGGAGACGACAAATCTAGGCTAAGATGAATTTGTAAAAATCGATGAATACAACACTTTGTGCCACAACTTGATGACTATGATGCATGAACACGAAAATCATGGCACAGGCGAAAAACTTTCAGAAGAGGATTTTGATAAATATTTCCTTGGAGACAATTATTTGAATAAAGCACTAAACAGATTTCAATGAAGTTAGCCCCCCAAAATTATCATTGCAACATGCACCCACATTGAAACTTAAAACTTTGTCATCGCGTTTCAAATATGCCTATCTAGGTAGAAATGAGACTTTACCTGTGATAATTTCTACCAGTCTAACCTCCGAAGAGGAGAACAATTTGTTAAATGTTTTTCACAACACAAAAAAGCTCTCGGGTCAGTCAAATCAGCCCTACCATATGCATGCACAATATCAACTTAGAAGATAGTCATAGCAATTCGGTGGAACTACAAAGAAGACTCAACCCGATCATGAAAAGGTAGTCATGAAGGAAATCATAAAATGGTTGGATGCGAGAGTAATTTATCCAATATCTGATAGCTCATGGGTCAGTCCGGTACAATGCTTGCCAAAGAAAGGTGGTGTGACCGTGGTCAAAAACGAAAATGATGAGCTTCTAACTACCAAAACAGTCACAGGCTGACTAATATGCATAGACTATAGGAAGCTCAATGAAGCCACAAAGAAATACCACTT
The DNA here is from genome assembly GCF_006381635.1 of Hibiscus syriacus. Classification (NCBI taxonomy): domain Eukaryota; kingdom Viridiplantae; phylum Streptophyta; class Magnoliopsida; order Malvales; family Malvaceae; genus Hibiscus; species Hibiscus syriacus. Next base: position 1,902,535 of record NW_024063472.1, read on the forward strand.
TGCTCTTTCTTTTATTGACCAAATGCTTGATAGGATAGCAGGAAAAGCATTTTACTGCTTCCTTGATGGGTATTTAGGATACAATCAAATAGCCATAGCACCAGAGAATCAAGAGAAGACTACTTTCACATGTCCATATAGTACCTATGCATTTAGACGAATGTCGTTCGGGCTATGTAACGCTCCAGCTACCTTTCAGAGATGTATGATGGCCATTTTTTCGAATATGGTGGAAAATTGCATGGAAATATTTATGGATGACTTTTCAACTCAGGCAACGATTTCAACATATACCTCGACAACTTATCTAAAGTACTGAAACGATGTGAATAAGCCAACCTAGTATTGAATTGGGAAAATTGCCATTTTATGGTAACCGAGGGAATAGTGTTGGGACATAAAATTTCTTGTCAAGGCATTGAAGTAGATAAAGCCAAGGCGCAGTAATTGAAAATCTACCTCCACCCACCAAACTGAAAGGCATACGCAATTTCCTTGGAATGCAGTCTTCTACAGCGGTTCATAAAAGATTTTTCTCAAATCTCAAAACCTTTGTATCTTTTGCTTCAACAGAATCAACCATTTGTATTTAATGATGATTGTTTAAATCCTTTTACAGATTTGAAGAAAAAACTTTCATCAGCACAAATCGTTGTTCCACTAGACTAGAATGAACCTTTCGATCTCATGTGCGATGCTAGTGATTATGTAGTTAGGGCAGTGCTAGGGCAATGAAAAAGTAAACTCTTTCATGTTATCTACTATGCTAGTCGTACTCTTAATGATGCACAAGTAAACTATACCATAACTGATAAAGAACTTCTTGGATTAGTATTTTCATTTGATAAGTTTAGGCCATATCTCATAGGAACTAAAGTAATTGTGCATACGGATCGCTCTGCCATTAAATATTTAATTAATAAGAAAGATGCAAAGCTTATGCTAATTAGATGGATATTATTACTACAAGAGTTCTATTTAGAGGTAAAAGATAGAAAGGGTATGGAAAACCAAGTAGCAGATCACTTGTCCAAACTAGAAAACAAAAATTAGTTGACATGAAATGAAAGACGTCCTGGAGGATTTCCCTGATGAGAAAATTTTGTTTGTCACGACTGTGCCATGGTATGCTAACATAGTCAACTTTCTTGTTAGTGGTACTGTACCTCCATATTTATCTAGCCAAGACCGAAAAAAGTTCAGACATGATGTGCGACACTATTACTGGGCTGAATCGTTCCTATTCAAGCAATGTGGCGACCAAATAATCAGAAGATGTGTCCCATAATAAGAACACAAAGAAATTCTACTTCATTGCCACTCATCATCATATGGAGGACATTTTGGTGGAATGAGAACAATATCAAAGGTTATTCAATCCGATTTTTATTGGCTCACCTTGTTCAAAGATGTACACGAATTCTACAAGTCGTTTGATAGGTGCCAACGAATAGGGAACATATCAAAGAGACATGAGATGCCATGGCAAAACATTTTGGAGGTTGAACTTTTCGACGTATAGGGGATAGATTTCATGGGACCCTTTCCCACATCTTTTGGTGATCTATACATTCTCCTGGCAATAGACTATGTGTCCAAATGGGTGAAAGCCATCGTAACACCTAAAAATGATTCCTATACCGTGCTTAAATTCTTGCACAAGAACATATTCATGCGTTTTAAAACACCGCGAGCTATCATCAGTGATAAAGGAACACTTTGACGACAAATTAATTGTCAAGGCGCTGAAAAGATATGGATTGCGACATCGGATAGCCATGGCATATCACCCCCAGACTAATGGACAGGCCAAAGTTTCTAATCAGGAAATCAAACAGATCCTTGAGAAAGTGGTCAATCGAAGCTGAAAGGACTGGTCACCAAAGCTAGATGAAGCACTATGAGCCTATCGTACAACATTTAAGACACCGCTAGGAATGTCACCATTTAAACTCATCTACGGTAAGGAGTGACACCTGCCTGTGGAACTTGAACATTAAGCTTTTGGGCTGTCAAGAAATTGAACATGGATGCTCAGCTTGCTAGAGAAAGAAGACTCTTAGAACTGAACGGAATAAAAAGAAAAAACAAAACATGGCATGATAGAAAAATATTCCAAGGCAAATTTATTATGGACAACAAGTGATGCTCTATAATTCATGACTCAAATTATTTCCAGGCAAGATAAAATCAAGATTGTCAGGACCATTCATTGTACACCAAGTCATGCATGATAAACCGACATTAACATCACATGATGCCCAAGAGTTTGCTTTACTTACCTGAGCAATTTTCGTTGCCTTAACAATGAAAATCTGAATTCTGTATATAAATAAATTAAGTTATTTTATGCACTAGTTATCTATTTCACTTTATTTTTGTTCTTTTTTTTATTGTTAGCATGCAAGGTACACGTGGAAGCATGAGGTGAGAACTTATGCATGAGAGGAATAGAAACCCTAAAGTAAAAAAAAGGTTTTAGAGGCAATTGTAAAGAGGGAAAGTTATGTTTTCCTCACTTTATGTAAAATAAATATTGAGATATTAATGGCATATCTTTTTCCCTCTTGGTTTGACCTATTTGCCACAATTAAACCACCCATTATATTTCTAAAAATAACTTACACTTAATCTTCCCCATCATTCCCACAATTTATTTCTTTAAAACAATTTTCCTCCAATATTTCTTCTTCATCGCAGCCACGAAAAACCCTGTAACAACAAGTATCATGGCAAGATCAAAGAAAAATCCAGCCCCAGCAATAGGATTTGAGCGTTTCCAGACGGCTGAAGCGAGGCACGGTTCAAGAACCTCCAGAAATGAAAAGTATACTTAGAGGATGGTTTCGGTTTTTCCATCAGAAAATGAAAAACCATTCGGACCAGAAGTGATGGACGTGATTAGAAAACATAAATGAGAGAAATTTTCTCAATATCCTAAAGTCGTAGCGCCGAAAATGGTTTGGGAATTTTACGCCCATCTTGAAGACTTATCCCAACATATTGTCTATGTAAGAGGGAAACTCATTCGGTTTTCCTCATCATCACTCAACTGATATTTTAAGTTGGGAAAAGTGGAGGATCAACACAAGAAGTTCGTGGCTGAGGCGGACCAAGAAACTTACAGTAGAGTACTTGAAGACCTTGTTTCGGATGGGCAAATTCGAGATAAACATGCCGAAAAAAAATGGGTAGATCTCTGAGCCCTTAAACCGGTGGTGAAGTTGTGGAATCACTTCCTCAAGGGCAAGCTAATGCCAACCTCCCACAACACTACCGTTCTAGTGAAAAGATTAATGTTGTTATATTCGATAATTTATGGGTGAGCGATCAATATTGGAGAAATTATCTTCAAGCAAATCCACGAGTGTGCAAAAAAAACCGAGGTAATCTTTTATTTCCTAACCTGATAAATGCTCTGTGCAGGAAGAAGAAAGTTCCCGAAGAACCATTGGAGGACTTCATTAAGTCAAATGAGGGAACAACTAAGAAGAAAGTGCCAGAGCTCATGAGCTTCGATGACAATGCCCTGCATGAGGGTATCGAAAGAGGAGCCAAATCTGTTACCGCGACCAGAATGGCAGCAGTGATCACACATATGTGAGAAACCGTGAGAAGATTGAGCGTCTAGAAAATCACATGGAGATGTTCTTTGTCTATGTTAAGGCAAGGGATGCACAACTCAAGGCCTTTTTCAAGGAGATGCTCCCAATCACAAATGAAGATTTGCCACCTTTCCCCGATGTTATCCTGAAATAATCTACTAGTGATAGTACATTCAATGCCTCGACATAAAATGCTCCCCCAAAAGTACCCACAGACGTTCCTCCACTGGCCACTCATGTCTCGCCCATACAAGAAGAAGGCCACAGTGACATAGATGAATTCCCCAACTCCTCCCTCTCTAATTCTAAAATAACTCAGGAGATTCCACCCAAATTCTTTGTTGATGAAGATTTCACTCCATTCCCTGCTCAACCTACACCCAAGCAAGCACCAGAATAGTCCCCCATCCGTCATGCAACTCTAGTTCATTAACCAAATCAAATTCAGACTCCATTAATTCATGCACAACCCACTCAAGCTGAAGAACAACAAACACCACACGAGCCCCGAGTACTAAGCGACGCATTAAGTGAATGGCGGGCCTTGTCCTTCAGCCATCTCCAGCGCAGATTGCAGCAGAAGATACGAGATCAGAGAGTCCCTTCATCCAAAACGACACAGAACGTGTGCGTCTTGTCAAGCTACCCCACCATAGTAAGATCACATTTTTATTTTTATTTTTTTTTTTCTATGCATTTGTATTTGCATTTAGTTACATGTAGTTTAATTTTTCATGCATTGAGGGCAATGCATCCCTTAATTTTGGGCGAGGTATTGCATCACACTTTGTTAAAAAGCAATTGATGATAATTAGTTAAAAATTTTGTTGTAATGGTATTTCATCTAATTGCCTAGGCCAGAAATATCTTTAAGACTGTCAAAAGAAGAGAACCAACCCTAGACTTGATTCTTTGAAAATTATAAACACGATTGTAAGTTGTCTCTGTTAAGGTGATTAGTAAATTTTTATGAAAGAACTCTCTGCTTGGCGAGACATCGAAGAATATTAAGGTTAAGGTCCAACTTCTTGTTTAAAAGTTGAAGAATAAAAGGGACACTCCTCTATGTAATGGAATAACCAGAAAACTCCATAAAAATTAAGGGTTGCCGAGGCATATGAGTGAATGAAATTAGTCATAGGATGACTCTACCCGACTAGCTTTGGGTTGGAAGGTATGCTCCCTTTTACCGAGAGTGTGGGAGGGTAGGTGTGATGAGCTGACTCCCCAAAAAAGGTTGATAAACAAATAAGAGTGGAAACTGCGCCTGACAAATAATTTGATGCATTGAAAAAACAAAAACACTTACTTGAAGTTTTCTAATTACATTAATGCATAGACTGATTATAATCACGTGCACACACTATAAAGGAATCCTAACTATGGAAGGTACTTGACCGATATAACAGTCAAACATGTTGAGGCCAAACTTTTGATGAGGGCTAAAATTTCAAACCACATGATTTTCTTAATACTTCTTTGCCATGACAATCTTAATTTTTTTCTAGCTATTGTCATTGCTTGAGGACAAGCAATAACTTAAGTTTAAAGGTATGGTATCTCCAAAAAAAGTCTCTATTTCTATTCTTTTTACTTAAGTTATTGCTCGTATAAACAAAGCATTCACACATATTAGTTGCATTTAGGTTATATTATAAGTTTTTCTTAGGCAAAATGTATTTGGTTTGACTGATACTGCCGAGGAGAAAGGGCTTGTGTGGATTATGTATGTGCAAAAAATTAACTAAGGAAGAACATTTCAGTAACGACAAAGTATTTTGCAAGGGCCAATGGAATAGAGAAGATAAAGACAGTAAAGCAAATTTATCTCGACAAGGCAAGTTTATCTTGCAAGTCTGAAGCGGATATGACGAATTGCCTATGTGACATGCCAGCTGTACGACTACCCTCACGTGCAAGCAAGCCCTTAAGATTCTAACAATAGCCAGCCGCCTTTCTTTTTTAGCCTGGATAAGAAAATTATGGGTATTTTGGGAATCTTCACTTGCGCGAAACCATAAGAGATTTCCCTCTATAAATACCTAACCACAATCGTAAAAAGAGGAGGGAAAGAAGCAAGAAGAGCTTTAACTGAAGCGTGAGTGGCAACTGTAGTGCTTCCCCACCATTTTCCAACCCGACCATCCTTGGTGTCCTCTATAGCCAGGCTATAGCAGAGCGGCAGTTAGGCCTCGAGAGAGGATAGCCGCCAGGGCAGGCGCGGTGTTGATCAAAGATGTCATAACAGAGCCCCCTATTTTAGGAGTCGTTCTTCCTTTGTTCTTAATTTCTTTACTTTGCTTGGGGTTGTATTAAAACGATGATACTTTGGTTGACTTTTTGACAACACCATGAACTGCTTTACTTGGTGTTAGTCTTTGTTTTGCCGAAACAATTATTTTCTGTTTTATGAATGATGAATTATAATTTTCCTCATGTTTGTTTTGTTCATTGTTTAAATATTTTGCCTTGACACTATAAGAGCTTGAGAGATTGACTGGGGTCTAGGTGAAACACGTCTTGGCAATGTAACAACTTCAAGAGATTACCGTTTGTCTAGATATTGATTCTTAGATTCAAGAGAATTAAGATAGATCTATGTAAACAATGGAATTAATCTGGGATGGTGATGTTCTAACCTATCTACCTTAGAGATAAGGAGAGGTTTTCAATCGACTAAAAGGGATAGACGTTAGAGTAGGATAAAGAATGATTATAGTTCACGCTGAGAGGTATTGATACAATAACAGTACGACAAACCAAGGGTTGTAGTTAACGCTAAGTAGTATTTCCATGACAACTGTCTAAGAATACTCACTAATCTTGTCAGCCAACTTAAGCATATCAAAACAAATCATTCTAGACTTAGAATAATTGCTTGTCATAAGAAAATATTAGCATGAGTGCTATGTGAAAAGTCTGAATATGTGAGGTTGTTTTGAATATATTTGAATCAATGTTTGTCTTTGCCTTGTTTATTTTAATAGTTTGCATAATTGTTTTACTCGACCAAACTTGTCTACACCCATACTTTATAATATTTTCTTGCTTTATTTTTTTTACTAATAGTTTTCTAGTTTGACAAGACTTCAGGAATTAGCTTGTGACAACTAGTTCTGGTTATGGTGAAACTTGAATGTGTCGACCAATCCCTAGGGAGAGGATAACTCACTTACCCTTTATTACTTGATTTGACTGTGTATACTTGCACAAATTGCTTGCCTTAGCATAAACATTTTCAAGCGATCACTATGTCATTCATAAGATAGATAAGTCAACGAGGGTATTTAGGGAATTTCCTAGGACATAAAACCCTAGAAATTCCCACTATAAATACCTTATTATAGATCTCCAAAAAGGTAGAAAATCAATGAGAGAATCTACTATAGGATTGGAGTAAGCGGCTGCAGCATCTTATTTTCCACCGTTCCCCATTCGATCGTCCTTAGTGCCCTCTATAGCCGGGCTTCATCGAGCATCAGTTAGTCCCTCGAGAGAGGCTGGCTGCTGGAGCAGGCATAGTGGTGGTCATAATGTCATGACAAAGCTCTATTTGGGAGTGTTTCTTCCTTTATTTCTATTGCGCTTAAAGGGCTTGTAATGAATGTTTAACTTTGGATGATATTTGTCACCCTATGAACTATTTTACTTGGTGTTGGTTATTGTTTTGATGAAACGTTATTTGAATGTTAATGAATGATGAAGTTTGCTTATGCTTAATGTTGTTTTGTTCATTGTTTTAATATTTTTCCTTGACATTGTAAAAGTTTTTGAGAGATTTCCTAGTGCCTCGGCAAAACATTCATAGACTTTGTAAGAGCTTTCGAGAGATTATCATTATTCTAGGAATATATGCCTAATATTGAGAGAGTTATGATAGATCTACATGAACAACGAAACTAATCTGGGATGGTGAGTTTCTAATCTGCCTTAGAGATAAGGAGAAGGTTTTATTCGACTAAATGAGGTAGCTACTTGAGTAAGAGAGGAAAACACTGTGGTTTACATTGAAGGGTATTGCCACAATAATAATTTGACAAACCAAGGGTTGTAGTTCACGCCGAGTAGTATTGTCGTAGCAACTATCCTTGAATACTATAGTAATCCTGTCGGGCAGCCTAAGCATAGCACACTAAATCATCCTTAGCATGAAATAACTTCTCACCATAGCAAAACCAACCTTAGTGTTCCGTAAGAAGTTGATTGTGTGAGGTTTTTCTGAATATAATGAAGTCATCATTTCTATTTTCCTTGATAATTTTTATTTGTTTACTATTGCAAATTTCCTTACCTCGACCAAACTTTTTTGCACATCATACTTCACAATATTTCTTGCTCGACAATACGTTTCCCTCTATTTATATTTTCTGATACTGATTATTTTCTATTTCAACAAGAAATTTAGGACTAGCTCATGACATCTAGTTCTAGCTGTAGTAAAACATCAAAAATTCCCACCAATCCCTGAGGAGATGATAACTCAACTTACTACTATATTACTTGCGTTGATTGTGTACACAAGCACAAATTTGCTTGCCTTAGCTTATACATTCACAAGCGATCATAAATTTGTTATGAATTATGTTACAGTTGAATGATAAGGCTATAAGAAGCAGTACACTGTAAATGGAACGTATATATACAATGAATTCCGTTTATTCATTTCTTGTTTCTACTAAAGTTTACATGGTATCTTTCGCTATTTGTTACTGAGGGTTTACGCTTCTTGCTACGTCATCTTCTTGTTTTGATGGAGTTCTCTACCGGTAAGACCTTCACAAATAATAAGGTGAATATTATACTTGATGTGCCCAATTATTTTCTTTGGAATCAACAAATTCTTCTTATTGTTCGTAGTCACCGGTTAGAACATTTGCTGATTGGTTCTCTTCACCCTCTTCAATGGTGGTTGATGAGCATGGTGAATCTGTGTTGAATAATCTGTATGAGGATTATGTTTTGCAAGATAGTGCATTGACCTATTGGTTGTTATCCACGATCAGCCCTCATTTACTGTCTATTTTGTTGGAGCTGAGACAACAACGACGGTCTAGAGCATATTTTTACAGTTCTTTGTAAATAGATATACCACGATGGTTTTCAGTCTACACTATAAGCTTCAGTCTCTCAAGAAAGGGAGTGATAGTATGTGTATGTATCTCACTCGTATAAAAGAGGTATGTGATTCGTTAACGTAGTATGATAGTGTGATTCCTCATACGGAGCATGTTGCAAGCATATTGAAAGGTCTCCCTCAAAAGCATCAGTCATACATTGCATTTATAACCACCATTAAAGACGTGTTATCTCTTGATAAAATATGTTCTATGTTAATTGATGCAAAAATGCAACTTGTTGGTTCTGATTCTCAGAGGATTCTATTCTGATAAGTGCTCATATAGCTTAGATTGGTTTGGTCTAAAGACTGGAAGTCATCTTTTTCATGATCGTATTAATGGGCGGTCATGATCTTGCTCTAGAGGTCAAATTGGAGGTCGTGGTCATGGACGTTCACGTGTTCAATGTCAGTTGTGTGAAAAAATGGTCATCTTGTTGTTGATTGTTGGTACCATTTTGATCTAACGTTTTCTGGTAGGACGACTGGTCGTACTACTTCTCGTGATGACTCTGGATCGGCTAGTTACTCTAGCTTGTAGCCAACTAGTAATAGTGGTGAAGATTGCTTGTGTTGTACAAAGACTCGAGCTAAGGCGCAGGTATGTTATTCCTCGCAGCCACAAAGCCATGTTGCCACTAGTGCTCGGGATCATTGGGTGGTTGACTCCGGGGCTACTCATCATGTAACCCATGATTCAGCTAATATCATCAATCAGAATGATTTTTTGGGTCCATGTAAACTTATTTTGGTAATGGAGTTTCTCTTCCTATTTGAACTACTGGTAAATATGTTTTATGTTCTTCTTTACGAGTGTTTTTATTAAATGATCTTCTCCATGTACCTATGATAACAAAAAATCTCCTCTCGGTCTCGAAGCTTGCTAGGGACAATGGCATGAATTTTGAGTTTCATTCCTTATGTTGTTGTATTCATGATGAAGAGTATGGTGAATTGTTGCTGTAAGGTCGAGAGAATGATGGCTTATACTCCTTTCAAGTTGATTGTGTTAATGATAGGAGTACGCGTACTGAAGTTAATAATGTTGTTACCTCACATAGTTTGTATGATCTCTGGCATGGATGCCTTGGGCATCCTGCACATGGGACTCTTGAGCAAATATGCAAAACAATCAATGTAAAAGTTGAGAAAAAGTTTAATGAACTTTGTGTTGCTTGTCACATGGGAAAGAGCCATAAACTTCCCTTTCCTGATTCAACTACTGTGTATGAGTCTCCTTTTCAACTTATCTTTACTGATTTATGGGGGCCATCTCTGGTTGTTTCAAATGATTATATATAGTATGTCAGTTTTGTTGATGCTTGCACATGAAATACATGGTTGTATCATCTTAAGGATAAATCTCAAGCTATTCATGTATTTCATCTCTTTTAACGGCTTGTGGTAACACAATTTGGATTAAAGATTTTGGTTTCCAAAGTGATTAAGGAAGTGAATATCATCTCCTATCTCGTGTTCTCACTGAAGCTGTCATTTTTCATAGAGTCACATGCCCACATACTTTGGAGCAAAATGGCGTAGTGGAGCATAAGCACAAACACGTTGTTGAACTTTCTCTAGTCTTGCTTGCTCAGACTTCCATGTCGATTCAATTTTGGGCGTATGCAATGGTTATGGTTGTTCATCTTATCAACAGGCTTCCCTCGAAGGTTTTAAAAGAAATGTATCTGTTTTAGTGTTTGTTTCATAAGAAGTCTGATTATGGTTTACTCAAGGATTTTGGGTGTAGATGTTTTCCTCACTTGTGACTGTTCAATAATCACATGCTAGATTTTTTGTCTCAGCCTTGCACATTCTTGGGTGTTAGTCCTTAACACAAGGGGTTTCTTTTTCTCAGACCTGATGTGCATGTATTTGTATCTCGTTATGTAAAATTTGATGAATGACAGTTTTCTTTTGCATGTGCTAGTTCTTCCTGGAAGTCAACGACTATTTCAGAGTTGAGTAGGTCCCTTGATATATTTGTGGATTTAGCAGGTTGCATACTGAAACTACTGGGGTGCCAGAATCCACTACTTTGTGCTCATGTGTTCTTGAACCGAGCTCAACACAGTCAATACCGGTTGATGTACCTACTGCCTCGCCTGATTTGCCTAGTGTTGATCAATCTCAACCTGCTATGATAGTTACCGAGCATGATATTGAGCTTAATTTCCTGCCTGATGGGCAAACAGTGACCACGATGGGTAATACTCACGCAACGTTGACTCGTAGTAAGTGTGGGGTATTTAAACTAAAAGTCTATACTACGTTGCTTGATGATGTTGTTCCATCCACTATTAATGAAGCATTTCAGTCGTCTCCATGGACTGCTACAGTACATGCATAATATTTTGTGTTACTTCAAATAAGATGTTGACTCTTGTTCCCTTTCCCGCTAACAAGAGCGTGGCGGGGTGCAAGTGGTTGTTTAAGCTTAAGCATAATCTTGATAGATCTGTGCATTGGTACAAAGATCATTTGGTTGCAAAATTCACTCAAATCCCTGGACATGATTTCAAGGACACGTTTAGTCCGGTTATGAAGTTTTTAACGGTGTATGTTATCTTGGACATGGCTATTGCCAACGGCTGGTTCTTGAGGCAAGTAGATGTCAACAATGTGTTCTTGAATGGTGATTTGAGTGAAGATGTTTATATGCAATAGCCTTCGGGGTTCGATAGTATGCTTCATATGGTTCTTCATTGGTGTGTAAGCTGTAAAAGGCACTCTACTGCCTTCGTTAGGCACCACGAAACTTGAACGAAAAACTTAAAGCTAGTTTTTTGAGCTCATTTTTACAGAGTCAAAAGCATATGTCTTTATTTGTTCGGTAACTGTTATACATACATTCTAGTGTATGTAGATGATATCATTATCACCAAGACCACTACTGCATATGTTACCCAGGTTGTAGAGATGTTGAGTTGCCAGTTTTCACTTAAGGATCTTGGAGAGTTATCGTACTTTCTGTGTACTAAGGTTAAACGAGTTGGTGTTGGTTTGGCGTTTAGTCAACCGACATACATTTGGGATTTGTTGAAAAAAACAAACATGCTACAAGCAACATCAGCTTGTACTCCGATGATTGCTGCTGCGAAGCTTACTGATCAAGATGGTGCTCTATTGACAAATGCTCGTGAATTTTGTAGTATTGTGGGGGCTCTCTTGTCTTTCTTCCACACTCGACCAGATGTCCCGCTCGCGGTTAATAAAGTAGGTTAGTTCATGCAGGCTCCTCGTGAAGTTTATTTTGTGGCAGTTAGATGAATATTGCGTTATCTGGCGGGTACATTGGATTATGGGTTAGTGTTTTCAGCAGAAGATGCTAGGTTAAGTGTCAAAGCATTCTCAGATGCTGACTGGGCTGGTGATGCTAGTAATCGCAGGTCCATGTCTGGACATTGTGTTTTTCTTGGGGACTGTTTGGTCGCCTGGAGTTCGAAGAAGCAAAAGATTGTTTCTCGTTCCACAATGGAAGCTAAGTACATGAGCGTTGCTGATACTGCAATAAGGTTACATGGCTTACTGCTATTTCTATGAGCGTCAATCGGTGTGCCATGCTCACTCCAGTATGTTGCGTTGGATGTCCACTTTGTTCATGAAAAAATTATTGCTGGTTAGCTTCATGTTAGTTATGTTCTAGCTGGATTTCAAGTGGCTGATGGTCTGACTAAGCCACTGGCTAAGGCAACGTTTGAACAATTCAGAGAAAAAATATGAGAGTTCCTTGTTGAAGAAGAGAATAATAAGCGGGAAGATTGTTGAGATAGTTCATGCACGTGCCTATTAGGGCTAACCATAGTTTGTTAGCTGTTGTAAAATGGTTGTAAAGCTGTTATGAATTTTGTTACAGCTGAATGATAAGGCTATAAGAAGCAATACACTATAAATGGAATGCATATACAATGAATTTCTTTTGTAAATTTAATACATAAACACAATGAATTTCTTTTATTCATTTATTGTTTCTACTAAAGTTTACACCCAAAACCTTGAGAGACTTATAGTTGGTGTCCTATCAAACATTTTCTCATATGGAGAAACCTTTTGTAAAACCTTAGTTGGCAGACTATTCACAAGATGAACAGCAGAAATCATTGCATATGACCAGAAGCAAATCAGTAAGGACGCTTGAGCTAAAATAACTAATAATGTAAATGTTTGTGTTTGATAAGTGCTTAATTTAATTAATATTTTACATTTAAATTACTCTTTAATCATTGATTTTTGTGGCTTATTTGTTCATTTTAATTCATTTTTGTACATGACGTAAGATTATGGAAATTGCACAAAAATGACACAATTCTGCAGATTTTTTATTTTCGGAATCAAAGCTGGCTGGAATTTGGATTTGGATTAAACTCAAATTTAGGATAATATTTTAAACATTATATTTTATCTTTTATTTTAGTTTAAATAGGTTATTAGTATTTTAATTAAGCTTTAGGATATTATTTTTATATTTTATTTTTATCTTTGTATTTTAGTTTAAATAGGTTTTAGTATTTTAATTAGGATTTAGAATATTATATATATATTTTTAGGTATTTTAGTTTAAATAGTTTTAAGTGTTTTAATTAGGATTTAAGATGTTTAGCTTGTTTTTAGGATTTTGAAGGCTATAAATACCCTCTAAGGATGAGCCTAGAAACATATCTCTCTCATTTGAGAATAAAATCTTCTTTTTCTCTCTAGCTTTTTCTCTATTTTTCATATACTTTTCTATTATTCTAAGTATGACTTTGGTTATTCTTAGCTAATTTTCTTTTAAGCCGAAGACTAAAGCGAAGGCTCAATTCCAAACGTGAGAATTGTAAGGTACTTAAATCGCTTCGGTTTTTCTCTCTGTTTTCTTAAGCTTACTTTTCAATTCAAAACTATTTCGACATTGGTCCGGATATTGTTATGGTTAATGTTTGAAGAAGGATTTGTTTATTGAAGCATATTCAACTTCCCGAGAACACACTTAGCAAAATTGTTTGCTAAGATGAAACTGAGATCGGAATCAGTTGTTGTTAAAACGACACAATCCGAGTTGGCAGTGAAGAATTTTTCTTGTAAGCTTACGTGAATCTTGAAGTAAAAATTTGTTTCGATGATCCGAGGAATTTGAGGCGAAGCTGAAGTCTGAGGCTGCTTTCAGAATAAGTTTTATTTATCTTAATCTCTTTAATTTGTTTATTTAATTATTTTTTTCTTTTATTTAATTCTTATTTGTTTTAACCACAACTTTTAAAAAATCCCCCTTTTATATTTATTACTATTAATATTTATTATTATATTATTTTTCTTTTTTTATTTATTTTATTTTAATATATCTTTTAAACTTCATCTGGAATTCTATCTTTTTCTAAAATCAAGAAAGAGTTTTATTAAATCAGAAACACCACAGTCCCTGTGGATCGACCCTGCTTCTCTATACTACATTTTCATTTGCATTTATTAAGAAGCCAGGAATTATTTTGATAGCAAAATGGCGGTTATCAAATTGGTGCCGTTGTCGGGGACTAACGGCAAGTACTGATTTATTTTTCTAGTTTTTGATTTATGACCAGAAGTAACCCAGGTGAATTAGTAGATCTAGATTCAAAGATCGAAGCACGAGCACGAAGAATCCACGCACAAACGTTTCGAGAAAAGAGAAAAGACAAGAAGAACAAGAGCAAAGTTCAGAAGAAGAATCAATTTTAGAGACAGACTCTGAAGTAGACGCATACAACATCCGGATGGCAGAAGAAGAACAAACGATCCGAGAGCTAGCCATAGCTCCTGTCACTCAGACGCCATTATGCATTAATTTTCCTAGTGGCGGGACTCCGTTTCAATTAAAGACATGACTCATTCATCTTCTTCCCACTTTCCACGGCTTTCCCACTAAAGATCCGTACAAACACTTGTTGGAATTCCACATGGTTTGCACTAGCAAGAAACCACAGGGAGTTACCGAAGATCAAATTAAATTGAGAGCTTTCCCTTTCTCTTTATCTGACTTGGCTAAAGATTGGTTATTTTATTTACCTCCAAATTCAGTTAATTCATGGGCTGACATGAATCAAATATTTCTTGACAGGTTCTTTCCAGCGGTTAAAGCAAGCGAGTTGCGAAGGAGCATTCTTTCCATTCAGTAAAAGAGCGAAGAAAGTCTTTATGACTATTGGGAGCGATTTAAAAAGCTTTGCGCACGTTTTTCGCAACACGGATTAAGTGAGCAAACATTACTTCAATACTTTTATTAAGGTCTTTTACCAATGGAGATGAAAATGGTGTATGTCGCCAGTGGAGGAGCATTAGTTAACATGACCCCAACAACAGCAAGGGAATTGATTTCAACCATGGCAGCCAACTCTCAACAGTTTTCGAGTGAACCCAGCCGACGGGTTCACGAGATAAGTACATTTTCCTTTGAAAATAAGTTAGATAAATTAACTGAAGTAGTTAATTCACTTGTTGCAGGAAAATCTGGAGAAACAAGAGCATGTGGGGTTTACACAAAGCTAGACCATCCGACGGATTGCTTCCCGCTGATACAAGAAAGAGGCAATGCAGAAATCAATGCAGTAGGGAACTTTCCAGGTCCTCCACAAAGACAATACAACCCATACAAAAATACTTACAATCCAGGATGGCGAGACCACCCAAACTTCACCTATGCGGCAAATCAGAGACCAACTTATCAACAAAGGCCTCCTCCTAAACAACAAATGCAAAACTGATCATTGGAGGAACTAATAGGAAAGTTAGAAATTTCACAAGAAAAGTTCATTGCATCCCAAGAAAAATTCCAAAACCGAACCGAAACACATCTTCAAGAGTTAGATAATCAAGTAAGCCGACTAGCTCAAACTACAGGAAAATTAGAATCACAAGGAAAACTACCTTCTCAAACGGAGTTAAATCCGAGAGAGAATGTTAGTGCCATCACACTCAGAAGTGGAAAAGTTATCTCACCTTTAAGTTCCAGTAGAAAAAGACACACATGAGGAAGAACAAGAGGAAACGCCACCTCCATAAATACAAGGTACGTCTGACTCACATCCTTCTCTTTCTTCTCATGAAATCACGCCACCACCCTTCCCATCAAGGTTGATGAAGCGTGATAAAAGACCTGAAGAAAGGGAGATCTTAGAGGTTTTCCAAAAAGTTCAAGTCAACATACCTCTTCTTAAAGTAATTTGACAAGTAACAGGTATGCTCGATTTTTAAAAGAACTTTGCATTACAAAGAGGCAATTAATGGGACACGAAAAAGTAAATTTTGGAGAACATTTTCTGCAATTTTTCAACGAAAACTCCCACTAAAGATGAATGATCAAGGTATGTTCGTTATACCTTGCAAAATAAGTAATTTCAAAATTAAATGTGCAATGTGTGACTTAAGAGCTTCAATTAATGTTATGCCATTTTCTATATATAAAATGATTACTAACGAGCCTTTGAAGGAAACATGAATAACCATACAGTTGGCTGATCGATCTGTGATCTATCCAGTGGGAGTAATGGAAAACGTCTTGGTAAAGGTCGATGTATTATTCTTTCCTACAGATTTCTATGTCATTGACATGGAACATGATAGGTCGGATTCTTATTCCGAGGTACTCTTAGGTAGACCTTTCCTAAGCACAGCACATACAAAGATCGATGTTATAAGTGGTATACTAACAACGGAATTTGATGGTGAGATCGTTGAATTTGATGTTTACAAAGCAATGAAATGCCATGATTATGTTGAAAGAATTAATTTTGTTGATATTATAGATCCTTTAATTGATGAATATATTGAATCTAATTTTTCTTATGATCTTTTTAAGGATCCTGAACTTTGCCACAAAGATGAAGAAAGGGAGTTTGAAAATATTAATTCAATCAATTCTGATTTATCTTTATATTCCTCTAAAACTAAAATTTTACCTTCTGTTTTGCAAGTACCTGAGGTAGAATTGAAGCAATTACTGGAGCATTTCAAATATGTCTTTTTGGGTGAAAATGAAACTTTACCAGTGATCATCTCAAGTAAATTATCCAAATGAGAATAGGAAGCTTTGGTAGCGATATTGCGCTCTCACAAAGAAGCCATAGGATGGACCATTTCGACATTAAAGGATTAAGTCCCTCGACTTACATGCATAAGATCAAAGTCGAAGAAGGAGCAAAGCCATCACGTGAAGGACAATGTCGATTAAATCCACTGATGATGGAAGTAGTAAAGAAAGATATTCAGAAACTCCTTGACACTGACGTAATCTATCCAATTTCGGATAGTAATTGGGTAAGTCCGATTCATGTGGTTCCCAAGAAAATGGGAGTCACATTGTCGAAAATTAAGAAGGGGAGTTAGTGCCAATAAGAGTTCAAAATGGATGGCGAGTTTGTATTGATTACAGGAAGTTAAACTCTCTTACTCGAAAAGATCATTTTCCTCTTCCTTTTATAGATCAAATGATTGAAAGATTAGCTGGGAAAACTCATTATTGTTGTCTTGATGGTTTTTTAGGTTTTTTCCAAATCCAGTGGCGCTAGAGGATCAAGAAAAAATGACTTTTACTTGTCCCTTCGGTACATTTGCATATAGACGAATGCCCTTTGGTCTTTGTAACGCATCAGCCACCTACCAAAGATGCATGCTAAGTATATTTTCCGACTATGTGACAAGGGCATTGAAGTCTTTATGGATGACTTCACGGTTTATGGTAACTCTTTTAATGAATGTCTTGATAATTTAACTAATGTGCTTAAAAGATGCTTAGAATATAACCTTATTTTGAATTATGAAAAATGTCATTTTATGGTTGATAAAGGGTTAATTTTAGGTCATATTGTTTCCTCAAAAGGGATTGCGATTGATAAAGCTAAAACATATGTTATACGCTCACTTCCTTACCCCACAACTGTAAGGGAAATTCGTTCTTTTCTTGGCCATGCAGGATTTTACCGCATGTTTATTAAGGACTTTTCGAAGAAATCACAACCTTTATGCAATCTACTTCAAAAGGATCAAGACTTTGACTTTAATTCAAAATGCAAAGAGACTTTCGATTCATTAAAGGAAAAGCTTATTTCAGCTCCAATTGTTCAGCCGCCAGATTGGAATCATCCCTTTGAACTTATATGTAACGCATCGGACACTAGCGTTGGAGTCGTTCTCGGCCAAAAAATAGGGAAATAGCCACATGTCATAGCCTACGCGTCCCGAACTTTGGACTCGGCTCAGAAAAATTATTCGACAACGGAAAAAGAACTTTTTGCTATAATTTTTGCTTTAGAAATATTTAGATCCTATTTTCTTGGTACTAAAATTACTGTTTTTTCTGATCATGCAGCTATAAGGTATTTGATGAGAAAAAAGGAAGCAAAATCAAGGCTTATCCGGTGGATCCTGCTTTTACAGGAATTTAACTTGGAAATTAAAGACAAAAGATGCGAAAATCTGGTAGCAGATCACTTGAGTCGAATTCCCCTTTCCACATCCGAACCACCACTTAGAGAAGAATTTCCTGAAGAAAAACTGATGGTGGCGCAAAGTATAACTCCATGGTTTGCAGACATGGTTAATTATTTGGCCACAGGAAAACTCAAATCAAAATGGCTCGACCGTTTACAGTTACTCAAGTATTTCCTCACAGTGCTATTGAAATTGAAGATAACTCAGGAGTACGATTTAAAGTTAATGGTCAAAGATTGAAGCCATATTATGAAAATGTTCTGGTTGGTTAATCGAAGAAATCAATTTAGAGGAACCTACGCTTTGAAAAATCAGGTCGTCGAGCTAACGACGTTAAACAAAAGCGCTTGATGGGAGGCAACCCATTTCGTTATATTTTTGTTTTTATTTTTTTTTTGTTTGATTTTTTTTATTTTTTTAGTGAACTTTATTTCATTCTATTTAATTTATTTTGATTAATTTTATTTTTTTAACAGATCTGAATTTTGATCGAATATTTAACAAAAAAAACAATGCAAAAAACTGACTTGGTTCGAACTGTGCAGAAAAATTCGAACAGAATAGTGCAGAAAGAATTGATTTGGTTCGAACAGTGCAGAAAAATACACGGCAGATTCAAACAATGCAGTGCAGAAAAAAAAAACAATTTGGTTTGAACTGTGCAGAAACGTTCGAACAGAACAGTGCATCATCGGACAGTCTACTCTACAACAGCTCGTCTCGACGTGGCCGTGACCGCCACTAGATTGGGGAGTATTCTTTTTTTTCCTCTCTTTGTTTTTAAATTTGATATACGTTTTGGGACAAAACAGAATAAGTGAAGGGGGAATGATAAGCATGTGTCAATTTTTTCTTGACTTGTTTAATCGTTTGAAATTGAGTTATTCTGATGTTGATATATTGTAATTGTTGGTTGCTAGTCTTGAATTTCGCTTTATACTCTTGCTTCCTTTTGGATTATGACCATGTTTTTTATCGAATTTAATTTGCATGATTGGTGATTGATATAGCTAGTGATTTTTTTGTTGCATATTGATATTTCATGCTTTTGTCAATAGAGATGAACTTGACTCAATGCATATAAACTTTTCTTGTGAGATTTGAGCCTAACGAGCATACATTTTCTTTCTTGCTCATTGTTTGACTTGTGTGTGCCGAACTAAATAGGATATTCTAAAACTTGTAATCACAATGCATATCGAGACTACATGTTGAATGTAATGTTTTAATGTGATATGGGCACCTAGGATAAACCCACTTTTCCCAAAAAACCTACTCATTTATATATCCACTAGTGAACCATATTTGAGCCTATTTCCCTTTCTTTGTTTTTACACCTCATAATTAAACCCGAAGCCTTTTTTTCTCTCTTTTCACACCCTTACCGAGACTTGAGATATTGTATCATTGTTGTTCCAGAAAAAAATTCAATGTTTCAAAAAAAAACAAGTTGTTCACTGTATCGAACAATAAAAAAAAGACCCTTTGTTCAAAAAAAAGGAAGAAAAAAAATCGATCGCTTCAATTGCCTTTCATCTATTCTTTTTCCTTGTTTTGTTCTTCATTGTGCTTCATGTTAATCATGGATTGTTCTTAATTATTTTGATCTCTTGTTTCGGTATTTTAAATCTTTCTTTTCGGCCTTTCCCTACCCTAACCTAAGCCCCGTTACACCTTGTTTAAAGACCCCTTGATTATTGCATTATGTTCATTTTTCGTGGTGGAGACTTGATTGGATTCCAAGCCTATGGTAATATTTTGGTTAGTTTCGATTTGAGCGGTTCCATTTACCCCAAACACTTTAAGCGTATATGTGTGAATCTTTGTGAGGTATTGAGTCATGTTTTATTGAAGTTGACAATTAATTGAGATATATTGCCTACTTTAAATTTTCTTGGTTATGTCTTTGCTTGATTGTAACTTAAATTCGGCAAATGTCATGGACTTAATTCGATTGGAAGTTTGAGGAATAAATTGAAATTGAAGATGACAACTGTTCGCGTTGTGAGTACTATAAAATATACGCAAATAATGTGCAAGTATACACAATCGCTCAAGTAATATAATGATGAGTGAGTATCGTCTCCACAGGGATTGGGTGAAATTACGAAAGTCTAACCAAAGCAACGTACTAAATTATCTAAGTATAGTTAGTCTTGATATATACAAATGTCACGGCAATGGATATGTGTATGCTGGTGGATGCGGATTGATGGTGTAGCAAATGGAAATGCAGTGGCAATGATGGATGTTTAATATTGAGTATGGTGAAATGTCAAGGCAATGAAAAATGGTAAAAACAGTAAATAAAAAGATAAATAAAATAAATAAAATAAGAAGAAAATAATCCTCATGTGACAAGCTTCCAATGAAATGAATGGTAAGGATTGGTCTAAGGTTGCTAAACTTATTTCTCAAGTATATTTAAGCTATCTCGTCTTTACTTACTCGACAGGGCTTTCCTAAGTTGTTCAAAAGAACCTAACAGAATAGGATGCCAAGGCATCTGCTCTCACTCAACGATGTTGGACAGCCTACTCTATTGATAAAGACACCCTTTTTAGTCGTTGAAATCCTATCCTAGTCTCTTCCGAGATCTAAGGGATTTAGTTATAATATTCCTAAGTCGGTTCAAAGCCCCTTGAAAATACCATAACCCATTGCTTATGAGGATCTTATCTTGCATTTCTTCCGAATACTTACAAGTATTTTTAGCTTAGGATTCTTCTGAATACCTAACCTTCATCTAAGAGATGGACATTTCCATGCCTCTTACAAGCCTAGATGGTGAAGCATTCATAAGCATAAAGAACCCAAAATAAACTTAAATATACCCTAAAAATAAAGTTTAAACAATCGTTCAACCAACCACCACCAAATAAGTTAGTTCATGGTGGGGTTCGAAATATCCAAACACAAAGTTATGAAAATATTCGTTCCAACAACCCACAAATTAATAGAAAAATAGCAGCAAAAGGGAAGTGAGAAGAAGCCTTCGACGCGCCACCGGAGGTCTCCTCTCGGCCACCACGAACCACCTAGCTCGCTAGCTCCTTCCGGCGCCTAGCTTGCCACTCCTTGGAGCTTTATCAATGGAGGAATATCCCAAGGAAGAAGAAAGGAAAAGAGAAAATAAAAATGTGATTTTTTTTCTGCTCTATGCGTGTTCTCTCTCTCCCTCCCTTTTTTCTCTCCCATGAGGTGTCATATATAATAAAAATATCTAGGGGTAATGATGAGGTTGTTGGGTGCAAAATACCCCTCATACCCCTAGAATCACATGTTGTGCATGAACCTTATCCTCCAAGTGGCAGTGGTCCTTTGGCAGCTCTGGCAAGCGGTTACAGCAGTCCTTCACGTGCAGAGACAGCTATCCTGTGCCAGCTGTCCTTATGCAGAAATATCTTTTTGTCTTTTTCTGCGCCAGAAATGCAAGGCATTTCAATCTGCTTTAGCAACGTGTGATGCCGCGGCATTACTTCCCAAAAATCCTTTTTCTTGCTATTCCCTGCACACCATAGACAAACTGCACCTTTCCCTCAAACAGCACCATTAAGAAATAAAATAGCACAACCACCACAAATGCAACTATATGCAACTACATGATCCTAAAATGACTAAAATGAGCTTTTAAACAAACAATAACTTAAGTGAAAAAGGTTTTAAAAGTAGCCTTTTTAGGAAGTTAACAACAACTTATGATTTTGATATGTTAATTGAAGAATGCTTGAGGACAAACATTGAATAAGTGAGGGAGAATTTGGTAAGTGCTTAATTTAGTTAATATTTTATTTTAAATTACTCTTTAATCATTGATTTTTGTGGCTTATTTGTTCATTTTAATTCATTTTCTGTACATGACATAAGATTATGGAAATTGCACAAAAAGGACACAATTATGCAGATTTTTTATTTTTGGAATCAAATCTGGCTGGAATTCAGATTTGGATTAAACTCAAATTTAGGATAATATTTTAAACATTATATTTTATCTTTGTATTTTAGTTTAAATAGATTTTAGTATTTTAATTAAGTTTTAGGATATTATTTTTATATTTTATCTTTATTTTTGTATTTTAGTTTAAATAGGCTTTAGTATTTTAATTAGGATTTAGAATATTATATATTTTTTTAGGTATTTTAGTTTAAATAGTTTTAAGTGTCTTAATTAGGATTTAAGATGTTTTAGCTTGTTTTTAGGATTTTGAAGGCTATAAATACCCTCTAAGGGTGAGCCTAGACTAAAGCGAAGGTTATGCTTAGCTTGTTTTTCTCTCTAGCTTTACTTTTCTATTATGCTAAGTATGACTTTGGTTATGCTTAGCTAATTTTCTTTCAAGCCGAAGACTAAAGAGAAGGTTCAATTCTAAACGTGAGAATTGTAAGGTACTTAATCGCTTTAATTTTCTCTCTGTTTTCTTAAGCTTACTTTTCAAATTAAAACTATTTCGACATTGGTCCGAATATTGTTATGGTTAATGTTTGAAGAATGATTTGTTTATTGAAGCATATTCAACTTCCAGAGAACACACTTAGCAAAATTGTTTGCTAAGAGGAATCTAAGATCAGAATCAGTTGTTGTTGAAACGACACAATCCGAGTTGGCAACGAAGAACTGTTCTTGTAAGCTTACGTGAATCTTGAAGTAAAAATTTGTTTCGATGATCCGAGGAATTTGAGACGAAGCTGAAGTCTGAGGCTGCTTTTACAATAAGTTTCTCTTTATCTTAATATCTTTAATTTGTTTATTTAATTATTTTTTCTTTTATTTAATTCTTATTTTTTATTTTAACCACAACTTTTAAAAAAAAATCCCTTTTTATATTTATTACTATTAATATTTATTATATTTTTTTCTTTTTATTTTATTTTATTTTAATATATCTTTTTAACTTCATCTGAAATCTATCTTTTTCTAAAATCAAGAAAGAGCTTTATTAAATCAGAAACATCACAGTCCCTGTGGATCGACCTTGCTTCTCTATACTACATTTTCATTTTTATTTATTAAGAAGCCAGGAATTATTTTGATAATAAAATGACGGTTATCAGTGTTCTACAACGCCGTTCTGTTCAGACGTATGCGGGCATGTTAGCATTAACCACCCCGGTCTTGGCAAGCATATCGAAAAACTTCGAAATTCCCCGCCCCGTCACTTTAGACTACTTTGATGGGAAAACCAAACTGAGTGTCCACCATTTTTTGAAACAACTGAAAGGCTACCACCACTTGAGACGTGTTTTTAAGGAGATAAAGACATGTGTGACTAGTAAAGGCATCCACAAATGTTATATAATACCGAAGCTATTTGAGGAAACATGTGGAGGACCCCACAAATCACTATACACAAGTTGGAAAGCGCATCATATTCAATCGACGATTGAACAAAAGCCAATTTGTGACTCTTTCCTATATGATAAGCAGTACACATATTATTCATATCAGAAGAAACTTTTACATTGACCAACTTTGCTACTTTATTTAAAGCATCATTAGACGGGTGGCCCAAGCGTCTGTGCCATAGCTCATCTTTTGGCAAGAACCTTGTAGCCACATTGACATCAACAACAGTAGTCTTCATATCTCCAATGCTGGCTACAAAAGAATACAACCCTCTATTATCTTCACCGTTCAGCAACACTTGCCTAATAGCTTCATCACGCACATAATATCTCTTGGCATGAAACTCAAAGAAAACGTTGTTGTCCCTAGCAAGCTTAGAAACCGAAAGGAGATTTTTTGTTATTTGAGGAACATGCAATAATTTATTCAGCAACAAAGCACAAGAAGAAGAAGCCATAACCGAGCTACCAACCATGTTTATTTCTAGGGAAACACCATTGCCTACAATGAGCTTACCTAGACCACAAAACTCAGATTGATTCAACAGGTTGGTAGCATCGGGGGTGACGTGATGACTGGCCCTTGAGTCCACCATCCAACGATCAACCGCTCTCGTAACCGCATTAGCCTGCGGTTGAGCACTAATCTGAGCATCAGAACAATGACCTTTATCATAGCAACAACAAGTCTGACTTGCACCACTAGCAGATGAATAATGAGCAGATATGGATCCACCCTTGGTGTGACTCTGGTTATCCAATGCAACACAAGTGTAGCCTTCATCATAACGGTGCCAAAACCGATCAACTAAATGACCTAGATTGCCACAGAGTTAAACTGCACCTGTGGTCAACCTCGCCCCCTGCCGCCATTCCTAGCACTTGATCCATTTGATGAATGACCCGGTCGAGAATCTTACCGACCATATGCAACCAAGGAGCCGCGAGACACATCACTCTGAGCAATATTCGCACTTATAGGTAACATATCAAATTCCTTATCAAACCCAGCCAACTGGGACTCAGCATCCATTAGCATCGTATAGACACTTTCTAATGAAAGAGTCTCCTTCATTGTTGTTATAACCGCCATGAAAGTCTGGTACTCACGAGGTAGCCTTTTCAAAATGGTAACTATGTGTTGAACATGTGAAACAACACTACCACAAGAGGAAAGTGCATCGCAGCTCGTGTAAGATAGGTACACATAGTGTCATTGCCCTTTTTCATTGAGTGAAGTTTGTAATGGAGATTCATCAAGGCTGTCGTCGACCGATTGACAAATAACTGCATCACTGTTCTCCATACATCCGACGCTGACTCAGCTCCCACAAATTGAGGAAGAAGATGTGGATTGATGGTCGACAGCAACCAAGAAGCAACCACATTATCTTGTGCGATGAAATGTTCATAAGCTTCATTTGGATGTTCTTCGCCATGGTCGTCAATCACAAACTCTGGCGGAGGTAGCATGGTGCCCGTCAACAAACGCTCAAGACGATGGCTTCGGATAGTGAGCAAAACTTGCTTATTCTATAATAGAAACTTCATCTCATCAAGTATGACATTGATCTTTTTGTTCGTAAAACTCTTAGCAATCCCAGATGAAACCTCCATATTATCAAGAAGGAAGAATCACAACCTTGAAAACGCAGCAAAAGCTTAAGCAAGAAACCCAGGAGAAATAGTGAGAGATACCATGTTCAATTACACAGAAAATAGTATTGCTCATGCATTGGATGGTGGACTATAACAAACGAACAAATAGTAATAGACCTAACTAATAGTAATAGACCTAACTAATGGCTAACACTTCCCGCCAGAACTATAACAAACATAACAAACAATAAACTCTAATACTCTTTATGCATTGTAAGCTCATTTTCGATTGTCATTATACTTGAAAAAAGCATCCCACCATTTCAATTCAATGTATCATTGGTAACTAACTCACCAAGTCGCCATGTAATAGTGTACTTCTTTGCTAATTAAGGACCCTAAACCACGATGAAGCAAAAAAACACTTGGTTAATTGGTTTCTCAAGTCCACGATGTGGAAACTTTGATTTTACATATCCAACTCAAGTGGGGACACCCTCAATGAAAACAGAGCCTTGCACCAAGTCAAAAGAGGCATGCCAGAGTTAATTGCAGACAATTCTGTCTTTATTTGGATAATATATTATAACCATTCCCTTCTTTTGATTTCATCATCTTGGTCACTCATTATTATTCCTATAAATCACCTAAGGAACTCATCAGCCCAGTTCCAGTTCCAGTTCCAGTTCCAGTTCCAGAACATGGCTAAGATATCTTTCTTCTGGTTTTCTTTGTTCATAATAGTAGTTTCTGCAATCAACAATGGGTCTGAAGCAAAGGAGAAGGTTGGGATATATGAGCTGAAGAAAGGTGATTTGTCTGTTAAATTCACCAACTGGGGAGCAACTATTGTTTCTCTCATCCTCCCTGACAAATATGGTTCGTTTCTCTTCAACTTTAGCCCCTTTGATTTTCTCTCCAAAAGTCGACAACTTCAAGCTGTAACCAGTGGAGATATCTTTTTAAAGTTTTGGTTTTTCATTCATCACTTATTTCAAGAGTATTTGTCTCTGTTTTTTGGTGATAATTTTCAGGTAAAGTAGGTGATATTGTCCTGGGATATGACTCAGTGAAGGAGTATACGGTAAATCTTGTCTCTTTATTCCTGCTTTCCTGCTTTCCCTTTGTTCTGTGAGAGGAAAATCACAGCAGAAATTCTCATCCATGTTTATGCTTTGCAAAATCTGAGTCGTTTAATCCAATGGACAGACTTTTTTTTTAGTAAATGTGTTTTTTTACTCAGATCTTTTAAAATTATGATTTTACTCTTAAATTGTTTTATTTTTTTTCATTTTAGCCTATTGTAGATCTTAAGAAAATGATTTTAGGGTGTAATTATTTTTTTTTTCAAAGCACTTAATGAGTTCTTTTAAAAATTTTAGAGAAATTTTAAATTATTATAAGTAATATTATTTCCGAAGATTTTTATGATTTAATAAAAAATTAACAATTTAAAAGACTTAAACAAATTTACCAAAATTTTAGGGACCAAGCCCCTTGAACTTATTAGTAGGTTATGAATGAGATCAAACAGATTATGAGTTATTCGATATTGACTCGGGTTATTTAAAATCGACTCGATCAAAATTCGATAAATTCTAGACTCGATTGTAGCTCGACTCGACTTGAATTCTTCATGAATCAAAACGGATTATTTGATACTCGATTCGAAAAGTTCGAGCAACTCAAAAATATAATATATTAAAATTTTATTTTTAAAAAATAAATTATTTTAATAATATTAACATTTATATTTTATTTTTAAAAAATACAGTATAAGATTTTTTTTGTATTTAATGTTTAGGTTCGAGTTTGAGTTCGAAGTTTTAATCTAGTTAAATTTAAGATTTTTTCATTTTGTGATTTTTCGAATTTCAATTCATAGATTCTAGTTTGAGTCGAGCTTATAAGTTTGAGGCTAGCAATTTTTCGAGTAGAACTTTATTTTAAAATTTTTGAGTCAATCAACAATACTCAACTTTACTCAACATATTTACAGCCCTAGTTATACTGGCAGCCTCTGATTTTACCTTATTAATATTGTTGTATACATTACACGTGAATCATATAAATACAAATATTATTGTATACATCACCCGTGAATCAATTAAACCAAATGTCCTCCGTAATATTTTAATAGATACTGCCTTTTGTTTAGCTAAATTAATAAAAACAAGAAATATGAAACTTTAAAAAAGGATAAATTATACGTTTAGAAGTTAAATTATTAATTTTAATCTATTTTAGTACTTAAATTTTTAAATTTTTTAAAAATCATACTTAAAGTTTAATTTTATATCATTTTAATATTCCTGTTTATAATTTAATGTTAAGTTTTGAAAAAAAATAAAGATTTATATACTAAAACGGCTGAAATTGATAGCGTTAAATTTTTAAAATAGATATTAAAATGAAAAAAGAATTAGAACATTAGATTTAATTTTAAAAAAATTAAAAATTTAGATATTAAAATTGATAAAAATGATAATTGAAGTATTAAATACGGAATTTACTCTAAACAATAATTATTTATTTTCAAAGATGGAAGTTAGTATAATTTAATCATGAAACTTTTCCTTGAAAAAGCATTTGAATTTTTAATATCTGATAAACCCAGTCGGTCATGAATATGATTACTACGTCTTAAGAATAATGATTAGATAAAAAGGTTACAGCTGGATTTGTCCTATAATACTGTTTTGGATAAACTCAATACTTAGTAATTTAACTATTTTTAGTTTTGTTCCAACTATATTTTCCAAAATTCATATATAACATTATATTTTAATTTTATTTTAGTTATTTATTATTAAAAATAATAATATATTAAGATATCATTATAAGATAATATTACGTCATCATAAAAAATATATGTCACTTCAACGTTTTATTTAATTTTTGACGGTAGGTAAATGAAAAGGAAAAAATGTAATATTAAATATAATTTTAAAATAATAATAATTTTATAATTAAAATTAAATAGGTAATTAAATACATAATTGTTTTTTCTATTTGAATACTTTGAAGAATCTGACTACAGTAGACCTACCTGTAATTTTGGTCTTTTATGCATTGAATTATTTATAATTAGTATGCTGCACGTTCGAAGTAAGTATTTTTTTTAATCGAGATTGGAATAAAAGTATAATTTGTTAAAAAAATAGTATAAAAGTACTAAATTAAAGGGAGCTAAGACCACTTCCTGCTACTTTGGATTAACCGGTGTAGGCCGGCCTGTTTTATTCAATTTTTATGATTTTATTTTATAATGGTATATAGATATGAGTATTCGATTGAGATGAGTTAACTTAAATTAAAAAGGTTCAAATTATGCAAATTGATTTTGTTTTTTTTTTTCAAATCAAATTTAAGAAATTTTAATTAGTTAATTTTTTGAATTAAATTTTGTTCAAACATAATAATATATATCTCACTCATTTTTGTCCTCTTTTCATACGAAAGAATTGTTTTTTCTTTGTTTGGCAGAACGATACAACGTATTTTGGTTCCATTGTTGGAAGGGTAGCAAATAGAATAGCAGGGGCGCAATTCACTTTGAACGGAGTCCATTACAAATTGGTCCCCAATGAAGGCAAAAACATGCTGCATGGTACATTATTCCTTCAATTCTCATCTTAATTACTCACGTTTTGCAATGCTTTTAATTTTCTCTACTCTTTTAAAATGATTATTATTAGGTGGTCCTGTTGGATTTAGTGATGTTGTGTGGAAAGTAAAGACGTACAAGAAAGATGGGTATGCTCCTTCCATTGTGTTTGCCTATCACAGCTACGATGGTGAAGAAGGTCCGTCAGTCCACTTTTTTCTTGATTTTTAGATTAAGACATCTTTTATATTATTTTGTAACCACTTAGGACTATTACTTGATTGATTGAGAAAAACTGATATTTGATTCGTTTGAATGATTGACAGGATTTCCTGGTGCAGTCAAAGCAAGTGTAGCCTACACCCTTCACCCAGGCAACAGGCTGAGTGTGGAGATGAAAGCCAAAGCCTAAATAAGGCTACACCGATCAACCTAGCCCAACACACCTATTGGAATCTCGGCAACCACAACAGTGGCGACATCTTATCTGAACAAGTCCAGATTTTCGCTTCCCACTACACTCCGGTCGACAGCAAACTCATTCCCACGGGCGAAATCACCACCGTCAGAAGAACACCTTATGATTTCCTCAAACCCCACACCGTGGGAAGCCGAATCAACAAACTTGCAAACGGATACGATATCAACTATGCCATGGATGGTGTTCCAGGCAAGCTGAAGAAAACTGCCACTGTGAAAGATAATAAATCTGGGAGAGTGATGGAGTTGTTTAGCGATCAACCTGGTGTTCAATTTTATACTGCTAATGGCCTGAAAGACGTGAAAGGCAAAGGTGGATATATTTATCAACCTCATGCAGCTTTGTGTTTGGAGACTCAAGCTTTTCCGGATTCCGTTAATCATCCCAACTTCCCTTCGACTATTGTTTATCCCGGAAAAGAATACGAGCACGTTATGATGTTCAAGTTTTCGATTTCATCTTAAGAGGAAAACCCGGATTTGTTTGTGTTCGTTCAATCTCGAGAAACTTGAAACAATAATGTATTGCAGGATTTAACTGTAACAATTTTATTCTTAAGAATGGATAATGCAAAATGGCAAACTTAATAAGCAAAAAACAGGAAACCAATTTTCTTTTATTCCCAAAACATTGTTTCCTTTTTCTCAGGAGTTTGTTCCATCTGATCGCCTTCCCGTTGGACAAGAAATTGTTTGATTTTAACAACGATTTACTTGTATCCCCAGTTCAAAAACATGTAAATGAAATAAACAAGAGCCACGGTTAAGCATAAACTCAATGCTGAGGTTGGCCAGCATTAGGTTTCGGATACCGGTAAAGATGGTTATTGTGATACGGGGAGATTTGCTGACCATTTGGAATTAAGGGGTTCCTTGCAAGTTGTCCATTCCTTGTTGACGAGGCCCGCTGGCACTCTATTTCCAGTTCTAGATTTTGAAGTCGATGCCATTCGCTCGATTTGGATGGCTTGGAACTGAGAAGGAGAACAAGCCATATCCTTGAGATTCGGCGGCTTCAAGGCTTCAACAACTTCACTCATCAAAGGTCTGGATTTTGGATCGCAACTAAGGCTATGGTCCACCATTTGAATAGCTCTCTGAGCACCTTTTATTGAAAACTGTCCTTGAAGATAGGGATCAATGAGTCGATAAAATCTCCGTCTCTCAGCAAGGTACGGACGAGCCCATTCCACCAGGTTATGCTTCCCATTTGGTCGGGTTTTGTCCATGGATCTTCGGCCTGTCAACATCTCAAGGAAAACCACCCCAAAGCTATAGACGTCACTCTTCGAAGTAAGATGCCCTGGAAAAATATGGTGCCATTGTTCCATTCGTTTTACGAGGAAAAGAGACCTTAGTTGCATACTCACCTCATAGAACCTTATAATCTTGTTAATGTTTACAAGATCGATAAGTTGACATAATAGTATCGATATTCGTCAAATTATATTAAAAAAATGATCAATCATATTTACCTGTCATAACATACTCAGGTGCCGCATAGCCGTAGGTTCCCATCACTCGAGTAGATACACGAGTCTTGTCTCCCTCCGGACCATCTTTGGCAAGTCCAAAGTCAGAAAGTTTGGCATTGTAATCCTGGAGAAGATTTCAAAATATTTCAGAAGATGGATGATACAAGCTATAGAACATCAAAATATTATTTATACCATATTAGTCACACACCGCATCTAACAGTATATTCGATGTTTTAAAGTCCCGATATATGACTGGCCGTTCAGCCTCCTCATGAAGAAAAGAAAGACCCTTTGCAGCATCAAGTGCAATTTTCATTCGTATAGACCAAGGAAGAGGCATGAACCCTGATAAGATGAATGCCATTAAACTAAATCCAAACAAACCATCACTATTTCACTAGACAGCTCGTAATTGTGAACCAAAACAGTATGTTTAAAATAATGCTTTTATAGATCTCCGTGTTATTGATGACTGAAACAG
Organism: Hibiscus syriacus; assembly: GCF_006381635.1. Lineage (NCBI taxonomy): Eukaryota > Viridiplantae > Streptophyta > Magnoliopsida > Malvales > Malvaceae > Hibiscus > Hibiscus syriacus. The sequence continues at coordinate 1,933,685 of NW_024063472.1, forward strand.
TTATTTTTTCCTAGTGTTTGAAAATGAGATCAAAACTTCGTAAACACAGTACAATGCTTGGCTAATTTGAGGGTCAACAAACTAACGATACGAAGAATAAGAATGCCAGTACCAATCCTTATTCCAACTTTGTATATCATAATTCAGTTTATGAATTATAATAACAATCAACTATATAACTTAATTTGCATCCAACACCTAGGGCAAATTCCAGCACAAATATCAAAATATCTTAAAAAGATACATTGTTAGCTTTATTTCCTGATATCAATAAGCTCGTTTCTTTTGGATGTTCGGGTATTTCCTACATATAGACTATAGAGTTGGCTATCAGCTTACTTAGAATCTTTACCAATCATAGGCAGACAAGCAAAGCAAGTTGATCAATCTCTATTAATGAGTTTCATTACATACTTCGGTAAAGGTGATTCTCCAAGCTTCCTCGAGGCATAAACTCGTAGACAAGTAGCCTTTGATTGTCCTCAATGCAAAAACCAATCAACTTGACCAAATTAGAATGGAGGAGATCACCGAGAAAATTAACTTTAGCCTGCCACATGCAAAATAGAACAAAGCATAATTTAAGCCTATGTGTTAATAAAAAATGCTGATATGATTTTAAGCATGAATAAATACTAAATTACAGAAACAGATTCTTACAAGCCATTCTCTGTGACCCTGAAGTCCATTATGGTTTAGGGTTTTGACCGCCACAGGCAACCCCGTGCCTGGTTTTACCGGAGCAGTTCCATTCTCATTGATCCAACCTTTGAATACACAACCGAACCCACCTTCACCAAGAAGACTCTCGGGTCTAAAACTCCTCGTTGCTAACTTAAGCTCATTAAAGGAGAATTTTCTAAGCTGAGAAACAACTTTAAGCTCCTCACTTAAGTTTGGAGTAGACGGACTACTTCCAGCATTGGTTGTAGTTGAAGATGTCAAAACCGGAACAACTGGTTGACTTCTGCTGGTGTCATTTGACTTATTTGTGGTGTCATTTGACGCATTCGTTGATTTACTTTCAGCTGATCTCCATGGGAACAGTGAAAAAATAGATCATCCAGGTAATACAAGTGAATTTACAGACATCACACAGATTTTCACACACAAGGAACATGGTTATTCAAAATGTTTATAAACAGATATGACTAATCATAATAGGAAAGAAACAGAGGAACCCTTGTGTCTTATCATATTATACATGTCCAAAACTGGGGGAAAGCCCGAGAGGATGACCACGTGGCTGAAATACCAAAGTCGTCACCAATCAAACTTGCATTTCATTATGCATTAGACGACAAATAATAATCCACAAGGCGACAATCTCGGTGATCATAAAGTAGAAGCAAAGTAGACGGTGAAATTACCATCAATCAAATATGCACAAACGAAATATAATCACTGCAACAGTAGTACATCAAGAGATTCAGATCAATATCAGCATTGAAACAGACATAATTGCTAATTAAAGCATAGAACCAAATCGATCAACAATATACGATTCATTGAACTTCCACGTGGCAGAAAATGCATACTGCAAACATATCAGCGAGTGACTAGGAGGCCAAACGACAGACAAAAACAACATTATTAGAAAACAAACAAGAAACTACAAGGTGATAAACCTAAGAATATAAAGTACAAGCAAAATGCACAACAAGAAAGCAATCATTGTAAAGTAGTAAAGGAAGAGAAACTGACAGATATCAACACCGAAACGGACATAACATCAATCCTAAAGCATAAAACCAAATCGATCAACAGTAAAGAACCAGAATTTAATAACCCCAGATTCTTCAGTTTAACTTTAACAACAAACACAAAACATTCAACTCAAACTTCCTCCAAAGAGTTACAAACAACACAAAGAAGACTTCAACACACAAAACAAAAGGCAAAGTAAAGAGTTTAATTTTTTCCATTTTTCAAAGATGAGAAATAAATGCAGAGCATTTGAGAAATGGAAAAAACTTTGAAAGCTTAAAAATGAAAGACAAGAACACCAAAATAAAAAGAAGTGTGGAAAAGAGAAGCGAGCTTTATTTTCGCGTGAAAAGGAGTGGGTTTGTGTGTGTTTTTGTAAATTTTCTTGAGAAAAGTAAGTTTAAATTAGGATAAACTGCATATTATCTCAACAATCACTTTTGTTTTAATTACTCAACTATTACTTTTTTTAATTTTATATATATTACATTATGGTTTTATTTTAGTCATCCATAATTAGAAAAAATAATATAATTACTAACTTGACATTTGCTTTAAAAATTTTCAATGATGACTAAGTTTTATTTTAGGGTAATACAATAACATCACTGTTATTTTTTAAAGGTGGTGATCAAATGAAACTAAAACATAATATTAAATATGATTTTAAAATAAAAAATAGTGGTCAAAACGGAGTAAAAATAATAGTTAAGTGATTAAACATGTAATTTATTCTTTAAATTAACCTAAAAGAGAATATATAATAAGAATAATAGGTTGGTTGTTATCCCGTTCCAATGCCTACATATTTTAGGAAATGATCACGTGTGGTAGTTTAATATACGGTTAAGAAAAAGTGTTATCGATTTTATTATTATTTTAATAATAAAATTGGTAAAAATAATGACCGAAAATATTATTATTTCTATCGATTTTATTATTATTGGGCGTTTTACGGTTTTGGTAATATATCCGGTAAAGATCTACCTAAAACATTATTTTTTACCGGGTTTTTTACCGCGTTTACCTATATCGATAATTAATAATAATAATAATAAACCCGTAGAAATCATAATATTTTCAGTTATTTTTACCATTTTTTATTTAAAATAATAACAAAATTAATAATATTTTTTAACCGTATATTAAGACTATCGCACTGTAAAACTTCTCCTACAGGCTACTACTACTACTAACGTTTGCTTTATTTTTGTTTTGTTTTGTCCTGTAGTTGTAAATACTTAAAAGAGACATAAATATATTATTTATGACCCTTTTATTTATATATATCATTTAGACAAAGAAATTGAATATAAAATTTGTCTTTTAAATCCCAAATTAACCATAAACCAAAAAGAAAATTAAAAAAAAACATATCTGACTGTTTTAATTAGTAGTAATAATGGTTCTATTCTATTTTTGTGAAAAATTATAAATCAATTTGCAGTATTTTATTATAGTTTAAATTTTGTTCAAATATATTATGATTTGTTAGTTTGATTGTATCTTATAATAATTTATTCTCTAATAATTACTTATTTATGTATTATTTATGTTTATAATTAGTTTTAAGTTCAAAAAGAAATTAAAATCAAATGTCCTAATTAATGATTGGAAAATTCTACGACTCTTGACGAGTACCGTTGAGTATCATTAACGATGAGCATCGTTAAGCACCATTAATTTAATTTATAAAAAATCAAGTACCAATAATGATGAGCACCGTTAATTTTAATTTATAAAAATTCAAAATTTTAAATCACTCTACGTATAATTATAAATTAATAAAAAATTTAAAGGTAAATTATTTAAAACAAAATATTAATTACATGATTTTTCATAATATTTTTAATAAATTAAATTAATATTGCTCAGCGGTGCTCATTGAATGATTCATTCGAATGAATTAATTTAAATTAAACTTAAGTTTAATCAATCTAGTTTATTGATCATTTAACTTTAAAAACTATATAATATTTGAAATTCTTTTCGAAAATTTTGGGATAAAATTTTACTTATATCCAATGAAATTTAAAGAAAATGATAATTGATTTGATAATTAAATAGAAAAATGAATGGGTAGATTTATTAGAACAACGGTCTACATTACATATCATCGAACTTTAGACAGTTATATTGTTAATATTACTGAACTTTTAATTTTGTCAATTATAGTACTTAACTTTAAATTTTATTTAAATTATATCATTAAATCGCTAAATTGTTAACGGCTAAAGGTGTTCAAAAATACTCGACCTGATTGACCCGACCAGTTGATTCACCTACCCGAACCTAAAATACAGGGTAATTCTCTAAAAAAAATTACTTGATCGAGCCAAGTACCCGACCGTGATTTTTTTGGGTAATTAAGTTGGATCTGAACCGAATTTTTTTTATAATCGGGTACCTGACCCGGTAGTTTTAATATATATATATATATATATAAATTTAAATTATATTTTTATTTTAGATTTTTAATATTTTTATCTTCAAGCTAAATTTAAATTCCTAAATTATATGAGATTCGAAGAAAAAATCATGATAAGTTTTAATATTTTAATGTTTTCCATTGAAAATATACTTTAATATATATATATATATATACACTTAAAACTAACTTTAAATAATTAATTTTTATGTATGGATTGTGTATTATGAATTTTTAAATTTTATTTATTTCTTATGTGATTATTTTAAAAAAATTAAATTAAAAATAAAAAAAGTATATGAATTTAGTGCCCGTGACCTGAAAATGCGGGTACCCAGGTTTTAAGGGTACCTGGACTTAGCGGCCTACAAATATACTACCCGAAAAATCGAGTACCCGGTACTTCTGGTACCTGAAAATGCGGATACCCGAATTTGAAGATCCTTATTAACGCACGATGATGTGCCTGTGGCTGCTGATGTGGCTGTCAACTTCCGATGTAGACACCTCACCAAAATGGCATCGCTTTGATCCATTTGTTGACGAAAATCAAAGTTTAGTGTTATAATTCATAAAATTAAAAGTTCAATGGTATAAACAATATAACGCCTAAAGTTCAATGGTATCTAGTGAAGTTTACCCTAGAATCAAATATAATGATTTCTATAATAATACGGTTCAAGAATTTTTTTTTATTTTATCAAAAGTGTTCACTATTTAAATATTTCTCTATTTTAAATTTTTGTTAAAATATTCAGGGAAATAACTTATGCCTATTGGCTTACTGTAATATTAAATACATGGTCACTAACGTTTGAATAAATTTTTGTTTATTATTGAAGTTTTAAAAGTAATAAATTAGTTACAAATATTATCGATTTATAATATATCGGTCACTCGACGTTAACAGTCATTATTATAGATGGCATAAAACTAACATGACAAGTTAGCTGTTAACTTGACACCATTTGACCATTATTTTAACTTATATTTCTCTTCCATCTACTTTCTCTCATCTCCACACTCTTTTCACAACTAAAATAAAAAAGCCACCTTCGGTTAAGGGCATCCCATATCTTCTTTGTCTTGTGCAAAGTGTCACGGAATTAGCCTAGTTGGTTCGGTTGCTAATCCATGCGACATTCAAAAGGGACGTTTCCCCACCAAGTCAGCCTTAATCTATATATGATCAAACACAAATACGAATCGGGTTAGATCTTCGCAAAAAAGGTCCTTCGACCTAAGACTGAGACCGTGGGGCATAGTGGATGCACACGGTCAACCTCGAACTTTTCCGCAAGAAAAATATTTTATTAACGGAAAATAACATCGGGTTACAGAAGACTCACCCACACCATCTACTAGGCCGTAGGGGAAGCCCCCGATGGTGTTCACTAGACACATACCTTTATCTTGGATCAACCCAAACTCTATCGGTTGTCACCCCCTACCTATTTTCGAAAACAAAACAACATGAATGTTACTTGTAGACATTCAAATGCTCGAACTGGGGACTGTATGTCCTACCCCCATTCCCCACCTAAAATATTGAAATGCTTGAAAAGAGGACAAGCTTATTCTACCCTGGCAATAGGCCCTATACATGATTGGCCTTGGCATACCTACCCGGTTGTGGCCCCATAAAAGGGACTGCCACGACATTCTCCCCCATCTAATTTGTCGACGCCTTCGTCGACTGCACTGCCTGAAACTCTTCGATATTTTGCTTGAAAGCCTTGAGGTCATACACTCTGTCCCAATTATTCTCTTCATGATCAATGCCTCCCACTTGACTAGATACTCTCGTATTTGCTTTCCGCACACCTTAACCACTCTACCTGCAAGAATCTAGTCAACATGATGCTGTGAAAGTGATTGCGTACAAATCAACTCCCTAGCAGACTGACTCTGGTTGGCGTCGTTGGGATCGATGTAGAACGACTTCAAGTTGCTCACATGGAAGACTGGGTGAACTCTCATCCAAGCAGGAGGGTCAACCTTGTAAGAAGCATTCCCCACTTTTACTACTATTGAGACCGAACCTTCATATCCCTCTGGTGCAAGAATCTAAGTTGTTCTGGCATCAACTTGACTATCACCAAATCTCCAACCTGAAAATATAGATCTCTTCTGTTACGATCTGCGCATTTCTTCATACGCTTCGCTGTTTTCTCTAAGTAAGCCTTGGCAATCTCAGTTTACTACTTCCAGTCCCCCACAAAATTCAAGGAACGAGGGTATCTTCCTTGAGAAGTCTCATCCACCGTATGAGGAAGTCTCGGCTATTAACTTGTCACCAGTTCAAAAAGGCTTTTATTAGTAGATGAACTCTTTTTTGAATTGAAACATAGTTATGCAACATCCAATAATGGAGGCCAATTTTTCTTATTGACCTAAATAAAATACCTCAGATACCCCTCCAAGAGCCCATTAAAACGATCAATCTAGCCATATATTTGAGGGTGGTAACTTGACGAAAAGTTGAGTTATATTCCCACTAACTTGAACAAACCCTTCCAAAACTTCCCAATAAATCTTCTATCTCGATCACTGACTATGCTCTGTGTAATGCCCTAATATTTCACTACTTGTTTGAACACCACCCTAGTAGTCTCTTCCACCGAACAACACTTTGGTGCTGGTATAAAAGTGGCATACTTTGAGAACCTATCCACTACTACCAGAATGGATCCAAGATCTCCCACCCGTGGAAAGCTTGATATAAAATCCAAGGAGATACTCTCCCAAGGTCGAGCGGGCACCGATAATGGTTCCAACAACCTAGCTATCTTCTGTCGATCCACCTTATCTTATTCACATATGAGACATGTCTTGGTGTAGTCCATCACATCTTGGCATATTTGAGGCCAATAATAACCTTGTCCCAACAAAGTAAAAGTGTGCCTCCAACCGGGATTCCCAACCTGTGGGGTATCATGACATTCCTGCAATAACTTCTGCCACAAATTCCCAGCTCGATGGACAAACATTCATGGCCCTTTGGTCATTAAAAAACCAATTTCTATCCAAAATCACTTCAAATGACCCTTCTTAACCATCTCCATAAGTTCCACCACTTGTGGATCTTGCTTGAACATTCACAATAAGCTGACAAACTTCGTTGGAAACTCTACTAGCAGATATAGGAGCCAAACGTCTGAGTGATGGCAAATATACCCAGCAGTTTAGCGCATCAGCTACCTGATTCTTTTTCCCTCTCTTATGCTCAAAGCTGAAATTAAACTCAGTTAGAAATTCTTGCCATCTAGCTTGCTTTGTTATTAGCTTCAGTTGCTTCAAAAAGTGGCTAACTATCGTATTATATGTTTTTACAACAAAATTGGACCCCAATAGATAATGTCTCTAAATTCTCAAACAATGAATTGATGTTAGAAATCCTTTCTCCATGGACGTATATCTCACTTCAATCTCATTTAGCATCGTAATCTAGAATGCCACGGGATGTCTATCCTGTAACAATACCCCTCTAATTGCGTAATTTGATGCATTCATCTCTACTTCCAGAGGTTTTTCGAGATCCGACAAGGCAAGAACTCGCTCACTGATTAACCCCTTCTTAAATCATCAAAGGCCTCCTGACATTTAGTTGACCAAACCCACTCACTACCTTTTTTCAGTAAATCAGTGAGTAATTTTACCCTGCGAAAATAGCCCTCCACAAAACATATGTAATAATTGGTCAAACCAAGGAAAATTTTGAGCTCACTGACATGTTGTGGGGTCGATCACTCCTGGACAGCCATTCACATTCTCTTTATCCATACGAATGCACCCTTGCTCAATGACATGGCCTAAAAATTGGTCTTGGGTCTGGGCGAAAACACATTTCTCCTTCTTCACAAACAACTGATTCTCTCACAATCTCCAACACTAATCGAAGTTACTCCTGATTCTCTTCCATGGAAGTGTTAAATATTATTATATCATCCAAATAAATGAATACGAATTTATCGAGGTAGTCATGGAACACATGGTTCATCAAAGTGCAAAAAGTGGTAGGAGAATTGGTTAATCCAAAAGACATAACAAGAAATTCAAACACACCATACTGAGTCACACAAGCTGTTTTTTATTCATCCCCTTCGACCACCCTCACTTGATGGTATCCCGACCTAAGATCCAACTTTGTGAAATACTTGGCATTACTTAGCTGATCAAACAAATATTTAATTAAAGAATGGATATTTATTCCTGATAGTCACTTTATTTAATGCTCTATAATCCACACACAATCTCAAACTTCAATCATGTTTCTTTTGGAACAATATATGCGCCCCAAAAGGTGACTTCGAGGTTCGAATGAATCCTGCTTGAAGCAACTCATCCAATTGTTTCCTTAACTCAGCTAGCTCTGGAGGAATCATCCAATAAGGATACTTTGCAGGAGGTTTTACTCCCAAGATTAACTCAATCTCATGGTCCACCGACCTTTTAGGAGGTAACTCTTTTGGAAAATTGATAACTCCGTAAAAAGGTCATATTTGGGACCTTTTTACTTAAGTTATTGATTGTCTAAAAGCACATTTAGGACCATATAGATGCATTTAGGAGTATATAGTTGCATGTGGTGGAAGTATGTTTGCCGCGATATTTTATTTTGTAATCAGTGTTGTTTTATGGGGAAAGTGTTTGTTTGATGATGTGCAGGATTTGAGAGCAAGGAGAAGAAAAAGAAAAATATCGTGGCATAAGGATATTGTTTAGCAGAATGAAAATGTCAAGTTGGATTGGCATTTCGAGAGCGAACAAAATGAAAGAATATATTTTTGGAGCCAACTATCCTTATTTTCACGGGATCTCTGACCATGACCGAGAAATCTGCCTGAATCAGTGCTTCATGTCGGGTGCTCAGTCAACCATCCAGGTTGAACCATTGCCAGCTGCCTAGCAGGATCACTGCTAGCTCTTCCCGATCATCACGTGAATTAAGCATGATTTGGGGTATCTTTGGAATTTTGACACAAATCTTTAAAGTTTTTCTCCCCCTATAAATAGAGGATGAAGCCACAATGAAAAGGGACTTTAAAAGCCGCCAAGAGCCTAAAAATTTAGAGAGAATGTTCTCCGCTAATCCAATTTACCGTGGCATTTTTTCCATTGACAGGCTTGAGGGAGTGGCATTCTAAGCATCCGAGATGAGCTAGCTCGTTGGGAGCAGTTCGTGGTGGCTGAGGGAAGCTCTTCCAGTGCACGTTGAAGGCTTTTTCTCCTCCCCTTAGATCTTTGCTTTCATATTTTGTTATTTGGGTTGTAAGGAACGAATGATACTTGCTTCGTGCTTGGTTATTTCGAACCCCACCATGAACTAAACCTATTTGGTGGAAGTTCGCTTGGATGTTTAAGTTTTTATTTCAATGAATGGTTGTTTTTCTATGCTTTAATCTATTTTGTTTATGATACTTAATGCTTTAAGGTTGTAGGAGCTACGAGAGTAGCCTTTCCTTAGGAGGTTCTTAGTGTTTGAGAGAATACCTTGGCAAAATATCCTTAGTATTCGAGAGAAACTAGGGAGGAATTACATAAACAAAGGGTTCTAGGTAGTAACTAGGCCTAATCCACCTTAGAGATAAGGTTAGGATTTTATTCGGCTAAAAGGAGTTGTGCAAGAACGAGAGTAACTAGGATCACTGCAGGGGTTTACGCCAATCGATTTTGCCAGGGCATCTTGAATCTGTCGAGTCCCTTACTAGAGATAGCATAGGGAACCTTAGTATTCTCTGTCGGGCAGGAGAGGCATAGAGATAAAATCATTCGGAGAAGTAGACTTATATTTTCCGTAGTGACTCCCATCACTCATTCCCAAATCAGCTTGTCGTGTGAGAAAGCTAAAGTCCTAAATTTTAAATCTCGTATTTACATTTTATTTTGCCTTGATATTTAAATTTGTTCGCATGCATCACAATATAATTTGTCTCGACATATCCATTTGCTACCACACTATCACCATTCTATTTCCACATCAGATATTCCATTTTGTCACAACATTCTCATTTGTACATACCATCACTAACTTTACTTAGGTGAAAAAGTAAAGTGCCTTTACAAACTTATTTGATTTCCTCAATTCCCTGTGGAGACGATACTCAACTTATCATTGTATTACTTATTCGATTGTGTATACTTGCACATATTTTCGCACTCATATTTAGTACTCACAAACAGCAGACAAGTTTTTGGTGTCGTTGCCGGGAAATTGGCAACTGGAAGTTAAATTGTTTTGTCATAGCATTTTGATTTTGCTTGTTTGTATTTATTTTCTATAATTTTACCTTTTTTTTTTGATTTTTTCAAGTTTTTTCAGTATATGACCAGAAGTAATCCTGACGATCCATTAGAACCGATTAAACCTGAGATCAAGAGGATTTTTAGGAAAAGAAGATGAGCTCAATGCACAAATATGTATCAAATCAGAAATCAAGCCATTGGTCATGAGGAAGATCAGAATATCGGGGCAATTCCAAATGCTGGGAATGCAGCCAGACCTCGCGCCATTCGTGATCACTTAAACCCGATCTTAGATGATTTAAATCCTGGAATAGTGGCACCAGAAATTTAGGCAGCCCACTTTGAGCTCAAACCTGTCATGTTCAATATGTTGAATTCCATAGGGCAATTTGAGGGCATGCCAAATGAAGATGCCAGGCAGCACATTCGTAACTTCTTGGATGTGTGCGATTCATTTTGCCAACAAGGAGTGCACGAAGATGTTTTCAAACTAAAGCTATTTCTTATTCTCTGCGTGACAAGAAAGAGCTTGGTTGAGTGGCGTTCCAACGGGTTCGATGGAGTCGTGAACAGATCCGTGGAAAAAAAATTTGCTGCGGTATAATCCTCCAAACATGAACACCCAACTCAGGAACGACATTGCTTCTTTTCGTCAAGCTCATGATGAGTCGATGTATGAATGCTAGGATCGATACAAAGCATTGCTTCGTAAATGTTTGAATCATGGTTTTGAAGATTGGAGCAAGTGGTGATGTTCTATAATGGAGTAAATGCACCCACGAGGATGATGCTAGATGCCTCGGCAAATGGGACATTACTTGACAAATCACCAGTAGAAGCATTTGACATTCTGGACAGGATTGCCACCAACGATTATCAGTTCCCATCCACAAGGCTTGGACTTGGACGCAAATCACATGGAGCTTTCGAGCTAGACTCTAAGGATAACGTGTCCGCCCAACTTGCTGCTATCACCAACAAGTTGAAGAATCTACAAAGGCCAAGTGAGGTGAGAGAAGTGAAGGCAACCCATTCAGCATGTTTATTATGCCACGTCAATCACAATGAGAGTGATTGCCCGACCAATCAAGAATCCATCAACTTTTTAGGAAACTTTAACTGAGGTAACAACAACCCCTATTCCAACACATATAATCCTGGATGGCGTCAACATCCAAACTTTTCGTGGGGAAATCAAGGAACCAGCACTGCTCATCAACCAGCTCGGCAGCAGAATTTCAATGACTCCCGGGGATTTCAATCGAATATGCCATGGAATAATTCTAACAAGGGAGGATCATCTTCATAAAACATTAGTTCTTTGGAGGTCACAATGCAAGAGTTTATTACAACAACGAAGGCAATGCTGCAAGCTCATGCGACCTCTATCAAAAATCAAGGAGCCCTACTTCAGAGCCATAGTTCGTCATTAAGGGCGCTGAAGAGTCAGGTTGGTCAAATTGCCACGGCATTACAAGAATGTAGACCAGGACATCTGCCGAGTGACACTGAAGTCACAAAACCTCATGGAAAAGAACAGTGTAGTATGCTAACTCTCTGAAGTGGTACACGACCGAATAATGATTCACCCCTTATAACTGTGCAAGGTGATCGAGAAGTACTGGAAGAAACACCAATAGAAGAGGATAAGGATGAGGGTTCGTCAAGTAAAGAAACTAAGGGGGAAAATAAAAATGCCAAGGTAACTTCTGTTCGAACCCCGTCAGTACAGGAAGCACAGACCCCCACCTCATATTTTCGTAAAGACTGAAGAAGCATAACGAAGATATCCAGTTTAAGAAGTTCGTTGACATCCTGTGTCAACTGCAAATCATTGTTCCTTTTTTGGAGGCCATAGAACAAATGCCAACATATGCTAAGTTTCTCAAGGAAATTGATACCAAGAAGAGAAAAGTAGAGCAGTACGAGATAATTGCCACAATAAAAGAATTTTACTCTTCATTAAGTAAGCTGCTACCAAAGAGAAATGATCCGGGCAGTTTTATCATCTCATGTTCGATAAGAGGCAATTTTTTTGGGAAGGCATTATGTGACCTTGGCTCAAGCGTAAACTTGATGCCTAAGTCAATTTTCGTAAAGCTTGGGATAGGAAATGCGAGACCCACATCCGTCATCTTGCAATTAGCCGATCGTTCACATGTTCGTCCTGAAGGGCGAATCGAAGATGTCATTGTGAAGGTTGACAAGTTCATTTTTCTTATCGATTTCCTTATTCTTGACTGTGAGGTCAATGCCACAACACCTATTATTCTAGGGAGACCCTTCTTAGCAACCAGTCGTATTCTCATAGACTGCGAGAGGGGATAGCTGACTAGACGAGTGGCCGATCAACATGTCACTGTGAACGTCTTCCGATCTCTCAAGTACATGGATGATTCTGAAGAATGCCAAAGCATTTTTGAAGTAGATACATCAATTGCAAAGGAAGCAAATCAATTTTGCCAAGACAATTTCATTCAGCTGGACCCTGATGAAAGGATATTCGAAGACTTAAAAGTTGAAGAGCCTAATGATTTTTCTATAGAGGAACAACATGCTAGCTTCCTCAAAGTTAGCCCAGGTAATCATTTTGAACCTCTTAACTTTGACAAGTTTGTTCCTCCTAAGCCCTCATTATAACATGCACCTACCCTAGAGCTTAAGAATTTATCACAGCATCTTAAATATGCTTATCTAGGTAGTAATGAAACGTTTTCTGTGATTATTTCCTCTGCCCTTACTCCTAACCAAGAATCGAGTTTGCTAAGTTTTTTGTCACAGCATAATAAAGCATTAGGATGGACGATGGCAGATCTCAAGGGAATAAGTCCAACAATCTGCATGCATAAAATCCTGCTGGAAGAATGCCACAGCAAATCCATAGAGCCACAGCGCAGACTAAACCCAATCATGAAGCAAGTTGTGATGAAGGAGATTTTCAAATGGCTTGACGATGGCGTAATATACCCTATTTCTGATAGTTCTTGGGTGAGTCTCATTCAATGTATGCCAAAGAAGGGAGGCATAACCGTAGTGACGAGTGAGGGCAATGAGTTGATACCTACACGCACAGTCACCAGGTGGCGGATTTGCATGGACTATCGCAAGCTCAACAAGGCCACCAAGAAGGATCACTTCCCTTTGCTGTTCATCGATCAAATGCTAGATCGACTTGCTGGCAAGGCATTTTATTATTTCTTGGATGGATACTCGGGGTATAATCAGATTGCCATCGCACCGGAGGACCAAGAGAAGACAACAGTCACGTGTCCCTATGGCACATATGTCTTTCAAAGAATGCCTTTTGGACTCTGTAATGCCCGACAACTTTTCAGCGCTACATGCAAGCCATATTTTCAGACATGGTTGAGGACTTTCTGGAAATTTTTATGGATGATTTTTCTGTTTCTGGAGATGATTTTCAGAAATGCCTTGGCAATTTGGCGAAGGTAATGAAGCAATGCGAGGAGGTCAATCTCGTGCTAAACTGGGAAAAATGCCACTTAATGGTGACCGGAGGCATTGTTCTAGGCCATAAAATCTCTACAAAGGCCATTGAGGTAAACAAGGCCAATATCGAGGTGATCGAGAAGCTTCCCCCACCAACTTCTATCAAAGGCATTCGGAGTTTCCTTGGACATGCTGGATTTTATCGAAGATTCATCAAGGACTTCTCCACAATATCCAAGCCCTTGTGCACCCTGTTGCAATAGAACCAGACGTTCGTGTTCGATCAGAAATGTCATGGCGCATTCAAAGAGTTGAAATAAAAACTTATCTCTGCACCAATCATGGTTCCCCCAGATTGGACATCTCCATTTGAGTTGATGTGTAATGCAAGTTATTTGGCCGTGGGAGTTGTGCTTAGGCAACGAAGAGGTAAAATTTTCCATGTCATTTACTATGCTAGTCATACCTTGAATGATGCACAATTGAACTATACTACCACTGAGAAAGAATTGCTTATCGTGTTATTTGCATTTGACAAGTTTAGGCCATACTTGATAGGCACCAAAGTCATAGTTCACACCGATCACTTAGCTATAAAGTACTTAGTGAACAAGAAATATGCCAAGCCTAGACTTATTAGGTGGATATTACTGCTGCAGGAGTTCGACTTAGAGGTAATCGATAGGAAAGGTACTGAAAACCAGGTTTCATACCATTTATATAGGCTAGAAAACATTTCAGAATGCCATGACATTTTTATATTAAGGAAGAATTCCCTTATGAGAAAATTTTATATGCCACGACAATTCCGTGGTATGCTAACCTTGATAATTTTCTTGTTAGTGGTGTTTTTTCTTATGAATTGAACAGCCAGGGCAAGAAGTTTTTGCATGATGCCAAGTTCTATTTTTGGGACTAGTCGTACTTGTTTAAACAATGTGATGATCAAATGATTCGACGATGTGTCCCCGAAGAGGAGCAACAAGATATCTTATGTCATTGCCACACAATACCCTGTGGAGGGCATTTTGGAAGTGCGAGGACTGCTGCCAAGGTCCTCCAATCAGGCTTCTATTGGGCATCACTATTTAAAGATGCCCACAAATTTTGCAAAGCGTGCGATATATGCCAGTGCACTGGAAACATTTCCAGACGACACGAAATGCCGCTACAAAATATTTTGGAGATAGAGCTCTTTGATGTTTGGGAATTGATTTCATGAGACCATTCTCATCTTCCTTTGGAGATTTATACATCTTGATTGCGGTGGACTATGTTTCTAAGTGGGTTGAAGCAATTGCCACACCGAGGAATGACTCGAAGATGGTGCTCAAGTTCCTTCACAAGAACATATTCACTCGATTTGAAATTCCAAGGGCTATTATCAGTGACGAGGGCACCCATTTTGATAATTGGCTAATTGCTAAGGCATTACAGAAATACAGAGTGCGACATAAGATTGCCACGGCATATCACCTACAGATGAATGGGCAAGCTAAAGTTTCCAACCGAGAAGTCAAGCAAATCCTTGAGAAAGTGGTGAACCTTCGAAGGAAAGACTAGTCCCCAAAACTCGATGAAGCTCTCTGGGCCTATAGGATGACATTCAAAAAGCCACCGGGAATGCCACGTTTCAAGATGGTATATGGAAAAGCCTGTCACCTACCAGTTGATCTAGAACACAAGGCATACTGGGCGATAAAGAAGCTAAACTTCGATGCACAACTCGCTGGGGAGAAACGATTGCTCGATCTAAATGAAGTGAAGGAGTTTCGAGTGCAAGCATATGAAAATGCCAAGCTCTACAAGGAAAAAACCAAGAAGTGGCATGACAAAATGCTTTTGCCACAATATTTTCATGTGGGCCAAAAAGTGCTCATGTTTAACTCTAGGCTCAAACTCTTCGTTGGCAAACTGAAGTCACAATGGTTGAGACCATTCGAAGTCCGTCTTTAAAGTCAATGGCCAACGCCTGAAGGCTTACCAAGGAGTCCCACCATTCCGTGACAAGACTGCACTTTTTTTGCATGAAGTTGATACTGGCCCAGTATCTTAAGGATGCCCTGACATTTTAAAATTACTCATGTGCATAAATAAATGTTTTTTTCGCTTCTTTTAAATTGACTATTTTATTTTTCTTTGCAAGGTTAGGGTACATACAACTTTCAACTGTACCAGCATCAGATTCTGAACATTCTAGCCCCACACAATTATAAAAGCACACACTTCGCACGACTATCGCACCACCATAAGCATGAAGTCAAGGTACCTTGCATTGCATTGAAATTCATATCATACAGTTTAGATTTTTCCTTAGTTTATTTAGCATCGAGGATAATGCTTCTCTCAAATTTGGGGGAGGTAGGGTTCTTAAATCATTGCATGATAGTATTAGTAGAATGAATATGTTATGACATTAGTAAGTGGTTAAATTGGTTTTATAGAATAAATTAAGGATGCCCGATGATGATGAATTCTTGATGTCTAGGATTGAATGTACATGACTATTGAGGATGATAGAACAAACTCTAGGACTTGATTCTTTGACTTACTTCTTTGAAACCTTTGAATACTCGGTTGTATGTTTTTTCATGCTTAAGGAACTTATAAATTTTTTATAAGAGAACTCTTGCATGTCTTGGCATAAACGATGAAAACCCCACTTTGTAAAAAAAAGAAAAAAGAAAAAAATGAAGTTGTGAATAAATACTTCGGTATATCTATAGAGGGACACTTCGCTATGCCATAGCATTTCCTGGAAACTACAAATAAATAAATGGAAGCTATGGTATATGAGTGAATGAAAGTAGTCATGGGATGACTCTACTTTACTAGCTCGGGGTGGAAGGTATGCTCCCTTTCACCTAGAGTGTGGGATGGTATGTGTGATGGGCTGACTCCCCTCGTAGCAGTGTTAAAAAAAAAGGAAAAGAAAACAATATGGGAGTAAAAATTGTAAATGTCGTGGCAAAACAAGAAAACTTGAGTAGAAAATTTTTAGGTTTGTTAAGCATGGACTGGATACAAACAAGCACACACCCACACAAAGAATCTTGCCCTAGAGGACAATACTTGATTTCTCAAACCAGTCTAGCATGCTAAAGCCAAATGTTCTGAGGGATGAAATTCTATCCCATATAACTATTATGCTTCTGAACTTGCCATGGTATTTTTATTTTGGTTAATACTATCCATTGCTTGAGGAAAAACAATAGCTTAAGTTTGGGGTATGATAACTCCGTAAAAAGGTCATATTTGGGACCTTTTCACTTAAGTTATTGACTGTCTAAAAGCTCATTTAGGACCATATAGATGCATTTAGGAGCATATAGTTGCATGTGGTGGAATTATGTTTTCTGCGACATTTTTTTTGTAATCAGTGTTGTTTTATGGGGAAGGTGTTTGTTTGATGATGTGCAGGATTTGAGAGCAAGGAAAAGAAAAAGAAAAATGTTGTGGCATAAGGATATTGTTGAGCATAATGAAAATGCCAAGTTGGATTGGCATTTCAAGAGAGAACAAAATGAAAGAAGATATTTTTGGAGCCAGCTGTCCCTATTTTCACGGCATCTCTGACCATGACCGAGAAATCCGCCTGAATCAGTACTGTCTGTCGGGTGCTCAGTCAATCATCCAGGCTGGACCATTGCCAGCTGCCCACCAGGATCACTGCCAGCTCTGCCCTATCATCACGTGAATTAAGCATGATTTGGGGTATCTTTGGAATTTTGACATAAATCTTTAGAGTTTTTCTCCCCTATAAATAGAGGATGAAGCCACAATGAAAAGGGACTTTACAAGCTACCAAGAGCCTAAATATTCGGAGATAAAGTTCTCCACCAATCCAATTTGCCGTGGCATTTTTCCATTGACAGGCTTGATGGAGTGGCGTTCTAAGCATCTGAGAGGAGCTAGTTCGCTGGGAGCAGTTTGTGGTGGCTAAGGGAAGATCCGACAGTGCACGCTGAAGGCTTTTTCTCCTCCCCTTAGATCTTTACTTTCATATTTTTTTATTCGGGTTGTAAGGAACGAATGATACTTGCTTTGTGCTTGGTTATTTCGAACCCCACCATGAACTAAACCTATTTGGTGGGAGTTCGCTTGGATGTTTAAGTTTTTATTTCAATGAATGGTTGTTTTTCTATGCTTTAATCTATTTTGTTTATGATACTTAATGCTTTAAGGTTGTAGGTTTTTAGGGTTCGAGAGAATACCTTGACAAAATATCCTTAGTATTTGAGAGAAACTAGGGATGAACTACATAAACAAAGGGTTCTAGGTAGTAACTAGGCCTAATCCACCTTAGAGATAAGGCTAGGATTTTATTCGACTAAAAGGAGTTGTGCAAGAACGATAGGTTAGATGTTAATGTTACCACAAAAAGGTATTGCCGAGACATATCCTATTATCTGGACCAATAGGATTACTGCAGGGGATTATGCCAATCGGTTTTGCCAGGGCATCTTGAATCTGTCGAGTCCCTTACTAGAGAGAGCATAGGGCACCTTAGTATTTTCTATCGGGAAGGAGAGGTATAGAGATAAAATCATTCAGAGAAGTAGACTTATATTTTCCTTAGTGACTCCCATCACTCATTCCCAAAGTTGTCATGTGAGAAAGCTAAAGTCCTACATTTTAAATCACGTATTTACATTTTATTTTGCCTTTACATTTCAATTTGTTCGCACGCATCACAATATAATTTGTCTCGACATATCCATTTGCTACCACACTACCACCATTCTATTTTCACATCAGACATTCCATTTTGTCACAGCATTCTCATTCGTACATACCATCACTAACTTTACTTAGGTGAGAAAGTAAAGTGCCTTGACAAACTTATTTGATTTCCTCAATTTCATATGGAGACGATACTCAACTTATCATTGTATTACTTGTTCGATTGTGTATACTTGCACATATTTTCGTACCCATATTTAGTACTCACAAACTGCGGACAAAAATCATCTGGAATTACATCCTCAAAGTCCTTTAGTGCTTTCTAAACACCTTCGAGCAATTTACTAGAATTGACATCCTCATTGGAAACTAGAAAGACCAAGAATGAAGTCTTTCCCTTCTTCACTCATTTCTTAAACTGGATTGTGGATAGTATCTTCTTCTCAAGACGTGGAAGAATTATAGCGGGTACCATACACGGTTGCTCCCCATGAACATTAAACAACTTGACGCTGGAACATGAATCACTTGGGCTGTCATCATAAAATCGAGCCCCATGTGGAAAACAGTGAAATCTACACTTCCTTCTCAAGAGCCAATTTTGATACCCACCATATTCGCGAGTCTGCATATTGTCAAAATAGTTGAGTTAATCATTTTCATTTATCTCACCTCCTTAGTGACAATTAACCTACATCTTTTAGCTTCCTCTAGAGAGATAAATGTATTTTTTGCTCTCGTATCGACTAGAGCTTTAGAGGTTTTCCCATTTACTGAAATGTCCACATACATCAATCCCATCTCTGGCTTCTTCCTCAAGCTACTCATCTGGGACTGTAAGGTGGCTATGAATCGGATAAAACCCATTCTAGTTGGCTCAGGCTCGTTATCTTCTATGGGAGCATTCACTTGCGCTCTGACCTTCATTGATACCACCATGGCATTAAAAACACTTCGTTGTGGACACTCTACAACTCGATGAGGCCCATTAAAAAAGAAACACTTTAATGAGGATATAGTCTCTCCATTGCTCGATCCAGGACCAACATGGACTCTATTTTGGGCTAAGTCATTTCCAAGGAATCTCCTATTCACTCCCCAACCCGTTGTCTTCTCCCCTCGAGCTAACTTGTTCCCACCCACCTGTTGGGTACTAGCTCCACTCGTAAAACGCACCTTACACTTTACAGGATGATTATTGTAATCATTACGGCACTCAACAGCGGCTATCGCTACTGTCAGATCTTGCACCTTCTATCTCTGAAACTTAAGCCTAGCCCACAGCTTGAGCCCTTCAAGGAAATGAAATAATTTATCCCTTTCATACATATCCTTAATATCTAGTATCAAAGTTGAGAACTCTCTCACATACTCCCGTATGGTTCCTGTATGGGACAATTCCCTCAACTTCTTACGAGCGTTATAGTCTACATTTTCATTGAGAAAAGAAGTCTTCAAAATTTTCTTTAATGCATCCCAAGTCTTAACAGAACACACTTCATCTTTGAACTTGGATCTCCACCATAACTTAGCATCACCTCTTAGATACATCGAGGCCATTGCCACCTTATTTTCCTCAGACTTGGTGCGCCTTGCCCAAAAATACTACTCCATGTCAAACAGCAAATTCTCAAGCTCTTTAGCATCCCTTACCTAATTAAAACATTGGGGATCATGGATCTCGGCTCGTACGCCCCTTTTCACCAGGGTTTACAGTCAAACTAGCTATAGTCGCTTGAAGCACACTAACAGGGGCCTACTGTTCCTCATACCCAAGTTGTATGACACATATGACATCTCTTGCCTCGTTCCCCAATTCAATAATCATCTTAACCAATTCCTCTTGAGTCTTATCGAATCTCCTCATTCGATCACCAGAGATCATATGAGCTTTAAGGGCCCATAGCGCGACTTCAATCCCATCTAACTTTTACTGATCCACAGAACCCGTCTCCTGTATGACTGGCGCTGCAACTTCTTGCTCCTCACATCTGTGAGAGCTTGTTGATGCACCATTATATGTACAAACCATTCTCTTTTGTTCATCGGCACCTCTATGTCTACAACACAAATAAGCACTACCATGCCTAAATCAGAAAAAAGGAGCACCACTGTACTGAATTCATAACACCTCTATGTTTGAATTAACGATTGAGTACCTTTGTGCTTCAATCGACAAACTGACACCTCTGTGCAGTTAAAAATGACTGAGCACATATGTGCTTTATAATGATTGACCTCCTATGTGCTTCAATCGACAAACTAACACCTCTGTGCAGTTAAAAATGACTGAACACCTCTGTGCTTCAGTCTAGAATCTGGCACCCCCGTGTTTTGTAATGATTGAGCACCTCTGTACTTTAAACTAGGATTTGGCACCTATGTGCTTTGGAATGATTGAACACCTCTGTGGTTTAATCTAAAATATGGCACCTATGTGCTTTAAAATTGATAAAACACCTCGGTACATCAATTTAGAGTCTGGAACCTCTGAGATTTGACAAACGATTGAGCACCTTGGTGCTACAATCGATAATTAAGCAACTATGTGCTTAATTCGACAACTGTGCACCACCGTGCATCAAACAAGAAACAAGTATCACAATGCTTTAATTAATGAAACGAGCACCTTCGTGCTTTTATCCAAAAAAGATCACACACCTCTGTGCTCTGATACTAAGTGTCACTGACTTAACCTAGTTGGTTCGGTTGCTAACTATACAGTACTCGAAAGGGACGCTTCACCACCAAGTCAGCCTTAATCTCATATATCTGATCAAATATAAACACGAATCATGTTATATCTTCGCAACAACAAGGTTATTCGACCAAAGACCAAGACTGTGGGGCATAGCGGATGCACACGGTTGACCTTGAATTTCTTCGTAGGGAAAATTTTATTAACGGGAAATAAAATCAGGTTACAAAAAACTCACCCACAACATCGACTAGGTCGTAGGTCCATCCCTCGATGGTGTTCAAAAGACACATTTCTTTACCTGTGGATCAGTCCTAACTCTGGCGGTTGCCCACCCTCTACATATATGTGATAACAAAATAACAAGAATGCTACTTGTAGACATTAAAATGCTCGAACTGAGGACTATATTTCCTACCCTCATTCTCTACCTAAAACATTGAAATGCTTGAAAAGATGAAAAACTTATTCTACCCTACCAATAGGCCCTATACATTGTTGGCCTTGGCGTACCTACCTAGTTGTGGCCCCATAAAAGGGACGACCACAACACAGAGCACCCCAGCTTCTCATTTTCCTTCACTCAAAAATTGCTCTTTATGCATCAAATTCACTCGTCCCTTTTCAGTCATCCAATAACTATAGTGTTAAGTTCAAATTGATAGAATCAGATTGAGGAAACAAATGAATCTTGTATTTATTTATACTTTTAAAATTAGAAGTAATACCGCGACAAATGTCAGTTACATATGAATTCTTGAACCTATAGGTGAAGATTTTTAACCTTTTTATATCTAAAAGTCGTTTGGTCTTAATTGTCACAGTTGCCTTTGCTCATGGATGGACCTAGGAAGAGCAAGGTGGGGGCGGTCGTCCTCGTCCCTAAAATTTTAAAATTATCATATACTTTAGTTTTTTTCTATGTATTTTCTATTGAAAATATGCTTTCGCCCCTAGAATTTTGATAAGTTCAAATTCAGACCCTAAAATTTTATAAGTTCAAATTCACCTCCTAACATAAAATGTTGCTTATGTCCTTGCCTTTGCTATCATTTCCAAATTCCCAGCCAGTTTGTGGATGATGCTTAAGACATTCCTCCTAGATTCTCCCTCAGAGAAGCAAATATTGAGTAAAAACCCAACATTTTAAATACTCTTCATCTTCCATTTCCTTGATAGTTATGGTGGTTCAAACCTTGATTATAGTCATTGAAAGCAAGGGGAGAAACATATAATGGTTTTTATCAATAAGTTGATGTAGTTGGCTTGTATGCTTATTTTAGTGGCATATGTAGCCTTGTGTTTTGTTGTGATTAGAGATGAAAGATGGCTAGTTATCTGAGTTACCATTAAGGTAATGGCGTCAATTTTTTTTTTTGAATAAAAAGGCTTAATCCAAAGGATTAGGTTCTAACAGTCTTATGATAAAGTCGTCCTAGTACATCGAGATGCAAAATTAATTGAAGGAATTGGGTTGGTGCAGGGATTATTCGTGTCAGTTATGAGGTTTCCATTGGTAGCTTTATAATGGCATATTGTTTTATCGGGGTATCCAACTGATGATAGCGAAGATGATCTATAGCACGAATGTGGGAAAAGTGATTGTAAAAGGGTCATCAACGCTAAGAAGATTAACTGTCTCACGACAATCGGTTTGGATTTACAGACGTGTAATTATAAAAAATAATTACTTTTATTATTGTTTACTTTGAAAATTATTTTATAAATTTTTTAATACATGATCTCTATAAAAATAATTGTTTTACCACTAAAGTAGATTGATGGGTTCAAAAATAAAAGATATTTATATATTTTAAAGAATAAGTATAACACGTATAAAATCACTAAATGATTTTTTTATAAAATTATCTGATCAAATGTATTTTTTCTATTTAAAAAGAAAATCGACCATCTCTTGGTGTTTTCTCCTCTTTTCTTTAAGAAAGCTTGGAATATAGTGGGAAATGATGTTATTGCTGCTGTTAAATACTTCTTTTTGAAGGATTATTTGCTTCCAACATTTAACTCAACCATTGTTGCTCTTGCTCCAAAAATTCCTAATCCCACTTCTGTTAAAGACTTTCGGCCCATATCTTGCTGTTATGTTATTTACAAGGCCATTTCCAAAATTCTTGTTAAAAGATTGACTGATATTCTCCCTGAGTTAATTTCTTTAAATCAGACAACATTTATCAGAGGAAGAAACATTGATAATACACTTCTTACCCAGGAGATTGTCAAAGGTTATGGTAGGAACTCCATTTCCCCTAGGTGCACTTTGAAAATTGATCTCCATAAAGCTTTTGATTCCATAAGCTGGGACTTTATTTCAGTCATTCTTAAAGCAATAAATCTTCCCCAAAAATTCATTGAATGGACTGAAATCTGCTTCACCCAACTAAGGTATTCAATATCTTTCAATGGCACTTTGATTAGTTACTTTAAAGGGGCTCGAGGTCTTAGGCAGGGGGATCCTCTTTCCCCTTATCTCTTCGTTCTTGCTACTAATGTCTTATCCAGAATGCTTAACCTGGCTGCTTGTAAAGGTTTATTTGGTTTTCATCCTAAATGTAAGAAGATCGGGCTCACTCATCTTTCCTTTGCAGACGATCTTCTTATTTTCTACAAAGGTAATCCTGATTCTGTTGCTGCTGTCCTTAGTGTTCTGGATCAGTTCAAGGATATATCTGGCCTCAAAATTAATCCATCCAAATGTGAAATTTTTACTGTTGGAGTTTCTTCAAGATCAATTGAGGACATTAAACAGATTACTCACTTCAGTATTGGTTGTCTCCCTGTCAAATATCTAGGAATACCTCTGGTCACTCGAAAGTTGAATGAAAAAGATTGTGAAGCTCTTATTATGAAAATTAAGCAAAGACTTCTCCAATGGTCTGCTCGGAATCTAAGTTATGCCGGTATACTGGAATTAATTAAATCTGTACTCTACAGTGTTAACAACTACTGGTGCAGACAATTGTTTCTGCCTTCTTCGATCCTTAAAAGGGTAGAGCAGCTTTGCTCCAAATTCTTCTGGAAAGGTTCTGATAAATCTGCTGCAGGAGCTAGAGTATCCTGGGAAAACATTTGCCTTCCTAAATCGGAAGGGGGACTTGGTTTGAAGAACATTACAAGCTGGAATAGAGCTTGTATGATTCAACTCATAAGGAAAATGATGGCTGGAAATGGTTCTCTTTGGGTGGCATGGTTAAACAGATATGTTATTAAAGATCAAAACTTCTGGTAGTTCGTTCATGGTGCCAATATCAGTTGGAGTACCAGAAAAATCCTCAAAATAAGGACAGATACACTGCAATTCAGTTCTGATTCATACAGGATGAAGGATATTTGGGATGATATTAGACCTAAAGGCCAAAAACTCCCTTGGCATAATCTCCTTTGATTTCCACTGCATATACCGAAACACTGTTTAATCGTCTGGATGGTCATTCAATATAGATTGCCTACAAGAGTCCGTCTGCAAAATATGGGGTTAAACACTGTTGCTTTATGTGTTAATTGCAGAAATTATCCTGAGACTCAAAACCATCTTTTCGTAGAGTGTTCACTAGCAGTTCGCTTATGGAACATTATTTTGAATATGAATGGAATGAATGCTTCCAATTTGACATGGAATGGCATGGTTGATAGAGCAAGCACCTTATGGGAAAGGAAGTCTCTTATTATCTCTATTTTGAAGATTGCATGGTCTGTTTTCATCTATTCTATATGAAAAGAAAAAAATCAAAGAATTTTCCAAGCTCGATCTAGATCTGTCGAACAACTTTTTACTGAACTTTATGATGCTGTCTGATTATGTCTTGGGGGAAAACATCAATAGGATTGATAACACTAACCTTTTCTTGTGTAATGTTTGGGGCTTATAGTTTTTGTTTAACAATCATTGTTTTGTATAGGTTGTGCACAGTTATCTTTTTTGTTCTGATTGATTGATTGGTTTGTAGCAAAACTTTGCTATTTTGGGTAATAAAAATCTGAATTATCCAAAAAAAAAAAAACCAAGTCCTATTCAAATCGAGTAAAATACTTCAAATACCACTCACCTCTAAGTTTGGGTTCGTTTATGCCACTAACTTTTTCATTTTGCCAATTTTAACACTGACATTTATATTTAATTGTAATTATGTCACCCCACCGTTAATTCATTAACGGGATGATGACATGAGATCTTCGTTTCGTGATGGCGATGACATGACTCCCTCACCAAAACGACGTGGTTTTGGCACGATAATTTAACTTAAGAACTTAAATTAAATTAAGAACATATTACAACTTTAACGACACTATTTTAAATGTTAAATAACAGTTTGGATTTTTAATTTTTATAAACACAAACTAATAGTCTTCTCTTCCTTTCTTCCTCAACAAAACCTTAAAAATCTTGAGTTTCTAGTCAGATTAAATCCCACACCCAAACTAATAAAAATCTTCCTTAAGGAGAAGATCAAGTATTGAATTGAAAATCTCCTTTATGTTTTTTGACATTATCTCAGTAATTAAACATACCCCATACTTTCCCATAACTAAAACCAAAGTTAAGCTCAATACCCACCTTTCCAAATCTACAAATGGAGCACTCAACCAAAAAGCAAACGAAAATCAACAGTAAAAATTAGTGTCTCTACTAAAGACTTTCCTCACATCATCATCTTCTCTATTCTTCTTTCTACTTACATCAACAACAAAAACTCAAACTTTCTCAGTTCATTCCAACGACATTGTTAAGAAAATGAAAGCTTTACAAAGCAAATAAAGAATCCAGTTGAAAGGAAAATGAAGGATCGAGGAAAGGAGTGAAAGATTTAAAGATTGAGACTTTGTTATCGGGAAAAAAGTGAGAGAAGAACGTGGGATGATGATTAAAAATCATTAGTTAACGAAATGCCAAGCTTAAGATTATTGATCTGGCTTCAAAGTTCTTAAATTAGCTTGGTGGTTGGGTGTTTAACTTTGGTACTAAAGGTCTATGGTTTGAATCTCATTAAAAGTAGTTTTTCCATCACCAAAACGACATTATTTTAAGCTTTTTGAGCATCAAAACCGTCATGTGAGGGAGCCACGTCATTGCCGTCACAGAACGGAGTTGCCATATCATCGTTCCACTAATGGATTAACAGTGGGGTGGCATAATTACTGTTCTACATAAATTTCAGTTATACATAAACATCAGTGTTAAAATTGACAAAAGTGAATTGTTAATGACATAAACAAGGCCAAGCCTAAAGGTGAGTGGTATTTGAAGTAGTTTACCCTAAAATTAAATATCCTGATTTTGGGCATTTCTGGGTTACAATATTAAGTAATGAGTCCATGGAATTCTCTATGTTTGGTCTCTTCTTCGCTGTAAGAAATGGAATGTAAAGCCCATATATGAAAATATTTTCCTTTCTTGTATGATAAAGAATTCTTATTGTTTGTTATCAGATGAAGCAAGATCTAGTTTATGGTTAAACCAGTATGAAATCAGTTTAATAGCGAAACGGATTTAATGTATACTTTTTAAAGTTTCATCTGTAATTAGTAAAATCTAATTTATTTATTTTTGCAATTAATGAGACCCTAGACAGTAACTTAGCTCGACTTTTCCTTCTTAAGAGTTTTAAAGAAAGATGGGCCCAGCCACTAACCCATTCCATTCTATTTTTTATTGTTATTATTATTATTATTATTATTTAAGGACAATATTATGAGTTGAGCCCTTCAACCTTTCTAGACTTTATGAGTCTACGCCATAACTTTTCAAAACTTCAATTTTTAACCTTAAGTTTTCAGAATTATAAACCCTCAAACTTTTAAAAGTTCATATTTTCATCTTTGGATACTTCAAAATTTTCAATTTAATCCTAATTTTCAGGATTTAGCAAATATAAAGTTTCAATTAAACTTGAATATTGTTACTAGCGAAATCTCTGGGAGCGATAAATTTCATTTTAGAGATGGATGCAAAATGGCTGATCGACACTTTAAAGGATAGACAAGCAGAAGAACAACAACATGAGACGCTAAGACGATACTGCCAGGAATTACTAAGAGAAGCCTGGGTGAGTGAAGTTAGATATATTGAGCGAGAAAATAACAAATGTACTGATTGCTTAGTTAATATAGCGTTTACTCGAGAGGAGTATCTGATCATATTACAACCTCCACCAGAAGCATTAATTCATTTGTTGGATATGGATGTAAGAGGAGATAGAGTTTTTGAGGGTGTAATTCTGTTCGTTTTTTAGTAAAAATCTTTTGTACCAAGAAAAATTAAACTTAAATAAAATCCTAATCCCATGTATGGGGCGCGACACATATTCCTTGTATGTTATATGTCAATCATTTTTTTTATGTTATATTTATGTTGTGTGTCAATTTATTTTATATGATTCATCTTAATATTTTAATTTTAATTCCCTAATGTAGTGACAGACATGCTCTAGTGCGTATTAAAGCCTATAACTTTAAATCAAGCACATTTTGGTTAAATATTAATTATATTTAATATGTAACTTGTATTTGAATAAAAGAAAAAAGACGCTAATGCCTTAGGTAAAACAACTAGTTATGGTAGATGGGTACAATTTCGTGGATTTAGCTCCACACCCGTTCTAATTGGAGTAGGGATATATTTAAGTTTAGTGGATAGTGGACGGGTGTGGATGTAAAAAGTCATACCTGCAGTGGGTAGTGGATAGGTTATGGGTTTGAGACATTACCCGCACAACATCTACCCGCCCACTAACTATTCACCATATACATTTTGGACCATTGTTAATTTATGTATAATTTTAGAGATTATTGTATAAATCTTAAGATTTTATAAGACATAACTTGTAATTTAACAAAATGTTAGGGTATAAACATTTTTAGAATTGAAAATCGTTGGTTATGTAATCTATGAGGTTGTTGTCGGGCGGGTATGGGTGGATACAAGCCGGTACGAGATAGGTGGTGAGTATCCAGTTTGGTAGTGGGTGTGAGGATGAATTTGAGAATGTACCCGCATGAGCGGGTATGAATTTAAAAATTTTAACCATCGTGAGTGTTGGGTAGGTGATGGATATAAAAATATTAAGTGGGTATGGAAATGAAGGAAGAAGTATCCGCACCCGCCATACCCAGTTGTCATCCCTAGAAACAACAACATTTATTTTGTGTAAACTCAATTTAAAATTTATTTTGATTTAAATTTTATTATATGTATTTTTCTAAAATTATTATAATTTAAATTATACATAATTTGTATTTTTTAATGAATTATTTTGCTTGAATAATATTCAAAACATTATCATATACTTTAAAAAAAACGCTTAATCTCTAGAGCACATGGTTAAAAATTCTCAGTTGACACTTTCTCTCTTTTAAGTTGTGAGTTCAATACTCACCGGAAATAAAATTCTATTTCCCCTCCCTTAGGTAGGAATTATTAAAAAAAACCTTAATATTTATATTCATGTAACCTTAAAACATTATATTCATATATAGACTACATGAAAAATTCTAGAATGTATTTTTCACATTAAATTGTCATTAAATAAATATTAAAAAAAAATTAATGACCCATTGACAATTAATATTAAAAATTCAAACATTTAGTTTATATAAGTTTACAGATTCATCACTAACATCAACTTTAAGAAGCAGCGACCAAATAATGGTTTTCATCAAAAACCAACACTGCAATTGATAACATTATAGATGCCAAACGAACATTGAGGCAAATCAAGCTTCTCCATCACTTAAATTACAAGCAATTAACTTTGAACAAAAACAAATATATATAAGCAATTAGCCGACAGACATTCCATCCAAGAAGCCACTACCTCAATTAAAATATCTTAGTTTTTATTTAATTTATTTTTCTATTACTTCTTATTAAGCCTAAAAAGTGGTCAAACACATCGTTTTATTTTATTGTTAAACGTAAATATTTTATTAATCAAACTTTTCAATAATGTGTTATTAAAAGTTTAAAATAAAACCTTTTTCTTCTCCACTTAAAGTTCATTTGAATTCACCATCAAAGTACGATTACTTTAATGCAAGTGGTATGCTCCACTATTTATAGGTATAAGAGGGCAATAACTATGCGTGAATTGTATATATTTAAATCGTATTTTAAAATTTCAGATTTTTTTAATAATCTTTTAATTCATATTATCGGAAAATTTATGCAAGCATCAATTTTCTGTGTTTAATGATGATACAAGCACAATTTTAATCCTTGAAGGGGAACTTCAAGACACTACAGATGAAGGAAGGAGAACATGTCGCTATTGTGCTAGAACCATGGAGATATGCTATAAGATACAATTCCACGGCGAAGAGATGGTAAATGTTACTAATGAAAATATCGCTGTAGAATTGATACATTGCGATCGAATCTTAAAGATTATATTAATCATTGAAATGATCAAATCATTTTAAATAAATTTTAATTGACATGAAATAAAATTTACAAATAATTTGATAAAGTATTGTCATACTATTAAAAATGATTTAATAAATATTTAAGTATTCTTAATATATTATTATGCTTTCATGGAAATATTATCAGATAGTTTTGTATTTAAAAATGATTTAATAAATATTTTCTGTGTTTATAGTTTGACAAAAATATAAATTCTAAAACATAATTTTATTAACACTTATACAATCTCGAATTTCCTCAAAGACAAATACACATCCGATTTTTAATAATAAATACCTATATAAATTCATTACTAAAATCACTATTAAAAATAATACATAATTATCTTTTTCTAGGTCACATATTGATGCTTTTATAACTGATATAGACGGATTCCAGTGATGGTGTACTGGGTTTTACTGGGCGCCAAAGGAGAATCATCGTCGAGAGTCATGGGATCTTCTACGACAACTCGATGATAACCAAAATAACCCTTGGTTATCATTGGGACTTTAATGAAATTTTTGTTCACATTTGAAAAGGAAGGTGGCCTCGCTCGTAATGAAAGACAAATGGATGATTTTTGGGAGGCTTTAGATTGTTGTAATATGATGGATATTGGGTATACGAACACCTGGTTTACTTGGGAGAGAGGTCACACGGCAGAAAATAATATTGGAGAACGTTTGGATTGGGGTTTGGCGAATAGTGCGTGGAAGACTCTTTTCCCATGCTATGAATTAAGACACCTTAACCATTCTTTATCGGATCACTTTCCTTTGTTACTAGAAATAGTTGTTCATGATGGTATGATTCGCAGGTGGCATTTCAGGTTTGAGGCTTCTTGGCTGTTGGAAAACTCTTGTGAAGAAGTGAAACGGTTATGGAATGAGTCCACTGATTGTTTTCCAGAGAGGCTCAATTTCGTGAGTCATGGTCATGATGAGTGATTCAAAGGGATATGTAAAAAGAGTTGTTTCACTGCTAGTGTTCTTAAGAAGAAATTAGAGGCTTTGGTTGAATTACGACCAACGGACGAAGTATTGGGTGAAATAACAGACACAAAGTTGCAACTAAATCTCGAGTTGGACAAATCTGAATTGTACTGGGAACAACATGCCAGGGCGAATTGGCTAAGGTTTGGTGATAATAACACTGCTTTCTTTCATCGTTTTGCCTCCAATAGATGAAGTAAGAATAAATAACAACCCTCGAAACGGATGGTTTAATTGTTGATACCGAGGTGGGAATAGGAGATGTTGCCAGAGATTATTTATTGACTTTATTCACATCCAATGTGAGGCCGATGGATGATAGAATTATGAATGGCATAGCTACTAGCATTACGGCTGACATGAATACTGAATTGTTTGACCTTTTACAATTGAAGAAGTTTTGCAAACGGTGAAATCGATGAGCCCACTTAAGGTAGCGGGTGAGGATGGACTTGGTGCGTTGTTTTATAAAAGATTTTGGCATTTGATAGGTGGAGAAGTTACTGATTTTTGCATTAGTCTTTTGGAGGGACATTTTGATATGAGTACTATAAATAGGACTCACATTGTACTGTTACCGAAGATATTTAATCCGACAAAAATGTTCCATTTTTTGCCCCTCAGTCTCTGTAATTTCCTATAAAAGATTGTGTCTACTATTTGGTTCAGAGAATGCAAAGCTATTTACATTCTTGTATTTAAGAAGCTCAGAGTGCTTTTGTGACGGGGCGTCTGATTTCAGATAATATAGTCACAGCTTATGAATTACATCATTCGTTTATACACAAAAGGGAGGGGAAAAAGGGTCATTTCACCTTGAAACTTGACACGAGCAAGGCCTATGACAAGGTAGAGTGGTGTTTCTTGTGGGCAGTAATGTAGAAAATGGGGGTTTTTAGCTCATTGGGTGCAAATGATAAGAAATTGTTTATGTTCTGTTACATTCTTCTAAATGGGATGACTGGTGCTTCTTTTATTCCACAATGAGGTTTGAGACAGGGAGATCCCCTCAGTACATATTTATTTGTAATTTGTAGTGAAGGTTTGTGTTCCTTGCTTCGTTCGTCTATTGAACTGGGTTTGTTTCAGGGTGTTTGTATTAATAGATGTGCCCCATCGATTTCTCACTTGTTATTTGCATATGACAGTCTAATCTTTGGCGAGGAAGTGGCAACTGTGGTCGTTCAAATCAAGGAGATTCTTCGTGTATACGGAGAGTGTTCAGATCAGGCAATCAATTTTGATAAGTCGGGTCTCTTTTTTTAGCTCAAACGTAATTGAAGAAAACATAGGGTATGTTCAATATATAATGGGAGTCTCGAGTACTTTAAACCCAGAAAAATATCTGGGGTTACCGGCCATAATGGACAGAAATAAAAAAGCGAGCTTTTCTTATCTTCGGGATAAATTTCAGAGTAGATTTAGGGAGTGGTGCATCCGAGCCCTTTCACAGGGAGGTAAATAAGTGTTTATTAAGTCCGTTCTTCAGGCGATCCCTTTGTATGTCATGTCGTGTTTCTTGTTGCCAGAAGGTTTGTATATAGAGTTGGAAGGAATCATGGCTCGGTTCTGGTGGCAAAAATTCGGCTGAAAATGCAGAATACATTGGTGTCAATGGAAAGCTTTATGTCAACTTAAGTAGAATGACGGACTTGGGTTTCAAGATCTATCAAAATTTAATATCGCACTACTTGAAAAACAAGGTTGGCGGTTCTTTCAAAATCCATCATCGCTGGTTGCAAGACTATTGAAGGCAAAATATTTCCCGGTAGGTGACTATTTTATCCTCTCACATTGGCTCGGCTTCTTCATACATTTGGAGGAGTATCTGGAGCAGGAGGGGCTGCTTGAGAAAGGATTACGTTGGAAGGTGGGATCATGGAGGACGATCTCTATTTGGAATGATTTTTGGCTCCCTCTGAGTCAGCCGAGATTTGTTGAATCATCAAGGAACGATGCAGTAGAAAATGTTTCAGATTTAATTAATGATAGCAGTATGAAATGGAACGAGTATCTTATTAGAGAAATTTTCAACTATGTGGAAGCGGAGCTAATATTAAACATTACACTCTTTGTTTATAGTTAACACAATAAAAAAATTGAGGTGGAGAGAAATCAGGGATTTTTAGTGTTCGTAGTGGGTACAGGCTGTTATTGGAGGAGGGGAGTGTGTAGCCTACAACGAAAGCTGTGTTTAAACACATTTAGGCTAGTTCTTGTCAAAGGAAGATCAAATTACAGGTATGGTGATTCGTTCTTAACTACATCCCATCACTACAATGTTTGTAAGAAAAGTGAGTTGTTAATAATCACATTTGTCCGCGATGCAATACATATGTCGAGCATGGACTGCATATCGTACGTGATTGTATTCTAGCACAATTAGTATGGTCTAATTTACAATATTCCTGGTTTGGTCTTAATTTAGCAGATGGTTTTATAGCCTGGTTGGATTGTTTATTTTTGAAATATTCACTCAATAAACATGCTGAGATTCTTGTAGCCATTTGGGTTTTATGGTATGCAAGAAATTTACAGTATCATCAAGGCAAGAGACACAAGAAGGAGGATGTTCTTACCCTTGTTAAGACCCAGTGCAATGATTTTGAGAATGCAAATAGAATTGTTTATGGTCCGCAACAGCCCAACCTGGTCCAGTGGAAAGCTTTAACAGCTCCAGCAGTCAAAATTAATTTCGATGCTATGTTTATATAGAGCCAACAACATGCATGGACAACAACTGTTATTAGAGATGATTGTGGGTTTATTTTAGGAGCGAGCAGAAGATGGGTGCAACGAACTACCTCTGTTTTCTTGGCAGAAGCCATTGATGCTCTTCATGCTGTCTTTTTTGCTGTTGATTTGAGTTTTGTGGACATCATAGTCGAAAGTGATTCTAAATCTGTTATTGAAAAATTGCGATCACTAGAGCCTAATCTCTCAAAAATTAGTGCTATAGTGAATGAGATAAAGGGTCATGCAGCTTGCCTTCGCTCGTGCCCTTTTCGTTCCACGCATCATAGTGGGAATACGATGGCACATGCTTTGGCAGCGGAGACATCGTTAGGAACGAGAGACCTATTATGGGTAGAGGAAGCTCCAAGCTGTGTCGAAGTTACTGCATCATAGGACCGTCGTTGGTTGGATCCCTCTTAGCGACAAACTCTCGTGGCTGGGTCAGGTGCTTGAAGGCTCGAGTTTTTTATGTGGTTCCTTACAGCTGAGCGTATCACCATTTTTTTTTACTTCTTCAGCAAGGATTTGAAGTGTCAATTGTTTTTTCCTTTAGTTTTTCTTTTGGCTTTATTTTTGCTCGTCAACTATTTTGCTTTTGTTTGTTAGTCTATTGAACTTCTTCTGGGTGCTTGACACATCCTTTTCATGCAATAAGATTGACAATTCCTATTAAAAAATAATAATAATACATAATTGAATTAAACTTTACACCAAAGAAATTTCTTTTACCACATTAATTAGATAGGTAGGTTTGATTTGAAGAATACACACTTCAAAATTTGATTAGACATGTCCAAAATATCATAAATGATTACACATTCACTAAGAGAAGAATATAAATTAAAATTAAATAAAATAGAATGCATCTTTTAAGTTAACTAATCAAATTCAAACTTAATGAATCAAATTCAACGATCATGTAATATCCTCAATTCGATCTGAATGAAAATTAGATCAAAAATATTATTAAAAGAATATGAAATCAGAAAACTTCTAAACAATCATCATGCATTAATGAAACTTTTCCAAACAAATAATTCATGGTCCATATTAAAATATTTCCATATATTATAAACTAATTTCATACTTTTCAAGATGAGGATATAAGATGCGACTTACTGAGTTGAGAGGGGCGGTCAAAAAGTATTTTTGTCGTCATAGGCTTAGTTCATCTTTCTAAGATGAGGTTTCCTTCCTTTTAAGCTATCTTTGGTGTGATGAGGAGACAACTCTTGCAACGGTTAGTTATAAAATTAATCGAATAATTTACTTTCTTTTGGAAGCTATCATAAGTGTTGTATGTGAAGAAGATGATTGGAGCCCATTCTCTTTGGTTATCAGACGAGAGTCTCTTTGCATGTTTAGAGAAGCTACCCCTTTTATCTTAATGGTGTTCTCTTAGATTTGTTTTTGGTGTCCATTGTGATGAGCCTCTCGGATGGTGATACCCATCACTTCCTTGTGGTCAAGCTCAGTAGATCTTGGGATTTGCAGTATCACGTCATTTTCCCTATGCTCGTAAGAGAGATCTGGATTAGTATAGCCCCTGTGTGGTCCTTTCCTTCGTTATTCAAGGGTGTTTTGCCTACGCATATAAGTGTAGACATTATTTTCGTTCGGGGATTTGTTTTAATTTTTAATTTTATTCTATCAATGTATATATTATATATTATATAGCATATATATTAAGTTTAAAAATGTATATATAGTTTTAAAGTATATATATTATATATTATAATATATATTATGTTTGAAAACATATATATAATTTTTAAAATATATGTATATTATATATATAACATATTATATTTGAAAGCATATATAATTTTGAAATATATATATATTGAAACACATAGATTTTGAAAATATGCGTATAATATATACAGTTTTAATATATATATTATTATGTAGTATATATTGGTATATATATTATATTGTTTTTAGGGGGAAAAATAATATATATATTATATATAGTATATATATATATAGTAGGTACATTATATGTTATTTGTTATATATTATATTATATTATTATTATTATTTTATTTATTTTTTAGGTCGAATTAAAAAGGTCTAGTACCATTCCAGTCCAATAAAGTTCAGGTTCAAGATTCAGTCGAGGTCTAATTCAAGCTAAAGTCCAAGTAAGAGCCCAACCAAGCATGCAGGTCTGACCCAACCCACATAAACGTTAAGGTTTTGGAGACACAAGCATCAGTGTCACACAACTCACAACCGTTAGATTGAGCCGTAATATGATGGCCCATATCACATAATAACTAGGGTTTAGAAAACACTAGCGACGAATCCATTGCGCAGCCAGTCCTGGATTGTTGGATCTGGCACCTTGGTCTAACAGCCAGGAAACATCTAGGAGACATCAAGAGATGCCGAAGCTTACCGACCGATCAATTACTGGTACATGACCACGCACCAGCGAAATAACTCATTTCCAGAATACCCCGAACAAGACAAGGAAAGATTGTTTTTCCAAAAGCAATAATAGAACCAAAATGACAACCAAATCGATGAAGAACAAAAGGAAACAAGTTCCTTTAAATATGCAAATCAATAAATGGAACGAATCAAACAAATAACGTACATATTCAAAATCAAACCAAAAAAAGGAAGTATCATCTTTTTGAAGTGAATAAAAAATGATCGGGAAATGATCCCTTCATCAACTCTAAATCCCTTCGATCTTGGGACGGATTGGGATGACAAATCTCGCATGCACCGAAGGAAAGAAATCTGTCCTAACCCCTATAAAAACCTGCGAAGATAAAAGAAGAGGGGGATAACTTAATTTTGAGACTTCCTTGAAGAACGAACGACCGTCAGAGAGCACAAAGGTTACCAGAAAAGGTAAAGGCCGAGACGTTGTATTCTTAGATGTACGTCGATTAATAGGTTATTTGGAGTTTTAGAGGATATATTTTGGCTCACGAGGTCGAGAATGAACTTTTGAGTTAAGTTTTAGGCCTCACGAGGTCGAGAATGAACTTTTGAGTTAAGTTTTAGGACTTTGGCCACCTTGGGTGGTGGCTGAAGCGATGGCGATACAGTGACCGACTAGAGAGAAGTGACCTATTTCTGGGAAAGGGGGAGAAAACTTTGAGAGAGTTTTGGTTTATTTTTTGGGACAGATGTAACAAATGAGACAAAAATGAAATTTAAGGGATATTTATTGGGAGGGCTAATGTGCAAATAGAAGAATCCTAAATTATTTCCGCAGACTTTGAATTTTAAGCGTAATTCAATTTGCTCATATATTGTAAATTGGCCACTGAGTTTTACATTTAATACAATTTGGTTCTTTTTTATATTTTATTTACTTATTTTTATTTTAATTTGATACATTGACGTGTATTTTTGTTTTGTAGTATTCAAAATTATTTTTATTTTATTTATTTTCATTTTTTTAACGTTAATTTTATTTTTAAGGAATCCAATTAAATTTCAAAGTTCATCAAGGGTAAGTAATTTGAATCGAAATTCTCATTTAAATGTTATTTTTTTGCAATTAAGACAATCCGATAATTGAATGGTACCGAAATGACAATTCGAGAGTGATCATCTTTCCTCGATTGTAAACAACTCTCGAATCCCACGAATCACTGGTAAGACACATATTCGATAAATGGTAAGTTCGAGGTGTTCGATCCACCTGATTTGAAAGTAATAAGTGGTGACTCCATCATATAATTCAAGTTGAGACTCGAACTCGGGACTACCCGAATGACCTTTACAACTAAGGGTGTTCAAAAATACATAACCCAAACTACTTGCTCGTCGACTTGTTGACTCAATATAAAATTTATTGGGTATTTTATAGGTAAATACTCGGTTTTACAGGTCGGGTATCGGCTCGTTATTTTTTATGGGTTTATGGGTTGGGCCCAGGTCACAAAATTACCCTTAATCGGGTACCCGTTGACTCAGTTCCCCTTTTTATTTTATTATTATTTTTATTTTAAAATAAATTTTCCATTTCCAATTTCAAAATTATTTACCCTAACATTTTAAATCTCAATTTTTTTTCAAATTATTTAACTGTAACAATTAATTATTTCTTAAATTATTTCTTTTAAACTTAAATTATTTTAAATTTTATTGTAATTTTATGATTTTATGATTTTTTTATATTTTTGTTTTAGATTATATAATTTGAATTTATAAATTTTACGTTTATGTTATGTATTATAAACTTTTAAGTTTTATGTTTTTCTATATGTGATTTTTTCTAAAAAAATTAATATAAATTAAAGAATAAAATAACATAAATATTAACCGAGTACCTGTGACCTGAAAATACTGGTACCCGAGTTTTACAAGTACTTGAATTAAGGGTATCCGCCTCTTATGGGTCGGGTCATGGGCCAAGTTGTTGTGACCCGAAAATCCCAGGTACCCGGATTTAAATACCCCTAGTTGTGACAACTTGATGACTCCGCTAGGGACTTTGAGAGTTAGGCCAAATTCGATTACCTGTTGTCTTTTTAAGAGAAAATTGAAAGTTTATATTTTAATTTATATTTTCGATCTTTTTTATTTACCTTTGATTATTTTTTAAATAAATAGTTGTAATGATGTGTACTTTCAATTTTCTTAGATTTTTCAAAAAAATCATTTCAAGATCTATACTCAAGCTCCGAATCCATTTAAGTGGGGTGAAAGTGACTTTTTCTTGAGAATTTATTCTCCGTGTTAGACCTAGCAATTAGCTCTCGGGATTCATATACCTTATGTCTTTGTAGGAATTTATTCCTCTTGTAAGACATAAGGGAATGTGTTCCATCGAGTTTAACTCAGTCTGCATAAAGCTTGTGATGGTTTTAGGATCGAGGGTCTGGGAAGCCCAATGGAGCACCAGCAAGGATAACTCGAATTCTTTTTATAGAATTAAAACTTGTTGTAGCGCAAGATTAGAGCCTACCCTGAAACCACATGCAAACCCTAGGATGCATGTTATTTATTCTACTGCTTTAATTTCACTATTCTAAGAATGCGAACAGTTAGGTTATTTTCTATCGAAAAGTATGCAGGATAAAAAATCATGATAGGATAGGAACAAACACTTGTGTGGGTAGATATCATGTTGGTAGGAATTGTTATAATGTTATATTTAATTATTAATCGTACTAACTTATTTTCTTTTGTTTTTCCCTTTTCCATTTTATTTATTATAAGTTGTATCATTTCATATAGGTGTTGATCCGTAAAGTGTTCGTTAAACTCTAGATAGTTTTCATTAATGGACATGGAGGTTGTGATGCAAGAGGTAAAAAATAATGAGGTAAGATAATGGTTTAAGAAGACTCAAAAAGAGAAAATAGACAATTTGCAAGATGACTACGTGTCAAGAGTTAGTTGGTTACATTTCGATCGAGTATGATGACTTCCAAAACCTATGAAGCATGTGGGGTAAACAGAAGAATGAGAAGAAGAATAAATTCTTAGTATATTCTTTATGTACTAGTGGACGAGGCTTTAATATGAGAATTAGCACAGTTCTAAAATCTAAAATACAATCGAAAACATGAAGTCCATTACCGAGGGACAACGACGTTTTTTTACACTACGAAACAATCCAGACAAAAAAGAATGAAACATTAAACCTAGAGCATCCTAGAAGGATAAAAAAAGAAAGCTAGTGAACTTCATATAGTCTCATACGATAGAGAATAGCAGTGGTCCTTTAGATGGGAATGGGCCTAACAAAAAGTGCAGGTAAGAGATGCAGTCATTCGGGAGTTCTTAGATCGGGTTTATAAGATGACTCATCACAAGCTGGGGTAGTGAGGCAAGGCATCTAGCCAGTCACCAGTGAAGCAAGGAGACTTGTCAACTAGTTTAAAGTTGTCCAAAGTTTAGAGTAACTAGCTCAAGTGTACCTCTAAAATGTTTTTGGTCTCATTCTAATGACACTTTTTCCCAATGAAGGTTATTTATTATGAAAGACACTTTTGGATTAACATCTCGAAATCTTCATACATTCATCATGCATTTTGAATTTAAATTCAACTAGCTTCTTACTATGTATTCATTATTAAAACATGAATGACTAACAAAGATTATTTTATTCACAAAGGAAAAAGCACTCGACCTACCACATCCGCATAATACGCGAATCAAGACCAAGCAAATGGAAAGCATACTCAAAGAGATTAAGGAAAACTTCGTCAAACTGTTAAATGATTATGAGCCACCATCACTAAGAATCAGAGTAGTTTGGTCGATCAAATTTTCATGGGTACCCAGTGAACTCTACTACCATTAAGCCATAGGCTTTAGTGACAAACCCTCTGAAAGATGCAGAACACTATCGTATCTCGGACTGTGATGAGGAGGATAAGTCTCAGAAGATAAAAGAGAAGATAACGCAACTAGATGATCAAATGAAAATCGTCAAAGGGGAGGAAGTTTTCTATAAGTCGACAGAATGGACTTGAGTTTTGTCCCAGATCTCATATTGCCATCAAAGTTCAAAGTTTCAGAATTTGAGAAATTCGATGGAAACAACTGCCCATCAACCCATATAACTATGTTCTACCAAAAAATGACATGACATGTAGAAAATAACCAACTCTTGATCCACTGCTTTCAGGAAAGTTTATCAGGTTCAAATATTCGGTGGTACAATAAGTTGAACATGATTTATGTTAGGACCGGGAAAGATATCGTCAAATCATTACTGAAATAGTATAAGCATGTGAACGAGATAAGGTTAGATCGTGTAATGTTGTAGGGGATGAAAAAAAACCCAATAAGAGCTTCAGACAATATGCATATTGATGAAAGGATGTAGCCATGCAAGTTCATCCTTTATTGGATGTGAAAGAAACCCGAAAGCTTTTTGTGCACTCAATCAAGGCTCTTTTCTTTGGATATTTGTTTGTAATCACCTCGAGAAGCTTCACCGATATTGCGATGGCCAATGAAATGATAGAAATGGCTACCAAACAAGGAAAGATCGATGGGAGTGAATCTCATAGAAGGTCATCCCCAAAGAATAAAGAATGAGAGGTCGTCAATGTGAGCACCTGTGGTTCTAAAAAGGACGTCATTATCTCTCGACCAAAGTCAACAACAGTAGCATCATCGAATTGTCAAAGGCAATTTGACCCTATTCCGATATCGTATCAAGAGTTGTTTCAATAACTCTATGATACACATATGGTATCACCTTATCCAATGGATCCCTTAAAACAACCATATTTTCCATTTGGCAAGCATCTTTTCCACTCATTTTCTTGATTCTTTGTGTGTATATATATTCTTTGTTTCTACTTCATATGTGAGATAATTTCTCTCTCTCTCTCTCACACACATATATATATGTGTATATTTTCTCCTCTATTCTCTTTAGGCCTTTAGATATCAATGGTATGGATGATAACGAATTTGATATGAATATTGATTTAAAGCGGCCTAAGATAACTCTTTTTTACCATAGCAAAATTTAACATCGACATAGTGACCTTCAGATTGCACCATCCAAATGACATCAAACAAGAAGACAAGAGGGGGAGAATGAGCTTGAGTAATTGAAAAAATAAAAAAATGAAAAAAGAAAGAAAAAAGAAAAAAATTAAAGAATCATCATGCATTAATGACTTTTTTGAATAAAATATTAACTTTGAACATCTATTCCCCTGATGATATCTCTTTCACGAGGATTTTTATGTATGAGATGATGAACAACATTGTTTCATTATCCCTTTCAAAAAAAGAAAAAATATATCAATTGATATCCCCCTTTGAGCCTTAAATATTCTTTTTGTTTGGACTTAACCCCGACCAAGGATCACTCCCCATACTAGGGACAACGCAAAGAAAAATATGCTTGCTTGAGTAAAGATAATTCAATTTGATAAGATGAAGCACTGTCAGGTTGACCTGATATGATACATTTGAAAATTCAAATCAAGACAAGAATAATGAGATGTAACTTGTGCTCAAATCAAATTGAGATCTTGAATTTAAGTAAAGATGACAAGAGGGGCACACGCAAATTATTTATGTAAATGATGTGATATCAAACTACAATGTCAATCAATTAAAGCTGGTTTAAAGATCCAAATTGTTAAAAGAAGAACCTCTAGGGTGAAAACCCTCAAGTGGGCAATCTAGAGGGATAAAAAAAGAAAAAAAAAAAGAAAAGACACGATGAAGCAGGTTCAAGCAAAAATGAATGAATACATTGATTCTTGGTTCAATCACCTTTAAACATATGTTTGAACCTATATGTCCCTTTATTTCATAACCATGAGCCCTAGCCTACGTTACGTGCCTAAAAGTCCCTTTCAAATCATACACGAATTTTTGAGTGAAATAGACTATCTTCATATTCCATCCTACACATCAGGGTTAATCTTTTATTCTTAATTTTTTCTAAAACTTTAATGCATGATTTGGAAAAATAAAAAATCAATAAAGAAGGATTTAAGAAGAATACCCACAAAAAGCATCTTGAAATCAAATGAGGCCTTAAGTTGAAAACCTGTAAAGTTCGACTTGAGTAACGAGTCAGGATTCATACACGGGAAGGCTCTAACTTGAAAATATAACATATTTAGAAAAGACATAGAATTGAAGGAAATTAAATATTCAATTACAGCATCCGAAATCCTAGAAAAACTTGATGATTTGGGAAGAATTTTGCACATTTCGAGGCCCACTTGACAGAAGTTATGCTAGAGAAATCCTACAGTATATCATTCCAAATGAATCCATATCATTGAGATTTGGGGTCTTCTACTTTGATCTTATTTGATTTTTTTCCCAAATGTTTGCCATTTACTTGTCAAAAAAGTAATTTCACTCATATAAATAAAACAATACCTTTTCTTTGAAAGCCTAGTTTTCTTTGCATCTCATATTGAAATTAAGTATAAGTAATTTATTCACTTTGTAAAGATATCATTACGTATTACTATACAAAAATTTTCTACAAAGTGCACGTGTTTTAGAGGCTAAAATGGGTTTTGATACGAGACCCATCAGAATGTTTTGAATTCAGTTTTGATGGCCCTTATTTTGTAATTGTCGAAAGAAAATGAGTATTAGAAAAACACACTTATATTAGTGTTTCCCATTACCTGAAGAGATTCTCTATTGGGGTCCACAAAGAAATCATGACTTCGTAAACTAAAACGATTGAATCCGTTTACAAGACATCAGAAATTTTGGAAAATGGGAGAATATCAAGACTTCCTTTTAAAAATGAGAATTCCAAAAATGATACATTTGCATTTTAGGCATACCCAAGGACATTACATGCATATATATATATATATAATTTTGCTGATTATTCGAGACAATTTCAACTTCATGACGAATGATATTGTTCTTAGAGTACACCCGGGATCAACTTAACTCCTGATAAAGGAGTCATCCGTAACATAGCTTAACTAAAAAATGATGAGCTATATTTCAACCAAGGTTTTTAAGTCAAATTTCAACTTTTTGATGAAGGATATTTGAAGAAAACCCAAAATTGATGTCAAATTAACTTAACTCAATGATGATGAGTTACTTCTCAGCCCAAATTTTGAGTTAGATTTAAACTTCACAATGAAAGATATCAAGCTCGTGTCATCCTAGATCGACTTAACTCACGATAGAGGAGTCATCCACAACATAGCTTAACTCAACAACGATGAGCTATTTTCCAACCAGGGTCTTCAAGTCGAATTTCAAATTTACTGCGAATGATATTAGACTAGAAGAATACCTAAGGTCGACTGCGATTTAGCTTAACTCAATGACGAGGAGCTACTTCCTAGCCTGAATTTCGATTAAGATTTCAACTTTATGACGAATTATATCAAGCTCGACTCATACAATACTGACTTAACTCACAATTGAAGAGTTATCTACAATATAACTTAACTCAACAATAAGGAACTATTTTCCTAACTAGTCTTGAGTCATATTTCAACTTCACAACGAAGGAAATCAGGCTCGAGGAACATTCATCATTGACTTAACTTACAATGGAGGAGTCAAAAGCACCATAGCTTAACTCAACAACGAGGAGATATGACTCAATCTAGATTAACCGTTAGAGGGTTCACAAGTCTTTTAGTCAAATTTCAACTTCACAATGAAGGATATCCGACTTGAAGAACTTTTCACCTTTTCTTAACTCACAGAGTAATAGTCATCTGCAACATAGATCAACTCAACATCAAGGAGTTATTTGCAACCAAATAAACCTGTAAAGGGGTTCTCAAGTCTTTAAGTCAAATTTCAAATCCACAATGGAGGATATTGGACTTAAAGAACAATCATCTTCGAGTCATATTTTAACTTCACGAAGATGGATATCGAGCTCGAAGAAAGCCCAACTTTAAATTAACACGACGAACAACTCTTCACCTGACTTAACTTGTGAATGAGAGTCAACTGAATTTTGATCCGATTCTTGAAAAAAAAAGCCAGATACTTCGACATCAAGAACATGTTTACTTTCAGAGTTGATTTTGAACGAAAATTTGTGTCTTTCTATCTTCGTCCCATTGTCGTTACATGATAATAGACAAAAAGGGAAGTTGTAAACACCTATTTTTGTTCGGAAGTTTATTTCAAATTTTAGTTTTATTCTATTAATGTATATATTATATATTATATAGTATGTATATATATTATGTTTAAAAATGTATATATAGTTTTAAAGTATATATATATATTATATTATATTTATAAAATATATTATGTTTGAAAACATATATACAATTGTATATTATAAATATAATACATATTGCATTTGAATATATATATATATATATATGTTATATTTTGAAAACATATAGTTTTTGAAAATATATGTATAATATATAGTATATTTTTTAAAATATACATAGTTTTAAAAAAATATATAATATTATTATATAGTATATATTAGTATATATATTTTTAGGAAAAAAAATATATAGTATATATTTTATATATAGTATATATGTAGTAGGTATATTATATTTTATATATTATTATTGTTATTATTATTGTTGTTGTTGTTGTTGTTATTATTATTATTATTATTATTATTTTCTTTTATTTATTTTTTAGGTCCAATTAAAAGGGTATAATATCAATCTAATAAAGTCCAAGTTCAGGATCCAATCAATGTCCAATTCAACCTAAAGTCCAAGTAAGAGCCCAACTGAGCATGCAGGCCTGACCCAGACCACATACACGTTCAGGTTTTAGAGACACAAGCATCAGGGCCACACGACTCATAGCCATTAGATAGAGCTGTAATCTGATGGTCCATATCACATAATAACAAGTGTTTAGAAAACCATAGTGATAAGTCCTTTACGCAGCCAATCTTGAACCGTTGGATCTGCTCG
Source organism: Hibiscus syriacus (assembly GCF_006381635.1). NCBI lineage: Eukaryota > Viridiplantae > Streptophyta > Magnoliopsida > Malvales > Malvaceae > Hibiscus > Hibiscus syriacus. The sequence goes on from NW_024063472.1 coordinate 1,978,401, forward strand.
CTTGATCCAACCACCAGGAAACATCCACGAGACATCAAGAGATACCAAAGCTTATCAACCGATCAGTTATTGGTGTTGGACTACACGCTGGTGAAATAGCTCATTTCCAGAATACTTCGAACAAGACGTAGAAAGATTGTTTTTCTTCAAAAGTAAGAGAAAAACCAAAAGGGAAACCAAATCGATGAACAACAAAAGGAAACAAGTTTATTTAAACATGCAAGTAAAAAATGGAATGAATCAACCAAATAAAATAAAAATTCAAAATCCAACCAAAAAGGGAAAATAACCCCTTTTTGAAGTGAATCAAAAAAGATCGGGAAAGGGTCCCTTCATCATTGCTAAATTTCGTCTATCTTGAGACTGATTGGGATGACAAATCTCTCATGCACCGAAGGAAAGAAATCTCGTCTAACCCTTATAAAAACCTATGAAAATTGAAAAAGGGGGATAAAAGGGAAGCGTTCAAAACCACCAAAAGAAAACCATCTAAAAGGTATAGGAGAACTTAACTTTTTGGCTTGCTTGAAGAACGAACAACCAAACCACTGGAGAGTAAAATGGTCATCAGAAAAGGTAAAGGTCGAGAGGTTTTATTCTTATATTATGCCAATTAGTGGGTTATTTAGAGTTTTAAAGGCTATATTTGGGCCCATGTGGCCGAGAGGAAACTTTTGGGTTAAGTGTTAGGTCTCTGGTCATCATGGGTGGTGGCTGGAGCGATGGCAATATGGTGGCCGACCGGAGTGAGGTGAAGGTTTCTAGAAACAAAGGGGACAACTTTGAGAGAGTTTTGGTTTAATTTTTTAGGGAAAGATGTAACAAATGAGGAAAAAAGATTTAAGTGTTATTTATAGCGAGGGCTAATGTGAAAATAGTAGAATGTTAAATTATTTTTGCATGCCTTGGATTTTTGAAGCATAATTTAATTTGATACCTACTGTAAATTGGCCACTGAATTTTACATTTAATGCAATTTAGTTTTTTTTGTATTTTATTTACTTATTTTTATTTTAATCTGATATGTTGACATGTGTTTTTGCTTTGCATTTTCAAATATTTATTATTTTTTTATTTTTTGCTTTTTTGACATTAATTTTATTTTTAAGGAATCCAATTAAATTTCAAAGTTCGTTAAAATTAAGTAATTTGGATCGATTTAAATTTCAATTTTTGAAATTAAGACAACTTGGTAATCAAATGTACCGAAAGGGCAATTCGATGGTGCTCATCATTCCTCAATTGTAAATGACTCCCAAATCTGACAAATCATTGGTAAGATGCAGATCTGGCAACTCCGTCACTTGATATGGTTTCTTCTAAAGGAAAGTCTTCAACCATAATTCTTTTCTCACTAGTTTGAAGCCTATTTCCACTTTCGTGAAGAATAAATCCAGCTGTGACTTTCAAATCAACTCTTGCTTGTATTTGATAATAGGCAGGATCATTGATGCATTTATCAATTGATTTTTTCAATCCTTATGGTTGTTCTCCTATTGCATTAAGAAGACAACAATGATTTGATACCATATTTACATGCCAAATTTGATATAGTTGAAAAAATATCTCTGTCAAAAATTTCAATAAGACTATATATTGAAATATGAAAATATTCTTCTTTTTGATTTTTTTTCTTGCTAAATCTCTTAGTTGAGATTTAATAAAATAAGGAAAATATTTTATAAGATGTAAAGAAGATGTGTGTAATAATAGTTGTTTAACAAATCCCCATTCAATATTGTTTATATCAAATGGTTCATGATCAAGCCTGAACTTTATAACAGGATAGGTTTCTTCTGAAATATTCATAGTTAAATAGGCTTGATTATAATATTTGGAAAAAAAGTATTTTTAATTTGATCTTGCGGATTGTAAACTTTTCTATGAATATTTAAAAAAATTATGTAGGTAAGTCATGATAAGCTTTACTATGTAAACTTAATCTATATACTTTTACTAAAATAGGATTTCTTTTCTCTTTATCAAAAAATATTGACATATATCAAGAAGATTGTTTATCTCCTCTATTGTTAAAAAACCTATTTTTAGGATAAACCAATCTCTGTATATAATAGACCTTAATAATAATTCTTCAGCTTCAATTGTTTTTTCAACTAAAGTTTTTGAAATGTAGTAAGAGATTTTTCAAAAAAATTATTTGGATTAGTGATATGGTTTTTCCATACCTTATTAATCAAATATATTTTGTTTCTAAACTGGGATTATAAAAATATTTTATTTCCATTTTTTGGTTTCTGACTGTTGTGGTTTCAACAGTGCTTCAACCTTTTTTTTTTATAATTTCAGCATAGTTTTCTTTATATACTGAATTTGGATCTTATGGCCACTATAGTTGGCTTACTGAAGGTGTCATCAAAAATTGTTGTATAGCTCCTTTCGGATAAGAAAATATAATATCCTTGGTTAGGATAATACATTACCGGAGGTTGGCAAAAATCGTCGGTTAGAATTTTGTTGTCTCGGAAATGATTTCACACAAGTATTTTACACAAGGGTGGTAATACAAAAGAAAGAAAACGAAATATTACAAAGAAAAACCTAAGAGAACTAAGCTGGAGAGGAGAGTGGTAGTGGAAAATGTGATGCTAAAGGTGATACTTTGCCTCTCCTTTTATAAACTCCATTACCAACTACTTTCAATTTATTTTAAAGTCCGCCTTGGTAGTCTTCCATGTGTTGGTGCTTTTATTTTTGTCTTCTTGTGGTGGCTTCCACGACTTGTACTTTTCTCCTTTGTCGCTTCTATGTCTTGTACTTTTATTTATTAATGTCTTCCTTCTATTTAAGACTCTGACAGTTTTTATCCTTCTAGCAAGTTGTCGAAATTCATGGTCTCGATTTCGTCCAAGTGTAACGATTACGGTGACAATGGTGGTGAGTTCCAATTATCCCATGAGCAGTTTATTCCTTTGATTATATTGTTTGGGTAGTCCTCAATTTCCATATCAACTATTGTTTGTAATAGCTTTATGGCTTCAATGTTTGTTGTGTTACCCATATAATTTTGATGTACAAATATTCTTCAGCCACCGGTCCAACATTGTTTGGTATTAATTTTAGGATAAACTCATATTTATAAGAAAAATTATCAAATCCAAGCAGGACTCAATCTAAAAGAAGAAGCAAGAAATATATTGAACGACATCAACACGTGGAAGACTACCAAGGCGGACTTCAAAATAAATTGAAAGTAGCTTGGTAATGGAGTCTATAAAAGGATAGGCAAAGTATCACCTTTTCCACTACCACTCTCATCTCCAGCTTAGCTCTCTTAGGTTTTTTTTGTAATCTTTCGTTCTCTTTCTTTTGTAAAATACTTGTGTAAAATAGTTTTCGTACCCTTATTCCCCATGTAACTGGTATCAGAGTCCCCTGGAGTTTTCGATCTTTTGAGTAATAATATACAAGTATTATTGTAAGTTCTATCTTTATTTTACACTGTTCATTTTAGTATTTTATCTTAAAACCCATATATCTATTATTCAGATTTAATTTTGCCTCAGTTCTGTGAAGTGACGTTTAGGCCTTGTTGTTGTAAAGGTTGTGATTTTCAAAGATAATGAAAGGTTTTAGGCACCGAAGATAAAATCATGTAAGAAACATATTGATTGTTTAAAGATAAAAATTACAATCATACTATGCATATAGACTCTAAGAACGAAAATAATATTACTTATATTAGTAAAGGTATTAATAGTTTAATAGATACGGCCTCTATATATTTTAATAAGATGTATAATAAAGTTAATAAAATAGAACAAAAAAGTAGTAATCTTGGAGAGGTAACTGAAATAGATCTAAATGGTGAATCTAAAAAATTGTTAACTGATATTAATAATAAATTAGATCAAGTTGTGATATCTTCTAAACAAGAAGATAATATTGATTTATGTAACAACCCAGAAAAATGGGGGGAAATTTAATTAAGCAATTTGGTGAAATTTGACGATTAAATTAAAAGCTTTCAAAACATGTAGGCCATTTTAGAAGTGAAGGAAATTTAGGGACCAAGCCCTGAATTTACCCAAATAGTGTCGTTAGACACTCTATTAATTGTGATGAATTGGATTTCGGGGGGTAATTCATCAAGCAAAATAGCTAAAATTCCTCCCTGCCAACCTCTCTTTCCAAACCCGATTCCGACGCCGTCTGGCCACCGATCGTCAATTTGAAACCATCATTGTGTTTGTCTTCAATCGATGAACAAACCCCGTAAACCAATTAAAGTGAAATGCTATCAACGCTGTGAATTTTGATTCAAAGTTTCGATTTTTTTTGCACCACCGCCGGGAAAATCTTAGATTCATCACCGATCGTTGCTCCATTTTCGACACCTCCCACACCATCGTGTTCCTTGTGTCGTTTTGAGTTTGTCGGTGTCCTCCTTGACTCCGTTGTCACCGGCGCGTGAGGGAGGTGAAGCAATCAAAGTTTCCGACGTGTTGAAATCGAGCTCTCTACCGTTCAAAATTTTTAATCGAGCTTGGTAAGTGTCTCAAAACCGCTTAAAATAATATTTAAAAATTTTTCGATAATTTTTAAAACATCGGAGGCCAACGTACGCGCCCTGACGCGCCGCCCCTACGTTGCGGGAGCTTCGAAATGGGTTAGGGGCAGTTTGACTGGTCTGAACCGTTTGACCGGTCCGAACCGGTTCGACCCGTTGACCCGACCCAACCCAACCCGTTGACCGTTGACTTTGACCAAAAAGTTAAATTTTTCGAAAAGTCATATTTTATGTTTTGCGACGTCCTGAGTCTGAATCTGAAGTCCGTTTTTCGAAATTCGAAACTGAAAGCCTCGAAATTGTCAGTCAAACCCGTTTACTTTGACCAAAAAGTCAAATTTTATGTTTTTCGACGCCTTAAATCTGATTCCAGAGTCAGTTTTAACAAATTCTAACCCGAAAGCCCCGAATTAAGCTCGTTAACCCAAAAATGCTTAGTATTTTTAGCATTTTTTATTATTTATTTGAGATATGGTTATGGAATTGACCCAGTAAGATATTTTATGAAGGTACTCATGTTTCACCTGAGCGAGGATCAGTTAGGTCCGGTGTTGTATGTTCCTCAGATCAGTCCGAACCGCGTATTCTCGTAGGTTTCCGTAAATTATTTAAATAAAGGTTAAGATTATTCATATTAGGATTCCAATATGGATTTTTTCGATTCGTAGGATCTAGCACTGCAGTAGAGCCTGATTGAAAACTCAGTAGTAGGTTTCCCTATCTAATTACTCATATTGTAACATGTGTGTTTCCTGACGGTGTTATCTTACTATTTTAAACTATCATCTGAATTGTTTCAAATTGGTGATAATTTTGAATATTGTTACGACATGATAACTGATTTTTCAATATTGGTTACCCGACATATGATTTACCGGATATTAATGATTTGATTTATGGTTTCCGTAATTTCTGTATATGATTTTCAAGCATGAAACATTTTCATGTTTTAATGGATTAATCACTATTTCCACTCGACTACATACATGTTTATTACTGTCATTGGGGGAATAATGTTGGAGGAAGTATACCTAGACGCTCCTCGGCTTTGTGCTCAGGGCCTTACTGGACTTGAAGGTGGGTGTATGGTTTTGGGAACCTACACATTTTGGACTTGATGGATGGGGATAGTGTTCATATTTTTAAAACATGTTTGATAAACTGATTTTTACTGGAAATTTTATTAGTATGTTTTATATACACTGTATGGAGCACACTGGGCTTTTTAGCTCATTTTGTAAATTTTACCCTTTTCAGATAACAATAGACCATAAACTAGCAGATTTGGAATCAGGGGAGATCAACTACATTTACTTTTGAATGACCGTATTTCCTATATTTTGTTCCGTAAATGTTTTATACAATTTTATGTGGTATTTTGATATGTATGTGTTTTATATGGTTTCCTAAAATACGTGTTCATATATGGTTATTGTATGAATCCTTATTATTGTTAAATTTTTACATATTACTGAGATATGGATTTCAACGATTGTTTTAAAAATAAAAAGAATTTTTGAATGTGATACGTAATCACCTAGACATAGGTATAACATCCAGGTCGGTTTTAGGGGGTTACATTTGGTGCTATCAGAGCTTTCGGTTTTAAACACTCAGATTTTGGTTGAGTCCTAAACTCTAGATTTTTAATAAATTTTGATATTTTCAAAAACGTGTCACCTTATTTTATGAATTATTTTTATTCGAGATCCTTGATACTAGGATGAATTATGTTTCAAATTCTTTCTTTAGAACCTTATAGATCCAACGATGAGTGCTGCTAGAGGTCGTAAGATAGGTCGTGGCAGTGGTCGAGGGAGAGTTTCTCGACCTTCTGTTACGATAGATGATTCGATGTCACCACGTGATCCTCCTGTTCCGCATGTAGATCCAACAATTTCTCATGATAATCCGATTACTCATGTGAGAGACCCTCTTGTCACTGAAGATGAAGATACTGACATGAATGAAGATGTCATTAATAGAGTTATCTTTTGCATGTTTCAGAGAGCTGCTAGAGTCCCTAGTAATATGGCCGCAGTAGAGATTTTAAATTCCTTGGTAGTTGCTGGAGTAGTTCCATTTGAGGGTATTACTAGTGGACCTCCGACAGACGCTGAGTATTGGCTGGAGGATACATAGAGAATTATGGATGAGATGGATTTGAGGCCTGAGAAGAAGTTAAAAAGAGCCTTGACTATGCTGAAGAAAGAGAGTTTCAGATGGTGGCAATCGATTTCTGGTAGTATTCCGAGGAACCAGTTAACATAGGATCTTTTTAAGACACGTTTCTAGATTTGCTAAATCGGAGAGAGATATCTGCATAAGCGATGCCAGGAGTTTCAGAATCTGGAGCATGGTAATATGTCTGTTATGGACTATGAGGTTGAGTACATCCGATTGAGTCTTTATGCTCCTAGACTTGTTGACATTGAGACAGATCGATGCTTGAGGTTCGAGAATGGACTTAGGTATGAGATTAGGAGTCGAGTTGCTACCCACTGGGAGAGGAATTTTGATGCCTTGGTTGAGATAGCCAAGACTGCAGAGAAATAGAGCGATTGGGTATGGAGCACAGGAGAGATAGAGATCAAGCTCAAGACCAATTCAGGAAGCCTTCTGGTTCTGTTGATTCTTCTGTACACCCCAGCAAGAGAGGCAGGGGCGAGTCCTTTCAGAGAGGCGGTGCAAATGTCAGACATGTGGCATCTGGTTCTTCAGATGTTCAACCTTCTAGACATGGTGGTTCTTCTGGGTTGCATCCTTTACAAACTTGTGATTTTTGTGGGAAACATCATCTTGGGGAATGCAGGATGAAATTGGGTACATGTTATAAATATGGTTCTGGTGACCATCTTTTGAAGGACTGTCCAGAGCGAGATCATTCAGTTCAGACGCCAGCTCATACTCCCGCTCGTACTCAGAGTACTTTTCAGACTCCAACAGGGAGTCATAGTCAGGGCAGAGCACCAAGATCGACTATTAGAGGCCGAGCATTCAGAGTAGAGGTCCAGTCAGATCTGAGACCAGACAACCTGCGTTGATTTATACTGCTAGACTTCGACGTGATCGCGATGCGCCTAATGTGATTGCAGGTACTGTTACTATCCATTCAGTCCTCTACTTTGCATTATTTGATAGTGGTTCTGCCAATTCGTATGTATCACATTCCATTTCTGAGGGTCTAAATATTCTTGTTGAGAACACTGAGAATTTGGTGACAGTTCAAAGTCCCTTAGGAAAGTCCATAGTGTTGGATCGTATTTTTAGAGAATGTCCTATAGAGATCAATGGGGAGATTTTTCTGGCCGACCTGGTGGAGTTACCTTTGGAAGAGTTTGATTTGATTCTCAGTATAGATTGGTTGGACAAACATCGATTTAATCTCAATTGTGAGACCAAAAGAGCTGATTTGAAGACCCCAGATAACCAAAAGATTATAATGATCGGGGAACGTCGTGGATTTCTGACGAATATTGTGTCTTCTTTGGTAACTGAGAAGATGATCATGAAGGGTTCTGAGGCGTTTCTTGCTTATATTTTGGACACTATGAGTTCTCAATATGATATTGAAGGCATCGAATTGTCAAGGAATTTCTCGATGTTTTTCCTGAAGAGTTGCTTGGACTACCGCTGGATAGAGAAGTTGAATTTGTGATTGAAGTCTATTCTGGTTCCACACCGATTTCAATGGCTTCTTATCGTATGGCCCCAAAGGAGCTTATGGAACTGAAAGTCCAACTCCAGGAGTTATTAGATAGAGGATTTATTCGACCCAGTGTATCACTGTGGGGAGCCCTAGTTCTCTTTGTCAAGAAGAAAGATGGGACGCTGAGACTCTGTATTGATTATAGAAAACTGAACAAGCTCACCATTAAAAACAAATATCCTCTGCCCAGGATCGATGATCTATTTGACTAATTTTGAGGGGTTTCTATCTTTTCAAAAATAGACTTGAGGTTTTGTTATTACTAACTTAAAGTGAAAGATTATGATATTCCGAAGACTGCTTTCCGTACTCAGTATGGGTATTATGAGTTTTTAGTGATGTCATTCGGGTTAACTAATGCCCTTGCTGCTTTTATGGATAGATGTATCGGGTATTTCGACCTTTTTTGGACCAGTTTGTAGTTTTGTTCATCGAAGACATACTGGTTTATTCTCGAACTGAAGTAGAATATGAGGAGCATTTAAGGATTGTTCTACAGACTCAAAGGGAAAATAGTTATACTCTAAGTTGGGCAAGTGTGAGTTCTGGCTCAACGAAGTGACTTTTCTTGGACATATCGTTTCTACTGATGGTATTCGAGTGGATCCGAGCAAAGTAGAGGCTATTCTGAATTGGAAGCAACCCAAGAACATCTATGAGATCCCTAGTTTCTTGGGCTTAGTTGGTTACTACCGTCATTTCGTTGAGTGGTTCTCCCTTATTGCAGCTCCTCTGACGAAATTATTAAGGAAAAATGTTATATTTGTCTGGTCTGAGAACCAACAAGCTAGCTTTGAGAAACTAAAGATTATTCTAACTCATTCCCCAGTACTGATTCAGCCTGAATTTGGGAAAGATTTTTCTGTTTACAGTGATGATTCTCACTCTGGATTAGGATGTGTTTTGATGCAAGATAGAAGGTTGTCACTTATACGTCACGTAAATTAAAGTTGCATGAGCGTAACTACCCTACTCATGATTTGGAGTTAGTTTCCGTGGTTTTTGCTTTAAAGATCTGGAGACATTACCTCTACGAAGAGAAGTGTTATATCTATACTAATCATAAAAGTCTGAAGTATCTGCTTACTCAGAAAGAATTGAATTTGAGACAACGTCGTTGGTTGGAGCATCTAAAGGACTATGATTTTGAGATAGAGTATCATCCAGGGAAGACTATGAATTTTACTACAACTTTTCATTCACAGACTGATGGTCTGTCTAAACGAGTTATTCAGGTGTTGGAGGATATGTTATGGGGTTGTGTGCTTGATTTTCATGGTAGTTGGGAAGATTTCATGCCATTAGCTGAGTTTGCTTACAATAATAGTTACCAGGCAAGTATTCACATGGCACCATACGAGGCTCTGTATGGACATAGATGTCGTACTCCTATATGTTGGACAGAGTTACATGATAGAAAAAACTTTGGGTCCAGACTTGGTTCGAGAGACTGAAGATGATGTGATCCAGTCTAGCTCCAATTTTCTCCATGACTTGATCACACCATGGATGTTATTCAAAGCTGGTTCTAAGGGAGTTCTACTTTACTTTATCTTATATTTACTCAGTTATGCATTATATATTATTATGAGCATACATTGGCATATTATACTATACTTGAATTATCATAACATGTGCATTCAATCATTATGTCATATGCTTTGCATCATTGATTGATATTCAAGCATATAATCTATAGTTATAATAATTATATTCATTTATTATCATATGATGCATGAGTTATTATTATAATCTATAGTTCACATCTTTATATTATAAGTTATTTACTTTTAATACTTAGCTTATATTATGCTTTCTTTTGTAGGTGCATATTCGGCCACATGATGGGAGCTGACTTAAGCTAGCATTGGAGTCCAAGAGCTATGGAAACTTGACTAGGACAACTCTGAGACAGCTCAAGAACATTTTGGGACAAAGTTGCCAGCTGACCCCTGAGCTCATAGCTCACTTGAGATGGACTTTTGAGCTAGCCAAAGACCTTCTTTCAGCTGGAGAGTTGCACTATCATCTTCACCACATAGAGTACTACAAATATGCTCTAGGTCAAATTTTTTAGATTCGTACCTTTTCGCGAAGAGTTGCCATTCTGAGAAGTTCATTTTCACAAAGAGCTGCCCTAAGACTTATACACATGTCCTTCATCTATGGCCAGTTCAACTACAGCTCAAATCCATGGGAAGTAGCTCAAATGATGAAATGATGCTTCACACAAATGTTCCCTTTCATAATTAGTTGATGCCCCATTTATGACATGTCACCTGGATGCTAGATGGATGCCAAGTCACACCTAATAGCTGATCATATTCACGCCAAGGAGGAGCCACATCATAAAGTCTCTATGCCGCCCATGTGAGTGCCTCATGACCAGCCTACACATGTGCCATGTGTATGGATGAAATGAGCGCCAAAATGAAGAGGGTTCCCACTATTCGGCCAAAGCATCATCTTTGTTCAAAGTTGGCGCTAAGATGAAGAGCAAGGAGACCATTCGGCCAAGGATATCTCCATTCATTAAAACAACATATATTTACATTTAAAATTCATGTATCTAGCTGAATGGACACCTATTTATTCGGCCAAACCTATGCAAGCCTATAAATAGGGCTTTGATATTCATTTGTAACTCAAACTCTTTGATAATATAAAATCCTTGTGAGATTATTCTCTCTTCAAGTTCTTTTAAGAACTATATCGATTAAGCAAGCTTAATTCTTAAGTTTGTGGCGTCATTCCTTTCCCTTTATACTTCTGGTTCCTAGTTCTTATAACTATTGGGTCAAAGTCCTTTCATATCATCCCTTATAGGACTTATAAGAAACGAGTCTTTTCTCCTTATAGCATTGGTTCCTTGTTAGTTTTATAGGATACTATTTATACCATCTTCCATCTCCATATCACGCCTATATCATCACCATCTTCCATCTCCATTTCACGCCTATATAATCACAATCCCATTATCATCTATTCACCATTAAATCATCCTTCATCATTAACAAGGAATACATCCATTACCACCATTGGAGGCCGAATTCATCAACACTTGAAGGATATTTATTCAACACTTCCGCAACCTACTTTGATATCATTTCTTTCCATTTCATTCCTTATCAATTTCCATTTCTTTCAATCCTTATTTTTATTTAGTCATTTCTTCTTTTCAATTGTGCATATTAATTTCAATTCAAAGGGTAGCATTTGGTGTCTCTCCTAGATCGGGAAACAAAAAGGCTACCAATTTCTCTACTATTGAAGAAGTCTGGTTAGCCTTACATCAAGCGGTAATCAGAGCTTTGTCGGATTGATAATCAAGTGCTGCAACAAAAAGCATAAGAAAAACAAAACAGAAAAGAAAAAGACTCATACATCAAAATTGGAGTGCAAAAAGAAAGAAAGAAAGAAAAGATCAAAAACAAAGAAAAAGTAAAGCAAAGTTGCAAAGTACACTCAAAGAGAAGAACAATACAATCTGTCCAACAACAAACTAGAAGGAGGTATCCTTGTTGTTTCTTGTGAAGGAAGATAGTAAGTGTTGCAACTTGAGTTGTAAGTTATCTTTATTTACTTACTATTTTCATTTTCTTATTCTTTCATCTTTTCTTATTTTCATTACTTTATCATTTTCTTAACCTTTTCTATTCTACCCCTACCATAACCATTTCTATACCCTAACCATTTTTTAAGCCGACGCACAAACTAAGAAACTTGCTCAATATTGAGTTAGTTCTTTAAAAGACCCACAAGATAGAATTGAGCGATAAAAGGCAAACGAGAGGGTGAGATCAGAAGGGGGATCAAAAAAGTCAAGGAACATATCCCCGAGTGCAAACACGAGTGTGAGTTGAGTGTAATATGAACTTTTTTTGGAGTGATCAAGTGAGGCTTTTATGAGTGTGCTGGTAAGGTTTCAATTTATTTTATTTCACTAACAATGTCACAAGAATTGCTTGATTTTCATACAGCTTCAGGACAAGTTCTTGTCATTAAAAACGTTTTAAACACTCAAATCATAGAAGATGATCAAAGAGAAAACATCTTCCATACTCGTTGTCGTCTACACAACAAAGTTTATTTCATGATCATGATGGAGGGAGTTGTACGAACGTTGCAAGTACCCTTATGGTAGAAAAGCTTGGCTTAAAGACATCCAAAAACTCGAAGCCATACAAACTTCAATGGTTGAATGATACAGGAGAAGTAACAGTCACAAAGCAAGTTGTCATTCCGTTTTTAATTGGCAAATACCAAGATGAAGTCCTTTATGATGTTATACCAATGGATTCTAGACATATACTTTTGGGAAGACCGTGGCAATTTGACAGACAAGCAATCCATGATGGGTTTACAAACAGATATACTATAACCCATAATGGCAAGAAATTCCTTTTGATGCCACTTTCTCCTAGTCAAGTGAAAGAAGATCAAACTCATTTGAAAAGGAGTATTGAAGCAATGAAAGAGCAAATTAATGTAATTGAAGAAGAACATTTAGAGGAAAATTCAGATAAAGAAAAATATTTTGAAGTTGAACAAAACCTTGGGGTTGCAAATGAGAGAATTGTTAAGAATGAATTTGGAGACAAGGATAAACAACCGATTTTATCTAACGATTCTTTTTCTCCTATTCTTGATTTTTCTTTGATGCGGGATAATGAAAATACTTCAAAGGATGAACCAATACAATTGTCCATCATGAGCAAGCGTTCACTTCCATTCATAAGCATTAATGGGTTTGTTTTCTCTACTATTTTGGAATTGATTTTCTTTTCTACTAATCTGATTGTGGATATAGGAAATGAAAGAAGACATAAGTTTGAGAAAGATTTGCACCAGAAGATGATTCAAAATTTGTTCCTACCATGCCTAGCTCTTTAATGGTTGTTTCTATTGAATCAAAGGTAATCATTTGGAAAGATACAAAGGCAAAAGCACATGATGTTTCCTACCATCACCAAAGAGAAGTTTAAGGGATAAGTACCTTTTCAAAAGACATAATGTTTTGAGCCAAGTAGTAGATCAAAGGATAAGTCTCTTCACCGATGAATATGATGTTTTGAATACAGGCAAAGTTCAAAAGAAACATCCTACACCAAAGGACATGTTGGTTACAAACAACACCAAGGAGATGCTAAAGAAACTAGTGTCTTTACAAAAGGACATGATGTTTCAAAACAATATCAAGGAATTGACGTGATCTACCTACTTCAAGGTTTTCAAGGGTTAAGACTCTTCGCCAACCATCATGATGATCCAAAGGAAAAAGACAAAGAGTTATATACCTTCTCCAATGGATGTGTTGTTTCAAGTAAAAAGATTGATCAAAATACATTCTTCATCGATGAAGGATATGACGTTTCCAAAGGACATCAAGGAGGACTCCAAGAGACGCAAGTCTTTACATAGAAAAATGTTGAATAAAAGCAACAAAAATAAGATGGAACAATGAGGTTGAACATTTCATGGGGAGAATCTTCTCAAGGAAAACATAATGATTCAATCCTTCCAACATCAAGAAGGTCATCAATGAGAAACTACTTCGATTTGAGGACAAATCGCCAAAAAGAAGGGGAGGATGATGTGATCCTGTCTAGCTCCAATTTTCTCCATGACTTGATCACACCATGGATGTTATTCAAAGCTGGTTCTAACGGAGTTCTACCTTACTTTATCTTATATTTACTCATTTATGCATTATATATTATTATGAGCATACATTGGCATATTATACTATACTTGAATTATTATAACATGTGCATTCAATCATTATGTCCTATGGTTTGCATCCTTGATTGATATTCAAGCATATAATCTATAGTTATAATAATTATATTCATTCATTATCATATGATGCATGAGTTATTATTATAATATATAGTTCACATCTTTATATTATAAGCTATTTACTTTTAATACTTAGCTTATATTATGCTTTCTTTGTAGGTGCATATTCGGCAACATGATGGGAGCTTACTTAAGCTAGCATTGGAGTCCAAGAGCTATGGAACTTGACTAGGACAACTACGAGACAGCTCAAGAACATTTTGGGACAAAGTTTCCAGCTGACCCCTGAGCTCATAGCTCACTTGAGCTGGACTTTTGTGCTAGCTAGAGACCTCCTTTTAGCTGAAGAGTTACACCATCATCTTCACCGCACAGAGCACTATAAATATGGTATAGGTTGAATTTTGTGGATTTGTACCTTTTCGCAAAAAGTTTCTATTCGAGAAGTCCCTTTTCACAAGGAGATGCCCTAAGATTTATAATCATGTCCTTCATCTATGGCCAACTCAACTACAACTCAAACCCATGGGAAGTAGCTCAAATGATGAAAGGATGATTCACACAAATGTGCCCTTTCATAATTAGTTGCCGCCCCATTTATGACATGTCACCTGGACGCTAGATGGATGTCAAGTCATACCTAATAGATGATCATATTCACGCCAAGGAAAAGCCACATCATAAAGTCCCTATACCGCCCATGTGAGTGCCTCATGGCCAACCCACACATGTGCCATGCGTGTGTATGAAATGAGCGCCAAAATAAAGAGGGTTCTCACTATTCGGCCAAAGCATCATCTTTGTTCAAAGTTGGTGCCAAGATGAAGAACAAGGAGACCATTAGGCCAAGGATATATCCATTCATTAAAACAACATGTATTTACATTTAAAAGTCATGTATCTAGTCGAATGGACACCTATTTATTCGGCCAAACCTATGCAAGCCTATAAATAGGGATTTGATATTCATTTGTAACTAAAACCCTTTGATAATATAAAATCCTTGTGAGATTATTCTCTCTTCAAGTTCTTTTTAGAACTATATCGATTAAGCAAGCTTAATTCTTAAGTTTTTGGCGTCATTCCTTTCCCTTGATACTTCTGGTTCCTAGTTCTTATAACTAGTGGGTCAAAGTCCTTTCATACCATCCCTTATAAGACTTATAAGAAACAGGTCTTTGCTCCTTTATAGCATTGGTTTCTTCTTAGTTTTATAGGATACTATCTATACCATCTTCTATCTCCATATCACACCTATATCATCACCATCTTCCATCTCCATTTCACGCCTATATAATCACCATCCCATTATCATCTATTCACCATTAAATCATCCTTCATCATCAACAAGGTATACATCCATTACCACCATTGGAGGTCGAATTCATCAACACTTGAAGGATATTTATTCAACACTTCCGCAACCTACTTTGATATCATTTCTTTCCATTTCATGCCTTATCAATTTCCATTTCTTTCAATTCTTATTTTCATTTAATCATTTATTCTTTTCAATTGTGCACATTAATTTCAATTCAAAGGGTAGCATTTGATGTCTCTCCTAGATCGGGAACAACAAGGCTACCAACTTCTCTACTATTAAAGAAGTCTGGTTAGTCTTACATCAGAAGATAATGTTAAATTGATCCGTGATCGCTTAAAAGAGGTATTTGATAGGCATAAATCATACGCAGATAAGTGATGGAAGGATATCGAGTTTGAGGTTGGGAATCAAGTTTTTCTAAAGGTATCTCCATGGAAGAAAATATTGAGATTTGGACGTAAAGGTAAGCTGAGTCCGAGATTTATTGGGTTGTATCGTATTCTGAATAAAGTTAGACCTGTTGTTTATCAGCTTGAGTTACCTCCCCAGCTCAGTCGTATTCATGATGTCTTTCATGTATCTATTTTAAGGCGATACCGTCTAGATCCAGGTCACATCATTCAGGTTGATGAGGTAGAGCTGAGACCTGATTTTTCATATGAGGATGAGCTCGTTCAGATTTTATAAAGGGATGAGCGATTTCTTCGGGATTGGCGTATTCCAATGGTCAAAGTTCAGTGGAGTAACTGTGGCCCCTCAGAAGCTACTTGGGAAACATTGGAGTCAATAGAGGCTCAATTTCCTCATCTATTTTCATAAGGTAAATTTCGAGGATGAAATTTCTTGTAGAGTGGGAAAATTGTAACAACCCAGAAAAATGGGGGGGATTTAATTAAGCAATTAGGCGAAAATTTGAGGATTAAATTAAAAGTTTTCAAAATTGTATGCCATTTTAGAAGTGAAGGAAATTCACGGACCAAGCCTGAATTTACCCAAATAGTATCGGCAAACACTCTATTAATTGTGATGAATTGGATTTCGGGGGAGGGGTAATTCATCAAGCAAAATAGCTAAAATTCCTCCCTACCAACCTCTCCTTCCAAACCTGATCCCGACACCGTCTGGCCACTGATCGTCAATTTGAAACCATCATCGTGTTCATCTTTAACAGATGAACAAACCCCGTAAACCAATTGAAAGTAAAACACTGTCAAATGCTGTGAATTTCGATTCAAAGTTTTGACTTTTTTTAGCACCACCGCTGGGAAAATCCTAAATTCATCATCTATCGTTGCTCTATTTTTGACACCTCCCGCACCATCGTGTTCCTTGTGTCGTTTCAAGTCCGCCGGTGTCCTCCTTGTCTCCGTCGTCACCGACGCGTGAGGGAGGTTAAGCAATCAAAGTTTCTGACGTGTTGAAATCAAGCTCTCCACAGTTCAAAATTTTGAACCGAGCTTGGTAAGTGTCTCAAAATTGCTTAAAATAATTTTTAGAAATTTTTCGAGAATTTTTAGGACATCGGAGGTCGTCGCACGCGCCGTCTCTGCACGTGGGGGAGCTTCGAAATGGGTTAGGGGCAGTTTGATTGATTTGACTGGTCTGAACCGGTTTGACCAATCTGAAATGGTTTGACCGATCTGGATTGGTTCGACCCGTTGACCCGACCGTTGACCCGACCCATTGACCTACCGTTGACTTTAACCAAGAAGTCAAATTTTTAAAAAAGTCATATTTTTTTAAAAGTCATATTTTATATTTTTCGACGTCCTGAGTCCTCATCCAAAGTCCATTTTTCGAAATTCGAACCCGAAAGTCTCGAAATCGTTAGTCAAACCTGTTGACTTTGACTTTGACTTTGACCAAAAAGTTATAATTTTAGAAGTCATATTTTATGTTTTTCGATGTCCTGAATCTGATTCCGAAGTTTGTTTTGCCAAATTCTAACCCGAAAGACCCGAATTAAGCTCGTTAACCCACAAATGCTTAGTATTTTTAGCATTTTTGATTATTTATTTGAGATATGGTTATGGAATTGACCTAGTAAGATATTTTATGAAGGTACTCGTGCTTCACCTGAGCGAGGATCAGTTAGGTCCGGTGTTGTCCGTTCATCAGATCAGCCCGAACCGCGTACTACGAGAATTACTCGTAGGTTTCGTAAATTATTTAAATAAAGGTTAAGATTTTTCATATTAGGATTCCAATATGGATTTTTCTGATTCGTAGGATCTAGCGCTGCAGCAGAGCGTGATCGACAAACTCAGTAGTAGGCTTCCCTATCTGATTACTCAGACTGTTACAGGTGTGTTTCCTGACGTGTTATCTTACTGTTTTAAACTATCATCTGAATTGTTTCAATTTGGTGATAATTTTGAATATTATTACGACATGATACCTGATTTCTGAATACTGGTTACCCGACATCTTATTTATCGGATATTACTGATTTGATTTATGGTTTCCATAATTTATGTATATGATTTTCAAGCATGAAACATTTTCATGCTTTAATGGATTAATCACCATTTTCACTCGACTACATACATGTTTATTACTACATACCTGGAGGCTCCTCGGCTTTGTGCTTAGGGCCTTACTGGACTTGACGGTGGGTGTATGGTTCTGGGGAACCTATACATTTTGGACTTGACGGATGGGGTAGTGTTCATATTTTTAAAACATGTTTGATAAACTGATTTTTACTGGAATATTTTATTAGTATGTTTTTATACACTGTATGGAGCACACTGGGCTTTTTAGCTCATTTTGTAAATTTTACCCTTTTCAGATAACAACAGACCGTAAACTAGCAGATTTGGCATCAGGGGAGATCAACTACTTTTACTTTTGAATGACCGTATATCTCTATATGTTTTTCAGTTGTATTTGGTGACATGTATTTTGCTATCGTTTTGGATATATCCGTATTACTATATTTTGTTACGTAAATGTTTTATACGGTTTTCTGTGGTATTTTGATATGTATGTGTTTTATATGGTTTCCTAAAATATGTGTTCATATATGGTTATCGTATGAATCCTTATTATGGTTAAATTTCACATATTACTGAGATATGGATTTCAACGATTTTTTTAAAAATAAAAAGAATTTCTGAATGTGATATGTAATCACCTAAACATAGGCATAACGTCCAGGTAGGGTCTAGGGGATTACAATTTAGGTCTTTTATATTATGAAAATGGAAACACCATATTAGTATTATCAGATAAAGAAGAAACTTTATCTAAAAGTTCATTTAAAAAGGATGCATGTAAAAAAAACACAAAAGAGGTTAACACCTCAACAAAAATATGATTTTCAATCTTATAAAGAATTAATGTAACATTGAAAATTAAAATTCTCCACAACTAAGGATAAGAATGAAAAAGTAGAATATTTAAAATTAATACAAAAACTTTATGAAGAACATAAAAATTATTTGCTATGTTTAACTATCATTATATGTTAAATTATGATACTACAGACAGCAGTACCAGTTCTGAAAATAATTCAGAAGATATAGAAGCTATAAATGTTTCAGAAACAATTGAAATAGACACATCTGATGAAGAGAACAACTCTTCAACAGAAGAAAATATTAATATTCCAAAAGAAAATATTAATAATCTGGATCTTATGGAAACATATCAAACAGATCTAGATCCAAATTGAAAAAGAAAGCTTTTTCCTTAGGTATGTTATAATATTCCTATACTAGAAAGCCATTGTTTTGGCTTTTAAAACACATCCCCAATGTTTTCCTGAGACATATGTTTCTAATATTAATTTATCACCTTGTTTAGGTAGATAAAATTTTGGAACATCTGTTATTTTAGATTTTAATTTTCTAACCATTTCTAAATCTTGTTTAGTCCAGGAAAAGGGTACATCATTTTTTAATTTATCGTATAGCATACCTATTTTTTCAGATAATTTTGGAAAGAAGTTTATTCCATAATTAACTATTCCTATAAATTGTTGAAGATGTTTTTTATCTTCACTATTCTCAGGAATGTTTTTATTATTTTGATTATAATATGATCTTGTAGTTTAAGACCATCTTAATATAATTTTTAATCCTAAAAATTCTATTTCTATTTTCTCTAATTCTATTTTCTTACGACTAAGTATAATTCCATGTTTCTATAAATTTTGTACAATGTCTACCACTTAATTTATTTTTCATTTGTTTAGTGGCTTTAGTTTGTAGACAATATTTAGTTATTCTTTCTCTAGCAAAATTAATTCTATTTCCTATAGAATCTATTCCACTAATTTCTACAACAGGTAATCTATTATGTTTTTCAAGATAAGATTCGTATTTGTTTATACAAAGCTCATCCCATGGTGGTGGTAATTTATGGAAATATTGGTTTTTCCAAAATTCTATTTTTTTCATTTTTGATATTCATGAAGAATTTTTTAGAAAATTCTTCTAAATATCTTATATCACATATTTTTATTTTTGATAAAATATAACTAGCTTGATCGTCTTGATCTTGCTTATCAGTATAACCATAAAATTCTTGTTTTTAGAATTTATGTTAATCCTTTTAAAACATCTTAAGGCATTTGAATTTGATTAATTAATCGCTCTTTTTGCTCCATACATATTGTTGATTCTTCCCATCTATGAAGAAATTGTAAAACATCTCCTTGAAAAGTTCCAACAAAATAATTTAAAAATCTTTCCTTTTGTCAATTATTGTTGTTTACAACAAGTGTCATAGTCCGTGTCCAATCATCTATGGTTTTTTTGTAGTCTGATATAGGAATATTAGTTAAGTCTAGATATACTCCTCCTTGAGCAACATTTCTTTTATTAAGATTTTCTACACTATAAGGAACTGGTTGTGAAGTTTCTCCTGTTTGTTTCGTTTTGACTTCATTACTGTAAATATTTTCTACTTGCTCTCTTATTAATCTAGTAGTATTTTAGTCTCTATCGTTGTCTTGATTACAATATCTTAAATAGTCGTCTTCAAAAGGATCAGAATATAATTTTCTTTTTCCTTTTGGATATGGATATGTTTTATTTGTTTCCATAGGATCTGAATTATTAACATTTTCTTCTGTAGAAAAGTTGTTCTCTTCATCATATGTGCTTGTTTATGTTGTTTCTGAAACATTTATAGCTTCTATATCTTCTGAATTATTTTCAGAACTAGTACTATTGTATGTAGTATCATAATTTAACATATAATAATAGTTAAACAAAGCAAATAATTATTTATGTTCTTCATAAAGTTTTTCTATTAATTTTTAATATTCTACTTTTTCATTCTTATCCTTAGTAGTGGAAAATTTTAAATTTCCAATGTTCCATTAATTCTTTATAAGATTGAAAATCATATTTTTGTTGGAGTGTAAACCTCTTTTATTTTTTCTTACGTTCATGTTTTTTAGATGAACCTTCAGATAAAGATAAAGTTTCTTCTTCATGTGATAATACTAATATGGTGTTTCCATTTCCATAATATAAATGACCTAAATCTATATTATCATCTTGTTTAGAAGATATCACAACTTGATCTAATTTATTATGAATATCATATAGTATTTTTTTAGATTCGCATTTTGTTGAGTTAATCGATTGACGGAATCGGCCAAGAGGGGGGTTAATTGGCAATAAAAATTTTGGTGGAAGCTTTTGCAGAAAATTGAAAGAAATTGCACAGCGATTTAGAGTGGTTCGACTTTCTCAACCAAAGTCTACGTCCACTACCTTAGCTATCCCCACTAAGAATTTTCCACAAATTCACTAATTTGTCTTTCTTTTGAGGACAAAGAGTAACCTTACAAACCCTCAAGAATTATACCCCAAATTCTTGAGAACACTCTCTCCCAAAGAGAACAATATAAATTTGCAAACTTACAAGGAAATCCTCACAAGGTAGATTGTTTGCACAATTCTAGAACAAAGAAAAGAACACTCAAGAATGAATACAATTGAGTACAATAAGAGTTCTTGAAAGCAAAATGAATATTGAATGAAAAATAGGCTTGAAATGCTCAAACTTGAGGTTTAATGCTTTATATCTTTGATTCTCTGTTGATTCTAGTTGCTTGATATTTCTTATTATTGATCAATGGCTTCTAAGCTTGCTTAAATACACCTTGAATCACTTCTGAACGTTGGGGGATCATTAATGAAGATAATAAAGCTGTTTTAGTGTGAAATCAATTAATAAAACAGCTTGGAGCGTGGGGGGAATCGGTTCCCTAAGTGTAAAATTCAAATATTTCGACCGTTAAACAGGGGGAATCGGTTCCCTCCGAGCATACTGGAATTCTCGGAGCCAAACCATTCAGGGGGAATCGGTTCCCTCTGAGCAATCTGGAATTTTTGGCTTTGAGATGGTTCGAAATATTTTGTAAAATCGTTTTGAAATTATTTTAAGATTAAAACTTAATTTTACACTTGAGTAAGGATTAAAAATGACATTTGAAAGATTTGGAGTAATATTTTGATATTCGAATAATTATATCGAATATACTTAGAAAATATTTTTGGAAAATCTTAAAATTCATTTAACTTAATTTGTTATATCGAAATATCAAAATGTTTTCAACAATCTCCCCCTTTTTGATATAACAAAATATTTTAGTAATTTTAAGATTTTGAAATTAAGTTTTGAAATTACTCCCCCTTACTTTAACACTTCTCTCATTTAAAACACTTAACACTTCTCCCCCTTTTTGTTAAATCAAAAAGACATTTTAAAAGAATTTAAACAATGTTTTCAAATCATTTAGCCAATTATATATAGTTTAAGCTGCTAAGATCACAATCAAAAGAAACGTTAGCCATTAGTTTTCATAATCAATATTCATAATTAATGTGACATGGCAAAATTGGTCATATATCTAACATGATGTAAATGATGCAATAATGAATAAATTTAACCACACAATATATAAGTTCAAACATCCAAACAAATCCAAAGTCTAACAATCCACAAAATCAAACATTCCAAAATATTCAAAATGTTGAAACAATAATCTTTTAGTTCAAAGTTCTAAAGCTAAACACAGAATCAAACATCCGGATCGGGAGGAGGAAAACGAGCTCGCATAGCAGCCATCTCATGTGAGAGTGCATCAATACATTCATTTATCGAAGCGTTGTTTGTGCGCATCTCTCAGAGAATTTCTAATTATTGAGCTCCCATTGTGGATAAATGAGACTCTATAGAAGTAAAGTGCGAATCCATAGTAGCATATCGGAAATCGAATGTCTCCATAAAAGATTGAAAATATGGAGGCATTTGATGCGTTTGTTGTGCTTGCTCCTTGGGCTGCTCAGGCTCATCTTCAGCTTCATCGATGTCTCGTATTAATTGTTCAAGCTCGGGATCGTCGTCAGCTTCTGGTGGAGCTCGTGAAGAACTAGCTCCCGGAGTACTTTATGAAGATCGAACTCATTCACCGATTTCCTTATCCTTTATCCATCCCTCTCTCGTTAAGGAAAGAAGATTAATTTGTTTCTTTAGAGGAAAGGAGGCATCTAGACCTACTCTAAGCCCAGCTTTAGAAAATAGATTACTCAAAATGCAACCGTAAACTAGAGATGAACAAAGTTTCTTGTTAGGAACAAGATTTACGGTTTCAACAATTTCAGCAAACATGATCTGAGGTAGGTTAATTTTAATACTGTTTTTGAAACAATGTAACCACCAAAGATCCAAGGCTCTAAGAGTAGAATAACGACCTCCGGATGGTCGAAACCACCAAGAAATCATTAGGTGAAGAAAACGTTCATGAAGGTCTAAGACACTCGCACTATCCATTCTTTTATAATGAGAACCTAAAATTTATTTTTCATTTGAAATACCATCGTTATCTAATCCTAATGCCTTGGCTATGTAAGCCGAGTTAATATGTAAGAATTGTCCTAGGAGGTAGGAACGAACTTCTATGGTCTCAGTTTGAGCTCGGTTTTTGACACAAACGGCATTAGAATAAAAGATTCGAACAAGTTGATGGTAAACTATAGGTTCAAGGTCACAAAGTTTATCGAATTTACACTCTTGTAAAAGAGGAAGATATTTAAAATTAATATCTAACATAGCTTGGCGAGAAGGGATACGTTCTTCTCTAATTTTGTAAGGTCGAAATATTGATAATACCAAAAATAATGATTTCTGGGACCAGGATGATTGAAGCATGAATTTTGGATAGTTAAATTGGGATCAACTAGATTAGGATTAGGAATTGGAATTTCAGGAATAGGAGGAGGATTTGGAGGTGGATTTGGTTGACAGTGTGAGCGACTAGATGATGACCTAGCACATTTAGGATTGGACATGGTTTAGGAAATCAGAATAGATGTATAACCTGCAATTTAGAAAACACATGTATGCAATTCAATCAATCCCAAAACTCAATCGAGTCGTCAATATTTCAAGGTTCTCTAAATCAATCCTAATGGACAAAGTTTTTGAAAACTATTGAAAAATAAGATTTTGAAAAACAATATATGTATAGTTTTCATAACAACATAATTCAATTAAAACACATTTTTTTATTTCGAAAATTTCAAAAGATTTTGGAAATTTCTTGTGTTTTTGATGAAATTAGTTGTAATATCTAGTTTCTAATTACTAAACAATCAATGTCGATCACTATTTCTATCTAGAACTAATTAAAACTAGTCCTATGTTTAAAATCAATGAAATAAAGAGTTTAGAAAAATTTACCTTGAAAGATGAGATTGAGTGGATTTTGATGTTGTTTGCACGATTTTAATGATGCTAGCAGGTTTAGAAGATGATATTTGAAGTGAATTCCAATTAAAATCGTTGAGTTGAGGCAAAATGGAGATATAGGGTGATAGTGGAGAGGAGAACGGCGTGAATAAGGAGAGAAGAGTGTTTGAGGCAAAGAAAGAGTTCTGGGCGTGATATAACCAGAACCCTTAGGGGGTATCGATTCCCCTAGGGGGAATCGGTTCCCCTTCAAAGGGGGAATCGGTTCCCTCATGGGGGTATCGATTCCCTCTGCATCAAAATGCTAAAATCCGATTTTAAACCCACAAAATGCTAAATTAATTTTCTCTAGTGGTATTGGAAACTCGTATATTGAAAATTAATCATGTTCAAACAATTAAATTAATCTTAAACGATATTTGAACATAAAATTAATTTTTCATCAAGAATCATAAACTCCCCCTAACTAATAGCAATGAATGCAATCAAAAATTACTTTTCTAAGCATTTTTCATTTGGTCTTTAAAAGTGCTAAAATTATTTTAAACACTAAGTGAAGATAGGTTGGTCAAACCTAATTCTCTCCTAAGTGTCCAAAATCTTTCCTTGTCTAAAGGTTTTGTAAACATATCCGCTAATTGGTGCAAAGTATCAACAAATTCTAGAACTACATCTTCCTTAGTAACATGGTCTCTAATGAAGTGATGTCTTATTTTAATGTTCTTAGTTCTAGAGTGTTGGATGGGATTTTTAGTGAGACAAATAGCCCTAGTATTGTCACACTTGATAGGAATGGTTCCAACTTCAATTCCATAATAAAAAAGTAGTTGTTTATCCATAAAACTTGTGCACAATAACTACCAGCTGAAATGTATTCAGCTTCAGTGGTAGATAATGCAACACAATTTTGTTTCTTTGAAAACCAAGAAATCAACATATTTCTAAGGAATTGGCAAGTACCGGGGGTGCTTTTCCTATCTAATTTGCATCCTCCATAATCCGCATCAGAAAAAGCATGCAAGCTAAAGCTAGAGTCTCTAGGATACCAAAGTCCTAAACTAGGAGTGTCCTTAAGGTATCTAAAGATTCTCTTAACAGCTAGTAAATGTGATTCCTTAGGGCATGATTGAAATCTAGCACATAAGCAAACACTAAACATAATATCCGGTCTACTTGCAGTTAGATAAAGTAGAGATCCAATCATTGACCTATATAATTTAATATCTACACATTTACCTTCTTCATCTAAGTCAAGCTTTGTTGAAGAGCTCATTGGAGTGTCATGCGGTTTGCCATTTTTCAGTCCAAACTTTTTGAGCATGTCTTTGACGTATTTAGCTTGATTGATGAAGATGCCATCTTTTCTTTGCTTGATTTGGAGTCCCAAGAAAAATGAGAGCTCCCCCATCATGCTCATTTCGAATTCACTTTGCATTAGCTTAGAAAATTCTTGGCAAAGAACATCATTAGTAGAACCAAATATTATATCATCAACATAAATTTGAAACACTAATAAATCTTTACCTTTATGCTTTAAAAACAATGTAGTGTCAACCTTCCCTTTTGAAAAACCTTTTTCAATTAAAAAATTTGACAATCTTTCATACCAAGCTCTAGGAGCTTGTTTTAAACCATAAAGTGCTTTTGTCAATTTAAGAACATGATCCAGAAATTTTGAATCTTCAAAACTTGGAGGTTGTTCCACATACATTTCTTCCTTTATAAAACCATTTAAAAATGCACTTTTAACATCCATTTGATATAATTTAAATTCATGAAAACATGCAAAGGCTAATAACATTCTAATTGCTTCCATCCTAGCTACAGAAGCGTATGTTTCATCATAGTCTATACCCTCTTCTTGAGTATACCCTTGAGCAAAAAGTCTAGCCTTGTTTATCACTATATTACCACTCTCATCAAGCTTATTCCTAAACACCCATCTAGTACCTACAGTAGATTTATTACTAGGCCTTTCAACTAATGTCCATACTTTACTTCTCTCAAATTGATTTAATTCTTCTTGCATAGCCATAATTCATTGTTCATCATTTAATGCTTCTTTAATATTCTTAGGCTCTATGCATGAAATGAATGCAACATAATTTTAAATATTTCTAAGAGAAGATCGAGTTATTACCCCTTTGGATGGATCACCTATAATCTCACCATCCTTGACATAGTTGTACTCTCTTGGATAAGATACTTCCCTTTCTTCAATGGTTGGATTCTCGAGGGGATCATGAGTTTCCTCATCTTTTGTTTCTTCTTTGATGATGATTCTCCAACGTCATGTCTAACGTCATTTATATTTATAATCCCTACATCATCGTTAACACAAGAATCCTTCCTCGGAAGGGGATTATCATCGAAAACAACATGTATAGACTCTTCTACAACTAAAGTTCTTTTATTAAATACTTGATAAGCTTTAGAATTTAAGGAATAACCCATAAAAATTCCTTCATCACTTTTAGCATCAAATTTGCCAAGGTTTTCTTTACTGTTGTTCAAAACAAAACATTTATATCCAAAAGGATAAAAATAGGTAATGTTAGGCTTTTTATTTTTGAAAATTTCATATGAAGTTTTCTTTAAAATTAGCCTAATCATTACTCGGTTTACAACATAACAAACGGTATTTGTGGCTTCCGCCCAAAAATATTTTGGCAAATTATTTTCACAAAGCATGGTTCTAGCCATTTCTTCTAAAGTTGATTTTTCCTCTCAACAACTCCATTTTGTTGAGGGGTTCTAGGTGATGAAAAATTGTGACTAATACCATTAGAATTACAAAACTCAGTAAATCCAAGATTTTCAAATTTAGTGCCATGATCACTCCTAACACTACTTATAGAGTAACCTTTATCGTTTTGGATTACTTTTGAAAATGTGATGAATTTTTCTAATGCTTCATCTTTAGTACTTAAGAATAGAACCCAAGTATATCTAGAATAGTCATCTACCAAGACAAATGCATATTGTTTTCCACCCAAGCTAGTAGTCCTAGTTGGCCCAAAAAGATATATATGGATTAATTGTAATACTCTACTAGTTAATACGTCATTAATGGATTTAAAAGAAACTCTCTTTTGTTTTCCTTTAGCACAAGCATCACAGATTTTATCATTATCAAATTTAAGCTTAGGCAACCCTCAAACTAAATCACCTTGAATTAGCCGTTGCAAAACACTCATACTAGCATGTCCTAGTCTCCTATGCCATAACCAACTATCATGTTCATCCTTAGCAACTAGGCACAAATTAGTCATATCAATAGAATCTAAGTGCACCATGTATATGTTTCCTATTCTATGACCAACAAGCATAATCCGATTAGATGCAATGTCAATGACTTTACAACCATTAATATCAAACATGACATTGAATCCCTTATCACAAAATTGACTAATACTCAATAGATTATGCTTTAATCCATTCACATATAAAACATTCTTAATTTGTATGGAAGAGGTATTACCAATAGCACCAATACCTTTAATATGACCTTTTGAATCATCAACAAAAGTCACTTCTCCTCCATTTTTGACGTTAAGCTCAATGAACCGATTTTTGTCTCCCGGTCATGTGTCTTTAGCATCCACTATCAAGGTACCATGAATTTGGATTTGTTTCCCGGGCCTTGTAGCAATGCTCATTTTCCTACAAACATAGATTAATTTCTAATTTTTGGTACCCAAATTCTTTTGGGTCCATATTCATTAGTTTCCAAAATACTAGTCCCCTTAGGTATCCATTTGTGTAGGATATCCTTATCTTTAGTAGTAATGAGCTCTTTAGGAACCCATATACTTCTAACGATTTTTCCATTAGAGGTTCTTTGGGGACCTCTATGATTGTAGTTTTTAAAACTTTTTATAACAAAGTTGGATTTTGAATTTTCTCCATTTTCAAAACGTTTTGTTCCAACTTTATCAAAAGAAGTTTTAAGATCATCAATTTTCTTTTGATGATCATCATTGACCTTTGAAAGTAAATTTTGCAAATCCAAAATTTTCTTTTCAAACTCTTCTAGTTTGATTTGCAAATCTTTGATTTTACTTTCAAGATCGTTGTTGGTTTTGGATATGAGTTTATTTTTATTTTTCAATTTTGAAACGTCATTTTTATATTTTAAAAACAATTTCTCATAATCCGTAGCCAACCCATTATATTCCTCTAATAACTCATCATAGGATAAATCATCAAAATCAGATGAGTTAGAGGTTACCTTAGAATCTTCCCCGAATGTCATCAAGCACAAGTTTGCTACTTCTTGTTCCTCTTCATTGGAACCTTCTTCATCGCTCCATGTAGCCACATGAGCCTTGTGCTTATTCTTTGATTGACCCTTTCTCTTCAGTTGTGGGCAATCATATTTGACATGCTTCGGCTTTTTGCATTCATAGCAAATGATCGGGTCCTTCTCTTTTGGTTCATTTTTGAGGCCTTCATTTCGTTTGAATTTTCTTCCTCGGTAAGGTCTCATCATTTTTCTGAACCGTTTGACAAACAATGCCATTTCCTCATCATCGCCATCTTCATCCGAATCACTCTCATTTTTTTGTGGATTTGAGAGCAACTCCAATGTTTTTCTTCTTCTCTTCTCCTTTGGTGTCTCTTCAATCTTATCAAGGCCCACCTCATCTTCAAGCATCATTTCATGAGTGATGAGTGAACCGATTAGCTCTTCAAGAGTTAAGGATGTTAGATCCTTAGACTCGATGATTGCCGTCTTCTTTGATTGCCACGATTTTAGGAGGGAGTAGACTAACTTCCTCACAAGCTTTTCATTTGAAATGATCTCTCCATATGATTTGAGACCATTGACAATCGTTGAGAATCTATCCGTCATAGCTTTGATATCTTCATTTGGTTTCATCCTGAAATTTTCATAGCTATGCGTTAGATTACTAATTTTAGATTTCTTTACCTCATCGGTACCTTCATGAGTGACTTGAAGTTTGTCACATATTCTTGGCGGTTGTACAAGATGAAACTCTTTCGTATTCATCTGGTACAAGAGCACAAAATATGATATGTATGACTTTGGAGTTGAGCTGGAACATTTTTGTCTCTCCTTCACTCCATAATCTTGGATGAGTGAGAGGCTTGAAGTATCCTTCTTCTACGACATTCCATGCTCCCATGTCACTTTCTTGAATGAAGTACATCATCCTATTTTTTCAATAGGCATAATTAGCCCCATTGAAGAAAGGAGGCTTGTTGACGGGCATCGAATCAAGATCGGAGTCGAAGTTTGAAGTAGAGGCCATTGATGACTTTGATTATCGATATAACTCTTCCCGAATCGACTCAAGAGGCGATTAAACCTTCAAATGAGTTAGGCTCTGATACCAATTGTTGAGTTAATCGATTGACGGAATCGACCAAGAGGGGGGTGAATTGGCAATAAAAATTTTGGTGGAAGCTTTTGCAGAAAATTGAAAGAAATTGCACAGCGATTTAGAGTGGTTCGACTTTATCAACCAAAGTCTACGTCCACTACCTTAGCTATCCACACTAAGGATTTTCCACAAATTCACTAACTTGTCTTTCTTTTGAGGACAAAGAGTAACCTTACAAACCCTCACGAATTATACCCCAAATTCTTGAGAACACTCTCTCCCAAAGAGAACAATACAAATTTGCAAACTTACAAGGAAATCCTCACAAGGTAGATTGTTTGCACAATTCTAGAATAAAGAAAAGAACACTCAAGAATGAATACAATTGAGCACAATAAGTGTTCTTGAAAGCAAAATGAATATTGAATGAAAAATAGGCTTGAAATGCTCAAACTTGAGGTTTGATGCCTTCTCTTTGATTCTCTCTTGATTCTAGTTGCTTGATGTTTCTTGTTATTGATCAATGGCTTCTAAGCTTGCTTAAATATACCTTGAATCACTTCTGAACGTTGGGGATCATTAATGAAGATAATATAGCCGTTTTAGTGTGAAATTAATTAATAAAACACTTTGGAGCGTGGGGGGAATCGGTACCCCTTAAGGGGAATCGGTTCCCTAAGTGTAAAATTCAAATATTTCGACTGTTAAACAGGGGGAATCGGTTCCCTCCGAGCATACTGGAATTCTCGGATCCAAACCATTCAGGGGGAATCGGTTCCCTCTGAGCAATCTGGAATTTTTGGCTTTGAGATGGTTCGAAATATTTTGTAAAATCGTTTTGAAATTATTTTAAGATTAAAACTTAATTTTACACTTGAGTAAGGATTAAAAATGACATTTAAAAGATTTGGAGTAATATTTTGATATTCGAATAATTATATCGAATATACTTAGAAAATCTTTTTGGAAAATCTTAAAATTCATTTAACTTAATTTGTTATATCGAAATATCAAAATGTTTTCAACACATTTAGATCTATTTCAGTTACATGTAAGATTACTAATTTATTTGTTCTATTTTATTAACTTTATTATTCATCTTATTAAAATATATAGAGGTCATATTTATTAAACTATTAAAACCTTTACTAATATAAGTAATATTATTTTTATTCTTAGAGTCTATATGCATAGTATGATTGCAATTTTTATCTTTAAACAAATAGTTTGTTTCTTACATGATTTTATCTTTGATACCTAAAACCTTCTGTTATCTGTGAAAATCACAAGCTTTACAAAAACAATGCCTAAACGTCACTTCACCGGACTAAGGCAAAAGTAAAACAAAATAATATATATATGGGTTTTAAGATAAAATACTGAAATGAACAGAGTGCAAGATAAAATATCATTTTCTATTGATAAAAATATGGTAATTTTATATGAAAAAAACTTTTGTAAAAATACCATTAGTAGAAAATCATAAATTTATATGTGAGAAAAAATTTAATCCACCAAGAAAAGAAAATATTAAGCATCTAGAAACAAACCATTGGATGTCTAAAATATTAGAAAACAATTTTAGTGAACAACCACTAAAATTATGAAAAAATAGTCATAGATATTGTAGTATAAAATTAGAAAATTCCAATAAAATTATACGAGTAAAACCAATGATCTATACTAAACAAGATATAGATGAATTTGATATTCAAATAAAATAATTATTAGAAAAATGATTAATAATTATGGTAAGAAACCATGCTGAGATTAAAAGAGGAAAAGCTAGAGTGGTCATTAATTATAAAACATTAAATCAAAATATTATAATTCTATTGTTTGTAATCGATGGTGCTCATTCTTCCTCGATTGTAAATGATCCACCTAATTCAAAAGCGATCAATGGCGACTCCATCACACGATTCAAGTCGGATAGCAAACTCGGAACTACTTAAAGGACCGTTGCGACAATAAGTTCTACAGCTCGTACTACATGAGCCAACAAAAAATAACCTAGTATGTCGGAAGGATTTTAGAAGGAAGTTGGAAGATGATGTTTGTTGCTTTGCCTTTAGGGGTACATTTTGATATGTTATTTTCTGATTGGAGGTGTTTTATACTCACTACATTTATCGATGGGATCAAATAAGTTATAACAACTATTGGTGATTCACTCCTCTAAATTTAGACAAAAAACCACAATCGGCGAGAAATCCATATTGGCCGATGTCGATAAAATGTATCTCCACGAGGAGGTAGATCAAAGAAAAATTAACTTGATATGGTTCCATTGAGATCGCACCAATCTCTTCTTTATACTCAAAAATTTTATAGTAAGTATTTTATATGTTTTAATTTTATGATTATAATGACTACTTATAGACTAACAGGCTAAACAATTATAATCAAATGACGGTACATTTAATCCAGTTAAAAATTTCAAGATTTAGCTCTATGAGACTTTTTGTCCAAAAAAACTATCTTCATATCCTGTTAAATTCCCACTAGAGTGTTATATATACTTTAGAACCCTCTAGCGAATATAATACTTTCATTAATGGGTACAACAAATTTATAAAACGTAAATCGTTGAAATTAATTTGTCAGATTTTCTTCTTTAAATTCGTAAGCAATAAAAATATTATATATATTGCATTCATTTACCTTTAGCATATAGCAATGCCATGCCGTCCAATTTTTAATGAGTAAATTACATTTTTTTGTCACAAAAGTTTACTATTTTCATTTTAATCACAAAATTTACTCATGATTTAATCAGGCTAACATATTTTTTGATATTTTTAGGATTAATACATTTTTAGGTTCCTAAATTATACCTCAAATTAATTTTTAATACTTAAATATTTTTGTTAAAAATAAGTGTCTAATGTTTTCTCTGTTACTTTTAAGTGTTTATCATTAAAAAAATCGTTAAATGACTCGTCTCACATTCAGATTTTAAAAAACTTAAATATTTTACTTTTTTTGAAAAAATAAAAAAATATAAAACGTGGCACATATCACTTAACGATTTTTAACGATAAACACCTAAAAGTGTAACTGTAAAAAATATTTGATACCTAATTTTAACAAAAAAATCTTTAAACACCAAAAATGAAATTGAGATATAATTTAAACACCTAAAAATATATTAAGCTATATTTTTATATGATATGACATTTGTTATTGTTATTTTAGTAACACATGTGTCACATAAATTAAGTTAAAAAATTTATACTCAAACCCTAAACCCTAAATCTAAATATTATACTTAAACCCGAAATTCCATTTTTTACGAGAAGTTTAGGAGTATAACGGTGGATGGGATTTGGATTTGTGATTTGAGGGTTAAGGTTTATAGATATAATTTTTTGTTTTAAATTCAATTATTTTTTAATTTTAATCATATGTGACACCTATGATAAGAAAATAATAATAATAATAATAATATAATAATAATAATAATAATGACATATATATAAAAAATTTAATAAAATAAATTAGAATAATTAAAATATGAATATTTAAAAGTTAAGTGATTAAATTTAAAAAATAAATTTCAATGATGAAAATAAGTGTGAAAAGATAATTAACCGATGAAAGAAAATATAATTTACCCCTTTTAATTCAATATAAAACTATATTATAAGTAAATGCTAATAGAAATGAAAAAATATTTAATTAAGAGTTTGGTAGTTCTATTATATTTGATATGCAACTTATTATAGCAACAAACATCATTCAACACAACATTCATTCATAACGTGAACAATTAATTTATGGATCTGTTAAACGAAATTAATTTTCTCTTAAAATAGAATTCACCCATTATTTATAGGGCTATCAAAAAGTCGTTGGCATGAAAATGTAAACTATTGGGATTCATCTTTTCTACCACACTTTTTCAAAATGTTTAATTACTTAGAATGATTATTCCACGCCACTAGTATCTTTTCCAAATAATTATTGTTCCACAAAGATTAAACAAAGAGAAAATAACTTCAGTGACAAAAATCTCAGATAATATACGATTTTGATCAACCTTTTTTGGATTTGCGAAAATGACCAACAAAATCGCAATGCGATCTCCACTATCGTAAATTCGCGTTGCATTTCGCGTTGCGATTTTTCATTTAATGTTGCAATTTTCAATTCGCGTTGCGATAGTTGAAAATCGCGTTGCGATTTTCCATTTCGCGTTACGATAGTCTACAGTTGTCGTTGCGATTTTTCAAATTCGTTGCGATAGTCTACAGTTGTCAAAATTCTTGTGATAGTTAAAATAAATATTTTGTTTCTCTAAAAAGATAGTATCCGCGCGGACGTGTCGAAGACATGTATTACCACGACCACGACCACGACCCGACCCGACCCGACCCGACCCGACCCGAGACGAGACGGCGGCGGCGCGCGAGAGTCCCCCTTGTTCTCTATTACTCAACAAGGAAGTGAGAAAGCCAAGCCTTAAATACTATTCCCAATAGTGTTTCCAATACTATGTGGGATTTGAGAATTACCAACACTTATTCCCAATACTATGTGGGATTGAGCCTTAAATAGTGATATTATTTTTGAATGTTTTGCTTAAAATTACAATAATCGCGATTGATTGTAGATTGACTTTTAATTATGACATATTTAATCGTATAATACTAATACAATTGGTTGCTAATTCAGTTGTTTTAAGGTGCATGATTGTTAATTGTTTCCTGAATAATCACATTGTATTGGAAACAAGTGTTGGTAATGCTCAATCCCACATAGTATTGGAAACACTATTGGGAATGGTATTTAAGACTTGGCTTTCCCACTTCCTTGTTGAGTGGTAGAGAACAAGGGGGACTCTCGCGCGCCGCCGTCGTCGCCGTCCGTCTCGGGTCGGGTCGTGGTCGTGGTCGTGGTCGTGGTAATACGTGTCTTCGACACGTCCGCGCGGATACTATCTTTTTTAAGAAAATTCTTAAGAAACAAAATCTTTTTTTTAACTATCACAACGAATTTTCGCAACGAATTTGGAAAATCGCAACGACAACTGTAGACTATCGCAACAACAACTGTAGACTATCGCAACGCGAAATGGAAAATCGCACCGCGATTTTCAACTATCGCAACGCGAAATAGAAAATCGCGTTGCGATTTTCAAGTATCGCAACGCGAAATGGAAAATCGCAACGCGAAATGCAACGCGAATTTGCGATAGTGGAGATCGCAATGCGAATTAGAGATCGCATTGCGATTTGTTGTCATTTTCGTAAATCCAAAAAAAATTGGTCAAAATCGTATATTATCTAGGATTTTTGGTCCCTGAGGTTATTTTCTCTTAAATAAAAGGGTAATGTTTTATCAACAATCATTTGGTCTAATGGAATTAGAAATTAAATTATTTAAATAAGGTTAGAGTTTCAAATATTGAATATTGTGAAGGGAGAGGAGGATCACACTTATTTTTACAGTACATGATCCAAATTAATTATCAATAAATAGGATATGGGTGGTTATATCAAATTAAAGGGCAACTTTTTCATCATGAAACATGTGAAATATCCATGACGCTTTCACCAACTTAAAAGGTATTCTTCATTCTACTAATTGTTTTTCAGGTATGATTAATTAATACGGATATTTTATTTTAAATTTAGATTTTTTTTACATTTAATACATTTACTCATAAAAACAAATGCATTAATTTCTCTTTATTTGTATACATACTATCAATAATCAATGTTGAGCGGCATTAGTTAACTATCTTTCATATTTCTAATCACCATTTACATAATTAATAAATAAGTCACACGCGTATTAATCATTTGATCTAATTTATCATTTATCCATCTATAAATCATTTTTTAAGGTTCTTCATTTTGCATTAAATAATCTATGACATCGTATGAACTAAACTTGAATGGTAGAAAGAATTGTTTTTATCTTTAGAGGATCCAAGTTGAAGTACCAAAGTTTGTAGGTATTTGAGTGTTTATTATCAAATGATTAAGAGTTTTTAAAATATATATTATTAATTATATTCACTTTAGATTAATAAATAATAATAATCCTTCAACGTTTTGTAAAAAAAAATAAGGATATATAATTATGAAAAGAATATGTGATAATAGTAGAAGAATAAATTCAAAAGAAATTTAAATATCATCTTAGAAAAATTATCAATAGAAAATATAAAAATAAATTTTTGATGATTTAAAAGTTTAAGAAATTATTCACTCAATCCTTCCGTCTCTCGATTTATCCACTATTATATTTACTTATTTTATTTTAGCAAAAAACATTATATGTAAAAAACAGTAGAAAGACAAAAGTAAATAAGAGCTCCATTGTAAAGTTCTTTCCCCATGCACCTTGACGAGCAGCCTACAGCACAAACTATCGGACGATCAGTATTCCTTTAAAATAGTTCGAAGAACGCATGGGATCAGGAGAGCCGTAAGATTGATTTTCAGATTCACGCGGAGTAAGCGACTGGTATTAGTATTCAAAGACGATAGTCATTTGAGCATTAATTCCCGCGTTTTGTTGGCCATTATAATTTATTCCATTTTCCCACTGACTAAAACAAATTTGAAATGTTATAATAATTTCAATTATTATCTTTTTATTTATTTAAATTTAATATCTATAGTTTTTATATAAAAAAATAACCTATTTTATCTAAATATAAATATAAAAAAGTACTTAGATGTATTGACATTTCAAATATAAAAATTTAACGTATAATGCAATAGTAAATTAGGCGCATTTAATTATATTATATCGTATTTATTATATTATTTTTATGTTTATAAATGGTGAAAGGCATCTACTAATAAGCTTGAGTTTATTATATAAATATTTTACGTATAATATTATATTCATTAATAAAATATTCCAACCATATAACAAATTAATAATTGAGTTTAATGGTTAAATATTAGATAATATGCTTGAAAATTTTGAGTTATACATATTATCATATTAATATAATTAAACACGAGTGATTACAATGAATATAAATATTTTGGTAATCATATTTTTAAGGTAGGTTAATACTTAATACTCCCATCAAATAAACTTTTCTTTAAAGAAAAAACACCAATTGAGTGATGGGTAAATTTAAAAGCAAGTTTCAAATAGTTTATTCCCAAATAAAAAACGTAGATTAAAACAACTTTTTAATATAAACACCAAAATTTTCTCCAAATCTTCACTAGAAAAAAGGCTAAAATCACAAATGTTCTCTTGTTCTACATTACAAGTAAAATTATATATATATATATATATATATATACACAAAAAGTTTGAAAAAAATGTTAGTTTAGATAAAAACATTTTCCAATTCGAATTGGTAACACTAATTCAGAAATACTATTTGTCGGTAAATTTTTTTTATTATTATTATAAAACATGATCTTATATATTTTTAATACCACTCCATCTAAGTTGGGTTGGAGTAAACAAGTTGGAGTTAACAAATAGAGTAAATAAGTTGAATTAAAAATAAAAAAGTTCACTAATCAA
This sequence comes from Hibiscus syriacus, assembly GCF_006381635.1. Lineage (NCBI taxonomy): Eukaryota > Viridiplantae > Streptophyta > Magnoliopsida > Malvales > Malvaceae > Hibiscus > Hibiscus syriacus. Next base: position 2,015,330 of record NW_024063472.1, read on the forward strand.
GCGACCTTAATGGTAGATGAATTGTTGTCATTTCTTAAGGTCTCGGGTTTGATCATCTGGAATATAGGGGTGTGAGCGTTCAATGTCAAATGACTAAAAAGTATCTTCGAACAGATATTGTCTTGTACTTATCTCATATTAATCAAACAAATAATAAAGTAAAATTCCTTTAAATCACTCAATTATATGTTTGATAATAAATAAATCATTTTTAAGTTACAATTTAATCATTTAATTAAAATAATGTTATATACATATAACTGGCCGTTAAAATTAAAACATATGTATACGTGGTATGGTTTATGAATAATGTCAGTCCCTAAAATTTATATATTTATATTAATTTATTCATAATTCAATAAATTTAATTCTTTATATTTAAACATTTTATTAATTTAATACTTATTTACAATATTGTCAAAACAAACGAGCCTATCAGATCAAATCAATAGTTGAATAACTGCGCTTTTTCATAAAGAAACATTAATTTATTATTAAATTACAGTAAAATATTTATAGAAGAAGAACAAAAAATTTTAAAAAGAAGATTAAATTGATATAATGATTAAATTTATAAATTATTTTGAACTAAGATTAAATTGATAGAATGTATAAATTTTAGGTACTAAAAAGTAAGATTATACAAGTCATAATCATTATTTTATCTAATATTTAACTAATAATATTTTATTTATAATAATATTTTAATTAAAATATTTAAAAAGATAACCTATTTATTATAAACTCACAATTAAGTTACATGCGTGTATTTTACCCAAACAATTATATATAGCAGCAAAATACTAATAGCGAAACAAAGGAATTAATCGTATTAAAAGTATAATAAATATTTATTTATTTAATTATTTAGTGACTACAAACAATCCATAATCGCAAGAGGTATTGTGTTGTTTTTCATTAAAGCTCCATCCCAACTGCACATTCCGTTTCTCACCTTTGCCCGTTTCCAATTTTCTTGTCTCTCTACCATTTCTATTAAAAATCAATGGAGTTTCATCCATCAGATTCAGATGTTGAATAATCAATCTTCCCCCTTTCTTATGTCCATGTTACCTTTAATTTTGTTTCTGTTTGACTTTCTTTTGCTTTCCCATTTTTCTTCACTTTCTTCTTCCTTTTTTGTTGTTTTCTTCTCAATCATTTCCGCAGAAAGAAAAACCCAGTTTTTTTCGATTCCAAATCCCGAAATCTCTGCAACCCATTTCTTATTTTCACTTGATTACTCCAATTCCTCATCTGGGTTTCGTCAGTTTTATCTTTTTCTTTGTAAACCATCAAGTTCTTTATTTGATTAAATAATTCTGCTAGATGAAGAATAAAAGCATGTCTGTTTATTAGATCTTTCCTTTAAGAGAAGTTTCCTAGGAATTCTCTTTTTTTATTTTTCTTTATTTCCTTTGTTCCATCAACATTTCTTTATTTCATCCCAATTTTTTTTTATGATTTAATCTTCACCAAAACCTCACAAATCCAGCTCATCTAATCAGGGATGTCCTCATAATCCTATTTATCGAATCACATTCCAAAATCCCCATATTTTTCTTTTTCTTTTTCCCTGTTTATTTGATTTTATGGGTTGCGCTAGTTCCAAGCCAAAACGATGCCGCCATTGCCGCCGGGCTCCTTTTTCTCCCGTTCCAAGAAGCTATTCGATGCACGTCCATCATCCTGCTAAGCACAAAGGCGATAGCTACCACGTCGTAGCGTTAACATCCACGACATTAGGCTCTCTCAAGCTAGAAGACAACCACCACCACAACAATGGCGGCACCATCAACGTCGCGTCATTCAGCGGCAACCTCGAAAACGGTTCCAAAATCAACGGGGATTTGAAGCAGGTTGAAGAAGGGCGTAAAGTGTTGGCAATGGAAGTGATCGAAGCAAAGCTATGGTCCAAAATGATCGAAGATAAGATCCCAAAAGTTGTCCCCAAGACGCCTATCCGGACCCCTCCAGGCGAGCCTGAAACAATCAACACATGGGAAATGATGGCAGGGCTTGAAGATATTAGTCCCCTTCGTTCTCCAGGTCATTTCAGGAGCTTCTCTTTTGATGTTCCTAAACCTGCGTGGCTTCAAATAGAAGACAAATTGGATTTGGGGATTACAGATTTCGATCCCGAAATCATTTCTGGGTTTAGGGAATCGCTTCAACAGCTTCCCCAAGAGGATGAAAAAGAGCGAGATTCCGGGAAGAAAGTGAATGGGGTTAAAGGGGATAAGGTTGTTCTTTATTTTACAAGCTTAAGAGGTGTTCGAAAGACATACGAAGATTGTTGTGATGTCAGAGTGATCCTCAAAAGCTTAGGGGTTCGTATCGATGAACGAGACGTTTCAATGCATTCGGGGTTCAAAGGGGAGTTGAAAGAGCTAATCGGAGAAGGATTCAATGGCGGACTACCAAGAGTATTTGTGGGGGAAAAGTACATCGGTGGAGCTGAGGAGATAAGGCGAATGCATGAAGATGGTGAGCTAGAGAAGGCGGTTCAAGGCTGTGAAATGGCGGACAATGACGGTGGCGGCGTCGGCAACGGTGGAGCATGTGAAGCTTGTGGGGATATAAGATTCGTGCCGTGTGAGACTTGTTCAGGGAGTTGTAAAATGTATTATGAAGATGATGAAATGGAAGAACATGAACAAGAAGGAGATGAAAAGGGTGAATGTGGATTTCAAAGATGTCCAGATTGTAATGAAAATGGACTCATTCGATGTCCAATTTGCTGCTATTGAAATCAGTTCATGAGAAACATTAAAAATTTTCCACTTTTCTTTTCTTTTCTTTTGTGTTGGTTTTTGTTTTTAATCTTTGTTTATGAGTTTAATGTACATAGAGGAGGTTTCCTTGATATAACTTGAGTATATCTATGGATGTATACATATTATGTATACATATTATGTATACATATCTATGGATATAACTTGATATAACTTGATATAACTTTTTAGAGATTGCAATTATAGCTCTTTCTGCTATGAATATTACTATTCTACTTTTTAGCACTACAATATGATGATGGCTACTATACCTTAATCTCTATGTTGCCACCATTTGATTATTATGGTCTACTCATGTATCTAAATTCAACATTCACTAATATTCAAGTTATAGAAGGGGTAAACTAGAGTTAAAATAATAATAAAAAAGAGGGTCATATTATTTTAAAAATCCTAATAAATTATTATTTTTAACAATACCCCGTATTAGATTTTTAGAAAAATACCCCCAATAGCACACGTAGGATTAACTCGCGTCCTAAGAAGCAGGAATAAAGTACTCACTTTGTACAAGGCACAAGGTATGTCCAACGTGCACACACACTTTTTAGAGAATATAATTTAATATTAATGACCTCATATTATGCAGAACACGAGGTTCCTGAGATATAGATATGCCTCGAAAAATTTATCGCGAGTGGTACTTAACATAACTCACGTTTTCCAATACGTAAAGTATGTATTCCTTTTCGAACTAAATTTAATCATTTTATTTTTATTACATAATATATAATAAAATAATTTAAAACTAGTTTGTTATAAACAGACAATACTAATTAAAATTAAAATTCAATATCTATATCTATATAAAATGTTACAAAACAAAATTGCTTCATGGTAAAATAACTATACATGCCTTCTCTATATAAAATATTACAAAACAAAATTTCTTCAAGCAATGTAGACCGAACTTTGAATTTCTTCTGCTAAAATAATTATACATGCCTTCTCTATATAAAGCTTCATGATTATAGCAACAAAGATCTTTGTGAAACGTTTTCTCGACTTGATTTTCAAGACATAACGTGAAACTTTTCTTTGAAACGTTATGAAAAAATGTAAATGTAACACCCATTATGTATACATTTTGATATACGAATACAAATGTCACGTTACTTTAAAACCGTTTACTTATTTCGAAAAGAGCCTTTAAAATTTTGTTGCAACTTAATACCACATAAATAAACATAATAAATAAGTATTCATTTGACATAACACAAAATATTTTGTTATATTTAATTACATGCCAAACAAGTTTCCAAAATGATTTCTATTGTCTTAATGTTACGGGTGAGTCAAAACTTAGTGGATGATATTTGTGGCTGCGACTGTACTCCTTACTTGATTATTCTCTGTTGTTACCTACGCGTGGAAATACACACGTTAAGTATTAGTGAGTCATAATAGTAATAAACCTTTATGTATGCATAAATATTTTATTCACAATTATTATAATCATTTGTCATGATTCGTTTTTCATTTGTAACCTCCATTCATGTTTATAATGCACCATTATGCACCGTCAATATAGCATATTTTCTGTTGATAATGCACCCATATGCATTTTAACTATAGTATACTTTTCTGTTGATAATGCACCCATATGCATTTCAACTATAGTACTTCTGTTGATAATGCACCCATATGCATTTCAACTATAGTATTTTTTCTGTTGATAATACACCCATATGCATTTCAACTATAGCATACTTTTCTGTTGAATACATCCCATAGCATTTCAACTATAGTATACTTTTTGTTGATAATGTACCATATACATTTCAACTATAGTATATTTCTGTGATAATGTACCCATATACATTTAAACTATGGATCCTTTCATGCGATAATGCACCCATATGCATTATTATTCATTCGTTTAGAGCAATTCATACTCTAAACTCATTCACAATTCATTTCCATGTATTCAATGAAACATAGTAATTAAGGTAAAGCATACATTAACATTTAAATAATTATATTGAATAATTTAATCATTCATAAAGATTACATACAATAAATGTACTCACCTGAGTTTCCTCGCTAAGTGTCCAAAAAGTAAGGATGATTACTCGAGACTTTGCCCTTTCCCTTTGTTTTGCTTGTCTCGGGAGTTTGGTTCCGATCTATTCAAGCATCCATTAAAACATGGGCATATGTTAGTATATTTCCTAACCATTGTAATTAAACCATATTCAAAAGAATATATTATTAATCTATCATTGTCAGCCTATTTTTAACACTTCTGGTTCCAAAGTGATCTACTACCCTAGTACAGATACTTCTACACTAGGTACCGATACCCTTCCTGGTCGATACCAAAATAGGTTCGATGTTTCATGGTATCGATACCTTAACATGGTATCGATATACCCTACTATGGTACCGATACTCCTTACAGTATTGATAACCGAAAATTAGATTCGATGTTTCTTTGCATCGTACCTTACAATGTATCGATACTGCCTAAACGGTATCGATATTGATTTAATCAGTATCGATATCCAGCAAATTTATCCCTTTTAGCTATAGTATCAATCTATCAGTACCGATCGTAGCCCAGATGTTAGTTTTTACCTGAGTTTTAGCCACATGGGACCAAATTTCTTTAAATTAACACCCAAAAATGCTATGCAACTCTTCTCTACTTATCCATACAAATTTTCCTTCATCTTATTCATATAACCTAATATCTACCAAGAACATTAAGTTCTACGAATCACACTACTTTTTTTAATGTGATTATACCCTTATCCAATACTTCTAATCTCTCATTTGCCTCTATGACAAGTCAATTTCCATAAAACATACACTCATAGATTAATATATCCTTTCAAAACCCTTTTATAAATCACTATTATTTCCTTATCTCTTCATTTTAATCTCATTAATCCTTTCTTATGCACATATATTACTCAATGTTACCAAAGTAACCCATAATTTAAAGAAAACACCAACTAGTGAGAATTCACCTTATGATAGGGATGAGAGAATACCCACGTGAAGAGGAAGAAGAAGAAGTGTAAAAATTACTTTACTTTACTTTCCTATTTCTTATCTAAATCCCCATCTATTTTTAATTTCACATTCCTTTAAAAAGACTAAATTTCCCTTTAACTTATCTATTGATACAGTCTAGTCTAAACTATTCCAAATCTTTTTCTCATTTTTCACCACTTATTCAATTTAAATCTTAAATTTTCCAATTTTCGATATAGTCTCTAGTATGATATTTGGGATATTACAATTCTCCCTTAAGAAAATCTGTCCTCGAATTTAGATAAATACCTGAAGTAAAAAGGTAAGTAAATTGCATTCTCATATCCTCCTCTCTTTCCCAGGTAGCTTTTCCACCTTATGATTTTCCAGAGTACCTTAACTAAAGGAAATTTTTTGTTGAGCAATTCATTGATCTCTAGCCAAGATCCGCACTGGTTTTTCTTTATAAGTTAAATCCGTTCAGAGCTCTATTTCCTCCGAATTAATAACGTGGGATGGATCGGAGTGATATCTTCTGAGCATCGATATATGGAAAACATTGTGAATTTTGTCCATCAGGAGGCAAGGCTAGCTGATATGCTATTGGTCCTACCTTTTCAAAATTTCATAAGGTCCAATAATCTCGGACTCAGCTTTCCTTTCACCTAAACCTCAAAACTTTCTTCCAATGTGACAAATTTAAGAACACTTTATCCCCTCTTGAAATTCGATTTCTCTTATTTTCAAATCAGCATATGATTTTTGCTGATCAGAGGCTATTTTGAGATTCCCTTGAATAATCAACTCCGACCAATTATGTCTCGGTCTTTCAATTCAAACCAATTTAATGGTGTACGACAATTTCCATATAATACTTCACACGGGCCATTTTAATACTTGATTGATAACTGTATTATAAGCAAACTCGGCTAAAGGAAAATACCTTTCCCATGAACCTTTAAAGTTAATCACACATGTCCTTAGCATATTCTCCAGTATTGGATGGCTCGCTCTAACTGCCCATCTGTCTGCGGATGAATAGTTGTGCTGAAATTTAATTGAGTACCCAAGGCCTCATGCAACGACTTCCAGAACCTTGAAGTAAATCGTGGGTCCCTATCAGACACTATTGATATAAGTACTCCATGCAATCTGACTATTTCTTTAATATACAACTCCACATACTTATCCATCGAGTAATCTACCCGAACTGGAATAAAATGAGATGTCGTGGTTAATCATCTACATAACCCATATGTAATCCTTTTTACCAAGAGATAAAGGTAGCCCCGAAACAAAATCCATAGTAACTCACTCCACTTCCTCCGGAATAGATCGGTTGAAGTAATCCAGAGGGTATATGATGTTCCGCTTTCCCTGCTGACATGTTAAACATCTTGCCATAAATTCCGATATAGTTCTTTTCATACCAGGCCACCAATAACGACTTTTTAATCTTGATACAACTTATTACCTCCTGGATGCATCGTCAAAGGACTATTATGTGCTTCATATAATATCTTTCTTAAAATCATCATTACCTGGAATACAAACTCTTCCCCTATAATAAAGACATCCATTTTCTATTACTTCGAAGTCTTTAGTCTCATTCTTTCAACTTGTGTCATTCTCAATAAACATTTCTCATATTACTTTGTAGCTTTTTAATCTGATCCAAGAACATCGGATTAACTTAAGTTATGCAATTAAAACACCATTTTCCTTCAATGACATTTGCGCATCCAGAGCCTGTAAAGATGCAAAAATCTTTCGGCTTAGCGCTGCTACCACATTCACCTTTCTAGGATGATAACCAATAATTATATCGTAATCCTTTAGAAGCTCCATCCACCTTCTTGCCTCAAATTTAATTATCTATGAGTCAATAAATACTTCAAACTATTATGATCGGTATAAATATAGCACCTTTCCCCATACAAATAATAATGCCAGATTTTCAATGCAAACAATTGCTGCAAATTCCAAATCGTGCGTCGGATAATTTCCTCATGATTCTTCAACTTTCTGGAAGCATAAACCACCACCTTACCCTTGCATCAAACGCACCCCAATCTATATGAGATGCATCACTAAACACAATAATTTTCTGGATTCAGGTTGTACTAGTACTGGGGTATCTGTTAATATTCTCTTGAACCTTTCAAAACTTTCTTGACACTTTATGTCCAAACAAAAGGCACAACCTTGCAACAGCTTAGTTAGCGACAAAGATAACATTGAGAAGTTCTTCACAAACCATCTATAATACCCAGCAAGTCCCAAGAATCTCTGTACCTCAGAAATTCTTTGGAGATTGCCAATCCACTATAGCTTGAATCTTTCTTGGATCTACTCGTACGCCTTCAGTGGAAACTATGACCAAGGAAAGCAACCTCGGCTAACCAAAATTCGCACTTTAATAATTTGGCATATAACTTCTTCTCACGAAGTGTCTGAAGAACTACTCGAAGATGAACATCATGTTCTTCTCTTGGCTAGGAATATACTAAGATATCATCCAAATAAGATTGGAATACTCGGTTCATCAAGTCCATGAATGTCGGGTGCACTAGTCAAACCAAATGGCATCACTACAAATTCATAATGCCCATACCGAGTTCGAAAGATGTCTTTGAAATCCTCTTTAATTTTCAACTGATGATACCCTGACCTTAAGTCTATCTTAGAAACATCGATGCTCCTTTCAATTGCTCAAACAAATCGTCAATCATCGGAAGATGATATTTTTTCTTTATTGTGACTTTATTCAACTGACGGTAATCGATACATAGTCGCATAGTCCCGTCTTTCTTTTTCACAAACAAATTAGGTGTTCCCCAAGGAGAAACACTAGGTCTTATAAACCCCTTATCGAGTAATTCTAGCAGTTGGGCTTTTAATTCTCACAGTTCAGTTGGAGCCATTCTATACGGAGCCATGGAAACAGGTTCAATACTTGGATAAATCTCAATCATGAATTCTACCTCGTAATCTGGAGGCAGTCCCGGTAAATCCTCAGGAAAACATCCTGAAATTCTCTAACCGTAGGAATATCATTTAATCTAACTTCCGAATTCTAGTATCTATCACATTGGCTAGAAAAACTATACTTTCGACATCATCTTATTTGCAGTCATGGTCGATATCACATTCAAGGGTGATTTTGATCTTTCGCCGACTACAATTTATGCACCTTCAGCATTGTTTAAAAACAAATGTTTCTTACGATAATCGACCATATGTAAAGACAACCAATCAATGCCTAGAATAATTTCAAATTCATTGAAAGGCAATTCCATTAAACAATTCCTTGTATCTTTATAGGGCATTTGCTACATACTCTAGATACTCTCGCACTGTGACCCATAGGATTTATCGTTATCATTTCACTCATTGGTTATAAAGGAATTCCTCTAGCTCTAACCAATTTTGTGCTTATGTATGAATGTGTAGAACCAGGGTCGACTAAAACAAATACAGTTCATCAAAAATATTAAAAATATGTTATGATCTCAAGGTCATCCCGATCCTCAGTGTTCTTAATGTTGTAAATTCTAGCGACTCCCTGAGTCTCTTGTCTCGGCATTGAATCCGTCTGTCCCCTGATCTACCCCTTCCTCTGCTTATTTGAGGCTGCTACTGATCTTTCAGACTGTGCCGAATTATCACTAGATTTCTTAGGGTAGTTTTAGGCAAAGTGACCCATATCGCCACATAGAAAACAAGCTCCACTAACAAATCTACCTACTATTTGATGCAATTTGCCACAAGTTTGACATAGATTTCTTTCCCAGAAGTTCTACCGAGCTAACATCAAAAGACTGGATGGTTTACTTTTCTATGAAGCCGCTACAAAATTATCTCTCTCAGAGAATCTGGAACTCGAACTTTTTCCCCTTTTTGCATGATGGGAGTGGAAAGTATTCCCACTTTTTCTCGTTTGAACAGTATGCTCTGCCGCTAGTGTTTATTCCTAAGCTCTTTCGATAGCTTTGGCTCTATTTATAACTTCTTACAGACTCTGCAAGTTCAAGGCCAACATCATCTCTTTCAACTTCGGCCTCAAACCCTTATGAACTAATCATATCTTGCCTTGTATTTGGCACTTCAGTGGTAAAATCAACTTGTTGTTCTTATCCTCAAATTCATGTACAGCTCGATGATCTTGCTTTAGATTAAGGAACTTCAACAACATTGATCGTTTGAACTGTTCCCCTACATACTTGGTTTTGAATTCCTCTTGGAAAAAACTGCCAAGTGACTTGCTCTGATGGTGCATACATCTTTGTGTTGGACCACCATACTCGAGATGATCCTATAAGCAAAGATACAACTCCTCCCAACTTTTCCTGATCTGAACATTACAGATTTTCAAGCATTAACATCATATCATTTAGCCATATATATGCCTCTATAGGACCCTCACCCTCATCTCCTCGAAACTCTAGAGCTCACAAACTCTTCAACTCCTTTGGGATCAACATTCTATGTAATAGAGGAATAGGGGGAGGTTGAAACCGAGTCAGTATAGCATCAAGAGCTTGCATGAAAGTTCCAAAATCAGGCGTCGAAATCCCTTGAGTTGTATGTGCACTTGCATTTTCGGAAGGAAGAAGTTGTGTACTATTATCCTCATAACTTTCACTCCCCATTCCATCTTGCATTTCTTGTTCCCATTTCTTTACGAGTTTGAGGATTCTAACATCTAATAAAACATTAATAATAATAACAATACCATTAGTAAGGAGTATTTTCAATCACCCCCTAATGACACAATCTCTGTTACATTGATAACCTTATTGGCATGTAATCATTTTTTTATTTTAAAATAGAACCAGACTTGGAAGAGAATCGGCTAAACCTGTAGCTCTGATACCAATAAATGTAACACCCATATACGTATATGTTTTGATATACGGATACAAATGTCACATTATTTTAAAATTGTTTACTTATTTCGAAAAGAGCCTTTAAAATTTTGTTACAACTTAATACCACATAAATAAACATAATAATAAGTATTCATTTGAGAAAATAAAAATATTTTTGTTATATTTAATTACATGCCAAACAAGTTTCCAAAATGATTTCTATTGTCCTAATGTTACTAGTGAGTCAACCTTAGTGAATGATATTTGTGGTTGCGGCTGTACTCCTTACTTGATTATTCTCTGTTGTTACCTACACGTGGAAATACACACGTTAAGTATATCTTAGTGAGTCATAATATAGTAATTAAACCCTTATGTATGCATAAATATTTTATTCACAATTATTATAATCATTTGTCATGATTCGTTCTTTTGATTTGTAACCTCCATTCATGTTTATAATGCACCATTATGCACTTTTAACTATAGCATACTTTTCTATTGATAATGTACTCATATGTATTTATACTATAGTATTCTTTTCTGTTAATAAGTCACCCATATGCATTTCAACTATAGTATACTTTTCTGTTGATAATGCACCCATATACATTTCAACTATAGCATACTTTTCTGTTGATAATACACCCATATGCATTTCAACTATAGTATACTTTTCTGTTGATAATGTACCCATATACATTTCAACTATAGTATACTTTTCTGTTGATAATGTACCCATATACATTTCAACTATAGTATACTTTTCTGTTGATAATGTACCCATATACATTTCAACTATGGAATCCTTTCATGCCGATAATGCACCCATATGCATTATTCTTTTCATTCGTTTTAGAGTAATTCATACTCTAAACTCATTCACAATATCATTTCCATGTATTCAATGAAACATAGTAATTAAGGTAAAGCATACATCAACATTTAAATAATTCATATTGAATAATTTCTAATAATTTTCATCTAGATTGCATACAATAAATGTACTCACCTGACTTTCCTCGCTAAGTGTCCAAAAAGTAAGGATGATTACTCCGAGACTTTGTCCTTTCCCTTAGTTTTGTTTATCTGAGGAGTTTGGTTCTGATCTATTCAAGCATCCATTAAAACATGTTCCGTACTCAATGTTAGTATATTTCCTAACCATTGTAATTAAACCATATTCAAAAGAATATATTATTAACTTTATATATCATTATCAACTTATTTTTAATATTTATGGTTCTAAAGTATCGATAATACTACCCTAGTACCGATACTTCTACACTAGGGTACCGATAGCCCTTCATGGTATCGATACCAAAATTAGGCTCGATGTTTCATGGTATCGATACCCTTAACATGGTATTGATACTACCCTACTATGGTACCGATACTCTCTTACGGTATCGATACCGAAATTAGATTCAATGTTTGCTTGGTATCGATACCCTTACAATGGTATCGATACTGCCTCAACGGTTTCGATACTGATTCAATCAGTATCGATACTATCCAAAAAATTTATCTCCTTTTTATCCTATAGTATCGGTACTGTTCTATCAGTACCGATATCGTAGCCCAGATTTTCCAGTTTTTAACCCGATTTTTAGCCAAATGGGACCAAATTTCTTTATATTAATGCCAAAAAATGCTATGTAACTCTTCTCTACTTATCCATACAAATTTTTCTTCATCTTATTTAATAAAACATCTAATATCTACCAAAAACATTAAGTTCTAAGAATCACACTACTTTTTTAATGTGTTATAAACCTTATCCAATACTTCTAATCTCTCATTTCCTCTATGACAAGTCAAATCTACCATAAAACATCCATAAACACTCATAGATTAACATATCCTTTCAAAACCCATTTTATAAAATCACTATTATTTTCCTTATCTCTTCATTTTAATCTCATCTAATCCTTTCTTATGCTCATTTATTACTCAATGTTACCAAAGTAACCCATAATTTAAAGAAAACACCAACTAATGAGAATTTAGCTTATGTTAGGTAGGAGAGAATACCCACGTGAAGAGGAAGAAGAAGAAGTGTAAAAAATTACTTTACTTTCCTATTTTTTCTTATCTAAAATCCCCATCTATTTTTAATTTCACTTTCCTTTAAAAAGACTAAAATGCCCTCTTAACTTATCTATTAATACAATCTAGTCTAAACACTATTCCAAATCCTTTTTCTCATATTTTACCACTTATTAATTTAAATATTAAAATTTCCAATATTTTCGATATAGTCCTTGGTATGATATTTGGGATATTACAGTAATTCTGGTATGCAACATCATGAAAACTCTTGCAACTCAACTGCATGTTGATGATAGAATTAGAAGCCACATGCATAAGATTTTATATAACACATCTCTAAAGAATAATTTGACAAAATTAAAACATAATTATTTGCCATTTCTCATTGAATTAGGTTTAGGAATACTTCCGAAATGGGCTACTATTTATAATTGTCCTCACACCCGCTCCGAAGCGAGGAATCGATGGAACTCACGTTTCCCAAGATGCGAGGTTCATTGAAAAGGCACAATGCTTTAAATTGAATAATATCCAATGTATCAGAAAGAAACTTGTGTTACATAATACGCAAGGTACGTTGAATTTGAATATAATAAAATCCAACGTGATATAATTGACCTCGCTGGGTGTAAAACGTGAGGTCATAATTCGTAAAATAATGGCATTATTATTTTAAAAACCCCATAAATTAATTTAAAAAATGGTGTCAATAAACTTAAACCCCAAGCTAAAATGACTTGATAGACTTGTCCGTTGAGTATTTTCGGGAAGTTCAATAAACATCTGTGAAATGTTTAAGCTTAGAGACATAATATTGCAACTTATCTTTCAATTGAAATTGATATGGACATATATGAGAAATTTTATGTGGAGTAGAAATCGCGTTTAAAATGCTTTCAAATGAAAAGAAATTGAAAACTAACAAACATATTTTTGTAAATAACTTATAGTACCTTAAATAGCTCCAAAAATTATCTATTGTGGATCTGTACATTTTAATTTTAGCGCACGAGACAAGTAGATGTTGCCTTGTATAATAAACAGATACCAACATGCCAGAAAACCCAAAGGAAAACTTTGTCTTAGACATATGTTCTTGGTGTCGGTACATAATACAAAGAAAAAAGCTCAAAAGTGTTTCTCAAAGGGTTCGCTTGGACCTAATTGTTGGAGAAAGAAGTTTCTCGAGAGGTCCAAGTAGAAATATAGATGCCACCAGAAGAGGATGCATTGTGTTCTTGGTACAGTCAATACAAAATGCAAAGGAAAAAGCTCAATAGCGTTTTGAGAAGTATAGAAGAACCTCATGTCGCGCAGAATGATCTTGACGATGAAGAAGAATATTTTGATATATCTGATACGGTCGAGTACAAAAATGATGCCACCAGAAAAGGATGCCATTTTTAAACTAGAAATTTTCCAGAATCGATAAATCATTATTAAGAAATAAGAAGGTTTCGCGGAGATGGTTAGGTTCGGTGGAATAAGAGGAATTTAAATAAGCAAGAAAGTCGAGCGTACAAATGCATCTATTACTGATGTGGTAGTGAACTCGTGTTATGCAAAATGCGAGTTGCCTATCACGTCACGTTAGGTACATGGCTGATTATGCCGAAAAGAATTATAATGTACGTCACTCGGTTACGTCAATTGTGAAAAAAAACGATGTGGACAAGTACATGGCTTAATGTGTTGAGAAGTATAGAAGAACCTCATGTCGCGCAGAATGATCTTGACGATGAAGAAGAATATTTTGATATATCTGATACGGTCGAGTACAAAAATGATGCCACCAGAAAAGGATGCCATTTTTAAACTAGAAATTTTCCAGAATCGATAAATCATTTATTAAGAAATAAGAAGGTTTCGCGGAGATGGTTAGGTTCGGTGGAATAAGAGGAATTTAAATAAGCAAGAAAGTCGAGCGTACAATGCATCTATTACTGATGTGGTAGTGAATCGTGTTATGCAAATGCGAGTTGCCTATCACGTCACGTTAGGTACATGGCTGATTATGCCGAAAAGAATTATAATTTACGTCACTCGGTTACGTCAATTGTGAAAAAAAAACGATGTGGACAAGTACATGGCTTAATGTGTCCACAAGTACGAGAGATATAAATGTAGGGTTTGTGTATTAGGCTTGAAGCGAAAGAACAACCTAAGGAAGCTTATAAAATACGAGCAACCTCATACATGCACCGCCATGTATAATATTTTCTAGTTGTATTGATGAAATTACATCTCAATACAACTACACAATTAACTACCATAAAGCACAATATGCTAGGTATCATGCTCAATATAAAGTGTATGACCAATGGGAAGAATTGTACAAAGAGTTCGACCATGGCTGAAATTGATGAAGAAACACATACTAGGAATAGTTGTGAAATTAAAAATTGTGTTGGCATATGAAAACAATCGTGTCGTACAAGGTACATGCCATTTCCATAAGCTATTTTGGACATTTATGTATTATGCTAATGCATTCCGCCACTAAAAGTTGATGGTTAAGATCGATGATACTTGGTTGTACGAAAAATACACATAAATACTATTGTTGGTAGTTGCACAAGACAACAATAGGAAAACTATTCTCATCGCCTTCACAATAGTCGAAAAGAAAGATATAGACTCTTGGGAATTATTCCTTAATTCTGAGAAAGGCGTAAGGATCAGATACGTAATCGAACATATGAGCATTTTGGCAACCTCTCCATATTTATCATCGGTATTGTTTACGCTATATTGCTGCAAATTATTTACAAAAGTTTAGGAACGAAGATGAACGCGTAATGGTTCTTCGAATAGGTATGTCTTTAACTATTTTGGGATTCAGATATTTTTTCATTAATTATTTATATTTAACTATTGCATTTTTAATGGGTAGGACACTCGCATTCCATATTCGAGGTTGAGGAGATGTTTCAAGAATTGAGAAACAAGAATCAAGAAGGCTACAACTACTTTGCTAAAATATCAAGGGAGAAATGGCTTCGATCATTTGATGGGGGTAGACAATATGGTCACATGACAACAAACTTGGCTGAGGCTATCAATTCATCACTGAAGGGAGTTTGAAATTTGCCTATCATTTCCGTTGTCAAAGTGACATATTATCGGTTGGCAACCCTGTTTGTAGCCTTGGGAAGACAAGTAGTTGACTGGATTGCAGGTGGCCACAAATCCACCTAGACCTCCATATAAAATTGTAAACCTTTCTGCAGTATTCAAACATGATGAATGTGACATGCGTCTCTCATAAACAAAATAAATTATGTGTTTTGAAATATTCGATGCCATTGGAAGGCATACAACATAATGCATATGTCGTTAATCTACGTGACAGAACCTGTGACTACAGAGTATTCCAAACATTCAAATACCCGTGTGCACACGTCGTTACTGCTTGTTCTTCTATACAGATTGATTACATGAAATTCATTGATCCCATATACTTACTTGAAACGTATTCAATGTGTATTAGTACGATTTCCTCCATTAGAAACGAAAGGGATTCAGATGAAATTGATGATGAACCTACAATACGACCAGACTTTGCACTATAACGCGAAAAAAGGTCATCCATGATCAACGAGGATTTACTGTGACAAGGATTTGGTCGAACAACATGAAAGAACCGGACAAGCTATGCAATATTTGTAGGAATCTTGGGTACTAGAAGAACAAATGTCCTAATCGATCACACCCTCGTATCGATTAATTTGTTTTAAATGAAAATATTTTATGTTTTAAATATATCATCGAGTCGAATATATTGTTTAAATTATTTATTAAGTTTTCATTATTAATTTGTTTATGTTATCCTTCAACAATATAACTTTTACCCAACCCTAACATGCCTATCAAGCAATGTTAGCATCTTCTTTATGTCGAAAACCAAGATCTGGAACCATTTTGAACGTAATTTTTACCCCACTTACAATGTCTCGTATGTGTTGATATTACTCTCAATTGAAAGATAAGTTACAATACTACCTCTAATCTTATAAGTTACGAAGATATTACTCTCAATTGAAAGATAAGTTACAATACTACCTCTAATCTTATAAGTTACGAATTTTTTCATATTAACAACTCGAAAAACCCCTTCGAATATGTCTATCAAATCAATTTAGCATTTTTTTCCATGCACCAAACAAGCTTTGGAACCATCTTCAACGCGATTTTTAACCCACTTACAATATATCATATGTCTCGATATTGACCTTAACTGAAAGATAAATTCCAATACTATGCCTCTAATACTATAAATTACGAAAATTTTGAGATTAAATACCTGAACATACCCCTCGAACATGCCTATAAGCACTTGCAATTTGGGCTATAAAACTAAATACCTCGCGTATTGGAAAACACGAGGTATTTTAAAAACCACTCGCGATAAAATTTTCAGGACATTTCAATATCTCGGGAACCTCGCTTTCTATATAACGCGAGGTTATTAATACCAATATTAAATTACATTCTCTGAAAATTGTGTCCACATTGGACATACCTCGTGCCTTGTACAAAAAGAGTACTTTACTCGCGTTTCTTATGGCGCAAGTTAGTCCTACGTGTGTAGTTTGTAAATATTTTTCTAAAAAATATGGTATAAGGGTACTGTTTTAAAAAAATTAATTTATTTGGATTTTTAAAATAATAACGACAAAAAAATACTAAGATGTCATTTTATTGATTTGGTTTGCTGTGTAATTCAATCATCTAGATGACAATGAGAAGCCTACTTGTGTTTACAAATATGTATATTATTAGGGTAAATTACATTTTTTAATCATTTAATTTTCTTTTAATTTTCTTTTATTAATTAAATTATAAAAAAATTCAATTTACTCATTAAATTTTTTATTCCTCCTATTTTGACACTCAGATGTTAATAAAATTAGAGTGAAATGACAACCATGTATGTTGACATAAACTAACTAATCCATGTTTCATCCATATTATTTTTCCCTTTTTTAATCTTCTTTCTCCAAAGATTTTTCCCTTTTTAATCTTCTTTCTCCAAAGATGATAGTTTTATAGTTTCATCTTTGTGTCAAGCCGACGTAGCAATAACTATTTTCGGTGTCTTATCTGACTACTCAAGATATTAACAAACTCATCACATTGTCTCCTACCACTTTATTAGTTTATATTGTACCCAAATCACTTTAAAACTCATAAGACCCCAAACCTACTATGATCTATAATATTCATCTTTCGATCAATATGTAATCAATATATACAACTCACTTCCTTCTTCTCTACCTCTCCGTTGTGATTTGGAATAAGAAGCTTCACCATCGAGAAATCAAAAGGAATTCAAACTTAGGTATTCTTTCACAATAAATGAATTTTTTTAGTTTATTTCTTATTTTTAAAAGAGAAATGTTTAGTAATAATGCCATTAAGGATTTAATGGTAAATTGACCAAAATATAAATAAATAAATTGAAAATTTTAAAACTTTAGTGACCAAAATAAGAGAGATGAAAATTGAGCGATGAAATTTATAAGTTAGCCTATTATTAATTCATGTAAATCTGAGTTGATAGAATCAATAATCTTACCACAAAATTGATGGCTTGATAATATAAACAGGGAAGCAAAGTTAGGTGAAGGATGCTGGGTCGGTGAGTGGCGGAAAGAAGAGGGACAGGGTCCATCATGTTTCTTTGGACTGAACTAATCAAATGGATTATTTCCAACTTGTTCAATATTCAACGCCCATGCTCATCTCCTTCCTTGACAGCTACATATTATCCCCAAAAGCCATTGATTCCGGTCAATAGCTTCCCACTCCTATTTAAAACACAATATATTACGTAGTAGGAAGCCAAATAAATTTTGCTTTTTTTTGGTCGCCATTTGTTGTTACTAATAACTCCATCACTATTATATTAGCGACAATTTATTGAATTTTGTCATAATTACTTATATTTTTTGACTACATTTTTGATACAAAAAGATTAATAATAGTAATAAAAATTTAGACACTGATATTATATTTATTAGTGATAAATATTTTATCACAATTACATAATTAAATTGATTAATTAAAATATTCATATTCCAATTTTTAGTTGTATTCATTTTTTGGAGCTAGCATTACAATCATTGTCATCAGTTAGTTATTCGTTAACAACAAATAATGTTATTTGAATACTACATAGGCGAGGGTGACCCCAATCCAATTTGATTAAAGGGATCTAGTGTATCAACCAACTAGATCAACTGGTAATTGATTCCACTTGTTATTATTTAATAAATTAATATAACTACTTTCAAAAAGATTGAACTTGAGACATTTAGGTTAAAAGTGTAACACTTAACCACTGTACAAAGAAAGAAATATTTGTTTTTAACAAAATAATATTTTTGTTAAACTATTTTTTGATTAATTTTGTTTATTTTATGAAAAATATATTAATTATAATATTAATTATCATTATAATAATTTAATTAAATTTAAAAAATAAAATAAGTTCGCGGAAGAAAAATATAAAAAATAATTAGGTTGGTTTTAAATAAAACATATAAATATTAAGATTTAAACCTAAAATAATAAGTGTCTTTAAAGTATATTAATAAATAATAATATTTGACAATGTATTAGCCCGTTGTGATGGAAGTCCTACATTAAAAAATAAAATACTAATAATTAGTTGATGTTAACAAAATTCACATATATCTCAATAAATATCATAAATTAAATATAAAACTAATTATTTTTAAAAAAAATTAATCATAATTGAGGATTAAATGATATTGTCAAAGTTCATAGTGACCAAATAAAAATATAACACAATTATTCACTTCTATAAGTGACAAAAATAATTGTCTTCATAAATTACCAACAAAGACTAGTGACAAAATATTTTCGTCACAATTATAAATAATAACACTGACTACTTAATATATTTCACTATTATAATTTTTCTCGCAAAAATAAGTTGGCGCCAATTCGAAAGACTATAAAAATAACAACTTGCTCTTTGTCTCAATAAAACACTATTAATGATTAGTTACTTGTGATGTATTTTAAAATTATCACAATTATTCTCTAAAAAGTGACCAAACAAAAATAAATCACAATTACTTATTTTTGAAAGTGACAAAAATTATTTTCGATACAAGTAATATACTTTTTGTGACGAAATTCTTTAATATCATAATTAAACTGTTTATTAAGTTAGACGTTATCATAACTTAGATCTGTTCGTAATTTGAAAAAAAGAAAAAGAAAATCAATTTTACCTTAGGTTGCTTAAGGTTCAAATCTATCAGTAATATTAAAATCAATTTTCAAATCTATATTAAAAATCAAAACATTTTTATTTTAATATTTATAAAAAATTTATTTTAATATTTACCCATGCCTAGCCTAATACGGACCAGGCTTATGTAGCGGTGCATCCTATTATTCTCATGTGCAGATTTTTGTATGCAAATAGAAATGTGAGTTTTATTAACGAAGAACAAATACTTAAAATTATAAGGAACGTTTATAATTATAAATGTCAACTAAACATATAGTTGAAACGTTTTTATGATAATTGACATAATAAATTAGTCAATTGTGATCATATAATGACTATACAAAGAAAAGGTACCCACAAAAAAATCAAACAAAATATAAATACATATTTGACTGCATCAACAAACAAACCACAATAAGGACCAAACTAATGAAAGATCACCAAAAATCGTAAATCAGAGTAGAATGTCGTGAGAAAGTTATCTCTAAACGCAAATTGGGTATCTTAATCAAAATTCGAGGGTCCAAAGTAGAGAAGATCAACATGATAACAAATAATCACCATCTTGATAAGTTGAGGCACCGTCAAATCCAACCCTGAGAAAATTAATTGAAGAAAATAGCCAAATGACCGATAACAAATCGAAAAATGTACCAAAAGGTAGAGAAAAAGTGTCATAAAACCATATGAAAGTGTATCATAAAGATAAAGGAAAACTTGTAATATATGCAGAGTTATTAGAAACTAAAAAACAAGAAAAAAATGTAATATAAGAAATTAAAAAGGGCAAACTATAAAAATGATCACTTTCGTTTGAGTTTTATAAACTTTTCTTTATTGAATTCAAAAAACATAAGGTTCGGTCACTTTCATTTCATTTTAATTAAGATCTGGTCACTTTCATTTCGATTTAATTAAAATGTGGTCACTGAAGTTTAATGATCGTTAAACCTTTAAGAGTTTGTTGACGTGACACGATAATATATATAATTAAAATTACATCAATCATTTCCACATAGATAATATGTGGATTAAGTTTTAGTCACTTTCCTTTCATATTTGTACACATTTTCTCACCAAATTAAAAAAAAACATAAGTTTTGGTCACTTACGTTATTTTTTATTAAGTTTTGGTCACTAACGTTATTGTCTTATTAAGTTTGGTCACTTGAACGTTGAATACCGTTACTTTGAAGACGTGATCCGTTAGTAAAATGATTTAATTTTTATTTTAACTTCTAAACTTTAGACAAACTATTGATTATGAGTCTTTTTATAAATTCAAATTAGTTTAGGGATAACATTTCAATTTACTCATTTTTTGATATTTTTCTCCCCAACCCCTAATATTGCTCATCTTCTCCTCGCTTCTTCTTCAGACATATTTGCTCCATCACAATAGCATTCTTGTTTCTAATTATTAACTGTAATTATTTGAAGTCAAATTAGGTGAATTTTCAGTTGAAAGAAAATGTATAAAAAGAAGTAATGAAGACCATGAAAAAGGCAGAGAATTCTCCATTAAAACTCTAAAACGATTCACCACCACGGTGAAATCACCGCCTCGAGTCGATAAAACTAGAGCTTCTTCAATGGCGGCGTTATTGACGATTCAATATCAGGTTTCCATCTCCAATAAGTTGTTGATCAATGAAATCTTCGTGATGCGAAAGATTGTCGATAATGTTTGTCGTATTTGAATGTGATAGACCTCCACGATGTTTACAAGATTAAACTGGTGTTCACTTAGTACTAGATCTTTGCTCTGGAGATGAGTTCTTTGATCGAGTTGTCACAGAAATGAGGTACTTAGAGGTTGGTGTAGTGGCGGTGGTGCGACAGATCATACATGTCGCAAGGGTCAACATTCATAGGGATCTAGAATTGGAAAATTGATTGTTCTTGAATAAAAACAAAGATTCGGCATTGAAGATTGATCGCGTAAAATATGTGTGTTGTGGCCCACAAATCTGTGCAAGTATAAACAATTGATGCAAGTAATATATAGTAAGTGGGTTATCATCTCTATAGGGATTGGGGGGAAATCTTTTGCTACAGCTAGAACTAGGCGTCACAAACTAATCCTAAGTTTCTTGTCTAATGGTATATTCATAAAGGAAAAATAAGTCGTGGCAAATGGTATGAACAGATGGAAAAATATGTTGAGGCGAGAAAAGTGTGAAGTGCAGTGAGCAGTAAAGTTTTGTCGTAGCAAGAAAAATATGCAACAGTAAATAGATAAAAGTTGCTAAGGCTAAAAATGTTTGAGTTTCAAATATATACTGAAAACCTCACACAAATAGACTTCTAACAGAGCACTTGGTTTGGATTTGCTACGGTAAGAAATTATTCTATGTCTAGGATGATCTTAGTATGTTATGCCTATGCTGCCTGACAGGATTTACTAAAGTGTTCCAAGATTATCTCTAACACGAAACCTGGTAAACTATTTCTACGACAATACTACTCAGTGTTACCTGCAGCCCTTGGTTTGTCAAACTGTTGCTACGACAATACTCATCAGCGTAAACAGTAGTGCTAGCCTATCTACTTTAGCATTTAACCTTCTTAGTCGAATGAAACCCTATCATTATTTCTAAAGAGGATTAGAACCTCACCATCCTGGATCAGTTCCCTTGTTCACGTTGATCTAACCTAACTCTTTTGAATATTAGGTATCAACTCCTGGAAAAATAGAAATCTTTCAAAAGCTCTTGCAAAGACTAGGAATGCTTTGTTGTGGCACTAGACAATATTTCAAAAGCTATTACAATTCCAAGGCAAAAGATTAAAACAATGAACAAGACAACATTTAACAAAAGCATACTTAATTATTCATTAACAATCAAATAAAATATCATCCAAGCATTTCCAACACCAAATAAAATAGTTCATGGTGTGGTTAATATCATCCCAAAAATATCCATTAAATACAAGCCCTTAAAAGATAAGAAATGAAGAACAAGAGGAAGAAAAACTCCCAGAACAGAGCTGCCGTGACATCAGACCACCATCATGACTGCTCTAGCGCACCAGCCTCCCTCGAGGGTCTGGCCGCTGCTCCGACGAAGCCTGGCTATGGAGGGCACCAAGGACGGAAAAGAGTGGAATAGTGGAAAAGGAAGAAGTTACAACCGTCTTTCTCCAAGTCTTGTGGTAGGGTATCTATTTTCTATTTTTTTTTGAGGGTATAATGTGATATTTATAGTGGGATTTTTTAGGGTTTAGTGCCCTTGGAATTTCCCTAAATACCCATAAATTTCACACCTATTGTGTGAATAAAATGACAGCTGAAAGTGGTCCCAAATTCTTAACAGGGGCAGGGTTCACTTGAGGTGCATTGGACAGCTGGCCATGCGACATCAACAATTTTGTCTTATATTGCGTCATACTTGCGAAATAAAACTCACTGCGACAAAAATTATTCCTCATGGTCATCTTCTTCAGTTATTTTAGCCCTGGCACAAAATTTTGTATTGAAAAACAATTAGTCCTCGATCATTTCCTATTACTTGCATCATCACAGCTAACACACAACCCTTCTCATCAGCATCATCAGTTTAATCAAATAAACTTAGCCGCGATAAGACTTATCCACCACATGCAGAAATGTCCTAAATGCAACTATATGCAACTAAAATGCTATGTCAATGGCTTTTAAACAATCAATAACTTAAGTAAAAAGACCTAAAATATAGTCTTTTTACGGAGTTATCAAAGGTCATAGATTTTGGATTAAGTTCAATAAATGAATTCACAGATCCAATTATCGGGTTGTTTGGATCCATTGATTATGTTTCACTAGAGGCGTTTTCTGTAGGGAAAATCATCATGAAGAGTGATATCCAGTTATCGAGTTATTTGGGTCCATTGATTTATCTTCTTTTTCCTTGTTGGAATTGACATTCTTCAATCTCAATCTTGAGAAATTGAATTTTAGTTTGTATAACTGAAATAACCCAACTTCATTTTATCTCTAGATGTATACCCTCTAATTTTTTTTGAACTTGTGGTGTTATTATTTATAATCGGAAGTTGAAAATCTTTCATTATTCTTGAAATGCAACATGAATCCTTAAAAGAAGGAAAATGAAGCAAAGGAGCATAGATTTCTAAAGAAGAAGCGGAGAGAAGATAAACAACAATGGGGTTTAGAACAAAACCTATTAAAAATGGATAAATTGAAATGTTGTCCCTACTCTAATTTGAATTTACAATAAGACCTATATCAATATTTTGTCTAAAGTGTAAGGGAAATTAAATCATTTTATTAACGGGTCATGTCATCAAAATAACGACATTCAACATCCAAGTGACCAAAACTAAACAAAGTAATAACGTAAGTGACCAAAACTTAAAAAAAAACGATAATGTACGTAACCAAAACTTACATTTTTAAGTTAAGTAACCAAAAATGTACAAATATGAAAGGAAAGTGACCAAAACTTAATCCATGTAATATCTACGCGGAAATGATTTGATTTTAATTTTATATATTTATCGTGCTACATCAACAAATCGTTAAAGGTTTAATGATCGTTAACCTTCAGTGACCACATCTTAATTAAAACGAAACGAAAGTGACCAAATCTTATATTTTTTGAATTCAGTGAGAAAAAATTTATAAAATTCAAATGAAATGTCAAAATTAATGTTTTCGTAAGTTAATAATGATGAAGATGAAAGGTAAGCAGCCAGGGGTGGAACTTCATAGGAGCCTTGGCCCCCCGCCAATTATTTTTTAAAGTATTAACTAATATTAAAAAATATATTTTATTTAAAAATATTTAAAGAAAATTTTATCAGTTCTCCTCAATTAAAAATACATATTTATGAAAAATAAAAAATATTTTAACTCTGCTATAATAAATTCTTAGTTCTGCCCCTGTAAACCGCGATACTTGATAGAAAACTAGAGCGTCTCAACAACCCAATAAGTGGTTCAGTTTCTCATGTGCAAGTTTAGTTAGGGAATGGAACCAAATCAAATATATGTACTATATAGTTTTCAATGAAGTATATGCAATATTTTTAGTTTTACTCATTTTTTTTAAAATTTATCCAAAATCTATTCCAATGTCTTACTAATATTATCTAAATTTACGTCTAAATTAAAGAATATATTGGTAAATATATGTCAATCAAGCTTGTCGTTCATATTTACTTTCGCTGTTGATATTAACAGTAACAGACAATCACAAATTAGATCTCTATGGAATCATGTTCATATCTATCTTTCATGTGAATTTTTTTATGAGATTTTAACTTTTTCTATTTGGTCATTATATGTGTCCAGACGTTTCTCTGCCCTGGCAACGGAGAGTGCAAATAGTACACCCCAGACGGTTGTAACTAGTCTCGAAAAAGTAATGATTATCCTCCATGAATCAGATTAAATACCAATTGTAGAGTCGCCACCAATCTTTTTGTTCGGTGAGATTGGTCTCCAAAATCTCATATTATTTTAATAAAAAATTCTAAGAATAATATTAAAATAATACAACTCGGGTTCGCTTACTAGAAAAATGAGTTTCGGAGTCGGTTACGTATGGGAAAGGATTAGCATTCCCACAATGCCCAAAATTAACACCGGTATTTATAATTAAATGTCTTTGCAGTAAATAATAAACTTATATTTAATTTACAAATAATTTAATTTAAATAATTATTAAAAAATATTTCATATAAATATTACTAGTATTATTACAATATAACATATTACAATTATATAGATTATATTAATTTAATAAAAAATACTATAATTAATCCTATAATTAATAAATAGTAATTAAAATAAAAAAATATTAAAATTAATTACCCTGATTCAAAATACTATTAGAATTATATACTAATCACATAATTTACCCTATTTACTAATACAAGATTAAAATATAAACTTATTAATATTTAAGGACTAAATGCATAATTTTACCTTAATATATATATATATATATACATAGTAGTGACTAAAATAAATATTAAAAATATAAAAACAAAATTAAAATATACGAAAAACCTGATTTCGGGACCAAAATGGAATGTTTACAAAGCTGAAGGGATCGTGCGTATAGTTTACCCATACTAAAATTACAAAGATACTCTCTCCCAAAACGACGTCGCACGAGGGATGGTATAAATGCATAATACCGACCCTAAGGCCTTCACTCTTTTCATTTCTCCCTTCTTCCTCTCTCTCTAAACCGAGAGATGCTCTGGCATCTCTTTAAAGGTTCTCGCCGGAGGTACATCGGTCACGGTCGACTGTCGAATGCCGCCGTTAACCATCACCGCCGGCCACCACCCACAGTGGTCGGAATACACTAAACTTACCCAAAAATGTAGCTCTCTTTCTCCTCTACCCGAAACCACCCTTATTTCTTCCAAAAACCTCACTAAACGTAGTAGATATGGACTTATACCTTCGGTGAAATGAGGTTTTCGATGAAGTTTGGGCTTCGACAAGGGTAAGTTTCCTCGCTTCCTTCTTTTTGCTTTTTGTTACTACTGTGGATCGCTGTGGTAGCCTTCTGTTTGCTTGCTCTCTGTCTCTATTGTTCATCGTTCTTGCTCCCTCTATTCTTGTTCCCTCTGTTGCTTCTTTATTGTTGTTCTTGCCCTTTTCTCTTACAGGGTTGAGGCTATTTATAGCCCTCAAAGATTTGGTGCAATAATAACAAGATCTAGTGAGTCACTGGACCTACGGTGGTGACTCACCCTAGGCAGTGAGCTGTGCAGTCCTTGTTGATCTTCTGGAACCTTTAAGATAGCTCTGGAGAGATCTGGAGATGCGGCAATCTTCGTGGCAATCTTCGGTTGGATCTGCTGAAGGAGGTGGCCGGAATAGGCCCTAGGGTGGAAATGATACCCTAGGGTTTCTGCTGGTGCCTTGTGAACCCTTGATCTATTCCTGATCGTGCGGTTGAGCTACTGGCGGCACTGGAACGGTTGGTGGAAACCCTAGCAGTTGATGGGTATTCTCGCGGGCCTATTTGATCTGGTTCTGGATGGGTCTGGGACTGAATCTGAATCAGGCTCGGGTTTTGTTGTAACCAGGCCTGTGATTTTCTTTGTAACCGGGCATGTGTGCCTTATTTTGTAACCGAGCTTGTGATTTGCTTTGTAACCGGGCTTGTGTGCCTTACTTTGTAACCGGGCCTTCGGGCTTTACAAATAATAATATTTATAATATAATTATTATTATATATATAATAACATATATAATAAAATAATCGTCACTCGGACGAAAACGACCGTCGACAACTGCCCCTCTTTGCTTATTCTTGTGTAAACAAGAATAAAACAAAGATAATAAGACAAGTTTTTGTCGAGTGAGCCTCTTGCTTTGCTGGGAATTCATTCCACTACTTTTATGTGGAGAGCAAATTTTGATATGATCTTGCTCCTACTTCACTACTCTTGTGTGAAGGCTAAGGATGACTTGCAAATGATTTGCTTCACTACTCTTTCGTGAAGGCTGAATTTGCATGACTTGAACAGAATTTGTTTGACTATTCTTCCGTGTAAATTGAATGATTGACTTAATGGGAATCTAATTTCACTACTCTTTCGTGAAGATCAGACTCGCCATTGGATTACTTCACTACTCTTCCGTGAAGATTTCATACTTTGCTGAAAAATCCGTTCCACTACTCTTCCGTGAAAACAAATTGTGTTATGGTTCTTGCTTTTGCTTCACTACTCTTTCGTGAAGTTTGATACTTTGCTGAAAAATCCGTTCCACTATTCTTTTGTGAAAATTGATCGGGAATGACTTGAACAGAATCTATTTCACTACTCTTCCGTCAAGTTCAGACTAAAACTTGGATTACTCCGCTACTATTCCGTAGAGTTATCCTACTTTGCTGAAAAATCAGTTCCACTACTCTTCCATGGAGATTGAATTTTAATTTGATTTGTTTTTGCTTCCCTACTCTTTCGTGAAGGCTGAAAATGATTGACTTGACAAGAATCTAATTTCACTACTCTTCTTTGAATATTAGATTCAAAGTTGGATTTGCTTCCACTACTCTTCCGTGGAGTTTGATTTGACTTGAGAAGAATCATCTTCCTTGAGAGATTTTCAAAAATTTCATTTTCTTGAAAATTGAAGGAGAAACTTTGAAATTCATTTTCTCATTCTTCGAACCACTTATTGGTTGGGGATGCCCCAAAATAATGCTTCCTTTGTATGTATTGCATTCATCTATTCTTCAGATGTTTACCTCTCCAAACATGACTCCTATGATTTGGATTCTACCTTATACTTGTAAGGTATTTTTCCCTGTATATTATTATGAAAAATGTATTTATGAAAATGCAATCAAATGTATCAATGAAATGCATGATCTTTATGCAAATGATGTTCTTATGAATGTATGAATGCAAAATATCAGTTCAATCTTTAACTGATTCTGATTTTTGCTTTTTTTCACCCAATTATTCATTTTCATTTCTGAATAATCATCTGGTCAACTTGTATTTTTGCATCTTCTTTTTCCTTCAGAAGAACTGTTTCATTTACGAGGCTCTTGCCATACTCAGAACTATGACATTGTTGCCCCATTTTACTTGATAACACCAGTTGTCTTTACCTGGACTTGTATAGTCATCTTTGAAAAGATAATCTATCATCTTTGTAGAATGTAGATGTATATGCCAAACTCAATAAAGGCTAATCAGGACACGTCTGTTCTGATTTAACTCTTGAAACACATCACAAGAAGGATTTATCCTAATTCCTTTCATGTCTCCACATCTAATCAGATCTCAAACAAGATTATTCAGATCATATCATGTCAAGATATTTAACAACAATTCATCGTTCAATCTTAGTTGACTCCACTAGTTTCTTGTTGTTAAAGTTCCAACGTCTTTTCGTGAAAAGAAATCTTCATCATTTCTCATTTCTGACTTTTGGAGTGTGAAGACAAACTTCATCTTATGCCAATCACATGATCGCAACATTGGTTTAGCATCATAATTACTGGTTTGTAAAACATTTGACAACACATTCATCATTTCCTGTAGTTTTTGCTTAGATTTCTCAACCAGAAAACCCTTTGTATGATGTTTGAATCGTTTGTATGATGTCACCATGATACTTCAGTAAAAATGAAAATGGGATGCTTTGATTTGTTAGCATCATATCAAGGAGCATTTGACAACACAATTATCCTTTCTCATGGCACCTGTGGGGATAATATAATCATATGATGGGTAAAATAATAATGTATGGTTAACTCGATTGTCATCATTTCTTCATTTTCATTCTTCACACCTTTTTTCTTCAAGCGAATGATTTTTTCTATAATGAAAAGGGTCCCATATATCTTATCATTTTGTTAATACAAATGTTACTGATGTGATTGTTCAGAATACCCGTTTGGATCATTTTTGTTTGAAATGAACCTTCACCATGCCCCAACATTAAAATGCCCCAATATTATTTCATGCTAATGTGAGTCTAGAAGTTGTCTCAACAATCTAAGTTGTAAGGTTCACTCTTGATGTCCATTTAATTTGAATCCCATAATTCCCTCATGATCTAACTTGATAATGTCCCATCGTGGGTACTTTTAGCTTTCTGGGTGCCAAATTTGTTTATCTTGAATGCTCTCGTTCCTTTGACAGAAATGTAATAGACATGCATCTTCTGAATGAAATAATCATATATTCCTCGACTGGTTACATTCTTGCCCTTTTATTAGGCTCTGAGATATGCCTTTCTTTTGAATAAAGCGATCATCTTCTTCTCAACAGATTGTCATAAAGAAATGTTATAAGTCCAAATCCCGAAACCTTGGTTTCTCAAGCCATTTGCTTTCAGGAATGTGAAATGCTTCATCATTCTGGCTTTACTCATTATTTTTCTCAATAAGGGTAGAATAGGCATTAACCTGCTTTAAGATATTTCTCTCACTTGAAACTATCCTGTTTTAAAATGTTCTTCCTTCTTTTTTATCAAAGAATGAATGAATTTTTTAAAATATCATCCCTTACAGGTTCACAATAGAATCAAATCATAAGCATGAGTTCAAATAACATCAAAAGAATCAACAACTTTTACTATTTCAGAGTTATAGTTCTTTGACAAGTACCAAGATTGAGAGGTTAGTTTCAGGTTGGCTTCCCTATCTTCTATGGTTACATCTTAGTGAAGATGTCATTCTTTTCTCTCTCTCTTGTGAATATTGTCACATGCCTTACTTTCTTGACTTGGTATCTTTAACCGGATGCATACAAAATGACACAATCTAGCATAACAGTTACTAGACCTTCTGGAGTACCTCCATTTCAATTCTCTAAAATCTTTGATTCTACCCAAAGTAGTTCGAAAACATTAATCTAATAACAAAATTCCTGTGTGCACGTGTGTGAAATAGACTATAACATGTATTATTTCATATTTTTACAACAACTTCTTCTTTTGCCATTTTGGCTAGCTGAATTCAGCTTTATTGACATTAGCCTTCATTGGGATAATTGAAACTTATCCATAAAGCCAGGGCTATTAACCAATTTCTTTAGAGGGACAACTTTACTACATATATGACTCATACCCTTTTTTATAGGAAACCTGTTATGCTCTATGTGTTTGGTGAAATAAAAATCTCATTAACAAAATTCAATTCTCAGCAACTGACTTTAGACTAGATTTATCAAAGTTTTATCGTTGAATCTCATTAAAAAAAGTAATCTAGTCAGCTTCGCAATGTCACAAAAGATACCCCACGTTGTATGCTTCTAAATATCAATACCAAGCCTTTCGCTAATTCTTTACATTGGAGAAGGCTTTCTCATATTTGAGAGATGGTGCAATGTTTGAGATATATTTCTTTTGAGGTAAGGTCAGAGTCCTTTTTTTTCTAGTATTCAATCTTGATACTTTTGTAATAGATGTATAATTTTGATTGTAAAGAGTTTTTAATCTAATGATATTCAAAGAATTGCAAGATTGCAAAATTGATTCAATACTAATAACCTTAAAAGCAATATATTTTATTACAAAAATGCGGAGAAAAGAACAAAAAACATATCCAAACAAGATGCTACAAAATGAAAGAAACAATAGTGGTAGATAACAACTTCCACTGCCTCATTTTTCCTTGGATATTGGGTGTATAATCAGACCAGAATCTTTATCTATATTTGCCCTCCATTTCTTGATCATTTATTGGGTAACTTCTTTGGATGAACTTTTAGGTACAAAAATCTCAGATTTTTCCTGAACTATTCCTTGGTCAAATCCTATCATTATCTTCCCTGACTAACAGTTGAGCTCAGTTTGAATTTCAGAACCAATCTCTTTGGTGGCAATAGTTGTATCTTGGTTCTGGATGTTTCTTATAGTTGTATTTGGAGTAGCATTCACTAAATTTCCCTTTACTTCTCTTGATTTTAAAAGATCTGATACGGGTGTCTCCAAAGTTGTATCTACCTTGCTTCTTTTTAAACCTGTAGGCCAATCTCAGATTACCTTTCCTTTCTCTTTTTCATTTCTTCTTTTTGCATCATTTTTAGCTCAGGAGAGGTATCAATGGTTAAATATGCCATACATGCTTCCTCCACTTTAGCTTTACCTTGTCCTTTATTTGTTTTGACACTATCAACTTCATCTTTGGGGTTGACTTCCAAATTTTTAATCAAAATGGATTGATTGTCAGCATCCACTTCTATAATTTCATGAGTTAGAAGATCTTGAACTCGTCGTTTGAAGTTGCCATAATTTTCAATAGAGTGTCCTCAGATTCCAGCATGATACTTATAAAAGACCCTTTTATTATACCATCTTGGGTAAGGAGGTACAAAAGGTTTAGCCAGACATGGGGCAATAAGTTGGGCTTCATATAATTTGGCATATAACTTGCTACATGAGATTGAAGGAAAACAGGGTAGAGATTCCCTTGATATGACTGTTTCCTAATTATTGCCTTCTTGAAAATGTTTGCTTTGAATGTTTGACTTTTGACCATCATCTTGAGAGAGGTGACTTGGAAATTTCACTTTCTCAACCATCTTTAAATTTCTGATGATCTTAGGTTTCTCATTTTCGAAATATAACAACCCTTCTGCCATAAGGTCTTGGACTTTTAATTTTAGCATTATGCAATTTTTTGTTAAATGACCAAAATCTCCAGAGTGATAATTGCATGGATCTTGATATTTTCCAATTTGGATGCAAATAAGTACTAGGAGGGATGGGTGCTATAAGACCACTTTCAAAGAGAAAGGGTAATAACTCTGAATACAAAATTGGAATTGGAAAGAGATGTACCATCATCTTTTCCTTCTTGCCTTTTTTTATCCATTTTCAATAGGACTTGTTCCATGTTTCTCTTCTTTGTACCAGCTTCAATGTCCATGCTATCTGTCATATTTCCTGATTCGTGAAACTGAGTTGGATTTTTATATTCCACAACATGTATTTGGTTATTTGCCATCATATCTTTGAAATCCAGACTTTTTCCTGAGGCTTTCATCTTTTATGTTCATAGAATCTTCTGACATTTTCTCCCATACAACAAAGTAACCATCATACTCTT
This sequence comes from Hibiscus syriacus, assembly GCF_006381635.1. Classification (NCBI taxonomy): domain Eukaryota; kingdom Viridiplantae; phylum Streptophyta; class Magnoliopsida; order Malvales; family Malvaceae; genus Hibiscus; species Hibiscus syriacus. Next base: position 2,047,836 of record NW_024063472.1, read on the forward strand.
TATCTTAGACATCTTGTCCCTAAACTCAACTTGAAACCTTCTTGTTTCTTCAAGCATTTCTTGTTGGATTTCCACAAGTTGTTCTTGGATTTTCTCAATCCTTCCAACTCGAGCTAATATTCCATTCATTGCTTTTAATATTTTCTAAGACCTGCCCCTGACTTTTAGAACTCCTTATTCTAAAATCTTTCACTGATTATTCCCATTTTTTCATGATTAACACATGTTATCATGTTATGCAAAACATGAATGTATATATGAATGTAAATGCATGAAAGTTGTAATTCAAGAGTAATTATCTTAAAACAGCTTCCATTGAACACAAAAAGGTTTTTTCCAATACAACCAAAGGATCATTACATATAAGGGATAACTTTCCCTCCTAATTTCTCTATCTCCTTAAAAATATAAGTTAATTTCCATTCATACTCAGAAGTTAATTCGTCATTCTGCTTTAGCTCTCTTGTAAAACAAGCTAAGTCCACCAGTTTGTGGTCTACCTTGCTTGCTTGAACAACAACTTTTTTCGTGCCATCTTCTTTTTCTTGAATCTTACTTGCCATTTTCTGAATTTGTAGACAATGTTGCTCATTTTCTTTTATCAAAACCTTTATGCTCAAGAAGTTCTTGTACCAGATCTCCATAATCATCCACCATTTTCAGTAATGTGTGGTTCTGATTTCTAATGGATTTTAACTCAGCATTAATCTCACATTGATGGATTAGATATGAAGTTTCCATGTTGGCTATATCCTTCTTCAATATCTGGTTTTCAGCTTGATATTTTTCCAAATTGGTGATAGTTGCATTGTATATATTTTCAGCAATTTGAAAGTCATAGGAGAATTTCTTTCCTTGATCCTCATGTGTCTATCTCCAGTAACCAGCATCACTTTTCAGTTTAATGATTCATGTCATCCATTCTTCAGGGATCTTTCATAGTCCAACATCTTTGAAGGTTTGCCTGACTCTTTGAAAATCATTAAGCATGGCTTTCACCTCTGTGCTCAATTTCTTGTTTACGTCTTTCCAAAAACGGGCTTGAGCTTCATAAAAATTCTCTCCCTTGTGACTGCTTCTATTGATGCTCTTACCATAAAAAGTTTTCGGTACCAATCTAACAGGATTTTGCACTCCTATCCCTCCATTATTTAAAAGCTTCTTCAAGATACCCTTCTTTGGCTGCTTTACAGTTTACTTGATCATGAAACCCTTTGTCCATAATGAAACCTTTGATAATCACTCTTGAATCACACCCCTGAGTATGTCATGATTATGCAAATGTAAACAGATTAATTAATATGTGCATTTTCTGAATATATATAAAACTGGTAGTAAGAAACAAATCATATCCTAACATTATGCTTTCTAGTTTCATGCTTTATTTGGAAAAAATAACCTAACCGCATTATTTCTAGTTCACATGCATTTATTCAGAAAACAAAATAATACTAAATAAAATGAAAGACTCAACATGCCTTTCCTTTGTGTGCTATCTTTACAAGACTTATTTGGGTTAGGTTTCGCCTGAACTTCAGTTCTAAGTTTTACTATATGTTGGGTTTTGGCGCTAGGGTAAATAGGTCAACGAAATTTCCTTTGTTGGTGTTCCCTTGGACTGCCAAGCCCTCAATCCTAGTCCATTACAGACTTTTGGATTAAGTTCAATTCGAAGGAACACACTTCCTTATGTCCATACGGAGGTATAAACCACATGAGGAACATAAGGTGTGAGCTCAAAGAATGGTCCCTTAACCCATACGGAGGTGAAACCCACACGAGGGAGTAGTTTCTCATTCACTTAAATAGGATAAGAGCGGGGTTTTAGCTCATGTCATGAATCCAGTGCACAGTGGGTGAGGAAAAACATAAAATAAAAATAATATACAACCTATTATTTTATTCTAATGACCCAAAATTAAATTTGTTTACACATAGACAAACAAAAGTTAGTAAAATAATAAAAATAATTAAAACAAATTTATTATTTACTGTAAAAGACAATTAATTAATAAATTGGTGGTTGGACTCTCATTTTTAGAAATATTCCCCAACGGAGTCGCCAAGCTGTCGAGACGTTTCTCTGCCCTGACGACGGAGAGTGCAAATAGTACACCCCAGACGGTGTAATTAGTCTCGAAAAAGTAAGTGCTTATCCTCCATAAATTAGATTAAACACCAAATTGTAGAGTCGCCACCAATCTTTTTTTTTCGGTGAGATTGGTCACCAAAATGTCATATTATTTTAATAAAAATTCCTAAGAATAATATTAAAATAATACAACTCGGGTCTGCTTACCAGAAAAATGAGTTCAGGAGTCGGTTACGTATGAGAAATCATTTGCATTCCCACAACGCCCAAAATTAGTAACGATATTTATTAATTAAATGTCTTTACAATAAATGATAAACTTATATTTAATTTAATTTATAAATAATTTAATTTAAATCATTATTAAATAATATTTCATATAAATATTACTAGTCTTATTACAATATAACATATTACAATTATATAGATTATATTAATTTAATAAAAAAAATACTATAATTAATATTATAATTAATAAATAGTAATTAAAAGAAAAAATATTAAAATTAATTACCTTGATTCAAAATACTATTAGAATTATATACTAATCACATAATTTACCCTAATTACTAATACATGATTAAAATATAAACTTATTAATATTTAAGGACTAAATGCATAATTTTACCTTAATATATATATATATATATACATTGTCGTGACTAAAATATAAATATTAAAAATATAAAAAATTAAAATATACGAAAAACCTGATTTCGGGACCAAAATGGAATGTTTACAAAGCTGAAGGGATCACGCGTATATTTTACCCATACTAAAATTACAAAGATACCCTCCCCAAAACAACGTCGCACGAGGGAGGGTATAAATGCATAATAACCGGCCCTAAGGCCTTCACTCTTCTCATTTCTCCCTTCTTCCTCTCACTCTAAACCGAGAGATGATCTGTCATCTCTCTAAAGGTTCTCGCCAGAGTATATCGGTTACGGCCGACCGTCAAATGCCGTCGATAACCATCACCGTCGGCCACAACCCACGGTGGTCGGAATACACCAAACTTACCAAAAAATGTAGCTCTTTACCAAAAAATGTAGCTCTCTTTCTCCTCTACCCAAAACCACCCTTATTTCTTCCTAAAACCTCACTAAATGTAGTAGATCTGGACTTTTACCTTCGGTGAAATGAGGTTTCTGACGAAGTTTGGGCTTCAGCAAGGGTAAGTTTCCTCGCTCCCTTTTCTTTGCTTTTTGTTACTGTTGCGGATCGTTGTGGTAGCCTTCTGTTTGCTTGCTCTTTGTCTTTGTTGTTCACCGTTCTTGCTCCCTCTGTTCTTGTTCTCTCTGTTGCTTCTTTGCTGTTGTTCTTGCCCTTTTCTCTTGCAGGGTCGAGGCTATTTATAGCCCTCGAAGATTTGGTGCAATGATAACAAGATCCAGTGAGTCACCAGATCTACGGTGGTGACTCACCCTAGGCGGTGAGTCACCTAATTCATATGTACGCACTCGGTAAAAATTGACACAATAGATTAGGTAAATAAAAGATTTAGTCTATTAAGTCATTTTTAAAATTAATTTGGGATCTACGACAAATGTTATAGTGTAGGGGAAACTCTTTACGTTCACATGACGAGTTTATCAAAATAATATTTTTTTATTCAAGCTCGTCATGTCGACGTGATGAGTTCTAATAAAATATATATTTTTATTAAAATTTATCACATTGGAATAAAAAGTTTAAATAAAAATATATTTTATTAAAATTCATCACGTCGACGTGATAAGTTTCAAGTCACTAAAACAAATATCGTAGCTCCTAAATAATTTATTTTGTACCGTATTGGGCTAAATAATTAATCCACCTATGACATTGTGCCAATTTTACCTTGACACACTCACATGAACTTATTTTATTCGAGCCTACTCCACTAAAAACATTATTAAGTTTTTAAATTTCAAATTACATATCTAGTTTAAATTTAAAATGTCTAAGTCTAAATTATTCAAACAACATTTGAATAATTAATTATTTCAATTCTATCTTTTGTGTATTATTATCTCAATTCTAATAATTAATTATCTCTCCTTTCTCCATCTCTTCTTTCTTTATTCTATTTTTTCACCTCCGCGTAAACGTGCGTTGTGTGAACCTTTGTTAGAACGGTGTGGTCTGGGTTGTAAACGAGTCTAGTCGAGTTCGAATATTGTTGAGTTTGATTCAACTTGAAAACTCTAAAATAGAGTTCGACTCTGCTTGAAAACTCGCGAGCTTAAAACTTTTAAGCTCGACTTGAACTCGAAATCATAAATTGAAGCTCGAAAAAATTCGCTAAAGTTCAAAATAAAAAAATATTTTGAACTTAACTCAGTTAAAACTCAAACTCAATGAACTTTAAGTACATGAAAACCTTCTACTACAATTTTTTAAAAAATAAACACATAAATGTTAATATTAATGATTATTTTTTAAAATAAATTTTAATATATATTTTTTCCGAGTTACTCGTGAGTTTTTTCAAGTCGAGTTTCAAGTAGCTCGTTTCGGCTCGTTAAGAACTCGAGTCGAACTTGAGCTCGAGTCCAATCTATTCGAATCAAATATTTATCGAACGTTGACTAAGTCGATTTTGAGTAACTTACGACCCGTCTCATCTCATTTACAGCACCAGTGCATCCCCTGAAACATCACCACCACAACTTTCGATTGATATCTTTCGTTAAGCCTCCTCCAAAGCTCATTGTTTGAGTCCAAATGATCAGCCTCAACTCTATATTTTGTTGACCGTACCCAACGCATCACTGACCTAATATCCTAAATTGGGTTGGATGTATTTTCAAGCCTACCAGGCCTGCTAGAACCAGATCCCTTACCCAGCTTCTAGTTCTACCCATTGTCAGTGTGGCTGTACTTGACGTCCAAAACCTCGATCTATTCAGTCTGTACATGTACCCATTCCGTAACTCACCCAACTTGTATTTACTCTAAACTGAACTCCACTTATAGATACTCTAACCCATTGACTCGACTCGTTAATAATTTATGATGCATTATGATAGTTGACCGCGAATTGTAAGCCATTGACTTTATCAGTTTGACTTTAATTTTTGACTTTGCAGAGTTTGGTTTCTTCACTGGCCTCGAACCATGTCAGGTTTATATGGTGCAAGCACCACAAGGTCCTAAAGAGACCAGTGATTGTTGACTTTAATTATAGTTGCTATTACTCCTTTCTTGACTCATTCAATCATTCCAAATTTTCTAAAGATATTTAATTGACTTCATATAGAGGTGTGTGTCTCATCGATGCTAGATTATATCGTGCTTTGTTCATCGATTTTTATGAACATTATTATTCTATGTATACTAACTGTTTAGAGGGTAATATTCTCATGTGTTTGTATGTGATAAGTGCTTAATTTAGTTAATATTTTATTTTTAAACTACATTTAATCATTGGTTTTTGTGGTTTAATTGTTCGTTTTAATTCATTTTCTGTGCATGACGTTAGATTCTGGAAATTGTACAAAAATGACAGAATTTTACAGTTTTTTATTTTCGGAATCAAAGCTTGATTAGCGGGCATGAATTCGGACATGAAACATTTGACGAGGCGATGACGTCAACACCTTCTAGAAGATCCAGTCAGCGCTTCTAGAAGCACGAATGGATTGACCACACGTTTCTGGAATTCGGATTTGGATTAAACTCAAGTTTTAGGATAATATTTTAAACATTATATTTTATATATGTTTTAGATATTTTAGTTTAAATAGGTTTTAGTACTTTAATTAAGTTTTAGGATATTATTTTTATATTTTATCTTTGTTTTAGGTATTTTAGTTTAAATAGGTTTTAGTATTTAATTAGGATTTAGAATATTATTTAGAATATTATTTTTAGGTATTTTAGTTTAAATAGTTTTAAGTGTTTTAATAAGGATTTAAGATGTTATAACTTGTTTTTAGGAATTTGAAGGCTATAAATACCTCTTAGGGTAAGGCTAGAAACATATCTCTCTCATCTGAGAATTAAATCTTATTTTTCTTTCTAACTTTCTCTCTATTTTCATACTCCTTTATTTTCTTTTAATTTTCGTTTTCAACAAATGCTAAGTATGACATTGGTCATTCTTAGCTAATTTTCTTTCAAGTCGAAGACTAAAGCGAAAACTCAATTCCAAACGTGAGAATTGTAAGGTACTTAAATCGCTTTGGATTTCTCTCTTTGTTTTCTGAGTTTACTTTTCAAATCAAAACGATTTCGACATTGGTATGGATGTTGTTATGGTTAGCGTTTGAAGAAGGATTTTCTTATTGAAGCATATTCAACTTCCCGAGAACACACTTAGCAAAATTGTTTGCTAAAAAAAACTGAGATCGGAGTCAAATTTTGTTGAAACGACACAATTCAGGTTGGCAACGAAGAATTGTCCTTGTAAGCCGACGTGAATCTTGAAGTAAAATTCTATTTCGTTGATCCGATGAATTTGAGGCAAAACTGAAGTCTGAGGCTGGTTTCACTATAAATTTCTCTTTATCTCAATCTTTTTAAATTATTTATTTAATTGTTTTCTTTTTATCTATACTACTATTATTTATTAATTTATTATTTTTCTTTTTTCTTTTATTATTTTTCTTTATTTATTTATTATTATCTATTTTATTTTATTAAATCTTTTCAACTTTATCTGGAACTCTATCTTCCTCTAAATCAAAAAAGTTTTACCAAATCACAAAACCTATAGTCCCTGTGGATCGACCCTACTTCTCTACACTACCTTTTATTTCTATTTAATTAAGAAGTCAGGAATTATTTTGATAGCAAAACGATGGTTATCAAATTGGCGCCGTTGTCGGGGACTAACGACAAGTACTGATTTATTTTTCTAGTTTTTGATTTATGACCAGATGTAACCCAGGTGAATTAGTAGAACTAGATACAGAGATCGAAGCACGAGCACAAAGAATCCACGCAAAAATGCTTTAAGAAAAGAGAAAAAGACAAGAAGAACAAGAGTAGAGTTCAGAAACAAAATAAAATCTGGAGACAGACTCTGAAGCAGACGTATGCAACATCCCGATGGCAGAAGAAAACAAACAATCCGAGAACTAGCAACAACACCTGTAACTCATATGTCATTATGCATTAATTTTCCTAGTAGTGAGACTTCGTTTCAATTAAAGACGTGACTCATTCATCTTTTTCGCACCTTCCACGGCTTTCCCACTGAATATCCGCACAAACACTTGTTGAAATTCAACATGGTTTGCATTAGCATGAAACCACAGGGAGTTACCGAAGATCAAATTTAATTGAGAGCTTTCCCTTTCTCTTTAGTCGACTTGGCTAAAGATTGATTATTTTATTTACCTCCAAATTCAGTTAATTCATGGGCAGACATGAATCGAATTTTTCTTGACAAGTTCTTTCCAGCAGCTAAAGCAAGCGAGTTACGAAGGAGCATTATTTCCATTCAACAAAAGACCGAAGAAAGTCTTTATGACTATTGGGAACGATTTAAAAAACTTTGCGCACGTTATCCATAACACGGATTAAGTGAGAAAACGTTACTTCAACACTTTTATGAAGGCCTTTTACAAATGGAGATGAAAATGGTGGATGCTGCATTCGTCAACATGTCCCTAATAACAACAAGAGAATTAATTTCAACCATGGAAGCCAACTCTCAACAGTTTTCAAGTGAACCCAGCCGACGGGTTCACGAGATAAATACTTTTTCGCTTGAGAATAAGTTAGTCAAATTAACTGAAGTAGTTAATTCAATTGTTGCAGGAAAATCTGGAGCAACAAGAGCATGTGGGATATGCACAAAGCTAGACCATTCGACATATTTTTGCCCGCTGATACAAAAAGTAGGTAATGCAGAAATCAATGTCGTAGGGAACTTTCCAGGTCCTCCACAAAGACAATACAACCCATACAACAATACTTATAATCCATGATAGTGAGACCACCTATGCGGCAAATCAAAGACCAACTTATCAACCAAGACCTCATCTTTAACAACAAACACAAAAGCCATCATTGGAGGAACTCATAGGAAAGTTAGCAATTTCACAAGAAAAGTTCATTGCATCCCAGGAAAAATTCCAAATTCGAACCGAAACACATCTTCAAGAGTTAGATAACCAAGTAAGCCGACTAGATCAAACTATGGGAAAATCGGAATCACACGGAAAACTACCTTCTCAAACGGAGTTAAATCAAAGAGAGAATGTTAGTACCATCACACTCAGAAGTGTAAACGTTATCTCACCTGAAGTTGCAACAGAAAAAGACGCACATCAGGAAGAACAAGAGGAAACGCCACCTCCAGAAATACAAGGTAAGTCTAACTCACATCCTTTTCTTTCTCATGAAATCACTCCACCACCCTTCCCATCAAGGTTGATGAAGCGTGATAAAAGAGCTGAAGAAAAGGAGATCTTAGAGGTGTTCCAAAAAGTTCAAGTCAACATACCTCTTCTTGAAGTAATTCGATAAGTACCAAGGTATGCTCGATTTTTAAAAGAACTTTACACTACAAAGAGGAAATTAATGGGGCACGAAAAGGTAAATTTGGGAGAACATGTCTCTGTAATTTTTCAACGAAAGCTCCCATAAAAAATGAAGGATCAAGGTATGTTCTCTATACCTTGCAAAATAGGTGATTTTAAAATCAAACATGCAATGTGTGACTTAGGAGCTTCAATCAATGTTATGCCATTTTCTATTTATAAAATTATTACTAATGAGCCTTTGAAGGAAACAGGAATAACCATACAGTTGGATGATTGATCTGTGATCTATCCAGTAGGAGTAATGAAAAATGTATTGGTAAAGGTCGATGTATTATTTTTTCTGCAGATTTCTATGTCATTGACATGGAACATGATAGGTCGGATTCTTATTTCGAGGTACTCTTAGGCCGACCCTTCCTAAGCACAACACATACAAAGATTGATGTTATAAGTGGTATACTGATAATGGAATTTGATGGTGAGATCGTTGAATTTGATGTTTATAAAGCAATGAAATGGCCTGATCATATTAAAAGAATTAATTTTGTTGATGTTATAGATCCTTTAATTGATGAATATATTGAATCTAATTTTTCTTATAATATTTCCAAGGATCCTGAACTTTGCCACAAAGAGGAAGAAAAGGAGTTTGAAAACATTCATTCAATCAATTCTGATTTATTTTTACCTTCCTCTAAAACTAAAATTTTACCTTATGTTTTGCAGGCACCTGAGGTAGAATTGAAACAAATTTCGAAAAACCTTAAAGAATGCCTTTTAGGAGAAAATGCTACTTCACTGGTTATTATTTTGGATAAGCTTTAAAATCTAAAAAGATTCGAAGAAAAGCCTATGAAAAAGCCAAAATCTACAAGAAAAAAAAAAATAAAAGAATTATACGATCGTAAAATTTCTCATAAGGAAGTTCTAAGTTGGAAAAAACATATGAAGTGGAGGAAGTATTTCTCTCAAAACCTATAGTCTGAATCAGGTCGTGAGCTAACAACGTTAAACAAAAGTGCTTGATGGGAAGCAACCCATCTCATTATATTTTTGTTTTTGTTTTATTTCTTTTTATTTTCAACGAAATTTATTTCATTCTATTTATTTATTTTATTTTTCTCTGAACATATCTGAATTTCAATCGAATATTTAACAAAAAAATAGTGTAGAAAAACTGAATTGGTTCGAATTGTGCAGAAAAATTCGAACAAAATAGTGCAGAAAAAACTGATTTGGTTTTAACAGTGCAGAAAAATACACAACAGATTCGAACAATGCAGTGCAGAAAAAAAAATATTTGGTTCGAAAGTGCAGAAAAGTTCGAACAGAACAGTGCATATCAGACATTCTACTCTGCAATAGCTCGTCTTGACGTGGCCGCAATCGCCACTAGATTGGGGAGTATTCCTTTTCCCTCTCTTTGTTTTTAAATTTGATATACAATTTGGGACAAAACGGAATAAATGGGGGGGGGGGAGGAAAAACATATCGTCAAATTTTTCCTTGATTTGTTTAATTGTTTGAAATTAAGTTATTCTGATGTTGATATGTTGGGATCGTTGGTTGCTAGTCTTAAATTTTGCTTTATACTCTTGCTTCCTTTTGGATTATGACCATATTTTTGATCGAATTTAATTTGCATGATTGGTGATTGATATAGCTAGTGAATTTTTGTTGAGTATTGATACTTCTTGCTTTTGTCGATAGAGATGAACTTGACTCAATGCATATAAACTTTTCTTGTGAGATTTGGGCCTAACAAGCATACATTTTCTTTCTTGCTCATTTTTTGACTTGCGTGCCGAACTGATTAGGGTATTCTAGATCTTGTAATCACAATGCATATCGAGACTACATGTTGAACGTAATATTTTAATGTCATAGGGGGCACCTAGGATAAACTCACTTTTTCCAAAAAAACCTATCCGTTTATATATCCACTAGTGAACAAAATTTAAGTTATTTCTCTTTCTTTGTTTTACACCTCATAATTAAACCGAAGCCTTTCTTTTTATTTTTCTCTCTTTTCACACCTTACTGAGACTTGAGATCTTGTATCACTCTTGATCCATGAATAAAGAAAAAAATGAAAAAAATTATTGTTTCGAAAAAAATAACAAGTTATTCAATGTTTCGAACAACAGAACCAGTCAAATCGGTTTGAATCAGGCCTATTTGACCCAACCGAGTTAACCCAAACTTAGTTAACTCGTCTGAGTCAACCGTTGACTTTGACCGAAAAGTCAAAATTTTTGAAAAGTTTTATTTTATGTTTTTTGACATCTTGAGTTCGAATCCGAAGTCTGTTTTGCCAAATTCACACTCGGTAAGTGTTTTCAATGTTTATCTTCATATTCAATTTGGTTTTCTGATTAAGTTCAGTTTCTAACATTAATTAGGTTGCTATGTATTTGAAGAATTATTGGACGTTGAATTCAAGTTCAAGAGTAATCGAATGGAGTTTAAATGTTCGATCGGTGGAGCACAAAAATCGAGGTAATACTTTTCTACCCCTTTGCATGCTTTATGGAACATGTTGATGATAGATAAATGCATAGATGTATATCATTGGTCTATTATGCATGTTTAATTATGGATGGACTAGAATACGAATACGGTTTAAGTGATAAATTGGTTAAGACTCGATTGAATTACAAAAAAGAATTGAAAGACTGGTTAGAAATGATTTCAAGTACAATGATTAATCTGAAGAGCCAATGAGTTCAAAATTATTAAATTCTAATTATTTTCGTTAAAAGGTTAATATCGAAATCACCTAACTATAAAATTTACAAAATTGCCCCTACGAGGTAAAAATGGCCTGGACTGACCTGAGTGCGAAAGTACCTTGAGAATTTGTATTTTTTAATCTGATAAATCACCATTTAATCTGTTAAATTCACGATCTTATCAGATAGTCACTAATAAATGGATCCTAACATTCGAAAAGGTACAAGACATGTAATTGTTGATTATCAGCAAGCAACTAAAGACTAAAATATTGGAAGTACAATATTATTGTTTGAATTATTCAGAAAAATGGAATTAAATGAAAAGGGCTGGAATAAACTTGAATTGTAATTTGTCCAAAATTCCCTTGCACTGCAAAAAGACCATGATTACCCCTAAGAGTGAAAAATAACAATGAATAGATATATCTAACCAAAATACCAGAAAAAATGTACATATGCTTGGATTGATCTGAATTACTGAAATGTCTTCGAGCTACGAAATAACTAAAATAACCTCCAATGTTCAAATAACCAAAATACCCTGAACTCTAAAAGAACTAGAATACTTTGAAGCCTAATTTATCGAAAGTAATGCCACTGATAAAATTGAATGGAATGATGATAATACCCTTAACGCGTAAAAAGGACTATAGATGACTATGCTAATGGAGGCGACATGAGAACTTATATTTTAATTCACTTGGACCTTGGGATCACTGATTAAATTCCTGATCTATTTGAAAACCCCCAAAAATAAACTCCTACATTTAAAAATTCTTTATACACTGATCTCATTGTTTTTTAATGATCATTTGAAGACTAGATTATTGGAACTGTGCCACGTCACTAAAGTATTTAAATGATGGATATTCCTCAAGTTTTGAAATAACTAATGAGTCTGGACCCCAAATGACTAAAATAACCTCGAATACCAAGATGATCTAAATACCTTTATGACTTGGATCAAATGAATGTATTTGGATAGACTATGGGAACATCGATGAACCTAAATGATGTACTGCCTCTAAAGGTTATGGAGCACGACCCAGGTCGTCAGACATTTTGGGATACTATTACAACGTGAAAATGAAATAAATACCAACAAAATACATATTCATCTCCTCGAGAATCGATCAAGGATGAATCTGATATTGATCAGATCAGCTGGGGCAATTAGTAATAAGAAGTGAATAATAATAAAGTATCATGGTCCGAATGATTCACAAGTATCGTAGTATTGCGATCTATAGTTCAATCGGACTCGAAATCCTGATAATTTAATGCATAATCTTTAATACCATAAATCATTTCTTTATCCTAATTGAGTTAAATTACTGAGAATTCTCCAAGAATCAAAAATGTCTAAAATACTCATGTTTGTTCGAATAATGGAATCACTCATGTCATACATGAAATATTAAGAAACTCTGATGCAAACGATCAAGAATACCTTTCTGATTACCAAGTAGCTCTGAAGAGTATATGGATCCTTTAGTGTATTCCTTATGTGACATGTAAATGTTTTACATGTTTTAAAATATGATTTTCCAAAATCACTAAATTAATGATTTACTAGTTTATGAACTATGGTTACCTGAAATGTGTTATCAGGTTTCTTATTTTCATTGGAATCATTGGAAAATATGATTGTTCCTAATTTATGGATCAAAGAATCTATTGGTTACTACTTGAACTGTTTTATTGGGACATTATCTAGGTAGGTTGGAGTATAGAGGTTCAGCTCTGATCAAGCTGGTAAATCCTTAGAGACCTAAGGTGACCTTTGGGTAGGCTCTGAGAAACTTTCTTGGGTAGGCTCTCAGGCCCCAAAGCATTCCCTTGGTTAATTGTGAGAGTACATATGGTGTACGGGTGGAGGGTAGTTATGTGATTTATTTCATTGTCACTCTTACGAGATTTTACTGGATCACGATCCTGATATTACAGTTTACTGTAAAATCTTATTTATACTAGATACTGCATGGGTAGGATTCTGGATTATGGAGGTTTACCTTTGATCAAGCTGGAAAATCCTTATAGACCTAAGGAGACCTTTAGGTAGGCCTATAGGCCCCAAGGAATTCCCTTAGGGTGTCTATTATAATGGAGACGACCTGAGAACTTATATTTTGATTCACTTAAACCTTGGGATCACCGATTAAATTCCCGATCTATTTGAAAAACCCCAAAAATAAACTGTTACATTTAAAAATTCTTAATGTGTCGATCATTATTTTTAATGATCATTTGAAGACTATATTACTAGAATCGTGCCATGTCACTATCATATTTAAATGATGGATATTCATCAAGTTTTCAAATAACTAAGGAATCTGGACCCCAAATGACTAAAATAACCTCAAATGCCAAGATGATCTAAATAACTTTATGACTTGGATCAAGTGAATGTCTTTGGATAGACTATGGGAACATCGATGAACCTAAATGATGTAATGCCTCTAAAGGTTATGGAGCACAACCCAAATCGTCGCACATTTTGGGTTACTATTATAACGTGAAAATGAAATAAATACCAACGGAATATCTATATGTCTCCTTAAGAACCGATCAAGGATGATTTTGATATTGATCATATCAGTTGGTGCAGTTAGTAATAAAAAAGTGAATAATAGTGAAGTATCACGGTCTGAATGATTGGTAAGAATCGCAGTATTTGGAGTTGTAGTTCAATTAAACTCAAAATCCTGATAATTGAATGCATAATCTTGAATACCACAAATCAATGCTTTATCCTTATTGAGTTAAATTAGTGAGAATTCTCCAAGAACCAAAATGTCTAAAATACTCCTGCTTGTTCGAATAATGGAATCACTCTTGTCATACATGAAATTTTAAGAAACTCTGATGCAAATGATCAGGAATACCTTCCTAATTACCAAGTAGCTCTGAAGAGTATATGGATCCTCTAGTTTGTTCCTTATGTGACATGTAAATGTTTTACCTATTTTAAAATGTGATTTTCCAAAATCATTGATTTACTGATTCACTAGTTTATGAACTATGGTTACCTGAAATGTGTTATCGAGTTTCCTATTTTCACTGGAAAATATGATTGTTCCTGATTTATGGGTCAGGGAACTACTGGTTACTACTTGAATTGTTTTATTGGGACATTATCTAGGTAGGTTGGAGTATGGAGGTTCAGCTCTGATCAAGCTGATAAATCATTACAGACCTAAGGTGACCTTTGGGTAGGGTCCAATAAACTTTCTTAGGTTGGTTCTTAGGCTCCAAGGCATTCCCTTGGTTAATTATGAAGAGGTAGTTATGTGATTTATTTATTGTCACTCTTACGAGATTTTACTGGATCACGATCTTGATATTACAGTTTACTGTAAAATCTGATTTATAATGGATATTGTATGGGTAGGATTCTAGAGTATGGAGGTTCAGCTCTGATCAAGCTGGTAAATCCTTATAGGCCTAAGGAGACCCTTGGGTAGGTCCATAGGCCCCACGATATTCCCTTAGGGTGGGTTTTGGTTGGAACACACTAGACATCCTATTCTGATCTCCTAAAAACTTGGTACTCTAAATGTTTCCTATGAAACAAAATTTTCATTGCTTTTACTCGATGAAATATCAGTGAAACCTTAGCTCACTACGACTGAGTCAATAAGGAAAATTTATGATGGTCTTTTATCTTCATGTCCTTCAGCATCACTTCATAGTTCTGTATTACTGAGCTTCCCAAAGCTCGCTCTTTTACTCACCATTTTAGGTTAAAAGAATCAAACCAGTGCAGCTATAGACATCAGTAAAGGAGTTCCATTGACGTTGCTTGTGGAGTACAGTGCATGTGATTAGGAGCATGTAGGTTGTATTTTGTTTTTATATCAGAGTCTAAAACTTGTATGATTTTAATGTTGTTTATAACATATGAATGTTTTCTAAACTTGTATTATTTACAAATTATTTTATGATTTTACTCATTTTAACAAATATTTTAAATTTTCCGTGATTTTTACGGTGGGTCGCTCCTGTGGCCCTAATGTGACACCTCAGATTAGATCGAGTCACCCGTATCAGTCTGTGGGTGTTACAACCTGACCGATCGAAATAATATCCTACTCAAATTCCTACAAATCTTGAGCTTTACTACATAACAACGATACATTAGTGCTCAACATACGATCAGTAGGCTAATCCATTTCCTTAAACAGTCGTTGCAACTTATTTAACAAATATTCAATATCAGTGGGGTCAGTCTCGATCTTACCCACAAACACAATCATCCTAGCAGCTAAGAACTCAGTCGAGATAGGTTTCATAGAACCTTCAGTCTAACGGAGATAATGAAATTACTCCCAATTCACAACAGCATTATCAATTTCAATAGTCGCACTGTCCTCAGATACCCGTGAACCATCACCATGAGTTGGAGGTATGAGCGGGTTTTCATTCCTAGCCTAATGAACTTCAGTCTGCTTCGCAGGTTACTTGTCTCTCTCAGTCTTATTATCTTCATTTGGATTTTGGGTCTGACTCTCTGGGTGGAGGGTTAACTCTAGCAGTAGTGGTATGAGGTGCCATATGAACTATTTACAAAAGATAACACCTAAGATTAGAGCTGGTACTTAGAGTTTCCAAAATTAAACATTTATAAAAATATTCGAAATAATAGTAACAATAATTACAAATTTCTCATTTTAAATTGAAAATACTTTATGTATGTCAAAAATCATTTTTTCGATTAAAAATCTTTTGGTTGAGCTCCACAGTCCGAAGATTGAATCGAGCTCTGATACCCTTAAACCCGACCTAGAAGAAATTAAGTCGAATTTAGAGAGTCCAATTGAAATAATTTTCCCTCGAGTAAACCATGTTCAATTTAAAATGTAAAAACTTACATTAAAATTTAAATAAACAATTCTCAAAGTTCAACTTAAAAAATTTTATTAAAACAAACATCCAAGGAAATCTGATATAAATTATCATTATTCAAAAACATGCATGAACAGTTCCAAACTTTATTATAATGGCCAAAGTCCCAAATTACAAACAAAACAATAATAGTTCCAAAAATAAATAACTAACATCAATGCTAAAAATAATGGTTCTTTGAAACGTAACTCTCCAAGTACGAATCACCTAAATTTAAGTATTTGAAAGAAAAAAACTATGGAGGAGTAAGCTATAAAGCTTAATGTGTCTCTAAAGTGAAAACAAACACAAGTCATAACATAATCTAAAATATTCAATAGTAATTTAAGTCCGAATCAAACTGTGGCAATAAGGGAAATTGTTTGAACAATAAGGGAAAATTGTTATGAACTCTAAAGAATGCATTAGACTTTGGGACATTGTTTCAAACAAACACAAGTCATAACATTATTCCAAAGAAGCATGCATTATCATTATGGACTCTAAAACATGTATCACATATCCTTAAATAATCATGACTCAACAATAGACTTTGGGACATTGTTTGAACAATAAGGGAAAATTGACTCATAAAACTTAACATGTCATGAAATGTAGATGCAACCATGAGCATCTTGATGGAGTTTAATATTGTAAAATTTTATTATTATTTACCTATTATTTATCACTTGAATATTACTAATTTATCTTTTATTTCGAGTTTATTTTAAACAGTAGCCTCATTAGATTAATTGGCCCAAAAATAACAGATTTAAACGGTCTTGTTAGCATCTTCTATAAGACAAGAAAAAATATTTTTAATATTTAATTTGGAATTTACTTGGGACAAGGTTATCCAAAAGGTGAAGCAGAATTCAACCATGACTAGAAGACTTAAATATTTTTTTTGATAAACCTTATAAATTTAGGATTTTAGTTTGATTATTTTATTATTATTATTATTATTATTATTTATTTAGAAATTAGTTATTTACTTAGATATCTCGGTAGTATTTTTAGTTTGACTACATCATTATCTTTTATATGTGAATTAATTATATTATTTACTTTGAACTCTCAGGTTATAAATACCCCTTAGGTGCAATAGTTGAAAGATAAATTGAAATTTATTTTTCCATGGTTAATTATTGAAGTTCTTCGTTTCTTTCTCCACTTCTATTTCCTTATTTTCTTTCCACGATGCTAAGTATGACCCAATCCATGCTTGGTTAATCTTTCACTTAGCCAAAGTTTTTTGTGAAACCCAACTCTAATCGTGAGAATTGAGTATTGATCTTTATACCTTTAGGTTGTCTTCTTTGATTCTCTAGAAATTGAAAGTGGCAATCGGACATTCCCTTAAAAGTTATTGCATCTTCAACTCAAATGGTGCACGTTGATTTGAAGAATGTTTTTCTTGAAGTTTGGAAGTCAGTTTGCTTGGTCGTAATTTGGCTTTATATGAACAAACTTAGCGGCGATCAGTTTAGGGAAATCATGAACGAGTTCGATTCTCACTGAAAAATTATAACTAGAGTCAATCTTTTCCAAAACTTAAAGCTATTTTGGATTTAACGATGATAGACGTGGCTAGACCAACAAGGATCGGATTTCAGAGATAGACTTGGAAATTTCGGTTAACTTGATAGAATAGTTAGTTTCAGGGGGTGGGTACTGATGATTGTAATCGACATACATCGCGAAGGGAAAATGTTTTATTTTGATGATCGATCGAAATTGAGACTAGGTAAAACCTAAGGGTACATCATCTCTATTGAATTCTTATACTTTATTTATTTTCTCATTATTTTTATTTAGTATTTATTTATTTTAATTATTTATTTACTTTCATTAATTTTAAAACTTTTTTTTTTTGCAGTTGATTCAATATGAGAAACGACATTATCAAACTTCCGTAGTCCCTGTGGATTGACCTTACTTCTCTATACTACTTTATTTATTTATTTGAGAATTAGGAATTATTTTTATTTGTCAAATTCGACTCTTTTCAAATTGTCACTGTTACCGGGGACTTCGGTAAAGTTTCTAATATTGTTTTTTATTTTAATGTATAACCAAGTTTGCATTCGGGAGAATTAATAAATTATGAACTTGAAATCGAAGCAATTGCCCAGAGATTACATGGAGAAACTATTCAACGAATGAAACAACAACGTCAATTGAAATTTGATCTAAACTCAGGAGAAATCTCTTACATAAAACCTTTATTCATATTCGATGGAGAAGAATCAATACTTATGGTTAATATAACGATTCGACTGCTAGATGTGGCACCTTGTGAACAACAATCACTTTGCATCATGTTCCCAAATGGCGAAATATCGTTCGAATTAAAGACGAGTTTGATCCAACTATTTTTGACCCTTCATGGTTTACAAAACGAGAACCCCGTATAAACATATGAAATAGTTTCATATGGTTTATCTGAGTATGAAACCAAAGGGATTATCCGAAGACCAAATAAAACTTCGTCCTTTTCCTTTTTCCTTAGACGATTCGGCAAAAGATTGGTTATTTTATTTACCTCATGGTTCTAGATACATGGGATGATATGTCTCGTTTATTCCTTGACAGGTTTTTCCCTGCAACTAGAGTGAGCAAACTAAGAAGAAATATTATAGGGATTCAGTAAAAAGACATGAATCATTATATGAATATTTGGAAAGATTCAAGAAACTCTGCGCTAGTTGTCCACATCACAGTTTAACCAAATAGACTATTCTCCAGTATTTCTATGAAGGACTGCTTCCTATGGAGATGAAGATGATTGAAAAAGAAAGTGGAGGAGCTCTTGTCAACATGACTTCTGCTACGACCAGAAATCTTATTTCAACTATGGCCATAAATTCTCAACAGTTTTACCCATCCAGTGAACCCACACAATGGGTTCACAAGATAAGTACTCCCTCCTTATAAGACAAAATTGATAAGTTAATTAATGTGGTTCAATATCTTATTGTAGGAAAAATAAGACTGACTATATTGTGTGGGATATTCACAATGCTAGATCATCCCACGGACTTTTTTCGATGCTTCAAGAAGATACTACAACCCTCGTGGATATTGTAGGAAATTTTATGAGACATCCCTAAAAACCTTACAACCCTTTCGTCAACACTTATAATCTAGGGTGGAGATATCATCAAAATCTTATATATGGTTCAAATACCATATATAATCAATCTTATCAACCGAGGCCACCTACAACTCAACAATATCAATCGCATAATTCATCTTTGGAGTTAATAGTAGAAAGACTTGCACTTTTCTAGGAGAAATTCCAATAAAAGACTGGGGCAAATTTTTAAGAAATCGAAAAACAAATTAGTCAACTTACATTAGTTGTGAGTCATCTACAATCTAAGGAAATTTTTTTTTCTTAAATGGAACCAAATCCGAGACAAAGTGCATGCAAAATTACCCTACAAAGTGGAGTTGTTATAGCATCTAGATCCCAATAAGATATTAGTGCAAAACCAAGGAAGGAAAAGAAAGAACCGAAACTGCCAGTGGAACCACCCGTTCCATCTTCATAAACCGTACCTCCCCAATTCCCAGGAAAAATCGTCAAACGTGATAAGGAGGTTTAAGAAAAGAGATTCTCGACTTTTTTAAAAAAGTCAAAATTAACATTCCTCTCTTCGATGTAATAAAAAAGTTCTAAGGTATGCGAGAATTCTGAAAGATTTTTGTATAATAAGAGGAAACTTATTAGGAACGAAAAGGTAAATTTAGGTGATAATGTTTTTGTTATTTTTCAATGAAAAATCTCTCCTAAATACAAGGACTAAGGCATGTTTGCAATTCCTTGCAAAATTTGTAAGGTTTGTATAAATGAACTATGTGTGATTTATTAGCTTCGATTAATGTTATACCTTTATCTATTTTTAAGTTTCTTAATATATGTCCTTTGAAAGAGGCAAGGGTGACGATCCAACTTGCTGATAGGTCAGTGGTATATCCAGAAAAAGTGTTGGAAAATATTTTTGTAAAGGTAAATGAATTAGTATTTCTAGTTGACTTCTATATCATCGATATGGAGGATGATCGATTCAATAATTCTTTTGAAATTATGCTCTGAAGACCTTTCTTGAGTACGACTTAAACGAAGATCAATGTTTGAAGTAGAATACTCATCATGGAGTTTAACAGTGAAGTGGTGAAATTTGATGTTTTCAAGGCCATGAAATACCCTAATTCTATGGCAAATATTAGCTTTATCAATGTTACTGAACCATTTATTAAGCATAGTTTTTCTGACAAATTGTGCAGAGATTTTAATGATGAAGCTGATGTGCCAATAGAGTTAGAAAATATTTCTAAAATTTATTTGGATTTATGCTTAAAACCTTCAAAGACTAAAATATTGCCTTAGATTTTCAAGCAACAACGATTGAATTGAAACCATTATTAGAACACTTGAAGAACATGTTTTTGGATGACGAAGATGCATTGTTGGTTATTATTTCAAACAAGTTGAAAAATCTCCAAAAAAAATGCCTACAAGAATTGTAGAATTTCTCATAAGGAAACTTTTAGTTGGAAAAAAACCGAATGAAGTGGAGGAAGTATCTCTCACAAAACCTGTAATACCCTAATATGATACGACACAAAGTAGATGGATCAGAATGCCACACAGGACCACCAGAGTGGCTAACCCAAAATTTTCTTTAAAGACATTGGAAATTATGTAATAAAAACCATTTAATTAAAGGAAATCAATATAATTTCAAACAATGTTTACCTTGGGAGTTCCTAAAATAAGTATCCCAAAATAATAAATTCAACCAGATACAAAAAAATAGTTATGAATCAAATACAAGAAGGTCTATGAATAATACCTACCCTCTAAAGAAATGACTCAAGACATACTCTGCTTATATGATCCTCTTATGCTCCTCATAACGACTTGCGCACACTAACAACTAAATCATACTAAAAGCGTTTATTAAATACTCATGCTATCAAGTATAATAAAAGAGTGAGTATACTCCTATACTTCACACTATTGTCGGGTAGAGATCATGGTGTGATCAGAGGGTTACACATCTCGGGACACACACCACTTTAGTCCACCAAGGATGAGGTCTGAGATCTCTAGATTGGAAACAACACCCAAATAACCCATCCCTCATAGATGACCTCGCACCCTAGTTAGTCTCAAGTGCCCCGCGCACTACCTAAGGATATCTGAACTTTATATACTTCATTGTAGGGGTGCTTAATGAGTTGAACATCTCGTGAGGAGCTTGAACTCGAATCAGTCACAACTCGATAAAAACTCGACCTGGATTGAGTCAAATTGAACTCGAGCTTAATTCGAGACCTTAACGAGATAAATTGAGAAAAGTCCAACTCGACTCGATAGGTTCGTGAGCAACACGATAATTTTTTTATTAATTTTTAGTAGTTATCTTAAAAAAATATTTCATTAAAAAAATTACTAAGTTGCTAATATATAATAAAAAGGATGATAAATTACTAATCTATTAATTTTATAACAAATAATTAAATATATTAAAATAATAATTAACAATTATTATTTTAATACACTAAAAAATAAAACCCTAATTATTATTTTAATGTATTTATGGATTGTTATTTTGATGTTTACACTTTGAATTTTTTTCATACACTCTTTTGATATTTTTTATTAAATTTATTAATTTATGTTTATAATAAGTTCTATATAGTATTAGTAGGTTTTACTTACAGTTAAAGAAATAAAATAAAAATTTTGGTGAGCTTAACGAGCAATGAGCTCAGTGAGCTTAACGAGCTTAACGAAGCAACGATTTAACCAAAAAATTTTCTTAACGATCACGAGTTGAGCAAAATTTTAATGAGCTTAACGACCAGTAACTCGAGTCAAACAACAAAATATTTTGACAAGCATGAGTTGAGTACTACCTAACTCCCGATCGACTCGCTCGATAAGCACCCCTACTTCGTTGCTAACTTCCTCTTCTAAAGCAACTTAGGTGTCCTGGTCACTTTCCCGAGCATCAACCAAGGCTAGTTTTATGTTTCCCTTATTGATATTGTTTCTAGTTGTAATTGCATACCAATTATGGTTCTCACTCGAAGTCTTATTTGATGGTATTTTAGTGTTATTATGTTCCTTAACATCACTCCTAAATTCTTTGGCATTCTTTCCCAAAAATGTCTGATGGTACCAATACTCACCCCTGGGTATCGATACTGTAGGGTTAAAACAAGTTGAAAAATAGTGAGTAGTATCGATATTGCTAAGCTAGTATCAATACTCCAGAGTTATGGTATCCATACTCTCCAAGTACCAATACCAAAATTTTCTTCGATGTTTTTGAAAAAAACCTTGGGTATCGATAGTATCGATACTCTACCCACAATATCGAAACTCATTAAAGAATTATCGATACTACCATACTAAAATTTCCTTATTTTATTCCTAGCAAGAATAATATTGGTATTGTTCTTCCAATACTGATACCCAAACTCAGAAATGCCTTGTTTGGACAATATTTTGACTCCCAAAGTTACCCAAGATGCCCTATTGAGGTCCCAACCATCTTTAAAGTCTTATGTGTGATATAAGGGTCATAAAGAAGGTTTTAAAACATACTAAAAAACCAAAATATGGAATCTACCATGGATGCTCAATAATACTTCATAATTCAACTCTTTAGCTAGAATGCATTCTAATGATTCAAAATGGTATAAAAGGGTTATGAATGTGTTACCTTAGTTTCTTTGCTGTTAAGAATGCCCTCAAATCAACAAAGTGTCAATTTCACTTTCCCTCTAGCCTTAGAGCTCTCTCCCACTTCTTTCACTAATCAAAGGCAAGAGAATGAGTTACTAATTCATCTAGGAGCTTGGATAGAAGTTAAGGACACTTCTTAGAACTCAAATTCACTAAAAACGGGTTGGAAATCACTTCATTTCTTAAACCCTTCTAAAACCCAATTTTTTTGTTTCTATGGCCAAAACTTGATGTTGGGGGCTTAAATTCAAGTTTGAGAGGTGAGGATGAATATTCTTACCTTTGTAAAATCAAACTAGGCTTACAAATCTAAAAGATTCCATATTTGTTCTATCTTTGGAGAGAGAGAATAAGAAGAAAGAAATGAGACAAGGAAGAGTATTTGGTGGGATAAAACAGAGAGAAGGAAACCAGCGTGATATCATCCTTAATTAAGGATTTTCATCTTTTTTTAAAAAAAATAGTTAATGTCACTTTTAGTCCCTCAACTTTTATCCTCAAGCTACAATTATCCTTTTGACATAATTGGGTCCCAAACTAAGCCCAGTCCAAAATGCTACATGGGATAAGCTCTCTAATAATGTAATTGGGTTTGTCTAAAACATCTCGGGTCAACCCGTAATTCGTAACCTAGGATTTGGGGCGTTACAAAACCTATAGTCTGAACCAGGTCGTCGAGCTAATGATATTAAACAATAGCGCTCTAATGGGAGGCAATCAATTTTATTATTTTTATTTATTTTTTTGTTTATTTATTCTTGTTTATATTTTTAGGTACACCATGTATTTTAAGATCGAGATCATAATTATGGACATGACATTGATTCAAATAAAGGATAATGTTCCTACGGACAAACCATCAACACTACACATGAGGAGTATTTCTATCCCTTCTCCTTTATTTTATTTATTTCGTATTGGGCAATATTTTTAAGTGGGAGGGAGTGGAACCGAATCAAAATTTCCCTTGTTTGATTATATGTTAGAATTTTGGTATGCTTTAGTTCAAATATGCTAAATTTGCTATTGAATATTTTGAATTTCGTTTAATATCTTAGAATGCCATGAAAGTTTTGAACACATTTTTTGTTTGAATTGAAATACATGAAAGTGGATAGTGTGATTTGTGCTTTTTGAAATACTATGATGACATCTCATGAGTTTTTTGGTTGAAAATGTACATGAATTGATGTCAATTATACCTTTTGGTAAGATTTGAGCCTATAGAGCAATTTCTTATATTCTGGCTCACTTTTCTTGTCTTGAGTGTGTCAAACTTAGCATTTATATTCTAAAACTTGCTTGTGAATACATATTGAGACTACAATTTGGATTTTGTTCTTTAAAATGATAAGTACGCTTAGGATTTACCCATTTTTCACGCCTTAAAAAATGTATACCCATTTATTTTCCCTTAGTTAGCCACTTTGAGTCATTTTTCATTTTCTTTGTTTTACCACATTTTATACCCAACGTATTTTATTATATCCCTCTTTTTCTACCTTTCTCAAGACAAGAGAACAAGTTGTTCAACAAAAAATTTAAAAACCAAAAAATGTGCTTGACAAAAATGTTCGAAAAGAAAAGAACCGAAAAAAGGACAAAAAATGTGAAGAAAAAAAGTTCAAGTTTGGATGTTGAAATTCTTTTGATTTATTGAGTTTTGTTTGATATTATTTTGTGGATATGATCTTATAAGCATTCTCTTATCTTGACTATTGAGTCTATATTTTTTCCTTTTACCATACACTTATCTAAGCCTTGTTACAACCCTTGAAAGACCCTTTGATTTTAACATCATATTCATATATAGTGGTGGAGATTTGATTTTCAAGCCTATGGTAATATTTTATTTTGTTCTGACTTTGAGAGTTGATTACACCCTAAATACTTTGAGAGTGTTTGAGTGAATCCATGTGAGGGTGTTAAGTTTTATCGCATTTGAAATTATTGAATTAGTGTGATATTCTGATTTTGTCATAAATTTATCCTATTCATTCTCTTCTACTTAATTGTTGTTTTGTTTTAAATATTTAATGTGGACTTGACTTTATCGATATTCTGAGCTGTAAAGAAAGATGATGGAAGGTAAATGGAGGACTTAGTATGTTGAATTGAAGTATCATTGAGGACAAACATTGAATAAGTGAGGGAGAATTTGATGAGAGTTTAATATTGCATATTTTTGTTATTATTTACCTCTCATTTATTACTTAGATATTATTGATTTACTTTTATTTTGGGTTATTTTAAACATGAGCCTCATTGGATTAATTAGCCCAAAAAATAGTAGATTTCAATAGTCCAGATAACATCTTCTCAAAGACAAGCATAATTATTTAGAATATTTAATTTAGAATTTACCTAGGACAAGATTATCCAAAAGATGAAGTATAATTCAACCATGACTACAAGACTTAAATATTTGTTTTTTTTCTATTGTGATAAACCTTGTAAATTTAGGATTTTAGTTTGATTATTTTATTATTATTATTTATTTATTTAGGAATTAGTTACTTACCTAGAACTCTTGGTTGAATTTTTAGTTTGATTGTATCATTATCTTCTATTTAGGAATTAGTTAATTTATTTACTTAGAACTCTCAGGTTATAAATACCCCTTAGGTGCAATAGTTGAAAAACAGATGGGAATTTATGTTTCCTTGGTTAATTATTGAAGTTCTTATTTTCTTTCTCATCTTTTCTTTCTTTATTTTCTTTTATTATTTTTTTGACAATGCCAAGCATGATCAAATCCATGCTTGACTAAACTTCCACTTAGCCAAAGATTTTTGTGAAACTCAATTCTAATCGTGAGAATTGAGTCTTGATCTTTATACCTTCATATTGTATTCTTTGATTCTTTGTAAATTGAGAGTGGTAATTTACCATTCCCTTAAAAGTTATTACATCTTCAACTCAAAAGGTGCACGTTGATTTGAAAACTGTTTTGTTTAAAGTTTAGAAGTCGAATCGGTTGGTCATAATTCAATTTCCTGTGAACATACTTAGTGGTAGTTCGATAAAGGGATTCAAGATCGAGTTCGATTCTCAGTGAGATGCTATAACTCGAGTCGAGCTTTTCCAAAACTTAAAGCTATTTTGAATTTAACGATGGTAGATGTGGCTAGACTAATAAGGATCAAATTTCAGTGATAGACTTGGAAATTTTGATTAACCGAAGAGAAGAGTTGGCTACAGGGTTTGAGCCCTGTTGACTATAACCAAAATACATCACAAAGGGAAAATTTTATTTCGATGATTGATCGAAATTGAGGCTAAGTAAAACCTAAGGCTATATCATCTCTATTGAATTCTTCTACTTTATTTATTTTCTCATTATTTTTATTGAATATTTTTTATTTTATTATTTATTTACTTTCATTAATTTAAAAACCCCCTATTTTATTTTTTATACCTGATTCAATCCGAGAAAATGATATTATCAAACTTCCTTAGTCTATGTGGATCGATCGTACTTATCTATACTACTTTATTTATTTATTTATTTGAGAATTAAGAATTGTTTTTATTTGGAAAATTCAACACTTGTCACATCTAAACACAAATAGCCTTTGTGAACATGTGAAGATCTAAGAAAAACAAATGGTGTAGACCTAAATTAAAGTTTATGCTTATTTTAAGGAAACAATAACATATAACATACATAACCAAAGACCTTCAAAAACTTATAGTCATGAATCTTGTTAAACAATTTTTCATAAGAAGATATATCAATCAAAGCTGTCGAGGGTAGGTTGTCAATGAGAAAAATTGCACTGGAAAAGCATCATTCCAGAATTCGAGCAGCATAGAAGCGTAAGCAAGTAGGGTCAATCCAACTTTAACTATTTATCTATACTTCCTCTCAATCAATCCATTTTGTTTAGAGGTGTAGGGATAGGAAAGCCTGTGGACAATGCTTTGTTGTTGCAGGAAAGACTTGCGAGCTGAGAATTCACTCTGAATCTCAGGTTAGTAGTTTCAAGCTAACCCGAGAATAATAAAGCGAGCCCACTAGATTTTTAGAACAACTTGGATCTAGTTAAGAATGAAATTAGGCTTGGGTTAGGCCCAAATAGTAGAATGAATGGGGTATTTTAGCATTTGTATAAAATATGAAGGATTAAATTGCAATTATACCCTCATTTAAACAAATATTGATTTTCTTTTAATGATAATGATGTAATTTGCCTTACCCCCTCCTCCTATTCACCCTATTTTCATCATTCTTTGTCCCCTACGTTCTTTTCTTTCATTTCCATAATTTTATTCCTCAAGCAAGGTGTAAATGTGAGAACTTAACAAACCTCAGAGCTTATTTTGGGAATTCTAAGGTAAGAATCATAATCTACTCTCCTCAAGTTTTCATTTAAGCCCTTAGCCTCAAGGTTTGGTCACTATAGCCATAGGTGAAGGTTTAATGGGGGTTTAGAAATTTAGGGATTATAGCTCATTTTTGGAGTAATATGAGTTTAGGAAAGTGTTCTTAGACTTGTTTTGGTCTCTTAATCAAGTTAGTAAAATATTTTCCCATGTTATGTTAGTGAGAGAGATTAGAGAACATTCCAAAACCAAAGAAAAAAAAGAAGTTAGCCCTTGGTTGATTTGGGGGTGTTTTTCTATAGTTGAACATCAAGGTAACACTTTTTTAACCTCTTTATACCATTTGTGGGTTATTTAGTTCCCTTGCGTAGCTTGCATTATATATGAAACATATGAGCATGGTTATGGTAAATCCTAGTTTATGATGTTTATAAGCATGAAAATTGATTCTTTATGATCCTTATTAACTTACATAAGAATTAAACATCCTAAATGGCCTTGAGGGAGATAAATAAGTAGGATTTGGTTACATTTTTGTGCCCAAAACAAAGCATTTTTAGGTTCGAGTATCGATACTAAAAGAACAATACCAATATTGTTCATCATCTAGCTTGATATAAGGGAGTTTTGGAAGGGTAAGTATTGATACTCATCCACAGAGTATCAATATTGTGGGTTGGGTTTTGATACTCACAGGGTAGTATCGATACCGTTTTTAGATTTAGGATTCTAGTAGCCTATTTTGGTACCGATACTCAAGGGAGTATTGATACTATGGTGAGGGTATCGATACTCAACAAATTTTTCAAACATCGAAGCTATTTTTGGTATTGATACCCATGTATCGATACACTAGAGATCAGTATCGATATCATAATACCAGTATCGGTACCTTCGTCCTTAGTAGGGAAAAAATCCTTCTCATCTCAAGTAGGATAATTCGAGAATTCAAGACCATTTAAGCTCCATAAATAAGACTACAAGTGAGAACATTATTAACGACTATAATTACATCTAGGAATAAGATAATTAGGGACTCATCAAACTAGCCTTGTATGATACTCGGGAAACAATCAGGACACCAATGTTACTCTAGTAGCTAGGTAAACGCTTGTGCGATAGAATGTCTGGACAAGTCTTGATTAGCGCACAAGGAACTTCTTTACAGAGTGGGTGTAGATACCCCAAGTACTCATATGGAGTAGGTTGTTTGGGTGAGCCTTCTGATGTAGAAATTTGGATCTCACCCTAGGTAGGTTCGAGGGATGTGTGTCTCTAAGATGTAGCGAAACCCTTCTACCACACCATGATGCCCACCTTTGTATGTATGCCTAGATTTGCATTTTCATATGCAAATATTTATGTTAGAAAGCATGATCATATAATGGACGCGTATAGTATAGTTTGGTTATTAGTCTGGCGTTGAGCTTGTGACCTCGGCGTTCGAAATTTGTTTCCATGCGCAGGTTCTTAGGAGGAGTGTTCGAGGAGCTTATAGCACAAGTCCACATTCTAGGCCAATATCATCTTTTGTGTACGTCTTGAGTATATTTTTAGAGGGCATGTACGGTATATGGACTCTCTTGTGTTTGAGTCATATTGTATTTTGAATTACGCTTTCAAAATAGTTGGATGTATATTTTGGGGGCTCTTGTATTTGTAAAAGCTGGCATTACACTTTTGTTTACTTTGGATGATTTTCAATGGATGTTTCAATTGTTTTTAATTGTTTTTCTTTTAAAAAAACAATTGGGTTAACCACCTTAGTGGTCCCGTGTAGCATAATAATCTATCAATTTTCATGAAATAGTGGATTAGGACGTTACAGGTTATGTCAAACCTGAAATAGCATTTTTCCAAAAGGTGACCCATCCTGCCACATAATTGACATTGTGGCCGAGATGAGTTCCTAACTCGTCCACGACCCTTAATACTATAATTATAGTTAGAGTTGTCAGATGAAGTAGGAGAAGTATGAGCAACATCAGCGGAATGAGCAGAAGTACGCATAGGCATAGAAGCAGAACTAGATTGAGTAGTAACATAAGCAGTGACATTCACGTGATTAGACAAACTCAAATGTCTATCATCTGCATCAAGCAGAATAGTTCACACAGATGATATATCGGATGATGCAGAATTAACAATAATAACAGTGATTATTGAGTCATATTCCATCACTTCTACATGATTATGCAAAATCTAAATGTCTGAATTGTTCTATAAAATCATGATGTTATGTATACCTGACAAGCAATCATGTTAAAATGGTGAACCAAACCAATAAAAAAAAAAACCGAAGGATACGTATATTTTATATACTAGGGTAAAAACCCACTAAATAGAAAAATATTCATACCCAAATCTTAATTATTTAGAATGCATGTTAAAATGGTGAACTAAGTTCAACTTAAAGTGTCAGCAACATGTGAACCAAATTAAATGAATGTTTCATCTTAAATGGAAAAAGAAAAGGACTTTCATAACTTACTCGAGGACTAATTGTTCCATATTTTCTTTTATAAATCAATGGACCGCTAAAGTGGGCGTCTGTGGAACGTCCTCAAATTAATCAATACTTTTGGAAGTATTCTTCAAAACAGAAAACGAAGGACCTTCCCATATGTCCAGGACTTTATATTTTTCCCTATATTTTGGTTATATACTATTTTAGTCAGCGAATTAGTATTCTTTCAAAAACAAAAGTACCAAAACTAAATTATTCAATTTTACATACACAGATCAAGTTAATGATTCTTTCACTAATAATTAATTTTAGTGTTCAATACATCATAAATCATTGGATTATGCTGAAATAACTATTTTAATATTGAATTTTTTAAAAATATAAAATAATCATAATTTTTTAATAATTATAAAATAATCACTATGACATTGACTCTAGTAAGAAAAGTGATGTCACACATTAATTTAATGATTAATATCACTATTGTAGTCTTAATTGTAATTAAGATTTTATTGTTGATTTTTTTAATATTTTAATTAATAAATTTAAAAGAATGAAAAATAATTTACATTTTTAGAAAAATATATAAATATTTATTGTTTATTTTCAAATTATAAAAATAATATTTATGATTATAATTTTATCCGTTTTTTAATCATGAAATTCTTTAAAATTTTGGGTGAAAGAAACATTTCCATACCCAGTAGATCATGTTATAGGCATTAAATTTACTAAACACAGGAGAAAGAGAAAGATAAACGGCAAAGAATGGCGTATCTTCTATTCTGCAGTTAGCCATGGAATACTCGACCGGCTTAGGAAAGGAGAGGATCCACATTGAACAAGTTGTTGAAAAGTTGAAGAAACCCAAACCATGTACTTACATCAAGTTTAACATAATTAATCTATTCACTACAGCAAATCGGCGATTTTAGTGGTGTTTGGAGTGTAAACGTCACAAAATTTAAACATATAGCGGCGTTTACAATCCAAATGCCACAAAATGATACTTTAGCGGCGTTTTTCAACAAACGCCGTAATAGAGTGGTAATTTAGCAGCGTTTATTGCAAAAATGTCGGAATAGAGTTCTTTTTAGTGGCGTTTTTTCAACAAACGCCACAATATAGTAGTAATTTAGCGGCGTTTTTATACAAACGCCGCAACAGGATTGTTTATAGTGGTGTTTGTCAAACAAACCCGCTATACATACCGTAACAGGATTGTTTATAGTGGCGTTTATCAAACAAACGCCGAAACAAGTTGTTTATAGTGGCGTTTGTACAAAAAAATGCCGCTATAAAGTAGTAATTTAGCGGCATTTTTACTACAAACGCCGCAATATGGTTGTTTATAGTGGTGTTTTTATAAAAACACCACAAAAGGGATCATCAATAGTGGCATTTGTTATAAGAACACCGCAAAAAACCATGTACTATAGTGCCATTTTTTTAAAAAATGCCGTCAAAGGGTAAATATATGCTCCACCCTTTTCTCATGCCCTATCCCTGAAATCATTTCAACGCTGCTTCCCTAAAAGGGATTTCTCTGGTACAATAACATCCCTCAGACGATTCTAAGCGACGTCGTCTTTGTCTGTCCCGGCGACCAAATCAACCCTCTCACCGGCGAACAATTATCTCACGATTGCACGGTTTGATCCCTTCTCTCATTACTGAACTTTTTCATTTGTTTTGTTGGTATTCTGAAAATGGGGAAAACCCATAAAGCTAACGTAATTGAGAAAAATAATAGCTTTCGAATAGGTTAGCAATTTATACATAGTGTTTTACTGGTTTACTGCTTGGGAGCAGTGTTTTTCTGCTTTCGAATAGAAAAAATAATAGCTTTTGAATAGGAAAATAATAGCTTTTGAAAACCCGATCAAATGGTTGTGGTACAAATAGCAGGTGTTGCCTTGAGTAAGATAAATTATCGTCGAAATGTCCACGTGGCGAATTTGCTCTGACTATGGATCAAATTATCGTTGGGAGGCTATCGGTCCGTACATGCCGTCGAAACTCGATGATGACCCGAAAGGAACTCCTATTGCTCCATACCCTTCCATGGCCGATCTCCTACATGAAGGTAATAATCAGTGGAAGTTTTTGCCGCTATATTTTTATTTTGTACTCTCAAATTTCATAGACCGTACGTATGTAGCATGTTCGAAGCTTATTGAGAACGATGATAGAGGAATGGATAAATACTCGATGTTTAGAACCGAATTTGTTAACTCTGTGGTATTGGAAGAATCTTGTTCGCGTGTTGTGAGTACTATAAAATATAGCAAATAATGTGCAAGTATACACAATCGCTCAAGTAATATAATGATGAGTGAGTATCGTCTCCACAGGGATTGGGTGAAATTACGAAAGTCTAACCACATCAACGCACTAAATTATCTAAGTATAGTTAGTCTTGATATGTACAAATGTCACGGCAATGGATATGTGTATGCTGGTGGATGTGGATTGATGGTGTGATGGTGTAGCAAATGGAAATGCAATGGCAATGATGGATGTTTAATGTTGAGTATGGTGAAATGTTGAGGCAATGAGAAATGGTAAAGACAGTAAATAAAAAGATAAATAAAATAAGAAGAAAATAATCCTCACGTGACAAGCTTCCAATGAAATGAATGGTAAGGATTGGTCTAAGGTTGCTAAACTTATTTCTCAAGTATATTTAAGCTATCTTATCTTTACTTACTCGACAGGGCTTTCCTAAGGTGTTCAAAAAAACCTAACAGAATAGGATGCCAAGGATTCTGCTCTCACTCAACGATGTTGGACAGCCTACCCTATTGATAAAGACACCCTTTTTAGTCGTTGAAATCCTATCCTAGTCTCTTTCGAGATCTAAGGGATTAAGTTATAATATTCCTAACCAGGTTCAAAGCCCCTTGAAAATACCATAACCCATTGCTTATGAGGATCTTATCTTGCGTATCTTCCGAATACTTACAAGTATTTTTAGCTTAGGATTCTTCCGAATACCTAACTTCATCTAAGAGATGGACATTTCCATGCCTCTTACAAGCCTAGATGGTGAAGCATTCATAAGCAAAGCAAATAAAGAACCCAAAATAAACTTAAATATACCCTAAAAAATAAAGTTTAAACAATCGTTCAACCAACCACCACCAAATAAGTTAGTTCATGGTGGGTTCGAAATATCCAAACACAAAGTCATGAAAATATTCGTTCCAACAACCCACAAATTAATAGAAAAATAGTAGCAAAAGGGAAGTAAGAAGAAGCCTTCGACGCGCCACCGGAGGTCTCCTCTCGACCACCACGAACCACCTAGCTCGCTAGCTCCTTCCGGCGCCTAGCTTGCCACTCCTTAGAGCTTTATCAATGGAAGAATATCCCAAGGAAGAAGAAAGGAAAAGAGAAAATAAAAAAGTGATTTTTTTCTGCTCTATGCGTGTGCTCTCTGTCCCCCATTTTTTTTCTCTCCCATGAGGTGTCATATATAATAAAAATATCTAGGGGTAATGATGAGGTTGTTGGGTGCAAAATACCCCTCATACCCCTAGAATCACATGTTGTGCATGAACCTTATCCTCCAAGTGGCAGTGGTCCTTTAGCAGCTCTAGCAGGCGGTTACAGCAGTCCTTCACGTGTAGAGACAGCTCCAGTGCCAGCTGTCCTTATGCAGAAATATCTTTTTGTCTTTTTCTGCGCCAGAAATGCCAAGGCATTTGAATCTGCTTTAGCAACGTGTGATGTCGCGGCATTACTTCCCAAAGAATCCTTTTCCTTGCTATTCCCTGCACACCATAGACAAACTGCACCTTTCCCTCAAACAGCACCATTAAGAAATAAAATAGCACAACCACCACAAATGCAACTATATGCAACTACATGATCCTAAAATGACTAAAATGAGCTTTTAAACAAACAATAACTTAAGTGAAAAAGGCTTTAAAAGTAGCCTTTTTAGGAAGTTAACACACCCCCAAACTTAAGCTATTGCTTGTCCTCAAGCAATGGATAGCAGTTACATAAGCATAATGTCATGGCAAAGTTCGATAGTAAGACAGTAGGACAAAATTGAATTTCAACCCTCAGAACGATAGGCTTCAACATGCTAGACTTATCAAGAATTCAAGTACTTTTCCCTAGGTCAAAATCCTTTGTGGTAGTGTGTGTGCGTGATTGTATCCAATCTATACTTAGCGAATTTAGACAATTTCTAATCAAGTCCCCTAATTTTTTTCAAGGCATTTACTTATCATTAAGCACATTTTTACTCCCTTTTCTTTGATTTTTTTATTATGCTCTTACGAAGGGAGTTAGCTCATCACACCTACTCTCCCACACTCTAGATGAAAGGGAGCATACCTTCTATCCCCGAGCTAGTTAAGTAGAGTCATCCCGTGACTTCTTTCATTCACTCATATGCACAAGGCTTCCATTTATTAAAGAAAGTTCCAGGAAATGCCACGGCAAAGAGGAGTGTCCCTCTACAGCTATGCTTAAGCATTTATTCACAATTTCATTTCTAAGGGAGTTTGTTTTTTATTTTTCTTTTAAACACCATACTATATTTCAATGTCAAGACTAACTAAAGTTCCTTCATAAAAATTTCCTAAATTTTCTAAGTATAGAAAACATACAAATCGTGTAAATATTTTTCACAAAGCATCAAGCCCTAGAGTGAGTTCTATCATTCTCAACAGTCATTTACATTCAGATTCTAGCCTAACAAAATTATCATCATCGGGTATCCTCAAAACATTTCATCTAACTGTCCTACCATTTACTGATGCCATGGCATAATACTATGCTAATGCTATCATGCATATGACCTACCAAGAACAATACCTCCCCCAAACTTAAGGGAAGCATTGTCCTCAATGCTTTAAAGAGAACTAAACTAACTATAAACTATATGTTATGCAATGAAATGCAACTAAATGAAAATGGATGCAAGAGAGGTACCTCAATGTTTACGTGGTGGTGGTTCTTTGGAGGTGCTAGCAGCTCCTCGTCGGGTGCACTTTCGGATAGGTGCTGGGCTGGACTCGGAAGAAGTGGAGTAATAGTGCGCAATGCGTCCAGCCATGGTCTTGGTGCGGCGACCACTACGTTGTGCATGAGAAGGATTGGGTGCTGGGACGGGGCTGGGTGTTTCTTCGACAGGGACAGTGGGCAGATATTCAGGAGTCTCGGACCGGTGTGTATCAGGAGTAGGGTCAGCAGTAGGAGGATCAGGTGCATCGTGCTCAGGCTCTGGAGATGCCTCGGCATTGAATGCCGGCAGAATTTCATCTGGGAAACCAGGGAAATTTCGTTGACCGTGGGGAATAATTTCTTGAAACAACGATTCCACCATAGCATCTCTATGCTTCACGTATCCAAAGAAATTACGGATGTCACCGTGTAAAGCATGCAGTTGAGCTTGAGTCTGCGTCATAGCTTCCTCGAGAGCAAGTAACCTTGCCTCGGCATTCGATTCTGTAGTACCTATAGATTGCTCATGAACAGGGTCTTTAGACTTGGGATTTTCAAGTCCCAACAATAGTGGAAGTCTAGCCCTAGTGATGCCCGATAATCCAGGTAAAATTTCATCAAAAGCATTTTCCTCAACCTTTTCTTACGACATAAAGTGGTAATTAAATTAGGAAACACCAAAGCACTTGCCTTTTTACCCAAACAGTCATGAACTTGCTGAACAATAATACAACCCACATCGATCGGACGGGATACTATCATAGAATGTAAAAGCAATAAGCGTGAAAGTGATACCGTAGTGTTGTGGGAAGTGGGCATTAGTTTATGCTTGAGAAAGTGATTCCATAACTTTGCGCGTGGCTGAAGACGTCCTCGGTTGACGAGTATCTACTCGTTTGTCGTCCATTCCACTTAGTGTTTTTAAAACAAAGGTCCTGCAAGACCCCATCGTATGTGTTGCTATCGGCTTCCTCTTCGAACAAGGCATGGCCGTCTACTACCTCCTATAAATGAAAATAACGATTAATAGCAGTGGATGTAAAACGGATTTGCTTACCTCGAACGAAGATGGAGTATTGATTGGGCTTGGAGATGTTCGCATAGAACTCCTTAACTAATGAGGCGTTCACCGAACCAGGATGACGGGCAAACTTCTGCCACTTGAGCGGCATCACGATGTCCATAACATCGGGTCCAAAACACCATCGGTTTCCTCGGTAAAAATAAATCCCAACTCAAAAAAGAGTTTTCGGTTCTTGAAGTTTTGGAACTGAGCCTTGGCCTCATCGTTCTCAAACTGTTGCCAAGCAGTCGTGTCGGTTGGAACTGGTCTTGAGCGCACCATTTTCAGTGTTTTTGAAGTAAGAAAAATGAAAAAGGAAGAAGCTTTTGAAAGCTTTAAAAACTTGGATGTATTTCGGCTATGGAGAGAATAAGGGAAGAAGA
This sequence comes from Hibiscus syriacus, assembly GCF_006381635.1. Classification (NCBI taxonomy): domain Eukaryota; kingdom Viridiplantae; phylum Streptophyta; class Magnoliopsida; order Malvales; family Malvaceae; genus Hibiscus; species Hibiscus syriacus. The sequence goes on from NW_024063472.1 coordinate 2,083,993, forward strand.
TGAGTAAAAGAGAGAGAAAAAGTAAAAGTTAACATGAAAGAGAAAAAAATGAATAAAGAAAGAGAAAAGAAAAAGTTAAAAATTTGGAGGGAAAAGGGATGATAGGACGGTTAAGAGAGGAATTAGTGGGTGGGGGTTGTGCATGTATAGGGAAGGAAAAAAAACTGCCAAAAGGTAATGATGGTGATAGGACAAGTCTGTGGAAAGAGAAAAAGAAATGTCAGAAATTAAATTAAATAAAAAGTAACAAATCAAAAGAATATCTCTCCAATTAATGCTTTGTCCTTTCCTCCCTTTGGTAACCGCTCCTTGTACGGTTTGCAGCAATGTGGTCCCTACAAATCAGATCAAAAATTAATTACAAAATAAAATAAAATAAAACTAAATAAAAAAACTTGAATGTTAAATTTTATTTATGCACAGACACAAATTCATGTCGAGGCATCGAATTTTGGTTCTCCTCTGGGCACGCTTCAGTATTGTGCAGCCGTAACACGTACTTATTGTGCGGTGGTGGAATTCCATTGTAGGCTTTCAGACGCTGGCCATTGACCTTGAAGATCTTCCATTGTCTATTCTCTTGATGTCAACAGCTCCATGGGGATAGACATAATGCACCTCAAATGGCCCTGACCATCGAGATTTTAGCTTCCCAGGAAAGAGTTTAAGTCTGGAGTTGTAAAACAAGACTTAGTGCCCCACATGAAAGTGCCGTGGCATCAGTTTTTGGTCATGCCACTTCTTGGTTTTCTCCTTGTATATCCGAGCATTCTCATATGCTTGTGCTCTAAACTCTTCCATTTCATTAAGTTCAAATAATCTCTGCTCCCCAGCTAGTTGAGCATCGAAATTCAATCGCTTGATAGCCCAATAAGCTTTATGTTCAAGCTCAACCGGGAGATGACAAGCTTTACCATACACTAACTTGAAGGGTGACATCCCCAAAGGAGTTTTGAATGCTGTTCTGTACGCCCAAAGTGCTTCATCCAACTTTGGCGACCAATCTTTCGCTTTGGGTTCACCACTTTCTCTAAAATCTGCTTGATCTCTCGATTAGATATCTCAGCTTGGCCATTTGTCTGCGGATGATATGTCGTGGCAATCTTGTGTCAAACTCCATATCTCAGCAATGCCTTGGCAATCAACTTGTTATCAAAATAGGTTCCTTCATCACTGATGATAGCACGAGGTACTCCAAACCGAGTGAAAATATACTTGTGCAAAAACTTGAGTACGGTCTTGGAGTCATTCCTTGATGTTGCTATTGCTTCCAACCACTTTGACACATAATCCACAGCAAGCAATATATATAATTTTCCTTCAGAAGATGGGAATGGTCCATGAAGTCGATGCCCCACACATCAAACAGCTCTATCTCCAAAATATTTTGCAGCGGTATCTCATGTCGTCTGGAGATATTTCCAGTCCGTTGGCATCGATCACATCCTTTGTAAAATGCTTGGGCATCTCTAAACAAAGTTGGCCAGTAAAAGCCTGATTGCAGGACCTTAGCAGCAATCCTTGCTCCACCAAAATGGCCTACACTTGGGGCCGAATGACAATGGTACAAAATATCACTTTGCTCCTCTTCAGGTACACATCGTTTAATGAGCTGATCGGCACAATGTTTGAACAGATATGGCTCATCCCAAAAATAGTGCCTTGCATCGTGCTTGAACTTCTTTTTAGCCTGACTATTCAAATTAAAAGGCACAATTCCACTAACAAGAAAATTAACAAGGTCAGCGTAACACAGGATTGCCGCGGCATATAAAATTTTCTCATCAGGAAATTCCTCTTGGATATCTACAGTGTCATGGCATTCAGAATTGTTCTCTAGCCTAGATAAGTTATCAGCAACTTGATTTTCAGTTCCTTTTCTATCTACCACCTCTAAGTCAAATTCTTGCAAAAGTAAGATCCACCTAATAAGTCTAGGCTTGGCATCCTTTTTGTTCACTAAGTATTTTATAGCCGAATGATCAGTGTGAACAATAACTTTAGTGCCTATTAGGTAAGGTCTAAATTTATCAAAAGCAAATACTACAACAAGTAATTCTTTCTCAGTGGTGGTGTAGTTCAATTGTGCTTCATTTAAAGTGCGGCTAGAGTAATAAATAACATGAAAGATTTTACCTCGACGTTGCCCCAAAACAGCTCCTACGGCATAATCGCTTGCATCACACATCAGCTCAAATGGTGATGTCCAGTCGGGAGGGACTACAATGGGTGCCGAGATCAGTTGTCGCTTTAGCTCAGTAAACGCGCCGAGGCATAATTCGTCAAGTACAAATGGTTGGTTTTGTTGAAGCAATGCGCACAAGGGTTTAGAAATCTTGGAGAAGTCTTTGATAAACCTTCTATAGAATCCAGCATGTCCAAGAAAACTTCTTATTTCCTTGACCGAAGTTGGTGGTGGCAATTTTTCAATCACTTCAATCTTTGCCTTGTCCACCTCAATACCCTTGTGTGAAATTTTGTGGCCTAATACAATACATTCAGTCACCATGAAGTGACATTTTCCCAGTTTAAGACCAACTCAGCCTCCTCGCATCTCTTGAGAACTTTTGCTAAATTGCCGAGGCATCGTTCAAAGTCATCCCCACAAACAGAAAAGTCATCCATGAAGATCTCCAGAAAATCCTCAACCATATATGAAAATATAGCTTGCATACAGCGCTGAAATGTTACCGGGGCATTACAGAGTCCAAAAGGCATCCTCCTAAAGGCAAAAGTGCCATAGGGACAAGTAAATGTAGTCTTCTCCTGGTCCTCTGGTGCTATGGCAATTTGATTGTACCCCGAGTACCCATTCAAAAAGCAATAGAATGCTTTGCCGGCCAATCGATCCAACATTTGGTCGATGAAAGGTAGAGGAAAGTGGTCCTTCTTCGTAGCTTTGTTGAGTTTTCTATAGTCCATACATATCCTCCATCCGGTCACAGTGCGAGTGGGTAATAGCTCATTATCCTCATTCGTAACCACCGTCGTGCCTCCTTTCTTCGGAACACATTGGACAGGGCTCACCCATGAGCTATTAGAGATAGGGTAGATCACTCCAGCATCAAGCCATTTCAGAATTTCTTTCATCACCACTTGCTTCATAACAGGGTTGAGTCTTCTTTGTGGTTCAATTGAATTTCCGTGGTAATCTTCTAGCAGAATCTTATGCATGCATATCGTGGGACTAATGCCTTTCAAATCGGCCATAGTCCAACCAATTGCTTTCTTATGCTGCATCAAAACACTTAACAAACTTTGCTCTTGGTTAGCAGTAAGGTTAGCGGAAATAATCACCGGTAAAGTCTCGTCGCTACCTAAGTAAACATATTTAAGATGCCCTGGAAAAGTCTTAAGCTCTAGATTGGGTGCATGCAATAATGAAGGCTTAGGAGAAATGAATTCATCAAAATTCAGAGGTTCAAAATTCATACCTGATCTAACTTGTACTAAGCTAGATTGCTCCTCCAAAATTGGAAAGTCTTCGGACTCCACTAAGCTTTCATCATCCACCCAATATTCATTTTCTGCTAGCTGAATGAAGTTGTTCTGGCAAAGATGTTCAGTCTCTTCTTCAATCACTGAGTTCAATTCAGAAATGCCTTGTCATTCTTCAGTGTCATCAACATATTTGAGCGTTCTAAAAACATTTACAGTCACACACTGATCAGCCACTCTCATGGTGAGTTCACCTTTTTCACAGTCTATCAAGATACGTTCAGTGGCTAGGAAAGGTCTTCCCATAATGATTGGTGCCTTGGCATCAACTTCGCAGTCCAGAATTAAGAAGTCGACTGGAAACACAAACTTGTCCACCCTTACTATGACATCCTCGACTCTCCCTTCAGGTTTAACATGGGATTTTTCGGCAAGTTGTAAAATAACTGAGGTGGTCTTGCATCTCCTATGCCAAGCTTCAAGAATATCGATTTCGGAATTAAGTTGACACTTGAACCAAGATCACATAAAGCCTTTCCAACGAAATTAGCTCTAATTGAATAAGGAATAATGAAACTGCCGGATCATTTCTCTTTCGTGGTAACTTACTCAATGAAGAACAAAATTCTATTGCTGTGGCAACAGTCTCTACTTTCCTCTTCTTGGTATAGATGTCCTTCAAAAATTTGGCATACATCGGCATCTGTTCAACAGCTTCCAAGAGAGGTATATTGATATGGAGCTGATCAAGAATGTCTACGAACTTCTTGAACTGAACTTCATCATTGTTCTTCTTCAATCTTTGCGGGAAGGGTGGGGGAGGTCTAGCTTCCTTAGATGTAGAAATAGAATTTTCTTTTGCCTTGGCATCAGAATCTGGTACCTTTACAGAATCCTCCTCCTTGTCCTTCTCAGAAACTCTATTATCTTGTAATTCAGCTTCAGTAGTGGGATTAGAATCATCATGCTGTGGCCCACTATCCTTGACTTGTCGATTGATTTGTGTTCCACTCCTAAGAGTTAACACATTGCAGTGCTCTTTTCCAGGCCCTTTAGTGACTTCAGTATCACTTGGAAAACGTCATTGCTGACGCTCTTGCAATGTCGTAACAATCTGACCAACTTGACCTTCCAAAGCTCTCAGAGACGAGTTATGGCTTTGAAGTAAGGCGCCTTGACTATGAAGTAAAGCTCCTTGATTTTTAATTGAAGTAGAATGGTCTTGCAGCATTATCTTCTTAGTAGATATGAATTCTTGAATTGTAGCTTCTAAGGAACTTATGCTCGCTGAAGATGAAGCTCCTTTGTTAGCATTATGCCATGGCATAGCATTTTGGTAACTTTGAGGCTCATTGTGATTCTGCTGCCTAGTAGGTTGATTAGCATTGTGGGATCCTTGATTTCCCCATGAGAAATTGGGATGCTGACGCCATCCAGCATTATAAGTGTTTGAGTAAGGATTGTTGCTGCCTCGATTGTAATTACCAACAAAGTTGATGGACTCATGGTTGGTTAGGCATTCACTCTCGTGATGATTGCCTTGGCATAACAGACATGCCAGATTAGTTGTTTTCACTTCCTTCACATCAGTGGAACATTGTAAGTTCTTCAACATATTAGTAATAGCGGAGAGTTGAGCGGACACCGAATCTTTGGCTTCTAACTCGAATGCTCCAGGTGCTCTCCTCCCACTCCCAAGTCTTGAGGAAGGAAATTGATAATCATTGTTAGCAATTCTGTCCAAGATAGTAAACGCCTCCGTAGGTGATTTGTCCAGCAATGTCCATTTGCCGAGGCATCCAGTAACATCCTCGTGGGTGCATTGACTCCATTATAGAACATGACTACTTGAGTCCAATCATGAAAACCATGATTTGAACACTTTCGAAGCAAACTCTTGTAACGATCCCAACACTCATACATGGATTCGTCGTCGCCCTGGCGAAAAGATGATATTTCATTCCTTAGCTGCGTATTCATGTTTGGTGGGTTGTACCTCAATAAGAAACTCTTGCAAAGATCGGCCCATGATTCCATCAAATCGGCTGGTACACCACTCAACCAAGCTCTTGCTTGGTCACGCAATGAATACAGAAAAAGCTTTAATTTCAGAAAATCCTCATGCACTCCTTCTTGGAGGAAAGAATCACAAACTTCCAGAAAATTGCGAATGTGCTGCCTGCATCTTCAGTTGGCATACCCCCAAACTGCCCAATGAATTCAACATGTTGAACATGATGGTTTCAGCTCGAAATGTGCAGCTTGAATTTCGGGTGCCACAATCCCAGGATTCAGATCATCCAGCATCGGATTTAAATGATCTCGAATAACACGAGGCCTGATAGCAGGTTCAGCATTGTTTAATGCCGCGGCATTCTGATTTCGTCATCATAACCAATGCCTTGGTTTCCAATCTGATACATATTTCCTTGAGCACGTCTTCTTCTTCTAAAGAGTCTTTCAATCTCAGGTTCTATTGGTTCCAAAGGCTCTTCAGAATTTCTTCTAGGCATACACTAAATAAACCTGAAAAATAAAACAAAAATATCAAGTAAACTATACAAAAAAAAAAAATGCAAGACAAAATAAAATGCTCTGGCAAAACTAAATAACTTCAGGCTGCCAATCCCCGGCAACGGCGCCAAAAACTTGTTCGCGTGTTGTGAGTACTATGAAATATACGCAAATAATGTGCAAGTATACACAATCGCTCAAGTAATATAATGATGAGTGAGTATCTTCTCCACAGGGATTGGGTGAAATTACGAAAGTCTAACCACAGCAACGCACTAAATTATATAAGTATAGTTAGTCTTGATATATACAAATGTCACGGCAATGGATATGTGTATGCTGGTGGATGCGGATTGATGGTGTGATGGTGTAGCAAATGGAAATGCAGTGGCAATGATGGATGTTTAATGTTGAGTATGGTGAAATGTTGAGGCAATGAGAAATGGTAAAGACAGTAAATAAAAAGATAAATAAAATAAGAAGAAAATAATCCTCACGTGACAAGCTTCCAATGAAATGAATGGTAAGGATTGGTCTAAGGTTGCTAAACTTATTTCTCAAGTATATTTAAGCTATCTTGTCTTTACTTACTCGACAGGGCTTTCCTAAGGTGTTCAAAAGAACCTAACAGAATAGGATGCCAAGGCATCTGCTCTCACTCAACGATGTTGGACAGCCTACCCTATTGATAAAGACACCCTTTTTAGTCGTTGAAATCCTATCCTAGCCTCTTCTGAGATCTAAGGGATTAAGTTATAATATTCCTAAGCCGGTTCAAAGCCCCTTGAAAATACCATAACCCATTGCTTATGAGGATCTTATCTTGCGTTTCTTCCGAATACTTACAAGTATTTTTAGCTTAGGATTCTTCCGAATACCTAACCTTCATCTAAGAGATGGATATTTCCATGCCTCTTACAAGCCTAGATGGTAAAGCATTCATAAGCAAAGCAAATAAAGAACCCAAAATAAACTTAAATATACCCTAAAAAATAAAGTTTAAACAATCGTTCAACCAACCACCACCAAATAAGTTAGTTCATGGTGGGGTTCGAAATATCCAAACACAAAGTCATGAAAATATTCGTTCCAACAACCCACAAATTAATAGAAAAAATAGAAGCAAAAGAGAAGTGAGAAGAAGCCTTCGATGCGCCACCGGAGGTCTCCTCTCGGCCACCACGAACCACCTAGCTCGCTAGCTTCTTCCGGCGCCTAGCTTGCCACTCCTTGGAGCTTTATCAATGGAGGAATATCCCAAGGAAGAAAAAGGAAAAGAGAAAATAAAAATGTGATTTTTTTCTGCTCTATGCGTGTGCTCTCTGTCCGCCCTTTTTTTCTCTCCAATGAGGTGTCATATATAATAAAAATATCTAAGGGTAATGATGAGGTTGTTGGGTGTAAAATACCCCTCATACCCCTAGAAGCACATGTTGTGCATGAACCTTATCCTCCAAGTGGCAGTGGTCCTTTGGCAGCTCTGGCAGGCGGTTACAGCAGTCCTTTACGTGCAGAGACAGCTGTCCAGTGCCAGTTGTCCTTATGCAGAAATATCTTTTTGTCTTTAATCTACGCCAGAAATGCCAAGGCATTTCAATATTCTTTAGCAACGTGTGATGCCGCGGCATTACTTCCCAAAGAATCCTTTTTCTTGCTATTCCCTGCACACCATAGACAAACTGCACCTTTCCCTCAAACAGCACCATTAAGAAATAAAATAGCACAACCACCACAAATACAACTATATGCAACTACATGATCCTAAAATGACTAAAATGAGCTTTTAAACAAACAATAACTTAAGTGAAAAAGGCTTTAAAAGTAGCCTTTTTAAGAAGTTAACAAATCTTCAATTGCAAAAGCATTATCTATCCTCAATGAAGACGACGTTTCCTCTACTGTTACTCCAAGTAAACGTTTCTATCTTCTATTTAATTTTTTTTAATGTTTGATTCAGTTCCCAAGCCACCTCCAATCAAGTTTGATATTGTAGGTGGAAGGTTGTTATTTGCTTCAAGTGAAGCACTAAAGCGTGCAAGGAGTCTTCTTGGTGAGCCAGAGGTAGGGGACTTATTTGGTGAAATGGATGAAGAGTTTCTCCATATAGAGTTTACACGGAGGAACAACTTAATGATGCGTTGTCAAACAAGGAAAACTGTTTTTTTTATGTCCTTTCCCAACGAAGGAGCAATGAAGACTAAATTCTAGTGAACAATATGGTTTAGACTATTTATGCAAAAACTTTAATGTTTCTAAATTTTAATGTATTTTGTAAAGGAGTATTTTTATGCATAACTTCTATCTTAATTAAAATGAATGGTTGTTGTTAATTAGATAAAACTACATGATAGTAAATTTAGTTTATGTAGAGCAGAAATGAAATATTTAAAATCAATTAATCTTATATAAATAACGGTAATTAGCGACGTTTTTTTATACAAATGTCGCTATAGATATGACCTTTTGCGGCGTTTGTCTCCAGAAACGCTGCAATAGATTCATCCATAGTGGCTTTTTCCAACAAACGCCGTTACAAACACCGCAATATGGTTCAAATATAGTGGCATTTTTAAAAAAACACCGCAACTGAGATGTATTTGGCGGCGTTTTTATACAAACGCCGCTATATATATGACTTGTTGCGCCGTTTTTCTCCACAAACACCGTAATATGTTTCATATACAGTGGCATTTGTGTAGAAATGCCACGGAAGAATAAATACTTTTGTGGCGTTTTTATGTAAACGTCGTAATATTTCTATAATTTAGTGGCGTTTGTAGTGATAAATGTCACAATATTTAAGAGCTTTTGTGGCATTTGGTTTAAAAACGCGCAAAGTTTTATAAAAACCCCAAATTTCTTCATCCGCCCGAGCCCTAATTCTTCCATTCACGCTCTACGCTGAAAAACCATCTTCAGTACATCGGGCTTGCAATTGAAACTATTGCTGCCAAAGAATGCCGCTAATCGACCCTTCCAAAACCGAAGGCCGACGTGAAACGGCCGTTGCCTGCGCCGTGTACAACAAAGGATCGTTTTCTGCTCTTGGTTACATGTTCAGTGGAGGTCTCAGAAACTTTAAAACTCTCGTTTTCCATTTTTTCTGTTTTTTATCGTCATTTTGTTTGTTTTACAATGAAAAAAATCATTATTGTACTGTGGAATTTGGAATCTCATTAGCAGTTTTAAGACATTAGATGCATAATTTGAGCTTCTACATAAATGATCAGTGCTTTTAGGATTACTCTGGTTGCGGTTCACTTCGCTTTGAAGATTCTTGCACATTCTTCGAAGCTCCGGTTTGAAGATGGAAGTTGAGGTTCCGGTGGACTAAACTGCAGGTAACCACTCTACACTACCGTGATTTCCTAGCATTGCCAACATAGATCTCTCATCTCGTAAAATGGATGGCAGAAATGCTTATGCTGTAATTTGCCTAGTTAACTGACTGGAATCTCTAAACATATCCTTTTTAGATGCCATCTAACCTGAAACAGTTAAAAACACTTTAAATTATTGAACTAGGCTTTGTTTTAATGGGTGAAGTAGAAGGAAGTAAGCATATATTTCTCCTTTGGTTGAAAAACCTTATCAGAAAACTTTCCATCCAAGAATGCCAGTGTATTTGAACATATCGTTTTTAGATTATTATTAGTTATAAAGCTTGGTAAAATCCTCTGGCATATGCGTGTTGAATTATATTGATTAACGAACTTAAGGATCCTAAAATTTCGTGTGTGGAAGAAATCCAAAGCCATTCAAAGGTATATTTCCTTTGTTAGAGTTAGTTTTATTTTATTTTAAGTAGATATGAGCGGGATTATTAACTTGATTCAAAATGATTTGGTGCTAAGAAGAACCATCGTGTTCCATTTCTTATGTAACGAGTCTTTGGTAACAAATGGAGAAATGTGGTGGTCTTCAAAATCATCCCAAAGTGGAGTGGTGGTCGATCTCTCTATGAAACTTTTGCTCTTGAGAGAGAGTTTCAAGAGACTCCCTTTTCTTTCTTTTGAGCGGCTGTGGGGAAGTAATAAAATGACTTTAGGGTTTTTCTAAAGCCAAAGCAATGTTTTAGTGTGGCCATCAAAGTGCCGTTAATTAGAGGTGCACAAAAATTCGAATATCCGATTTTACGTAAAAAATATTCGAAATCGGATTTGGGAAAAACCGATTTTTTTAAACCGGATCGGATATTTTAAAACCGGATAGTATAACCGGTTTGGGAAAAAATTGGACGACCGGATTTTTTACCGGATTAAAAACCAGTTTGAAAAAAACCGGATAAAAAACTGGTTTTTTATCCGGAAATAAATCCGGTCTGGGGTTTAAAAATCCGGTCTGGGGTTTAAAAAATTGGATGACCGGATTTTTTACTGGATTAAAAATTGGTTTTTTTTCAAACCGAAACCGGTTATATCATTCGGCCCTCCAAACCGGTTATGATCCGAACCGATTTTTTTATAAACCTGTTTTTTGGCTTAGTGAAAAAAACGGATTGATTTTTATCCGATCCGGATCGGATTTAAATCCGACTATGTGCATCTCTACCGTTAATTTGTGAGTTGGGATAGAGTTAAGGTACTCATATTATGCCTTATGGGTTATTTGTTGTAGGGTTATGCCCATGTTTGAGGAAATATAATTTGGTCCCCATTTAATGGTTGTTTGAATTCTAGTTTTAGTACTTTTATTTCATGAGCTTGATGTTTAATTTTTTTTTGTTATATCTTTTCACATTTGGGATGTTTTTGAAAATCTTTTATTTGAGTCTTGATTATTTTTTAATTAATTACGTTTCTTGTGCATATTTATTTATTGTCCCTGCGTTTTGACCCATCAAATGTATATTTACATGTCATTTTTTTATTTATTGTCCCTGCGTTTTGACCCATCAAATGTATATTTACATGTCATTTTTTTAAGTTAGATTCTTACATTTAAATGTCAGTTAATTATGCTTCTCGGTTCTCTCTGCAGTTTTCTTAGTCCTGTTCAACATAGCAGCTCTTTCTTCTTACACTTTCCATATGCAAACGTGATCACACTTTCTCAGGTTCATCTCTTGGTAACTTGCAAACTCTCTAAACTCTTCAGTTGAGTGCTTAATGGAATATCCTATTTTTTGTGATTTCCAATGACAATTTTAAGCATGTAAACAATTGCTATCGGACAGCTTCCTTCCTTAGATAGCTGAATATAACCTCAGAGAGTTTCGTATTGACTTTTAATTAGATCTCTTCAAAATTCATAAGCCATAGATGAATAAGTTATAGGCACAATGTTACTTTAGACTGCATCCATTCTAAATTACATGACAGATCTTAATCATTATGAACACCTTTTCAACAGTTGATAATGGAACTCGAGAAGGTCTAGACAGGTTTGTAAAGGCAGCAAGTAGTGAACCAGAAACTGTTCTACATTATGAGTTTATGCAGCTTAATAAGGGTAATGTAGTTCTTAATTTTTACCACTTAGCTAAACGAAAGAATTTGATAGAGAATTATCACAAAAAAAAAAGGAGTTAGATCATCATATAATTAAGGTGGGGTCATTTAAGAATTTTTCTCATAATCTTTGCCTTAGTTGGTTCTTATAAATAGAAACATTAATCAATTGTTATAAATAGAAACAAATTTTTCCCTTTCGGCTTTTGTACAAAATTTAGCTCCGTTTGATCTTTGAATGTTCCAATATTCCTAATACACCTATAGTATGCAATTTTATAAATTTCTCCTTAAAATTTATATAAATTAACTGAGATACAGTTGCTCCCATACAATTTTAGCAATTTAAAAGTTTCATAATTTAGGAGTGATTATTTCTATACTATGCAAATATTATTATGCAATAAATCTGATAGTTTAATGCTTATGTTTAGGTTCTAACTTTATGTATAATATTAGCATTTAACAATTGAAATTGAAACTCCAGAAGTACGAAATGGATAAAACATGGATGGATTTCTCAAGGGTTAGTGTCGAATATCGAAATGGAGTCAAAAACTTTCTGAATTTAGCTTTTATGAATGCAAGCCAAGAGAATATGATTCTTTGCCCTTGTAAGAACTGTGTTAACATTAATTGGCACATTCGTGAAGTTGTGTACGAGCATTAGTTGTTTTTGTAGAAAATGGATTTTTCATGGAGAGTTTGTATCAGTTAGATCTGGTTCCACGAGTTGTTCGACTTATCCTGCTCCTTCTCACCATCCAACTTTTAGAGAAGATGACATGGAAGGGATGTTACGAGATGCATTTAATATGCACAATCATCAGCCATATGTTACAGAAAATTATTGGCATAATGATGTTAATGATTCTATTGAGATGGTAAGAATTGGATGTGATGAAGAGCCAAATGGAGAAGCGGCAAAGTTTTACAAGTTGCTGAATGAAATGAATGAACAACTTTATGAGGGATCAAAGTTTTCAAAGCTTTCTTTCTACATTCGTCTTTTCCACTTAAAATGCCTGGGAGGGTGGACTGGTAACTCTTTTACGCAATTGTTGGAGTTACTAGGAGAAGTGTTTCCTTTTGCAAAAATCCCTCAATCATGCAAAGATATGAAGAAAATGATAAAAGATTTGGTCTTGGATATGACAAAATTCATAGTTGTCCAAATGATTGTATGTTGTATTAGGGTGATCGAAAAAATCAGGAGTCTTGTCATGTATGCGGAAAATCTTGATGGATGAGGTGGGAGGCAGAAAATGTTACTGAGGATGAAGCTCAAGCACGATCAAGAAAGAAACCGGTCAAGATTCTACGACATTTTCCTCTTATACCTAGCCTACAAAGATTGTTTATGTCCTCCAAGAATGTTGAGTCTATGAGGTGGCATCATGATGGCAGAACCGATGACGGATTATTACGGCATCCTTATGATTCTTTAGCTTGGAAGTCATTTGACAACAAGTATCCATGTTTTGCGAGAGATCCTCGAAATGTCAGGCTCGGTCTTGCAACTGATGGGTTTAATCCATTCAAAATCATGAGTACTTCATATAGTACTTGGCTAGTTGTACTTGTTCCATACAATTTGCCTCCGTGGATTTGCATGAAATAATTATCTTTCATATTATCCATGATAATCCCTGGCGAGAAAGGCCCCAAAAATGATATTGATATTTACATGCAACCGCTAATTGCATAGTTGAAACAATTATGGGAAGGGGTCGAAACATACGATGTGTTGACGAAGGAGAACTTTAATTTACGCGCGACTTTATTATGGACAATTAATGATTTCCCTATGTATGCCAATTTATCTGGTTGGAGTACCAAAGGTTGTTATGCCTGTCTTTGTTGTGCTGCACAAACATGTTCGAAGTGGTTGGTTAATGGAAAGAAGTTCTCTTATATAGGACATCGTCGGTGGTTACCTGATAATCATATATTTAGATGTTAAAAGAATATGTTTGATGGTGATGAAGAGTTTCGAAATTCTCCTGACCAAACAATCAGGTCTGAAATATTCAGAATGTTGAAAAATATCAATTTTACTTATGGAAAGATGAATAAACCAAGTAGTACACGCTCAAAGAAAAAGGCAAATCATGTCAATGAAGAGGTTGAAGTTGACCAACATAGTGATGATGAGTCTGATGAAGAGGATGATCCAAATGAGGATGAGTTGTGGAAAAAGAGGAGTATATTCTTCGAGTTGCCTTATTGGAAGAATCAGATTTTGAGACATAATCTTGATGTAATGCATATTGAGAAGAATGTTTGTGGAATATTATCGGGACCATTCTGAATGATGGCAGAAAATCTAAAGATAATCTTAAGAGTCGACTTGACTTAGTGGACGTGGGAATTTGACATGATCTTCATCCGCAATTACATCCTAATGGAAAATATTTATTGCCGCCTTCTATTTTTTCTCTTTCAAAGAAAGAAAAAGAAGTGTTTTGCACGGTGTTGAAGGATATAAAGGTCCTAGATGGGTATGCATCAAACATTTCTCGATGTGTCAGTGTTAAAGATCGAAGACTTTATGGTTTAAAGTCACATGATTATCACATATTAATGCAATATTTACTGCCACTAGTTATTCGCGGTTGCATGTCAAGTAAGGTGACATCTTGTATCATTGAACTTTCTAATATAATGAAAGCCATATGTGGGAAACTTCTGATGGTTGAAGAACTTGATAAACTACAAGATCGAGTCGCCTTAACTTTATGTAACTTGGAGAAGATATTTTCGCCTTCATTCTTCACAATTATGGTGCAACTGCTAATTCATCTTCCTCACGAAGCAAGAGTTGGTGGACCAGTCACTACTAGAAAAAACCCCTTTAATGACACGTATTGCGCGTCATCTATGGGTGCATATAACACACAAATGCGCATCATTGAAGCCACAATCATAAATCTCATATGACACACAATTGTGTGTCATAAATCTATGACGCGCATTTATGACACGCATTGCGCGTCATTGAAGCCCCCGTCATAAATGAATATGACAAAAATTTGTGTTTCATAAGTTTATGACACGCATTTATGACTTACATTTACGACTTACATTGCGTGTTATTGAAGCACACGTCATTCAAAAAGATGAAACATATTTGTGTGTCGTGATTGTTTGTCGTAAATTATATATATATTGTAGATTGACAAATAATCAAACTAAATCACATTTAATCCTCACAATACTAAATATATATATCATATTATATATAAGCAATCCATTTGCATACAATATATTAACATTAAGTTAGCAAAATATTGTAATCATATGTCGATACAAAATATCACGGCATAAAAAAGTTTGCCACATAAGATACTCATTCTTTGCGAATATCATCAATGTCATCATCTGTGTATTCTTCCTTCCCATCGCCAACCTAGGTAAAAAATATGAAATAAGTATATAATTTATACTTATTTAAAGTGAAGTATATAACTATCAAAGAGTACTAAAATGACCAATTTTACATATACATTCTTTGAAGCATATGTAAAAATAAATTTTACACATTTAATTAGTAAAACTTCCCATATAAAATATATACATTATCACGGCACAAATTCACAGTTTTCAATCTTGCTAACAAGTACTTGCATTAATTTGTTTAGAATAACATCCTACTTCAAGTCCATATGATAGTTGTATGACTAATGTGTATGTATGATATGACATATATATATGTATCAGAAAAGTTTGCTTACATTCTTATTGACCAGCACTTCAAGTCCGTTCTCGACTATTTCTTTCATGAACTTACAAACATAATATCGACACTCAGTACCTCCCGACTGACGCGGACACTACAAACAGTTTACAATAAACGATTAGTCAAAATGAAAGCTGTAATTTAAACAAGGAATGATCGAAGTCCTCACCAAAACATTGATCAAATTGAGGCTAACCTTCACTTTGAGCAGTGTACAATATCATTGCCCTATAAAAATTGATGAAATATATCAAAGAATATACTATAATGTTTCGATAATTTATGTTACTTATGCATCAAAAATCTGCTTCAACTGTTGATGGACATTGGTGGGCCCCAAGGAATCAAGATAATAACAACTTGTTGCTTTCATATCTATTGTCTTCTATAAAAACCAAATTAAGTTACTAAAATATATTGGTAATCAAATGAAAAAAAAACCCGAGATTATATGGCACTAGGATGATGCCATTGTGCTTTCTTAGAGACAATCAATCTGCAACGTTTCGAATTGCCTCATCGCTATTTTTGAATTTTGACTTACGTCCTGATGGCGAGATTGCAGACGGGATCACAAAGCAAATTCCATGATCTCTTTTTGGCCCATTCTTGATTTCCTCAAACAAGTACCTATTATTAGCATACAAAAACTAAAATGATTAAATATATTGTGTTTTACTAAAATTAAAATTAAGCACTTACATAATATAACAAGTAATCGCAGAACCGGTCATCTCATCTACAGTAAAAACCACTTCAAAATCTTCCCAAGTTATGTACGTGAAACTCTCGTACCCAAACATATCGTCCTCACATTGCACTTTCACAGACTCCATTTTTTTAAGTTGTATATCAACCATACGTTCAAGCACTTTCAAAACACGGTTGCTTTCAACTCTTAGCCTTGTCCTCATTTGTGCTCTCGTCCTCCTCCTTTGTGGTGTTCCCTCCTTCTTTTCTTTCTTTTTTCCTCTTCACTGCCTCTTCTCAATTCCCCTCTTCCTTTTTCTGTCTTCGGTGTCCCTTCTCCTTTCTCCTCTTCCTTTTCAAAAAGTTCTCTTTGCCGTTTTTTCCTTTCTTACTATCTACTTCATCTCCATTCACACATTTTTTCCCATCAACACCAACACTTTTTCCTACAAAAAATATAAAGAAATCATTTAAATTAGACCTATATAGTTTCTTTAAATAAATGAAAATATTACCAATTAGAGCATCGAATGACTAGATGTCTAGGCCACTTCACTAGGTACCCCACTGCATCTTTAATCTTGTAAATAAATTCTTCATCTAGTGGAAATGGTAGTAAAGCGTCTCATTGCACACTCATTTCCATCATTACTTCAATGTTTTCACCTTTATATAAAGGTAAAACTAAGATCCAATATTCTAAAAATGAAAAAAGAAAACTGATATTTTTTGTAATACCTAATAGATTGTGCTTCACTATCGTTCCTTTGGCAACTATATTGGAGGCAATATCAATCGCAAGATAACAGGAAGTATCCTACAAATATATAATATTAGTTGTAGTCAAGAATTACATTTAATTCATACTATAATTTAAAAAGACTTACAAGTAATTCCTCGGGTGGGTTGTCTTCAAAATCTATTTTGTGCCACCCTTGGCAACTTACGCCTTCAAAAGCATGATTCATCCCTTTTTGTAGTTTCCCTATTGCACCTTCAATTTTCTTGAACCTTTGTTCATTATTTTTCTTCTCACCATCTAAATAGTTCTTCACGGTCTTGGGTAAGTAAAAGTATTGGCGTGGCCTTATAAATTTGCCCATCCCTCGTACACGCCCACGTTGTTCCTGGGTACCTAGGGCTTGGGTAAGCATGTCATTTGTTCCACAAGTGACCTCTCCTAAAGTTTATGAGTTATGCATCTCTTCTTGTAGTGAAAGCAAATATTCATATTCAAAAAAGTCAAAGGATTAAAGCTCATAATATCAAACCATATGATCCTATCATTTTTGAAAGTTTGATGTTTGTTTATTCAGCTTGCATTGAAGGAGGCTGAGCATTTTATGAACTTAAAAAATAATTCTATAATGGCATATATCCTGAAGGCTAATGCGCTGATTTTGGTGAGCATTTCAACTTATTCTGCACTGTTTGCTTAAAATTACTCTATGAACCAATCACAACTCCATACGGGCATACTTTGGGTGATTTTGACCCGTTTTCTTTTTAACTAAAGACATTGAATCAAGAGATGCTGCAAATGAGAGTTTTGATTCTGAGAAAGAGTGGTCTTTAGTGTTTGAGGAGGAAAGAAAGAAAATAATACAACTATGGAATGAATGCAACATACCATTGCATCACATGACCTATTTTTTACTTATCACAGTGATCCATCAGATTCTGTGTATATTGAGGTGGAGCTATTGTTCATAATATTTTATAGTAATTGATGGTATGATGAAGACGTTTTATGATTTTCTCTTTTGCATTGTTCATAATACTTTATAGTAATTGATGGCATGATGAAGACTTATTTATAGTTGACTGTTTTTTTGTTGTTGCATCTACTTACTTATGAGCGAAGAATCCAGTTTACTGAATTATTTTCCAGAATTGATGCAGTTGATGCTGCCACCATCAAATGTGTAGCCAACATATTCATATTTGACCAGGTTTGATAGAACTAATCTAATTCTTGTTATTGATTCAACAAGGGTTCTCTTAATATTTACTTGATTTTATTTTTCGTGGGGTTTTATTTTAATCATAATAATAAGATTATTGCAAGTATGGAAATAAATAAAGTAGTTTGAAATAAGAAGACATATATATACTAACTTGGTGTTATACAATAAGTAGAAAATAAATAAAGTAGGAATGTTCACAGGAACTTACATTTTATCAACAACAATCTGGATATTCGGGTCATAACCTCCTTTTTCATTTGTCTTGCCTTTTTCCACAACAATGCTCTATCAATCTCGTCTTTCTCCTTTCCCGTTTCTTGCATCTAAATTAAAAAGAATAACAATACTGAATTAACATAAACATATGCATATCTAAACTATTCAATTAATTTACTACATACAATCTTAATAGTTAGTCCAGCATATCCTTTTTACTCAACCGATGATTGTATCTATGATGTCCACGCATTTTTTTAGCTTTCTTATTTATTTCCTGCATTAGAAACATTAAAATAGTCAATACTAGTTTCTAAAACTAATATATATAACAAATACAGACACGAAAAGTTTAACCAACCTCCCACTTCTTTGAAAGTCTTTCTGATATAAAAACCTTCCAGTTATCTTTCTTCAATTAAGAATACATATCTGGAGGGTTGAGCAGATTTGCATTAGGGTCATTCTTAAACTTTTCCATGAATTTCTTATACGGATGAAGCTTAAAGTTATTCCACTTTGTCCCAATGGATTAAAGGGTGTTCTTCCGATTCTTTGGATCAAGTTCAAAATTCATCTGAAACATAAAGCATTAATTAATAAATATTATTTTTAACAAGAAAAAGATAATTGGAAGTTAAGATAAGATGTTAGACTTACCAAAATGTATTACCATAAGTCTTCTTTTTTTTCCTGTTCAACATCTCGCCAAGTGGCATAAGTGATAGGCACTATTGATTTTGCTGCCATGCCCTCAAAGGAAGCAAGTTTCGTTGCTTCAACACCAATCGGAACACCCTTTTTATTGTCAAACCTCTTTGTTTAGAGTCTTCATCATGACTCGAAGACTGGTCCGATTCTATGGTACCAAGTAGAACCTGTTTCAACATGATTAAATAAAAAAAGTTAGTACATTGCTATTTCTTGCAGTTGGGATAGAATTAATAACATACAGATTTTGAAATAAAAACATACCAAAAATTAAAGATTTTATTTTGCACACAATATTTTAAACTAATATGCCCTCGCCATTCGGGCATGGTATTCCAACATATCATCAGTTTCACCATTTGCTCCATACTTGAACATCTTATGTGGTGTGAAGTTGACAACAGACAAATTCGCATATTGTTGATCTTGAACATAAAAAACTTGTTTGGCTTGACTAGTTAATATGAAGCGTTCAGATTGGTGATCAAGTATAGCAAAGTTAACCACTGTGAATCCAAAATCATCTTTTTTAATTCCACGACTATCAACCCAATCACACATGAAAACAGGAACATTGAATATGCGATAATCAAGATCCCATATCTCTTGAATACAACCATAGTAAGTAACACGCCATACACAGGATTGGAGTCTTTTGCACTAGCAATCTGCATAGTATGTGCAACTAGAGATACTCCACTATATTGAATTATTCTTGATTCATCTCGAGATGTTGTATGGAACTGATACTCATTTATGGAAAAACCGTTATATTTCTTCACAGCAAAACTTGGCCCTTTGGCCAACCAACGAACACTTTCACAAATGTTTTCCCCGTTAGCCAAATGTGTATCAACATTGGTCTTAAGCCAACTAATAAATGTACGATTGTGATGAATCTGCAACCATTTACTATTTCAAAAGGCATGGGGGTTATGATCCTTCAATTCCAACATATGTTGCCTAAATCATATTAGAAGTTAAAAAACGTTTAATGCATTACATAGAATACAAAGAAGACACAGTGGTTCTTACTCTATATACGGCTCCACATCAGCAGTGTTTCATAATACATAAAGATGAGCTTCATCAAGTAGCTTAGCATCTACAACCTTGAATGTAGCCCGTGATAAAGGTTTGTCTGTGTGAATTCTTTTATCAGCATGTTCATGAGGATTGCCAATTGATTTCATGTTTTTTAAGTAGTCTGAGGAAAATTCCAAGGCTTCCTCTGCCACATAACATTCTACCATGCAACCTTCAGTTCGATGATGATTTCGTACATAGCCTTTGAGTGTTTTTATGTATATCTCAAATGGATACATCCACCTAAAATGAATCGGCCACATAACCTCTCCTCTCTAACTAAATGCACCATCAAGTGAATCATGACATCGAAAAATGAAGGAGGAAAATACTTCTCTAACAAACACAAAGTTAATACGATGTCACTTTGCAACTTGTATAACTTATTAACGTCAACGACTTTACTACACAACAAGTTGAAAAAATGACACAAACCTATATTTATTTTCCTCACTTTCACATGTAACACCCCTTTTATTGCAAATGGGAGAAGTTGTTGCATTAGTACATGACAATCATTAGACTTCAAACCATTCATCTTTGATACATCATCAGACACGAGATTCTTGAAATTTGAACAATACCTATCAGGCATTTTTATGGTAGACAGGGTCTCGTAAAACTGATGTTTCTCTGTGTATTCAATGTATAGGACGCAGGCGGAAGCCAAGTACAATTCCCTCTTGGTTGAGATTGTAATTCAGGCTTAATGCCCATCGCCTCAAGATCTTTTCGTGCTCTTAACCCATCCTTCGTCTTGCCAGGAAAATTCAACAATATCCCATAAACATTCTCACACACATTTTTCTCTATGTGCATAACATCTAACTGATGACGAACGAGCAACTTCTTCCAATATTCAAGTTCAAGAAAAATTTGATTTATGTGCCAAAATTTAGCTCTCTCCTCGATGCTTTCTTTTTCCTTCTTTGACATTTTTTTCTTTGTCATTTTCTTCTTAGACATTGTCTTCTTACCCCATGAAGTCTCAAACCCCGTCAGATAGTCGTAAATCTGTTCACCTGATAATGGTTGTTTTATAACATCATCCTCTTGTTGATTGTTGAAATCTCTTTTTCTTTTATGAAGAGGATGTTGAAGTGGCAGGAATCTTCTATGACCAAGAAAGCATACTTTTTTCAAAATTGGCAACCACTGTGAACAAGTATTCTCTGAACATATTGGACACGCATAATAACCTTTGGTAACACACCCCGAAATATTACCATATGCGGGAAAGTCATTTATAGTCCAAAGTAATATTGCTTTTAGATTGAAGTATTCTTTCTTATAAGCATCGTATGTCTTCACGCCAGTTTCCCACAAGAGTTTTAGATCTGCTATCAATGGTGCCAAGTAGACATCAATATTATTACCAGGTTGTTTTGAACCTGATATCAATAGAGTAATATCATGAATTTTCTTGTCATGCATAAATAAGAGGGTAGATTATAAGTTATTAAGATAATTGGCCAACAGCTATGCTTGGAACTTAATGACTTGTGAGGATTGATACCATCAGCGGACAAGGCTAATCTAAGATTCTGTTTTCTTCTCCGAATTCTTTTCACGTTCTATCAACAAGATTCCAAGAGGAGGAATCGCAAGGATGACTTAGCATATCGTTATTAGCCCGACCTTGTACATGCCAAGTTAAGTCATGTGCCATTTCTGGTGACGAAAACATTCTCCTAAATCTGGGGATGGGAGGAAAATACCACAAAACTTTCGAATTTATGTTTTTGGTATTCTCCTTCCAACGAGATGTGCCACAAGTTGGACATTGAAAAGAATCCTTATGTTCTTTCTAGAATAGAACACAATCGTTTTCAAATGCTTGAATTTTTTCATATTGTAGACCTACTCCTTTTAGCAATTTCTTGGCATTATATAGGGAGTTAGGTATTGTATTGTTTAATGGTAAGACATCTTTTACGACACCTAACAATACTTCAAAACTAGCTCAGACCACCCAAATTGACCCTTGATATGTTGGAATTTCAATAATCCACTAAGTGCATTATTCTTTGACCCTACGTAAAGTGGCTTCTCACATTCTTCAAGAAGTGACTTCAATGAATCAGGTTCTTTTTCTACATCTCTGAAGACATCATGTACCATATCTCTTGTATAATCAAAGTCGGGAGGAAACGATTTGTTAGGTCATCTAGAATCAAGCTCGGGTTGTCTTTCTCCATGGAAAGACCAAACCTTATAACTTTCATCGAAGCCAGAGGCAAACAGATGATAGCGCACAGTCTGAATTGAGTGGTGCCACAAATTGATACAATGTATACAAGGATATCGAATAAGATATGAATTTGGATCATTACTTTGTGCAAACTCTAGAAAGGTGTTTACACCCACTTCATATGCATCAGATAACCTATCAGATGAAATCCACGATTTCATATTATAAAAACTCACACATTTCATATTAACAACACACACACCCTTTATATTATAAAAACTCACTCACACATATTTCATATTAAAATAGCACACACCCTTTATATTAAAATAAGTCACACACACATTTCATATATGCATTAAACACACACACGCATTGCATAATAAAAAGCACACACACATACATATATATTAAACACATACATGTACTGCATAATAAAAAAAGCATACACACATAAATATATATTAAATACACACACACTTACTGCTTAATAAAAAAATAAACACACACTTACTGCATAATAAAAAAACACACACATGAATATATATTAAATACACACACTTACTGCATAATAAAAAAATACACACACACTTACTGCATGATAAAAAATCTTTTATATCTACATTATTTTTATCAACATATATACACAAATATGTTTTAACTAGTAAGTTTAGTTGTATTATTATGGTACATTCGGTTTGACACATTTGTTTTGTACCATGTTTTTCAATTCCTTTTTTAACTTTAGTTTATATATCTTAAACTTAAAAAAAAGGTTTCACTTTCCTAGCCTAACTCACGATTCGTAACCCAAGAAAGATTCAGATCGATGAAATCATAATCTTTATGAATATATTTCTTTTGAAGTGTGTTTGTAATATTTTTAACATCCATAATTAGAGTTTATTTTAAACATAGTTATACTTACATGTTTTTTTCATAATAAAGAAATATTCGGGTCAAAAGGTCAAAATTAGTCGAACCAAACCGATTTTGATCGGGTTAATCATATCGCACTGGGACACTATTTGGCTGGTTATATTTGGAGGAATGTCAAACCGAGGTTAATGGTTTGGCCAAGATTTTTAGGCCCAAGACATTGTGCACTTGAATCTTATTTCAATTGAAATTAATAAGCATTTGCATAGATGCCAAAGTACCAAATGGACATCTCTTACATATCAAAACCGGAAATTTCTTTAAGCTAGAGAAATGAAGTGTACGTGTTCACTGAAGCTCACCAGGCAGAACTACAGTATGTGGAGAGAAACAAGCTTGATCTTGTAGTACAAAAAAGACCTTTAGCCAATATTGTGAAAGGCTTACATCAAGTAAATAATATTAAGTCTAAATAAAAACACTTTGTAATATAAATAACTTGTAGGTCTTATAAAGACAATCACAGGACAATCAAAAGAATATAAAACAAAAGCTTTGAAAATCGTGTTCTTTTTCCACATATAGTTATGGTAATTGCTTATAATGACTTTAGAAGAACGAAGAATAAAGGTGTGGATAGATGATCATCGAAATTCAGAAAGATCCTAATCCTAAATTTCATACTTTCATCTTCACTGCAGTGGTTAGCTGGAGTCAGTTTGTATGTGGTCAGGTGGTGAAGACGGAAATTTGGTAGATGGGTTCACAAATTGACTAGTTTGACATAGAATAATGCTAGAAATTGGAGGATTACAATGCAAATTTGTTGAAAGTTAAGAAAAGTTTATTGATAATTGATGAATTAGAACGATGGTTAGTTAAATAAAAGTAAAACACATAACTACAAACCATATCTAGAGCAGAGGAGTAAGAAATACTATTTTGAGGACAAGGGGACAAATAAATACGTACCGTTTTCCAAGTCCTTGGTGATGTACTATAAGCGCATGAATCAAATAAACTGGAAGATAAACAGGTATTACTCTTTGTATGCTTCGAAAAAAAATGAAAATGCATGTCAATTACATGATTGGTTTTCATGTATGATCTACAAAATCCACCTCTTATGTTGAGTTATCAAAGATTACATTTCCACATAAACTTTTATGCAGCAATAAACAACTTTTTAGAGAGAAATCAAATAACCACAAGCCAAGGTTCCTGAACTGCGCAAATAATAGAAATTATTCATTTTTAACTTAGCTTATTCTATATGATTCGATCAATATAGTTGACCAGCAATCACAATGCTATATTACTTTACTTCTCTCAACCATATCTTCTTTTCCTTAATTGAGGTGCTTAGTAGAAATCAAGAGCTAATATCGAGTCAAGAATTGTTCTAATTATAAACAAAATTCAAAATTTATGACCTTCCCTGCCTAAATAGATCATTGTTTATATGATTTACCAAAAGTCAATTTTCCTACCAATCTTGATATATTGACAAGAAATCTCTTTTTTAGTATCAACACTAAAAACATGAACTTTACAAATACTAAACTCCACCCACTTATTGCAAATTGGTAGTTAGAATTTTCTATGTAAATAAATGCAAGTATATTCATTAAATTTCTTCAAATAGAACTGAAGCTCAAACTACATGATGATAAAAGATCCAAATTTAAGTGGTTGTTTATAAGACCCTGAAAAGAAAATCAAGAAGAAAGATTAATCAACTTTCTAGAGGTCAATCAGCTCTCCTGCAGTTTACATCCAAGTGGATCCAAATAAATGGGTATTTATACTTCTTAAAATGTCATAAACTATCTATTTAAGGGGGTGTTTGGTTTTAGTGATTATGTGATATGGAAAATCATAAATAAATAAACAGATGTAAATCAAATCAATCTTTCATGCCCTTAAATTATTGTTGACTGAATCTCGTATTCTAGCCTATCTCCACTTCCACCTTCTCTAATTCACCCAATGATTCTTTATAAAGCCTAATTCACTAGTAAATTAACCATACCCAAAAGTTGGAATTCCGTAGAAGTTTAAGTTTCATGATTGTTTGGTAGACAAGAAAGAAGAACAAATAACTGGAAAAGCAAACTCCATGTCTTCACATATGCCTAATACTATGGCACTAGTGGAAAAGAAAGTAAGAGTTGCTTGGTTTGCTGCTCATATTATGGAAAATCATGTCAACCACTTTGAGCTTCAGTTAAAATGAACATTAACAAACACACATTATTTCTCCCGTTGCAACAGAGAAAGGGTTTTACATAAAATTCACAGGAATATAACATAAGTAATTCGAAAGACCAGAAACCCAAATTGAATGGTGGAATAGAGAACGAGGAATACCTGTGGAAACCCTTGAATTTTGACTCTCTTCGTCTGCGTTATGGTGAATGGCAAAACCAGTGGACCGAGAGGCCTTGTGAGAGTGCAGATTGTTTGACTTGAATATTTGAACTGTTGCTATATTTCGTCTGCGTTGTGGTGAATGGAAAAACTAGTGGATCGACCGAGAGGCCTTGTGAGAGTGCATATTCGGCTGTGCTAATCGGAATGCAAAGAGAAAAAGGGGGAAGCATGCGTGTGTGAACTGATGCAAAGAGAAAAAGATAAACATAGGTTTAGTATGAACTGATGATCGAGGAGGACTAGAAGTGGGAAAGCATATATGCGCGCGTACGATATGAAAATTATGGGGGGGAAATTAAAAGATGACTTTTAGAGATGACACACAATGAAAAGTGTACTCCTGTGTTTGCTAAATTTTTTGGATTATGAGTATTAAATATGACACACATTATTGTAAGTCATAAATCGTTCAGATTTTATGAAACATGACATTTTTTATTACACATTTTTTGCAAGTCATAAATTAGCGTGTGTCATCGTTCGTATGTCATTAAAGGTATATTTTCTTGTAGTGAGTTTTCTATCGATGGATGTACCCTATAGAGAGGTGTTAATTGAATTATACGTTCCAAAGTACTACTGGTTATACCTTTTAATAAAATGTATTTACGTAGTATGTTGTTTTGTGTATAGGTTCTTGGGCAAGTTGAAGTCTTACTGTCGTAATAAGCGTTATCCGGAAGGATCAATTGCTGAAGGTATTTGGCAGAGGAATGTATGAATTTTGCTCTGGATATTTGGAAGATGTTGAAACAAGATGGAATAGACCAAATCAAAATGATGTGTTAAGTACTAATGACTTACCTCAACATTATTTGTTTGGAAGTTATGGTCAACCATTAGGGAAATTTGAAATTGCACACTTAGATGACAAGTCTTGGGTACAAGCACACTGATATGTTCTTTTCCATTTCAATAGATTCCTTTTGCACGTAAGTCTTTCGGACCCAATCCTAATGAAATCTCTTAATCTTTTATATTTATCATTTTTTAATGACATAATATATTTTATAGTGAGTTTAAAAAAGTCTTGAGATCTCATGCACGCTCCTGAAGATTACATCAGCGAGAGATACATAAGTTATTCACAGAAACTTTTCAAGAATGGTTAGGCCAGACGGTAAGCAACTAAATCATTCTACATACTTGTAAATAATATATGTCTTTTTATATCGAAATCAATGCAAATTAATTCACCATTCATGTGTAATAGGTTTGGAGTGGGAGAGAAGTTAGTGAAGATGTTAAATGGCTTTCTCAAGGTCTGAATAGAATAGTTAAAACACATAATGCCTTCCTCATTAATGGGTTGAGGTTCCACACGAAATCTCATGAAAGATTAAAGAGGACACAAAATTGTGGAGTCGTAGTTACTTCGTCAACTACAAGTTATGCTAGTGTCAGGGAAAACAATCCGTAGGAGGGAGAGGTCGATTATTATGGAAATCTTACGGACATTATTGAGTTAGATTATTATGGAAAACGAAAGGTTGTGTTGTTTCAGTGTGACTGGGTTGATGTAAATGGATGCATAAAAAGAGATAAATTCAAGTTTACAATGGTAAATTTCTCTCAATTAATTCACACTGGTCAACGGTTGATGGATGAACCATATGTATTTTCTTCTCAAGTGAAACAAGTATTTTACTGTCACGATCCAATGGATGACGGTTGGTATGTTTACTCTGTAATACTCCCAGAGACTTGATAGACATCGGGGATGAAGTAGAGATGAAATTGAAACAAGATCAGAATGTTTACCTCAATACCACAAAATTTAGACGAAACTATCACTAATACAACACAATTTCAATTGGTTCGGGAGGACGTTGATGAAGATATTTATGACAACTAACATTACATAAGAATGTTGTAAGATTTTAGATCTTAATTTATTTATTTATAATGTTATAACCTTTAACATGTTGTCTTTCAATATATTCATTAATTAATTCATTTTTTAGTACTCATGTTTATTTATTACAGATATCATGTCGTGGAGAAAAATAAGTGATTTGCGGGTTGTTCGAGCTTCTGAACACCATGAACAAAGAAATAATGAGCAATCGAATGCAGCTGAGTCTTCTGAAGTTCCTGAAACTGTTGAAAAGATGTAGAAATTCAAGGTAATCTTCGAAACTTTATTTACTACTTTGTTCATTTTCAAAACTTGCATTTAATAATTTCTTATGTAGTTGAAAATGATGGAATGCACATGACTCGAGGACGTACAACGTTGAAGGAATTATACCAACTTCCTCCTGGGCACCGTGTCAAAGTTTCAAGAAACGATGTCGGTCAACTTATTGGCCCAGAAGCAGGTCTTCTATCCGGTTACTTAGGCATAGTTGGACGTAATGTGAATCTGTTACCGATCAATTATGAGTCATGGCGCAAAATGCCTAATAGTAACAAAAATCAAGTGTTGGATTTTGTTAAGGTAATAATGTCATTATAATAGATACTCTATAAAAATTCAATAATAATTTATACTCTTTAGAGGTCTCTGACGATTATGTGAAGCAAACATAGGGAAGAGATTGAGGGATCACAAGAGCTCTTTAAAGAATAAATACTTCAAGAATGATCTCAACCTTGAAGAAAAGCTACAAACAGTCCCGCCTGGAATGCTCAGGTACCAATGGGAAGATACAGTCATATTTTGAAGTTCACAAAAAGGATAGGTATGATGTATTTTTCAGAAATAATTTTAACGAATTATAAATCATCATTAAATGTGGTTGTTTGACATTGTAGGACCGAGAGCATGTTGGTGTTTCTAACAGGAAACAACAAAAGTTTACGCACACTGTTGGATCGAAGAGCTTTGCTTGTATAGCTAATGAGGAGGTATTATAGATTATCCATATAGTTATTTGTATTCCATTTACATACTAACTCAAAGTAATTATATTATGGTACATTGTAGGAAAATACATCTGGTTCTAAAGTTGATCGAATCCAACTCTTCGACATGACACATATAAAGAAGGATGACACTCATATGACTGCTAAAGCTGCAGAAATTATGGTACGTTTATTGGATAGAGGTTTTAAATTTACATGACTTTATTTATGTATGTACCATGGCATTTTTTATTTGAATTAATTATTCACTTTATTATTAGCAAAAAATGAGGGAGAAAAGGGTGGAGTATCATGCTACTGCTTCGAGTTAAGGTCTTGTTAATGATGATGACATTGAAAACCAAGCTATTAATGACGTTTTGGGTCCTGAAAAATATGGTTGGGTGCGCTGTCAAGGATCATTCGTTACTCCCACCAAATATTTTGGATCTAGTTCATCACAGTACATGTCATCACAGTCTCAATCTTCTCAATTAGAAGTTAGTCGTTTAAAACAAAAGTTGGCTAAGATGGATCAACAAATGGCTAACATGAAAGCCGAAAATGAAGCAAGGGAAGCAGAGAGAGCAGCAGCGGAAGCAGCGAGAGCAGCATTGGAAGTAGAGATAGAAATAGCGGCAGCACAGAGAGAAGCAACATATCAGCAGAGATGTGAAGAATTTGAAAAATGACTCAATTATATGATGCATATGTTACAGAAAACGCAACCTCATAATCCACCATCATAGTCTCATTTATGTTATAGCATTATGCTAATGTTACTGAACCGCGTTTAACTGAACTGCTATTACGTTAATGAAAACTTTTATTTACTATATTAGATTTGATGTTGCTTGTTATTGAAATAGAAATTAATGTTATTGATGTCATGAGATGTGGATAATAGAACATGTTGAAAAAATAGATTTGGGGTAATCGAAGAAAATATTTGAATCGTTTAAATTTTGTGTTTTTTGGCGGCATTTATAACAAAAAACGCCGTCATATACCATACATTTTGCGCGTATAAGCCGCTATAAACCAGACCTTTAGCGGCGTTTGTATCCTAAAAACAGCACTATATACCAGATCTTTAGTGGCGTTTGTATCCAAAAACGCCGCAAAATTTCTTAACCTTTTGAGGCGTTTAAGAAAACGCCGCTATATACATACGCATTTTATGGCGTTTGTGTAAAAAACGCCACTAAAGGTCTTGTATATAGCGGTGTTTTACGATACAAATCCCGCAAAATGTATGGTATATAGCGGCGTTTGTGAGAAAAACACCGCTAATTATCAATACCTATTGCGGCATTTTGGGGAAAACGTCGCTAAACCTTAATACCTATTGCGGCGTTTATAAGACAAACGCCGCTAAATATCGATACCTATTGCGGCGTTTGTTGAACAAACGCAGTTAATATCGCTACCTATTGCGGCATTTTGTGTGACCAAACGCCGCGATTTTTAGCGGCGCTATTTTCAGCGACGTTTGTCATATCGCCGTAGGTATTTTTTACGGCACTTAAAAACGACGCTATAGGTCAAAAAATCACCGCAAAAAGCCAATTTTACTGTAATGATTCGTACTTTCGTCAAATGACTTTTACATGTCATTTCCGTATCATCATCTAAATTTTTTTAAAATTTCTTTCATAATTAGAATCTCCTAAGAAAGAACTTCAAACATTGAATACTTTTCGAAAAGTCGTGATTTTTTGCAATAACTTTTGACAGATTATATGTACTTTAACTAAATTTGTTGTCAACTATCTTCGCTTACCTGTTAACCTAGTTATTAGTACCAACTTATTATAAGTCTACGTTCGACACCAAAACTTAGAGTTATTGTAAAAGTTCTTGACCAAGAAAGAGAGAAAAATATATAGTCTCTTCTTCAACTTTTTTTTACCACTTTATGGTGATATAAAATCTTTACATCTTGATCATTCTTCAACCGATTGTGGTTTTTTGTCCAAACTAAAATGAGTGAATAATCTATAATAGAATGTAATCAATTTATTTTCATCAATAATAATACATTATTATTATTATTATTATTATTATTAAAGGAGTGTTTAAAAAGTCATAATCAAATTAAATTTGTGTGTAATTGAATGTAATTACATAGTTATAACATGTTTGGACAATCATCTTAATTTATATGTTTCGTTGAATTGGATGTATGTGAAGTTTCCCAATTATCCGCTTCAATTTTTAGGGAAGAGGTGGGAATGATGTAATTACGGACGTAATTATACTGTTCAATTTTGTATTGATGTTATTTTAAAATTTAAACATATATGATTATATATTTATAATTTTTTATAAAAACAACTAATTTTATTCGAAATATCTAAAATTACAATAAAATTTACATCACAATTGTAAAATAAACATGTAAAATAAACATATAATTAGGACAATTTACTATAATCATTGAAACAAAACTAATTTTATTCGAGTCACGTAAAAAGCTATCCATGAACGCAAATCGAAGATCCAAATCTAATATGAGATCGAAAGTAGGGAAGATCAACAATATATCAAATAAGTGACATCTTGATCAATCGTGACGATGTCAAATCAATCCCTATAAAAGATAAATGAAAAAACAGTCAACGACCGAGAAACATGCCAAAAGACAAAAAAAAAGTGTAATAAAGTCAGATGAAAAATGTCATACAGACAGACTTATTGAAAATAAAAATAAAATAAAGAAACATTATAAGAAAAAAAAACAACAAAAAATAATGACAATCGACAACCGACATTAAAACTTAACAATAAAGAAAAAATGATGAACAACATACCGATAACAAAAAATTAAATTTATCAATGAGAGAAAACTAAATTTTCCTTATACGTGTTAATAATTTTTAACAAATCAAATGTTACACAAAAAAGTTATAATGTGATAAAAAAATTTACAAATCAAACATATGTAAAAAAAATAAAATTCTTTACAATCACCCATAAATATAATAAATAAAATAATAATTATAATTACGTATAATTATTTTATGATCTTCAAATAAAAGATAAATATATTAAAATTCTACTGATATTATTTTATAATCGCTTTATATAATTAAAAAATATGTAATTTTAATTTAAAAAATAAATATTATTACATTGTTGCTACTATTGATTTTTATGGGTCAAAGTGTTGGGTTAAATTTAAGAGTTTGTTTGGTTCTAAAAATATTTTTTATATTTATTTTTTGTTTTTGTTTAAAACAAAGTTTTCATTTTCAGTTTTTTAAAAAATAAAAAATATGTTTAGTTAATATAAATAAAAACTTGAATTGGTATCAAATTTTTAAAAATAAAATAGTCAAAAATTAAACTATAATTATTAAAAAAATATTGCATTAATTTAACATGTAAGTTATGCATATATTCAACAATTTGTAGCTTTCCGGTTAACCACGCGGATTGGGATCTGATTTTTGAATCAGTGCTGTGGTGTTTGTGGCTTCGAAGGAACCAAATGATTTTCAGTCCTCACTCTATGGAAGTGGAGAGTGTTGTTCAGCGAAGTAAGAGGTTGGTGATTGAAGCTAATAAAGCTCGGCAACTCTTGCTAGCTCCTCGGATATCTCAAGTGGGGAGTAGACAGGAGGTTCGTTGGTGCTCTCCCCCAAGCGGTTGGGTTAAAGTGAACACGGATGGAGCGCACAGGTCGGATTCAGGATTGTCGGCTTGTGGCGGAGTAAATCGGGATAATAGAGGAAGCTGGCTGGGTGGCTTTTCGAAAACTGTCGGCATGTGCTCGGTTCTCGATGCGGAGCTATGGGGAATTATCGAAGGGCTTGGGAGATAGGCTGTCGGGGATATTCTTGAGATTGATAATTGGAAAATTTACTTGATTAAGAAGGGAAGTGAGTTGAATATGAATTCCCATTTGATGCCGCACCTTGTTGATTTATTGAGCAGAGATTGGAACCTGGAGATATTACATGTGTATCGCTAAGGAAATTTCGTAGCGAATGGCATAGCGAAATTAGCTTTTGGTGTACAAAATTCTGGCATCCCCCAGCGGAGGTTCATGGCACCTGTCAGATGAAGTACTTTTAAGTTCGCAAACCTAGCTTCAGATTAGTTTGGCTCTCTTGTACTAAAAAAAAAATTGATAAAAAATTTTCATAACACAATTTATTTTAGTTTACGATAAAAATATAATGTTATTGTATATTAGACATCAATTAAATTTAAAAAAATACACAAAAATATTATAATAAGCAAGAGCTCACAAAAAGTGATGTTAAAGTAATAATATGTTTAATTGTAATTGAGGCCTTCAAAATTTTAGGAAAAAAAATTAGTGTAACCCCTAAACATTTCTGTACTAAAAAATAATTACTCTTTGAAGGCCTCAATTAATGTGACAATGTATGATATTGTTGTGGTAGTACATGATCGACAATGACGTGATAAATGAATTTAATTGATTTTTTAATTAAGTTTGATTGTGCAATTGATTTTTTAAAAAAGTTTTAGGACTTATTTATTTTTAAAAAATAAAAAATATATTTATATTAAAAAATAAAACATAAACAATTATTAAGATATTTAATACATTAAATATAAAAATACTGCAAAACTAAATTATTAAAAAATTAAATTTAAGGACTATATTAAGGGTAAAAAAGTTTAAGGATCGTTTCCTTGTTGATACTCTTAAATGCACAACCTCAGGTGCCCTGCTACTTCATATTTGGGGACTCGTTATCCGATGTCAACAACAATAATAAACTGGTGACGACGGCCAAAGTCAATTATTCGCCTTACGTGATCGATTTTCCTCAAGGACCAACCGGAAGGTTTACTAATGGCCGAACCATACAGGATATCATTGGTTTGCATTTTTTTTCTATTTCCCTGTATACAGAAATATGTACCACTTTTTTTGTGGTAGCTATATCTTTGTATTGATATGGAAAATGACAGTTCAACTACTGGATTTCCAAGAATTTATTCCTCCTTTTGCCACTTCAAGAGGCCAAGAGATTCTCAAGGGCGTGAATTATGCATCTGGATCTGCTGGAATTCTCAATGAATCTGGACAAGTGGAAATAATTATATACTGATTATATGAGCAGCATTTACACATAATCTTTGAAAATGGAAGTGTTTTTCGAATTGCAGGGTGATCAAATAAGCGTGAACAATCAGTTAAGCAACCATCAAATCATATTCTCAACAATGGCAGACATGTTGGGGGAATGTTTAGCTTCAAAGCTTCTAAGAAAATGCATATATGAGGTTCAAATCGGAATCAATGACTACATTAACAACTATTTCATGCCACAATACTACAACACCAGTCGCATCTTCACCCCACATCAATATGTTGCATTTCTTATTCAACAAT
Source organism: Hibiscus syriacus (assembly GCF_006381635.1). Classification (NCBI taxonomy): domain Eukaryota; kingdom Viridiplantae; phylum Streptophyta; class Magnoliopsida; order Malvales; family Malvaceae; genus Hibiscus; species Hibiscus syriacus. The sequence goes on from NW_024063472.1 coordinate 2,117,531, forward strand.
ATTCACGCCAAATAAAGGTCTTAAAACATAATGTGCTTAGATTGTTATAGTCAAACTTGTTGTTTCATGCGTTTTTTTTTTTTTTTTTTTTTTGGTTCCTATCACCAGATTCTGTACAATAATGGGGCAAGGATGCTTGCGCTATTCGGAATCGGTTCCATAGGGTGTACTCCTAGTGCAATGGCTTTGTATGGAAGAAATGGCTGTCTGTGACGAAAAAGTAAACAATGCTGCTCATCTCTTCAATGGGAGGCTTCTATCACTTGTTAATGAACTGAATAGCAACTTAACCGACACTAAATTTATATATTTGAACCCTTCCGGAACAAGCTTTGCGAACTCCTAGGTGATATCAGAAAAAGAGAACAGATTCATTCATTTCTCTGTTTCCAGGTTTTACAATGGCAAATACTAGCTGCTGCGAAATAGGGAGTGATGGAAGCCTTTGCGTTCCTGGTTCAGAGCCATGTGAGGACCGAAGTCCGTATGTGTTTAGCGATGCAGTCCACCCTTCGGAAGCATGGAATGAGGTCACTACAACTCAGGCTTACGGTACCAAATCAAGTGCCCAAGCTCATCCCTTAAATATTAAGACTATGGCTCAACTGCTGAGGAACAACCACGATACCGATGGTGACATTTGGGAATGGCAAGAAACTCTGGTGTCACTATAATCTTTTGGTTTGAATCATTGTAATATACTTGGTCCCTCGCTTTAAAAATAAAGCCAAGGGTATATGCAAGAAAACCGGCACACGTATTTAACTTTGAATCCAAGAAAACCAGAAATAGTAAATGCAAAACATATATCTCGGTCCACTACATCAAAGTTCAGGAAACAAAACTCAAAACCATGTCTATAACAATGGAGGATGGTGTGAGTTCCAACCAAAAGGGCTTTTAAAGAGTTTCTAGCGGTGATAGGATTGCCTATGTTTTACTCATCGTCTTCCTCATCACCATCTCCACCAGCAGCCTTCTTCGCAGCAGCTCTTTGGTTCTTTCTCTTCACTCTTCCGGGACGGCCACCTCCAAACGGACTTGTGAGAGAGAAATCAATATGTTTTTGTGAGTCAACCCTCACCATGAAGGATGGGATGTTCACAACTTGCCTCCCAACCCTATCAAGTGCATAGAAAACATCAGCATATACCATCCAGTGAGCTTCAGCCAAAAATAAAATCAAACTTGAGACAAGCTTCAATCTCAAATTTCAAGTCAACTCGCACTTCTTAAAGAAAACTCATACAATCTGAAAAACTAGGAATTGTAAATACAAAACTGTTCAACAAGAAATTGTAAATAGGAATTGCAAAAGAAGGCAATAAATTGCAATAACTTGCAAATCAGAAGCCACGTTAGCGTATCAGAAATCAGATAGAAAATTTTCCTGAAAACCGGCTGCATCAAACATACTAATTCTTCATGAGTAGACTGTTTACCAAGTTTATGTCATGAAAACATACAGCTTCTCGAAAGCATGGCAGCTTTTGAGACATTGAAGAAAACTCATGTGATCTGAAAAACTAAAAGACACCCTTTGAAACTATCAGTTATCACTTCTGAGCACATTACAAAAGACAGCAGACACAGAAATAAACACAAAGGAATTAAACAAAATTAATACAAATGTGGACTACCAACTTTGACATTTAAATGTATTTAAAAGCATTTGCAACATTTTCACTTGAGCAGCATGATATGAAAACATACTCTGTATAATGAGAGGAAAACACTACCTGATATGCCTTTGTCTGATCAACACACGAGCATGGTGAATCGACTTGGCCATACCAGACTTGAACACAAGTGTTTGCAAGCGACGCTCAAGGAAGTTCTCAACGGTCAAAGCCAAGACATAATCGAGCTTGTTCTGGCTCTCATCCAAAAGCCCATACCTGTTCATCCTACGAAGTAGTGCTTCACCTTCAAAAATACGACGAGGGTTCTTCTCATCAAGGGTGAGAAGGTCCCTAGCAGCATTACGGATACGGCTCAAAGCATATTGAACCCTCCACAACTCCCTCTTACATCGAAGCCCATACTCTCCTACAAGCCTCAACTCAGCATCCAATCGTTCCTTCTCATAAGGACGCCGTGGCTTCTTAAAGGTCTTCCCATCTACAATCACACATTAAGTGAATAATATAAAACAAAAATATCTATTTGCAAGTATTTTCACTATTAGGATCCAAGATTATCATAAAACTAATCAACCAATAATACCCTGTTGTTTCCAAGATTCAAACCCAAGACCTAGAAGTTGAATCTTTATTTGCAAAAATGTGTTCGATATAACAAATCGGCATTTAACATACAGATCAAAAAGTCAAAAAAATATTAAATCTACAGCAAAAGCCCGAGCTTTTAAATTATTTCTAACGTTCGAACCTACACTAAACTAAATAAACCCAGTTCAAATATTAACCGAAATACGAGTAAAAGGGATCACAAAAGCTAAATACAGAAAGCCACTTATAAGGACTAAAAAATAAGTAAATTGGAAGGACAAAAGCTTTAATCCAACAATACCAACTAAGTTGAAACAATAGATCATGCTTAAAAAAGCAAGGAAAAGGGGCAAGGGAATTAACTTACAGTTGCGGTAAAAACTGACGTGAACCATGGTTGCGCCGGCTCCTCGTCAAAGACAACTGGAAGAAAAGGGAGAAACCAAGGTAAGGAAGAGAAAGGAGGCAAAGCGAGATCATTATAAATTAGGGATACCCTAAATCCTAATTTTGGGTATTTTAGGGATTCTAATGGGCTGCTCAATTTGTAAAAAGGTGGGCCTTTTGCTCCTCTAATTTTGGGCATTATCAAATTTCATCTTTTATTATCAACTGTTTAGAATAAGTAAAATACAGACTTAATTATATGTTTGGCCCTTGAGCTTTTACTCTCTTACTATAGTAGTTCTCGAATTTATTTTATCCAGTATTATTTCTGAACTTGCATTTCATTTCATCAAATATATTAACCTTTCTATAACATGGTTAAGTGGGTGATGACACGGCACTCTAAAATTTTACCATGATATCACTCAATCTTAGTTATTTGAATTGAACTTTAATAATAATAAAAAAATCTTAGTTATTAATTCAAACTCGAGCTATCAAACAGATCAAGTTTATGTATTTTAATATCAGATTTTAAGTATCTTTAAGTAGTAATATTTTTATTTTATTTTCGAATAGCATAAATACTTTCAATTTGAATGTGAGTTTAAGAACAAATAATTGATGAGAATGAGAATCAAATAATTGATCTTCATGTTAGAGATGAGACCCTCTCCCTGATCATCAAATCTAATCACAAGAGAATTCTTGTTATACGAGGGCATAGGCTAAGGAATTATCAAAAACGATCGTCAAATTAAAATCTTTTTTCCCTAAAATTAAATCAAATCATAAAAATGGTATACCAAAAGTAATGATATTCAAAAAAGCGATAAAAACGTTTATACAAAATCGGAGTTATATGACACTTTGATATAAAATCAAACAAATCAAAATATCAATAAAGTTATGTAAAAGGGTACTGGAAACTCCTGTATTTTTTTAAAAAAATTAATGTGGCCCTTGAATTTTTGTATCACTTAATGTGACCCTTTAACTTAGAAAAATAATCTAATGTGACCCTTTGACCAACGGTTTCTATCGTTGGTTCTTACAATACGGACGTGGCACTTCACAGTGTTGATATGGTGGCCCACGATAGTTGGTGGCGTGGCTAATGACATAATAGATGGACTAAATTGATTTTTTTTAAATTCGATGACCAAATTAATTTTTTAATAGTTTAGGGGGTTATTTGATTTTCTTTTAAAAAATAGAAATATTTTAAATTTAAAATATCAAAATATTAAAAAAAATAAATATAAAAATAAAAACAAATTATTAAAAGATTAAATATATATTATTATTTTCTTGCATCTAATTATTTTATATATTTACATCTAATTATTTTAAACTCCAAATATTTTTTAATTCTATTTCACTAAATTTTTCTAAAATGAACTAAATAAATATTATAAATTACTAAAATTAAAATTAATAAATTATGAAATTAAAATTTATTCATAAATTATTATGAAACTATAGATTAAAAGATAAAAAAATATTTTTTGAGTAAAAACGATAAAAATAATTATCTGATTAAGAGGAGAATTTTTAGTAAACATAACATGACATAGGGAAGTAAATTTTACCTAAATTTGATCTAAAAACTAATAGGAATATCGACCTATCTCGTCAGTTTTTGTTATATACTATTGAACCATATTTTATAATATTTTGATATAACAAAGTAAGACAAAATGTTTTTGGAGTTGATTGAATTTGTTCAAAGTTTTCAAAAGTTTTCAAAAATAATTTAAAGTCCATTAAACTAGAATTTGAACACTAAATTGTTTTTATGGGTACGTAGTACCGATACTGTTCTTACAGTATCAATACTGCATGAACAATACCGATATTGTTCACGTGGTACCGATACCAAAGGTAAGAGAAGTATCGATACTCTCTAGGTAGTATCAATACTACCTGTTGTTTTCCAAATTGCTCAAATTCCATAATGCAAAATAGATTTCGATACTCAAAGGGGGTGTCGATACAACTTTACACAGTGGTATCAATATCATGACGCATAGTATTGATATTGGTCAAGTCCACCGGTCTTTAATGGCTAGTTTATTTAAATATTACAAAGATAGTATCGATATTCATTAAAGGAGTACCGATACTCCCTATCCTGGGCAATTTTATTTGTAGAAAATTAATCTTCAACGGTTAGAAAAAGTCACAAACTAATTCCAACTTATAAAAACAAGTTGAGGACACTTGAAGAAGGTTGGAACACCTATCCAAGCAATAGAGATAGGAGAAAAACTTTTTCACTCTTTAATTTTTTTCATTTTTTCTTATACACAAGTGTGCTTGAGCTTATTGCAAATCTTTTTTGTGATCTTAATTCTTGGAAGCACCTACCTTTGAGAGGTTTTCTTGTTTACTTCTTTTAACCTTTGTAAAGGGGATTGGTTCTAGTTTAGCCTTTGAAAAGCTAGGGAGTTGTAAATGTTATCTATTTATCTTGGAAAAAGAAAGAATAAATTAGTGAATTTGTTAGAAAATCCTAAGTGAGGAGCTTAGGTAGTGAATGTAGACTTGGTTGAGAAGTCAAACCACTATAAATCCTTTTGCAATTTTTTCTCTTTTTACTCCTTACTCTCAAAACTCAAAAAGTCAATTCACCCCTTCTTGGCAAATTATTCAGTTGATCAAATTGAGCTTCATCGGAATCCCAACAATTGGTATTAGAAATTAATGAAGCTATTCATCCAACCCAATGATCTTGATGCATTGGAAATGATTGAGATCGGTTACTCTTTTCCAAAGAAGATGAAGAAGTGGAGTGCCCAATAACGGAAGAAAGCTCAACAAAATGCTTAGGTCATGCACATGTTGTTTTGTGCATTTGGTCCCGATGTCTATGAAGGAGTTTCTTCTTGTTCAAATGCCAATGAGCTTTGGAATAAGCTCAAAGAGATCCATGGAAACAAGAAAAAAGAACCAACAAAGGTGGTGTGCTTAAGGCTCTTGAAGAGCTCGAGGTATCATTTAACTCTAGTGAATCTAATTCATATTCTTTTAATGAGTTACAATATACATACGAAGAATTATTTTTGGAGTTTGAGTCCATGAACTCCAAATATAAGAAAATGATTTCAAAATTTAAAGTTGGAAACAATTTGCTTTTGAAAGCAAAAATGAATTTTGAAAATCAAAATGAAATTTCGAAAAAGGATTTAGAGTTTTCAAAAGTAAAATTGAAAATTTGAAAGATAATGCTTTGATTTAAAATTTAAGTTTGGATGCTTAACAAAATAAAATGAAATCATTTTAAATAATTCATCTAATTTCATAATGACAAAATGCTCACATTGGCATTATTATTGTCATGAGGAACATACTTGTCCTTTAAAGAAAGGAAAACGTTTTAAAATTAAACAAATATGGATTCCTAAGGGAACAAGAGGCAATAAAACTAACGTCCAAGGATCCAAAGCAATTTGGATACCAAAATCCAATTAAATGTCTTTTGTAGGTGTATGGAGCAATGGTGATGAGAGTGAAGATATTCAAATGCTCTAGCCATACTTGATATGGAATGGGTAACCTCTAAGCTTATTTTAATTATCTTGCATAATTGGTTGCTCATTTAGTTTAAGCATGCATGAGTTTTGATTTTAAATAATTTTATGTTTTCTATCTCATGTATGTTAAAAAGTGTTGTGATGAACATTTTCTAAAGTTTTAATGATTTTTCATAAATGTTTGTTCATCATAATGAATTTTGGTCAAAATTGGTTTTAATACTTTGTTTTTACAAATTTTAATTTTTAACTTTAATTTAAATGTTTATGCATGTGATTTATTGCAAATACATAACATTTCTGGATAAATTTATGCACATGCACTTAAATACAACAATTGGTATTGCATAAAGTGTATTAGACTTGGGTATATTGAATTTCATGTGCTACTAACATGTTTGTTCATCTTTGTTGAAATTCAATGTCTTTTAAGTGTCAAACTTTTAAAGTTAAATTCTTTTTGGAATGCTTTTATTGAGGGGGAGCTCTGAGTTTTCAAAATATTTTATGCTAAAATTTACCAATTACTCTTCATTGTTATTTTTGAACTTTAAAGTTGAATTATTTTTTATATAACAAAAAGGGGGAGAAATATAGGTTTGAAAAATTCAATTTCAAGAATGAAAAAGGGGAAGCTTTAATATTTTCCAAATAGTTCTCTTTTTCATGAAATATTTTATTAAGGGGAGTTTTGTCAAAGCAATTTTTCAAATGTTTTGTTATATTAAAAAGGGGGAGATTGTTGAACCATGTTTTATAATGTTTTGATATAACAAAATAAGGAAAAATGTTTTTGGACTTGATTGAAATTGTTCAAAGGTTTTTAAAAGTTTTCAAAAATAATTCAAAGTCCATTAAACTGGAATTTGAGCACTAAACTATTTTTCTGGGTACGTAGTACCGATACTGTTCTTACAATATCAATACTGCATGAACAGTACCGATACTGTTCATGTGGTACCGATACCAACGGTAAGAGAAGTATCGATACTCTCTAGGTAGTATCGATACTACCAGTTGTTTTCCAAATTGCTCAAATTCCAGAATGCAAAATAGGTACCAATACTCAAAAGGGGCACCGCTACTACTTTACACAGTGATATCGATACCATGAAGCATAGTATCAATATTGGTCAAGCCCAACGGTATTTAACGGCTAGTTTATTTAAATATTACAAAGGTAGTATGATACTCATTAAAGGAATGTTGATTCTCCCTGTCATGGGTAGTTTTATTTTGCAGAAAATTAATCCACAACAGCTAGAAACGGTCACAAACTCATTCCAACATATAAAAATAAGTTGACGACACTTGAAGAAGGTTGAACACCTATCCAAGCAATAGAGATCAAGAGAAAAACTTTTTCACTCTTTATTTTTCCTTTTCTCTTGTACATAAGTGTGTTTGAGCTTATTGCAAATATTTTAATTGTTTTTATTGTGAGCTTAATTCTTGTAAACACCCTACCTTTGAGAGGTTTTCTTGTTTACTTCTTTTCTTTTAACATTTGTAAAGAGGATTGGTTCTACTTAGCCTTTGAAAAGCTAGAGAATTGTAAAGGTTATCACTTTATCCTGGAAAAATAAAGAATAAATTAGTGAATTTGTTAGAAAATCCTAAGTGAGGAGCTTAGGTAGTGGATGTAGACTTGGTTGAGAAGTCGAACCACTATAAATCCTTGTGCAAATTGTCTTTCTCTTTTTACTCCTTACTCCCTAAACTTAAAAAGCCAATTCACCGCCTCTTGGCAAATTATTCGGTTGATCAAATTGAGCTTCACGGAATCCCAACAGATACAACTCTAGAAAGTTAAGGTGATGTCGACATCATTTTTATAATAAAAAAAATAGTCTGAAAAATAGAAATGATGGTGTTCTTAAAACAAATAAGTTTGGAGTCACCATCGACGTTTTGGTTAGGAATAAATACCTTTTAAAATAATTTTTTTAGAATAATCAAATTAAAAGATAAAGATAGTATGTGTTTAAATAGAAATTTATTTTTAAGGGTTTGAGAGTCGATTAAGCGTGGGGAATGATGAGCACCTCCACAACGCTCAAAATTGGTACCTAGACGATTATACATCATCTAAATATTGAATTTGTAAATTAGAATATGGATATTTAAATTACAATCCTCTTAGAAAAATTCAAAGGGGCATCATTTTGTATGAATAATTCTCGGAAATACCTTTCTAACCAGTTAATGCGCATTTCCATAGATTCTCCATACAAAATAATATTGCCTTTATTTTTTTTAATAAATTATATATATTTAATATTTTAAATATGTACATATGTTCAAGAATAATATTTAACAAGTAAACAATTATCAATTATATATATAACAAATAAGGAATATAAAGTATAGGGTCCAAAATGCGAATAAAGTAAATTACATGTACAAGAAATGAAATAAAGCTCATAAATAACATGAAGGGCTAAAATAAAATAAAATAAAATATAAAGCTCAAAATAAAAATAAGCACAAAAGTAAAAACTGAAATGTAAATGCTGAAAATTAAAGAACTGAAATGGAAATGACAAAAACTTAAAAGGTAGAATGTAAATGACAGGAAAATAAAGAGCATAAATATAAAAAAAAGTTAGGGGATTAATATTTTAAAATTAAACCTAGACTGTGATAATGTGGATCGTACCCCGGGGTGGATCGCCTCAAGATCGTACAATGGCTCGAATACAAAAAATAAAAGTTAATGGTTAGTAGTGTTAGAAATAAAAATACAATAAAAGGTAGCGGTTAGTAGTGTTAGAATTTTAATCCGGAGCATAATAACGTGGATCGTACTCTGGGGTGTGTCACCGTGAGGTCATACGTTGATTCGAATACAAGAAATTAAAAATTAGTGGTTAGTAGTTAGAAGTTAGAACAATACTAAAAGGGTATCGAATCGAAAATTAATGATATAAATTAAGCAAGTAGTAAGTAACTAAAATGGAAAGTAAAGAAAATAAGAGCACAAAAATCAAAATATACAAAAAAAAACAAAAGGGTGACTATTTTGTAAAAGGACGACTAAGTTTAGGGTCTTAACGTGATTTGACCCTAAACTTTATCATCTAAAGCCATTAATGAAACAAAAGAGAAAATAGCAATATAAGGAGCTCAACTTTGCAATAAATAAAAAACGCACGATATTGATGACTGAAATGCAAATCAGCGACTAAAGTTTAATGATCTAAATGTGATTAGCCCAAAACAATAGCAATATATACCATGTTTTTACCATTTCAGGTAAAGTTCTAAACCCTAGCCTCCTTTCTTTTTATTTTCCTCAAATGCTTCCCTCTCTTTTCACCCTTCGACAGAGAGTCCCTTACCATGAATCCTATCGCCGACCACCATATTTGGTGGCCATCTCTCGCTCCCACCACCAATGATCACGATCAGAGAAGGCACTAAGCTAACCGTGAACCAACAAAAACTCCTATTTCTTTACAATTGAAACCCTAAGAAAACTAGAACCTCCGACTTCCCAACTCCGATGACGACTCCGGTGACTCATGTCAACGAAGCCTCCCTCAACTTGAGAAGGAAACCAAAGGTGAAAAGAAACTTAATCCTTTCTTTGTTTGGTTTCGAATGAATGGAAAACGTTGTTTGAAAATTTGAAAACCAAGCCAATGTATCTCCTTTTTTATTTTTCTTGCTTAGTTTCGAAATATGAAAGCATTTATGCTTATTAGAAAATGAAGATGTAAAAACCTTTCAAATGCTTCTGTTTTTGCTTCTTGCTCAATGTTGGGATCGAATATCAGAAAAATAACGGGGTGAGCCTCCTTTACATTCTTTTTTAATATTTCGAAAGTAGGGAAGCCTCTTTTGCAACTGTTTGCTTCGGTTTTTATAGTACCTTTTTACATATTGAAAAAAATTACAATTGATTTTTGCCTTTTTTCTTGTCTTGTTTGCTGATGAGGAATGGAAGCTTTATTTGTTGACTAAGGCCATTGTGGAAGCATAAGACCTTTTGGAGCTTCTTTTGTGGATAATCGAACTCGACCTGCATTCGATTGATATGTACTTAAATCCGAGATTAACTTGGTAAATAATCGGTATTACCCGATCTGTTATCAACTTGACTTGATATAAATCTGATATGTAATTTATTTAACCTGTAAATAATTTGACTTGTTATTGAACTGATCTAATATTTACCTAACTTGATAATTACCTGACTTATGAGTTACAATTGATGAAATTGTGAGATTTTGAATTTATAATAAACTATAATAATTAATATGATTACTTTTTAAAGTTAAAACACATTGTTAGTTATGATAATTAAATTAATAAATTTATTTTCTATATTAATTATAATCTTTATATTATAAATGTTAATTACAATCAATAAATTAATTTTATTAAATAATTTTTATTGAACATGATTTATTAGATTATATACAATTAATTTAAATATTTATAAGTTTAATGTATTTTTTGTGTAATAATTAATTAATAATTTAAATATAATTTAATATAATATTTTAAAATATCATATTAAATGAAATTATTTGAGATTATATACCTATATATAATTTCATATTTGTTGCACTTAGTCCTTAAAATTATATTTGTATATGAAATTGGCCCATACTTATTTATATTTTGTAATTTACTTCATACCCTATAAATAGCATAATAAACTTTATTTCAAATTTTCTAAATTATATTATAATCTCCAAACCCTATAAACTTTCATTCATCAAATTTTTAAATGGATAAAATGTAGTCTAATTTTATATTAATTTCAACGTCACATTTTAAAATTATTTTGATTTGATCCCTCATCAATGCGTGTCGTTTAATTTATTTAAATGTTAAATGGATAAAATTATTTAACTTACAGATGACCCGAATGATTTAATCATCATGCTAGAAAGACTTACTAATGGCCCAGAGAACTTAATCATTTTTGGAAATAGATTACTGGGTAAGAAACTTTGGAAATTGTTTTCTTACTTTTCAAAAATTTCATTTTAGGAAACGATTAAATGAAAAACTTTGAAAACCGCTTTCTCATTTTTCCCCAAAAATATCATACATAAATATCATGTATGGAGGTCTCATAGACGACCGAAGGACTTGTCATCTTGCTCGAAAGACTTACATATGACCCAAATGATTTAATCAACAGGTCCAAAAGACTTATTGATGGTCCGACGGACTTACTCAAGCAAGAAATCTTTTGAAATCAATTTTGGCTTCTTTAAACATTCGTTTAAAAACATCATATTGGTCAAGTAACATGCCCCACTTCAAAGTAATGATTCTTCTATGCATCAGGTTCCTCTATTCTTGAGGTTCTCCATCCTTGAACATGATTTCCTCCTTTAGATTTGAAATATGATCTTCTCTTCTTGAAATCATAAATCTTCTTACTCAAAATATTTTTGAAAATTATGCATCTATGTATGAAAATATGAATACAACTAAATGCATCTAAATGTAATGCAAGACGTTCTCGTATGCAAAAATATTGATCGTCAATCTTCTTTTGGCTTTAAAGTGGAGAACTCAATTTTTTTCACCTGATCACTCTTGAATAGGCCCTGCCTCAATATCAGTGGTAGCTCGTCAGTTTAGGCTTGCATCTTCTGGAGAACAATCTGATTATCTTGTGCAATCACGTCTTTCTTATCTTATATCTTTTGGTTTCTTCATTAAAGTCTCAGAATAAGTGTTCTCTCTCTTGAATTTTTTTGGTCATGATACATGTATCACAAGGCTCAAATCAAAGAAAGATTGACTAACGCTTCCAATTGATCCACACGACCAAGCCTTGGAAAAGAAGAACATAATAGCAGCAGACTTGTGACTGTTTTTTGAATGGGATCATGATGTTATTTTGTAAACATGTCTTCTAGAGTTATGATCGGTTGTCTCTTATATTTCCAACGATTTTTAAATCGCATCAATTCGATGTCGAAAACTCAAGATACACTCATTTTAGTGAAGACAGCGCATGCAAAAATTCCTTTACGAGATTAATATATGATTTTGTAAATATTACGAATTTTCAGTATTTTTATTGATTATTTGTAATATAATTTAATATAGGATAATGCATTACTTTTAGGATTAAATTTATTATTTTATGAGGAATTAAGATAAGTTTAAAATAAGTATCTTTAGTTTACTATTATTAGGAATTAGGATAATATTGTTATTGTTATTTTTATGATTATGATTATTTTCAAGCATTAGTCACACTACAATAAAGACACCTTCACCCTATATAAAGGAGACTCCTCCCATCATTTTAAAACACATTTTTTCTTTAATACAGTATATTGAGAGTTTTCTCTTTTGCAAATGGTGATACTTATGCATTCGAAGCTTCTTTCCATTGAGTTCTTTTCAAGTTCTTGAGAGAGAGATTTTCACAATCCAGTTTCCATCTTTATTACGATTAAGAGGGCTGGTTAGAGTCGTATTATCGAATTTTCCTTTTTATTACGACTAGGAGGGTTCGATAGGACATTTATATATCTATCAATCTTCATTTTCCACAAATCCATTATCCTTTTACTCCATTATTGCCGCCCACCCCCATTGGCTAAGTTTAATCTTTCCATTACATACTTTATCTTTATTGTTCTTTCATTTACCCATGCTTATTATTGTCTTTGTTTTATCCATCTATTTATTACCCTCGTTTTCATTTTCTTAATCCTTGTTTCTTTGTCTCAATTTATAACAACCCTAATCCAAATACCAACATCCTTTTCTATCAGTAATAACATTTCATTCTTTCCCTGTCGTTCTTTGATTGAGTCTAGAGCTTTCTAGGTTTGATTCTTCAACAAGAGCAACAATTTTATCATCCATTTCCACTTCTCGATTAATTGGTATATGATTTGGGATGATTCTCGGAAAGAATCAAGTGGTTTTGCTTCTCCTTGCATGCCTACTTCATCAAGGTACCCCAACGGAGCTAGTTTGCAAATATTCAAAAATTTATATTATTTTTATACTATTTTAGTTTAATTTTAATTTATTCTTGTTATTTTTTTAGTGAAAACCAAAGAAAGAAAAGAAAAGAGAAAAAGGCAAAAAAAGCTAAAATTTAAAAAATCCAAAAAATTAAAAGCAAATGAATTAGGAGTTGACTTTTTACATAAACATTCTTCATCCTAATAGATATTTACGGTTCAAAATTCAGGCTAATCAGACATCAATAGTCCCCTCTGATCCATCGTTCAAGATTGTTTAGCAAATTTTAATACTGGTCATTGATGAATTTTCAAAGACTTCTACAAAGGAAATTTTGTGCTTAAAATTTCCAGTTTGTAACTAAATTCATTGAGGGATATTCAAAAACAAATTCATAATTTTCAAAGATCGAAAACACCCTCAAAAAAGTTTCTCAATTTGATCTAGTGATTTAGGTTTTTCCAACTTTTCTTTGATTCTTATTGCTTTAGGTTCCTTTGTTTTACCTTTTCCATGTTTCTCTACATCATCTAACGCATTCCCCTCCTTGTGTTAGTAGGATTAAAAGATTTTGCATACTTGTTCTTTGTTGAGTCTTACCTTTGACCTCTTATAGCTTTAAGTAAATTTCTCATCTTTGTTAGCAATCAAACTCTAATACGAAATTGAAAAGCTTTTTGGAGAGTATGTTTTAAAGAGAACAAGATCTACTTTATTGCCTCTCAGAGTATTCCTTTCTTGGGGTAATTTGTGAGGTTTCTTGTTTTCTTTGATTTTTTTACTTCAAATTTTTCTTTGAGTGTTGTGACTTCAGTATGGAAAAATATGTAAAAGAATCTGAGGCATTTTGAGGCCTCATGAACTCCATTGCTCAACAAATGGACATTCTTAATGGACTTGAATAACGATTGGGCAAACTTAATGGAATTCATCAACGACAAGCAATTCAAAATGTTGATGATCAACTGAGACAAGCTGAAAACTAGAGACACAACATCATACAACATAGACGCGCATAACCAAGATTTCAAATGTCGAATCTTTTTTCCAAACAGAATATCAAAATCCTAAAATTTCAAGGAACAACCAATCCAAATGATTACATTTACTGGAAAACAGAGTCAGCATAATCTCCCACGGTAGTTGTCACATGGAATAATAGGTACCATTGATCACCTCAGAATTTATAGGTTACACTCTAGCACGGTGGATGCAAACAAAACAAAAATTTCTAGCAATCAATTCATGGTATGCACTAAAACAAGTAATGAGAAAGTGTTTTTCCCGACATACCACATTCAAGAAGTTAAGCAATGACTTCATTGACTTTGACAAGATAGAAGGTTATATAATAAACAAATTTGTCATCGATTTGCATCCAAATACCGTTAATCATTTTAACTTGCATAGTTATAAAATCCTTGAAGATACACTGAAGAAAGCAGTGATAATCGAATCACAACTTTAAATGAAGTATCATTTTAGAGACACTTAGCAAGGCACTTCATCTATTTACTAAGGTACCTCATCTACTTACCAAGGTACTTCATCTACTTGCACTTAGTCTTCTACTCCACCTTCTACCATGTATAATGAATCAAACATTGGCATTAATGAATACGATGCTAGTAGCATTGTAATGGAAGATAGCAATTTTCAGTCATTGAAAACAAAAGATGCACTTGAAAATCATGTGATGACACTTTATGAGGAGGGTGAGAAAACACAAAAAGAAATAGACCATGAAAAAGAGGTAAAAACAAAAAAAGGTCACAACCCATAAAAGCCAAAACATGACCCACGAGATGAGTGAACCTAATTGTGAGAAGAAAAGAGTGACTCAAAATCTATGTGTGGGCACAAAAGAATTGAGAGAAAAAGTTCTTAAAAAAAGCCTTGCATCCTTGTTTGCTTTAGGGAATCAATTGTTACAATTTCTAACATTAACAAGGATTTTCCTAGTGTGTTTATTTCTCTCTTACAAGATTTTTTAGAAGTGTTAGGTGATCCACGATAAGGATTAGTGCTGAAAAGAGGGAAACAACATCAAACAAATCTAATACCAACATCCTTTGCCGCTACCCATAACATCTCATTCTTTCCCTCTCGTTCTTTGATTGAATCTAGGACTTTCTAGGTTTGATTCTTCAATAAGAGCAACAATCCATCATCCATTATTGTTTCTTTATCAGGTTAGGTTTATATGGTCATGATGCCCTTTATGTCACTGACTCAATTGCTCTATTAGAGTTGTTTCTTTAGGACTGTTCTAGCAACTGCAGAATGAATGTTTTTTTTATCAAGGTAAGCTTTTATTGTCTCCATCTTTTTCCCCTGGCACTCCAAATGGTGAGGCTCACTCTAAGTTTCTTCTTTATTTGAATCTTGCTATCTCAATAAGATCGAGGTTTTTGAAAATACCCCTAATGAATATTTCATGGTCCATGGTAAGAATTTTGACTTTGAATGTCCTCATTCACGTACCATTTATCAGCAATCATATGCTATCAACATAAACCAGATGGACACTCAATAAGTGATCAATTCTTTTGACATAAATGCATTGAATTTTTGCTATGAATTGAGATGTCAAAAAATCTCAAAATAAGACATGCCCCTTCTTATTGAGGTGATCGTATATTTCTTGATTGATTATTAATGTTAATAACATAAAAAAAATAGTGCGAGAAGCTTTATCTTCAAGTCTTCCAATCATTGAACTTTATTGTTAAAAAAATCAGAGAATGTCTTTATTTCTCCTGTATCGTTTATTTTTCTTGCTTTGACTTTTATTTGTTATTTAACTTCTCTATTTAAAGCATAATAAGCCTTATTGGCTTTAAGGACCTTATTCATTCTCTAGAGATTATCCTATTTGAAAATGTTTTCCTCATTTCTTCTATTTTTTAGAATTCAAAATAATGAAAGAATTTTGTAAAATAAAATGGTGGCCTTAACTTTAGGCTCATAATTGAAGCAAATCATCAATTCAATAAATATAGAGTAAATCAAGAATTTTTATTTTATTATTATTATTTTTTCAAAAACTATAGCCTTTTGACAAGTGTTAAAATCACTGGATTGGTTTTTTTGGTTGGTTTCTTATTTTTCTAAGTTTCAATCATCGAGGTGTTTTAATCTCTCGGTCCTTGTAAACATAACGACATGCCCCTTTTTCTCAGCTTATCATTCCACTTAGATGCAGACAAAATGAAACATCTAGCATATTCAATTGCTAGAAATTTTAGAGTACTTATATTTCGGTTCTCTAAAATCTTTCATTTGTTCAAGCTTTATAGACTCCTTTAGCAGATGTAATGAAAAAATATCAGTCTAAAAATGAAATTCCTGAGTGCTAGTATGAAGTTGTTTATAACAAGTGTTTCTCAACTCCCCTTTGTCCATCTCCTTCATAAACTCATTCTTAATTTAAATATTAGGCATTGTTACCTTTATTAAATTCACTTTGATGTTCTTGCTTTTTTTTGTTTTGTTTTTGTTTTTTTTGTCATACTTTAAACATATAGGAGTATGTTAAATTTACATTAACATTAAGAGTTTTCAGCTTAGGATTTTTTAAGTTTGTTAAGAAGAACATGTTATAGTCTGGGTGTCAATAATAATCAGAAAGTTTCATCTTTAGATTTCAATCCCCAATTAGTTAACCTAAACTAAATTCATATACTCAATTCCATTTGCGAAGATTATGATCATCATTGAACATCCTCAATGAAAGTGTGGTCTAATTAGTTTCGTAACTTCATATGAAAGTTGCTCATTTTGTCAGCTTATATACATACCTTAATGTATTTCCCTTTTATTATTTGTTGTGTAGGAGAAGGTTATCTTCAACAATGCAAGGAAAAGAGTGTGTCATTCAGGTGTACATCTCAAGCATGAACAAGGTTATTGTTTTACAATGATTCAATCTTGTCACTTGTCAGACGACTATAACAACAATTTTCAAATGGCTATAAAATCAATTCTAAAACATTTTGTTATGCTTGAAATTCAATGAACTTTAATAAAACATTTTTCATAGTCTGAAAAAGAGTAGTATTTATTGAACTAAGCAAACTTTACAAACATCTGAAAAATAAATAAAGCATGAAAAACAAATTTAAACAAAACAATTTAAGTGCAAATGTAACCCAAGAGGGTGAACATAGACCTCCATTTTTCATCTTGGAATGCCCCATTACTCATAGGAAGTCTGAGTGCTTGACTCAATTGGATCCATTGTCTTTCTCATCTTTACTCATTCTCTTATCCACTTCATCTGTCGACATTTGAGACATTTTGAGTGTCACTTATATTAATTATACTTTATCTTTGTTACTCTTGACCCTATATTCTTTCTCATTCATCTATTCCTCCATTTGACCCGCTTTTGGTTTGGTCATGTTAGTCTAATTCGTGCAATGAATTTCTAATATTCAAGTTTCAATTTTATGCTTCTCTAACGTGCAAGAGGATATTGAAATTCTCCTTGGACGTTACCGTATTCCTCTTTGAAAAACTTTGGAGTTTCAGATTGATTTATGTGACAGACCTTCTCGTCAAGCCACTTTTGATATGGAGGAAATAATGGTTGGACATAGCACGGTGCGATCAGTTTATCTTTGAGCATTTCAGATTATAAATTTCTACATGAGAAATGGAATTGAGGGGACAGAGAATTCTGAGATAACTTCATTCCAAGCACACTTCCTTGAGAACTTAATAAAAGGCAATTAGATGATTGGCCTTGACATTCTTTATTCTCAGTGTTCTTAAGTTCATTGTTAAAGGTTAAGTCTCTAAGGAATTTTGGGTTTCCATATTTGAAGCATGATAACCATTCTGTGATACGGTTATTGACCTTTAATATCATGGCCTTACAATTTTCTATGGAATGATTAAAAACACCTTAGTGATATTCACATGAATTCTTAGTACCGTGCAAACGTGACCTTCGATAAACATTAACTTTTGCAAGAATCGGTGCGAGAAGACGATTTTGGAAGAGATGAGGTGGCAAGTCTAAATATGACAGAAAAATTGTGAGGTTGAACGCCTTTTTATTTTTATTCTCATTCTTTCTATTCATTTTGGTCATCCTTAGGTTTTCTTTTATGATTCTTTTCCTTGAGTGAAACACATGTTTCACGGGGTAACCTTCCTCTTCTATTGCCCCTTTACCCAATATTGGTTCAGTGGTGTTTTCTAGAACCATACATGATTTCTGAAGCTAATTTGGATTATCTTGATATTTAATGAGCTCTTAATCATTTACTAATGTAATTTTGGCCCCACAACTGACAACTAGATTGTCATTCAAAGTTCTTGCCTCTTCTTGCATATTAGAATTCTCTAATGGCTTCTCCTCATGAATCAGAACAGTCACCATGTTCATCAACTTGGACATTTGTTCTCTTAACCATTCTAAAATTTCTTTATTTGGACATTCATCTCTTATTGTGCTTTGACGAGGTGCTCTTGGAGTCCTTTAATTTTGTTAACTTGCTTTAATATCACATCTATGGCTCTCGATCTTTCTCTAGGTATGACCAATGTGGCTTCAATTTGCTTTCAAACTTTCTGTCACAGAATCCTCCATGAGTTACTCTCATGTTTTCATGATTGAATGCATGTAAAAATGTTTAAACAAATTAATGTAAATGCAAATGCAAATGCAAAAGGAGTTAGTTCTAATTAGTGGCCACCATGAGAACAACCTTCATCAAAATACAAATTCTCCTTATACTAGATAATCAAATTATATAAGATTTATTTTCTTCATGTCTCTAGGCTAGGTTTTTCTCATGGTCCGATGTTGTTCTCATTATCTTTCTTGGCATGATCACGATGTTGAACTACCTTGTGTATTTGTAGAATCTCTAAGCAATCACCTCCATGAGATTTTCCAAGGAAAAATCAATCTTTATAGTATTGTGCAGGTCTTCTCGTTCTTGACCCAACCATCATTTGTCTTTTTTGATATCATCTCGATCTTTTTTCCTTCGACAAGAGTCTTTGATCGGCTTTGAGCTTTTTCTTCATCGGTTAACTCATTCTGGATTGTCGACTGTCCGAATTTGACTACCTAGTTTTGGAGCCCTTTTATCGATATGAAAACCTTGTACTTTTTGTAACCACTTTTGTGAATGATGATGCAAATGCAAGAAAATAAAATAAAAATGAGTTAATATCAATAAAATAATAAGAACTATCTTAAAACAATAATAAACCTACCATCGCAAGTTGTCTACCTAAACATGGTTTAATAGGTCCTACCCAGACATGATTTCTACCCTTATACTTTTATTTGGCTAGTAAACCCTAATTACATTCTCTTCTTATTCACATACTTTGCAGAGAAATGTAAATCTATCCTATGAGCAAAGGTTAGAGTTCATTTCCCCTTGTGGCGCTCTTTAAAAATCAATAGATAGAGTTTTGGTACAAAAAATGACAAAATATTAGTACTAAAATGGGTAGGGCTTTGGTACTACTAAAAGGTCCTCGAATTATCCTTTGTTGGTGCCCCTTAGGCCTGTCAGACCCTTGATCCTCACTTATTATAGGCTTAACCGGATCAAGTTCAATTCGAGAGGATGCATTTCATTATGTCCATGCGATATGAAAGGTACTCAATGTTTCACTTGTAAGCATAAGGCGTATGCACCCAATAGGTTATTCGCTAAAGCCTATGTGGAGAAAAATAATTTTCTCACGTAAGCGTAGCGTTCACCCTTTCCTAACATGACAAGCATAGTTTGAAGCCTTTAAATATTTATGATGGTCATAATGTGCATGAGGGGAAACTCGCAATCCTATGTCTCGATCCAAAAACAAACTAATTTGGAATAAAGGTTAGAAATCTAAAACAAGTGGAAATTACACATTAGTACAACTATTTATTAGTAATAAATAAAAATGATGTATGATATGATGAAATGCAAAATAAAACAAAATAAAAGGAACAAAATTTTATATACCATTTAAATTTACAATTTTCAAATTTAAAGAAGACATGGAATCGATTATGGTCTGACTCTCTAAAGTCCTCAGCAAAGTCACCAAGCTCTCGACACCATTTTTTATAATAAATACAAAAAATAGTCTGAAAAAGAGAAATGATGGTGTTCTTAAAACAAATAAGTGTGGAGTCACCATCGACCTTTGGGTTAGGTAGGTCGAGTACCTAATAAATACCTTTTAAAATAATTTTAAAAAAATCAAATTAAAAGATAAAAATAGTCTATATTTAACCAGAAAATTATTTTTAAGGGTTCGGGAGTTGGTTATGCGTGAGGAAGGATGAACAGCCCCACAATGCCCAAAATTGGTACCTAGGCTATTATACGTCATCTAAATATTAAAATTTGTACATTTGAATATGAATATTAAAATTAAAATCCTCTTAGAAAAATTCAAAGGGGTGTCATTCTATACGAACAATCCTCGAAAATACCTTTCTAACCAGCTAAAGAGCGTTTCCATAGATTCCTCATACAAAGTAATATTACTCTGGTTTTTTTAATAAATTAGATATATTTAATATTTTAAATATGTACATATGTTCAAGAATAATATTTATTAAGTAAAAATATGTAGAAATTATATAGGTAACAAATATGGTATAAGAGTATAAAGTATATGGACCAAAATGCGAATAAAGTAAATTACATGTACTAGAAATGAAATAAATCTCATAAATAACATGAAATGCTGAAATGAAATAAAATAGAATATAAAGCTCAAATTAAAAATAAGCAGAAAAGTAAAAATTGAAATGTAAATGCTGAAAATTAAAAAACTGAAATGGAAATTGCAAAAAATTAAAGGGTAGAAATATAAATGATAGGAAAATAAAAGGCTGAAGTGTAAAAATAGAAAAAATTTAAGGGATTAATATTTTAAATTTTAACCTAGACCGTAATAATATGGATCGTACCCTGGGGTGGGTCACCTCAAGACGTACAATGGTTCGAATACAAAAAATAAAAGTTAGCAATTAGTTACGTTAGAAATAAAAATATAACGAAATGTTAGTGGTTAGTAGCGTTAGAATTTTAACCTAGATCGTAATAACACAGATTATACCCCAGGATGGATAACCGCAAGGTTGTACGATGATTCAAATATAAAAAGATTAAAGTTAGAAGTTAGAACAATATTAAAATGGTCCATATCATAATAATAAAGGTCTGACCCCGGATCGAGTCACCACAAGATCAAATCGAACATTAATGAATATAAATTCAGTGATCAGTAAGTGACTAAAATGGAAAGTAAAGAAAATAAGAGCACCAAAATCAAAATATACGAAAAAAATAACAAAAGGGTGACTATGTTGTAAAAACGCGCTTAAAATTCAGGGGGTTAACGTGATTTGACCTTGGACTTTATCGTCTAAAGCCATTAATGAAAACAAAGGGAAAATAGCAGAATAAGGACCACAACTTTGCAATAAATTAAAAACTTGCGATATTGGTGACTAAAATGCAAATAAGTGGCTAAAGTTTAATGATCTAATTGTGATTAGCCAAAACAATTGCTATTATACCATGTTTTTTTTCCGGCAAAAGTGCCCAGATAATGTGGATGGGAAAGTTTATTTCCCAAAATGATGTACTCAGCCGATTAATTCCTCATCTAGGGTATTTTATACAGTGTTACATGGCTGCATAAGATATCTCGCATCTTCAAGGGAAACTTTTCCCATGCAAACCACCCTTTGAAAATCAGTTGGAAATCTCGGCGTCTTAGGGTGAATTCCCTTGGAAATCTCGGTGTCTTAGGGTGAATTCCCTTAAAAATCCCGACGTCTTTAGGATTTAATGCAGAAAAATTGGCGTTTTTACACAAATTAATTACTTGCTATACTCATAAAATTTTCTGAAACGATGCTTAACAAATAATTAATTTCCGTTAGGGTGATATTTGTGTAAAAAAGCCAACTTTTTTTCCTTCATTAATATATTATGCAAAAAGGCGCGACATGCACCACATATGATTTTGAAAAATAAATACTAGTTATAATTTTTTATAAAATTATTTATATTTTAAATTACTTACCGCAAAGTTTTCCTAGACTATACTATACATATAAGATTTTGAAAGAGTCAAAAACACATCAGAAAATGTAAGTGGTAATTAGTATACACAACTGTATTGTGTAATTTTATGCAAAAACCAAAATTTGTCGAGTTATAAAATAATTTGCAAAAGCATATTTAAAGATTTTAATGAAGAAAAAATTGGTGTTTTTACACAAATATCACCCTAACATAAATTAATTACTTGTTAGGCACCATTTCAGAAAATGTTACAGATCTAGCAAGTAATTAATTTGTGATATTTGTGTAAAAACGGAACTTTTTTTCTGCATTAAAATCCTAAAGACGCATGGATTTCCAACAAGGGAATTCACTCTAAAGACGCTGAGATTTTCAACTGATTTTCAAAGGGTAAGACGCCGAGATATCACAGGATCACTGTAGAAAACACCCTAGAGGAGTTAATCGGCTGAGTACATCATTTTGGGAAATAAACTTTCCCATCCACATTATCTAGGCACTTTTACCGTTATCCAAGAAAATGTAAATTATGCTACATCAGTGTACCATGGCAAAACTTCCACAATAATGCATGTGGGAAACTTTATTTCCCAAAATAATGTTATAATGCAATTATTTCCCCAATGGGGTGAATGACACAGGAAACATGCATCCCTCAACATCTTCAGAAGATTGCTCGGCCTCTTAAGGAATTTTGCATTTGTTCGAGGGATCTCCCACGTCTTCAACACAATTTCCATGCAAAATAGGTTCTCTCGGTATCTTTGCATGCAAACTTGGAGCTCTTGGCATCTTCAGCACAATTTCCATGCTCGTTGAATATCTCGGCATTTTCATATATTTTGGCAGCCATGGATTTTGTAGTAAAACTAGGAAACCATGGGAAAATAGGGTTGTAACAATGAGGAACGATGTTAATAATTTTAGTGCATGGTCGGGCCCTATAAAGCAGCACAAAACAAAACAAAAGCAAAAGAAAGGTGATAGGAAATTTTAGCATACATTTTAGAAAAGCGAATCAATAATGCAGAGAAACTTTTGCATGGGGGTGGGGATGGAAATCACTGCATGCATGTGAAGCAATAATGGTGTCATAATAATGCACCGAATATGATTTATAAATAGGAGGATAGTGGTGTCTGGGAGAGTGAGTGTGAGTTCGGGGAGAAGTTAGAAAAGAAGAGAAGAAAAGCTTACATGTTTGAGAGTTATTTCAGGAAAAAAAGAGAAAAAAGTTCGAACAAAGGAAGAAATAAATCGAATATTTAGTAAGTTTTATGTAATTTTTATAATTGTTCCATTATTTTAATTTTAAATAGAAATTAATTAGATATTTTTTTATTTTAAAGAATGAACTATATTTTTGATTTTTTTATTGAGTAATAACTCGAGTAGGTTAGTGGTTGGTGGTTATTAATTATCCATTAACATCCCGGTAGGTTGGTGGTTACAGGTTATTAATTATCCATTATAATTATGAATGTAATTTATTCTTAGTATCTATATTTTTACGTGTAGAGAAAATGATCAACAATTTTTTTACGATTGTCCACTACAATGGACATATGATGGAAAATGAGGTTGGAGTTATTTTTCAGTCTAAAGCACCTATGAATATGATGTTTAAAAGAGACATCACATTTGTAGAGATGAAGGCGAGGATAGAAAGAAAAATCCGTGCTAAAGTTGATGGTTTGAGGTACAAATTTATGGTATATCCCAATTCGGTCAGATATGTTGCAGTACCACTTGAAGAAGATGATGATATTATAACTATGGTTGAATTACATGACACAACAAATATTCCAATTATTGAGTTATTTATTGAGTTGTGTAATATATCTAATGTGCCTGGGTCATCAAGAAATGCGGTTGGAACTTTATCTCAAATGGGTTTCGAGAATCATTTCGATAACCCGACATATAGGTCGATGAACAGCTTTGTGGCAATGTTGGAAAGTGCAAATGAAGTTGGTGGAACATCTGGAGCTGCAAAGTATGACGCTGAAAATCGCTGGGAAGAAATGCTTGAAGATTCCAATGAAGATGAAGAAACCGAGAACCTCTTTTGGCTGAGGATGACACCATTTTCGATGGTGATGAATATGATATCAATATTGTTGAATATCCGACACTGTATCAACCTACCCCTCACATGCAAAGATTGATTATGAAGCAATAAGGGCACCTGAATTCTTGGAGATGCCACATTTAACTTCAGGCTACATGATTGAAGCGTCCGATAACTCTGGTGAATTATCAGTTGGGAAGCAATACAGAGGAAAAAAAGAAGCCACTCTAGCGATTAAAGAGTATTGCATAAGAGGCCATGTAGATTGCAAAGTTGTGGAGTCCAACCATAAAACTTTGTATGCAAAGTGTGTTAAATATGGGCCTGAGTGTAAGTGGTTGATCAGAGTGTCCAAAATGTAGAGGCAAAATGCTTGGGTCATCACAAGGTACAATGGTCCACTCACATGTTTGCAAAACTCTATCGAACAAGACCACCGACTACTGGACTCCGATGTAATTTGTCAATATGTGAAGGTTTTAGTTGAACAAAATCCAAGGATCCCTTACTCGGTGTTAGCTGCATCTATTCGAGACCAGTTCGAATACAATGTAAAATAAAAACTCGTTAAGCATGCGAAGGAGAAGGCAAGGAGGTTGATATATGGTGATTGGGATACATCATACAATGAGTTACATGATTTTTACGAGCTATGATATAATTCATACCTGGAACCATCGTGAAGTCTAAGACCATGCATGCATACAACCGAGAAGGTCAACTTGTTCTAGGGAAGAGAATATTCCGTAGACTCTTTTGGGCATTCAAGCCATGCATAGAAGGTTTTCCATTTTGTAAACTTATGGTCCAAGTAGATGGTACGTGGTTATACGGTTAATACATACATATATTATTGATAGCAGTTGCTCAAGATGGTCAACAAAATATATTCCCAATTGTATTCTACATCGTTAAAAGAGAGACGACAGTGGCTTGAGACTTCTTTCTGACTAATATACTTAAGTATATCGTCCGAGAAGAAGGATTTTCCTTGATATTCGATCGAGGAAAAGCCTTTTGGCAGCAATTGAATGACGGGAGAAGTAGGCGTTTGGAACTGGGCATCGAAAATCGAGCGGGAGAAGTGGTCGCAAGCATACGATGGTGGTCGGAGATACAGACACATGACTACAAACCTTGATGAGGCCATTAATTCAGTACTAAAAGGTACACACCATCTCCCAATAGCGAGTGTGGTGAAAGAGACATACTTTAGGTTGGCTAAAGTGGTCTGATAAAGGCAAAGAGATCGAGTGTCTGATAAATCGAGGTAAAATCTGGGCTCCGACGGTGGTAGAAGTAATGGAAGCAAATGAGCGTATGGAAACCTCAATGTTTGTTCATGACTTCGATCGAATTGGACATACTTTTGTTGTCATCGCATATATATGTCGCAACGACGGAGTAGATCGAGAATCATTTACTGTTAATTTACGACAAAGATGGTGTGATTGTGGCCGCTTTCAGGCGTGGAGATATCCGTGTACTCATGCAGCCGCTGCATGTATGCATATTGGAATCAATTCATACACTTATGTTGGTGAGTTCTTTCACCTACAGAGGATATTAAATATATACAATCATGAGTTCAGACCGCTCCCAAATGAATCTTACTGGGAGAATCGAGATCATGATGAATGGTTGCCAAATCTACTACTTCGTAGAAGTCTGACGGGTCGACCGAAATCTACTCGTATTCATACCAGTATGGATATCCATATTAGAGAGAAAGGTCAACCGAAGAGATGTAGATTATGTAGAGGTGAAGGTTATTCAAAAAGAAATTGTCCAAACCTTCCACAGTACATGCCTCAGCAGTAATCTTATTTCTATTTCATAATGAAATTGTATTTGGTTATAATTTGATACAAATAAATATTATATTCAATTATTTGAATATATATCTATATCTATATATATTACTTAAAGTTTAAAACGACAATTTCAAACTCTTTACTGAAATAAACTTTTTTTACTAAAGGTTTCGAACTTTAATAGTAAAAACTCAATTTAAGTGTAATGATTATATAAATTATTAATAATATTAATGATTAACTACTAATGATTTAATAATATAATGATTTGATTTAATGTTTTAATGATTTAATAATTATTAAATTTTAACTACTAATTATTTAATAATAATATTTAACTATAATGATTTATTAATTATAAATTTAATAATGATTTATTAATTATTAATATGATAATGATTTAGTAATGATTAGTAATAATAACTACTAATGATTTAATGATTTGATACAAATGATTTAATAATGATTTGAAATAATGAAATTATAATAATTACTAATAATGATTTACTAATTATTACTAATATGATTTAGTACTAAAAAACTCAATTTAATAGTAATGATATTTGATTCAATTACTTCAATTTGATACAAATAATTCGAATAATGATTACAACTCTTGACGGTGTCGAGGTGTTATTGAGTAATAATATCGAGACACACGTCGGTTTAATTGTGGTCGTTGCACTTGTTCATGAGTTTGTTCTCATAACCTACCACTATGCTCTCCCATCTGAGGACAAATACTCGTACTTGTCATCATAGATGTCATATGATCAAAATCATTTGTTGCCCCAAACATGGGAGAGAACATGAGTGATTGATGAGGAACATGCTGAGGAATGTAGGGCGTAACACCAGAATCACCAACCACTTGACTAAATGATCTTGTGTGATCAAAAGATTCTGGTGGGATATTATCCATCGCCTCTTGTTCTACTCCACGGTGAGAAGAAGTCCCACTCCCAGTCCTTATTGGTTTCTCGGGTTTACCAAATTTTTTCATATACTCTATAAATTGCTATCTTTCTTTGTTCGTTGTCAGGAACGACTTTCCATGTTCCCAAAAATAATTCAGGTAATCCGAACTCTGGAAGTCAAAGTCATTTGCTTGTATGAGAGTGAGCGTTGGCAAGTATGAACCCCTATTGTTCCAATGATTGATATGGTTGACATGCCTCATCGACCTACGCCACCCATCTAATTTGTAAGAGACGTCATGATTCTCTAGAATGACTGGAATAGGTTGGTGGAAGCCGAACTGCCTCAACACTCTATCGGCAAATTAGAACTCCACAAATGCGAAATGGATCAATAGTATACAACACACCAATATTGACAACCCTCCCAGACATGTTGCGGTACGCACGACATAATTTCTCCATCATCGTACGGCCTCCAAATAAACTATAAAACAAAATTGTATAGTTATTATTTAATTAAATATTTATAAAAATCAACAAAATAAATAAAGAACAATATTATAATATAAACATAATAAAATAAATAAATTTGCTAATTACTAATATATATACCTCAACTTTGCATTTGATGTCAATCTTAAACCTAAAATCTTTCACGTTATTTGCACCAACCCCGTTCTTTCTATTTTATGTCTCCATCTGTATACCAATCAAAATAAAATTCTGCAATTATTTTTCCTTTACAAAATATTCTTTAATTAATTTAAGATCAAATATTTTAAATAAAAAAAATTACCTTCCGGCAAGAGGAAAGTCAACTGCAGTTCAGCTAATCGTGTTAACCATGGAATTTTGTACCACGCCTACGATTGTAATAACATCGTGCATCCACCGATTTCAGTATATACACATCATTTACAAGTAATGACGCCTTGCACATCTCGCGATACAAGAACGCCAATATTGTTGATCCCGAACTATACTGACGTGTTATAAAGAAGTTATCCAAAAATGGAAGATATTGTATATGGACAAGATTACTGGATTTATCAGGCATCAAGATTCCGCCGATCAACCGTAATATATATGCTCGAGTTGCATATATAATGTCTTGCTCACTACAATGAGGATCGAGCTTAAACTCATTTGCCAACCAGGATAATCTCAACCGTGACCCTTTTGTTAAATCTTGGTGTGGTACCTTCCCAAGGTAACGCTTACATATTCCAAACACGTCAAGATCAATATTTCCCACCACTGCCATTCCATTTGTAGGAACACCGAGTTGTAAAGCCACATCCTCCAAAGTAACCATACATTCACCACACGGAAGATGAAAAGTATGAGTTTCTGATCTCCACCGTTCAATTAATGCACTGATCAAACCGGCGACCAACCGAAATTCTCTTACAAAAGCGACATCATAAAAACTGACTATTTTCAAATTATCGACAATACGTTGATCTGGCATCTCACAGTTGATAAGTCGAGGATGAAGGACTCGTTGTTCATCATCATGCAATTTGTTAATCCATGTAATTAGAATTAATTCACCGTTCTCAAATAAAAAAATAAGTCGATCATGTCGTAACCGGTTTTCGCCCGGGCACGAAATTTTTTTACTAGGCGGGAGAACTAAAATAAATAAATAAATGATTTTTGATTTAAATGATTTTTGATGTTTGGAGTCGCCATCGGCCTTTTAGGTCAGGTAGGTCGAATACCTAAAATTATCTTTTAAAAGAGTTTTTAAGAAAACATCAGTTAAAAGATAAACTGGTCTGCGTTTTAACCAAAAATCGTTCTTTTTAATAATAAAAAGGGATTCGTGGTCGATTACGTTTGGGGAAGGATTAGCACCCCCACAATGCCCAAAATCGGTACTCATTAATTATAAATTGTCTCTATTATTGAAAATTTAAAAATTCAAATATATTTAATTCATAATTCTGTTAAATTTATTAATATATATATATATTTTTATAAATAAGATATTTATTGACTTAGAAATATTAGAAAAGAGCTTCAAGGTGCTTTAAGATAGCTCTTTTCTTAATATTAAAAATAAATAAATATTAATAAAACATTTATTAAAAATAGTAAAATATTTATTTAAAAATATCAGAAAATGAACATCCAGTTGCTTTAAGATTGGCCTTTCTTAATATTGAAAAATAAATATATATTTAAAATATGATTATTTTTCATAAAAGTAATTTATAAACTTAAATTTATAAATAGGATTTTAATAGAAAAAAATAAAATAAATAAATAAATACTACTTATTATATATTTATATGACTAAATAATAATAACATAATAATAAAATAATAATTTAAACTTATTGAAATTGAAATAATAATAATACAAATTAAATTGTAATTAAATAGTGACTGAAATAAAATAAAATAACAGGAATAAAATGTAAAATATTAAAATTTACATCCCTTATTTGAAGTATTATGAAAATATAATTACTAATAGTGTAATTAACCCTAATTATTAATTGGAGATTGAAATAAATATTAATTAAATTATGAGGGACTAAATAAGGTATTTAACCTAAAATATATATACATCTATATAAACCGTGATTAAATTATAAAAAATATAAAAATTAAGGGACATTATTCAAAATATAATAAAGCATAAATATTATCAATGTGATTTAACCTATATAATTATACGGATTAAAATTAAATTTGTTTAAAATTAAAAGGATTAATCATGGTATTTTGCCCTAAGTATATATTAATTTAGTGACTAAAATATAAATGAAATATAATTCGAGGAAAAAATTAATATACGCATAAATGTAATTCCAGTGACTAAAATGAAAATGTTACAAACTATAAAGTGCTGCGGAAAGGGTTTACCCTTTATGAAATTACACCCAGACCCCTCATCAAAACGATAAATACCCTAAAAACCGGCTCCTTGAGCCATTTCTTTTATTTTTCCATTTCAACTTCTCTCTCTAGGAGAGAGAAGCTCTGCTTCTCTCTAAAACAGAGAGGGAGACCACCGATCGACAGCCGTGCTCTGACACCGTTGACCACCGCCGACCACCGTTGACGGTGACCGAAAAATCCCAAAATACCCCAAAACGGAGCTCTAAATCCCCTAAAGCCGAACCTAGCCTTAGTTTTTCTTAAAAATCTCCTAATCGAAGTAAATATAGGAAAAAACCGACGGGTTTACCTCGGTTTTTACACAGTTTCCGGCGATGTTTGGGCTTCCGAGCGTAAGTCTTTTTCTCTCTTTTCTCTTTGCTTTCGATTTGCTATGGGTGTTGTTTGGCTTGCTGTTGTGGTCTGTTCGGGTTCTTGCCCTCGTCTCCGTGTTTTTGGGTTAATCTTCGTTGGTTGTTGTCTGCTCTCTGTCTTGCATATTTAGTGTCTTTATAGCCACTATCGAGGCTCTCGTCGGACTAGTCCAAAGGGTAAAGTTTGGTGAGTCACCGAACTATGTGGTGACTCACCTTGGTAGCTACGACATGGAGGGAGCAACTGGCTCTTCTGGAGTCTTTGATGATGGCGGCAGAAGGTGACTGAGGCACCTAGAAGCAATGGCGTCAGTAGCAGGGCGTGGGGCGGCTGGAACTCTTGAAGCGGCGGTTGGGATGTGGCCCTAGGGTATCATACCCTAGGGTTTTATCTGGCTCATTGGTGGCCGTTGGATCTTTCCAGATCCAACGGTGGTGATTAGCTAACGGCTGGATAGGGTTATGAAACCTTAAGAGAAATGATACAAACCCTAAATAGGTTTGGGTCTTCTATTGTGCCATCCGGATCTCGATTTTTACACAGTTTCCGGCGATGTTTGGGCTTCCCGATTAATAATTTGGGCTTGTATTTATTTATTTATTTTTTAATAATAATAATAATATATAATAATAATAATTAAATGAAAAAATTAGTGTTTACAGATCATATTACCAATTCTCCCAAATGACTCGAAATGTGTCAACCATCTAACCTAAAAAAAACATTTTCTTCTGTCATGTTTCAACAAATCTAGACAAAAAAATAAATATTAAACTCAAATATTAAATTGTTTTATTCAAGTTTTCAACAATAGCAAGGAAGTTTGACATACTCATCATTTCCACTCACGTGAATTTTCAAGCCTTACTTTCTAATTTAATACAATAACCTTTTCCTAATTACTATTTGGTTCTCAACATTTTCAAACTTTGCAATTTAATCCCTAAATTTATAAATTCTTTCAAATTTAACCAATTAAGCATACTAATACTAAATTTCAGCATAGTATACCAACTTCTAATAATTTACATCTTAATCCTTAAATTCCTCAAAGTTTGCAAAACGATCCTATAACTTTACAATATTCCAAAATGGTCCAAAGCTTATTTCAAATTATGTAACAACATATAAATTATTATTTCAAAGTATGTAACAACATATAAATTATTATTTCAAAGTATGTAACAACATATAATCATAAAATTAATAAAATTATGAAACGAAAATTATGAGATCCAGATGAAACACTAAACCTTTAAAAAAAAAGAAAATGAGATATAGGGCTTGAGTTTTAAAATTACCTTAATTTTTTGAAAACGATGATCGATATCCTTTCACTCTCTTTGCTTCTGATGATCGATATCCTCTCACTCTCTTTGCTTCTGAAATTGAAATCTCACAATGAATTGTCTAAAGCCGAGCACTCTTATAAACATGTTCTCGAACTTGTCCCGTGCATGCATTTTTGGTGGACCTATATTCTGCTGCTGAAGAAGACGCCAATACATCCCCCTCCCATGTGAAGAAGACGTCGAGAAATCCACCCCCCAATGTGAAGAAGACATCGAGAAATCCCAGCAGCATGCACGACGTCCGGGCCCCCTCCCAGCAGCATTCATGCACGATTCAGACGTCCATGCCCCTCCCCAACATGCAGTTTTCTCTGCTCACCCTTGGGACATGCAACAACAACTTTCTCTGCTCACCCTCACGATTCCCCACGTCCAGTCCAACATGCAGACTCCCACTCCCAACAGCATGCAATGTCGCAGCTCGCATGCAGTAGGGGAAGTTGAAGATGCCAAGAGATCATTTAATGAATCTAACAACCTGAAGACGCCGAGAGATCACAAGTAATGCATGTCACCTGTAGAAATCACCCTATTTGGAGAAATAATCGACTGACTGGATTATTTTGGGAATTAAACATTCCAAGCAGCATTATCTCGACAGTTTTGCCATTTTTTTTTCATTTCAGTTAAAGTTCTAAACCCTAGCCTCCTTTCTTTTTATTTTCCTCAAATGCTTCCCTCTCTTTTCACCCTTCGACAGAGAGTCCCTTACCATGAAGCCTATCGCCGACCACCATATTTGGTGGCCATCTCTCGCTCCCACCACCAATGTTCACAATCGGAGAAGGCTCTAAGTTAACCCTGAACCAACAAAAACTGATATTTCTTTACAACCGAGACCTTAAGAAAACTAGAACTACTATAAATCGGCCCCACTAAAGGAGTTAGACCACCCGACTTTTCAACTCCGATGACGACTTTGGTGACTCACGGCAACGAAGCCACCCTCGACTCGAGAAGAAACCCAAAAGTGAAAAAAAATTAATCCTTACTTTGTTTGGTTTCGAATGAATGAAAAGCGTTGTTCGAAAAATTTGAAAACCAGGCCAAGGTATCTCCTTTTGTGTTATTCTTGCTTAGTTTCGAATATGAAAGCATAAGTGCTTAGATAATGAAGATGTAAAAACCTTTAAAATGCTTCTGGTTTTGCTTCTTGCTCAATGTTGGGATAAAATCTCAGAAAAATAACGGGGTGAGCCTCGTTTGTATTCTTTTTTCTGTATTTCGAAAAGTGGGGAAGCCTCCTTTGCAACTGTTCACTTGGGTTTTTATATTAATCCTTTTAGAGATTGAAAAAATATAAATTATAATTGATGTTTGCTTTTTTCTTGTCTTGTTTGTTGATGAGGAATAGGGCCCCTCTTTGCTGACTAGAGGCAATCGTGGAAGCATGAGATCTTTTGGAGCTTCTTATGTGGACAAGGGGACCACCTTTGAGTGATTGTTGATGCTGGCTGCGAGAGGAGGAACCATTGCCAAGTTTTTTTACAAACTTAAAGTCACATGGGCTTTAGTAACTTTAGTTATTCGAGCCGAATGTAATGGGTATGTGAATTTGTAAAATGTACTTTTTAATACATATTTGGTATTTGGATGAAAGGTCATAACTTAATTTGGGCTTTAAATTCCCAAAAATGAACATATGGCCTCTAAGGCTTGCAACTCATCACATGTTCAAAGGTCCTATTGATCAAATACAACAAATATATGCACTAATTTCCACTCCTCGCTGGTACCACTTGGGTTGATCAATACACGAATATTTTCAAATTGGTTCTGATTTCCTTCAAATTAATTCGAATGATTCAGACAAAATTAGGGTATTACAGAAGATATGAACTCCATATGTTTGAGGTTTTTTCACCCCAATATATTTTTTTTAAATTTTTTCAAGGAATAACAAATATGTCTCTACAAAATAAAAAAAAAAGATTTACATTAAAATTTAGAGACAAATTCTAATTTGAGTTTTATTTTATTTTTATATTTACTTTTTTTTAATATTTGTATGTTTTAAATTTAAAATATTTTATTTTAAAAAAAATCAAATAAGCTATTGAACTTAAAAAAATCAATTTGGCCCTCAAACTCAACAAAAAAAAACCAATTTTGCCTATTTACCACGTCACCAATAATCGTGGACTGTCAAATCAATATCGTAGATCGCGGCGCTAGCATTGTGTATTGTCAAGTGTCACATCAATATTGTAACGATCAACGACGAAAACAATTAGTCAAAAGATCACATTGAGTTTTTTTTCTAAGTTTGAGGGTCATTAAGTAAAAAAAAAATTGAAGGCCACATTAATTTTTTGATAAAGTATAAGGGTCTCAAGTACTTTTTACCATAAAGTTATAAACCAATATTCAAATATGAGTCTAATGATTACACGTGCACTCTTAAGTAAATAATTATTATACTATGAAAAGAAGATGTTGAAAGTCTTGATATGATGGTACTCCTTGAACAAGTCTAATATGCTTACTTACGAATAGAAACATCTAAACGTTGAGCTTCACAAAGATGAACGGTATACTTCTATTCTACCACACTTTGTGAAATTAATAAATGTAATCATACAAAGCCATATAAGTGGAGATTATTACTAGGTCTAATTATGCAAAATCATCAAAAAGATATTATGCTCATCATTAAGAGCCTATTATCTATAAAATAGAATTATCATTCAGTCCTCGAGTTCACCTAGCATCAATTAACATTCAACTTATACATTCAGCATATGTATAAATACAATACCAACACATGGTGTCATATAGCAATTAGGTAACGATAATATGGCAAATTTGGTCTCACTAAAGCATCGATAATGATTCTCACGAACATAATGTAATATATGGTTTTTTTTTTCACATAATAACCAGACATCGATTATAGAGGGAAACTCAATCTCACTAACAGAGACTGAAGCTAATATTTCATTTTGAGAGGGACAAAGTATAACTTTTTTAAAGTTAAAGGACAATTTCATAATTATTCCATAAATATTTAAATTTTATTTGTAAATTAAATGTAAAAAAATTGTTGGTTGGGGACCCACTCCCTTAATAATTCCATCCCTGCTCACTAAAACATAGATAACAATTATCGCATATCAATCGTAGGAAGTTGTATGGTCACACTAAGCATTCACGCTAAACATGCATAGATATCTAACAACCTATCGCTATACGCAACGACGACATATGATGAGATATTGTCTATAGACCACACATGTCAACATTTTTTTATATAAGATCAATCAATTTAATTATACAAACATCACTATAAAATCAATCGATACATTCCCTCTCACATCATTATGTGGTTCATTCACTCTCTTAAAACGTTATACGAGAGCACTATAAACTTTTAATACCTAATGTTGTTTAAGCATTAAACATTTTTATTTATTCTCACAATCCATTATTACGCATTAAGGATATCTTATTCATTTCATCATTTTAATGCTCATTCTCATTCCTGAAGTACTCAAGGAAATTTTAGTAATTTTACTAATCTATGAGTACTTTGGTAATATATCCCTCTCAGTGTATTTTACTTAGTTTAATATGTTTAGGCTTCCCTTTAGGCTTAATCTCTTTCTACCAGTCAATCAACATTTCATTGAACATTTTAGAAGTTAAACTTTAACCTTTCATACAATTAATATTAATATCAAATAGAGACTCAATTCCAAGGAATCGATGTTTAGGATATCAATACTCTTAAATAGTATCAATATCAAAATGACACGCTGTAATCCTAACTTTGTTATCAGTACTAATACTAAAAATTTAGTATTGATACCGAAAAATCAATGTTGATGCCTTAAGTGTGGATTTCAATACTACTAGTACAGCCTAATTTTTAACTCGATTTCATATGATATAGACACGTGAAGAATAGTATCAATTTATAAGTCCATAAATGACAATTTTCCGCTGAGAAATGACTCCTAATCTTTCACATATTTAACCACAAAAGGCATCAAATTGAATAAAAACATGCTTGACATTCAAACATTCAAACATTCAACATGCATACACCCACAAAGAAGCGAAGCTCAAGAAACATTTCAAAATTCAAAATCTACTACTTTAATATCAAAACCAAAAACAAATGTTATTCTTCTCCGCTACCATCATCCTTCTCCTTCCCTCCTCCTTACAGAGTTAAGCTCCCTAATTTTGCACAATCAAAAGGCTGGAGGTACTTTTGGATTCCATGGCCGTTGCTTTCTCTACCTGACCATCTGTACGTATTTTATTTTAGGGTAAAGTACACAAATGGTCCCTCGACTATATGCATTTTTTATTGAGTCCCTTGACTATTAAAAGTTACAAAATGGTTTTTCGATTAGATGGATGTTGTTTCGTTGAGTCCCTAACTATTAAATGTTACAAAATGGTCATCTGATATTTATTGTGTTCTAAACTGATTGTTAACATGCTAACTGTGATATAATAAAAACATAATCCTAGAATCTCAAACCACTACCGTATCCCAATTAGCAGATTAACGACAAACTCAAATTGCCATAAAAATTTTAACGAAAAAGAAAGAGTTTGGAACTAAATAAATAGTGGAGTGACCATTTTATAATTGTTAATAGTCAGGGGACTCAACAAAGCAACATCCTTGGAGGATCATTTTGTAACTTTTAATTATTGAGGGACTTAATAAAGCATGACCCTATAGTCAGAGGACCATTTGTGTACTTTACCCTTTATTTTATTTTACAAAACGTACCATTTTTAGTTGAAATCGAGTGATCGTCCTTCTCTCTTATTTAGGCCCAATAAATCCATTGAAATTACTTTTATAAACAGCTATCAGACGAGCTATTAGTTAATATTGTGGTAATTGACTCTCATGATATGTTTGCCTCCAAGATCACATCAATATTCATGGTCATTTTCTAAATTATTAATTTAATGGATTTTTAATAAATTAATCATTTAAAGTTTTGTGGGGTTTTAAAATATTTATTTATGTATGTGTTGTTTTTGTTTCCGCTCTTGAAACACCGTCTTGGAATCTAAAACATCAATTTCAAAATCACATTGGTTAATTCCATTAATCCAGTAATTAAAATAAATTAATAGGTTGATGTGAAATTCTTTTTATTTTATTTTTCTGATTTCATATGGAAGTAGGATGGAAGACTTTTAAATATAAGTCCTCCAAACATAAGTGCTTGTGTTTAAATGAAATACTACTACTCTTAAAGAGATTTACATTGAAATAAAATAATCCTCAAAGATTCTATTAATGGCGACAAAGTAGGAGACAGATTCAAGAATTGCAAATCGACAAGTACGTTGTTATCTTAACTCCCTATATTTTGGGTATCATTGACCCCTATTTTTTACAACCTTCAACTTCTTACATGCATATAATATAACTGCCCATCTGTTTTCTTCTTCATTCATCAGATCATCGTGTAATCAAGATAGATCATGGCTGTGACCATCAGGAAAGCGGCCCTCGTCGTTGCTGGCCTCGGCGTCTTATCTTTCGTCTTCGGAGTCATTGCCGAGAACAAGAAGCCGGTGGCCGGAACCCCAATTCCCGGTAAAGACGTGGTTGTATGCAAGTATCCATCGGATCCCTCCGTGGCTCTCGGTTACATGTCGGTTTCGTTTCTCATACTATCTTACATCGCCGGCTATTGGTCTCTGTTTTACCCTTATAGAGGAAAATCTGTTCCCCAATCAGTTCTCTTTCAGAGCACCGCTTTCTTCGTCTTCTTCAGCATTGCCTTGTAAGCACTTCTCTGTCCATGGTTACGGTTATTTTCTTTAAGGAATTATTCCAAGTTTAGATGCCTCGAGTTTGAGTCTTACCGTGAATTTGCTTTAAATCAGTTTTTTTAAATAAATGTATCTAGAAATGGAATTAGGATCAAACATTGAAAGGGATAAAAGAATATATTAATGTTGTTTTCTAATAGTCCGGTGTTATGTTCAGATGCTTTCTTATCCTATTGAAAATATATTCAGACAGCTGTTTGAGCCTAAGATTTCTAGAAGAACAATAGTTTCCCTTACCACTAAGATCAGCCAATGTGTTTTTATTAAGTAGTTAAATATAAAAATTAGGAGGGACAAATGTTTTATTTGATTGATATTTAAACTAAAAAATGACTTAAAATGTTATTCAACTAAAAACTTTGGAGGCCTACAACCAACAAATGACTCTGTTCCTGAATGTGTTACGATTATTTCATGTATATCCCATATAAAAG
Organism: Hibiscus syriacus; assembly: GCF_006381635.1. Lineage (NCBI taxonomy): Eukaryota > Viridiplantae > Streptophyta > Magnoliopsida > Malvales > Malvaceae > Hibiscus > Hibiscus syriacus. The sequence continues at coordinate 2,155,378 of NW_024063472.1, forward strand.
TCACTCAAGTATAATTATGGACACCCTTATTAAGATACACAAATTTGATACGGTTATGGGGGCAGGTTTACAGGAGGCCTAGCGGCGAGTCTGCTGTTGTGGCCGACGATCACAGAGCATGTACTTGAGTCACAATGTTCATGAAAATCTGAGCACACAATGCCCCACTGCTCAGACTGGACTCCTAGGTGGTGGTGCGTTTGTGGCCCTTGATTCAGCCCTCTTCTGGTTAGTTACCCTTATGTTGGCTGATAATGCCCGTCAGGATCACTTTGAAGAAGTTGAAAACGACACTAAAGTTCAGTCTCTCGTAGCTGCTGAATAAATACCACAATCAACTGCTAAACATCTCTCCCCAATCTCAACTGTCTTTTATCTTTATGTCTATTATTTACACTGTTTCCATTTCATAGTGATAATCTTTCTACGACTGGTGTTTCTTCTGCAAAATTAGATATGTAATTGGATATAAATTACTTCTTTTACTTCTGCACTCATTCTGATGATTATTAGTGTATTTGGAACATTGAGCATTAATGAAATTTGAATTACTACATTACTTCTAATGAATTGTCTACATATTTGAAAGATGTAATGTATTTTATCAGAGACAAAACAGATGTTAATTATTTTCAATAATCAACATAAGATACACGCATTGTTTGTTAAACTAGTAGTAATTAGTAAATCGTTTGATATAAAAAGGAAACATTTTAATAAAAATACCATTCAAATCCGTGATTTAATCTATATAATGTGCAATTGCTTTTTATTTTGAAATCTAATTCATTTACCATACAAAATAAAATTATAAAAAAGTTGAAAATTAAATAATTCAAAAATAAAAGATACAAACAAATATCTTATTAGTGATAGATAAGTATGATTAAACTAACATAATAATAAAATATGATCACATATTAACAAATGATTTTATCAAATTTAAATATAATATATTTGAACAAAGGCGGAGCTCTCTTGAAGTCCGAAGGAGTCCGGCCTTGTAATTTTTTTTTGATAGATTTTTGTCTAATAGTATTTTAATTCATATAAAAATAAGTATTCAAATTAAAAAAAAAATATTAAATATTTAATTAAGTAGGGCTCAGACTAGGGTCTTCAAGGAATAATAACAATCCCTTTACCATATAAATCATTTGGTTCGTGCTCTGAAATTTAAGTTTAAATAGCTAATAAGCTATTATATATTTCTTAAAAGTTCAATATTAACCCTGTGAATTTCTAATCCCGATTTTATCCCTGTAATTGGAGTAACTCCAAACAGCTATCGAGATTAAAAAAATCAACTCAAATGTTAAATCAAGATAAATAAATCAAAAAATAAAAAAATCTTTTAGAGTTGTAATTTATTTTTCTCTTTATCTCCAATTTGTTCATTCCTAAAAGTCTGTTTTTCTTTACAATCAGCTACCCACATTTATTATAGTACTAAATTTATTCAGTTTGATGTTACAACTAGATGATAAATACAATTTCACTTATTAAAATAAAAAATGATAATAATTTAAAAATCAGTAGAATAATTTTTTCTATATGTGCTTAGCAACACTTTAACTATAGCAAACAAAAGTGGATAAGATTTACATTTTAACGTGACATGAAAGCAATGAAAGCTATTGCGACTTTAAATATTGATAATAGGACAACAAATTATCCTAAGGCTTCGATCGAAAGGTCATCCCCTCTACATTATGGAGTATATTAATGGCTACAAATCACGAGTAATATCAAACAATTGCGAACTGATCAGAACGTAGTTATTTTAATTACATATTTGGGCTATAATTGACCTCTACTTTGTCAACATAAACTTTTTCTATATTACTAAAATTCAAGGTGATATTCTTTCTCATCCTTTTTGTTGTTGATAATCAATTTTAATGTACAACTAAATTAATGTCTATTATTTATTAAATGTACAAATTTTAAATAGGCACAACAATTTTTTTTAACAAGTGTATGATAATTATAAGATTGTATATGTTTAACTAAATGGAATTTTCTGATCGAGCGATGGGACATGGTTAACTGGGTTTCACAAACCAATTGGCATTGTATCCCCCATACAAGCTGAACTCTGGGCCTCTATACTGGTTTACAAGTTGCATGGTCCTATGGAATGGAGATTCTTCAAGTTCAGTCAGAAACCCTCCAAGTTATTTGACTACTCGACGGAGCCAGCACGGATCCAGTCTCGCTTCCACTTGAACGAGTCATCCTCTCTCTCTGTTGTCGCAGTTGGTATACGAAATTCCTCTGGACGTCTAGTGAAAGCAACATGGTAGCCGATGGCATGGCTAAACACCCCCTCCCACTCAACTTTACGCTGAGCATTTTTCATCTGCTCCTGCTTCGGTCGCACACCTTATTTAAAGGGATGTCGATGGTCCACCTTAAGTAAAAACTCTCATTAGTAGATAAGGCTCTAGCCTCTTTTTCATTTAATTTCCTTTTATTAAATTTATTGACAAGACATATATCTTATAAATGTAATTATTTGAACTTATAATTTTTTTAAAAAAATATATTTTTTTACAACTAAAATCACTGGATATGATTATTTATTAAATTTGCAACATTTAACATTAGTGCGATTTAAATTATTACGTTACTTTTAAGAATTATTACGAAGACAAAACACGACGGATGTTAAATATTTTCGGCTAACATAACACAAAAGTTTATTGATATTAGTTATGGTGGAATTTTATATAATTTATAACACAATGAAATTCTTTTACAAATAATATCTTATGAATTTATTAATCTTGTATTCTTTTCTTGATAAGAATGAGTTATATGTGTTTCTTGTTTACCTCGAGGCGTAAGTATTATTTGGTTTAGAAGAGTGAAAGGATTTTGAACTTTTGAAGAAAAAATCAATTAACATTTTATTTTATTTCATTCAATTATACGTTTAAATCTAAAAATTTAATCGTCATAGTTCTTTAATTGATAAAAATCATCATTAATCGTTATAATACTAACATGACAATTCACGATGTTGATATGGTTCTTTAAATCTAAATAACTGAAATAATTTTTAAATATTAAAGATTTATTGAATTATTTTAAATTAAGATCGATTTAATAGAATGTATAATTTTTTAGACTAAACTATTATTATATCATTACATTATTACTTTTATTAATTCAAAAGTTAAATTTAACGATGAGTATTAAATAAAAACAAAATATAATTTTAAAAATTAATTAAGTGACCGAAATAAAATTATAGAATGAGATATCAAATAAATAATTTAGACTAAAACATATTCTTGGTATAAAATATTTTAAAGAAGTTTAATCAATTGTCATAAAAAGAAAATATATTTTTAAAAATAATAATCGTGATAATTCAGTTTATTTACCTAATTACTTTTAAGTGGGAACATCCAATAATTTCAGAATTCAAATACCAACACCTAATCTGTTCTTTCAAATTTTTCTTAATTTTTAGAATATGCCTCCTTTGCAAATAAAATAAAGGAAAATTCTACCACGCTGGGCAAGCGGTGATGAGCACCGATAAATTAAATTGTAAAACTATAAAATTATAAGGTACTCAACGTATAATTATATTTTAGTTAAAAATGTAATTGTAATTTTAATTAAATTCTTTTTTTAAAATATTTTTTGTATAACTAGTTTAAATAGTAATCCCTAGTTACAAAATCCTATTTTTTTTAAAAGCTATGATTTTCTCATTGCCACCGTCACCGGTTTCGTCTTCCTCCTTCGATTGAATCGTTGTTGTTCACCCCTCTCGACGTGGACGCTATTCACCACCGTTTGCGCAATCAACCCATTAAGGTAAGAGAATAAGTTTATTTTGATTCAAACATGGTTTTTCGTCCAAGTTGTCAGCGCCTTCACCGGTAGTGGTTGTGGTTGGCGGTGTGGGACTTTGTTGAACTATGTTTTGATATAACAATTTATAGCAAAATGTATTTGGACTTGAATTGAATTTATTCAAAGTTTTCAAAAATAATTCAAAGTTCATTTAACTTGGAATTGAGCACAAAGTTTTTCTGGACAAGAAGTACCGATATTGTTTTTATAGTATCGATACCTCATGAACAATATCGATACTGTTCACATGGTACCGATACCAAAGGTAAGGGAAGTATCAATACTTACTAGGTAGTACCGATATTACCAGTACTGCTCAAATTCCAGAATGCAAAAATGGTATCGATATCCAAAGGGGTACCGATACTACTTTACATAGTAATATCGATATCATAGGCTTAGTATCGATACCGTTAGGCCCAACGGCCAGTAACAACTAGTTTTATTTAAAAATAACAAAGGTAGTACCGATACTCCCTATAGTAGTATCGATACCCTCTGTACTGGGTAGTTTTATTTTGTAGAGAAAAAAACATCCCCAACGGCTCCAAATTACTCCCAACGGCTACAAACTCATTCCAACACATAAATAGAAGTTAAAGACACTTGGAGAAGGGTTAAGAACACCTATCCAAGCAATAAAAACAAGAGAATAGTTTTTCACTTTTTATTTCTATTCTCTTGTAAATATTTTTTTCTTGTGAGCTTAATTCTTTGTAAACACCTACCTTAGAGAGATTTTCTTATTTACATTTCTTATCCTTTGTGTAAAGGAGATTGGTTCTAGTTTAGCCATTGAAAAACTAGAGAATGTAAAGGTTATCTCTTGATCATGTAAAAAGAAAGAACAAATTAGTGAATTTGTTAGAAAAACCTTAGTGAGGAGCTAAAGTAGTGGATGTAGACTTAGTTGAGAAGTCGAACCACTATAAATCACTATGCCAATTGTCTATCTTTTATTCTCCTTACTCCCTATTCTCAAATTTGCCAATTCACCCCTCTTGGAAATATTTTTTATTGTCAATTGAGCTTCAATAATCCAAACATTTGGTATCAGAGCTTAACTCAATCGAAGGTTTAACCACTTTGAGACTATCCTAGAAGAAGCTCTATCAATTCCCAACACAACCGAGAAGATAACTTCCACCTCTGGCTCGTTCTACATAGAAGACTCCCAATCGATCAACAAGCCTCCACATTTCAATGGAGTAAACTACCGTCATTGGAAGAAAGTAATGAAGTTATTTATCCAATCCAATGATCTTGATTCATGGGAGATGATCGAGAACAGATACTCTTCTCCTACGAAGAAGGCGAAGAAGTGGAGTGACCAAAAATGGAAGAAAGCTCAACAAAATGGCAAGGCCATGCACATGTTGCTTTGTGCATTTGGTCCCAATATCTATGAAGGAGTTTCTTCGTGTTTTAATGCCAATGAGCTTTGGAATAAGCTCGAGGAAATCTACGGAGACAAGAAAGAAAACAACAAAGGTGGTGTCTTTAATGGCTTATGAAGAGCCCAAGGTATCTTCTAACTCAAGTGAGTCAAATTCTTATTCTTTTAATGACTTACAAGATGCATACGATGAATTATTTCCAGATTTGAGACCATGAACTCCAAATACAAGAAATTAATTTCTAAATTTAAAGTTGAAAATGATTTTCTTTTGAAAGCTAAAATGATTTTGAAAACCAAAATGAAATTTTGAAAAATGATTTAGAGCTTTCTAAAATGAAAATTGAAAGTATTGTAAAAGAAAATTTTGATTTAAAAATTAAGCTTGAATACTTAACAAAATAAAAAAGAAATTATTTTAAACAATTTATCTAGTTTAATAATGACAAAATGCTCACATTGTTATTATCATGGTCATAAGGAACATACTTGTCCTTTAAAGAAAGGAACATGTTATAAAATTAGACAAGTTAGGGTTCCCAAGGGAACAAGGGGCATTGAAACTAACGTTCAAGGATCCAAAGCAATTTGGATATCAAAATCTACTTGAATATCTCTTGTAGGTGTGTGGGAGCAATGTGATGAAAACGAAGATATAAAATGCTCTAGCCACACTTTGAAAAGGAATGGGTAACCTCTAAGCTTAATGCTTTTGTTTTTGATTATTTGGTTGCTCATATTGATTTAAGCATGCATGAGTTTTGATTTTAAATGATTTTATGTTTTCTATCTCATGTATGTTAAAAAAAGGTGTTATGATGAACAATTTAAAGATTTAATGATTTTTCATAATTTTTAGTTCATCGTAATGAATTTTGGTCAAATTTGGTAATGCAAATGATATTTCTCTAACAATTAATATCAAATTTTCAAATGCTTTGATTTTAAAAATTTTAAGCTTTTGACCTAATTTTAAATGTTTATGCATGTAATTTAAAATGCAAATGATATATCTCTAACAATTGATATCAAAATTTTCAAATGCATAACATTTTTTTGGAAGGCTTTATGCATATGTACTTAATTTCAACAATTCGTATTGCATAAAGATTATTTTAGACTTGGATTATTGAATTTCATGTGTTACTAATATGTTAGTTATTCTTTGTGAAATTCAATTTTGTTTAAGTGTCAAGCTTATAAAAGTCAACTTTTTTTGGAGTGCACTTTTTGAGGGGGAACTTTGATTTTTCAAATGATTTTAATGTCATATTTACCACTTACTCTCCAATGTTATTTTTGAACTTTAAAGTTTAATTATTTTTTATATAAAAAATGGGGTAGAAGTGTGGGTTTGAAAAAAATCAATTTTTTAATGAAAAAGGAGTTGAACATTTTCCAACAATTGATATATTTTTCATTAAATATTTTATTAAGGGGGAGTTTTGCCAAAAACAATTTTTAAATGTTTTGTTATATCAAAAAGGGGGAGATTGTTGAACTATGTTTTGATATAACAATTTATGGAAAATATTTTTGGACTTGAAATGAATTTATTCAAAGTTTTCAAAACAATTCAAAGTCCATTTAACTTGGAATTGAGCACAAAGTTTTTCTAGACAAGAAGTATCGATATTGTTCTTACAGTATCGATACCTCATGAACAATATATGGTATCAATACCAAAAGTAAGGGAAGTATCGATACTCACTAGGTAGTACTGATACTACCAATATTGCTCAAATTCCAGAACGCAAAAATGGTACCGATACCCAAAGGGGTACCGATACTACTTTACATAGTAGTATCGATATCATACGCTTAGTACGATACTGTTAGGCCCAACAACTAGTAACGACTAGTTTTATTTAAAAATAACAAAGGTAGTACCGATACTCCCTATAGGAGTACCGATACCCCCTATAGGAGTATCGATACCCCCTATAGGAGTATCGATACCCTCTGTACTGGGCAATTTTATTTTGCGCAGAAAAATATCCCCAACGGCTCCAAATTACTCTCAATGGCTAGAAACGGCCACAAAATCATTCCAACACATAAATATAAGTTCAAGACAGTTGAAAAAGGGTTAAGAACACCTATCCAAGCAATCAAACACAAGAGAAGAGCTTTTCACTCTTTATTTCTATTCTCTTGTAAATATTTTGTTCTTGTGAGCTTAATTTTTTGTAAACACCTACCTTAGAGAGGTTTTCTTGTTTACATTTCTTATCCTTTGTGTAAACGGGATTGGTTATACTTTATCCAATTGTCTATCTTTTATTATCCTTACTCCATATTCTCAAATTTGTCAATTCACCCCCTATTGCAAATTTTTTTGTTGTCAATTGAGCTTCAATAATCCCATCAAACTTCCCCCTCTCATTATTTTTCCCCAATCCCATATTTCCTAAACCCTAACCCTAACCCTAATTTTAAAATTCATCCAATTATATAACTTGAATTCTTTAATTGATTTCCAAAATTCATGTAATACCCCGAATATTGGGTCATTGACTATATTGAAGAGATTTAAAAGTTGGAGGATTAAATTGAATAAATGGTCAAGTATAAGAAATTATTTAGGAAATTGTGTTTAAGACCAATTAGTAAGAATGAAAGGGTATTTTGGTCCTTTAGAAGGAAATATATTTAAAATTATTTTAATTGGGGTATTTAAGAAGAGGAAAAAGAGAGAAGTTAAAAAACAAGCTAAGTCATATTCTCTTCTCCTTGTTCTCGTGTTCCCATGCTCTCCTCCATAGCCAAAGGTAAGGCTTCATCTAGCGAGTTTTTCCTTTTATTTTTGGTTTGTTCTTGAAACCTTAAGTGATGTGTAAGCTTAAGGAAGATTTAAAGATGATTAAAACTAAGAGATGAATGATTTATTTGAGATTGAAGAAAATGAATTTATGAGTGATTAGTGAAATATGAGTTTTTATTGATGTTTACAAGTATATTTGACTTGTAAAAGAAGTAAATAAGAGATTAGAAGCCTTGGAAGTGATTAAAACATATTAGAAAAAGTAGTATGATTCTTGGTTTGAGTGTTCTTTAGAGAATTTGGGTGTTATAAGAAGATAAATGGAGGAAAGTTAGTTAGGTTAAGTAATGGTGAGTTTAATGGTATTGTTGAAGGTAAAAGTAAGAGATTTAAATGAAATTAGGGTAAAAATTGAGCTGAAAAGTGAAAAAATATGGGTAAGGGTATCGGTACTGGAAGAACAGTACCGATACTATAGGTTTAAATTTGAAGAAATATGATGAACAATATCGATACTGATGCGATTAGTATTGATACTGATGTGGGTATCGATACTAAGAAGAAGATATCGATACCATGGATTCTAGAATGCAAAAATGGTATCGATACTAAAAGGGAGTATCGATATCATAGTATAGAAGTATTGATACCATGGTATCAATACTATTGAGCCTGGAAAATTTAAGATAGGATGAATTTTGATAGAAATTGAAAATAATAGTACTTTTTAGTATTATTAAAAGTATAAATGTTATAGAGTATACTAACATTGGTAAGGTATGTTCAATTAATGGATGTTTGTATAGATCATAACCAAGTTCCTGAGTCAAGCAAGAAAAAGGGAAAAGATAAAGTTGTCGAATAGTCGAACATCATTACAACATACTAGCGAGGCATATCAGGTGAATGCATTTTTTTGTACTTGTAATAAAAGAAGGAAGACTCACGATTAGTCAACTTCAAATGTTTTGTTAAATGTATGTTTTACAACATTTTGGTATATTTTGATAACGTATATATGAATGATATTATGAATAATTTTTAGAGTATGAACTACTCTATAATGAAAGTTAAATGCATAACAGTGTATTTCAGCTTAAAAGGTGCCACTGATGAAAGTTAAATGCATAACGGTGCATTTCGGCATAAAAGGTGCAACTAAGAAAAGTAAAATGCATAACGGTGCATTTCGGCATAAAAGGTGCCACTAATGAAAGTTAAATGCATAACGGTGCATTTCGACGTAAAAGGTGCCACACATGGTATTCATAAAAGGTGAATGACCATTTTGCACTTCGGTGCAATGCATGTACCTTACATTCTTATTTAATATACAGTGGGAAAAAAAGGATAATTGGGAAAAATCTACAAAAAGATAGGTATGTTGGGCATACTAAGAATATTTTCAATGACTATATGAACGAAACTTGGTTTAATTGACATGGTTAACTGATTTTATGAAGAATACGATTTAGTTCATACTTCAATATCCATGATATGCTTATGTATGAATTTCAGTTAATTTACATTATATTGCCTCACTAAGTAAATACTTAGTGTGTGTTAATTTCACGCGTAGATAAGAGCAAAGACTAGCCAAATAAGGAGTGCAACAACAACTATCGTCTATCCAAGGTTAACTCATCAGTAATAGTAGGACAATCATGTCTATTTTGAAAATTAGATGACATCTATTTTGAATTTAAGAAAAATGCTCTAGAATGTATTAAAGTGATAATTTTGATAATATGTTATGAATAATGTTTTATCATTATATCAAAATGTTTTGTTTTATTTTCGAAACAAAATATTATGGGTTTTACAAATAAGTAAATGTTTTTAAAAGTCACGTGACAACTATGAATTGTGTACAAAAATGTATACGAAAAATGAGTGTTACATTTATTGTTATCAGAGCTATAGGTTTAGCTTATTCTCGGTCAAAATCAGGTTTATTTGAATTTAGAAAAAGGGATTACATGCCATTAAGATTGTTAAGGTTACTGATATGGTGCCATTAGAATGTGATTGATGACACTCTTTACTAACTTTAGTGTTAATATTATTATGTCATATAAGATGGCAGAATCTTCGAAATCGCGAATAGCAGCCGAACGAGAAAATAAAGAAGGATCGGGTAGTGAAAGTTATGAGGAGAATAGTATGAGGAGAATAGTGAGTATCCGATTCCATCCAAGAATGCTAGTGCGCTTGCACATCAAGGTATGTCAGTGCCTGAGTTTAGAGATTTTATGCAAGCTCTCAATGCTATTCTGACTAGGTTCCAACCTCCTCCGCCTTCCCCTACTCCTCCAATACCTAGGATGTTGATCCCAAAAGTGCTGAAGAGTTTAGGAGCTCCTGAGTTCCGGGGAGAAGAGGATGAAGGTCCCGTGGAGGCTGATTTATGGCTAAATGATGTTATGGTAATGCATGAAAGTCTTCACTGCTCCGAGTCGGAAAAGCTGGGTGGAGTTGTATCTTTACTTCGGAGATCAAATAGAGTATGGTGATCAAATACTACGATGTATTCACCACCGGAGCAAGTGACCTGACAGTTCTTCTTGGAGGAATTTAAGAACAAGTACATTGGTGAGCAGTTTAGACGGGCGATGCTGCTAAAGTTCCTTAATTTGAACTAAGGTGATCGAGCAGCACATGAGTACGAGGCCGAATACAACAAGTTAAGTTGTTTTTTCTACTGAGATAGTTCCCAATGATAAGGCTCAAAGTGATTGGTTCATTGAAGGTTTGAGGCCAAAGTTGAAAGAGATAATGTTAGCTTTGAACTTGCCTATCTTGCAAGAAGTCATAAACCGAGCCAAGGCAATTGAAATAGCTCAAGAGGAGACCCTAGGAGTGGAGCAGAGTATGAAGATGGGGAAAAGAGTTGGAACACCTTCAACTCCCCCATCAAGCTAAGAGAGGCAAGGGCTCGAGTTCTAGATATACTGACATAGATGATTCTACTGTAGCTTCGCAGAAAACTAAACAATCCAGTATTTTATTGCTAGCTCGGGTAGAGTAATTGAACAGAGACCTCAATGTCATACATATGGAAAATTTCACAGTAGAGTATGCAGATTTCTCAGTGGAGCTTGTTTCCAGTGTGGTGAAACTGGTCACTTTTCTTGAAACTGTCCCAAGAAATATGGGGATAATTTAGCACAAAATTAGAGATCTGTGGAAGCTTCTAATAGGAGCAGGGATAGAGGTAGATCCAGAGGACCATATGAGTCAATGCCATGATAAGAAACTCAGGGAGTAGCCACGGTTTACAATATTAAGATTAATGAGGATCGGGATGACCCGAAGATCTTAAAAGGTACATTCCATCTTTTTGATGAACCTCTGTTTGTTTTGGTTGACCCTGGTTCTATACACTCATACATTAGTAAAAAGTTGGTTAGAACTAGAGGAATTCCTTTAAAACCAATTTTTAGTGAGATGATAGCGGTAAACCCTATGGGTTACAGTGCGAGAGTAACTCGGGTATGTAGAAAATGCCCGATAAAGATTCAAGGGATTGTGTTCCCGACAAACTTAATAAAGTTGCCTTTCGATAAGTTTGAAATCATTTTGGTTATGGATTAATTGTTTCCACATCATGGATGGGTTGATTATCGCAAGAAGCAATTATTTTTTAAGGATATGAAAGGCTACTAAATAGTAGTGTTTGGCGAAAAAAGGAAATCCCCATCTAATGTGATATCATCCATGACTACAAAGAAAATGATGTCAAAGGGGTGCATATCTTTTCTAGCTAATGTGATAAACACTCGAATATCAGAAGTGAGAGTAGATTATATTTCAACGGTTAGGAGTTTTTGGATGTTTTTCTAGAAGAGTTACTAGGGTTACCTCTAGACTTGTCAGGTGAAATTCCATATTGAGGTTTACCTTGGTTCCAAACCTATTTCTATGGCTCCATATAGAATGGCTCCAATGGAGTTAAGAGAATTAAAAGCCCAATTGTAAGATCTACTCGATAAGGGATTTGTCAGACCAGTGTTTCTCATTGGGGAGCACCTGTACTTTTTGTGAAAAAGAAGGACGGGTCTATGCAAGTATACATCGACTACCGTTAGTTAAACAAAGTAATAATAAAGAATAAGTATCCTCTTATGAGGAATGATGATCTATTCGATTAATTTAAAGGCGTAGCAGTGTTCTTTAAGATATACCTGAGGTCGGGGTACCACCAATTAAAGATAAAAGAGGATGATATTTCAAAGACAACTTTTTTGGAATCGGTATAGACACTACGAATTTGTGGAAATGCCATTTGGATTGATTAATGATCCTGCATCATTTATGGAATTGATGAACCGAGTATTCCAACCTTACTTGGATATTTTGTGGTGGTATTTATAGATGATATTTTGGTGTATTCCAAGTTAAGAGATGAACATGATGATTATCTTCGAGTGGTTCTTCAGACTCTTTGAGAAAATAAGTTGTATGCCAAATTGTCCAAGTGTGAATTTTGGTTAACTGAGATTGTTTTCCTTGGTCATATAGTCTCCGTATAAGGCATAAGAGTAGATCCTAAAAAGATTTAAGCGATAGTGGATTGGAAACCCCCAAAGAATGTTCTTGAAGTTCATAGTTTCTTGGGGCTTGCTGGTTATTATAGACGGTTTGTGAAGAACTTCTCAATATTAGCTTCACTGTTAACTAAGCTGTTATAGAAAGATGTGCCTTTTGTTTGGTCAGAGAAATGCTAAGAAAGTTTTGAAATGCTAAAGAGAATTGTAACAGAAGCCCCTATGCTTATACAACCTGAGTCGGGTACGTGTGTGTACTAGTAATACAAGTCCTTTTCTAGTGTATAATTATGGTATCGATACGTATGGTGTTCCAGTACCTTTGTAACAGGTGTACCGATACATGTGGATTTTTTACCTATAAATACAATCTTATCCGATGTTTACCCAAAGTATATCAAATATTAACCTTAAGAACGCAAGTTTCTCTCTAAAATCCACCCATTTATCACTCAAAATTCTTCACTGTTTTTGTAAGACTTTCAAGGGATTTCATCTCCAAACAACGAATCGTGCATACTCATCACATATTTGTTGTTTTCCCAAGGTATTATTTCCTTTTTTATTTAATTTTCTCCACTATGTTATTTTTTATGGATTTTGGATTCTTGACTGAATCTGTTTTAGGTTTATAGGATTTAGATTGAATATATAGGTTTAATTTAATCGAATACAATATTTTGATGTAGGTGTTTTACATCTACACTTAAAATCTAAAATGGACTAAAATTGATGATTATTTGTACAATGTATGTTGATTTTACAGGAATTTGATTTTAAAATGGCACCAAAATCAGAACTTACGACTAAACGTAGTCGTTCAGATAACCCGTCTTTAAGTCAGTCGATAAACGAATCTGAACCTCAACCCGTTTTATCATATTCTTTTAACACATGTTTTGATAAACCCAGAGTAATAAACTTAAGGTTACATTTTTCTAATTTTTCAAATATTTTATTATTAGGGATGAGTGTGTTGTTGATTTTGATTTTATGTCTTATCCCAAGTTTAACTTTCCTTATCTTGGTCTTATGAGGCGTTCGAAATTTTTAACCTTTCTTAAGATAAAGCCACAAAATTTCCCCCTTTAACTCGGATTTTTTATTTCAACGCTCGTTATATTGTTGATTAACCTAGTAACACTATTATTGTCGTAGAGTCATATCTTATGGGCAAGGTCTTTCAACTAGACACCGTAATAATTGTCAGCCATCTAGGTATAGAAAGCATTGGTCGTTTAGATTTATTCTATGGATTATTTTGGATTGGATCTATTGGAATATTTACAACTTTATATTTATGGACTTTGGAATACTATTTTGGAAATTGGTTAATTGTATTTGGGAATATGTATTCTTCTTGAATAAGTATTCGACTTTTTTAATTTGAAAATTGTTCAAATTTATTTTGAAAACTATTCAAATTTGTTTTTATTTGCTTCAAAATTTCAAGTGTTATTCGACTGAAAAATATGAAGTGACCAAAGAAGAAAGATGAACAACACGAGATCAATGCTTACATAATTGAAGCACACATTTTATTTGTCATAGTAAACTAATGATGAAAAATTAATCTAAGTTCAATTACACCAAGTCGAGTATACATTTAGGGTATCATGGACAACCTTTGAAAACCAAGAAACATCGAAAGTATTAATAACACTGAGGTATTGGTACCATGTAATTGAAGTATTTATCCAGACAAGAATTATGTTGCACTTTAAAAATCCATAGGTTCATGCAAGTATCGATACAGGTGGTGTACCGATACCTAGTAGATCTTATTGGATCTTGGGTACTATTTTAGTTGTTTATCAAATCTACTGAATTAAATCAATACATATTATTATGAATAATTTAATGTTGCACTTTCAGAATCAACTAATAAAACTCATAATTCGTATAATCATACTAAAATATATGTCATGCTTTGAAAAATCTAATACACCACCATTATTTTCCATTATTCAGCATTGAAGAAACTACAATGAAAATCCATAACTTCTTAATCATCTACAGATAGTTTACGCAAATCAAAAAGATCAACTTCATTGTGGTTACTTGTGACAAGTTTTGCCAAAATTCTTAGTCGTTCAACTCCCATCTATTGAGTCTACATAATAAATTTATATAGTCGTTTAATATCACACAATAGTTAAACAAAACTATAGGGTATACTTTACCATGAAACTAATCTTCGACCAATCATCTTTGTCATTGGCTTCTATATACTTCAATATGTACATGCCACAATCATCTCTGAATCCAATATCTAATAAAATAATTTATTACAAAGAAATATATAGTCCAAAAAATAGTATCTTTAATTTTAAATGTAGATAACGTACACATTTGGCTATTTCTGTAATCCAAGAAAATGGATTGGAAATTTTTAAACATTTTCAAATAATCTACCCAAATAAGCATGACTCTCATAGATATGCGGAGCTTTACTTAATTATTACAATGAGTCAGAATTTATAATTCTATATTTGAAAACTACACGAATTCTATTAGTTCGTATAAAAGAATAAAGAACTTACAATATTTTCTGCAGTATTGTTACAGACTTCATTGATGCTAAGAGAGTCCAAAAAATAAGTATGTCCCTCCACAACATCAAAAACTAATAAAAACCAATGATTGGCAGCTTCATCATGTAAAGGGACATATGCCTGCAAAATCATAAAAGGTAAAAATCATAGTCAACCACATACACGCAAATAAAATTTTTTAAATATAAATATACCTATTCAACAGGACTACTATCAATGGGCATAAAGTCCTCTATCCAATCAATATAAATTTGAAAAGGGTAGTATTTCCACTCGTCTTTTGAGTATGTGTGACATATTTGGTAAAGATACTCTGAGACAAACAGTAAATATAAGTGTCAAGAAATCATAAACTTTAAATTATTCGTTCTCTATCCTATAAATTATATTTTACTTGAAAGGACAGAGGTATATATAACTTCTTTCGTGTAGGCGCTTCTCTCACACTACAATAAAATATACCTTTAATGACACATGAACGATGACACACAATAATTTATGACTTGCAAAACATGTGTGTCATAAAAAAATGTCATGTTTCTTAAAATGTGAACGATTTATGACTTACAATAATGTGTGTCAAATTTAATAGTCATAATCCAAAAAATTTGAAAAAACACGGAGTACACTTTTAATTGTGTGTAATTTGTAAAAGTCGTCTTTTAATTTCCCCCCCCCCAATAATTTTAATCCTTTCCCGCTTCTTCCCCTCAATCATCAGTTCACACTTTTGCATTCATGTTACCAAGAAACACAATATTGAGATATCATATGGAGAATGCTTCTTCCCCAAACCCTACCCCTCCAAAATCCAAACGAAAGCACCCAAAATCATCTAAGGAGGACCAATTGGCTCGCTTCAAAGGCGTCAGTACTCTTTCTCGTCTTTTTAATTTGATGGTATTTCAACGAAATACTGGAAATTCTTTGGTGTCATGACTTTGCTTGGGGAAAACCGCAACATTGTGGAGATAAGTAAAAAGAAGATGAGTTGTTTCCCTTACTTTAATCCTCGTTCTAAAGATTCAAGGATCGACATTGACAATGGAAGTCAAACCACTCCTCGCCATTCCGCTGATTCCCCAGGTTTCCTTTTCATTTCCCTTTTTCTCATTACTTTTTTGTACAATCTTGCTTATCTGTAAACTCTTTCTTCATTTTTGTAACCAGTTTCATGCGCTACGAGAAGAAAGGCAATTCTATAAGGTAATGCTAAGTATTCTAACACCAAATTTCTCGGGAAACTTTCTTCTTTCCTAGTGGATTTGATTATTAGTTTGTTCAAAATTTTGGTAATAGAGCATAAGAAAGGAAATGATCAGGGACATGGCTCCAAAGGCAATGGGGCGCGTAGTTTCACATTCTGGGAGTTAGCAACGGCAACAAGGAATTTCAGGGAAACTAATTTGCTTGGGGAAGGAGGATTCGGAAGAGTTTTCAAAGGAGAGCTCTAATTATTTTGATATTTATGGACCTCAAGTACACGTTTTTTTGCTCTTTCTTTTCATATTTTCTGTAGGGATTATATTGATCTGTTTTAGTATAATGGGGGAATGTGATGAAACATAAAGCCTTTCCCTTTGCAGGCAAAACCAGAACTTGTTTTCAAGATGCCAGAAGCTGATAATACTTTGAATTTGCAAGTAAGTTTCTGGAAATCGAATTTATGTCAAAAGAAAAGAAAAAGAAACATAGTTGAAGTTTGGGTCTTTTTTTGTTTTGGTACCAGGATGTTCAAGGTCTTGTTACTTGGGTTCTTGCCGATGGATTCATCCCTTCCTGGGTTTTTATTAAGGTATATAAATAGTATAATTTTATGTATTGAACTTTATACTTGGTTTCCTTATTAATGTGTGGAACAAAGTCTTTGATTGGTTGGTTTTTTAAAAGTTATATAAGAAGACGTTCTTATTTTATATTGTTTGCAGAATAAACCACTGATTCCTAAAGTTGTAATGCTTTATGCCCCTGGCTTGGATGAAACTTTGTACTTAGCACAATCCATGAAACTTTCTGGTTTGAAACAAAGTTTTGGCAATCCTCGACCGCTTTTAGATTTTAGGTTTGTAATGACATTGTTTCTGCATTTATTGTCTATTGGAAATATGCTCGGTGTGAATTGCAATGTGGTGTATTTATGAATCTATTTTTTTATTGTAGCTATGTATCCGATGGGATGCATACAATAGATGCACTCCTGACGTGCAAGGTGAAGCGAAAGAGAAATGTGATCGATTCGGTGAAGAAAATAAGCCAGCCTGTGAACAAGGTGCAAAATCTATCTTTGAAGTTGAACGGTCCGCTTCTTTCCTTGCATGAGTTTCTAACTTGTATGGTGGAATTAGATTCTTTACAGGGTTAGTTTGTTTTCATTAGAGGATTGTCAGTCCCAACTTGTGTGACTAGAAAAGCAAAGCTTTGGGGACAGTAAACATGTGACATTTACTCATCTGGCGGTCTTAACTAACTTTCATGAGACATAACAAAAGTATTTAAGCTGTTCTGAACTTGTTTATAGTGGTGTTATCAAATGGTTAAGATTCATATCCACTTTCTTACTCTGCATAGCTTAACCATTAGATTAACAAATTTTCATCATCACTCATTCCCATCCTTGTACCAGACTTTGCCTAAGTGTTGTACGGAATTAATCTTGCTAGAGCTTTCGGCATCCTTCTGTGGGATTTAATCTAGTTGATTCCTTTCAAGGGTGTTTTGAAGCTTGGGTTGTGTATTATAGTGCAATATATAATATAATCTTTTACTTTGTAACATGCCCTAACTTGATTCCAACTGCTGTGCCCAAAAAAATATTAAAGGATGGTACATTGTATACTCTTGTATGATATTTGGAAAGTTCTAGATCTGATATCATGCATTTGCTTTAGCATGTAATATGATGTGGCCCTTTCCTTTCAAATGATGTAATTCGATGTTCTAGTCACCCCACTCAGTCTTTCAACTTGCAAAAATAACTTGAAGTAGTTGGAGTTACTCAGAAAAAAGGAATATACGTTTATTCAAAAATAATTCTATTGTCACTCTTACAATTATGGGGTCAATGTTATCTTTTAATCAAAACAAGTGTTCTGAAATTTGGTTCAGAGCTTTTTGTATTTGCATGCCTCAGTCTATATGCTCATTTCTCTCATTTTCAGGAGAGCATGGAAAATGAAACGAATGGCAGCCTTTTTTTATTTCTTGCTTATTTCCATTGGCATTTGTTGATATTTTTTTCTTCCCTCTCAACCTTGATGCTTCTAAACCCTATAGACAACTATTGTTAAAGATGGTAGCTAAATTTAGGTGCAATAATGACTTCTAAACTTTTGCAGACATCATCTGAAACAAAGTTGAAGGTTGAACTAGTCTTTGGTTGATCAAACTTTTGTCCTCCCAAATTGCACAAGGCAGAGTTTACAGTTCTGGTATGACTGGTTTTGTCTTTCACTGTTGGTGTTTTCCCCTTAGTCCAAATCATCTAGTTCATCAGTTTTGTTGATATTTGATTCTCACGGATATTGTGTGGTCCCTTTGCAAGAAGTGGGAAAAGCATTAGGCACTGGCCTAAGCATAACTGAGACACATAACCTTACATTCTGTTGTACTTTAGTAAATGTTTTGTGCAACAATTACATTTTTGCCGATTTCACTGCTTGCTCAAATGTACTACGTATATCACAACCCCCGCGCTTTCTTTAGTTTTTTTTTTCTGTTGGTATGCTATAGTCTGAACTATAGTTGTAGGTTAGCAATTAGCATTAGAGACCTCATCAACCCTCCTCTCCTTTTCCCCTGGATATTCTTGATGATTCCATATAAGAGTAGTAGTTAAAAACATTATGTTGTTGTATTTGATATGAGGTAGCTTTTCAGTTTTCTCTACATATCAGTATGACATTTCTTTTTTGTGCTTTGTTTGCACTAATCTTGCCACGCCATCTTCATGGTAAGTTGGGATTGTAGATGTTTGATATAGGACCGATGTTAACATTTCATATAGTGATGTGTTATGCAAATTGCTTATATGATATGGAGCTTATTATGTACTGGCTGTGCAAAATTTTGACATCTTTGTTTTATTTTACTTACCATTTGTTGATATTGTTTTTGCATATTCTAAGCATCCTCATTTTTTTGCCAATACATGTTTGACAACACTGCCTATTTGCACACATCTGTGGCTTTTATCCAGATGCTCAAACCTCTAAGTATGTGGAAACAAAGTGCATTATTGTATATATATAATGGTTATATGTTCTTTCTCAATGTCGTAATTTCTTTGTTTTCTTTGACTAATCGTTTATTGTAAACTACTTGTAGTGTGAATATATTGTATACAAATGTATTGCTTATATATAATATGATATATATATATATATATATTTAGTATTACGAGGCATTAAATGTGATTTAGTTTGATTATTTGTCAATCTACAATATATATAAATATATATATATATATATATATAATTCACGAAATACAATCACGGCACACGAATGTGTGTCATTTTCATTTATGACGGGGGCTTCAATGACACGCAATGTAAGTCATAAATGCGTGTCATAAATTTATGACACACAAATATGTGTCATCTTCATTTATGACGGGGGCTTCAATGACGCGCAATGTAAGTCATAAATGCGCGTCATAAATGCGTGTCATAAATGCGTGTCATAAATTTATAACGCACAGTTGCACGTCACCTTAAATTCATGTCGGTGGCTTTAACGACAGGCAAATGTGTGTCATCCGCACCCATAGATGACGCGCAATGCGCGTCATTAAAGGGGGTTTTTCTACTAGTGTCAAGTACAAATCATACACATACATATCAATAAACTGTTAAATATTTGAAAAACATTGTAACCCCTAGATCCAACATATGCGTTATGACCACATCTAGCGGACTACGATAAAGTTTTCCAAAACATTTTCAATAATTTAAAACCATATTCTGAATAAAAATCTTTAAAAAATAGATTTGATAATATTAAAAATTCAATTCTAGTAAATAAAAGTCGTCGTAAGGACTAAATAAAAATAAATTATTCCAACATCAATATTGAAGGTAATATAAATCATAAAATCAACATTTTCAAAATATAGGCACATATCACCCAAAATAAATGTTGAGACCATGAACTCCAAATACAATAAATTGATTTCTAAATTTAAAGTTGAAAATGATTTTCTTTTGAAAGCTAAAATGGATTTTGAAAACCAAAATGAAATTTTGAAAAATGATTTAGAGCTTTCTAAAATGAAAATTGAAAGTATTATAAAATAAAATTTTGATTTAAAAATTAAGCTTGAATGCTTAACAAAATAAAAAAGAAATCATTTTAAACAATTCATCTAGTTTAATAATGAAAAATGCTCACATTGTTATTATCATGGTCATAAGGAACATACTTGTCCTTTAAAGAAAGGAACATGTTATAAAATTAGACAAGTTAGGGTTCCCAAGGGAACAAGGGGCATTGAAACTAACGTTCAAGGATCCAAAGCAATTTGGATATCAAAATCTACTTAAATGTCTCTTGTAGGTGTGTGGGAGCAATGTGATGAAAATGAAGATATAAAATGCTCTAGCCACTCTTTGAAAAGGAATGGGTAACCTCTAAGCTTAATGCTTTTGTTTTTTATTATTTGGTTGCTCATTTTGATTTAAGCATGCATGAGTTTTGATTTAAATGATTTTATGTTTTCTATCTCATGTATGTTAAAAAAAGGTGTTATGATGAACAATATAAAGATTTAATGATTTTTCAAAATTTTTAGGTCATCTTAATGAATTTTGGTCAAATTTGGTAATGCAAATGATATTTCTCTAACAATTGATATCAAATTTTCAAATGCTTTGATTTTAAAAATTTTAAGCTTTTGACCTAATTTTAAATGTTTATGCATGTAATTTAAAATGCAAATGATATATCTCTAACAATTGATATCAAAATTTTCAATTCCATAACATTTTTTTGGAAGATATGTACTTAATTTCAACAATTTGTATTGCATAAAGATTATTTTCAACTTGGATTATTGAATTTCATGTGTTACTAACATATTTGTTATTCTTTGTAAAATTCAATTTTGTTTAAGTGTCAAGCTTATAAAAGTCTACTTTTTTTGGAGTGCACTTTTTGAGGGGGAACTTTGATTTTTCAAATGATTTTAATGTCATATTTACCACTTACTCTCCAATGTTATTTTCGAACTTTAAAGTTGAATTATTTTTTATATAAAAAATGGGGTAGAAGTGTGGGTTTGAAAAAATCAATTTTTTAATGAAAAAAGGGGAGTTGAACATTTTCCAACAATTAATATATTTTTCATTAAATATTTTATTAAGGGGGAGTTTTGCCAAAAAAAATTTCAAATATTTTATTATATATAAAAGGGGGAGATTTTTGAACTATGTTTTGATATAACAATTTATGGAAAATAGTTTTGGACTTGAAATGAATTTATTCAAAGTTTTCAAAATAATTCAAAGTCCATTTAACTTGGAATTGAGCACAAAGTTTTTCTAGACAAGAAGTATCGATATTGTTCTTACAGTATCGATACCTCATGAACAGTATATGGTATCAATACCAAAAGTAAGGGAAGTATCGATACTCACTAGGTAGTACTGATACTACCAATATTGCTCAAATTCCAGAACGCAAAAATGGTATCGATACCCAAAGGGGTACCGATACTACTTTACATAGTAGTATCGATATCATAGTCTTAGTACGATACTGTTAGGCCCAACAACTAGTAACGACTAGTTTTATTTAAAAATAACAAAGGTAGTACCGATACTCCATATAGGAGTACCGATACTCCCTATATAGGATATCGATACCCTCTGTACTGGGCAATTTTATTTTGCACAGAAAAATATCCCCAACGGCTCCAAATTACTCTCAATGGCTAGAAACGGCCACAAAATCATTCCAACACATAAATATAAGTTCAAGACAGTTGAAAAAGGGTTAAGAACACCTATCCAAGCAATCAAACACAAGAGAAGAGCTTTTCACTCTTTATTTCTTTTCTCTTGTAAATATTTTGTTCTTGTGAGCTTAATTTTTTGTAAACACCTACCTTAGAGAGGTTTTCTTGTTTACATTTCTTATCCTTTGTGTAAACGGGATTGGTTATAGTTTATCCAATTGTCTATCTTTTATTATCCTTACTCCCTATTCTCAAATTTGTCAATTCACCCCCTAATTCCAATATTTTTTGTTGTCAATTGAGCTTCAATAATCCCATCAAACTTCCACCTCTCATTCTTTTTCCCCAATCCCATATTTCCTAAACCCTAACCCTAACCCTAATTTTAAAATTCATCCAATTATATAACTTGAATTCTTTAATTGATTTCCAAAATTCATGTAATACCCCGAATATTGGGTCATTGACTATATTGAAGAGATTTAAAAGTTGGAGGACTAAATTGAATAAATGGTAAAGTATAAGAAACTATTTAGGAAATTGTGTTTAAGACCAATTAGTAAGAATGAAAGAATGAAAGGGTATTTTGGTCCTTTAAAAGGAAATGGATTTAAAATTATTTTAATTAGGGTATTTAAGAAGAGGAAAAAGGGAGAAGTTAAAAAACAAGCTAAGTCATATTCTCTTCTCCTTCTTCTCGTGTTCCCGTGCTCTCCTCCATAGCCAAAGGTTAGGCTTCATCTAGCGAGTTTTTCCTTTCATTTTTGGTTTGTTCTTGAAACCTTAAGTGATGTGTAAGCTTAAGGAAGATTTAAAGATGATTATAACTAAGAGATGAATGATTTATTTGAGATTGAAGAAAATGAATTTATGAGTGATTTGTGAAATATGAGTTTTTATTGATGTTTACAAGTATATTTGACTTGTAAAAGAAGTAAATAAGATATTAGAAGCCTTGGAAGTGATTAAAACATATTAGAAAAAGTAGTATGATTCTTGGTTTGGAGTGTTCTTTAGAGAATTTGGGTGTTATAAGAAGCTAAATGGAGGAAAGTTAGTTGGGTTAAGTAATGGTGAGTTTAATGGTATTGTTGGAGGTAAAAGTAAGAGATTTAAATGAAATTAGGGTAAAAATTGAGCTAAAAAGTGAACAAATATGGGTAAGGGTATCGGTACTGGAAGAACAGTACCGATACTATAGGTTTAAATTTGAAGAAATATGATGAACAATATCGATACTGATGCGATTAGTATTGATACTGATGTGGGTATCGATACTAAGAAGAAGATATCGATTCCATGGATTCTATAATGCAAAATTGGTATCGATACTAAAAGGGAGTATCGATATCATAGTATAGAAGTATTGATACCATGATAGGGGTATCGAAACTATTGAGCCTGGAAAATTTAAGATAAGATGAATTTTGATAGAAATTGAATTTAATAGTACTTTTTAGTATTATTAAAAGTATAAATGTTAGAGAGTATACTAACATTGGTAAGGTATGTTCAATTAATGGATGTTTTTATAGATCATAACCAAGTTCCTGAGTCAAGCAAGAAAAAGGGAAAAGATAAAGTTGTCGAATAGTCGGACATCATTACAACATACTAGCGAGGCATATCAGGTGAATGCATTTTTTTGTACTTGTAATAAAAGAAGGAAGACTCACGATTAGTCAACTTCGAATGTTTTGTTAAATGTATGTTTTACAACATTTTGGTATATTTTGATAACGTATATAGGAATGATATTATGAATAATTTTTAGAGTATGAACTGCTCTATAATGAAAGTTAAATGCATAACAGTGCATTTCAGCTTAAAAGGTGCCACTGATGAAAGTTAAATGCATAACGGTGCATTTCGGCATAAAAGGTGAAACTAAGAAAAGTAAAATGCATAACGGTGCATTTCTGCATAAAAGGTGCCACTAATGAAAGCTAAATGCATAGCGGTGCATTTCAACGTAAAAGGTGCCACTAATGAAAGTTAAATGCATAACGGTGCATTTCGGCATAAAAGGTGCCACTAATGAAAGTTAAATGTATAACGATGTATTTTCGACAAAAAAGGTGCCACACATGGTATTCATAAAAGGTGAATGACCATTTTGTACTTCGGTGCAATGCATGTACCTTACATTCATATTTAATATACATTGGGAAAAAAAGGATAATTGGGAAAAATCTACAAAAAGATAGGTATGTTAGGCATACTAAGAATATTTTCAATGACTATATGAACGAAACTTGGTTTAATTGACATGGTTAACTGATTTTATGAAGCATACGATTTAGTTCATGCTTCAATAGCCATGATATGCTTATGTATGAATTTCAATTAATTTACATTATATTGCCTTACTAAGTAAATACTTAGTGTGTGTTAATTTCATGCGTAGATAAGAGCAAAGACTAGCCAAATAAGGAGTGCAACAACAACTATCATCTATCCAAGGTTTACTCATCAGTAATAGTAGGACAATCAGTTCTATTTTGAAAATTAGATGACATGTATTTTGAATTTAAGAAAAATGCTCTGGAATGTATTAAAGTGATAATTTTGATAATATGTTATGAATAATGTTTTATCATTATATCAAAATGTTTTGTTTTATTTTTGAAACAAAATATTATGGGTTTTACAAATAAGTAAATGTTTTTAAAAGTCACGTGACAACTATGAATTGTGTACAGAAATATACGAAAAATGAGTGTTACATTTATTGTTATCAGAGCTATAGGTTTAGCTTATTCTCGGTCAAAATCAGGTTTATTTGAATTTAGAAAAAGGGATTACATGCCATTAAGATTGTTAAGGTTACTGATATGGTGCCATTAGAATGTGATTAATGACACTCTTTACTAACTTTAGTGTTAATATTATTATGTCCTAGAAGATGTCAGAATCTTCGAACTCGCGAAGAGCAGCCGAAAGAGAAAATAAAGAAGGATCGAATATTGAAAGCTATGAGGAGAATAGTGAGTATCCGATTCCATCCGAGAATGCTAGTGCGCTTGCACATCAAGGTATGTCAGTGCCTGAGTTTAGAGATTTTATGCAAGCTCTTAATGCTATTTGACTAGGTTCCAACCTCCTCCCCTCCCCCTACTCCTCCAATACCGAGGATGTTGATCCCAAAAGAGCTGAAGAGTTTAGGAGCTCCTGAGTTACGGGGAGAAGAGGATGAAGGTCCCGTGGAGGCTGATTTATGGTTAAATGATGTTATGGTAATGCATGAAAGTCTTCACTGCTCCGAGTCGGAAAAGCTGGGTGGAGTTGTATCTTTACTTCGGAGATCAAATCGAGTTTGGTGATCAAATACTATGATGTATTCACTACCGGATCAAGTGACCTGACAGTTCTTCCTGGAGGAATTTAAGAACAAGTATATTGGTGATCAGTTTAGACGGGCGATGCTGCTAAAGTTCCTTAATTTGAACTAAGGTGATCGAGCAGCACATGAGTACGAGGCCGAATACAACAAGTTAAGTTGTTTTTCTACTGAGATAGTTCCCAATGATAAGGCTCAAAGTGATTGGTTCATTAAAGGTTTGAGGCCAAAGTTGAAAGAGATAATGTTAGCTTTGAACTTGCCTAGCTTGCAAGAAGTCATAAACCGAGCCAAGGCAATTGAAAGAGCTCAAGAGGAGACCCTAGGAGTGGAGCAGAGTATGCAGACGGGGAAAAGAGTTGGAACACCTTCAACTCCCCATCAAGCTAAGAGAGGCAAGGGCTCGAGTTCCAAATATACTGACATAGATGATTCTACTGTAGCTTCGCAGAAAACTAAACAATCCAGTCTTTTACTGCTAGCTTGGGTAGAGTAATTGAACAGAGACCTCAATGTCATACATGTGGCAAATTTCACAGTAGCGTATGCAGATTTCTCAGTGGAGCTTGTTTCCAGTGTGGTGAAACTGGTCACTTTTCCAGGTAGATCCAGAGGACCATCTGAGTCAATGCCATGACAAGAGACTCAGGGTGTAGCCACGATTTACAATATTAAGACTAATGAGGATCGGGATGACCCAAAGATCTTAACAGGTACATTTCATCTTTTGATGAACTGTGTTTGTTTTGGTTAACCCTGGTTCTATACACTCATACATTAGTAAAAAGTTGGTTAGAACTAGAGAATTCCTTTAAAACCAATTTTTAGTGAGATGATAGCGGTAAACCCTATGGGTTATAGTGCGAGAGTAACTCAGGTATGTAGAAAATGCCCAATAAAGATTCAAGGGATTGTGTTCCCGAAAAACTTAATAAAGTTGCCTTTCGATAAGTTTGAAATCATTTTGGTTATGGATTAATTGTCTCCACATCACGGATGGGTTGATTATTGCAAGAAGCAATTATTTTTTAAGGATATGTAAGGCTACAAAATAGTGATCGGTGAAAAAAGAAAATCCCCATCTAATGTGATATCATCCATGACTGCAAAGAAAATGATGTCAAAGGGGTGCATATCTTTTCTAGCTAATGTGATAGACACTCGAATATCAGAAGTGAGAGTAGATGATATTCCAACGGTTAGGAGTTTTTGGATGTTTTTCTAGAAGAGATACTAGGGTTACCTCTAGACCGCGAGGTGAAATTCCATATTGAGGTTTACCTGGTTCCAAAACTATTTCTATGGCTCCATATAGAATGGCTCCAATGGAGTTAGAGAATTAAAAGCCCAATTGTAAGATCTATTCGATAAGGGATTTGTCAGACCAATGTTTCTCATTGGGGAGCACCTGTACTTTTTGTGAAAAATAAGGACGGGTCTATGCAATTATACATCGACTACCGTTAGTTAAACAAATTAATGATAAAGAATAAGTATCCTCTTATGAGGAATGATGATCTATTCGATCAATTGAAAGGCGTAGCAGTGTTCTCTAAGATATACCTGAGGTCGGGGTACCACCAATTAAAGATAAAAGAGGGTGATATTTCAAAGACAACTTTTTTGGAATCAGTATAGACACTACGAATTTGTGGAAATGCCATTTGGATTGATTAATGATCCTGCATCATTTATGGAATTGATGAACCGAGTATTCCAACCTTACTTGGATATTTTTGTGGTGGTATTTATAGATGATATTTTGGTGTATTCCAAGTTAAGAGATGAACATGATGATTATCTTCGAGTGGTTCTTCAGACTCTTCGAGAAAATAAGTTGTATGCCAAATTGTCCAAGTGTGAATTTTGGTTAACTGAGATTGTTTTCCTTGGTCATATAGTCTCCGCATAAGGCATAAGAGTAGATCCTAAAAAGATTCAAGCGATAGTGGATTGGAAACCCCCAAAGAATGTTCTTGAAGTTCATAGTTTCTTGGGGCTTACTGGTTATTATAGACGGTTTGTGAAGAACTTCTCAATATTAGCTTCACCGTTAACTAAGCTATTATAGAAAGATGTGCCTTTTGTTTGTTCAGAGAAATGCCAAGAAAGTTTTGAAATGCTAAAGAGAATTGTAACAGAAACCCCTATGCTTGTACAACCTGAGTCGGGTACGTGTGTGTACCAGTAAAACAAGTCTTTTTTCCAGTGTATAATTATGGTATCGCTACGTATTGTGTTCCAGTACCTTTGTAATAGGTGTACCGATGCGTGTGGATTTTTTTACATATAAATACAATCTTATCCGATGTTTTCCCAAAGTATATCAAATATTAACCTTAAGAACGCAAGTTTCTCTCTAAAATCCACCCATTTATCACTAAAAATTCTTCACTGATTTTGTAAGTCTTTCAAGGGATTTTTTCTCCAAACAACGAATCATGCATACTCATCACATATTTGTTGTTTTCCCAAGGTTTTATTTCCTTTTTTATTTAATTTTCTCCACTATGTTATTTTTTATGGATTTTGGATTATTGACTGAATCTTTTTTAGGTTTATAGGATTTACATTGAATATATAGGTTTAATTTAATCGAATACAATATTTTGATGTAGGTTTTTTACATCTACACTTAAAATATAAAATGGACTGAAATTGATGATTATGTGTACAATGTATGATGATTTTACAGGAATTTGATTTTAAAATGACACCAAAATCAGAACTTACGACTAAACTTCGTCGTTCAGATAACCCATCTTTAATTTAGTCGATAGACGAATCTAAACCTCAACCCGTTTTATCATATTCTTTTGACACATGTTTTGATGAACCCAGAGTAATAAACTTAAGGTTACATTTTTGTAATTTTTCAAAAAATTTATTTTTAGGGATGAGTGTGTTTTTGATTTTGATTTTATGTCTTATCCCAAGTTTAACTTTCCTTATCTTGGTCTTATGAGGCGTTGGAAATTTTTAACCTTTCTTAAGATAAAGCCACAATATTTCCCCCTTTAACCTGGATTTTTTATTTCAACGCTCGTTATATTGTTGATTAACCTAGTAACACTATTATTATCGTAGAGTCATATCTTATGGGCAAGGTCTTTCAACTAGACACCGTAATAATTGTCAGCCATCTAGGTATAGAAAGCATTGGTCGTTTAGATTTATTCTATGGATTATTTTGGATTGGATCTATTGGAATATTTACAACTTTATATTTATGGACTTTGGAATACTATTTTGGAAATTGGTTAATTGCATTTGGGAATATGTATTCGTCTTGAATAAGTATTCGACTTTTGTAATTTGAAAATTGTTCAAATTTATTTTGAAAACTATTCAAATTTGTTTTTATTTGCTTCAAAATTTCAAGTGTTATTCGAACGAAAAATATGAAGTGACCAAAGAAGAAAGATGAACAACACGAGATCAATGCTTACATAATTGAAGCACACATTTTATTTGTCATAGTAAACTAATGATGAAAAATTAATCTAAGTTCAATTACACCAAGTCGAGTATACATTTAGGGTATCATGGACAACCTTTGAAATCCAAGAAACATCGAAAGTATTAATAACACTGAGGTATTGGTACCATGTAATTGAAGTATTTATCCAGACAAGAATTATGTTGCACTTTAAAAATCCATAGGTTCATGCAAGTATCGATACAGGTGGTGTACCGATACCTAGTAGATCTTATTGGATCTTGGGTACTATTTTAGTTGTTTATCAAATCTATGGAATTAAATCAATACATATTATTATGAATAATTTATTGTTGCACTTTCAGAATCAACTAATAAAACTCATAATTCGTATAATCATACTAAAATATATGTCATGCTTTGAAAAATCTAATACACCACCATTATTCTCCATTATTCAGCATTGAAGAAACTACAATGAAAATCCATAACTTCTTAATCATCTACAGGTAGTTTATGCAAATCAAAAAGATCAACTTCATTGTGGTTACTTGTGACAAGTTTTGCCAAAATTCTTAGTCGTTCAACTCCCATCTATCGAGTCTACATAATAAATTTATATTGTCGTTTAATATCACACAATAGTTAAACAAAACTATAGGGTATACTTTACCATGAAACTAATCTTCGACCAATCATCTTTGTCATTGACTTCTATATACTTCAATATGTACATGCCACAATCATCTCTGAATCCAATATCTAATAAAATAATTTTACAAAGAATATATAGTCCAAAAAATAGTATCTTTAATTTTAAATGTAGATAACGTACACATTTGGCTATTTATGTAATCCAAGAAAATGGATTGGAAATTTTTAAACATTTTCAAATAATCTACCCAAATAAGCATGACTCTCATAGATACGCAGAGCTTTACTTATTACAATAAGTCAGAATTTATAAATCTATATTGAAAACTACTCGAATTCTATTAGTTCGTATAAAAATAAAGAACTTACAATATTTTCTGTAGTATTGTTACAGACTTCATTGATGCTAAGAGAGTCTAAAACATAAGTATGTCCCTCCACAACATCAACAACTAATAAAAACCAATGATTGGCAGCTTATCATGTAAAGGGACATATGCCTGCAAATCATATAAGGCAAAAATCAGTCAACAATACACGCAAATAAAATTTTAAATATAAATACCTATTCAACAGGACTACTATCAATGGGCATAAAGTCCTCTATCCAACCGATAGAAATTTTAAAGGGTAGTATTTCCACTCGTCTTTGAGCATGTGTGACATATTCGGTAAAGATACTCTGAGACAAACAATAAATAAAGTGTCAAGAAATCATAAACTTTAAATTATTCGATCTCTATCCTATAATTATATTTTACTTGAGGGACATAGGCATATATAACTTCTTTCGCGTAGGCGCTTCTATCAACTACAAGAAAATATCCTTTAATGACAACAATAATTTATGACTTGCAAACATGTGTCATAAAAAATGTCATGTTTCTTAAAATCTGAACGATTTATGACTTACAATAATGTGTATCATATTTAATAGTCATAATCCAAAAAATTTTGCAAAAACACGAAGTACACTTTTAATTTGTGTCATCTATAAAGTCGTCTTTTAATTTCCCCCCCCCAATAATTTTAATCCTTTCCGCTTCTCCCCCTCAATCATCAGTTCACCTTTTGCATTCATGTTACCAAGAAACATAATATTGAGAGATCAAAGGAGAATACTTCTTCCCCAAACCCTACCCCTCCAAAATCCAAACGAAAGCACCTAAAGCATATAAGGAGGACCAACTGGCTCGTTCAAAGGCGTCAGTACTCTTTCTCATCTTTTTAATTGATGGTATTTCAACGAAATACTGGAATTCTTTGGTGTCCTGACTTTGCTTGGGGAAAACCAACATTGTTGAGATAAGCAAAAAGAAGATGAGTTGTTTCCTTTGCTTTAATCCTCGTTCTAAAGATTCAAGGATCAACATTGACAATGGAAGTCGAACCATTCTCGTCATTCCGCTGATTCCTCACGTTTCCTTTTCATTTCCCTTTTCTCATTACTTTCTGTACAATCTTGCTTATTTGTAAACTCTTTCTTCATTTTGTAACCAGTTTCCTGCGCTACGAGAAGAAAGGCAATTCTATAAGGTAATGCTAAGTATTCTAACACCAAATTTCTGGGAAACTTTATTCTTTCCCATGGATTTATTATTAGTTTGTTCGAAATTTTGGTAACAGAGCATAAGAAAGGAATGATCAGGGACATGGCTCCAAAGGCAATGGGGCGCGTAGTTTCACATTCCGGGAGTTAGCAACGGCAACAACGAATTTCAGGGAAACTAATTTGCTTGGGGAAGGAGGATTTGGAAGAGTTTTCAAAGGAGAGCTCTAATTATTTTGATATTTATGGACCTCAAGTACACTTTTTTTGCTCATTCTTTTCATATTTTCTGTAGGGATTATATTGATCTGTTTTAGTATAATGGGAATGTGATGAAACATAATGTCTTCCCTTTACAGGAAAAACCAGAACTTGTTTTCAAGACGCCAGAAGCTGACAATAGTATGAATTTTCAAGTTAGTTTCTGGAAATCAAATTTATGTCAAAAGAAAAGAAAAAGAAACATAGTTGAAGTTTGGGTCTTTTTTTTTTTGGTACCAGGAGTTCAGGTCTTGTTACTTGGGTTCTTGCCGATGGATTCATGCCTTCCTGGGTTTTTATTAAGGTATATAAATAGTATATTTTATGTATTGAAATTTATACTTGGTTTCCTTATTAATGTGTGGAACAAAGTCTTTGATTGTTTGGTTTATTATAAGTTATATAAGAAGACATTCTTATTTTATATTGTTTGCAGAATAAACCACTGATTCCGAAAGTTGTAATGCTTTATGCCCCTGGCTTGGATGCAACTTTGTACTTGGAACAATCCATGAAACTTTCCGGTTTGAAACAAAGTTATGGCAATCCTCGACCGCTTTTAGATTTTAGTTTGTAATGACCTTGTTTTTGCATTCATTATCTATCGGAAATATGCTCGGTGTGAATTGTAATGCGGTGTGTTTATGATCTATTTTTTATTGTAGGTGTGTATCCGATGGGATGTAGACAATAGATGCACTCCGAAGTGCAAGGTGAAGAGAAAGAGAAATGTGATCGATTCGGTGAAGGAAAAGCCAGCCTGCTGAACAAGGTGCAAAATCTATCTTTGAAGTTGAACGGTTTTCTTTGCTTGCATGAGTTTCTTACTTGTATGGTGGAATTAGATTCTTTACAGGGTTAGTTGGTTTTCATTAGAGGATTGTCAGTCCAACTGTGTGAGTAGAAAAGAAAAGCTTTGGGACAGTAAACATGTGACATTTACTCATCTGGCGGTCTTAACTAACTTTCATGAGACATAACAAAGTATTTTAGCTGTTCTGCCTTGTTTATAGTGGTGTTATCAAATGGTTAAGATTCATATTCACTTTCTTACTCTGCATATCTTAACCATTAGATTAACAAATTTTTCATCGTCACTAATTCACATCCTTGTACCAGACTTTGCCTAAGTGTTGTACGGAATAAATCTTGCTAGAGCTTTCGGCATCCTTCAGTGGGATTCAATCTAGTTGATTCCTTTCAAGTGTGTTTTGAAGCTTGGGCTGTGTGTTATATTGCAATATATAATATAATCTTTTACTTTGTAACATGCCCTAACTTGATTCCAACTACTGTGCCCAAAAAAATATTAAATGATGGTATTGTATACTCTTGTATGATATTTGGAAAGTTCTAGATCTGATATCATGCATTTTCTTTAGCCTGTAATGTGATGTGGCCCTTTCCTTTCAAATGATGTAATTTGATGTTCTATTCACCCCACTCAGTCTTACAATTATGGGGTCAATGTTATCTTTTAATCAAAATAAGTGTTCTGAAATTTGGTTCAGAGCTTTTTGTATTTGCATGTCTCAGTCTATATGCTCATCTCTCTCATTTTTAGGAGAGCATGGAAATGAAACGAATGGCAGCCTCTTTTTATTGCTTGCTTATTTCCATTGGCATTTGTTGATATTTTTTTCTTCCTCTCAACCTTGATGCTTCTAAACCCTATAGACAACTATGTTAAGATGGTAGCTAAATTTAGGTGCACCAATGACTTCTAAACTTTTGCAGACATCATCTGAAACAAAGTTAAAGGTTGAACTAGTCTTTGGTTGATCAAAGTTTTGTCCTCCCAAATTGCACAAGGCAGAGTTTACAATTCTGGTATGACAGTTTTGTCTTTCACTGTTGGTGTTTTCCCCTTAGTCCAAATCATCTAGTTCATCAGTTGTGTTGATATTTTGATTCTCACGGATATTGTTTGGTCCCTTTGTTTCTAGCACAAGTGGGAAAAGCATTAGGCACTGAACTGGGCATAACTGAGACACATAACCTTAGTTTCTGTTGTACTTTAGTAAATGTTTTGTGCAACAATTACATTTTTGTCGATTGCACTGCTTGCTCATAGTACTACGTATATCACAACCCCCGCGCTTTCTTAGATTTTTTCTGTTGGTATGCTATAGTCTGAATTATAGTTGTAGGTTAGCATTAGCATTAGAGACCTCATAACCCTCTTCTCCTTTGCCCCTGGATATTCTTGATGATTCCATGCAAGAGTAGTAGTTAAAAACATTATGTTGTTGTATTTGATATGAGTAGCTTTTTAGTTCTCTACATATCAGTATGACATTTCTTTTTGTGCTTTGTTTGCACTAATCTTGCCACGCCATCTTCATTGTAAGTTGGGATTGTAGATGTTTGATATGGACCGATGTTAACATTCATATAGTGATGTGTTCTGCAAATTGCTTATATGATATGGAGCTTATTATGTACTGGCTGTGCAAAATTTTGACATCTTTGTTTTATTTTACTTACCAATTGTTGATATTGTTTTGCATATTCTAAGCATCCTCATTTTTTTGCCAATAATGTTTGACAAAATTTTGACATCTTTGTTTTATTTACTTACCAATTGTTGATATTGTTTTTGCATATTCTAAGCATCCTCATTTTTTTTGCCAATACATGTTTGACAACACTGCCTATTTGCACATCTGTGGCTTTTATCCAGATACTCAAAGCTCTAAGTATGTGGAAACAAAGTGCATTATTGTATATATAATGGTTATTCTTTCTCAATGTCGTAATTTCTTTGATTTCTTTGACTAGTCGTTATTGTAAACTATTTGTAGAGTGAATATATTGTATACAAATGTATGCTTATATATAATATGATATATATTTAGTATACGAGGCATTAAATGTGATTTAGTTTGATTATTTGTCAATCTACAATATATAAATATATATATATAATTCACGAAATACAATCACGACACACGAATGTGTGTCATTTTCATTTATGACGGGGGCTTCAATGACGCAAATGTAAGTCATAAATGCGTGTCATAAATTTTACACACAAATGTGTCATCTTCATTTATGACGGGGAATTCAATGACGCGCAAGTAAGTCATAAAAAAATCTTTAAAAAAATAGATTTGATAATATTAAAAATTCAATTTTAGTAAATAAAAGTCGTCGTAAGGACTAAATAAAAATAAAATATTCCAACATCAATATTGAAGGTAATATAAATCATAAAATCAACATTTTCAAAATATAGGCACATATCACCCAAAATAAATCTAGCTCGAAAGATAAATACATTACAACAAAATATCATTGTACTAATATGTCGATTCTGTAAGTGCCAGGTCTGATATGCCTATCCAAAATATTTGAAAGAGTGAAATTTGGGGGAGTAAGCTAGGGAGCTTAGTGTGTTCTAACAGTGCAGAAATAAAACATATAGTTTAACTTTCAAAATTAGTTCATCAATAAAGTCATGAAACACCGGTAGAGTTTCCAAAATCAGTTCAATCCCAAATTATGAAAATGTCAGTAGTGTTTTTAGTATAAAAATACATAATAGCCTTCCAACTGTACACCATATACAGTTCCCAAAAACTATATCCATATGGACTTACCCTTGGCCCGAAGGGCCTATGTTCCAACCTAAGGGAGACCCTTGGGTCCATAAGTTCTTACCCTAGCTGAAGCGTATGTGTCCACCTGAGGGGAGTGCCCTCGGGCCCATAAGGACTTACCCAATGCACATAGCAGAGGTGCTACATAAAGGATTACCTTAGGGTCCATAAGGTATTACCACCAGACCCATTAGGCCCATGAGCCTAACCAAGAGTCATCTTAGGTCCATAAGGAATTACCAGTTCGATTGGTTTGAACCTATATAAGGACTTACCATTTTTACCGAGCTGAACCTACAGAGACTTCATACTAAATCCCAGAGTATCCCGGAGAAAAATATTTTTCAGATAGTAACTAGTAGTAGCAGGAAATCAGAGTTCAAATAGATATCAATTCAGTAAAATCAGTAACCAGAGAACATAAATCAGATAATCAGACTTAAATTTTAGTAAATCAAAAATCATACTTTAAATCAGATAAATCATCCGAAAACAAGTTAAACAGATAGTCACATTTCAAATCAGATAAAACAGTCATGTGTACATGATATTTTAAACATATATTTAAAACAGGTATATGACACACAAGGAACATACCTCGCAAAAATAAACAGTTCAGAATATCTACCGAGCACCAGCTTCACTACGTTCTTCGACTATATTAGAACCTAAGCTATAACAGTACATAGTTATTACCAAAGTAGTATACTAAACAGAATATTTAACAGGGTTATAAAACTATACGAGTATTCATGGGTTCTTGTAAACGAGAGATCGGGAGGAACTGGGTCGAGCAGTCGAACGGTTAGGAGATCCACGAGTACCTTAAATATCATAACATTAATCCTTGAACATTCAGTTAAATTTGATGCACTGAAATAAATACTTAATTTACATATACACGTTCGAGTTTACGGGTCAAATTGGAGGCTTTGGGGCTTGAATTTCACAAAACGGACTTCGTATTCAGACTCAGTACATCAAAAAACATAAAATATTACTTTTAGAAATTTGACTTTTTGGTTAAAGTCAAAGTTAACGGTCAACAGTCGGGTCAAGGTCAACGGGTCAGACTGGGTTCGGGTTAACTATGGCCAGTTTGTGTTGACTCAGTTCAGTCTTAGTTGACTCATACTTGTTCAAACTGATTCGGGCCAGTCCAAACCGACTGGACCGGTCTAGAAGGCTTTTCTGGGTGAGAACGAGCCCCACGTGTACGCGGCGGTACGTGACAGTAGCGACGGGGTCGGGTGGAAGCCAAGAATTCTGAGATCACTAAATCAACATCATCAATTCAATAATAACCTAATATTAATCCAAAGAAATTTAAATCAACCCGAAAACATTCGAATGCTTACCCCAAACGGCGATCAACGACGAAGCCACTTCGGATGATGAACCCGTTCGGGTTTTATTTGGACGGTGAAAAGGAGTTTAGTGACAGCAACGGTGAGGTAAAACAGCGGCTGGAATGACACGAAACAAAGAAAAATTGGTCGATGATGTTTTGGGTTTTGAAAAACTTTTAATCGTTTGTTATAGGGTCGGGGTTGGTTGGGGATGGGTCGTAGGAGAATATCGGTCACGCTGGTAGGGTTGGAACACATTGTGACAGTCAGAACAACTGGTTCAATGTTAGAAATAGGGTTAGTGGGGGTTTATTTTGTGTTCACAAACGAGAGGGTTTGGTTTTTAGAAATGGGTTATAACCCAACCGAATTATTATAAAATATATATTTATTAATTAAAAACTCAAATAGGAGACTAGCCTAGTGGCTAGGGCATGGCCACTTATGACCCTAGGGTCATGGGTTAAAGTCCCCTAAACCTCCAAATCTCCATTTTTTTCAATTGACCAAAAAATGGGTTAATTCAGGGTTAGGTCCCTAAACTTCCCATATTTTTGAAGCTACCCCAAAAGTTTTAGAAACTTGAAATTTAGTTCGTAAAATCAATAAATTAATTTAATAAGTTTTAGAATGAAAAAAATGAGGGTGTGACAATTCTCTTCCCCTTAAAAGAATTTCGTCATCGAAATTCACCAGAGTCAAATAGAAAACAAAACCTATATCTCTAATAATTCTTTCAGAGGAAAAAGACTAATTACTCTATTGATGATAACAAAAAATTTTGTTAGACTCAGAGCGAAAACCATGTCTCATTGCCTTAATCAAAAGTCTGAATGACCTCAAGATACAAAACTCGAGTATAGAAAGGGTGTTGTTAAGAATGCATGACAAGAAACATAATTAGTAATAAATATATCTGCAGAAGTCCCTAGCTCATCTCGATCACCAGAACATCGAGTAGCGTAGACAAGGGTATGTTGTCAAGCCTCAGAAGCAGTTGGTCCTCTACTCTATGATCGAGCTCTATCATCGACCCTAGAAACAGATCTAGAAGTCTTACCCTAACTGTGACTCCTGGTAGGAGTCTAAACAAAAACCTGTGATCATGCAGGAGTTTGAGTAGGGATCCGATCGACAGAAGCTAGATGCAGACAATTTCTCAGAAAGTGCTCAATAGATCCACAATGATAACAGGTATCCATCTTCTAACGACATTCTCCCCATGTCAATTTCTACAGTGCTCGCAACTCGGTATCGGAGTGAAAACTGAATAATTACCTAGACTAACTGAAGGAGGTGGAGGTAACACAGGCCTCGAACCAGTATGACTCACTAGTAGAAAAAACCCCTTTAATGATGCGCATTGCGCGTCATCTATGAGTGGATGACACACATTGCCTGTCATTGAAGCCACCGACATGAATTTAAGATGACGCGCAACTGTACGTCATAAATTTATAACGCGCATTTATGACACACATTTATGACACACATTTATGATGCACATTTATGACATTCATTGAGCGTCATTGAAGCCCCTATCATAAATTAAGATGACACACATTTGTGTGTCATAAATATATGACACGCATGTATGACTTACATTGCGTGTCATTGAAGCATGTCATAAAAAAGATGATACACATTCGTGTGTCGTGATTGTTTTTCATAAATTATATATATATATAGATTGACAAATAATCAAACTAAATCACATTTAATGCCTCATAATACTAAATATATATATATATATATATATATATATATATATATATATACATATATTCATACATATAATTATCAAAAATATTGTAATCATATGTCGATACAAAATATCACAACATAAAGTTCTACAAATATGCCCTTGCCATCCCGGCGTGTACACAAGAAATAATTGAAAATAATTGTAACATTTAAAACTAGTTGCAATATATAGAACAAACGCATTCCTAATATGCACATTAAACTTCTGAAAACACCTTCCTTGGTCCAGTATATTTATGCAAAAACATGCACTCATGTTTCAACAAACCAAGTGACAACTTACTTTTTGAAACTCTATCAGATTTTTCAGCAACTTTGTATTCTCAATTCAATGGAGTTGAGGCTTCCTGATTCTAGTTGTGTTTTATCAACCATCAAGTTTGAGTTTGAAGGTAGCTGAAGAACTCAATGAATCAATCTGCAATACAATGAAGTTATTTAGAAAAGAAAAAACTGAAGGTTCCAAGTTGTTTTCTTAATGCTTGCAGACATTAACTTCCCTAGTTGCAGGGATACGATTAAGGATACCTGTTTGTTAGATAATCCTTTTTTGGGGCAAGAGAAGCAGTGTTTAGATATTCTAGTGGAGAATCATATATATGCAATAAAAATGAAAATAATCAGCCTTGGTTGAAAAGATAAGAACAAAGGGATTAAGAATCATATATCCCAAGAAGGAATAATCTGATACAAATACACCATGTATATACAAGAATACACTAGAAATAAGACACACAGATCTAGTAAATGTCTTTATAAAAATAAGCAGCAGATTCTCAAATCATTCAAAAGAATTGCAAATTTTTCATATACAAATATAAGATTTGATCTCAGGTCCCACATCCATCCAATTTCTCAATACTAATGTGGTTTACAAATAAATCCAAATAAAATTGCTACATGAAGCATAAATTTTCACTTCTAGAATGTCCTGCAAAAAGAAATGAGCAAACTAGTTTATTAAAAACACATTGACCAACCGATGACCTGCACAATCAGACATGGTTCTATTCTTCATAACTAAGCACAACTAAATTAAACTTGCTTCTTTATACAGTGAGATTCACAGATGGCAAATAAAGCAAAATAAAATCTAGACTTCAATCACTTCACTGCATGGCCTATCTTCAAAAGACCAGCACTAATTGTCACTATAAAGAAAAAATTAACTGTAGCAACTCATAATAGCATTTGTTTCATCATTTTGCTTTAGGTAAAAATAAAGGACGAAAATGTTAACAATCAGAATTTGAGTCAGTTAAACAAAAGTAGATAAGAAAAGGATAATTGCTGCAACGACAGGAAGCTTGTTTATTCATCACCCAGATAAATTTCATAAATTTATATGACCATATTCATGAAAATTTTAAGGTCACCCTCCCTACACCAGACAAACTCACTTAACACGTGATAAGCAAACCAAAGTTCTTACTATGACTAAAAATACTAGATTTTCAAGTGAACAATCCTATTCCAGTTTTAAAAGCATAACTAATATTACATAGGATAAAATTGAGGAACATTGACCAAAATGTCAAACTAATCAACTTAATATTCTTCTTTCTTATCTCATTACTACCTATTGCAATAATTACATCTCACACTTTATATACATTAACATGTAGCTCAGCACATACAACTGTGTATGAAAATACCATGCAATGCCATTGTCATTAGCTATTACCAGTTAAAATTGAAGACAAATATGAATATTATGAAAATAAAAGAAATGGTGACAAACACAATCTCATGATAGAAATTTGCAACTTCAAACGAATAACCAACACATACCAGAAGGAATTTTGATGATTTCTTCATAACAGCTAATGTACTGCCAAGACAACCTGATCACTGCCAAGAGCAAATGTAATTGTATCATAGCCTAGAAAGCATTTTAAGAGAAAAAAACAAAGTTAAAGTGCCAAGTAGAAAATTTCTGAGCACAACCAAATATGTTTTAAAATGGATGTTTCAACAGTATGTAAATGTTCAGAGTTGGAATATACTATTAGACTATAGACAAATAATGATGCTATTTAAGCTCTCCAAAATGCATAATACACGAGTTAGGTATTTGAGATCTCAGTTGGCATTTACTCTCCAACAAGAAACAAACCAACTAAAATGATGCCCTAGGACTATATTTTGGTCAGCTCCGAACAATCTATAAACTAAGACCAGTGAAAGTAGCAACATGCCTTGTGTGATGATCTAAGTGATGTCAATGAACAAGAATCCAAAAATGGATCTCAGGTAGGTCAAGGAATTAGTGTTCCTTCTCCATATTTTTTGCAGCGTCTACCATGAGGTCATTAATGTTTCTACTTGAAACATGTTTGAATTTGAGGGCTGGGAAAAATTTATGAGGAATGAAATGAAAAAAAAAGCTGAGGAAAATGATGGATGAAGATAATCCATGACATTGCGGATTAGAGTGACTCTTCTTGAAAGAAAGAAGAGGAAGCTCGTCACATGCATGAAACAGAACTCTGAGGAGTTCCTCCATTAGATCCCAAGAAAATCCTTCGCCAAAGAAAATGTTGAGCATGGGGGCTTATTTTTTTAAATAGTTTTCCTTAAACATCCTGGACCTCCAGTAAAACTCAACGAAGGATGATTGATGCTGATGAGTCGTGTACTATGAGGTCATACTGTTGTGCAACCATCATGATAGGGACCAACACCTTAATGCTCTGGAAGTAGGATACTTTTATTTCATTACAGCATGAACTTTATCTCACCACGAAATGTTCATACGTATGCTCTATTCTAATTTTTACAACCATTTACAATTAATGCGTGTTATCCTTCTGTTAAACATTCAAATTAAGCTAGTTTTTTAATAGAGTACCAAGATTATACTTGCAAAATTCAAGTTCAGCACAAAAAAAACAGCTTGGTTTCGTTTACACATTGAAACTAAAAACCATGTGAAATAGATTTTAACTGTGATATAATTAATAAGAAAACAACCTTTTAAGGTCAAAATACTTTCGAGTTCTGACACCTTTATAACCAACACATCCAGCTAAATAGCACCAATAGCATGAGAAAATTAGTTTAGAAAAAGGAGCAGGAAATGATGCTCACGATTCTCACATGGAACCAATTGCCAATAACGAGAAACAATACTCACCGGACTTTATATCTACTCTTTCAACTCTCCCAAATTTTCTGAAGAGACGTTCCAAATCAGACTGGCGTGCATCATACTCAAAGTTTCCACATAAAATGGGTCTCATGTTGCTTGAGCAGAGATGACAATATCACATCAGTATTTCACACATAAACACATACATATGTACAAGCACAAACAAACTTATGAAAGAACAAGTCAAACTAAAGCGTTAACTATCAAGTAGTAATGCACTCCTAACATGAACAAAACAGAATGAGCAAGGCAGCAACGTCAACAAATATTTGAAAGCTATTTAGTAAACTAATAGAGAGCAAACACAAGA
Source organism: Hibiscus syriacus (assembly GCF_006381635.1). NCBI lineage: Eukaryota > Viridiplantae > Streptophyta > Magnoliopsida > Malvales > Malvaceae > Hibiscus > Hibiscus syriacus. Next base: position 2,196,881 of record NW_024063472.1, read on the forward strand.
TAACTGACAAGACAACGGGTTCATCCCAGCTATTTAAAATATAGAATTGAGGTCATTCCATAAACACTCTCCAGAAGAAGAGACTTTCTCTAAATGAATTACATCTCTCATTATTTATATTTTGATCCATCACACAATAAAAAGAAAATTATCAACCGCAGCCTAGTGCACGATGTTTTCGAGGTCTTTGAAAAGAATGGGAGCTAAAATCAAAATTACAGTTGTTGGATCTACATCAAGAAAAAATTAAACCAAACAGGAACCAAATCACAATAAAAATATACAAATCATAAATATGTGCTAAAACTTCTTCATAGATGCTAAGACAACAAATACGGTGAGATAAATGATTGGAACTAAACAAATTAAATTCAAGAAATCATAAATACTAATTTTCCCGAAAATTAAAATTAAATAGAATTTGAACACAGAAACGATGGTTAGAGCACGAAATTTCCTTCTGCAGCAATGATTCCATAAAGAAAGAAAAAATCAGGGAAAGTCAAGAACCCTAGTGAATGAACCTTGCGATATTTTTCACGAAATGAGCTCGTGAGTCAATAAGTATAAAAATATATATGGATGAAAAGTATAAAAATATGGATTGATTAAATCCACTGCTTGAAACTAGATAAGCAAAAGTACCAGCTTGTAAGCATCGGGAAGCGAAAGCCACTACTCGAAAAACTTTTGCGTGAAATCGGGATTGGATTTGAGAACAAAAGGAGACATCTCCAGGAGCTACAATAGCTCCAAATCCAAAACGCTACGTCTCCAACAACAACTGACTCCATTTTCTTTTCTTCGCATAACCAAACACAGCTTAAACAAAGTCTCCGCGTAGATCAAATGTAATGAGCTTTAAAATACAACCAACATATATGAGCTCAGAAACTTACATATAGTAAGTAATTGAAAATGTGAACAGGTAATTCGATTTTTAGCTGGGAAACAATTGGAAACCTAGATCTCCATGGAAATAGGGAAACGAGCTTGGCAATTTTTCTTTCTTTTCTCTTTTTCCTCGTTAGCAAGCGAGTGATTTGGGACGAAATAAAGTGGTTTACAATTGAATGGTGGAATAGAGAATGAGGAATACCTGTGGAAACCCTTGAATTTTGACTCCCTCGTCTCTGTGTTGTGGTGAAGGCCAAACCAGTGGGGGTTGCAAAGAAAAAAGGGAAAATGAGAAAAATGGAAAGCATGCGGCGTGAACTATCGAGGGAAAAGAAGCGAGAAAGATGAAAATAATGGGGGAAAATTAAAATACGACTTTTACAGATGACACACAATTAAAATTGTACTCCGTGTTTTGCAAATTTTTTGGATATGACTATAAATATGACACACATTATTGTAAGTCATAAATCGTTCAGATTTTAAAAAAACATGACATTTTTTTATGACACATTTTTTGCAAGTCATAAATTAGCGTGTGTCATCGTTCGTGTGTCATTAAAGGTATATTTTCTTGTAGTGACTCCTATGATGAGCAGCAATACAGGTCCTCTTATCAGGGGGTGCATAATACTTAGACTGACCTGAAGGCCTCCTAGATCGATCTCGATTTACCCTATCTCCATCAGGTACAGAAGCCTCGACTTCCTCAACATCTTTTTCTCTTCCCACTACAATAACGACACTTTATCTGATGATTAACCACTTAAGATGAGCTCGTATCTAAGTCCTTGAGAAAATTTTTGGCACCTATCATTTTCAATAGGTACCAAACTAGAACCATGCTTCAGCAACTTCAGAATCTCAATCTCATACTCAAAACAGTCATATCTCCCTGAACCAGATCCTAAAATTACTTTCGCCTCTGCACAGATATGATCTCCGAGTCAACGACTACTAAACACTATTTGAAAAAGTCTCAGGCAATACAGGTCCTCTTATCAGGGGGTGCATAATACTTAGACTGACCTGAAGGCCTCCTAGATCGATCTCGATTTACCCTATCTCCATCAGGTACAGAAGCCTCGACTTCCTCAACATCTTTTTCTCTTCCCACTACAATAACGAACACTTTATCTTGATGATTAACCACTTAAGATGAAGCTCGTATCTAAGTCCTTGAGAAAATTTTTGGCACCTATCATTTTCAATAGGTACCAAACTAGAACCATGCTTCAGCAACTTCAGAATCTCAATCTCATACTCAAAAACAGTCATATCTCCCTGAACCAGATCCTAAAATTACTTTCGCCTCTGCACGAGATAATGATCTCCGAGTCAACGACTACTAAAACACTATTTGAAAAAGTCTCAGGTCAAATGATCGGCCAGAACATTACTGATCATATACTCTCACTAAGTGTGGGCATTTTCGTCCAACATAGAAATATCTCCCAAATAAGGCTGTTGCAGGTTTAATCCTAACTGGTCCATGCATCTCTTAGTATCACAAAGCCAGTCATCAGCCTCTATCAAAGCTCCAGCAGTAGGGCCTCCAAAGGTTCTAACTCGATTAGCAATTAGAGTCTAAGAAATGGGGACCTCGGGTGTAACGCCAATAGCTCGAACCGCTCCCTGAATCAACTGAAGAAACTGCCTATCGAGATTCTTATATGATACTACTCTAGCAGACTCGGTCTTAGAAATTGTCACTCCTCTAACCATAGTAGTCAGACCAATACCAGGGGCAGGGGAAGCTCCGTCGGGGACGCAAGAGCAGGATCATTTATCGAGGTGGGGATATATACATATATAGGCTATGGGGTCCATAATCTAGTCGCTCAACCTCGCCCACAGCCAGGTCGACAACCACGTCTAGCACTCATTCTTGGAAAACCTTGAGTTTACTACAGAATGTTAAAACCTAGGATTAGATTGGAACTTGGAGTCCTACACACAGCTAAATTTGTAAAAACTTGGTGACATGGCCTTCGTAATTTTTTTTTAAAATATTTTAAAACTGTATTTTTAGTTTGGACCCATTCAGAATCCGAGGTCTAAAAACCAAAATCTCTAATACTAAAATTATAACCCTAGATCCGACCTATACATTACGACCAAATCTAGCAGACTACAATATAGTTTTCCAATTTGAAAAGGGTAATATTTCTTCTCGTCTTATGAGCATGTGTGACATGTTCGGTAAAGATACTCTGAGACAAACAGTAAATATAAGTGTCAAAAAATCATAAACTTTAAATTATTCGATCTCTATCCTATAAATTATTTTTTACTTGAAAAAGACATAGGCAAATATAACTTCTTTCGCGTAGGCGCTTATCTCAAGTGCAAATCACACATACATATGATAAACTATTAATATTTGAGAATTTGTAAACCCTAGATCTGGCCTATGCGTTATGACCATATCTAGCGGACTACGATAAAGTTTTCCAAAACATTTTCAATAATTTAAACCATATTCCAGATAAACATCTTTAAAAATACATTTGATAATTAAAATTCAATTCCAGTAAATAAAATTCGTCGTAAGGACTAATAAAAATAAAATATTCCAACATCAGTATCGAAGGAATTATAAATCATAAATCAACATTTTCAAAATATAGGCATATGTCACCCAAAATAAATACAGTTCGGTAGATAAATACATTACAACAAAATATCACTACTAATATGTCGATCCTCCAAGTGCCAAGTCCAGGATGCCTATCCAAAATATCTGAAAAAGAAAAATTTAAGGAAGTGAGCTAGGGAGCTCAGTGTGTTCCAACAGTGCAGAAATAAAACATATATTAGATTTCAAATCAGCCCATCAATAAATTCATGAAACGTCGGTATAGTTTTCAAAATCAATTCAGTTCCACATTGTGAAAACGTCAGAAGGTTTTTAGCTTTAAAATACAGAATCGCCCTCCAAGCTAACATCATATGAAGTTCCAAGAAACTGCATCCATAAGACTTACCCTAGGCCCAAAGGTGTAGGTGTCAACCTCAGGGAGCACCTTGGTCCATAAGGTCTTACCCTAGCTAAAACGTAGGTGCCCACCTGAAGGGAGTGCCTTCAGGCCCATAGGACTTACCCAGTCCACATAGTAGAGGTTCCACCCTAAGGGAGTACCTTAGGGTCCATAAGGTCTTACCACCATACTCATTAGGCCTATGAACCCACCCAAGAGTCATCTTAGGTCCATAAGGAATTACCAGTTCGATCGGTCTGAACCTAATAAGGAATTATCATTTTGATCGAGCTAAACCGGCAGAGACTTCATACTAAATCCTAGAGTATCCCGGAGAAAAATATTTTTTAGACAATAACTAGTGGTAGTAGAAAATCAGAGTTCAAACATATATCAATTCAATAAAATCAGTAACCTGAGAACAAGAATCAGATAATCAGGCTTAAATTTTAGTAATTAGAAATCAAACTTTAAATCAGATAAATCATACTGAAACATGTCAATAGATATTCACATTGCAAATCAGATAAAACAGTCATGTGCATATGGTATTTCGAACATATATTTAAATCAAATATATGATACACAAGGAACACACCTCGCAAAAAGAATCAGTCTAGAATATCTACCGAGCACCAGCTTCACTACGTTCTTCGACTATACGAGAACCTAAGTTATAATAGTATAGAGTTATTATCGAAGTAATATACTAAACTGAATATTTATCAGGGTTACAGAACTATACGAGTATTCATGAGATCTTGCAGATGAGCAGATAGGGAGGAACTGGTCGAGGAGTCGAATGATCAGGAGATGCACGAGTACCTTAAATATAACATAACATTAATTAGTCATTGACCCTTCAGTTAAATTTTATGCACTGAAATAAATACTTAATTTACATATGCACGTTCATGTTTATGATTAATTTGGAGGCTTTCGTATTCCAATTTGGAAAAATTGACTTCAGATTCATACTCAAGACGTCGAAAAACATAAAATATGACTTTTTGGAAATTTTAACTTTTTGGTCAAAGTCAAAGTCAACAAGCTAGTCGATGGTCATGTCAAAATTAATGGATCGGGTCAAGGTCAACGGGTTAGATTGGGTTCGGGTTGACTCTAGCCTGTTTGGGTTGACTCAGTTCGGTTTGAGTTGACTTAGACCTGTTTAAATCGGTTCAAGCTGATCCAGACTGACTGGATTGATCTAGAATGCTTTTCTGGGAAGACCAAATCAATATCATCAATTCAACATAACCCAATATTTCATCCAAAGCAATTAAATCAACCTGAAAACATTCGAATGCTTTCCCCAAATGGCTATTGACGATGGAACGGCTTCAGATGATGACAGTCGAGTTTTTGTCGGACGGTGATAAGGAGTTTAGTGGTAGCGGCGGGGAAGTAAAAAGGTGGTTGGAATGACCAGAAATGAGGAAAAAGTAGGCGGTGATGTTTTGGGTTTTGACGAACTTTCAATCGTTCGTTCTCGGTGAATGGAGACCGATACGGGGTCGAGGTCAGTTGGAGATGGGTCGCAGGAGAACGCCAATCACGCTGGTAGAGTCAGCGCACACCGACGACGACCGGAACGGGTGGTTTAACATTCAGAAATGGCATCGGTGAGGGGTTTAATTTGGGTTCACAAACGTTGGGTTTGGTTTTTGGAAATGGGTTATCTATGACCTTAGGTTTATGAAAAAGCCCCCTTGGCCACTAAATCACATTTTTCACTAACTAGAAAAATAGATTAATTCAAGGTTAAGTCCCTAAACTTCCTAGATTTTTAAAACTAGCTCAAAAGTTTTAGAAACTTATAATTTAGTCTGTAAAATCAATAAATTAATTTAATAAATTTTAGATTGAAAAAAATGAGGGTGTGACAACAATACAAACAATTATATTAAAAAAACAAACAAAATAATTAATATTGATCATGTAACATTAAAAAAATTTAAATTGTAATACCCAATTAAATAACCATATTTCTGGGAAAACAGTATGAGCATTGGCGACATCCAAATAATTGCTCTTGGCCATGTAAACAGTGCTAGATGTATCATTCCAAGTGGCAACATTCGTACAAATTCTACGTTCTTTAGGCGTTAAAAACTCCAAATATTCATGTATGTATCACTTATTGTACTGGTATATTTGGCATACTCTAATAACAAATCACATGCCTTATATTTATACTGCATGAAAAACATAACTCTTACAAACATTTTTACAACATTAAACTCAAATTTTAACATGAATTATAACCAATAAAGAATGATTTATACATACCTTAGTATTCACTTTAGATTTTCTAGCTCTTTTTACAGTGCCATATCTTTCGACTTCAAATCTCAGTAAAATCTAACCATGCTGTCGAACATCTCAAACTTTTTCTCTATTGTGACCTATTTATATTTGACAAAGTTGTAGGACCGTTAGACATTTTAGGCCCAATTTTGCACCATTGGAGTTTCCTTCAATGTAACTAATTGACTAGGAAATCGATTGAGACTAAATTTTTGGAAAATCATCACTATCAGTCTTGCAGTTGTCTTCATAGTTAACATTAAGTTTCTTTTTGCATTCTAATGAGGGAGAAGGATAATCACAATCACAATTAATAAAAGGAGATAAACTTGGTTTTTTGATACCACTCTCGGTTTGATCATTCAATGGTGCAACACTTATTATGTCTTCCATGTGTGATTTATTTTTAAAACTCTCATCTTTCAATAGAACGCTATGTAAATTTGTCACTTCTGATCTATTATTTAAGGCATTCTCCTTTGATGATCGACTATGCATACCTTCTCCTTTTACTGAATCACCATCATGTATTAAACTTTTAACATTAATCGGTGTTAATATACTCACTTAATTTCCCAAATTGGCCATTTAATATTTCGAATTATCCTTTTAAATTTTTGAATTGGCCATGCATTATAGCAAATTCCTTTTCAATTTTGTGCACCGATTGAATGAGTGTCTCGAACTTGTGATAACTCATAAAAGAAGTTCTAATCTTATCCTATGAACAACTTCAGTTTTTTCCTATATGTATATAAAACAAATAAAAAATAAACAACAATCTTAAAAAAATAATAAAAAAATATACCGACAAAATAAATGTATCACAAGTATTAAAAATTCAATTTACTTATAATGAATGTACCTCATTCTTGGACTTATCCTAACTCATGTCGATATGACGCTTATACACCATATTCTTAACTTGTTTTGAGGGTGTTTAGTTTAGATCCATCATCTACGTAAAAAAAAAGTATAAGGTCGGACCAACGAAAAAGCATACCGTACTGATACTCTAGATGAGTGTATCGGTACACTAAGAGGAATTCAGGAAAACAGAAAAGAATTATGGTACCGATACACTACAGGTACCGATATATGGTTGCTCGAGTACCGGTATACACTGCTAGTGTACTGGTACGCCCTTCACGGTTTGAAAATTGAGAATCATGAATTGGATTGAAAATAACTTGTTTCAACGTAAAAATTAAGGTGATTGTTCTAATTGGGGTTTTAGGAAGGGAATTTTGGAAATCAATTAAGGAATTCATGTTATGCAATTGGAAAAATCTAAAATTAGGGTTATAGTTTAGGAAATATGTGATTGGGAAAAAAATGAGAGGGGAGAAGTCTCACATCAGAAACCACAACCACTACCGGTGAAAGCGTCGATAGCCGGTCTGCCACCACCCTTCGATGACAGCTTGGATGAAACACCAAGTTTGAATCAAAATAAAATTATTCTAGCTTACCTTAACGGGTTGGTTGCGCAAACGGCAGTGACGGCGTCCACATCAGGAGGGATGAACGACAACGATTCAATCGAATGAGAAAGAAGAAACTGGCGATGACGGTGGTGGCGGTGACAATGAAAAAATTATAACTTTTTTAAAAATAGGGTTTTGTAATTAGGCATAACTATTTGAACTAATTATACAAAAATATTAAAAAAACAATTTAATTAAATTTGTGATTTATTTAAAATTACAATTACATTTTTAACTAAAATATAATTATATGTTAAGTAACTTATAATTTTATCGTTTTACAATTTAATTTATCGATACTTATCGTTATTGGTGTTCATCGCCGCTCGTCAAGCGCACAAGAATCATCTTAAATAAATACAAGTATTTTTTTATTGGATGATTCTGCCACGTTCGACGAGTACCCATGAGTACCATTAATATAATTTATAAAACTTTAAAATTATAAAATATTCAACGTGTAATTATAAATTATTTAAAAATCTAAAAGTAAATTATTTAAAATAAAATATTAATTACATTATTTTATAATCTTATTTTAAATAATAATTAGTTCAAATATTAATCCCTAAATTAAAAAACCTTAAATTCTTTTTTTTTACTTTGAAGCTATCGTCGTCGTCACCACTGTTGTTGTCGTCGATATTGTTGTCATCGTCGTTTCTACTGTCGCCACTACTGTTGCTACTAATGTCTTCATCGCTATCGGCGACAGTGCTGTTGTCGCCACGTCAAAGTAAAAAAATAGGATTTTTTTAATTTAGCGATTAATTTTTTATCTAATTATTATTTAAATTAAAATTATAAAATAATGTAATTAATATTTTATTTTAAATAATTTAAAATTCTATTTTTAGCTAATTTATAATTACACATTGAGTACTTTATAATTGTAAAATTTTGTAAATTAAATTAAAAGTGTTTATCGATACTCGTCGAGCGTTGTTGAATTTTTCTTTTGTATATAATTTTGGGGTAGCATAAAACAATATGTTTTCAAAGACTCTTAACCATTTAACAATGAATGTTCACACCCCTGACATTTTTTGTGCTCGAATATAATACCTCGAGATATAACAATGATTCCCTTAACCATTGAGATCCTTAGTTCGTGCCAAGAATTTTTTTAATAGAAATAAAAGTACTTTTTAAATAATACTATTTGATGATTTTCATTTTATTATTATGATTATGTTTATAAAATTATTTTTCACATAAATAATCCTATTTACATTGATAAGAAAGAACGAATATTGCTTAGATTGAAAGATTTTGACCATTTTGAACACAACAATTGTCATTTATCGAAAAAAAAAATATTCAAGTAAATTGAGACTAATTTCGAGGTAAAATATTGGAAGGTTGCTTTGTCATTTTATTTGTTTAAGAAAAGACAAAAAGGCTTCCCATGAATTGAAATTGAGTGTATGAAAACAATTTGATCTTCAAAAACAAAAAAAAAGGTTGATTTTATGGTCAGATTCAAGCCGTTGAATTGGATTGAAACGAGCTTCATTTCCCATCATTACCTTTGACTTGAGTTTCCATTAAAACCCAGTCTTTAACCTGAGGTTTTCACCAAACTCATCTCCCTTAGAATCTCCATTAAAGGGTTGAGTTCTTCAACTGTTGCATACGGATGCAGATTTTATATTAGAAGGACGAAGTCGTAGTTGTAATCTTAATTTATACCAACCCCATCAACTTTGTTGGGTCCTTGTAACATGGATGGTGAGTCGAAGATCCATGTTGATAAGGTTGAAGATGAGATGTTGCCTGGTTTTCGATTTCATCCGACAGACGAAGAGCTCGTCGGATTTTACCTCAAGAACAAGATACAGCAGAAGTCATTACCCATTGAGCTCATCAAGCAACTTGACATTTACAAATATGAACCCTGGGATCTCCCAAGTGAGTTTTCATAATTTCTTTACTCTATTACTACACTCAGTACTAAATTACCATTCCAGACCCGCTGTCGCAATTGCGAATGTTACGGATGTTATAACGTGATTTAATACTTAGGGTAGTCTATGTAAAACTCATTCCGGATATTCTTTCTGGTTTCATTTACTTAGGTCTAGCAGCATCCGGCGAGAAAGAGTGGTATTTCTACTGTCCTAGAGACCGTAAATACCGAAACAGTGCGAGGCCTAACAGAGTAACAAAAGCCGGATTTTGGAAGGCGACTGGAACTGATAGGCCTATTTACACTTCCGATGGCACCAAATGTATTGGTTTAAAGAAGTCCTTAGTGTTCTATCGAGGAAGAGCTGCCAAAGGGACTAAAACAGATTGGATGATGCATGAATTTCGACTGCCTTCACTCTCGGACAAAACCCTTTCTGCTAATGTAAATGATAATCATTGAATCCATTAATTTTTTTTGTAGGAACAGTCTAACATTTGGCTTGTTCTCATTACAGGATTCGTGGGCTATTTGTAGGATATTCAGAAAGATCAATTCCATGGCTCAAAGAGCTCTTTCTCCTACTGTGATACCCTCATTATCATCTGATATACTCCACAATTATGACCCTAGCAATCACTTCAATTCGGACATTTCTTACAGAAACAATGAAATGCAACATGCACAACAATGGAGACCATCTCCGTTGCCGGTTCCCAATGGAGAACTTCACAACAACTTCACGTTTTCAGTCGATGCTTCGTCTACGGAATTGAGGCCACAGGCGATGATGATGGTCGCCGGTGAAGTTACGAACAACTCCGGGAATATGGATTTCGAAGGGCAACAACAGCATTTCGATTGCTTCTCAATAAGCTTGGCACAAGACCTGCAAGGAACGGGGAAGACTTGGAATGAAGGTCTTGACGAGAGCCGTTGGAGGAATTTCAGAACAATGGGATTTCCTTTTAGTTTGTAGCCAAATGCGTTCGATTTATGGAAGCCTAATCTGCCATGGGATTCACCTCAACTCCCCCCTCAAACTTCCACTACTTAACACACAGATGCTATACATAAACACACATTTTCATACGCAGTAATAGTTAAATATATATATATATCTTAAATACACTTTTGGTGTATGAATTACAAAATCTCTCTCAAATTAGTATTTAAAGAAATTTTATTCTCAAGTTGCTCTTCTCTTAATTTGGTAATTAAATAAATTTTTCTCCAAAGTTAAAACCTGAACTTTAATTCCTATAATTATTTTAGTACTTTTATCAGCGGTGTTAACATTTGATGACATAATATTATATCATGTATTAATGATGTGTTATATGTGTTTTAAAAATTAAAATTTTAAATATATTAAAAGTATCAAAACAAAATTTTATTTTCGACTAACTTAAGTGTGCATAGTTTAGGTATCAAATACATATTTAACCTTATATTTAACAAATATTTTTGCACGAACCAAATGAACTTGGTAATAAGTGAATTTTTGTTATAATTTGAGGATCCGGATTCGAACACCAGGAATGCTAGAGATATAAATGTTCAATATTAAATGGTTGAGATTATCTTTGAATAGAAACTATCTTATACTTACCTAGATTAATAAAGAACTATTTTCTATAACTATTGTTATATGTTTCATTTAACGATCAATTCGAGTATATCAATGAATATATTTGTTATTTTATTTTTTAAAAATATAATAATTATTAATTTTTTATTAAGTTAAGATAATTATAAAATAATATATATTTTAAATATTTTCTAAACACTCAATGACATTCAGCAAAGTTTGTGCCACTTCAAATTATATAAAACAATTTCAAATAGAATACGCTCTATCCTTGCCAACTAAGATAAATTGTTATATAAGACATCGCTCTTTGCTTTTCTCTTTTGACAGGCAAATCCTATTATGGTAAAAATAGATATTTAAATTTTACAGAATTAGATATTATATATTTAGGTAATTTCGTGGAATAAGATTTACTAGCCCTGCATGAATTCGAATAAAATGAAATTCATATAATATCTCATAATCAAATTGGCAGATGTTGTGAAGATAATATTAAAAACCCATCTTCGCAGGCTAAATTAGCGTATATAAGGAAAAAAGAATGAAAATTGGAAGTACTTGCAGTGTTTTTTCATAGCGACAGGGAAAACCGTTAGTAACCGGTGACAACTACGATAAAGATGAAAATTGGAAACAATTTTGATTGATATTATTTTTTAACAGACTGTCAAATAATATAAGATAATACCTATTTAGAAATTTTCTTACGTACATACATCCTACAAACACAATTAGTCGAACCCGAAACAAACAATTTTGATTAAAAATAATGAAATTCGATCCTTACTCGGCCTTACTTCGAATAGAAATGTCTCAAAATGGTATATGAAAATTATAAAAAGAGAAAAAGAAAAACACAAGCGTCTTTAAGGTAATAACTGGGCAAATTGATTTGTCATCAAGTGAACCAAGCGGCAAGATAATCAAAGTATATATATATATATATATATATATATATATATATTAAGATTGCAAAAATTCAGTTCAATAACAACCAACATCTAAATTTTTTGCTCTTTGAAGCTTGCTTTTCCTTGGACTTTTGGATCTTCAGAACTTTCTTCACAATCTTCTGCTCTTCGACCAAGAAGGCTCGAATTATCCTTCAAAAGACGGAAAGAAAACAATCAGATTTGCATCGATGACAACCAACAAAGACCAAAGCTAGCATCCATTATCATGTAACAGCAAATAAACAATGGAGGAGTTTCTAATTTATACCTCTCCCGGATAGCACTACCTGACAAAACACCACCATAACCACAATTCACAGTCTGGCGACTCCTCGGCAACCTAGACCTCATGTATTCAGCAGGTCTCAAGTGAGGAATCTGTGGTGAACCCATGTAAGAGAAGCATAAGAACAACCTCAAAAACTTCACAACTCAAGAATGTAATCAACCAAATGTTCAGTAAGACCTAGTTGAGAAAGTAAACATATAATGATGAATCTAAAAAGGTACCCCCATAATTCTTTTTTTGTCAAAAAGGTTTTACATTCGAACTTAATATACAGAAAACATGGTTATCTAAAGTGCTATAGTTCATAAACAGCTTCACAAGTGAAAACCTGGTTACAACAATAGGCTGTTAAAGCTTTGATTAGATCGGCAACATTGATAAACACAGCTCAGACCGAGAACACATCAAACTTAAATCCCCGATGAACAAAACTTACTGCTAATTCCTAATTGATTTCATAAAAACAACCTTATCTTAAGGTTTAAAACTCCTGAACATCAAATTTGATATACTATACTATCAGAATCACAACTCCTTTTTAGATTTTAAACAAGGATCTAAAACTAGCATTAAAAGTATGAAATTTTGAATGTTTAATTTGGGACATAAAATCATGAAGCATCCAACAAAATGAATATAAAAGACAGAAAGTATAAACCAATATTCACTTCCCCCATCATTATAAGCAAATGGGTATCTAGATTACATACTAATTGGATCAAGCGAACAATAAGATCAAATCCCCCCAACATAAAAACTGAATTTGAATTTAAGAAAAGAAAAGTACTTGCACCCTGAATTCTTTTGTCAGTAACAGGACACTTACGCCCACTTGCTCTCTTCTTAGTAGTCTGATAAACCAATTTTCCAACTTAAAAAATACAAGAAAAAACATAAATTTCAATTGAAAATTAGACGAACAAAAACCGGCAGCATTCTATAAACCTCCAAACTTACCAGGGGTCTTAACCACACGGTGTTGGTTGGATTTGGTAGCGTAGCTATGGCGAGTCCGATAAGTGAGTCTTTGAACCATTTTTTATGGTTTTCAAGCTTTGGGTTTTACCTTTCTGCTCTATTTTATTGAAAGACCAAAGAGAGGCAAAGCGAAGAGTAATCATGGGTTTGTTTTGGAGATGGCAATGTATAAATATGAATACCTTTCTGCCCTAGATCGTACGGTTATATTTTGGGGTTTTCTATCAACGGTTGAGATTATGCACGTTTGTTTTATATCTTAATTATATATATATAATTGATGTGTTTTTCAATAATTACTAGATAATTAATGCCTAATTCTTTTAAAAATTATAAAACTTTTCTAACTATAAATTTTACGATAATCTACACCAAGTAGCACTTAACTTTAGGCTATGTATTAGGGATAGACATGGGTCGGAGGTCGGATTTTCGATCCAACCGACCTGAAAATTTTAAATCCTCCACCCGACCTGAATCCGACCAAAAAATATACCCTTTCACTTAAATATATAAGATAAAATTATAATTTTTTCAGGTTGGATCGATTCACCCTAAACCTAAACTCGACTCGAGCATAATTTTAAAAAACCTGACCCGACCTGAACCTGAATTATTTTTTAAAAAATCCAACCCGATCAAGTCGGGTTGAAACCCGTAGGGTTCAGCTCCCATGCCCATCCCTACTACGTATAGTGTATACCATGGAACTTTCAATTTTACCAATTGGCTTAATATACTTTTAGGTGCTTAAATTATAGCTCAAATTGATTTTTTTTTGTCTTTGAAGAATATTTTGTTAAAAAATTTGAACGTGACACATGTCACTTAATGATTTTTTAACGGTGAGCCCCTAAAAGTATAACCGAGAAAATATTAGACACCAATTTTTAATAAAAACTTCTTTAGAGACCAAAAATAAATTTGATATATAATTTAGGCACCTAAAATTGTATTAAGCCTTACCAATTATATCATTGAACTTTGATTTCCGCTTCAATTATGCCATTGACCATCAAATTTTAACGACGCAATGACGTGGACATATATGTTCATTAGTGTGATGACTCGAATAAAACAATGTCATTTTGTCCACGACTATTGATGTCCAAAACGTTGTTTTAGGTATTGAACTTTAGGGGTGTATCGATTTTATCATTAAACTTTTAATCAGATATTTTGGCACTACACTTTTTAGCAGTCGTTCTCCACCAATCATCGCTCGTCATCGATCATCTTTTGCGATAAAATCAATACCAAAACGTTCACATTTCACTTATTTTTTTCTTCTAGTATGACTGATTTTCTACGAAAACCCTCAAAATTGACGAAAATCTATTAAAAATTTGACTTATTAGTGCTCTTATATCTTCCAATGATTATCTGATGAGGCTAGTTTTGTGGTATGTTGTTTGTCTTTTCGAAATGATATTTCTCATTGTTTGGATTTTTGAGGAAACACCTCAAATCTCGCAAAACTAAGAAAGCCTCCAAACCCTTAAAAATGATGGATTTTTTTGTTTGATTTCGTCGATTTTGTGTGTGTTTTGTGAGAAATCAATCCTACAAGAAGAAAGAGGAGTAAAATATGACCATTTTAGTACCGATCTTGCCGCGAAGGATGACAGATAATAGGTGATGATTGGTTGCTGACTTCGACCGAAAAAAATATAGTGACAAAAATGGATATACTTAAAAGCTTGGTGGAAAAATTGATACATCTTAAAGTTCAATACCTAAAATGACACCGTTTTAGGCATCAATAGTCATGCCAAAACGAATGACGTCGTTTTGTCCATGTTATCATTTCGTTTGAATTTTAATGATCTAGTAGCATAATTGAAGTGGAAATCAAGATTCAATGCCGCAACACCTAAAATTCATATCTGATGTAATTTACCTAAAATTTAATCTTTCTCGGTTGTTTTAGATTTAAAAGTTACGAATATAACAAACTTGATGAATATAAAAATATTCAAGAAAGTGATTAAATTGTAGGTATTGTCGACTTTTGCCGGTAATCTGGTAAAAATTATATATTAAAATGAAGAAACGATTATAGTTCGAAGTTTAATTGAATAAAGTACTAATATTTCAAATATATATTTATACTGCATCTCTATCTTTCTTTCATCATCTTTTAGATTTATTTCTGTTATGTTATTAGTGTAGTCACTCATTTTGGTCCGGATTTCTATTTAATATATATACATAATATATAGAATATATAGTTTTGAAAATATTTTTAAAAATATATATAATATCTAGTTTTGAAAACATTTTTGAAAATATATATTATATAGTTTTGAAAACATTTTTGAATATGCATATTTATATATATATAGTTTTGAAAACATTTTTGAAAAAAATATATATAATATATAGTTTTGTAAACATTTTTGAAAAATATATATAATATAATTTGAAAACATTTTTGAAACATATATATAATATATAGTTTTGGAAACATTTTCGAAAAAATATATATATAATATAGTTTTGAAAACATTTTTCGAAAATATATATAATATATAGTTTTAAAAAATGATTTATAGTTTACTTATTTCTTTATTTATTTATTTTTATTCGTTTATTTTTATTTTTTAGTCTTTTATTTTTCTGGTTCAAATAGTCCAAAATTTGGGTCCAAATACAATCCAACCAGGTAAGCCTGACCCAGCAGACCAGGCAAGCTCGAGTGGGCCTGACCCAATCCAAAGAATTAGGGTTTTACATTTAATCAGTGGCGCCGCAAGGGAAGAAAATAGTCACGCTCGTGGAGGTCACGCGCCAACGAATTGGACGAGATCGTCGGCTGAGCGCCCGGGATTGAACCATCCCTGGATTTTTGACCCAATGTCGACCTCAACAGAACGTGAACGGGTCAATAAACAGTCCCGAAAAGATCGGGGATGATCCCGAGATCATCGAAACCCAAACGGTCGATCGAAGGCTATAAAAGCCTTGTCGGGGATAGATCAAAGGACACCGAGAAAGCATCACTAAAAAATCAAAGTACGAACAAAGATCACCAGAAACACCGAATACCAAACTACCACACCAACCAAAGCAACCAAGCAAACAGAGCAAAAAAAGCAATCGAAACAACAAAAACGAAACATAAAAAGCATTCAAAATAGCGAGGAAAGTCACACAAAAAAAATCAAGGTTTCGGTTTTGGGATTGCACGGAGGAAAGCACGGTCGTGGAAAGCCAAAGGTCGTTAGAAATCATAGAGGCTCGTCGGGAAAAGGTAAACCTGAGATTTCCGTTACTAGATCTATGCGGTGGGGTTATTTTTTGGGTGTTTGGGCTTCGGTTTTTGGTTTAGGATGTTGAGAGGAAGCTTTGGGTGTGCTTGTAACTTTTCGGCCACTGGTGGTGGTGGCTGGAGCAGCGGTCAGCGGTGGACTGAGTGACGAGGATGTGACCAGCCATAGTCCAGTGTGGGGAGAAAGTTGAGAGAATATTTTTAGAGAGGGGAGAGTGATTTGTGAAATAGGAGGGGAAATAAAAAATTTTAGGTTTTAAGGGGTATTAATAGGAAGGATCGAAGTGTAATTATGAAAAATTTTAAATTATTTCTGCAGTCCTTATAATTTTTATGTGTAATTCATTTTAGTCACATATTGCAATTTTACCTCTGAATCTTCAATTAATTCAATTTAGTCCTTATTTATAATTTATATTTTTACAATTTAACCCCTCTAACTCTTTATTTTTTTCTTGCAGCTCATATTTTAGCTTCAATTTGATCCATGAATTTCAATTTATTCGAATTTAGGCCTTTAAGTTTTTTATACTTTTCTTTTTACTCTGTTTTTTATTGACTTCCAAAATTTAACATTTCTTTTTTTATTCATTTTTTTAAATTAAATTTTTGTCACTTTTTTATTTTATTTATTTATCTATTTATTTATTTCCTTTAAAATTTAATTTTTCTTCATTTTTTCTCTCTATTATTCTTTCTTTTAACTTGATTTTATTTTTTAAACCTTCTTTCTCTTTTTATTTAATATTTATTTATTTATTCTATTTTACAATCTAACATCTTTTCAACCTTTTTAGGGGTAATTTCAATCGATCAAAGGTAAGCAATTCGAATCAAATTTTTAAATTTTAATTTTAATTTTCTCAATTAAGACAACCGAGAAATTAAAATGATACCAAAAGGGCAGTACGAGGGTGCTAATCATTCCTTGACTGTAACCGACTCCGAGTCCGACATATTTCTGGTAAAACAAAAATCTGGTAAGATGGTAAATTAAGGTGTTCGATCAACCTAATTTTTAAAAAAATGATCGGTGGCGCTCTTACATATTTTATTTAAGTCGAAGCCCAATTCTGGGCCCACTCGAAAGAAGTTGCGACATATTGGCGACTCCATTGGGGACATGTAAGTGAGTCAGGCCAGAATTAATTTTCAGTTGTCTTCTTAAGCGAGAATTTTAAGTTTAAATTTTAATTTAACTTTGCAATCCTTATTACTTATCTTTGATTATTTTTCAAATAAATAGTTGTACTGACGTTTTTCAATGATTTAAACTTTTAAACTTTTTCATCTCATGCTCTATACCCGAGCTCCTAAACCATTTTATAAGTGGATGTGAAAGCGAAGCCTTCGTGAGAATTTATTCTCCATATAGACCTAGGAAGTAACCTTCGGGATTTATATATCTTATATATTCGTGTAAATTTATTCTCCGTATAGACATAAGGGAATATATCCTCTCGAGTTTAACTTGGTCTACATAAGCTTGTAATAGGCTTAAGACTGAGGATCTGGCAAGCCCAAGGGGGCACCAGCAAGGACAACTCGGATACTCTTCTTTATAACCTAAACCGAGAGACTACATGGGATTAGAGCCCACCCCGAAACTCCATTTCAAAACCTAGGATGTTTGAGTTATTTCCTGTCTTACTTTCTGTTCAAAGCATGCGAACTAGAAAATATGCAGTTAGGATTTGCTCAAAAATTAGCATGTGGGGTAGAAAGCATGTATGGTAAAAATTAAAGCATGCTGATTAGATATCATGCGGGGTAGAATATTTTTTTACTTTCAGTATTATTATGATTATTATTTTACTGACTTGTTTTTCTTTTATCTTTTGTTTTCTTTTAACTTATCATTTACATCATAAAAAAGAGGTGTTGATCCGCAAAGAGTATTTGTTAAACACAAATAATCTTCATTAATGGACAAAGGGGTTGTAATGCAAGAGGTGCAAAATGAAGAGGCCTGACTATGGTAAGAGAATACTCAGAAGGAAAAAGGAGACAGTTTGCAAGGCAACTATGTATCGGAACTGGTTGGTTATGCTTCTGTCAGCCTTAAGCATAACGATGTTCAAGAACTACAAATCATTTGGAACAGCTAGAAGGGTGACTAGAAACAGAAATTATGTCATCGATATGGTGATATCGCGCTTCTACTCCATGTCTAGATTGATGGGCCCCTAATTTGAGCCTTAGTACAGTTCTGGAATCTAGGGTACAGTTGTTTCATGTTTAACCAAGAAGACATGGTACCCACTACTGAAGAATATACTACTTTGATGTATTATGAAGGAACCAGAATGGATCGGGTCTACACCAAGTTCATCAAGAGTCAGCCTTTCAAGAATGGGCTAGCAAAGATTGCAGGGGTAGATGAAAAATGGGTAATTGACTGGACTCACCACAAGGGAAAATGAGAAGGAATTGCTTAGACCCACATAAAGTAATTAATGAATAATCATCTTGATGAATGGAAAGTGATTGATCTATTTGCCTTAGGTATTTATGGCTTAGTTATTTTCCCAAAAATTTTAGATACATCGAGGTGGCTGTGGTGGAACTGTTCGAACAATTTTGAAGAGAGTAAACCTGACACTGGCGATATTAGCTAAAGCTTTCCATTCACTCAATTATTGCAGAAAGACCAACGAAGGAAGATTTATAGGATGCACACAACTTCTTCAGGTCTGGATACATAGTCATTTCAGTAAGACTAATGAGGTTTTTTACCATCGATTCAGCACCACTTACTCTTATTTGAGGGAATTCCTCACACTGAAATGGCAAAAAGACATCCCAAAAGAAAAATGGTTGAAGTTTTTCACACATCTACAGGATAAAGACATTGTCTAGAGAGCCCCTTGGTTGACTCATAGTGACATCCTTTATCGGTGTGGAGACTCAGAAACCATAACGTTACTTGGATTATGGGAGGAGTTAGGTATTCTTTATTTTTGGCACTTTGGCAGTATGGTGCACGCCAATTTGTCTTAATTACACATGGGATATCTGGATCGGAGTTCACATACCATGAGAATAACTACAAGAAAAGGTTTAAAGATGTACCTGAATCATGGAAGAAGATGTTTCGTATGGATGTCGTGGCTGCTAAAGACATGCTTACTCCAGACTATTTGGAGTGGCAGAGAGTAAGAAAGAATGACATTGTTCTTGTACTGGAGCATGAAGATACTCGAGCCATGGAAGAGCATCTTAAACTAGTTTTCTCTGAACTTGAGATAGCAAAGAAAGAGTTCGAAGCTGAAAAGGAAGAACTGAAGCGAAGGCTAAGGGAGCTCGAAGCTGAAAGATTCCAGTGGAAGTTAGATGCTGATACTCAGAAGGATCGGGCAGACAAGTTAGATAAAGAACAAAAGAAAGTATGCTTTGAATTAGAAGATTTGAGAAAGGGGTATCAAGAACAAGTTCAGAACAATTCCAGCCTAAAGAGATCTTCTGAATACTGGAATAGTGAAGTCAGCAGCCTGAAAAGGAAATTTGAATGACAAGATGAAAAAGAGACATTGAAAAAGCAACTAAAGACCCCCCAAAGACGTTTTCTAGACAGCCAGTACCAGAACAAACGTCTAAAGACCAAGGTAGCTGATCTGGAGAAGTTTATTCAAAGACAAAAAGAACATCATGTCAAAACCATAGCTGAGTTAGAGGCCATTGTGGAAGGGTTCAAGAAACAAACAAGTGAGCTTCAGATAGTTCTCTTTGATGGATGATTCCAATGGCATTTTTTATTGGGAACAAACTTAGTAAATAGTAAAATCCTGATACATGGTCATTTGAGACTTCTTGTAATAAGTACAGAAAGAGGTACATCATCTTCACAGCTTGACGAGAGAAGCCGAAGTGGTCCGTCAAGGTATTCAACCATTGACAGATGAAGGAAGAAGACTAGTCAACCTGTTAGAAGTTGTTCGGGGTCTAGAGGACATAGTCAGAATGTATCTTTAAGATTATTTTGTCTTTTAAGAAATAGCTCTTGTCTCAATAAAGATTATTTATAATAACAGACGTGTTTTTGGATTAATGCCTCGAACATTTCATGCATCATTCATTTATACATATTTTGCATTTGTTATTTTTTCTTCATTTCTTTACATTTACATTTACATTAACTAACACAAAATGTCTCACCAAAAAAGGGAACAAACATTAGACATACCACCCCAAGCATTGGACACACCTCATCCACATAACATCCGTTCAAAAAAGAAGAAGATGAAAGCAAAGATAGCCCAACTCGAGGAGAACATGTTGAGGTTGCAAAAGTAGCTAGAGGATAAAATAAGTCAGAATAATTAAAACACTCTGGAGTCAATTACCAAAAGCCTAGAGTCTTTGGTTGACCAAATTATTGTAAAATTATATGGCTGAATTAAGCGAGTGCACCTGGGTAGGGACATCTGAAGGGGTAACTATTTCACCTACCCCACAGGTGGTTATATCACCTGGAATCTTACTAGGACTTCAAGGGGACTCATCCGCAGCAAAAGCGAATGCCTCGTCTTCTATAAAAGTGAAAACTTCTGTATCCAACCCTAAAAATAATTCGGGTGATTTCCATATACTGGATTTTGATGAATATGACAAGGCAAAGAAAATAGAAGAGAAAATTAAGCAATTGGAAGACCAAATGAAGGTGGTAAAAGGAGACCATGACTACTATGGAGTCGATGTCGCAGAACTAAGTTTAGTCCCATATTTGATTCTTCCTCCTAAATTCCAATCCCTGGAGTTTGAGAAGTTCAATGGGAACAGTTGTCCGTCAGCCCACATTAGCATGTTCTGTTGAAAGATGACATGATATATAGGAAACGACCAACTCCTCATTCACTGCTTCTATGAGAGTCTGTCTGGTTCAGCCATCCAGTGGTACAACCAGCTAAACCGATCTTATATCAAGACCTAGAAGGATTTAGCCAAGTCATTCTTGGAAGAATATAAACATGTAAATGATATGAGACCAGATCAAGTTATGCTGCATAGTATAGAGAATAAACATAATGAAAGTTTCAAACAATATGCACAGAGATTGAGGGATTTAGCTGTGCAAGTTCATCCACCTTTGGATGAAAAAGAAACCAGGAAGCTCTTCGTATAAACACTGAAAGCTCCTTACTTCGGGCACCTGCTTACAATCACATCTGGAAATTTTTATGACTTGGTTATGGTCGGAGAGATGATAGAAATGGTCATAAAGCAATGTAAAATCGAGGAAGGGGAGGTTAGCAAAAAAAACCTCCTATGAAGAAAAGGGATGGAGAGGTTAACAACATCAAAACCTACAACAACAAAGGGGTTACGATCTCCAATAATAAAATCAACTGTTGTTGTACCGTCAGGTACTTCTAGATAAGATTCAAGGGAGCACAGGAATGAAAAAGAAAGGGAACATTTCGATCTTATTCCCATGACTTACAAAGAACTTTATTAGAAACTCTTTGACACTCATGTAGTGTCACCATACCCGGTGGAACCTATGAGGCCTCCATACCCCAGGTGGTATGATGAGAATGCACATTGCGAATATCATGGTGGTGTTCTATGGCACACTATCGAGAATTGTCTCGCATTTAAAAAGATCATGCAGAGAATGCGAAATAAGAAATGGATTCACTTCAACAACTCAGAGGCACCGAATATTACACATAACCCTTTACCTAACCATCAAGAAGGTGGGGTCAATACAGTTGTTGAGTAAAGGAACAGAAGAGTCAAAATAAGTGTTGCCGAAGTAACGTCTCCCCTAGCCTGGGTATGAAGACAAATGCTAAAAGCATGGTTTCTTGTACCCTATTCTGATAATCATAACATGAAGGTGGTAACAACTGCTCTTACCATAATGAAGAAGGCCATGATGTGTAAGATTTCTCGGAGTTTAAAGCTTTGGTCCAGCTCATGATGGATATGAAGGAGATGGAATTCTACAAAGAAGTCAAAGACACTTCAGAAGCTGATGTTTATGCAACTGGAGAGTCAGCCAATAGAGGATACGACAGGAGTCGTCCGTTATTGATCACCCTAAGGTCTAACCAATATAAAAGGCATCGAAAAAGGTGGTGATCACATTACTTAGACCTTTTCCTTATAAGGAAAACAAGCATGTACCTTGGAAGTACGAATTTCAAGTTAGCACTTTGAAGGAAGATGATAATAAAGTGGGGTATACCGTGGGGAAATACTACTCCAAAGAGGCTAAATCACCCCAGAGACCACTTGAACCATTCAAAGGGGACGTGCTGACAATAAATGAGCCAATAAATGTATAAGAAGCTATAGAATTCCTGAAGTTTTTAAAACATAATGAGTACAGTATCGTGGAACAATTACATAGCCTGCCAAAACATGTTTCATTGTTGGTATTAATGCTAAGTTCAGAAGCACACAAAGATGTGCTTTTGAAGGTCTTAAACCAGAATTCGTACCACAAGACATACCAGTCAGCAAGATGGATCTACTGGTTAACAATATTCAAGCTAATAATCTCATCTAATTTTCTGACGATGAGATTTCATCTGATGGAAGAGGTCGAGCTAAGGCATTACACATCACCACTCATTATAAGGGCTACACCTTACATAGTGTTAATCGATAATGGTTCTGCTCTTAATGTGATTCCTTTGGTTACTTTGAAAAGGTTACCGGTGGATACCTCCCTCATGAGAGCATGCCAGAGTGTGGTCCGAGCATTTGACAGGACCAAGAGAGAGGTAATCGATAGGATTAAGGTACCTTTAACCATTGGACCTACCACTTATAACATTGAATTCTTGGTGATGGACATTATGCCTTCCTACAACTGTCTTTTGGGAAGTTTTTGGATCCATCAAGTTGTAGCAGTACCATCTAGCACTAGAAAGTCAAGTTGGTCATTGACGGGGCTTCTGTAATAATTAATACTGAAGATGATATAGTGGAAAGTGTGACCACTGATGCCCTTTATATAGAAGTGAATGATGAAGTGGTAGAGTGTTCGTTCCGCTCTCTAGAGTTTGTGAATACCACATTTATGGCTGAAGGAGAAAAGATTTCCAAACCGAGGCTATATGGATGCACTAAAATGGAGATCAAGTAGACTTTGAGAAGAGGTTCCAAGGTAGAAAGAGGGTTTGGGAGTTTTTTACAAGGAATGATCTACCACATTCTTCCTATAACAAATTTAGATCAGTTCGGGTTTGGTTTTTAGCCCAATCAAAAACAGAAGATGAAGGAAATTCAGAAGTACCGAGAAAGAAGATTGACCAGATTGAATGAGAATGAATTTCAATGGGATCCCATGGTTTTCCCACCTCTTTATGATACATTTATATCTGGTGGTTATGTGTTTGAGACCACCTTACCAGATTTAGAAGTTTCTTTGAAAGATTGGAGTATTAATGCCATAACCTTAGAGAATGTCAAAAATGCGGATAGATCAGGAATCTGCCTATTACCACCCATGTTTGTGCTCAACAATTGGACGGCTGAAGAACTGCATGTGGTTTTTAAATGTCTTTCAGAGTAATACTCAAACTCCCCCTATTCACTTATACTTGGGGGCAATTGGTGATCTTTTGTAATGGTGAATAAATGGTTTTTATTGTTATTCAATAAAAGATGCAGTTTCTTTCACGACAAATATTTCTTCTTACTTTATTTCATTTCCTTTTGAATTTAATTTTCTTTCATTCTTTACTTTGTTTCATCTCCTTTTGAATTTAATTTTATTTCATTCTATGTGGGATATTTACCGCTCACATATACACATTTCTTTTCTTCTTCCCCTTTCAGATCCTAAGATATTAATGATGTGGGCATTGATGATCTTGAACCAGAGGTGGATTTTGAACAGTTCAATTATCTTGAGGAAATGAATGAATGTGACAATGAAGAAGAGTGTGACTTACCTTCTGAATTGTTAAGAATGGTAGAAAAAGAAGACAAACAAATATTGCCACATGAAGAGAAAATCAAAGTCTTGAATCTGGTATAGAAGAGGAAAAGAAGAAGGTTAAAATTTGCACATCTCTTTTAGCTGAAGCAAGACAAAGCTTGATAGACTTACTTTGAGAATAAAATGATGTGTTTGCATAGTCGTATCAGGACATGCCTGGACTAGATACGGATATGGTAATCAATAAGCTACCTATCAAGCCAAAATACAAACTTTTACAACAAAAGCTAAAGAGAATGAGAGCTGAAATGCTCCTTAAAATAAAAGAAGATGCTGATTTTCTTCAGGTGACTAAGTATCCGGAGTGGGTAGCTAACATTATGCTAGTTCCAAAGAAGGATGGGAAAGTGCACATATGTGTCGACTACCGTGACCTTAACAAAGAAAGCCCTAAAGATAAATTTCCTTTGCCACACATAGACACTTTAGTGGATAATATAGCCGTGAATGTTTTCTTATCATTCATGGACGGGTTCTCAGGATATAACCAGATTAAAATGCTTATTGATGACATGGAAAAAAATGCATTTGTCACAATGTGGGAAACATTCTGCTACAAGGTAATACCCTTCGGATTAAAGAATGTTGGGGCAACATACCAAAGAGCCATGGTAACCTTATTCCATGACATGATGCATAAGGAGATTGAAGTTTATGTTGACGACGTGATTGTCAAAGCACAAACCAAAGATGAGCACATCTAGACGAGAAGACTCTTCC
This sequence comes from Hibiscus syriacus, assembly GCF_006381635.1. Classification (NCBI taxonomy): domain Eukaryota; kingdom Viridiplantae; phylum Streptophyta; class Magnoliopsida; order Malvales; family Malvaceae; genus Hibiscus; species Hibiscus syriacus. The sequence continues at coordinate 2,222,224 of NW_024063472.1, forward strand.
AAAGATTGAGAAAGTTCATGTTATGGTTGACTCCCAATAAGTGTAACTTCAGAGTAACATATAGAAAATTGGTAGGCTTCGTGGTTAGTAAGAAAGAAATAGAGATTAATCCGGATAAAGTCAAAGTCATCCAGAATTTACTTCCCCCACAAACACAAAAAGAAGTTCGAGGTTTTCTGGGTAGATTAAATTGTATAGCGTGGTTCATATCTCAGTTGACCAATAAGTGTGGCCTAATTTTCCGTATTCTTCGAAAAAACAACTCTGGAACATGGGATGAGGACTGTCATATTACATTCAAGAAAATAAAATAGTATTTATCTCGCACTCCTGTTTTAATGTCTCCTATCCCAGGCAAACCTTTATTCTTATATTTTTCTATATTTGAGAATTCAATGGGATGTTTCCTGGGCCAACATTATGAGTCCGGAAGGCAAAAAAGACCCATATACTACCTGAGCAAGAAATTCACTAATTGCAAAGTTAGATATTCACCCATTGAAAAAGTTTGATGTGCTTTAGTCTAGGTTACACGCAGACTTAGACAATACATGTTGTACCACACCACCTGGTTGATTTCTAAGTTAGACCCGCTAAAATACATGATAGGTGTACCTGCTCATTCTGAAAAGTTAGCTCGATGGTAGATATTGCTATCTGAGTTTGACATCGAGTATGTGAGCCAAAAAGCTATAAAGGGAAGTGATATATCTGATTTATTGGCAAGCATAACTACTGAAAATTATGAGCCATTGGACTTTGACTTCCCAGACGAAGACTTGATGGCCATATCTCTAGAAGAAGCAAGTACTTCTACATGTGATTCCTGGAAAATCCATTTTGATGGTGCATCAAATGCACTAGGACACGACATTGGGGCTATATTGGTCTCCCCTAAAGGAAATAATTACCCATTCACTAGGAATTGAATTTTGATTGCACTAATAACATGGTGGAGTATAAAGCTTGCGTCTTAGGGATTCGATCTACTATTGGACAAAATATAAAGACCTTGCGGGTATATGGAGACCAAAAGAAAGGCTTAACTCCATTTTCTACTTGAAGTAGTATCGGTACCCCCTGTAGGGTATCGATATTTCCCTAGCTGTAGTATCGATACCAAGCCTGGTATCGATACCCATTTTACATTCGAAATCCTTATTTCAAAAATTGGTACATATACTGACCTTATGGTATCATACTCTTGGTATCGATACTACCCTCCATGTATCGATACCCCATGAATGCCTTTGTCAAATTCAAGCTTATAGTATCGATACTGTTCAACCAGTATCGATACCCAAATACCAATTATCACTCTTTTACTCTTGAAGTATCGATACTTGATGAAGCAGTACCGATACTCATAGCCCATAATTCACTTCTTTAACCTGAAATCTTACCAAACTCACTTAATTCTTCTACCATAACCTTTTTTTAGTCCTTTAAGCTTAACTACAGTTATTTTAACCAACTTAGATCACTTTAACTCATCTTAATATTCAATCTCCCACATACATACTTGAATTCAATAATCCAACAAATAAATCAACATGTTCTAAATTCGTTTCTAACATTTTGAATTTCTTATTTCAATTTATGACAAGTCAAATGCAACTTCCAAATTCATTTACTCATTCTTTTTCAATAATTCACTTAAAAACTCTATTTACTTAATCTCTCATAACATATTGATCTTTTAGTTTCCAATTCTCCTTAAGCTTCATTAAACTTTCATAATGTTCCAAGAATCAAAATCAACTTAAAAAATCAAAGAGCATATAATTTGAAAGCAACTCACTTTGAAATGGAGCTTACGGGCAGAGGAAGAAGGAGAAGAAGAAGAAGTTCCATACTTTTTTTTCACCCAAACTCCACATGGTTAAATCCCTTATAAAGGAGAAATAAAAATCTTTCCTATAAAATGACCATTATATCCTTTCCACTTTCAAACTTTTCTATTAACTCAATACCAAAAGTCTCCAATCAAGTCCTTGAACTTTTAATCTTTTCTGAGATTGGTCACTAAGTTTTAAAAACTTTTATTTTGGTCACTAACCTGAATTTTGGGATGCTACAAATCTCCCCTCCTTTTTAAGAAAATTTGTCCTCAAATTTTCATCGCACACATCGATAAGAACATATCTTCTAATGTTTTCATGTTGCTTCCTTTACTTAATCTTTTTTATTTACCTCTAGTAAACTTACTGTTTCCCCACTATATTCTTCATATACGTCCAACCTCTATAAATCCATATAATATCATTCATAATATAAACAGTAACTCCAATCCTTACTCCTCAATATCATGAATCAATTGGTTTCTTTCATCATTCTCTAATTATTTTGCAACATAACCCGAACCTTTACTCATTCCTTAATCCTTGTTTGTATTACGATACACATAATCTATTCATATAACCTTACATACTTTTCTTACTTCTAATCAAACTTATAATCTGCACCTCAATATAACCCTTGCCATACTTGATCTTTTAAACTCCGTCTTTAGTTTTCCATCTAACTATTCTTCCATAAATCAAAATCCCCTTGTAATATGGATCATATCTTTTCCTTCATAATCATATACTCTTTTCATATCGCTTATACTTATCCCTAATCACCAATCTTTATCGTATTTTATAACTATGACAGTTAGCATTACTTGCATAAACCTTACTCTTTGCAAAAATCCTTATCCGAATCACAATACACATATCCCTTTTTATCATCTTAAACTTTTCTATCAATCCTTAACTTCCTTCAAACATATGAATCCTTATCACTTTCACTCTTCAATATCTTCTTATAACATAGATCATATATTTTCTTCTTGTTTCAATACTCTTTTCCTATCACTTATACTCATCTCTAATTATCGATCTTTATCGCACTTTATAACTTTAATAATCAACTTTACTTATATAGAAACCTCATTATTTATCGTCTCTTGTACTTGTATTTCCTTCACTTAATTCATCAAGTACCAAATCCAAATAATCACTTAATCCATTAAAATACTTGTTCTACTTCTTTAAAGCTCCCTTGAAGCATATAAATCCTCATCTCTTTCACTATATCATATCTACATGATCATAATACATAACTATATCCAAATCCACGCCATACTTGGTTAACTTAACTTAACATCATCTTCTAATCCTTTAACTCTAATACACTTACCATTACATAACCTTGTTAGTCAACATCAACTTTTTAATCTAGGGTACAAATCCTTATCAAGCTGATCATATACATTCTTTTTCCATCGAAATTTTCCTCAGCGGTATCTTACTCAATTTTTCAAGCCCGTACTCTTACTCATACACAGTACTATTCTCCTATTTCAAACTCAAACTTTCTAACTTTCTTTGTCTTATAAACTGATCGCCGATATACCTATTCTTAAACTTTTCCAAAACAATAACAACATCACTTTGATCTTTTCATATTCTTATGATAACATTTATCCCCTCTAATTTATCTTGCCAGCATAGCAAAGGAACTACTCCACTTCATAACGATGGAAATCCTCTAACACTATTTGAATGCATTTTCAATCTTCTGAAAACAATCCTTAACTTTTACAAAGGCACTCCCTGAGGTGTTCGCTCTTCATCCTGCCTGGCCAGGGCAGGTGAATTGCTACCATAATCAGGGATATCGCCTCTCACTTCACTTCGAAACTATCATAATCAGATTTGTACTATATCATACTAATCTTATTCTATTAGCAAGACATCATACTCCTTACACTATTAGATCAGAAATTTTCTACTTCGTGTTGGCATGTACACATTTTAAAACTCCTTTTACTTTGGTTTAAGCCTAGAATCGGCTAAACCTTAGCTCTAATACCATTAAATCTAACACCCCAACCCATATCCAACTTGAATCCGAGTCTGATGTGTCACATTGACTTCTCAAAGCGTTTTCCTTTACAAATTGGTTAAAATTTAAATTCACAATTCAATAAAATGAATATTTTACATTAATTAAAATCAATTAGTGTACATTAATTAAAATCAATTAGTTTACAAAACATATCAGACCTTATACAATTCAAATCTTTAGACTATATGCCAACTACATTCTATGTAACAAAATACATGTATTCAAATACATTTATGATCTAATCTGTGGAAAGGAGAATCTGACTTGTCTTGCTCATCTTCGCTCCATAATCTCATCGAAACCTACGTGTGAAACATTCACATGCTAAGTCTATGACTTAATGAGGCATATAAAACATGTAAAGTAACTCTAACTCATATCAATGCATAAACAATTAATATTATCATATCATACAAAAACATATATCCTTTTATATAACAAATACACACACACACACATCATCATCTTTATTCTTAGCATTATCACTAATTTTTTTTTATCATATGATCTTATACTTATCATTTATAGACATCATATATCTCACATATCACTTCGTAAAGAAACAATCATATTATCATATCAAATTTATTTATATTATCTCTTTATTAGCCCGTGTACACATGTGAGAACTAAAGATATGTGAGTACATAGAGGTTGTGCACATATGCTGCCACCACAACTCGTATAATTCCCACTAGGGGAACGTAGGATTTGTCTCAAAGGACGACACATAACACATATGTCTCGAAGGACCACATATAATACATATGTCCCGAATGACCACTCCTTAAGAACCATATACATTTTCCAATGGGCCAAATAAGTGCACCTAAGTACCTCATATATGTTCCAAAGGATTACATATATGTCTCGAAGGACCAAGTAGAACCCTTGACTCTTGGCATGCTAACTATACCTCTACCTCTCATGATACATAACATGGGCATCATTATTTATGTTATCACACATTCACATATTAATATCACATAGACACATAATTTTATAATTCCTTATCACATAGCTCATGTAGCACATATAGCTCATATCCTTTCTCAAATGTTCATGTAGGTCATATCATATGGTTCATATCATATTCTTATATATCACATATATCTTGTCACAGACTTATATCTTGACACCATCTATTCACATAACTTATATTTCATATTCATATATATTTTTTATCCATTTTGTCATATATGTATCATATTACATAACTTCATTACATTAACATATATTTACACATATCATATAACATATACAATAACATATAACACATACAATCATATTCAAGTACTCAGTCACACACAACAATCATATCAACACATGCCTATATTCATGAATTCATGCATCATAATATAGGAAATAGACTCATCGCAAGTCTTATTTCCCTTGAACATCATATACCAAGCCAAGAAAGAAGGGCATGTTGCGATATTCACAATGATCAAGAAATAAATGACATTCTGGTGGTCGAAACCTTAGAAAATAGGAAGCCAACCTGAAGCAAACCTCTCAATTTTGACACTTGTCAAATAGCTATAACCTTGAAAACATTAAAGAGTTGTTGATTCTTTTGATATTTTGTGAACTCATGTTTATGATTTGATTTGATTATGAGCCTGAATTAGGGGGCAATATTTTATAAAATTCTTTTATTCATTGATCCTTAAAATAAGAGAAAGGGGAAAATATTTTTAAAAATGACAGTTCAAATGTGAAAAGTCCTTGAAGCTGGTGAGGCTCATTGCGCCTCCATTGGAGAAGAGGAATAAGCAATTATAGAATATGAAGCATTCCGCAATCTTGAAGCAGACGATCCAAGAGATTAGAACGGATGAAGGATAGAACTAGAAACATTTCCTTATGACGTTGTCAGTAACCCACCAAGAAGGAGATGACCTCATGGTTCAGAAGGGACCCATATTACAACTTGTATAAAATCCAAGACATTTGGTTAGAAAAATTGATAACTTCTTAAGTGTTTGTGGCAACATGAAGAGAAGCCCTCAAGATATTTGGCAATACTACTGTGAAGTGACACCAGAATAAGAACATTCAAGTTAGGATATTTTGGGGCATGGTTGAAGCCACATCATGTTGGGATGACCAAATTCATAACAAGTAGGCATTGAGAATGAGCCTTACAATTTGAGGTGATGGGGCATTTTGAAGGCCCGTACCGGTATAAAATAATGTTGGGGGCACGATTAAACCCATATCATGTTGAGATGACCAGATTCAGAAGAAGTAGGCATTGAGAATGAGCCTTACAATTTGAGGTGATGTGACATTTTGAAGGCTCGTACCAGTGTAGATAATGTTGGGGCACGACTGAACCCACATCATGTTGAGATGACAAGATTCAGACCAAGAAGTTATTGAGAATGAGTCTCGCAACTTGAAGTGTCATAGGCAGACCGTGAATTTGAGCAGAGCTTACCTTGTAAAACAAATCAACTGAGCATCGATCAATGGTAGAGTCCTGGAAGAGCAACTCTGAAAATGTAATTAAGCCAAGGGCAGAAATAGGGCAGCACAATCATGCTTCTGACTATAGCAAGAAGTTGAGAGAGAAAACACTTTCTCTAAAACAAAGATGATAAGAAGATAGAAGAAGATCAGAGGGCTCTTCCAAAATGCAAATTGGAAATTATGATTCGTTGCATGGATATCTAGAACAAACCATGAAAAAAATGATCAAATGGAAGAAGATCGAGCTCACTATTCTGTAGCCAAGTGAAGATTGATTTAACATTTATGCATTCATGAAAACATCATTTGCATAAAAGAAAATGCATTACACTGGTACATTGAATTGCATTCGTGTTTCTTGCATAAATATATGATTTTGACAGATCTTCCAACGAAAAATGAAGATGCAGAATGTTAAAATCTCGATGATTGAAAGGAAGATTTCAAACCTCAAATATAAAGAGTTACGTTTAAAGAGGCATACCCTGAAGAACAGAGAGGTCTAATCCACAGAAGAAGCATTGTTCTAAAGTGAAGACCATCAGATGTAGAAGAAAAACAAAGATTTTTGTGTATGAAAAAGTGAATCGATCGTTTGGAAGGACTTGCACACATGAAATTGGGGCAAGTCAATCTTAATCCTTCACCGAAGAGTAGTGAAGCAAACCATCTTAAGCCTTCACCAAAGGTAGTGAAGCAAACTCATCTGTAAGCCTTTAGGGCAAGATGATAAGTCCTTCGGGCCATCCATAAGACCTTCGGGTAGGATGTTTTCACATGAATTTGAAAATGAAAAATGATGTTTTAAGAAGATGAAATTTTTGAAAACTAAGTGTGATTTTCAAAATTTCACAATTTATAAGTCCTTCGGGCCATCAGTAAGTCTTTCGAGCATGATGCTTAATTCTTTCGGGTCATCTGTAAGCCTTTACAGCAAGATGATAAGCCCTTCAGGCCATCCGTAAAACCTTCAGGTAGGATGTTGTCACATGAATTTGAAAATGAAAAATGATGTTTTTAGAAGATGGAATTTTTGAAAACGAAGAATGCGATTTTCAAAATTTCACAATTTATAAATCCTTCGAGCCATCAGTAAGTCTTTCGAGTATAATGCTTAATTCTTTCGGGTCATCTGTAAGCCTTTAGAGCAAGATGATAAGTCCTTCGGGCCATCCGTAAAACCTTCGGGTAGGATGTTTTCACATGAATTTGAAAATGAAAAATGATGTTTTAAGAAGATGAAATTTTTGAAAACGAAAAATGTAATTTTCAAAATTTCATAATTTATAAGTCCTTCGGGCCATCAGTAAGTCTTTTCGAGCATGATGCTTAAATCCTTGGGTCATCTGTAAGCCTTTAGAGCAAGATGATAAGTCCTTCGGGTCATCCATAAAACCTTCAAGTAGGATGTTTTCACATGAATTTGAAAATGAAAAAAATGATGTTTTAAGAAGATGGAATTTTTGAAAACGAAGACTGAGATTTTCAAAATTTCACAATTTATAAGTCCTTCGGGCCATCAGTAAGTCTTTCGAGTATGATGCTTAATTCCTTCGGGTCATCTGTAAGCCTTTAGAGCAAGATGATAAGTCCTTCGGGCCATCCGTAAAACCTTCGGGTTGGATGTTTTCACATGAATTTGAAAATTAAAAATGATGTTTTAAGAAGATGAAATTTTTGAAAACGAAAAATGTAATTTTCAAAATTTCATAATTTATAAGTCCTTCGGGCCATCAGTAAGTCTTTTCGAGCATGATGCTTAAATCTTCGGGTCATCTGTAAGCCTTTAGAGCAAGATGATAAGCCCTTCGGGTCATCCATAAAACCTTCAGGTAGGATGTTTTCACATGAATTTGAAAATGAAAAAAATGATGTTTTAAGAAGATGGAATTTTTGAAAACGAAGAATGAGATTTTCAAAATTTCACAATTTATAAGTCCTTCGGGCCATTAGTAAGCCTTTAAATCATGATGCTTAAATCATTCGGGTCATCTGTAAGCTTTTTGAGCAAGATGACAAGTCCATCGGGCCATCCATAAGACCATTGGGAAGGATGTTTTCACATGAATTTGAAAATAGAAAATGATGTTTTAAGAAGATGAAATTTTTGAAAACTAAGAATGCGATTTTCAAAATTTCACAATTTATAAGTCTTTCGAGCCATCAGTAAGTTTTTCGAGCATGATGCTTAAATCTTTTGGGTCATTTGTGAGTCTCTCGAGCAAGAGAATAAATCCTTCGGGTCATCCATAAGACCTTCGGGCAGGATATTTTTCACCAAGATGTTGGAGCAAACCATCATATCATCAGATGTAGAAGGAAATCGAATATTCTCGGGTACGAAGAAGTGGAACAATCGATTAAAAGGGTTTATGCACATGAGATGGAGGCGAAAGTTGAGAAGAAGACTAAAGAAGGGAAAAAGACGTCGCGGTCAGACAAAATTAGGTTATTTTTTGTCTTTGCTACATTCTTGTGTTCACAATAACGAGCAAAGAGGGGCAGCTGTAATACCCTAATTTTGTCCGGACCATTTAAATTCACTTGAAGATGATCAAAAATTAATTTGGAGATGTTGGTGCTCGATGAGGAATTAATTCAAATGATAAATCATGGAAGTTTGTGGTTGAAAGCTTGAGGTGCTTAATTGGACTAAAACCGTATATGTTCATTTTGGAAATCGAGACGCAAATTGAAATTCAATCCCAAATACAAATTTAAGTGTCTAAAGTCCATTTACATTTTTGAAGCCCAATTACAAACCAAATTAATTGCAAGCTCAAGATTCAGACCCAACAAGTGAAGCCCAACAAAAATCCAACAACCCAAAATAATTATAAGTAACTTGGTTTAAGCCCAGGAGTTGTTCTCATCTGCGTGAATAAGATGCCGCCAATCATGCCACCATTGAAGCTGCCAATATTGCCACCATTGAAGCTGCACAAATCATCCAGCAAAGTCAAAAACAGATTCTACATGATTTCACCTGCTACAATCAAAATCTCAACAACCAACAAAGAAAATATGCAAGAAGAGGACAAGGAGCTTTCGGTGGAAAAAAGAAATAAAAAGAGCAAAAATCAGAAGCGTACAACCAAAAAAAGATCGGATATGCAAAGAGGTGGTTTGGTTTTCAACAGTAAAAAAAACCCGAGTGAAAAACAATTTGTAAGGCTCGGTTCTTCAACAAACGAAGGGGGGAAAATGTTGTAATTGGGTACTAAACTCCGGAAAAAACAGTAACAGAGGGGAGAGCATTTTGAAACTAGCATTGTACAAGGCTTTTCCCCTTCGATTTACACAGAAGAAATAAAAAGAGAGCCTTTTCATTTTTCAGCAACCAAACTACCTATTTATTCATTTTTTTATTTTCAGTCGAGTCTAATAGCCACGCATATTTCGAAGCAATCAGAGAGATTTATAAGTGGTATCCTCATTTCCATTTTCGTTTTTGTTTCTTTTTCATTATGTTTGTGTGTGTGCACTTGGATTTCGAAGCATTTAAAAAAAGTAAAGGAAGTGGTCGTTTACCTTAGGTGTTCGAGCTCCTCGTCGGGGTCGGAGTTTGTAGTAGCGCCGATGAAATTGGTTTAAGGGTGATCATAGAGTTCGTTTGGAGTGAGTGTCGGGGTTGAACTTGTATGCCTTATAATGTGGGAGTCGTCACTAGTGGCATTCGGAGTGTTTGATTTTGAGTTTCACGGCGGCATTCTTGAGAGAAAGGAATGAGGGAGAAGTTCTGGTTCGATTTAGGTGTCTGCGGGGTTGAACTTGTTGGCCAAAGGAGGAAACAGAATTGAGGAGAGGAAATAGCGACTGTGAGGAGTATGCTAAATGAGTTTTGGGTTTAGATATTACCCTACATATTAAAATAATATATATATATATATATATATATTCATCAAAATGGCAGTGTTTTAGAAATTGAAAAATGCAGTCTTTAATGCATTATAATAAAACGGCAATGTTTTTAGAATTAAAATATAGGTTTCATATCATCTTTTCTCTATATGTTTCAACACTTTATGGGTTATTTTCGAAGTAAACCCTTCCATGTTTTGTTTTGATGCATTTTAATCCATGGTTTCTCCTTTTAAAAGTTTTTGATTTTGCTATTGATCTTTACGCATGTTACATCTTAGTCCTAGATTGTGTTGTTTTAAGTTCTTGCTATTTTGCATATTTGACATAACATTTTCATGGTTCCCATTTTAGTCTAATAGATATCTTTAGGTTTTTCTTTCTTTTTCTCTTTAGTCCGAGTAGTTTATGAGCATTTTGATTTAAGGCATTGGATTTATTTTTAATTTTATAAGTTTAATTTTACATTTTTTTGAATTTAATCATTAATCTAAAATTGTCGTGTTTAGTTTAATTTAGTCCCTAATTAAAGGTTTGCATGTTTATAATTTTGTCTATTTATTTTAGGTACATTTAATTTCAATCCTACTTGTCATTGTATTTAAATTTTTAGACATTTTGATTCTGTATTTTTGCATGTTACCTTTTAGTCTTACTTATCTTTAGGGTTATTTTGATGTTAGTCCTTTATATTAATGTTTTATTTTAATTCAGTTTATTTGTTTATTATGGTATAATATTCTCATTTAAATCTTAATTATTATTTTGTTCGCATTTAAGATAGTAAAGTTATGTTTATTCAAATTTAGTCATTACATTAATGTATATATACATTTTTTAAAATTATTAGTTTGACATGTTATGTTTTTGTTTTTATATTTAAGTTATATTTGTACGTTATATGTTAGTATGTATGGTTCATAATACTTGCACACCTAAATACTTGTTTAATTAATTTTGGCATGACATCCCTTTTTTACAATTTTCATGTTAGCCTCATGTGCATAACTCGACATTAATCACATAATCAGATTAAGGGTAATACCCTTTTAATTTAAAACTGTCATAATGGCTTTTCTTAACTTACAGGAAAGTTGTTCTTAACTGTTTTAAATTACAAGTGTATCCCGTCATTGTCACTAAAAAATTGATTCTTCACTTTAAAATTTCAGAGTGAAAGAAAAAGAAATATTTGGGTATTTAAATTTATTGAGAAAATATCGTTAGAACTGACCTAAAGATCTAGTCTCAATATTTTTAAATAATCGAATATTCTTTATCTTTCTAATGGCTTGATACTTTTAATTTAACCTATTTCGTTGCTTTTGAATGTTATAAAATTTGCACTTTTGTTATTTTAAGGGATCAAAAATTAAATTAAAGTTGAACTTGTAAAATTTATTGCAAAGACATTAATTAATCGACTAGGTACCGATTTAGGGCGATGTGGGGGGTGCTAATCCTTCCCCACACGTAACCAACTCCCGAACTCAGATTTTGATAACGCATACCTTAATTTATTGTTTTAATTAAAATTAATTTTTATTTAAAATGACAACGTTTTTGGGTATCCAATCACACCCTAATCAAAGATTGGTGGCGACTCCTCAAACCATATTTGTTTTTTATTGTAAAGGAATTTCCAATTTTTCGAAACGAGAGACTTTTTAAATCGCTTGTTTTTAATTAAAATCAATCACAGCGAGAATAATTAAAAATGGTGTGGTTTTTTAAAATCTCGCACCCCCACTTAAAAATCGTTTCGACAAACATTCCAAATATCATAATTTGATCCTTAATTTCTTAAACCAAAATAAAGGCTTAATTCCATTTTCTACTTGGAGTAGTATCGGTACCCTGTAGGGTATCGATATTTCCCTACTTGTGGTATCGATACCAAGCCTAGTATCAATACCCATTTTTCATTCGAAATCCTTGTTTCAAAAATTGGTACCGATATTGACCTTATGGTATCGGTACTCTTGGTATCGATACTACCCTCCAGGTATCGATACCCCATGAATGCCTATCAAATTCAAGGTTATAGTATCGATACTTTTCAACCAGTATCGATACCCCTATACTAATTATCACTCTTTTACTCTTGAAGTATCGATACTTGATGAAGCAGTAACGATACTCATAGCCAATAATTCACTTCTTTAACCTGAAAATCTTACCAAACTCACTTAATTCTTCTACTATAACCACCTTTTAGTCCTTTAAGCTTTACTACACTTATTTTAACCAACTTAGATCATTTTAACTCATCTTAATATTCAATCTCCCACATACATACTTGAATTCAATAATTCAACCAATAAATCAACATTTTCTAATTCATTTCTAACATTTTGAATTTCTTATTTCAACTTATTACAAGTCAAATTCAACTTCCAAATTCATTTACTCATTTTTTTTTCAATAATTCACTTAAAAACTCTATTTACTTAATCTCTCATAACATGTCCATCTTTTAGTTTCCAATTCTCCTTAAGCTTCATTAAACTTTCCTAATGCTCCAAGAATCAAAATCAACTTAAAAATTCAAAGAGCAAACAATATGAAAGAACCTCACCTTGAAATGGAGCTTACGGGAAGAGAAAGAAAAAGAAGAAGAAGAAGTTCCACACTTTCTTTCTTTTCACCCAAACTCCACGTGGTTAAATCCCTTATAAAGGGGAAATAAAAATCTTTCCTATAACATGACCATTATACCCTTTCCACTTTCAAACTTTGCTATTAACTCAAATACCAAAATACTCCAATCATATCCCTAACTTTAATCTTTTCTGAGATTGGTCACTAAGTTTTAAAAACTTTCATTTTGGTTACTAACCCGACTTTTAGGATGTTACATCATTTCTACCAAGTCGAAGAGATAAATGATACCAAGCCTTGGTACTACAACATCCTATGATATATCAAAACTGAAGTTATCCAGAGGAAGCCACCAAAACTAATAAAAGAACTATCAGAAGGATGACGGCCGGATACGTTCTTGATAGGGAAGTCTTATACAAGAAAAACCATGATCAAATCCTGCTGAGATGTGTAGATGCAGAAGAGGTGAAGATGATATTAGAAGACATACATGATGAAGTTTACGAACGTATGCGAATGGACATATGATGTCGAGGCAAATTATGAGATGCATATATTTCTGGCCCACGTTGGAAGACGACTGCATCAACTATGCTAGAAGATGTCATAAATGCCAAATCTACGGGGATAAAATAAATGTTTCACATCAACCTTGCACGTAATGACAACACCGTGTCCCTTTTCTATGTGGGGCATATATGTTATCTGGCAAACCCATTTGAAGGCTTCAAATGGTCATCGATTCATTCTTGTAGTAATTCACTATTTTACCAAGTGGGTAGAGGCTGCGTCATATGCCAGTGTCACCCAGTCCACTATTTGCAAGTTCTTGAAAAAAGAGATCATATATCGGTATGGTTTACCCGAAACAATCATAATCGATAATGCTATGAACCTGAACAACAAGATGATGGACGCTACTTGTGAATAATTTAATATAAAGCATCTCAACTCTACTGCTTATAGACCGAAGATGAATGGAGCGGTAGAAGCAACAAACAAAAATATCAAGAAAATAGTAGAGAAAACGACTGAGACGTACAAGCATTGGCACGATAAATTACCTTTTTCTTTGTATGTTTACCGAACTTTAACCTGGGCAACCCCATTTTCATTGGCATATAGGATAGAGGCAGTATTACCCATTGAGGTGGAGATCCCGTCACTCTAAGTTATGTCAGAAGTAAAACTAGATGATGCATAATGGGTGCAAAATTGATATGATTAATTGAACTTAATAGAAGAAAAGAGGTTGAAAGCAATTCATCATGGTCAACTCTACAAAAAATGAATGATCTGAGCACACAACAGGAAAGTGCACCCAAGAGTATTCCGAGAAGGAGATCTTGTACTGAAAAAGGTCTGGCCAATCCAAAAGGACTATAGAGGAAAATGGATGCCAAATTGAGAAGGACCTTATGTCGTAAAGAAGGTTTTCTCCGGAGGAGCACTGATCCTGACTGAAATAGACGGGCTGAAACTACTTAATCGCATTAATTCTGATGCAGTCAAGAAATATTTTGCTTAGGGTGAAAACCCGAAAGAGCGTCTTAAGTTGAATATTGAAAAAAATGGGATCAAGATGAAAACCCGCAAAGGGCATCTTGAAACCAAGGACGGATCCAAGTTGAAAACCCAAAAGGGCAGCTCAAATTGTGACCTAAGATTCGCATAAGGGAAAAGTCCTAGATCAAGCTCCACGACATCCAAGTCTTCAATAGACTTAGCAATTTGGAGGAACTTTGCACTCTCCCGAGCATTGTCACATTTTGGAAGTCACCTTGATAAAAGTTGTACTCAAAAGTCATCTAACGGTGTATCGGCTCAAAGGTGTCCGCATTATCAAGATCTAGGGCATCTACTTGTATTTGTTTTATATTGGCTTTTCAGAATATTTGCCATGTATTCTTTGTTCTTTTTCCTCATAAATAAATATGATCATTTTTCTAAAAAAATTAGTTCCTTATAAACATATTAGATTGAATTTAAATGATTTATTCACTTCTGAAAAGATAATTGTGTATTACTGTACAAAGGTTTTTCGAAAGATGCAAGCATTCGGAAGTTGATAAAGGTTTTTGCACCATACTCAAGATAATGGGTTCTAGTTCATTGAAAGGAATTGTTCAAATCAAGACTAGAAATAAACACTCTTTTTGCAAATTCAACAAGAATGTATGACGGATTAAAGCTTGTCAAAGAATTCAAGATCGAGAATCATAAATTCAAGGTTCCAGAATCAAGAGTCATCAAAACTGACAACCAGAGATTGAGATTTCTCTAAATCCTAAAATAACATATTTCACATATGCATTTTAGACACACATAAGAGCATTACATCCATAACATCGCATATATGCATAATTTTGCAGATTCTTGTCAGAGTTAATTTCAACTTCACAGTGAAAGATATTGAACTCGAAACGATGCAACTTACACAAGATTGGATTTCAACTTTACAACGAAGGATATCCAACTTAAAGCCAAATTTATGACAACTTACTCGAAATTGGATTTTAACTTCACAACAAGGATATCCAACTAAAAACTCAACTTCAGAACGAATGAGTCACCCACGATTTCAAATTCACGAAGAAGGATATCATAACCAATGGATCAACTTAATTTCACAGCAAATGCATCATCTACAACAACAGGGGGCTATCTCCTAGCCTAGTACAACATAGCTCAAGGCGAGAAGGGTTATTTGTTAACGAGAACTTTCGAGTTCGAGTCCATTAAGCTCGAGGGCTTATTAACCACATGGTAGCAGCGAGGAACTACTTTCCGGTCAAATTTTCACAACGAGGTCTTTAAACTCAGAAGAAGACCAATGTTGCATACGATTTGGCAACAAGAAGTCACTTTCCGATTCAAATTTTGAATTACGATTTCAACTTCAAAACAAAAGATATCATGCACAGAGACAACTCAAGAGTCACCTGCAATATGGCCCAACAACAGGGAGTCGTCTTCTTCTATTTTTTGAATCTCAACTCCACAGCAGAGAATAGTTGATAAAAATTCAACGGTAACCTTAAGTTGTATTTCAAGCTCAGAAGTCAACAACTCTCAGAGAAGCAGGCTTATTTCCAAGCCCATATACACCGAACGAAAATTTGTGCCGTTTTGTCTTTACCCTATTTTTGTTGCAAGATAATGGGCAAAGAGGGGCAAATGTAGTCACTCATTTTAGTTCGGAGTTCTATTTATATATACATAACATATATAATACATAGTTTTGAAAATATTTTTGAAAATATATATAATATATAGTTTTGAAAACATTTTTGAATATATATATAATATATAGTTTTGAAAATATTTTCGAAAATATATAAAATATATAGCTTTGAAAACATTTTTGAAAAAATATATATAATATATAGTTTTGAAAACATTTTTGAAAAAATATATATAATATAAAGTTTTGGAAACATTTTTAAATATATATATATAATATAATTTTGAAAACATTTTTAAAATATATATAATATATAGTTTTGGAAACATTTTCAAAAATATATATAATATATAGTTTTAAAACATTTTTGAAATATAATATATATTTTTAAAAATGATTTATTATTTACTTATTTTTTTATTTGTTTATTTTTATTTTGTAGTCTATTTTATTTTTCAGGTTCGAATAATTCAAAATTCGGGTCCATAATACAATTTAACCGAGTAAGCCTGGCCCAGCCCACCCGACAAGCTTGAGTGGGCCTGACCTAGCCAAAAGGACTAGGGTTTTACATTTAATCAGAGGCGCCACAAGAGAAGAAAGCAGTCACTCGCGTGGAGGCCACGCGCCAGTGAGTTGGCTGAGATCGTCTGCCGAACTCCTGGGATTGAACCATCCCGAGATTTTCGACCCAACGTTAACCTCAACAGAATGTGAATGGATCGGGAAAAAATCCCAAAAAGATCGGGGATGACCTCAAGATCATCGGAACCCAAACGGACGATTGAAGGCAATAAAAGCCTCTTCGGGGAGAGATCAAAGAACACCGAGAAAGCATAACTGAAAAATCAATGTACGAACCAAGATCACCAGAAACACCGAATACCAAACAACCACAACAACCAAAGTAACCAAGCAAACAAAGCAAAAACAAGCAATCGAAACAACAAAAACGAAGCAGAAAAAGCATTCGAAATAGCGAGGAAAGTCACAAAAAAAATCAAAGATTCGATTTTGGGACTGCACAGAGGAAATCACGGTTGCGAAAAGCCAAAGGTTGCTGGAAATCGTAGAAGCTCGTCGGAAAAAGGTAAACCCGAGACTTTCGTTACTAGATCTACGCAGGTGGGGTTATTTTTTGGGTGTTTGGGCTTTGATTTTTGGTTTAGGACGTTGACAGGAAGCTTTGGGTGTGTTTGTAATTTTTTGGCCACTGGTGGTGGTGGCCGGAGTGACGGTCAGCGTTGGCCCGGGCGGTGAGGATGTGACCAACCATAGGCCAGTGTAGGGAGAAAGTTGAGAGAATATTTTTAGAGAGGGGAGAATGTTTTGTGAAATAGGAGGGAAATGAAATTGTTTTAGGTTTTAAGGGGTATTTATAGGAAGGATCAAAGTGTAATTATGAAAATTTAAATTATTTCTGCATGCTTATAATTCTGATGCATAATTCATTTTGGTCACCTATTGTAATTTTGCCTTTGAATCTTCAATTAATTTGATTTAGACCCTATTTATAATTTATATTTTTTGCAATTTAACCCCTCCAACTCTTTATTTTTTCTTGTAGCTCATTTTTTAGCATCAATTTTATCCATGAATTTCAATTTATTCAAATTTAGTCCTTTAAGTTTTTTATACATTTTTTACTTTGTTTTTTTTATTTACTTCCAAAATTTAACATTTCTGTTTTTATTCGTTTTTTTTAAATTAACATTGTTGTCACTTTTTTAATTTTTTATCTATTTATTTATTTCCTTTAAAATTTAAATTTTCTTTATTTTTTCTCTCTATTATTATTTCTTTTAACTTGATTTTATTTTTTAAAAATCTTTTTTTCTCTTTTTATTTAATATTTATTTATTTATTTTATTTTACAATCTAACATCTTTTTAGCATTTTTTAGGGGTAATATCAATCGATCAAAGATAAGCAATTCGAATCGAATTTTTAAATTTAAATTTAATTTAAATTTTAATTTTCGTAATTAAGACAACCGAGAAATTAAAATGGTACCGAAAGGGCAGTACGAGGGTGCTAACCCTTCCTTAACTGTAACTGACTCCCGAGTCTGACTTATTTCTAGTAAAACGAAGATCATGTAAGATGATAAATTAAAGTGTCTGATCAACCTAATTTTTTTTTAAAAATGATCGGTGGTGGCTCTAACATGTTTTATTTAAGTCAAAGCTCAAATCCGGGCCCACCGGAAAGATGGTTGCGACAATTAGCTTTAAAATAATAAAATGAATCATGAAATCAGTTTGGTGCAAGTTTAAGTATAAAATTAAATTTTAATTGTAATTTAAAGGTTGGGATATTGCTAGAGATTCATGGAAATATATAGTATATTATTAGCAGGGGAAGAGCAAAAAAGAAGGTTCAACATTAATGTTCCTATTAAAAAAATTAATATTGCTTACTTTGCCATGGCACCACAAAAGTTGGTCTTTGGCCAGTTTAGACATGTTCAAAACTCTTTCTACTAATTTCAAATCCACTTGAGAGAAGAAGTAAAGGACTTGAACTGAATTATCCACTTCATTCTTCTTCAATCTCCTTAACATGCATTTCCCACTTCTTAAAGCCTCTCTAAGCTTCTTATCCTTCTGCAATTTCATCATCAAACATGTTCATGAGTAAACGGGACATTCGTTTTCAGAAGTTATTCGAGTTTCGCTCAATGAACATATGAACAACCATATGAAGCCATTGTCATCTGATTTGAACCAAGGTTTTGGAGGACTAACCCTTTGTAAACTTGTTTGAAGTGTTGCCAAAAGTTGAAGCTCATCTGGCTCTAGAGGTTCCACTTGAGCTCCGTTCCTGATCTTACGGATCGCATGGTTTGCATCTTTATCGGCTCGAATGAATTGCCAAAATATTCGTATCGAGACCTCCATCATCTCCAATAGCATATCAGCTGTAATTACACCATCGTCATCATCATCATCATCATCTCTTCCTTTTCTTCTACCTTTCCTTGTATCCTTCAAGCTGTCCTCTACACCAATATCAGACCTTGCATTAGCTAATTTTTCCCAAAATTTCAAAGCTGCTTGATTAAAAATTCATGAGCATGGATTAAAAAAATCAGATCCACCAAGTTGAAAATAAATTGGGAGATATTCATCAAACCAACAAACTAGGCATATTATCACTTTCTCAAGATATACACAGTTCTTCGGTTTAACCCGAATTTAGTTGATGTCGTATACCACCATTTGGCCTCCATACACCATTTCCAAATCACCGTGAAGCTCGTTGATGAACTTTGACATGGGGTCGGAATCCAAAGCTTTTCGCCTACCTAGCCGGAGGTTTTGAGGGAGAAGGGATGAAATTGCTGGGGCTGAAGATGATTTGTGGCTTGAAATTGATTGAAATGGATCCTTTGAATGAAGAAACCATGTGAATTAATTGTCAACAAACATGAGATAGGGTAACTTTACATGAAACTTAAACTATAATTTAACCCAAAAAATCCTAAAACGGATGTAATTGACCACCTATCATTAATCATAACCCGAAAAAGCAATTTATTAATTGGATATATACAAAGTTCAAAGTGGTATTCATGAAAAATAGCTTTCCAAGTTGTCTTTTTTGTTCTACCATTATTTTTTGACATGATTTGTTCTACCATTGTTAAAGTGCTTTGAAAAAGATTTTGTGGAGCATAGAGTTAGGTAAATCTTTCACATAGTTGTCTTGAATGAGATGTTGGAACTAGGCTAAATCCAAAAACATGCATGGTTATCTTATTAGTTTATGTTCTTTTTCCATAAATTATTTGGATGAGATAATGATACGAGATACAAACTTTTGAATATATTTTTGGCATAATCAAAAATAGCCCCCAACGTTTACTAAAGTTGTCATTTTGGCCACTACTTTTTGTAGCATTTTGGTCCCAACGTTTTATTTTAAAGCAAAAAGGCATCCATTGATGGAAATTATTGTTAACAAACTATTAACGCTTCAAAGTATGAGTTTTTTACCCTAGAATAAAACATTGAAGGGTCAAAATACTCCATGATAAAATAATAAGGATTAAAGTGACTATCTTACCAAACATTGGTGATGTTTTTGTTCTAAAATAAGATTTTAGGAGACAAAATGCTCCAAAAAATAATGATAAAAACTGATTATTCTAATAAATGATGGGGCTAATTTTGGTACTATTCCTATATTTTTTTTCACAAAGTTAAATATATTTATATCAAATATTCAAATACATACATATATTACACTTACCTTTATTCCAAATTAAAAATAAATCATGCACTTGTGAACACTTGAACTCGTTTTTGGAGAAAAAACTCTCCTTTCGCACCCGAAAAGTGACATAGAACTCAAAAAGTGTTGGTCAAAGAAGGCCAAAAGCAGCCGGCGGCTGCTTTCAAAATCAAGTGGGGGGCTGCTTATTTTTTTAATATTTTGTAATAGGGTTAATTACAAAATTGAATCATTGAACTTTAGGGTATTTACAAAGATTAGTCCCTAAGTTTCAACTATAAATACCCTAGCTCATTTAGCTTCAAAATCATCCCAAAATCTTCTAGTTCTCTCTCAAGTGTGTTGTGTAAACACCTGTAAATTTTCTCTTAGTAAAAGATCTGCAGCAGCCCGGAGACGTAAGCACAATTGGCTGAACTCCGTTATCAATTTCGGGTATTATTTTTCCGCTTTTATTTCGCATTCTCACTAATCTGGTTATAGGGAAATTACTCGTACTCGGTTTATTTCCTAACAACTGGTATCAGAGCTTTTGGTTGTGAATTTTATCAATTTTCTGCGAGGTTACTATTCATTACTATTCACGTGAATAATGAATTTCGTGAATAGTGAAATTCGGTTGGCGATACGAGTTTGTCGACGGAGGTGTTCTAATACACGGCGGTTCGTAGAAATTGTCAGAAACGATCCAAACGAAGCCAAATTCGAGTGGGAGCGATGGCTGCAGACGAAGGGAATGTGAAAATTGAAAAGTTTGATGGTGCGGACTTTGGCTTTTGGAAGATGCAGATTGAAGATTTTCTGTACCAGAAAAATCTATATCAACCTCTTTCGGGAAAGCAACCAGAGGGCATGAAGAATGAAGACTGGGCTCTTCTCGACAGACAAGCCCTCGGAGTTATCCGACTGACGTTATCCCGCAATATTGCTTTCAACATAGCGAAGGAAAAGACCACGGCGGGTCTTATGGCGGCTCTCTCCAGTATGTATGAGAAGCCATCAGCCTCAAACAAAGTTCATTTGATGAGGCGATTATTCAATTTGCGGATGACGGAAGGGGCATCGGTGGCACAACACCTAAATGAACTCAACACAATCACAACCCAGTTGAGTTCAGTGGAAATTGAATTTGATGATGAAGTTCGAGCTTTAATTCTCTTATCATCTCTACCAGACAGTTGGAATGCTACTGTTACAACAGTTAGCAGTTCGTCGGGAAACAGTAAATTAAAATTCGACGATGTTCGGGATCTGGTACTGAGCGAAGAAATTCGACGGAGAGAATCGGGTGAAGCATCAACCTCCTCAGCCTTGCACACGGAGTCTAGAGGGAGAACTTCAGAAAGAAATTCAAATTGTGGCAGATCCAAATCCAGACGGGGAAAATCAAGAACAGTAAATAAAGATTTTACCTGTTATAATTGCGGCAAGAAGGGTCACTTCAAAAGAGATTGCCGAGCACCGAAGAAAAATACTGGTGCACAGGAATCTACTAACGTGACAGAGGAGACATGTGATGCCATGATTCTAAGCGTCAACAGTCCGATTGAATCATGGATCTTGGATTCAGGGGAATCTTTCCACTCCACCCCATGCCAAGAAATCATGGAGAACTATGTCAGTGGTTATTTTGGGAAGGTTCATCTTGCTGATGATGAAACATTAAAGATCGTCGGAAAAGGAGACATCCGACTAAAGCTGCCAAACCAGACCACCTGGAAGCTGACAGGAGTGAGACATATTCCTGGCCTCAAAAGAAATTTGATCTCTGTTGGACAACTTGATGGAGAAGGATATAGCACAACCTTTTCAGGCTGTGAATGGAAGATTACCAAAGGAGCACTCGTCATTGCTCGTGGTAAGAAGACTGGTACTCTCTATGTAACCTCAAATTTAGAGAATATCATTGCAGTAGCAGATGCTGATGGAAAATCAAACCTATGGCACTAAAGGCTTGGCCATATGAGCGAGAAAGGAATAAATATACTTCTATCAAAAGGGAAGCTACCGGATCTAAAGAATGTAGATGTCGGACTATGCGAGGATTGTATCTTTGGCAAACAAAAGAAAGTCAGTTTTGCAAAGATTGGCAAGACACCCAAGGCAGAAAGGTTAGAGTTGGTTCATACTAATGTATGGGGACCATCCCCAGTTCCATCTCTTGCAGGCTCACTATATTATGTCACCTACATCGATGATTCAACAAGGAAGGTGTGAGTTTATTTTCTGAAGAAGAAATCAGAAGTCTTTGATACCTTCAGAAAATGGAAGGCCATGGTGGAAAATGAGACTGGTTTGAAAGTCAAGCGGTTGAGGTCTGACAATGGAAGAGAGTATAGAGACAGTAGATTCAGAGATTTCTGCGTAAACAATGGGATCAAGATGGAGACAACAGTTCCCATAACACCGCAGCAGAATGGCGTAGTAGAGCACATGAACAGAACTCTGAATGAACGTGCCAGAAGCATGAGGATACATGCCAGATTGCCTAAATTTCTATGGGCTGAAGCTATCAACACTGCAGCTTACCTGATCAACCGTGAACCCTCAGTTCCTTTGGATGGCGGAATACCAGAGGAAGCTTGGAGCAAGAAAGAAATAAACCTTTCACACTTAAGAGTGTTTGGTTGTATTTCTTATGTACACATAAACTCTGCTGAAAGAAGTAAACTTGATCCCAAGTCCAACAAATGCGTCTTTGTTGGTTACGGTGGTGATGAGTTCGGTTACCGGTTTTAGGACTACGAAAATCGAAAGATCATCAGAAGCAAAGATGTCATTTTCAATGAAAATGTGATGTACAAAGACAGGTTAACCGCAGAATCAAGTAATACCGAAGCTGAAACAAAGGAATTTGCTGAGTTCGAGGAGATTTCTGGAAATGATGTTCAGATCAGTCCTGAAGCAGTTCAAGAGGAAGAACCAGACACACCAGAACTGAGACGCTCCTCCAGAATTCCTAAACCAACCCAACGGTATTCGCCTTCTTTGCACTACTTGTTGCTGACTGACAATGGTGAACCAAAGTGCTATGATGAAGCAATGCAGGTGGAGGATTCAGTCAAGTGGGAGTCTTCAATGAAAGATGAGATGGACTCGCTTATGTCAAATCAGACGTGGGAAGTAGCTGAATTACCACCAGGCAAGTGAGCGCTCCATAACAAGTGGATTTACAAGATCAAAGAAGAGCACGATGTGAGCAAATGCTACAAAGCAAGATTGGTAGTCAAAGGTTTTCATCAAAAAGAAGGTATTGACTACAATGAAATTTTCTCTCCAGTCGTAAAACTGTCTACAATCAAACTGGTGTTAAAAATTGTAGCTGTAGAGAATTTACATCTTGAGCAGTTAGATGTAAAGACAGCTTTCCTTTATGGTGATTTGGATGAAGAAATCTATATGAGGCAACCAGAAGGCTTCATAGAGGCAAACAAGAAAAACCTGGTATGCAAGTTGAAGAAGAGCTTGTATGGTTTAAAACAAGCTCCTAGACAGTGGTACAAGAAGTTTGATAGTTTCATGAGTAGCAGTGGTTTTACCAGATGCCAAGCAGATCATTGTTGCTACATCAAGAGGCTCGACAACAACTTCATTATTTTATTATTGTACGTTGATGACATGCTCGTTGTAGGCTCAGATATGCAAGAGATTATAAATTTGAAGCAAAAATTGTCGAATCAGTTTGCTATGAAGGATCTAGGCGCTGTAAAGCAGATTCTTGAGATGAGGATCAAAAGACACACAAAGTCGGGACTTTGATGTTATCACAGGCTGAGTACATCAACAAAGTACTCTCCAGGTTCAACATGCAAGATGCTAAACCAGTAAGTACACCTTTAGGTGTTCATTTCAGACTCTCCAAAGACCAATCACCAAAGACGGAGGTAGAACGTGCACACATGGTGAAGGTGCCGTATGCCTCAGTAATTGGAAGTCTGATGTATGCCATGGTTTGTACCAGACCAGATATTGCTCATGCAATGGGAGCTGTTAGCAGGTACATGAATAATCCGGGCAAGATACACTGGGAAGCAGTCAAATGGATCCTCAGATATCTGTGGGGTACCACAAACAAAGCACTTTGTTTCAAAGGTGGAGATACGATATTGACATGCTATGTAGATGCTGACTTAACTGGAAATGTTGACATCAGAAGAAGCACTACAGGGTATGTCTATACTCTAGGAGATGGTTGCTCTCTCCACAACTGAAGCAGAATATGTCGTTGTTACGAAAGCCAGCAAAGAGATGGTTTGGCTCCAAAGTTTCTTGGAAGAGTTAGACAAGAAACAAAAAAACAATGTCTTGTATTGCGACAGTCAAAGTGCTATCCATCTAGCAAAGAATCCATCTTTTCATTCCAGGACGAAACACATACAATTGAGATATCATTTTATCCGGTCTCTTCTGAAAGATGGGATTTTGAAACTTGAAAAGATCAGTGTAGCTCAAAATCCGGCAGATATGTTGACAAAGACGGTGACCACGGACAAACTGAAGTTGTGTTTAACTTCAGTTGGCATGCTAGAATAACAAGACTAGAAATGCTGCTGCATCGATCGAGGTGTGAAGACAGATTGAAATCAATCTTCAAGTGGGAGATTGTTGGTCAAAGAAGGCCAAAAGCAGCCGGCGACTGCTTCCAAAATCAAGTGGGGGGCTGCTTATTTTTTTAATATTTTGTAATAGGGTTAATTACAAAATTGAATCATTGAACTTTAGGGTATTTACAAAGATTAGTCCCTAAGTTTTAACTATAGATACCCTAGCTCATTTAGCTTCAAAATCATCCCAAAATCTTCTAGTTCTCTCTCAAGTGTGTTGTGTAAACACCTGTAAATTTTCTCTTAGTAAAAGATCTGTAGCAGCCCGGAGACGTAAGCACAATTGGCTGAACTCCGTTATCAATTTCGGGTATTATTTTCCGCTTTTATTTCGCATTCTCACTAATCTGATTATAGGAAAATTACTCGTACTCGGTTTATTTCCTAACAAAAAGCCAATATGAACTAGAACGTAAAGCATTAAACCAATCGCACATAATAATATAATATTACAAGGGATACATTATATAATACAAATAAGACACGAACTATTAAGAAATCAGTATATTAACATGTAAATTTTTATACAATTAACACAGCTTAAGCACTTGATTATGATACGAGGAGATATACAAAAAAGATATGAATGCATGAATAATCCAAAGAACAATAATTGCTCGTAATTAACAAGAAAAGATAAGCAGGGAGATGGTTTCAAATTAAGCACAAAATTTTGTAATGACAGAAAAGAAATGGAAAGATAAAACTGACCTATAGCGTACATCTTTTGGTAATTCAAGATATCGAATTTCCTCATCCTTTCTCTGTAACTCTTGTAGAATTTGTGAAGCTCGGTCATTCTATCTGCATATTGGAACTTCTCATCAATCTTCCATGGCTTCAAATCATCCATTATCTTTGGACATTCTGATTCCTCTAAGATTGTTGGCAAGCCTGTTGCTTTAACCTTTTTCAGCTCCATTTTCAGCTGTTCTATCAGCTCCTGATGTTCCCATAAAGTTTCTAAACTATTCAAATCCTCACAATCTGAAGTTTCTAAAGCATTTGAACCCTTATTCTGGTCGTCAAACTCTTCTAATTTTCTTAGCTCTCCCTCTATATCTTGATCTTCAATGTTCCTTGAAGAATCAACCACAAAATCTTCTTCAAAACTACTCGGTTTTTCGGGGCTTGAAGTAATGGAATCCGTATTAGTATCTGAAACAGCGCAGTCCTACTCAGAAAGAAACTCAGGTTTCGCTGAAACATTTTCGCAAACAGTTTGTTTTCTGTTTTGGGGTTCATCAACTTCATTATCTGATAAATCTTTCAAATTTTGTTGTGACGATAACCCATCGCTGGAATCAGCGTATGATTCTTTCACGCAGAAGCTCAAATCCTCAGGCTTCTCCATTATACAACAAAGCCCATTCTCTGAGTTGAACTCATACTTGTTCGTAATTGTACAAGGAAACGAGTCTAGGCCGACATTACAAGTCTCGTTTTCTTCAAATTTCTTCCTGAATCCTTCAAACGTCTGGGTTTGGTACTGAAACTTGAAAATGAGCTTTGGGGATTCATTTTCTTCAATGAATTCACTGTCTTCAACCTTTGACTCAATAGCATCAAGTTCAGTTTGCTTATTTTTCTCTGCTGTGACATTCTCTGTTTCAATTGGAATCGAATATTTGAGCTCGGAAATCTTATCACTTTGAATCCTGAAACCGTGAAGAATATAGAAACAATTATTTTAACGAAAAACATTAATTTCCATTTAAAGAAAACAAGTGAATTCAAAATCGATTTACCATGAGAAAGCTTCGCTGAAGAACTCAAACAGAGAGAAAAACAGGGCAGAGATGGAGACCAAGAAAAACCCACCAAAAGGAACCAAATTTCGAAAGAAAAGCACGTTAAAACAAGTCATATTCTTGAAATTAAAATGAGTATTGATCAGAAAATTGTATAGAGTACCCATCAATATAAACCATCAATCTCTTTCCTTCTTCAAGATGAAGGAAAAAAAAAACAGTTTCAGGAGTCCATTGGAACTCCGATTTCAACTTTGAAAACTTGGATTCAGAAAATAGACTTTTCACCTATTAGAAAAAAACATAACCCCCATACACATGATGAAGTTGAAGAATCTTTCATGAACATTAGGATAAAAAAGGATTGAAATCTGACCTAAATAAGTGGGATTTATGTTTATGGAAAACAAAAAAGAAAATAGAAACAAAGGGAGGAAAAGAACATGTCAGGTACTATAAGGATCTAATCTTTGGATTGCTTAAGATCCGGGAATTCTGAACATCGTTAATACGAGAGATTTTTTAGAGAAGCTTCTGATTTTAGTTGAAAGGTCAGACTTAGAATGATAAAATTGGTTGGGAGAATCTGTTTTCTGACCAAGTAATAGAGAAAAAAAAGGCCAAAATTTTCTAGAATTGGGCGGTAAGGCTTTGGAGAAAATTTTATAAAAATAAATTTGAAATTTGTATAAATAAACCATGTACTTAATTTTATAAATTGGTTTTATTTGGTTTGAAATTTCGATTTCAGCTCTTTCAAAATCCCCAATTTTAATAAAAGTAAAATAAATCTAAAATTTATTTATTTTAATAGTATATGATGATTATAAGATAATATTTATTCAAACTTTTCTTAATCAATAACAATACTTTAAAAAAATATAATTGTTTGAATTCAATCCTTTTTTAAAAAAAATCTATTTTATTATTCATTATGTTTAAATTTAATTTAATTACTTCATGATTGTTATTTTAAAATTTGAATTATATTAGATTTAAAATTTGAATTATATTAGATTTAAAATTTAAATTCAACATTTACGTCTCTTTCCTTGTTCTCATTTTGTTATTTTGACTTTCTTTTTTTCATTATCTCAATATGCTATTTTCATTGTATGGAAGAAAATAAGAAAAGGTAAATGCTACTTGCGGTGAAAGCTTCTTACAAGTCATTTTAATATGTTAATTTATTATTTCATTTTAATATAATATAAATGATTAAATATTTAATTATAAAAATATTACAATTGTATCATAATAAACTTTAAAATGATTTTATTAAAGAGTAAATTATAAATTTTGTAATTAAAATTTATTCTCTTATTTTACTCATTATATTTTTTTTATCATTGAACTTTACGTATTGAATTTTTTTTTTTTTGAATTGAAATAAGCCTAGTTCACAAGGACTAGAATAGGAAAACTAAAACTGGGTGCCAGTCTCTGGTGGCACTATGGTAGCATCTTGGGCAAGAAGGTCTGCGACTTTCATCGGGGGGAGAGCATAATGAACCAGCTCGAAATGATCCATCGGGGCAAGATTTGAAATTCTATCAGCCACCCTGTTACAAGACCTTGGAATCCATTCAAAAGACACCTCCCATTCAGAGCTACGTAGATTTACTATCGCACGAACGAGGGAGAGTTATTTGCATGAGGTGTTTGCTTCAGTCACAAGATTCATTACTCGGGAGCTATCAGATTGGACGATAAGCCAAGTGCAACCAGCGTTCCGAGTAAGTAAGAGACCTTTGTATATAACCCAAAGCTCCGCTTGAAAGACAGAGCTTGTACCAATATTTTTGCTAAAACCAATTTCCCAGGCTCCATCTTAATTTCAGATAGCACCTCATACTCTACATGTTCCAATAGCTGTCTACACGGCTCCATCAGTATTCAAGCAAAACCAATCAGCAGGTGGTTTGGTTCAAATTTTATCCACCACACTTGGCCTCTGTCTTCGAGTTAAATTTGTAGCAAAAATATCGTAATACCTTGCTCAACTAATGCTCCGATGAAGGGTCAGACTTGGAGATTGTGGCACACCGTTGAAGACATATTCATTCTGCTGCTTCCATAATTGCCAGATAATGGAGGCGAATAAGGCTAACCAGGAGGGCTCGCCACATATCAAGGGATTAGCGAGGTTAAGATTGGCAGTCAACCAGTGGTGAATGTCGCAACTGTAGAAATCACCAGGTGAAGAGGGAAAACCAATATCATAACATACAAGCGTGCAAGCAGTCTCTGAGCACATGCAGGATCGTTTCCGGGTAAGCACCACAAGCCGGGCAGGAAGGGTTGTCTGTAAGCATGCGTTGTTGCGTTCGTAGATTGTCATTACTTTTTCCTTAAAAGCAAGCCAAATTAATAAGCAACACATTGAAGGAGTCTTAGGGTCCAAATATGTTTCCATAAGCTATCAACAATGTCCCAATCATTTTCAAGAAGTTTGGAGTAGGCTGATCTAACTTCAAAATGATGCTCACTACTCCAACGCCAAACAGGCTGATCCAAGGTATCATTAGGGTCGAGGGGCTTGATATTGATTATATAGGTATCATCCGTTAACGTCGAGGAAGTTGCAGGGATGTAACTCAATATCAACAGGGTTGCGAGTTAAAGCATGGTCTTTAAGGGGCCCTAAATGTGGAACCTAGACATCATCCCAAAAGTTGATGGTGTTATCATTCCCGACTGTTCAAGCAAGACAAGATTTGAGGGCAGGCCAAACTTTTGCCACCCTCGCCAAAGGTGAGTGCATCGTTGTCTTTTAATGATGTCCTAGAAGCCTTTTTGGATTTTATATTTTTGCTTGAGAAGGGTAACCCAATAAGCGTCATTTTTGGTAAGCAAAGCATATACAAGTTTCATTAAGAAAGCTTTATTTTGCTCACTTGGCCGAATGATTCCAAGTCCTTATCTCTAAAGAGGTTGGCAAACAATATTCCATCGAACAAGGGATAGCTTGTTATTTGAAGGTGAGGATCCCCAAATAAAATAAAATAAACTGGGATTCACTTGGGAAAATTCATGACTTGCATAAAATAAACTGGGATTGCCGAAAGAACGGATTTAGCAAGTGATAGATGACGGCCATGGAAAGAGTTTGAGTAGCCCAACCATTGAGTTTACTATGGATTTTGTCTAAGACGATGGAGAAGTTGCTTAAATGAGCTGTCCCTGAGAAAACTGAGACACCGAGATATTTTTCAATGGAATCAACTTCGTGGACTCCGGAAGCAGAGCTGATAGTAGTCCTTATTTCAACATTGGTATTTAGAGAGATTTTTTTGAGTCTTGCGTTTATTAACTCTATGTCCAAAACAATATTCGAATTGGGTGAGAATTCCATCAGTGAGAGGTGCATGATGCAAATCCGCTTTGGCATATAACATTAGGTCGTCTGCAGAGAAGAGGTGGGAAACCGCCAAGCCATTTCAAGCTAGGGTGAATTCCTTCCAAGTTTTGGAGTCAACACAATGGTGAATATTACATCCGAGACGTTCCATTGCTAAGGCAAAAAAATATGGTGACAGAGGGTCACCTTGGCGGACACCCCTTTCAGGTCTAAAGGTAGAGGAGTAACCATTATTCCACTGTATCTGCATGGTAGACGAAGTGATACAGCACATAATGGTATTAATAACAGTGGAAGGGAAGATGACTTCAGAAAGCGATTCTTGGATGAAATCCTAACTGAGCCTATCGAAAGCTTTTTCAAGGTTGATTTTAATTGCCATCCAACCTTGCTTGCTCTTCAGATTCTGCATTGAATGAATGATCTCCTAGTTGATAATTATATTATTAGAGATGGAGCGGCCAACTATAAAGCTCGTTTGATTCGGTTTGATAAGAATGAGCATCATATGTTTCATACGGCGAGTGATGATTTTGGTAATGAGATTGTACATAACTATACAGAGGCTGATTGGGCGAAAGTATGAGAAGGTATTAGGAGCATCAATTTTCTGGATGAGAACCAAAACTGTTTTGTTGAGAGCAGGCTCAATATTACCAATAGAAAAAACTTTATGAACCATTTCACAAACATATTTGTCTACCACATGCCACTGTTTCTGTAAAAATTTGGCATGAAACCCATCATCATCATGTCCTAGGGTTTCTAAGGGAGCCATGACATTAAGAGCTGCATGTATCTCGGAAGAGGAGGGAGTACCTACAAGAGACATCTTCACCGAGTTTGAAATCTTAGGGAAACAACCTGTGTAAGGGAACTTACCATCCATGATTGCATCGTTCTTATAAATCGAGTGAAAAAAGCAAACTACTTCATTCCTAAGCTCATCCTCATCATAACACCACTCCCCAGAAGTAAGTTTAAGAGCCATAATTTTGCTTCGTTGTTTATGATGGAGGTCTTTCTTGTGAAAACATTTTGTATTCTTGTCACCTTGCAAAATCCAATCCGAGCGTGAACGTTGCTTCCAAAGATTTTCCTCCAAGTCAAGGAGATTCTCAAGTTCAATGAGGAGTTCGACTTCGAGGTCAATAAGAAAACGGGAGTGGTCACGATTCAAGCTCTTATGCACCCCTCTGAGTCTCGCCATGACTATCCTTTTTTTGTGCCAATATATCCAAAGACTGATTTATTCCATATAGTGGCTGTAGTGGTAAATCTAGAGATGGAATCAAAGAGAGATTCAGAGAAGACCCATTTTTCTTTCACAAAGCGGCCAAAGTCTTCATGCTTGGACCAACCAAAGAAGTATCTAAATTGGGCAGCCCGACAATCCAGATGAGAAACACCAACACAAAAGAGAAGTGGTCGATGGTCTGAGCGTATACAGTAAAGGTGTCTGACAGAAGAGTCCGGGTGAGATTCATCCTAATAGTTATTACAGAGAACACGATCAAGGCAAGCATAAGAGATTTTGCGGTTCCAAGTGAATTCTGGGCCTTGGAACTCCATATCACGGAGAGTGTCGGAGACCATTATTATAGATGAAGTCTTGAAAGTCTTTACTTGGCGGGGTGGAGTTATTGAAATCGCGTCTATTAGAAGATGAAAAAGTAGAGTTGAAATCACCTATGATGATCCAAGGGGTATTAATAGCAGCAACAATGGAGCAGAGATGAGGCCATAACCGTTTACGCTTAGTAGAGTTAGGACTAACGTAAATGAAGGTGGCCAAGATAGATAATCTGGAGGTAAGGTGTGAGATACGACAATGGACGAACTAGAAGTGGTTTATCAGAATATCAACTTAAATGAGATCATACCAACATAACCAAATGCCCCCGGAGAAGCCAGCAGCTTCAACCCAGTGAGAGTACGGAAAACCCACAGATGCAATAAAAGAATCTGCTTTGTTTCCACTTATACGAGTTTTAACAAACGCAATCACATTCGGCTTGAATTCCTTCAAATATTGACGAACGGCTAGTTGAAAACCAGGGTGGCTGCAACCCTGAACATTCTAGCATAATATCTTAAAATCCATAAAAGAGATAAAATAAGATGGGGGAAAACTTGGTTATGCTTCCATGGAATCCTCATGGATTGAATCTGTCTCCACTTGCATGTAGCATGTATTTTCTACGCAAGGGTGGCATTTGGCAATTGAGTACCCAATTGAATAATATTCTCTTGGCCCGTGACTATGTCAGGGGGAACGTTAGTTGTGTTTTGCACATGGGAATTACCAGAGGGAGGGGCTGCTTGGGGCCGTTGTCGATGTTAGGGTCATCATTTTCAGATAGCACTACCGCTAAATGGTTAGATCTATCCAAGATAGTCACACGGAGGGCATGGAAATCTAGTGAGATGGAGCATTGATTTGACCTCGTAGGAATCTTGTGGTTTTCATGGTGACTTTTGAGATAGTGAGGGGTTTCCTGGTAGTGATCGGCCCTTATTCTTTTTTGGCATTCGATTATTTTACAGAGTTAATAGTCAACTTGGTCTTAGGGACAGTGGGAGAAGTAGAGGTCTTGCTTACACTTTCAGGGGGTGACAGTTGTTCGTTGGCAACTTCCTCGTTCAATTCAGAGATAACCTGGTAACGTGAGCCGATGGCTTCCTTAGATGAACTCTTGGTAGCGGTCGTTTTCTTTTATTACGTCGTTGTTACCTCTAGACGGTTATCCAAGGTCCATAGGACTCTTCGGGAGTGGTATTCGAATGTTGTTGTGGCTTGTCCATAGAGGATTTGTCGGTGGCAGATTTGTCCGATTGTTGTTCTTGTTGCTTTTCCAGACAAAGATCTTACACATGGCCATATCTACCACAAGAGTATCAAATAGTCGGGAGGGCTTCGTATTCCACTATCTGAACATGTCCATTGATGAGCAACTTTGAGACAAGCAGTTTTTTGAGGTCAATGTTGACCGTCATTCGGGCGAAACGACATTGACAAACAAATTTCTTTCGGTAGTCAATTTTAATTACCGAGTCGATACTTTCCCCAATTTCGGTAATAAGGCTACGCTTGTAGAGAGTAACCAGAAGGCCTGATAATCAGATCCATGTAACGATATTGCTAGGGAAGGATTGAGATGTAGAGAATTCCAGGGACCATGGTTCGACAGTTAAATAGTGGCCAAACAGAGTCCAAGGGCCATCGAAAAGAGCCGCTAGATAATCGACATGAGAGTAGAATGAAACAAGGTGATAGTTTTTCTCGACATCCATCACCTTAAAAGGTTGAGAAATTTTCCAGAGATCTTGGAGCCTTGATCGGAGCGTTGAATATCCAATGCAGCGTCCTAGTAGTTTAACCACTACCGTTTGATGGAAATTCTTGTTAGTAATCGATTGAATTCGGTTGGAGAAATCAATGGAGAACAGACCATTGAAAACATTGCGAATCATGTCTCCTTCCAACACTTCGATATCCTGTTCATCGAAAGATGGGTTCAGATCATCAGAGTTGGGGTTTGCTTCCATGAGGGAATCTTTGTAAGAGATTAAGGTAGGAACCGGAGGAGCCTAAGGCTTGTCAACCATATCAGTATCAATTTGGCGAGGGATAGAGCCATCACCGTCCGGATGCAGCCGTCTTGCTTTTTATAGGGTTTCGGTCTTTAGAGGTTTCTTGTGTTAGGGTTTCTATAACACACTGAAGTTTTTTGATAACTCGACCTTTATAATAAGGTTATGACGTAGATTAAATAAATATTTTTTAATCATTAAAAGGCAGATAAAAGAAAGAAAATAATTAAAATATCCTCTTTTTTATTCTTTTCTTCTTCTTTCTTGTCCTTCCATTTTCTCTCTACAACTTGAACATACCAAAATTTCAGCCACCATAACGATTGTCGTTTTAACCACCACTAACTATCATCGTAAAAAATTCCATCAAATGCATCTTACCACTTTAAATGCGAATTCGATGTTCGGTTAACCTGAAAACACCACAAAAGAGGACGAAAGCCAAAAATTCCATCCCACCATCCAAATGGAACTAGCACAGAACCCAACCCATTAATAAACGGTTTGCAGGAGGCAAACAATGTTTCACCTGAAGTGAAACCCGGAAGAGGAGGAAGAAGAAATGAGAGACTAGTTTAAGCACGTGAAATATAATTATAAATTCTAATATAGCAGGGGCAAGCGAAAAACCCCTTACGACCAGTCTTCAATTTACATTCACCTCTGGTTCTTTCGTGCCTTTAAAAGAAGACCTGGTTGCAACATTTTCGACCCTTGAAGGAATCAAAGATTCAAATAATTAAAGATTGCTGGCACTAAGGCACTAGGTAAACTGACGTTTGTGAATGGAGTGAACTGGTTTGGGAGGTCGCCCTCGCTTCTGCAGTACCCGATCTGGATTAATCGGTCAATAGATTGAATACCAATGATTAATTCAAAAATAAAATCTAATAGTCCTTGGGTTATATTTATACCAAGTGAATATGCTGCAAAAGCATTGCAGAGTTTAGAGGTGAGCAATCCTTTCGGTGCAACCCTTACCAAATATCACCTTCATAATGACACTATTCTAACAACTCCACATATAAGGGATTCTAATTGCCTGCAAGTCTTACCGGTCCACGAGATGATGATTTTGAGATTTAGGGTTTGAAGATTTATGATTAAGGTTTGAGAGTAGAATTTAAGAATTTTTTATTTTCTAACTTATAAATCATATGTGATAGATTTAATTATTAAAATAAGCCATGTAAGAACACTATTAACGAGAAAATGATCGAGCGATTGAAAAATTCAATGTATAAAATTTAGTGATTAAATTAAAAAATTTAAAAGTAGAGTACGCAAAATAGGAGAAATAGTAAAACTCAATTACCTAATATGTAATTTACCCTTTATTAAATTAAACATTGTGAGGAGTTTTGATCTAATCTATAAATTAAAAAAATAAGTGTCAAAATAGTTTAAACTAGTCAAATTTTATCCCATAATTTTTAAATTCATATGTGATTTCTCTTTTCTAGAATTTTTTCTTATTTTGATACTAAGAGTTTGATTTCGACAGCGAGGGTATGTTTGTTTGAGAGAAAACAATTACGAAATTGGTTTTCTCCGAAATAATCGTATTTGTTTCACGTAATTCATTTTTCGAAAAATGTTTTCCCGTGTTTGTTTCACGTAATTCATTTTCCGAAAAATGTTTTCCAGTGTTTGGTTAGTTGGTCAACGTAAAATATTTTTCTGGTCAACAGAATTTCCTTTGTGTTTTCTGGAAAATTACTTACGGTCTGATTTTCCGTAACTCATTTTCCGAACTTTTTATTTCAAAGAATAAATACTCAAAATAATTTTATTTTATAAATTTAATATTAATAAAATATTTTAATATCATTTTAATCAAAATATTAATTATTAAAATATTTAAAATATTTTTATAAATATTTTTAATATTATAATAAAATAATAAATTATATTATAATAATATAAGATATTATATTATAATAATATAAGATATTATATTTTTATTTTAATAATATATAATATATTATTAATAAAAATTATATTATTTATTAATTTCATAGAAATAATATTATGAAATTATTAATAATGAATAATATTATTTATATATTTAATATTAATATAATAATCTAATAATATTTTAATAAAGATATTTAAAATATACTAATTAATATTTTAAAAATATAAAATAACACTATTACTTTAAGAAAGAATTAATATAATTTATAATATTTTTATTTCAATAAAATATACCAATTTTAATATTTTTATTAATAAAATTATAAAAATAATATATAATAATAAATAAATTATTTTAATATTTTAAAATTATAATATTAAGTTTTATGATAAATAATATTATTTATTGTATTTAATATTTGTGATAAATAATTTTTAAAAAACTCATCAACTAGTGGAAAAAAGTTTTAAACATCTTCCAAATATCGTAAAACGTTTTCCAGATTTTTTCAGAAAATGTAATTCATTTTACGGAAAACATTTTCCGGAAAACGTTTTCTAGAAATGTAATTCATTTTCCAGAATTCAAATTTCAATAATTCATTTTTCAGAATTCAATTTCCAAAAAACCAATTACAGCCAAACAAAGAGACCCTAATTGGTATTGATGCACACTCTAAATTATTATATTAAATTATCTCTATTTTATCGATTACTTCCATAAAATTTTAAAGAAACATTTAATACTACTACTACTACTACTACTAATAATAATAATAATAATAATAATAATGCATATACAATTGTAATAATCAAAATAATTTTAAAGGGTTAAATATAAAAGGGAAAAAAAGAAAATTTATGCAACAGAAGTTGACTGGTTCGTGTGTTGAGTCCGATCTGATCTCTTATGGCTGAATACAAGTTGAGTCGAATTTGAGTATTTTTGAGTTTGAGTCAACTCAAAAAGTTTAAAGTTACGTCGAACTCGACTTGTAAGCTAGTAAGCTTAAAATTATCAAGTTCGACTTGACTTAAATACTTTCTTTTAAAAGACGCTCAAGACTTCAAAATTGTCCAATTCGATTCAAACTTTAAATAAAAATTGAAGCTCGACTCGAGCTTGAATGAACTTAAGCTTAAAACATTCTTAGACTTAGTTGATTGAACCTCGAATTTGAGATCGAATCTTAAGTACATAAAATTTTATATTGTAAACTTTAAAAAATAACATATAAATGTTAATATTATAAATAATTTAATTTTGAAATTAAAATTTTAAAATATTATTTTTTTCGAGTTACTCACTAACTTTTTGATTCGAGTATCAAGCATTTCGCTTCAATTCCTAAAGAACTCAAGTGGAGTTCATTCGATTCAAGTGTTGACCGAGCTTTGATCGAACCGAGCTTTGATCGAACCGAACTTGTAATGCGCTAAAATATTCTTCGAGGAGTTAATCGATAATTTTTTGTTGTTGAGGACTAATGTAGTGATTTTCGTTAATGATAAAATTAAATATGGGTATTGTTAAATGAATTTATGCTAAAAATTGATTCAGTGGAAGAATACTGATTAAATTGCGTAAAAAGGAATTACATAACTCTAAAGTGGAAACAAGGGAAGAGTTGGACTCTTTATGGAATAATATTCCCAAAGGAATTATAGATACTAGCACAAACAAGGGATACGAACCATTGAATTTTGTTGGAAACACCATCTTTAATTTAAGCCATTAGATTTTAGATTTTAAATATTTTTTAGGGAAAATTAGAAAGGAGTTATATAGATTTAGAGATGAAAAGATGAACAAAAAGGTGTTATCTTCTCATTCTCCTAGACGCCACTTTAGCAAAGGCAAGGTGTTCACCTCTATCTTCATTTTTCTTTTAAATGAGTGAGATTTTGGGTAGCTCGTGAGATACAAAAATGTCCCCCATAGAATTTCCTTTAAAATGAGTATAACATGGTGTTATTTTGAAGAGTGTGGTTAAAATTCTAGAAAACCTCATATGAGTTTTGTGTGAGAAACTAAGGATTTTGTGAGAGAAAACATCAAATAGAGTGATAATACTAGTAGAAATTCAACTAATATATTTATTCCACGTTTAAATTAATTGTTGATCATATATGCACTTATGAGGCCAAGATTGCATATATGAGTATAGTTGGAGTAAATATTTATTGATGAGAAATTATTGTTTATGTATGTGTGGAATAATTTTAAAAGTTTCTCAAGAAGACTCGGAGGTTCGAAATTCTCGTGGCAAGAAGAAAATGGATAATTGAGCCTCCTTAGAGGTCAAGTATGTATTTTCATAAGCTAAGTAAGGTGAGTGTGATTATAATTGTTTTAACTTAATTTATGATCCGCGAAGACTTGTGGTAAGTCTCATGAAAAATATCATATGTACGGGTGAATGTATAGTAATATGAAAATTTATTGTTTGAATGAATTGCCCAAATAGCCTAACTAGTGGTCTTAAGGTACAATGACATGCCTAGGGTCGAGCAGAAGTGTTCTTGGACCTTCGGGTTCTTTCACCATAGTGAGCGATTCCACATTGGTGTTGACACTATGGTGCGGTTGACACTTAGGTTTATTTGGACCTATAGGTTTGTTCACCCTTGCGAGTCGAGTCTCGCGTTGGTGTTTTGTTTGGTATTATATGCCAAACGTATTGGCTCACGCCACCTAGCTAGACCTCTTATATGGATTACTTTGGGCGCGTCATTAATGAATTGTAATGTTAAAGTATGAATTCCATAGTTATTATACATGTTGGTTTATCATTTACCATAAATATACCTCACTTGTTTGTTATTGTATTTTTCTTTCTTTTTGGTTCACTAAGATAATTTCTTAGCGTGTGTTGTTTCCACACTTAGGTACTTCGAAGGAATTATAGTTAGCCAAGTTTTGCATCACTGAGCTAGGACCTTGCAAGCAATCATTGTAATGGATTTACTTTTATATTTCGATATCCTAATAATGGCATGTATATGATAAATTCTAGATACTCGATATAGTTGGCTCTTTTTAAAGAATTGTAATGGTTCTTAAGAGCCTTATTTTGATGATAAATAGATTAAGTAGAACCATTATGAGCATGCTTAGTTTACCTTATGATGTGTTTCATGAACATATCAAGTGTTAATTTCAACAGTGTAAGTCTATGTTAAGTTCCACCGTTGGAATTTAGTATTAATTTCATCGGTGTAAGTCTATGTTAAGTTCCACCATTGGAATTAAGAGATAATTTCACTGGTGTAAGTCTATATTAACTTCCACCACTAGAATTAAGTTTTAAGTTCATAGGTATAAGTCTATGTTAGCTTCCATAGTTGGATTTATGTGTTAAATTTGTCTGGTGTAAGTCTGTTATGAGTTCAATATTGAAATTATGTATTAAATTTGACTGGTGTAAGTCTATTGTGAGTTCAATATTGTAATTATGTGTTACGTTTGACTAGTGTAAGTCTATTTTGAGTTCAATGTTTGAATTATGTGTTAAATTTGATTGGTGTAAGTTTGTTATACACTCAATGATTTGCATTTTATGTTAAATTTATTGGTGTAATTATGTGTTACTTTCACTAGAATAAATACATGTTTTATCATATGGTATAAACAAAAAAGGTATGAGATGATGAATAGTAATTTATGTTATACCATATATACTGTTTCTATGTTTGATGTGGCGTCTCTTACTCAGTTATACGTCTGGACTGGGTAATGTGTAACATCTATATCCTGCATACCTTTCCGTATACAAAATACAGATGTCACACCACTTTATAAAAAATTTGTCATTTGAAAACCCACAAAAATTTGTTTAAAATTGATCATTTACAAAATATGATATTTCTAAAAGCAACATACTAAAACTATCACTT
This sequence comes from Hibiscus syriacus, assembly GCF_006381635.1. NCBI lineage: Eukaryota > Viridiplantae > Streptophyta > Magnoliopsida > Malvales > Malvaceae > Hibiscus > Hibiscus syriacus. The sequence goes on from NW_024063472.1 coordinate 2,261,602, forward strand.
AATTACATTACAAAATATTTACCATAGTTTAATTACATGCCAACTAAGTTCTCAAAATGAATAAGATTGTCATAATATTACTGATGAGTGAACCTTAATCGATGATATCCGTTGCTACTGCTGCACTCCTTATTTGATTTGTCTCTTCTATTTCCTACGAGTGGAAGCAACACACGTTAAGTATTTACTTAGTGAGACACAATATTTTAAGAAATCTTTATGCATACATAAGTATGTCATATTTATTTGGTTCATACTAAATCATATATTCTTTAAGGATCCTATAATCCTCCTCAGTTAAACCGTATTCCATTCACAATTGCCTTAATGATTTCTAGTACGCCTAACATACCTATCTTTCTTTATATTTTCTTTTTTCCATTTATCTCTTTAGTCATTATTATTTATTTTCATTGAAAGCATCCATTCATGCTTATAATGCACAATTATGCATTTTTACTTATAGCAACTGTTCATGTTTTTTTATATACTATTATACATTTCATTTATGGCATCTTTTCATGCCTTTTTATACACCATTATACATTTCATTTATGGCATCTTTTCATGCCTTTTATACACTATTATACATTTCATTTATGACATCCTTTCATGCCTTTTTATACACCATTATACATTTCATCTATGGCATCTTTTCATGCCTTTTATACACCATTATACATTTCATTTATGGTATCTTTTCATGCCTTTTATGCACCATTTTATATTGTTATACATCTAGTCTTTTACTCAAAGGCATTTAACCTTTCATCTAACTGGCATGATTGACACATTTCTGTCAAATGCATAGCTAGGCCTCAAAGGCACTTAGCTTTTCAACTAATTGGCATAATTGACACATTTCTGTCAAATGCACAGTTAGGCCTCAAAGGTACTTAGCCTTTCATCTAACTGGCATAATTGACACATTTATTTCAAATACACAGTTAGGCCTTAAATATTTTATTTTGGAATAGTTTCTACTCTAATAATTACTTTTAATATCAATTAACTCTATTTTATTTTATTATAACCCTTATACATTTGCATCCTTAGTGCTCACATGGTAATTTACCAATTTCTTATTCCTGTTCAATAATTAAGATGCACACGTAGTGCCTATACCATCATTTCTCAACCATTTCTATAATCTATGTGGTTTAGATACTCATTACCAACATAAAGATCCATTTCCTTATTATGTAGTTCTTGTGTTTATACTCATATTTCCCATATGGAAATTCATACGTTTAGTATGAATCTCATAACAATTTGCACACAAAGTGCCCAATAAGGAAATTCATACACTTAGTATGAATTTATTAACATTTCAGCACACAGAGTGCCCAATACGAAAATTCATACACTTAGTATGAATTTCTTAACATTTTAGCACACAAAATGCCCAATACAAATATTCATACACTTAGTACGAATTTCTTAACATTTTAGCACACAAAGTGCCCAATATGGAAATTTATACACTTAGTATGAATTTCTTAACATTTTAGCACACAAAGTGCCCAATATGGAAATTCATACACTTAGTATGAATTTCTTAACATTTGTACACAAAGTGCCCAATACGGAAATTCATACACTTAGTTTGAATTTCTTAACATTTTAGCACACAAAGTGCCCAATACGGAAATTCATACACTTAGTATGAATTTCTTAACATTTTAGCACACAAAGTGCCCAATACGGAATTTCATACACTTAGTATGAAGTTCTTATCATTTTAGCACACAAAGTGCCCAATACAGAAATTCATACACTTAGTATGAATTTCTTAACATTTTGCACACTTAGTGCCATTTGGTAATCACCATACATACATTAATAATTTCTACAACTATGACTATTGTAGCATATACATACATAATTAAATGCACTCACCTGATTTTCCTCGCTAAGTATCCAAAATGTAAGGCTGATTACTCCGGTACTTCGCCTTTACTCTTAATTTTGTTTGTCTCGGGAGCTTGGTTCCGATCTACCCAAGCATTCATTGAAACATGTACCATACCTAATGTTAGTATATTTCCTAACCATTATACCTAAACCATACTCAAAAGAACATATCATTCAATTTCTATACCAATATCAACCTATTTTTAACATTTCTAGCTCTATAGTATCGATACTACTACCCTGGTACCCATACTTCTATACTATAGTACCGATACCCCCTTCCGATATCGATACCAATTTTAGGTTTGATGTTGCCTGATATCGATACCCTTACCATGGTATCGATACTACCATACTATGGTACCGATACCCCCTTCCGGTATCGATACCCCCTTCCGGTATCGATAACAATTATAGATTCGATGTTGCTTGGTATCGATTACCTTACCATGGTATAGATACTACCTCGTAGTATCGATACTGATTGAATCAATATCAATACTACTCAGCTATTTCATCCCATTTTAGCCTATAGTATTGGTATTGTTCTATCAGTACCGATACCCTTGCCCATATTTTCTAGTTTTAAACCCGATTATTAGCCAGATGGAGCCAAAATTTTTTATATTTACCCCCAACAATGCTACTTAACTCTTCTCTACTTATCCATACAAACTTTCTTTTATTTAGTTACTTAAAACATCTAGTATCCCTGAAGAGCATTTGATTCTATGAATCACACCAAAATTTTTAACTTGTTTTTACACTCATTCAATGCTTTTAATCTTTCATTTACCTCTATGACAAGTTAATTATACCAATAAACCTCAATGAACACTTATATATTAACATATTACTTCAAAACCCTTTTTCTAAAATTTCCCATATTTCCTGCATTTCATAGTTTTAACCTTCTTTAATCCTTTATTAAGCTTACATATCACTTGATGTTACCAAAGCAACCTATAATTTAAAGAAAGAACTAGCTAATGGAAATTTACCTTATACCATGGAGGAAAACACTACTCACATGAAGGAGAAGAAGAAGAAAAGAAATGCTTTACTTTCCTCTTTTCCCTATTTAAAATCCCTAACAAGGATATGTTTTTAAATTCATTCATCTTCTTAAAAGACCAAAATGGCCTCTTACTTTATCAATTGATACACTTTAGTCTAAACACTATTACAAATCATTCTCATCTTTTATTATTTACTCGAATACATCCTCATATTTTAAAATAATTTCAATAAAGTCCTTAATTCAATATTTAAGGTGTTACAATTATCCCCCTTAAGAAAATTCATCCTCGAATTTTAAATTTTTTTTTGCGCATTTACCACACTACTACAATTAGAGGAATCGTTTTGGTTACACGATTTCTGGATTTCTCTAATCCAGATCTGTATTGGTTCTTTTTCAATTAACTGATAAAATCTATTAAGGTTCAATAATTCTCAAACCCAGTCCCAACCGCAATACTTACTTCCGAAGTGATACTTTCAGAAAACTTTACCACTTTCTTGTTATCACTTTTCTCTTCAGATCAACATAATACTTTTGTAATTAACACAACTATAGTACTATACAAATTATAACATCAAATCATTTAAGACATTCGACTACGGTCGACTCTAATGCATGCGTATATAATTCCTATTGCTAGTCTTTAACTTTATTGAGGCATATGCCATAACCTTACCTTTGTGCATAAGCACACTTCCTAACCCGTTGATAGATGCATTAGTAAAAACTACATAATATTTACCAACTCCAGTTGTATAAACACTGGTATCTCTGTTACAATCCTCTTTAGTATTTCAAAACTGTCATGACTCTTTTTCATTCTACAAAAAGGCATATATTTCCTTAAAACTTGGTTAGCAGTAAAGCTAATGTCGAAAAGTTTTTCACTAACCTTCAATATTAAACAACAAGCCCCAAAGAAATCCAAACTTCATGATCATTCTTTGGGAGTTTTCAATTTACTACAATATGAGTTTTTCTTAAGATCTACTCTTATACCTTATGCCGAAACAACATGGTTAAAGAAAACCATCTCTGCTAACCAAAGTTTCACATTTGAATAGTTTGACAAACAAGTTCTTCTCTCGAAGAGTTTTATTTAACTGTAAAAATCTATGTATAACCACATAGATTTATCTTTCTTTTCGCTAATAACACATATACTTCCCAAGATGAAATACTCGAGTTGATAAAACTTTGATCAATCAAATCTTATAATTGAGTCTCTAATTCTCTTGACTCTCTTAAGTCATTTAATACTAAATCATAGAAACATTTTCAATGCCTGAATAACTATTAACCTTGAATTCCACCTTTTGATATGAAGGTAACTCAATAAATTTACCTGAAAAGACATCTATAAATTCCTAGTTTTTTGTGAAATTATCAAACACTTCTACTTTAATTATTTGAGTATCTATCACATTAACCATAAAAGTTATATATATAAATCTTTCTGACATCCTTTTCTTCACAATCATTATCGATATCACCTTGAGCGATTATTTTACCTTTTCACTAAAAACTATAATTTCCATACCCTCTGCATCTTTCTGAAATAATCGTCTCTAGAGATAGACAACTTATATTCAATATGAATTTAACTCATCAAATGATAATTTCATCAAGTTCACCGGGAACATAGCCCCTGGAATCTATATCAATTGTTTACTACCTGTCCAACTCATCTTAACACCATGGCCCACTAGGGTTTACTGTTATCATCTCACTCAAGATTAATTTAAATATAATACTTTTATTCTAAAATCTTTCATTTATTTCTCAAGAAAATCCGTGTAACTTTCTAGATCGATTTAAAATATTCTTGAGCAATTGAAATATTTTATCTCTTGGTTATGAAAGTCTAATTATCCAGATTATTAAATAATAAGACTTGACAACTTTGTAGCAAAACCTCATAGTAATTAATGTAAAAATTACATTAGTAACCAAATTCACTCTTAAACAAACTCATAATCATTTGATCCACTAATAATTCATCTTTCTATAGGCTTTTAGTGATTAATGTATTTACAGCTTACTCCTTTCCTCTTACTCAAATTAACAACAATTTGAACAATTTAATGTTTCACTTAAATATTTCTCAATTAATTAAGCTTACCTGAAGAAATTTTGGAATCATCACTATATTCAGAATATCCTCTGGATCCTTATCTTATTCAAATTCTCCTATAAATAATTGAAACTTTTTAATAGATTCCCCAAATGCAGGATCATCATTAAGCACTGGGGTATTTCTTCCACAGAATGGAGGAAAATCCCTAGTAGCTTATACTCTTTTTTGGCATGATACTAAAATCATGTCGAATTTTATTGGGTCAATTTTTATCTCAACCTTCTTTTCAATATCATCTACTTTCTTATTTTTGTCCTTAGTTTCTGACATCTAGTAGGACATACATAAGAATAACAATAAAGCTAATAAGGAGTGATATCAATCGCCCTCTAATTGACACCATGTCAGTAACTTTGACAATCTTAATGGCATGTAATCCTTTTTACATTAAAAGACATTCAATTTCGATCAAGAATCGGCAAAACCTATAGCTTTGATACCAATAAATGTAACACCTATATCCCGTATACCTTTCTGTACACGAAATACAGATGTCACATTACTTTATAAAAAATGATTGTCATTTTAAAAACCCGTAAAATTTGTTTCAAATTGATCAATTACAAAATATGATATTTCTAAAAGCTACATACTAAAACTATCACTTAATTATATTACAAAATATTTACCATAGTTTAATTACAAGCCAACTAAGTTTTCAAAATGAATAAGATTTTCATAATATTACTGATGAGTCAACCTTAATTAATGATATCCGTTGCTACTGTTGTACTCCTTATTTGATTTGTCTCTTCTTTTACCTACACATGGAAGCAACACACGTTAAGTATTTACTTAGTGAGGCACAATATTTTAAGAAATCTTTATGTATACATAAGTATGTCATATTTGTTTGGTTCATACTAAATCGCATATTATTTAATGATCCTATAATCCTCATCAGTTAAACCGTATTTCATTAACAATTGCCTGAATGATTTCTAGTACGCCTAGCATACCTATCTTTCTTTATTTTTTTATTTTTCTATTTACCTATTTATTCATTATTCTTTATTTTCATTGAAAGCATCCATTCATGCTTATAATGCACCATTATGCATTTTTACTTATGGCAACCGTTCAAGCCTTTTTATATACTAGTATACATTTCATTTATGGCATCATTTCTTACCTTTTTATACACCATTATACATTTCATTTATGATATCTTTTCATGCCTTTTATACACCATTATACATTTCATTTATGACAACCGTTCAAGCCTTTTTATGCACCATTATATTTCATTTATGACATCTTTTCATGCCTTTTATACACCATTATACATTTCATTTATGGCATCCTTTCATGCATTTTATACACCATTATATATTGTTATACATCTAGTCCTTTACTCAAAGACATTTAACCTTTCATCTAACTGGCATGATTGACACCTTTATGTCAAATGCACAGCTAGGCCTCAAAGGCACTTATCCTTTCATCTAACTGGCATAATTGACACATTTCTGTCAAATGCATAGTTAGGCCTCAAAGGTAATTAGCCTTTCATCTAACTGGCATAATTGACACCTTTATGTCAAATGCACATTTAGGCCTTAAATCTTTTATTTTGGAATAGTTTCTACTCTAATATTTACTTTTAATATCAATTAACTCTCTTTTAATTTATTATAACCCTTATACATTTGCACCTTTAGTACTCACATGGTAATTTACCAACTTCTTATTCTCGTTCATTTATTAAGATACACACGTAGTGCCTATACAATCATTTCTCAACCATTTCTATAATCTATATGGTTTGCATACCTATTATCAATATAAAGATCCATTTCCTTATTATGTAGTTCTTATGTTTATACTCATATTTCCCATATGGAAATTCATACATTTAGTATGAATCTCTTAACAATTTGCACACAAAGTGCCCAATATGGAAATTCATACACTTAGTATGAATTTCTTAACATTTTAGCACACAAAGTGCCCAATACATAAATTCATACATTTTGTATGAACTTCTTAACATTTTAGCACACAAAGTGCCCAATATAGAAATTCATACACTTAGTATGAATTTCTTAACATTTTAGCACACAAAGTGCCCAATACGGAACTTCATACACTTAGTATGCATTTCTTAACATTTTAGCACACAAAGTGCCCAATACGGAACTTCATACACTTAGTATGAATTTCTTAACATTTTAGCACAAAAAGTGCCCATTATGGAAATTCATACCCTTAGTATGAATTTCTTAACATTTTAGCACACAAAGTGCCCAATACGGAAATTCATACACTTAATATGAATTTCTTAACATTTTAGCACACAAAGTGCCCAATTCATACACTTAGTATGAATTTCTTAACATTTTATCACACAAAGTGCCCAATACAGAAATTTATACACTTAGTATGAATTTCTTAACATTTTATCACACAAAGTGCCCAATACAGAAATTCATACACTTAGTATGAATGTCTTAACATTTTAGCATACAAAGTGCCCAATACGGAAATTCATACACTTATTATGAATTTCTTAACATTTTAGCACACAAAGTACCCAATACGGAAATTCATACACTTAGTATGAATTTCTTAACATTTTAGCACACAAAGTGCCCAATATGGAAATTCATACACTTAGTATGAATTTGTTACATTTTGCACACTTAGTGCCATTTGGTAATCACCATACATACATTAATAATTTATATAACTATGACTATTGTAGCATGTGCGTTCATAATTAAATGCACTCACTTGAGTTTCCTCGCTAAGTATCTAAAACGTAAGGATGATTACTCCAGTACTTCGCCTTTACCCATAATTTTACTTATCTCGGGAGCTTGGTTCCGATCTACCCAAGAATCCATTAAAACATGTGCCATACCCAATGTTAGTATATTTCCTAACCATTATACTTAAACCATACTCAAAAGAACATATCATTACTTTTCTATACCAATATCAACCTAGTTTTAACATTTATGGCTTCATAATATCGATACTACTACCCTGGTACCGATACTTCTATACTATTATACCGATACCCAATTCTGATAATGATACCAATTTTAGGTTAGATGTTGTCTGGTATCGATTCTCTTGCCATGGTATCGATACTACCATACTATGGTACCGATACCCCTTTTCGGTATCAATACCAATTTTAGATTCGATGTTACTTGGTATCGATACCCTTACTATGGTATCGATACTACCTCATCGGTATCGATACTCATTGTATCAATATCAATACTACTTAGCTATTTTATCACATTTTAGCCTATAATATCGTTACTGTTCTATCAGTACCGATATGCTTGCCTAGATTTTCCAGTTTTTAACCCGATTATTAGCCAGATGGAGCTAAATTTCTTTATATTTACCCCCAAAAATGCTACTTAACTCTTCTCTACTTATCCATACAAACTTTCCTTCATTTAGTTACTTAAAACATCTAGTATCCCTGAAGAGCATTTGATTCTAAGAATCACACCAAAATTTCTAACTTGTTTTTACACTCATCCAATGCTTCTAATCTTTCATTTACCTTTATGACAAGTTAATTATACGAATAAACCTCAATAAAGACTTATATATTAACATATCACTTCAAAACTCATTTTCTAAAATTTCCCATATTTCCTGTATTTCATAGTTTTAACCTTCTTTAATCCTTCATTAATCTTACATATCACTTGATGTTACCAAAGCAACCCATAATTTAAAGAAAGAACTAGCTACTGGAAGTTTACCTTATACCATGGAGGAGAACACTACTCACGTGAAGGAGAAGAAGAATAAAAGAAATGCTTTACTTTTCTCTTTTCCCCTATTTAAAATCCCTAACAAGGATATATTTTTAAGTTCATTCATCTTTTTAAAAGACCAAAATACCCTCTTACTTTATCAATTGATACACTTTAGTCTAAAAACTATTACAAATCATTTTCATCTTTTATTATTTACTCGAATACATCCTCATATTTTTAAATTATTTCAATAAAGTCCCTAATTCAAAATTTGGGCTATTACATAATGTGTGTTATATTTAGTGATTTTAGGGCTAGAGTTTAGTCTGTTCTAGGACTAAACTAAGTTTTAAAGTATATAATCCACTGGGATATATCAAATCTAGACTATTCCTTGTGAGCCTTGATGCAACCTCTGAATGCTATAAATGTTACATTTCCTTGTCTAGATGTATTATAATGATGAGTCACGATAAGGGATATACCAAAAGGGTCATAGTGAAGCTCATACTGGGATTAATGAGATGTCTAACAACCTACTCCCCAATCATGACCCGTTAAATGCAATGTTTTCTTTTACGGTACCTGCTCAATACCAGGGGACTAATCCCTAAAAATCAATTGCTAAAGAACTCAAGAGCCTAGGAGTGGTGGAATTTAAAGGGGACAATGATGGGGACCCAGTGATTGCTGACTATTAATTGCTGACTTTTGGTTGAATGAAACCAAAGTGCTATTGGATCGATTACATTATGGGATGTAGAGAAACTTGATGGGGTGATATCTGTTGAGTTAATCGATTGATGGAATTGGCCAAGATGGGGGTGAATTGGCAATAAAAATTTCGATGGAAGTTTTTGTAGAAAATTGAAAATATTTGCACAACGATTTAGAGTGGTTCGACTTTCTCAACCAAAGTCTACGTCCACTACCTTAGCTATCCACACTAAGGATTTTCCACAAATTCATTGATTTGTATTTCTTTTGAGGACAAAGAGTAACCTTACAAATCCCTCAAGAATTATACCCCAAATTCTTGAGAACACTATCTCCCAAAGAAAACAATAAAAATTTTGCAAACTTACAAGAAAATCCTCACAAGGAAAGATGTTTGCACAATTCTATAACAAACAAAGAACACTCAATAATAATACAATTGAGAAAAATAAGTGTTCTTGAAAGCAAAAATGAATATTGAATAGAATAGGCTTGAAAATGCTCAAATTGGAGGTTTGATGCTTTCTCTTTGATTTTCTCTTGATTCTTAATAATTGTTTTAGATCAATGGATTCTAAGCTTGTTTATATACTCCTTGGATCATTTCTGAACGTTGGGGATCATTGGTGGAGTTAATAGAGCAGTTTTTGTGAGAAAACAATTAATAAACCAGCATGGAGCATGGGGGAATTGGTACCTCTGCATAGGGAATCGATTCCTACAGTGTAAAATTCAAATATTTTGATTGTTATGAGATGGGGGGAATCAGTACCCTCCGAGTAATCTGTTATTTCAAAGAACCAAAACCATTCAGAGGGAATCGGTTCCCTCCTTGGGGGGTATCGATACCCTCTGAGTAAGCTGTAAATTTTTGGCTTAAATAGTGCTCAAAATACTTTAAAAATTGTTTCAAAATTATTTTAAGATTGAAACTTAATTTTTACACTTTAGTAAGGATTGAAATTGAACTTTGAAAGACTTGGAGTAATATTTTGATATTCAAATATTTGTATCGAATATTCTTAGAAAGTCTTTTGTAAAATCTTAAAATTCATTTATTCTTAGTTTGTTAAATAGAAACATCAAAATGTTTTCAACAATCTCCCCCTTTTTGATATAACAAAACCCTTGAGTATTTTTTAAGATTTTCTTTTGAAAAATAATTTTTGTGAACAATTTTTGAAAAATTTACTCCCCTTTACTATAACCTTACTATAACACATATTTTCTCCCCCTTTTTGTTAAATCAAAAAGACTCTAAAACGGTTTTAAACAAGGTTTTGAAAACTTTAGCCAATTGATTTAGAAATTTAAAGCTTTAAGCTGCTAAGATCACAATCAAAAGAGATATTAGCCATTAGTTTCATAATCAATATTCATAATCAAAGTGACATGGAAAAATTGGTCATATATCTAACATGATGTAAATGATGCACAAAATAAAAGTTTAAGAAAATCCACACACACATATATATAAGTTCAAATCATCCAAAAAATTCAAAACAAATCTAAACATCCACAAATTCAAGCATTCACAAACATCCAAAATGTTAAAGTAATAAGTTCGAAGTTGTATATAATAAAGGTAAGCAAAAAGCAAGGTGTAATCGTCCATTGATGGATCAGGAGGAGATAAACGTGTCCAAATGTTGGCCACATCACATGAAAGTGCATCGAGCCTCTCGTCCAAAGTGTCGAAACGATGATTCATTGTTTCGTTGTTAACAGCCAGATATGATTCGATGGATGCAAACCTCATATAAAGATTCTCCATAAATGATCGGAAGTTTTGAGGCACTTGATCTTCTTGCTGTGCTTGTTCCTCGTGCTGCTCCGACTCATCGTCGGCTTCATCAATATCTTGCATTAGTTGTTGAAGCTCGGGATCATCGTCCGTAACCGGTGCCGGTGGAGCTTGTGACGAACTAGCACCCGGAGTTTGCTCACTGGTACGAACCCATTGACCAGTTTCTTCATTTATCTTCCATCCCGATTTTGTTAAGGAAAAGAGACATCAAGGCTAACCCTAAGCTCAGCTTTAAAAAATAGATTACTCAGAATACAACCGTAAACTAGAGATGAACAGAGTTTCTTATTAGGAACAAGGTTTACGGTTTCGACAATTTCGGCAAAGATAATATGGGGTAGGTTTATTTTAAGATTATTTTGAATACAATGTATCCACCAAAGATCCAAGGCTCGAAGAGTGGAGTATCTATCTCCGGATGGTCGAAACCACCAAGAAATCATTAGATGAAGGAAACGTTCATGGAAATCTAATACACTCGCACTCTCCCTTCTTTTATAATGAGAACCTAGCGTTTTTTTCATTGTCTAAGCCTTCATTATCTAATCCTAATATGTTGGATATGTATTCCGGGTCAATATAAAAGAAATTTCCTAGAAGATAGGATCGAATTCCTATAGTTACGGTTTTAGCTCAATTTTGAATGCAAACGACATTAGAATAGAAAATTCGAACGAGTTGATGATAAACTATTGGTTCAAGTTCAAAGAGTTTATCAAATTTCCACTATCGTAGGGTAGGAAGATATCTAAAATTTATGTCTAACATAGCTTGAAGAGATGGGATTCGTTCTTCCCAAATTTTGTATGACTCAAAGTATTGAGAAAACCTAAAGAAGAGATTTTGTCTACGACCTGGTTCATTGAAGCATGAATTACGAATGGTCATATTTGGATCATCGGGATTGGGATTAGGAATTTGTTGGATATGTGGTGGATTTGGAGGTGGGTTTGATCAACTAGAGGATGACCTAGGGCGTTTGTGAGAAATGACTTAAGGGAATTGGAATAGAAAAAGTAACCTGCAATTTTAAACACATGTATGCAATATAATGAATCCCAAAACTCAATTGAGTCCACAATATTTCAAGGTTCTCTAAAATAATCCTAATGGGCAATTTTGAAAACTAAGTTTGAAAACAAGGTTTGAAAATCAATATACATATAGTTTTCATAATAACAACATAATTAAATCAAAACACAACAATTTGAATTTTTTTTATTTTGAAAATTTTAAAAAAAGTTTGACAAATTTTGCGTTTTTGATGAAATTAGTTGTAGAGTATAGTTCTATACCAAAATCTAAGCAATGCCCAATATCTATTTCGACCTAGAACTAATTAAAAACTAGTCCTATGTTCAAAATTAATAAAATAGTGGGTTTAGAAAAATTACCTTGAAAGATGAAGATTGAGTGGATTTTGATGTTGTTTGCATGAATTTAATGATGCTAGCAGGTTTAGGAGATGAAAAATGATTGAAATCTGACTAGAAATCGTTGTTTTTAGGTGAATAGAAGATTTAGGGATGATAGAGAATAAACGGCTTGAGTATAAAGAAGAGAGAGTTTGAGAATAAGGGTTCATTTGGGCGTATATCAACCAGACCCCGTGGAGGGTATCGATTCCCTAATAGGGGGAATCGGTTCCCTTTCAAGGGAGGTATCGATTCCTCTTGCACTAAAATTCAAAAATCTGTGTATAAACACTCAAGATGCTAAATTAATTAACATTATTGGTATTGGCAACTCATATATTGAAAATTAATCATGTTCAATCAATCAAATCTATCTTTAAGAATTATTTGAACATATAATTAATTTTCACTAAGAATCATAAACTCCCCCTAACTAATAGCAAGAATGCAATTAAAAGTGTTAATTATAAGCATTGTTTATCTCTTAATTAAAAGTGCCAAAAAAATTATTTTAAACACTAAGTGAAGATAGATCAGTTAAACCTAATTCTCTCCTAAGTGTCCAAAATATTTCTTTGTCTAAAGGTTTTGTAAAAATATCTTCTAATTGGTACAAAATATCAACAAATTCTAGAGCTTCATCTTCCTTAGTGACATGGTCTCTAATAAAGTGATGTCTAATTTCGATATGCTTAGTTCTAGATTGTTGGATGGGATTTTTAGTGAGACAAATAGCACTAGAATTGTCACACTTGATAGGAATGATACCTACTTAAATTCCATAATAAAAAAGTTGTTGTTTCATCCATAAAACTTGTACACAACAACTACCGGCTGAAATGTATTCAGCTTCAGTGGTAGATAATGCAACACAATTTTGTTTCTTTGAAAACCAAGAAATCAACATATTTCTAAGGAATTGGCAAGACCAGAGGTGTTTTTCCTATCTAATTTGCATCATCCATAATCCGCATCTGAGAAGGAATGCAAGCTAAAACTAGAGTCTCTAGGATACCAAAGTCCTAAACTAGGAGTGTCCTTAAGGTATCTAAAGATCCTCTTAACGGCTAGTAAATGTGATTCTTTAGGACATTGAAATCTAGCACATAGACAGACACTAAAAATGATGTCCGATCTACTTGCGGTTAGATAAAGCAATGAGCCAATCATTGATCTATATAATTTAACATCTACACATTTACCTCCTTCATCTATGTTAAGTTTTTTAGAAGAACGCATTGGAGTGATATGAGGTTTCCCATTTTCCAGTCCAAACTTCTTGAGCATATCCTTGATGTACTTAGCTTGATTGATGAAGATGCCATCTTTTCTTTGCTTAATTTGGAGTCCCAAGAAAAATGAGAGCTCCTCCATCATGCTCATCTCGAATTCACTTTGCATTAGCTTAGAAAATTCTTGGCAAAGAACATCATTAGTATAACCAAATATTATATCATCAACATAAATTTGAACTACTAATAAATATTTACCTTTATGCTTTAAAAACAATGTAGTGCCAACCTTCCCTTTTGAAAAACCTTTTTCAATTAAAAAGTTTGACAATCTTTCATACCAAGCTCTAAGAGCTTGTTTTAAACCATAAAGCACTTTTGTCGATTTAAAAACATGATTTGGAAATTTGAAATCTTCAAAACCAGGAGGTTGTTTTACATACACTTCTTCTTTTATAAAACCATTTAAAAATGCACTTTTAACATGCATTTTATATATTTTAAACTCTTTGAAACATGCAAATGCTAATAACATTCTAATTGCTTCTATTCTAGCTACGGGAGCGTATGTTTCATCATAGTATATGCCCTCTTCTTGAGTATACCCTTGAGCAACAAGTCTAGCCTTGTTTCTCACTATATTACCACTTTCATCAAGCTTATTTCTAAATACCCATCTAGTACCAACAATAGATTTATTACTAGGCCTTTCAACTAATGTTCATACTCTACTTCTCTCAAATTAATTTAACTCTTCTTGCATAGCCATGATCCAATTTTCATAATTTAATGTTTCTTTAATATTCTTAGGCTCTATGCATGAAATAAATACAACATAATTACATATATTTCTAAGAGAAGATTTAGTTGTTACCCCTTTGGATGGATCATCTATTATTTCACCATCCTTGACATAGTTGTATTCCCTTGGATAAGATATTTCCCTTTATTCAGTGGTTGGATTCTCGAGAGGATCTTGAGTTTCCTCATCTTTCATTTATTCCTTTGATGATGGTTCTCCAACGTCATGTCCAACATCATTTATGTTTATAATACCTACATCATCATTCACACAAGAATCCTTCATCGAAAGGAGATTATCATCAAAAACAACATGTATAGACTCTTCTACAACTAAAGTTCTTTTATTAAATACTCGATAAGCTTTAGAATTTAAGGAATAACCCAGAAATATTCCTTCATCACTTTTAGCATCAAATTTGCCAAGATTTTCTTTACCGTTGTTTAAAACAAAACATTTACATCCAAAAGGATGAAAATAACTAATGTTGGCTTTTTATTTTTGAAAAGTTCGTATGGAGTTTTCTTCAAAATAGACCTAATCATTACATGATTAATAACATAACAAGCGGTATTTGTGGCTTCCGCCTAAAAATATTTTGGCAAATTATTTTCACAAAGCATGGTTCTAGCCATTTCTTCTAAAGTTCGATTTTTCCTTTCAACAACTCCATTTTGTTAAGGGGTTCTAGGTGCTGAAAAATTATGGCTAAAACCATTAGAATTACAAAACTCAGTAAATCCAGGATTTTCAAATTCAGTGCCATGATCACTCCTAACATTAGTTATAGAGTATCCTTTTTCGTTTTGGATTACTTTTGAAAACGTGATGAATTTTTCTAATGCTTCATCTTTAGTACTTAAGAATAGAACCCAAGTATATCTAGAATAGTCATCTACCAAGACAAATACATATTGTTTTCCACCCAAGCTAGTTTTTCTAGATGGCCCAAAAAGATCTAAATAAATCAATTGTAATACTCTACTAGTGGATACGTCAATAATGGATTTAAAAGAAATTTGTTTTTGTTTTCCTTTAGCACAAGCATCACAGATTTTATCATTATCAAATTTTAGTTTAGGAAACCTTCGAACTAAATCTCCTTGAATTAACCGTTGCAAAACACTCATACTAGCATGTCTAGTCTCTTATGCCTTAACCAACTATCATGCTCATCCTTAGCAACTAGGCATATATTAGTCATATCTATAGAATCTAAATGCACCATGTATATGTTTCATATTCTATGACCAACAAGCATAATTGATTAGATGCAATGTCAATAACTTTACAACCATTAATTTCAAAAATGATATTGAATCCCTTATTGCATAATTGACTAATACTCAAAAGATTATGCTTTAATCCATTCACATATAAAACATTTTTAATTTGTATGGAAGAGGTATTACCTATTGTACCTATACCTTCAATGTGACCTTTTGAATTATCACCAAAAGTCACCTCTCCTCTATTTTTGGCATTAAGATCTATGAACCGGCTCTTGTCTCCTGTCAGGTGTCTTGAGCATCCACTATCAAGGTACCATGAGTTTGAATTTGTTTCACGTGCCTTATAGCAATGCTCCTTTCCCTACAAACATAGATTAATTTTTTATTTTTGGTACCCAAATTCTTTGGGGTTCATATTCATTAGTTTCCAAAATTCTAGTCCCCTTAGGTATCCATTTGTGTAGGATATCCTTATCTTTAGTAGTAATGAGTTCTTTAGGAACCCATATACTTATAACGATTTTTCTATTTGAGGTTCTTCGGGGACCTCTATGATTGTAGTTTTTAAAACTTTCTCAACCAAAATTGGTTTTTGAACTTTCTCCATTTCCAAAACTTTTTGTTCCAACTTTATCAAAAGAAGCTTTAAAATCATCAATTTTCTTTTGATGATCATCATTGACCTTTGAAAGTAAATTATGCAAATCAGAAATTTTCTTTTCAAACTCTTCTAGTTTGATTTGCAAATCTTTGATTTTACTTTCAAGATCATTGTTGGTCTTGGATATGAGATTATTTTCATTTTTCAATTTGAAATATCATTTTTATATTTTAAAAATAATTTATCATAATCCGAAGCCAACCCAGTATATTCCTCTAATAGCTCATCAAACGAATAATCTTCCAAATTAAATGAGCTAGAGGTTACATGAGAATCGTCCCCGAATGCCATCAAGCAGAAGTTTACTACTTTTTGTTCCTCTTCATCAGAACCTTCTTCATCGCTCCATGTAGCCACGTGAGCCTTGTGCTTATTCTTTGATTGATCTTTTTTCTTCAATTGTGGGCAATCATATTTGAAATGCCCCGTCTTTTTGTATTCATAGCAAATAATCGGGTCCTTCTCTTTTGGTTCATTCTTGAAGCCTTCATTTCATTTGAATTTTCTTCCTCGGTTTGGCCTCATTAATTTTCTGAACTGTTTGGCATACAACCATTTCCTCGTCATCGGCATCTTCATCTGAATCACTCTCATCTTTTGTTGATTTGAGAGCAACTCTCACGTTCTTCTTCTTTTTTAACTCCTTCTTTGGCTCGTCTCTTTTCTCGAGGTCTTCCTCTTCTTTAAGCATCATTTCATGCGTGAGGAGAGAGTCAATAAACTCATCGAGGGTTAAGGATTTTAAGTTCTTAGCCTCGATGATTGTCGTCTTCTTTGATTGCCAAGCTTTTGGAAGAGAGTAAACTAACTTCCTTATAAGCTTGTCATTTGAAATAATTTCTCCATATGATTTGAGACTATTGACAATCATGGAGAATCTATCTGTCATAGCTTTGACATCTTCATCCGGTTTCATCCTAAAATTTTCGTAACTATGAGTTAGAAGACTAATTTTAGATTCTTTTACCTCGTTTGTGCCTTCATAAGTGACTTGTAGTTTGTCCCATATCTCTTGGTGGTTGTATAAGATGAAACTCTCCCGTATTCATCTGGTCCAAGAGCACATAAAATAATATGGATAGCTTTGGAGTTGAGTTGGAACATTCTCGTATCTCCTTCACTCCACAATCTTGGATGAGTTAAAGGTTTGATGTATCCATGTTCTATGATATTCCATGCTCCTATGTCACTTGCTTAAATGAAGTACATCATCCTATTTTTCCAATAAGCATAATTAGCTCCATTGAATAAATGAGGCTTGTTGACAGGCAATGAATCAAGATCGAAGTCGGAGTTTTAAGTAGAGGCCATTGATGACTTGATTATTGATGTAACTCTTCCATAATCGACTCAAGAGGCGATTAAACCTTCAAATGAGTGAGTCTTTGATACCAATTGTTGAGTTAATCGATCGATGGAATTGGCCAAGTGGGGGGTGAATTGGCAATAAAAATTTCGATCGAAGCTTTTGTAGAAAATTGAAACTATATGGATAGCAAGAAAATTGAAACTACCTTAGCTATCCACTCTATGGATTTTCCACAAATTCACTAATTTTTCTTTCTTTTGAGGAAAAAGAGTAACCTTACAAATCCCTCAAGAATTATGCCCCAAATTCTTGAGAACACTCTCTCCAAAAGAGAACAATACAAATTTTGCAAACTTATAATAAAATCCTCACAAGGAAAGATGTTTGCACAATTATAGAACAAAAAAAGAACACTCAAGAATAATACAATTGGGAAAAATAAGTGTTATTGAAAGCAAAAATGAATATTGAATATAATAGGCTTGAAAATGCTCAAACTTAAGGTTTGATCTTTCTCTTTGATTCTCTCTTGATTCTTGATAATTGTTTTAGATCAATGGATTCTAAGCATGTTAAATACTCATTGGATCATTTTTGAACGTTGGGGATCATTGGTAGAGTTAATAGAGCCATTGTTGTGTGAAAACAATTAATAAACCAGCTTGGAGCGTGGGGGAATCGGTACCCCTGCATAGGGAATCGATTCCTGTAGTGTAAAATTCAAATATTTCAACTGTTATAAGATGAGGGGAATCAGTACCTCCTAGGGAGGGAATCGGTAACCTCTGAGTAATCTGTTATTTCTCGGAGCCAAAACCATTCAGAGGGAATCGGTTCCCTCATTGGGGGGAATCAGTACCCTCTGAGTAAGCTGTAAATTTTTGGCTTGAATAGTGCTCAAAATATTTTAAAAATTGTTTCAAAATTATTTTAAGATTGAAACTTAATTTTTACACTTTAGTAATGATTGAAATTGAACTTTGAAAGATTTGGAGTAATATTTTGATATTCAAATATTTGTATCGAATATTCTTAGAAAGTCTTATGTAAAATCTTAAAATTCATTTATTCTTAGTTTGTTATATCAAAACATCAAAATGTTTTCAACAATATCCTTACTTAAGGAGCAAGCCTGTATTTGGTGGACTAATGCTATAATGCACATTGGAATTTTTCTTGGAGGAGTTCAAGAACAAGTACATTGGAGACTTACTTATTAGAGAAATGAAGCAAGAGTTTCTAAATCTCAAGCAAGGGAGTAAAATAATCTATGAATATGAATGTGAGTTTAACCACATGAGTTAATTTACTTCGGAACTAATCCAGCCTAAAAAGGATCATTGTGAGTGGTTCATTGAGGGTTTGAGGCTGAGGACCAACGAAGTACTTGTGGCTATGAATTTCAATGTCTTTTAAGAAGTAGTTTACTGAAGTAAACCATGGAGAGAGTGTTACGAAGGATAGTGGGAACTTTGGAAATAGAAGTTCAGGATCCTTTTTGACATGGTCATCAAAGAGAGGTAAGGATTATCACTCGTAAAGAAGATCGACAGTGAGTCAACTAACAAAATCAAGGACACAAACAGATGGATCCAAACACACTGGAGCTAGTCACCCTAATTCTGGAGTATGTTTTTGATGTGAGAGTACGGAGCATTATGTTCAAAATTGTCCTATACCAAGAAGTTATCAATTTACATGGTCTGCAAGATCTACAACTGTTTCTTCGAGGGCCCGAGACCCAAAAAGAAAACTTCCATTATGAAGAGGAGTACTCAAAGAGGCATATATGAGGCTTCTTCCACTTTGAAGTTCAAAACTCCAGTAGAAGTTTACAACATCCGTACTACTAAAGATCGTGATGATCTAGAGATCATCGTAGGTACCTTAGAGTTATTTAATCAAATTGTATTTCTCTTAGTGGATATAGGATCTACACACACTTATATTAGTGCAAACCTTGCCCATGAAAGAGAGATATCCCTAGACCCAACATCTAGTGACATCATAGCGGCTAATCCATTGAGATAGAGTGCTAGAGTGACTCGAGTATGCAAACAATGCCCATCGAGGATCCAAGGGATTGAGTTTTTTTTTTTTGTAAATCTTATGGAATTTCCATTTCAGGAGTTTGAAATTATCTTAGGCATGGATTGGTTGTCTATGTATCATGCTATAGTGGATTACCGTAAAAAGTATTTAGTTTTTTAGAGGGCCTAATAATCAAGAGGTGATTGTGGTAGGGGAAAGATTGAAGTACTTATCGAGTTTGATCTCAATAGTTAAGGCTCGAAAAATGTAATTTCAAAGGTGAGAGGCATATTTAGCACACGTTGTGGACATTCAAGCGTTGGGAATATCATTGGAAAACATTCCAACTGTTAGGGATTTTCTAGATTTTTCCAGAGAAGTTGCCAGGAATATTGCCTGATCGTGAAGTATAATTGGAATCAAAATCTTGCCAGGATCTACACCAATGTCAATGACACTTTACCGAATGACACCATCAGAGTTAATTGAACTCAAAGCACAATTACAAGAGTTGTTAGATAGGGGTTTTATTTGACATAGTATATATCATTGGGGTGCTTCGATTTTGTTTGTGAAAAAAAGGATGAATCTTTAAGATTTTGCATAGATTACCACCAACATAACAGAGTGATAGTAAAGAATAAGTATCCATTACCATGAATTGCAGATTTGTTTGACCAACTAAAATGTTCTTCAATATTTAAAAAGATCGTTCTAAAGACAAGTTATTATCAATTGAAGGTTAAGAGCAAGGATATTTCTAATATTACATTTCGTACGCGATATGAACATTTTGAGTTTATTGTCATGCGTTTTGGGTTGACTCATGTACAAGGAGCATTTATGGACCTCATGAATCTAGTGTTCAAAATTTACTTGGACTAGTTTGTTGTTGATGATATCTTGGTGTTTTAAAAGAATAAGAAAGATCATGACAAATATCTCCGGATAGTGATGCAAGTTCTTCATGATGAGAAATTATTTGTGAAATTGTCCAAGTTTGAATTATGGTTGACTGAAATCTCATTTTTGATCCATATGGCCTCATTAGAAGGGATCCATGTAGATCCTAAGAAAATTTAAGCAATTGTGGAGTGGAAGACTCCAAGAAACGTGTTTGAAGTTCGAAGCTTCTTAGGAATTATTGGGTATTATTAGAGGTTTGTGAAAAGTTTTCAATGATTGCGTTACCAATCACCATGTTGCTAAGGAAAGATGTTCCTTTCATTTGGATCAGGAAATACCAAAAGAACTTCAAAGAATTAAAGAGAATTTTAACCGAAACACCAATATTAGTGCAACGGGAAGCTAGAAATGCATTTACCTTGTTTGGCGATACATTGTTAAATGGCTTGGGGTGTATGTTGGTGAAAAAAAGGTAAAGTAGTAGCCTAACCATCTCATCAAATTAAGATGCATGAGAGAAATTATCTAATTCATGGTCTCAAACTCGCATCAATGGTGTTTGGGCTCAAGATTTGGAGCCACTACTTGTATGGAAAAAATACTATATCTTCACGAATCACAAGATTTTAAATTATTTGTTAACATAAAAGGAGCTCAATATCTACCAAAGGATAAGGGTCAAGCTTTTAAAAGACTGATTTCCTTATAGACTATATCTGGGAAAAGCCAATGTGGTGGCTCAAGCGCTAAGTAGGAAGACCTTTTCTACTTTAAGGACCTTGAATGCTCAATTGTCTTTAAAAGATAATCATGCTTTATTAGACGATCTAAAATTGAAGCCTACCTTGGTAGATAGGATTAGAGAGCTCTAACTAATAGATAAAAAATGTGTAATGAAGAGAATGCAAGTTGGAAGTAATGAAGGCAAAGATTTTAAGATCAAGCCAAATGGTATTTATATTAACGAAATATGATCTATATCCCCAATAATGAGGACTTAAGATAAGAGATTTTGTGATAGGCTCATTGTAGTCCACCCACAATGCATCTCAGAGGTAATAAAATGTACCAAGATTTAAAAAGTCATTTTTGGAGGCCAGGGATGAAAAGATCCATGATGGAATTTTTTGCTAAGTGTTTGACGTGCCAAAAAAATGAAAACTGAGCATCAAGTGCCTTCCTGGACGTTACAATTGATAACAATTCCATAGTGGAAATGTAAAAGGGTTACAATGGATTTTGTGACAGGAATCATGTCATCTTTGAGAAAGAATGATTTTATATTGGTTGTTGTGGATCGGCTCACCAAGTCATCCTAATTTATTCCTGTTAGGACAAACTAATCCATAGAAAGGCACGATGAGCTATACATATGATAGATTGAGAGGCTTTATGATGTACTGATTTCCATAATTTCGAATCGTGATCTGAGATTCACTTCAAGATTTTGGGTTCCCTTAATAAAGCCTCAAGAAAATGATTAAACTTCAACATTGCATTTCACCCTCAGACAGATGGTCAATCTGAGAGAGTTATCCAAATTCTTGAGGACATGTTATGTGCTTGTGTGATAGAGTTCGATAATTCTTTGGAAAAGTACTTTCCCTTGACCGAATTCACATACAACAATAACTACCAATGAAGTATCAAGATGACCCCATACGAGGCTTTATATGGTAGGAGCTGTTAGACTCCCCTAAATTGGGTTGAGCTTAATGATCACCAAATAATTAGTCCTGATCTAGTTAGGGATGTCGAGGAAAAAGTGATAATTGTTCCTAAGGAGAAAATACTTGATTGGTAGAAGGTGTAAGACTCTATTGAATTGGTTTGAACTCTGTGATCACCAAATTTCAAGACAACCTCAAGATAGCTTTAGATAGTTTGAAGTCCTGTGTTGATTTGAAAAGAAAATACATTGAGTATAAGGTTGGAGAGAAAGTATTCTCAAGGTCTCATAGTGAAAGAAAATATTTCAGTTTGGAAGGAAGGGGAAGCTCAACCCTCAGTTCATCAATCCTTATGAAATCTTAAAAAGGATCAAACCAGTAGCTTATCAATTAGCATTACCCACAAATTTGTCTAGAATTCATAATATTTTCCATGTACCTATATTTAGAAGATATCGTTCAGATCGTTCACATATTGTAACTTTAGAGGCAATTGAGATTCAACCAAACTTGACTTACGAGGAGGAGCCTGTAAGAATGCTCAAGTATGGGATCAGAGAGTTAAGGAATAAATTGATTCTGTTGGTGAGAGTTTTGTGGAAGAACCATAAGGTCGAGGAAGCAACGTGAGAAAATAAGGAAGCCATGCTCAAACAACATCCTCAACTATTTTTTTCAAGTAAGAAAATTTGGGAACACATTTTCTTATGGAGGGGAGAGTTATAACGCCTTGAAATTTCCTTCGAGGAGTAAACCAATAATTTTTATTATTATTGAGGACTAATAGAGTGATTTTCATTAATGGTATAATTAAATATGGGTCTTGGTTAAATGAGGTAATGTTAAAAATTGACTTAGTGGAAGAATAAGGATTAATTTGCATAAAAAGGAATACACAACTCTAAAGTGGAAACAAGGAAAGTGTTAAAATATGTATGGAATAATATTCCCAAAGAAATTTTGTCAGTGAAAACGTTAAATAGAGTGATAATACTAGTAGAAATCAAACTAGTATATTTATTCCATGTTGAAATTAAATGTTGAACATATATGCATTTGTGAGGCCAAGAATGCATATATGAGTATAGTTGGGTAAACATTTATTGATGAGAAATTATTTTTTTGTGCATGCGTGGAACAATTTTCAAAGTTACTTAAGAAGATTTAGAGGTTGGGAATTCTCGTGACAAGAAGAAAGTCGATAATTGAGCTTCCTTAGAGGTTGAGTAGGTATTTTCGTAAGATAACTAAAGGTGAGTGCGATTATAATTTTTTAAACTTAATTTATGATCCATATACACCTTTGGAAAGTCTAATGAAAAGTATCATTTATACGGGTGAATGTATAGTAATATGGAAATTTGTTGTTTCAATGAATTGCCCAAGTAGACTAGATAGTGGTCTTAAGAAACAATGATATGGCTAGGGTCAAACAACTATGTTCTTGAACCTTTGGGTTCTTTCATCACATCACATCGATTCCACATTGGTGTTGGCACTATGGTGCGGTTGACATTTCAATGTGTTTGTACCTATGGGTCCGTTCACTATTAGAGCCGAGTCTCGCGCTGGTGTTGTGTTTGGCATTATATGCCAATCATATTGGCTAGTAACACCGAGCTAGACCTCTCATAAGGACTACCTTGGGCACACCATTAATGATTTCTAATGTTTGAGTATGAATTTCATAGTCATTATATAGGTTGGTTTATCATTTATCATAAAAATGCGTCACTTGTTAATTATTGTATTTTGATTTCTTATTGCTTCACTAAGATGATTTCTTAGCATGTGTTGTTCTCAAACGTAGGTAATTCGAAAGAATTATAGTTAGCCAAGTGTTGCATCACCTACCAAAGGCCACTGCAAGCAATCATTGTAATAGAACTTTTGTATTTTGATATCTTAGTAGTGACATGTATATGATGAATTATAGATACCCGATATAGTTGGCTCTTTTTAAAGAATTGTAATGGTTCTTAAGAGCCTTATTTTGATGATACATAGATTAAGTAGAACCATTATGAACATGCTTGGTTTACCTTATGGTGTGTTTCATGAACATATTAAGTATTAATTTCAGTAGTGTAAGTCTATGTTAAGTTCCACCGTTGAAATTAAGTGTTAATTTCATTTGTGTAAGTCTATGTTAAGTTCCACTGCTAGAATTAAGTGTTAATTTCACCGGTGTAAGTCTATGTTAACTTCCAATGTTGGAATTAAGTGTTATTTTCACCAGTGTAAGTCTATGTTAACTTTCATCGTTGGAATTATGTGTTAAATTTGACTAGTGTATGGCTAATTTTGAGTTTAATATTAAAATTATGTGTTAAATTTGACTAGTGTAAGTCTGTTGTGAGTTTAATTTTGGAATTATGTATTAAATTTAACTGGTGTAAGTCTTTTATGAATTAAATATTGAAATTTTGTGTTAAATTTGACTAGTGTATGTATATTATGAGTTCAATATTGTAATTATGCGTTAAATTTGACTGGTGTAAGTTTGTTGTGAGTTCATTAGTGGAATTATGTACTAAATTTGACTGGTGTAAGTATGTTATGAGTTCAATATTAAAATTATGTGATAAATTTGACTGGTGTAATTCTGTTGTGAGTTTAATGTTGGAATTATGTGTTAAATTTGATTGGTGTAAGTCTATTATAAACTCAGTGATTTGAATTATATGTTAAATTTTATCGGTGTAATTATGTGTTACTTTCAGTAGAATAAATATGAGTTTTGAAATATACTATAAAAAAAATTATGAGATGATGAATAGTAATTTATGTTTGACCAAATATATTGTTTCTATGTTTGTTGTGGTATCTCTTGTAGAATCAAAATAGTGTAAAAACTCTAATTGATCGAGAAGAAGAAAAACTCTCTTTAGAATAATCTCACAAAATTGCAAAACGGAAGAACTCTTAAGAAGCTTTCAAATGATTATAATTAAGCTTTGATTATGGGATGATAAAACTCAAATACAAGTAGGGTATTTATAGGTTACAAGAAACAATCTAAACCACTCATTAAAATAAGCATTAAATAATCTAAACCATAGAAATTAAAACATGAGAAAAATACTTAATTTTCACCTAACTAAATTGATGTAAGCAATGACATCAAAACTAAATTGATGTAAGCAATGACATCAAATTAATTTAGGTGTGAACTTATTTAGGTTAATATTGAATTTTCAACACTCCCCCTCAATGTTAGCCTCCATTCTTTGAATCACGCCATGCTGACGACGAAAATGTTCAAACTTTCCAACACTCAAGCTTTTTGTAAACAAGTCAGCAATTTGGTCATCTGTCTTGATTTGCCTCATCTCAATCTCTTCTTGCAAAACTTTTTCCCTAACAAAGTGGTAATGTACTTCCACATGTTTAGTTCTTGCATGAAAAACAGGATTCTCCGCCAGCCGAATTGCCGATTGGTTGTCACAATACAAAGGAATTGCATAATCTACTGGTTGATGTAGATTATTCATCAACTGTATCAACCATGTACTTTCTTGAGCTGCCATTATTGCTGCTCGATAATCAGCTTCAGTGGTTGAAAATGATACCGTTGGTTGTCTCTTGCTACACCAAGAAATTGTTCCGGAGCCAAGCTTAAACACATACCCAGTTGTTGATCTCTTGGTGTCATGATCTCCTGCATAATCAACATCACAATAACCAACTAACTTGTAGTGTTCACCTTTCTTGTAAAAAAGACCATAGTCAATTGTACTCTTCACATATCTCAATATTCGTCGAACTGCTTCCAAATGAGGCTTCTTTGGATTTTGCATATATCAACTCATCACACCAACTGCATAAGAAATGTCAGGTCGGGTCAAGGTTAAGTAGATCAGACTACCTACCAATTGTCGATACATTGTTGCATCTTCCAAATCTTTTCCTTCATGTGCACACATTTTGACATTTGGTTCCATTGGCGTTGAAGTTGACTTGCATTCGAGCATTCCAAACCTCTTCAACAAATCTTTAGCATATTTCTGTTGACATAGAAATATTCCTTCGTGTGTGCGATCAACTTCTAGACCAAGGAAGTGCTTAAGTTGTCCAAGTTCCTTCATTTGGAAAAGAACTGATAAATTCTCCTTTTTTGAAGAATTTTTGCCTCATCATCACCAGTTATGATTAAGTCATCCACGTACACTAGCAAGATAGCTAGCTTACCTTCATTGACTTTGACAAACAAGCTAGAATTTGTAGGTGTTACTGAATAGCCACTTTTCGTTAAAAATTCAGCAATCTTACCATACCACACCCTAGGTGCTTGTTTCAATCCATAGAGTTCTTTTCACAGCTTACATACATACTCAGGATTATCTTGACTCTGAAAACCCATTGGTTAGGTCATGTAGATCTCTCGATCTAGCTCTCCATGAAGAAAAGCATTTTCACATCCATCTGCCACAAATTCCAGTCTTTGTTGGCTGCAAGTGCAAGTAGGACTCGTACAGTTGTAAGTTTTGCCACTGGACTAAATGATTCATCATAGTCTAGTTCATGCTGTTGAGAGAAACCACGAGCTACCAATCGTTCCTTGTACATCTCGACTGACCCATCTGACATCGCTTTATCTTGTAAACCCATTTGCAAGATATGGGTTTTACATCTTTTATCTTTGGCACAAGATCCCAAGTTTGATTTTGCTGAAGTGCATCGATCTCTTCTTTCATAGCTGTCATCCACTCAGAACTCTGTGATGCTTCTTTAAACGTCTCAGGCTCTGTTACTTCTTCAATTATGGCTGCATTGGCATATTTAGGATTTGGCCTTCGTATTCTTGTTGACCTTCGGAGTTGAGATTGTGGAATTGATTATTCTGTTTCACTAGGCCCACCTTCTTCATTTGGTTGTTGATACACGCCAGTTTGCCAAGGATTCAGAGTCATTCTTTGTTCGACGTCATCGTCATTTGGATCTTCTGATTTATCTGAACTTGTTTGGAGTTGAACAACATACTCCCCCATCTTTTATTGTAGCTTGTCTCTAAATTCTCTCGAATCTGGCAACACCTTCTTCTCTGAGGACCACCAAGAAGATGCTTCATCAAATACCACATTTCGTGACGTGTAGCATCTTCCACTAATTGGATCACAACATTTCCACCCCTTTCTCTGGCTATCATATCCCACAAAGATACATCTAACAGCTTTCTTGTCAAATTTGCTCCGTAAATGATCAGGAAAAAACACATAACTTACACATCCAAATACTCGAAAGTAACTAACTGTAGGTTTTATGTTCCATAGTTTCTCAAAGGGTAAAACAAATCCTAACCTTGGTTGAGGAAGTCTGTTGATCACAAAGGTTGCAGTCCTCATTGCTTCAGCCCAAAACCTTCTAGGTACGTTCTTTGCATGTAGCATACTTCGACAAATTTCTGCAAGATGCCGGTTTTTTCTTTCTGCTACACCATTCTATTATGGCGTGTTGGCACAAGTGTACTGATGACGTATTCGACATTCCCTTAGGTATTGAGAGAACTCATTTGATTTATATTCTCCTATGTTGTCTGTGCGCAAGCAATATATCTTCTTTCCCACTTCTTCTTCAGCTGAGTCTCCGAACTCTTTAAACTTTGAGAATGTGTCAGATTTTTCTTTCATAAAGAAAACCCACACATACCTGGAGAAATCATCAATGAATGTTACCATGTACCGCACCGCTAATTGATTGTTGCTTAATTGGTTCGAACACATCAGAGTGAACCAACTCCAACGGTTCTTTTGCTTTAAACTTTGACTCGTCATATGGTAATTGGTGTGCTTTACCATACTGGCATCCCGCACAGACCGTGTCTATTCTCACGTCTAGTTGAGGAAGCCCCTTAAGCATCGACTTCTTCACCATCACACTTAGCTTGGAATAGCTAACGTGACCTAACCGCATGTGCCATAGATCGGATGTCTCATTTTTTCTTGTCCTGTCTACATATGCAGACTCTACTGACATCACGTAAATTGACTCCAAACGTCGTCCCTCCATTGTTGGTGTTTCTGAGATTTTGACATCATGATAAACCTTCACATCTTGGGGACCAAATAAGACATAATGGCTTGATGATGTTAGTTTAGCCACAAATAGCAAATTTTTCTTCATTCTGGGACATGATAAACATCTTGAAGTTGCACCTGGTTAGTATTATATCGAGGCGTAACTATCGTCTTACCGATGTGAGTTATCGGTAACCTTGAGTTGTCAGCTGTCACTACCACATGACCTCCATTGTACTCAGACATGTTTTGTAACTTCTGTTTGTCACCCGTCATATGATTTGAGCAGCCCGAATCTACGATCCAGTCATTCTTGTAGTCAATCCGTTCTGGTGTTGTTACCGTGAGAACTAATTCTTCTCCCTCCGTAGCAAATAACGCTTCAGCATCCCAATCATCTTCACTATTCTCCTTCGAATTGGAAGTAGAAATATTACTTTCAACAGGCTTTTTCTTGGTCCAACAGTCTTTTGCCATGTGGCCCATCTTCCCACAATTGTAACACTTGTCATCGAACTTTCTACTATTAACACGATTCTTGGAAGCTCCCCCTGAATGGGGGCCTCCCTTTCCTTGGTAATTTTTCACCTTGTCACCATCCTTTTTAGATCCACTATCAGTATACCCTGAAAAGTACCTCTGCTTTTGCTGGTGTAGAGAACTTCCTCTTTACCCTTCAACGAGACTCCTCCCATTTGCTTGGCCATGGCTTCTTGACATGCAAGCAAATTTTTGAACTCAACAAGCGATGGTTGTGTCGGTCATCCCTGTACAGCGGCAATAAACCCTCGATATTCGGGTCTCAACCCATGGACAATTATTCTTTTTATCTTGGCTTCCCCAATAGTAGCCGTCGGATCTAATTCTGAAATTTCGCAGCATGTCAACTTCACATTGTGAAAGTATTAGGCAACCGCCATGTCGAGTTGTACCATTGATAGAAGTTCATTCTCGAGAAGTTGCAATTTTGTATCGTTCCTCTTCAAAAAGAGTATAACAAAAGTGTCTCATGCTTCCTTTAGTGTTTTAGCATCCCGGATGTGCTCTAACATTTATTCTTCAATTGTGGTCTTTAAAGCAAACATTGCTTTGCCTGCTTTAATTTTCCACTTTCGCAAGATGCCATTGGCATCTTCTACAGCCGGTTGTGTAACTTCACCACCACCGACAACCTCCCAAAAGTCTTAACCTTGTAAGTATGACTCCATACATGTTTCCCACGTGTTGTAGCTTTTTTGTTGAGCTTCTTGATTCCTCCAACTACTTGAAGATCACCCATCTTAACGCTAAGGCTTTGACTACACCGAACAAGCTTGAGTAACAAACGAGCAGAGTACTAAATTACTCTAAACACAAAGAAGTTCCACAAGGTTTGTAATAACCTTGACAATAATCTCAAGAAATATTTTCTGATGTGGAAGATCAGTTAACAACTGCAGCCACTGAGCATACTCGGAATTTCAAGAGACCTTAAAAACCTTGCTATGTTACCAATTGTAGAATCAAAGTAGAGTAAAAACTTTAATTGATCGAGAAGAAGAAAAACTCTCTTTAGAATAATCTCACAAAATTGCAAAAGGGAAGAACTCGTAAGAAAGCTTTCAAATGCTTACAATTAAGCTTTGATTGTTGGATGATAAAACTCAAATACAAGTAGGGTATTTATAGGTTACAAGAAACAATCTAAACCACTCATTAAAATAAGCACTAAATAATCTAAACCATTGAAATTAAAACATGAAAAAAATACTTATTTTCACTTAACTAAATTGATGTAAGCAATGACATCAAAACTAAATTGATGTAAGCAATGACATCAAATTAATTTAGGTGTGAACTTATTTTGGCTAATATTGAATTTTCAACATCTCTTACTCGATTATACGTCTCGATTGAATAAAGGGTCTTACAGAACTCGAGTAGCTCGCGATCTGTCGTGTTTCATTTATAGCTCCATATATAAATATAGTTAGTTTTTTGTATTCATGTGTCAAATTCGGATATTTCTTTTTTTTTTAAAAAAAATCTGAACATCATAATATATATATATATTCCATATGTTTTGGCACCAAAAACTTGCCGATCATTGTACACCATTAAGCTTAGACAATGTTTGCTTAGGCTGTGCTTCTCTACTTTTGAAGATTTATATCCGTACCACCTGCTCGAAAGAATGATTCATTGAAGATCTCCCTACTTTTGCAGATAAAAGTAAAGATTAAAATATTACTTAGCAAAATATGACAACTATTTTGTCAGAAGTCGGAATTCAACCCACTCTCGGTAACGAGATACAATACATGAGTTTAGCGCTTTAGACCACTCGACCATCCTGACTAGTTATTATTTTAATATTTTAGTACAAGTTATTTTTTTTCGAATTAATCACTTGTATCCGAACTATTGACTTAATAATTCAGATCGGGTAGTGCAGAGGCGAGGGCGACCCTCCCAACCCAGTTTGGTCCATTCGCAAATGCTAGGATTCAAACCCCTAACCTTACATAAGGGACCTAGTGTCTCGTCCAACTAGATCAACTGGTTATTGGTATCACAAGTTATTTTATTTAGAGAAAATAACCTCAGTGACCAAAAATGCCTTTAATTTACGATTTTAACCAACTTTTTTTGGATTTGCCAAAATGACCAACTAAATCGCAATGCGATCGATAATTCGCAACGCGATCTCCGGTATCGCAAATCAGTTTCCAGATTCGCAACGCGATTCTGACTATCGCGTTGCGATTTCCCAAATTCGCGTTGCGATTTTCATAATTCGCAATGCGAATACATAAATCGCAACGCGATTACGTAAATCGCAATGCGAATACGTAAATCGCAATGCGAATTAGGAAAATCGCAATGCGAATACGTAAATAGCAATGCGAATCTGACTATCGCAATGCGATTTACATAGCGCCATTCGTATTAACGCGTATTTTTTTTTTCAAATTCCAAACACGAATATATTAATATATGGGAAACTGAACCGTCCACAGTATATTCCGTAATCGCAACTCATAACCTAAAACCTAAAATCACAACTCAGTCTCATCTCCATCTCTCACTCTCTACGGCGAAATCCGTCCCCATCTCGAAGATTTCGTCCCCATCTCCGGCGAAATCCCTCACAACCATTCACGGTCAGAAATCCCTCACAATCATTTAGAAATGGAAAATCAACCTCCGAGGGTTAGTTTTTTTAATTATTTTTATTTTGAAATTTTTGTATTATTTTAGGTTTTTCATATTGAAATTGATGATAAGTTTATTGGTAATTTCAATAATAGATTAACCATTTCACTTAGATTTCTTATTAAATTCATTCGATTGCTGCCAATACTGCTAAACTGTTTAGTCTTTAACCCTGTGAAGTTAGTATTTGTCTTTGTTTTGTCTTTTGGTTGAAGTAATGCAGAAGAAGAATAGTTTCTAAACTTAAAATCGCAACATGAAAATGAAAATCGCAACACGAAAATGACTATCACAACGAGAGAAATGAAAATCGCAACTAGAGAATCGCAACGCGAAATGAAAATCGCAATGAGATAATCGCAACGCGAAACCAAAATCGCATTGCGATTTTCATTTCGCGTTGCGATTTTAATTTCGCGTTGCGATTCTCTCGTTGCGATTTTCATTTCGCGTTACGATAGTCATTTCCACGTTGCGATTTTCATTCTCTCGTTGCGATTTTCATTTCAACCAAAAGACAAAACACTGTTGCAAATTTTAGTTTCAAGAATAAAATACTACTCTTTATGTTTATTGTTTTTAGTATATCTTCACAGTGTAGTTTTTGGTATATCTAACTTGGTATGTTTATTGTTTTTGTAGAAATTTTTTTCGGCTTCATTGACATTAAGGAATAAAGTTAGCCTAGCCACTACAATTGTTTCGAAGCTTTCACCTGCACAAAGAAAATTGTTTAAGGAAACCTGCTTCGGGCCATGGCTGAGAGTACAGCATCCGGGTGGAGATGCTAATTTGACCCATTTGTGGCTTTAGTCCATGACTAGCGATCTACCCGACAATATACAACGTGGTGAGGAAGAGATATGGTTTCATTTTCCACCTGCGTATACTTGTTTTGGGCGGAAGGAGTTCTGCTTAATCACTGGTCTACGATTCGGACACGATGATGTAGGCCGGTACACTCATCATATCACCCGCTCATCATGGTTATCCAGGGTTTTTCCTGATGAGTCAATAGAGAAGCCGAACTTACACGTCGACGACCTAAAGAAATTGTTTAATAAGAAAGATGGTTTTACTCGGATGAATGACGTCGATGTTGTCCGAGTATGCCTTCTAGTACTTTTGTATGCTGGCTTTTTAGGCGGAGAGGCCAGACAACCTATTCCTCATGAGCTAATATTATTGGTAGAGGACCTAAATGCATGGAATCTGTTTCCGTGGGGTTCGTATATATGGAAAGCTACCTGGACTAAGTTGTCGTCTGCCTTTGATGACCGCAAAAGTTTGCGTGGCGATGGGTCGAAATACAGTTTGTCAAGCTTTGTTTGGGCCTTTAAGGTAAGAATTTCTATATAATGTTTTCAAAATTATAATTAATTATTTAACAATTACTAATGTTTGTTATTATATTGTTTGTAGATTTGGATATTCGAGGCTTTCCCCAGCATGCAGACATATGCATTAAAAACTTCAAATGATATTCTTAGGGCTATTTCCTGGAAGAGGAAATGTCTGTTGGATTGGGAAGACTTAATACCATATGCGACAATAAATAATGTAAGTTAACACAAATACTATCATATATAAACAAGTTATTAATAGTAGACGTTTAACTTTGTTTGAGTTTTTATATTTTTAGGAGGCCAACACTCCATTACAGAGACTAACACCCACGGAGGCTGAGCTTGCCACTGATTGGTGGCAAGCTAGTCATCGTTTTCTTGATGGCACGAATGATGAGCAGCCTCCACTTCCTCCACTTCGAGAGCCATCACCTCACCCAGAGCCATCACCTGATCGACCCGACTATATACCTCTACAACGAGAGCCATCACCTATCCCGTCACATCATCGAGCCTCTTCTCCACCATCACCTCATGATAGGCGACCGAAAAAGATACCACGACTTCTATCTCCCTGTTCTCCACCTCCACGGGATGAGTCAAGAGAGTTATGTGATGAGTCAATGCCTTGCGTGAGGAGATCGGTACTCTACGCGATAACGATGGTGCATGGCGTGTGGAGGTGTCTACTTTACGTGGTGAGGTTGCCGCTCTACGTGAGATGGTAGTATCGTTGCAAAATGAGGTTAATACTCTACGCAACGAGGTAAGTTTAAGATTTTCCATATTTAACTTGATGATAAATTTACTCGTAATTTCACTTAGATTAACCATTTCACTTAGATTGCTTAGTAAATTTATTCGGTTGCTGCCAATACTGCTAAACTGTTTATTCTTTAACACTGTGAAGTTAGTATTTGTCTTTTGTTTTGTCTTTTGGTTGAAGTAAATTTATTTGGTTGCTGCCAATTCTGCTAAACTGTGTATTCTTTAACACTGTGAAGTTAGTATTTGTCTTTGTTTTGTCTTTTGGTTGAAAGTAAATTTGTTCGGTTGCTGCCAATTCTGCTAAACTGTGTATTCTTTAACACTGTGAAGTTAGTATTTTTTTTTGTTTTATCTTTTGGTTGAAAGTAAATTTGTTCGGTTGCTGACAATTCTGCTAAACTGTGTATTCTTTAATACTCTGAAGTTAGTATTTGTCTTTGTTTTGTCTTTTGGTTGAAGTAATGCAATCCATTCAAGTTGCAATTTGCAGAAGAAGAAGAAATAGTTTACTTTCGCAACACGAAACTTAAAATCGCAACGTGAAAAATGATTAGCAACGCGAACGCAACGCGAAATGAAAATTGCAACGAGAGAATCGCAACGCGAAACTATAATCGCGTTGATATTTTCATTTCGCATTGCGATTCTCTCGTTGCGATTTTCATTTCGCATTGCGATTCTCTCGTTGCGATTCATTTCGCGTTGCGATAGTCATTTTTCA
The DNA here is from genome assembly GCF_006381635.1 of Hibiscus syriacus. Taxonomy (NCBI): domain Eukaryota; kingdom Viridiplantae; phylum Streptophyta; class Magnoliopsida; order Malvales; family Malvaceae; genus Hibiscus; species Hibiscus syriacus. The sequence continues at coordinate 2,296,234 of NW_024063472.1, forward strand.
TGTTGCGATTTTAAGTTCCAGAAACTATTCTTCTTCTGCAAATTGAAACTTGAATGAATTGCATTACTTCAACCAATAGACAAAGACAAATACTAAGTTGACAGTGTTGCAAGTTTGAAACATATTTATCTTTGTTATCTGATGCATTTTGTGAACTATGATAGAATAATGACTTGGGTGAATTCAATGCAAGTTTGAAACATATTTGTCTTTGTTTTCACTGTTTAAATATCATGTCTGTTTATTTACTGATTTTTGTATTTATTTATTTAGCGGCCCGATAAGGTGGATGCTTTACGTCGGGTTTTTCTTGCATGACGGAGTTCACGCATCAGACGGCGTTCACGTGCTATTAAGTCTCCGTACACCCCAATAGTGTGAAGACACCGCAAGAAGAAGCCTGACTCGCCTGTCATCCCTCAAGAGTCCACTCCTATCGTTGAAGAGGCCCCTATCATTCCTCGAGAGTCCCCTCCCAGCGTTCAAGAGGCCACTGTCATCGTTGAAGAGGTCCCTCCCACCATTTAAGAGCCCGATTCACATGGCGTCATATGTAAGATTCTTGAGAAACCCTCTGACGTGCCGGACATGATGGATGAGAGTTGGCTCTCGTATGAGTTACCGGCCAGTACCATTCCGGTATCTGAAGTGGAGAGGAGACAACTACCGGACACAATTCTGGATAACACCCTTTGGGCTAAGACCGCAGTTGATTTTTATCTACATGAGCGGAGCCAGGGGTGTTTCACTGACATATGCAAGCTCAATGATGATATCTATTTGTTGCTTGATCGGTCTTGGTGGGGCGTATTATTAGGGGTCGAAGACAATGGCTATTTCGATGGAGGGGTAAGTCTTATATTTTTCTTATATTTCAATTTGATTATTTTTTTTAAATTTATGTAAGTCACTAATATATGTCTTTTTTGTAAAACAGCATATCGATGCGTAGGTGTCACGTCTTCTAATAATTAGGAAACTTAAGGAAAATAAAAGAAATACACGATATACAATTATGCCGACGTCTTTTAACGCCGTTCACTTGAAGAATCAACGAGATGAATCATTTGCGTTGGGCAATGGACAAGCTAAACTTTATCATGCATGGTGGGAGGTCGATAAGGTTAGTATTTATTTTAGATTGAGTTTAAAGGTATTCATAAATAAGTGCGCAAATGAATGAATTATTACTTATGATTGCAGGTATTTATCCCTGTTTTGGATTGTAACCATTGGCTTCTCGTCGAGCTTCAGCTCCCATCCCTTAAGGTAATAGTATATGACAGCATGATAAATTACATATCATTGGCTGATTTAAGAGATATTATTAAGGGATGGAGCTCTCATTTGGCTAAATTCTTGGATGCGATAAATTATTGGACTCGTTCTGGAAACAAGAAGCCAAAGAAGCTCAATATTACAGTTAGCAGAGACGAGACCGCACCACAACAAACGAAAGGAACCATAGGGGATTGTGGTCCTCTTTATGCTTGGCGTTGGAGCGTTTGATCACAGGAAGTATAAAGTATCTACCTCCCACCGATAGAGATAGAGCTGCAGTAGGCTTGTGGTTTCGGCATTATATGGCTAGATCGATATATACGAGACGCTGCCTACCTGCATCCGCGTTATAAAATTGTCCATAAATAATTGGTAAGTTTATAGGTTTTTGGTTTGAAAATGTTTGGTTAAGTACCTAGAATTCAATAATTTACTGTTTGTAAGTTTTAGATGTGTAGAAAGTGTTGTTTGAGCAAATGTTTGGTTTCTGCATGTTAATCTCAGAAGTGAGCTGCGTGAAAATGATGTATGGCTGCAAAAGTTGATTCAATAGTAGATGAGGAAATAAGAATTATTGCTTATTTTTTGATTGTTTAATTTATTTGTAAAAGATGATTTGTAAAAGTTGATTTGTTTAATTGATGTGAACATAATTCTTATTTATGCTTGTTTAATTGATTGAAATGTAATGGTTTATTTTGTTGATTTCAATCTGCATTATGTTGAAGGCAAAAATGACTATCGCAATGCGAAATGAAAATCACAACGCGAAATGAAAATCACAACGACAAAATCGCAACGCGAAATGAAAATTGCAACGACAAAATCGCAAAGCAAAACTAAAATCGAAACGCGAAACTAAATTCGCGTTGCGATTTTCATTTCGCTTTGCGATTCCCTCGTTGCGATTTTCATTTTCGCATTGCAATTCTCTCGTTGCGATTTTCATTTCGCATTGCAATTCTCTCGTTGCGATTTTCATTTCGCATTGCGATAGTCATTTCCGCGTTGCGATAGACATTAAGATGATTGCGAACGTCATTTCCGTGTTGTGATAGTCAAATGAATGCCTAATAAGTGATAACAACTGAACAGATCATAGCAATTTTAAACTCAAGTTACTAATACATGCCTAACTGAAAATGTTAAAAGTTCACACATAAAATCCACATAATACAACGTTTGCATTTAAAAATCACCTAAGTTAACAGTCCCAAAAGGTGAAGCCGATTGTGATTCAGATTTTAAAGATGATTGCGATTTTGATTGCCTTTTGCTTGACACCATATGAGCTTTGGATTTTGATGAGGATCCATATTTTGGTAGAGGAAAAGATGATTGTGATGGCACTGGTGATCCACATGTCAACCTTGTATGACCACTTTCCTTGCACCGACTACATGTCGATCTCTTCTTCTCTTTACCCTTAGACGGTATACGATCGTGACTTTTTGGTCGGCCAGGTAGCCTTCTGTCCATGGCTGGTGGCAAAACTGTTTGTAAGTCATCTGGTATGTCCCACTCAGAAGGATGTGGAATAGGGTAGACAATCTCGCCATAAGTCTGTCGATATACTTCTGTAGTGTAGCAATCCATAGCGTATACGCTTGAATCATCTTGGTTTAGATGAAGAGAAACTTTTATAACATGGCCACACGGATAACCAGATGTTTGCCATTTCATACAACTACACGTCTTTGCATTTAGATCGACAAGCCCATTTAAGTTATTATCCAGTACTTCAAACAAAGTGTTTGAACATGGTTCAACTCTCCATGACGTTGACTTCACAACATGTTTCGTTATCTTTTTTTCTATCCATGGTGTAACACGATGTTCCAATGTTCCTGTAAATTTAAATAAATAATACTTAGTAAAATATATGATAAGTTACGAATTTAAAGAAATAATACCTGCATGGTTTCTTTTCTTGTAGTACCACTGTTGAATAGAGGCTCGAAAAAACTCCATTAACATATTAATGGGTAATTTCCGGGAATGACGACTTAGAGCGTTGATTGATTCTGCACTATTAGACGTCATGAAACCATATCTTGCTCCAAGTTGATGTACTCTTGACCATCTTTCAAACCCGACATCTTCTAGTGTTTGAGCACACTGAGGCAAAACACGTCTTAAACAGTTTATATGCTTATTAAAATCCACTTCCTGATAAGTTTTTACAGCCTTCCAGTATGTCCATTTGTGATTTTTTATACCAGCAGACCTTGATTTTAGATTTCTATACAAATGAACACCACAAAGTCCATGAAAAGCATCTAGGAAACACCTTCTAACAGCGTTGTCAATTGAGTTTGCCCTATCAGATATGATTTTCAGATTGCTAATAGGACCTATGCAATCCCTAAGATGCCCCATAAACCATGTCTATGAATCAGAGGTTTCAGATTTGCCAACCCCGTAAGCTATTGGCAGTATCCCATTGTTAGCATCCATGGCTACTGCTAATAAGTTTACTCCAAGGTATCGACCTTTTAAATGTGCTCCGTCAAATATAATAACTGGGCACATGCAATTAATAAACGAACGAATCTACAAAATCATATACACAAGAAATATAATCATTTAAATGTGAAATGCATGTAACTAACAAAAATGAGTCAACAAAATTATATTGATTTACTAACCGCAGCACCAATGGCGATAAACATCAACTCAAAGCATCCATCTCTATCTGTTTTGATATGAGTTACCGACCCAGGATTTTTCAGCTTTAAATTGTGACAATAAGCCGGCAGTTGGGCAAACGATGCTTCTGGCGACCCACTCAACAATTCCAAGGCATAACATTTGGCTCTCCAAGCTTGAGAATATGAGATACTAATCTTGAACCGAGCATTCATGTCAGTCATAATTTCATGTCCCCGATATACCCTACCATTCAAAAACATTAACTCAGCCAGAAAACCACCCAACACCTTTTTGTTTGCCTGTCTATGGTGAGGAAAAACTTGGGTTGTTGAACATGTATGTTTATCAATAAAAGTCCTAACTTGAAACATTTCGCAATCTTTTATCCTCTTTGCAATCATACGCCACATACAGTTTTTGTCAATCATACACCTTGTTTCGAAACGATCTTTGCTTGATTTGTTAACTTTTAGTTGATAGCCATCTTCCACACATTTCATATACAAAGCTATCTTCAAGTCTTCCTTTGTATCAAAACAATCATCTTTCTTGATACGAATAATTTTTGTGTGACAATCAACTGCTATCTTTACCAACTCTTCTTCCGGTGTCTGAAGTAATTCTGGCATATTCCAGTTATACTCCCGTGGCATTTTCTTCGGGGACTTTTCTTTGGGGATTTCTTCTTCTTCTTTTTCTTCTTCAGTGTTATATGAATTACATAATGGATGTTCAACATGTTCATTTACAGTCGTAACTTCCTCCTCATTATCATCAACAACATCTTCCTCGGCAACGGCTGTTTCATCATCAAAATTCGGGTATTGACCAATATCAAAATCATTACACGCAGGGTCTGTTTCTTCTTCTGAAAAATCATCAAAATCTGAGTATTGACCAAGATCAAAGTCCAGGTATTGACCAAGATCAAATTTCGAATACTGACTAGTACTCACAAATTTTTTTGTTGGCTCATCATCGTCTAACTGGTCAATACGAAAACCGGAATTTGGTGCTGAAAGTTGATTGGGATTTGAATTAGGGAAAGGTTGTGGGTTTTGAGATTGTGTTTGGTATTGAAAATGTGGTGAAACAATATTTGCTTGGTGATGAAATTGTGGTGGAACCATTAAATTTTGAGCACCATAAACTGGGGTTGAAAAACTTAGTTGATTACTACCCGCTACTGACCCAACTTCACTACTTCTAGGTTCAACAACATACATTGTAACATCATCACTTGAAACACTAATGTAAGCAATGAATCGTTCAACATCTTCATTTTCGGTTAACAAATAAACTTTACCATTTCTCTGATAAGATAGCCTAAATCCACATAGGGGCTCTAAATTCAATTTATTTGCAACACGTAACATTAGAGTTTCATAAGTTAACTTTTTTAATGACAGTTTTAGTTGAAGATTCATGGGTAAAGGCATATATTGTAAAACACCATGAACATTCTCCCATGACCCTCCAAAACACAAATCTATCCAAACATTAACAACATTAGATGATTTCATTATTGTAAATTAATTTACTAAACAAACGAGCTGCGAAACTAAAACCTATTACCGGATGGGGAAGGATGTCGTTGGATATAGGAACGGATGTCGTCGGAGAGAGTGATAGATGGAGATGGAATGAGTTGCGATTTAGGGATTTAGGTTATGAGTTGTTGCTGCTGCGTAGTTATATACCCAAAACATTTGTGTTGGGAAATTAAAACCTGTTGCGAATTCAAAAATCGAGTTGCGAATTTGAAATTCAGTATTGCGATAGTCAGAATCTCGTTACGATTTACGTAAATCGCAAAGCGATTACGTATTCTCGTTGCGATTTACTAAATCGCGTTGCAATTTACGTAATCGCGTTGCGATTTACGTATTCACGTTGCGATTTACGTATTCGCGTTGCGATTTTCCAAATTCGCGTTGCGATTTACGTATTCGCATTGCGAATTAGGAAAATCGCAAAGCGAATTTGGGAAATCGCAATGTGATAGTCAGAATCGCGTTGCGAATCTGGAAATTGATTTGCGATACCGAAGATCGCGTTGCGAATTATCGATCGCATTGCGATTTAGTTGGTCATTTTGGCAAATCCAAAAAAAGTTGGTTAAAATCGTATATTATAAGGCATTTTTGGTCACTGAGTTTATTTTCTCTTTTATTTATGCTAACAATTGTCATGAGAATGAAAAAGGAACCAAGAGGCAGACAATTAAAAACAAAGTACACAACTCCTGTACTAAACAGAACAAAAGATTGAAGAGTTAGCATTATAATTTGCTCCCAAAATAAACTTCCTGATAGTTCAGATTTAGGCCCATTAATTGAAGATTGATTGGTACTTAGAAATGATTGAAGAGTTGTTTAACTCCTCCATGTTAATGCAATGTAACAAGTCATGTCAACTTAAATGTTGGCTTGTTTGTATCATGTAATGTCATGTATGTTTACATGCTAATTTCATTACAGGAAGTTCATTCCTTTTTCAATTTTATGTAAGATATTATCATTTTTTTCAACTCATTGAACCAAGTTATGCCTGCATGATGTTCCATGAAACAAGTTATCCGCAGATATACTGTTTTTCTAGAGAGAAAACGAGTAAAGAAACCAAAAGAAAGAAAATAAACAAATCTCATTCCATTCTTATAAATGCAAACTTCATAACATAGAATAAACTTCTCCTACTGAAAAATCTAACTAGAAATTTTCCAAAGCAGATAAAAGTCATGGATTTCTCTTCAGTTACAAAGAGAATAGCTGGTATCGTGCTCTAAGCAGGGCCAACGTTGACTATTTTTAGGCTCAAGGCGAAAATAAAAAAATGGTCCCCTAATATAAAAAAATAATAAATATGTAATATAAAAATTTTAGGAGATTTTTTATTAAATTTAAAAATATAGTAATTCATTACAATATAAAAGATGTCAAAATATATATTTAAGAATACAAATACTTATAAAAAATATTACATTCGATCATTTTTTATGCAAAACCATTGATGATAGTGTCAACATTAATACTTTCCAACACATTTTTCTCAATACACAACATAGCATTTGAAAATGAAAGAATGATCTTATCTAAAATTTGAAAATATATAAAATTAAAAGAAATAATTTGAAAACGTGGTCTACCTAGAATTTTAAGAACGATCTTCAATATGATTCAAGCACCATAATTGATAATAAACAATTGTGACTTTACGTGTGAGAGAAATATGATAAATTAAAAAAATGAGAATAATAATTTTCAGATGAACCATGAAATATGAAAGAGAAAATAGGCATGCTAAATATATTTAATTTTTTTCCTCTCATTAAGTTTTGAAAAAAAATAATGTTAATAACTTTTTTTATTGATATGTAAAACCGGGAAAGAGATTTGGTGAATTGATAGTGGAAATTTGGAAAGACCAAAATTAAAGAATTCAATTGATTTTTTTTTTAATTTTGAGAAAGAAATATTAAATTAGAATTTTATGGAAGAACAATTTATTAACGTTAATATAAAATTCAATAAAGATAATTGACACCTTAATAAATTAGTGGGCCCCATTATTTTATTGAGTAAATTATGTGTTTAGTACATAAATTATCATTTCGGTCTGTTTTAGTACCTAAACTTTCAATTTTTTTCAAAACCATACGTAAAGTTTAGTTTTTGTTTCATTTTAGTACACACCGTTTAAAACTTTAGTTTTTTATTTCATTTTAGTACCCATTTAAAATTGAACGTTAGTTTTAAATTTCTTTGAAATTAGTACTAAAACAAACAAAAACTGATAAATAGGTACTAAATGTGTTAAGTTTTTAACGACGGATACTAAAATGAAATGAAAACTAAACATTTGATATGATTTTTAAAAAAAATTAAAAATTTAAGTACTAAAACGGGTCAAAACTAATAGTTTAGTTACTAAATACATAGATTACTCTATTTTATTTTACAATTTTTAATTTATTATCAAAAAAATAAAAAAATATTGTACTAAAAAAAATTATTTTGTGGGCCCTGGGTGGGCGCTCCTCCTGCCCTAGCAGGGCCGGCCCTGGCTCTAAGCATAGGCACCAAAACCTGACAAGTTGATTGGTCTGATAGTTATGGTTAGGGATTTAAATAACGGTCCGTTATCGTAATAGCGTCCGTTATATATAGATAATCGTGCCGTTCAAAATAGTTATATGCATGAATGCGATACTCGCAATCACTGCAATAACGCCCACTATCTCTGCAATCACGATAAACGCAACGCAACAAAAAAAACGTCACTGCAACCACAATTTAGGTTTAAATCCGTGTTTTGGTCAATGGATTTAATTTTGTCCATGTCTTCTTTGTCCAGCTTGAAGTCGAAAACTTGGAAATTCTCTTATAGTCTCTCAGATTTTGAAGTTTTTGGAATAACAACTGCGTTTCGTTGCATTCCCACTGAAGAACTATCTGAGCCACGGTTTTCTTATATTTCTCAGCTTGTGCTTGAAACCAAGGCTCATACATTAAAAATAAACTATACCAAAACAACATCATGTCTAATTGTGATAAGAACTGAAAATTATTTAGGGACGCAATTAAGATAGTCGAGACAAATATGAGATCTAATCCCAATACTACGGTCTAAACACTTTAAAACCAGATCTTTCATTGTGTTGAAATTGTTTTTAGGTGGTTCAAAAAAGTGTGAAACTCAAATTCAATGGAGTCACATTGACTATCTTTTTATTAGGTATGGTGGAGCACTTATAATATCGTTATTTGATTAAAACAAAGATAATTTTGGGAGGTATGCGTTTAAGTCTAGTGTCAAAATTGAGTTCGAAAATCGGTTATGTGAATGAAATGTTAGAGTCCCTCCACAATACTAAAAAATTAGTACCTTTAAAAATATATGATATCCATTTTTAAAAAAATTACGAATATGAATTAAACTTAATTTTAATCTCGCATATGAGTATGATTTTTTTTAAATATATAGTGAACCACATTTGAAATCAATAATATTTTTGCACCTATATGAAAAAGGAGGTCTAAATTTATTTGAGGATGGTGTCCTTATGTTATGCACAACTACGAAGATCACAATCTGGATACTTAAGACACTACCTCCTTTAGTCTGATACAAAGTGAAATTGCATCGAACTTTGAAAAAACTAAAATACTTTTCATGCAATTGTCGTGTACCGTCAACCTATGACCTAGACAAGTGTGATCTAGGCTACTCAAGACTATCTTTTCCATGTTTTGAGTCTTCTAGAATATCTTCCAAAAGATCAATGGCGCTGCCCCGTCCACCTTGGAGAATGCGATAAGGCGTGATAATTATCTGTAATTATTTGTAGATAAATCCCACAATTATCTTTCATTTTAATTCTAGTTAAAGATATAATTTAGCTTTATAGATAAGATAGTCTCTCATCTTAAATATTGATGTAATCTAATATGAATTGTTTGATGTAGAGAGCTTCAACTATAAAGTAGGCTCACCCCCACCTCATTTTCACACATCAGATTGGGGAATACAAGTTAGCATCCACTCATACTCTCTCTTTTTCCTTATGAGCAACTATAACGCTCAAATCCCTAGTTAATAGTTTGGGCTAAACCGAGAGTGTTTTGATTAACCAATTAGCCTTGTAGGAAAGCTTGGTCAAAATGATAATTGGATTGGGCTTGAATTGAGCCCAATTAAAGTTAAAATTGACATTTTTGTTTGGTGACCAAAGCTTTAGGGACTAAGAAAGTAAATTGCCCATTTTTATTTTGAAAGGCTAAAACTCTTTAATTGCAATGAGGTCACACGACATACCTCTTCTTCTCCCCCACAAACTTTTTCATTTTCTTTTTCTTCCTTCACCTTCATTCTTCTCCTTAAAACTAGAGTAAATGTGGAAGCTTTAGTGGTTTACTCATCTAGTCCAGTTTTGCAAAGGTGAAAATCATAATCTTTATCTCTAGAGCTTGAAAACAAGCCTTCATCCTCTCCATTTTGTCATGGTAGCCCTTAAAAGAGTTTTAGTAGGTGTCGAGACGTTTCTCTGCCCTGCGATTGAGAGTGCAAATAATACACCTCAAAGAGTGTAATTAGTCTCGAAAAAGTTAGTTTTTATCCTCCTTGAATCAGATGAAACACCAAGTTGTAGAGTCACCACCAATCTTTTAATTTGGTGAGATTGGTCACCAAAATGTCATATTATTCTAATAAAATTCCTAAGAATAATATTAAAATAATATATCTCGGGTCTGCATACCAGAAAAAATGAGTTCGGGAGCCGATTACGTATGGGGAATGATTAGCACCCCCAAAACGCCCAAAATTATTATCGATATTTATTAATTAATGTCTTTCCAATAAATTATGAATTTGTTTTTAATTTTAGACAGATAAAAATAGGAATATTATTTCACACCAATAATCATTTTAAATACCTTCCTAATTAAATAAGAAGATATTTAATGATCTATGGTATGAAATAATATAACTTAAATACGCATATAAAACAATGATTAAAAATAAAATATCAAAATAGTAGGTTATTAACACAAAGATTACATATTTTATGAACTAAAACATGAATAATATTAAAAATATTAAAAATGAAATATATAAAAATATATTGGTTAAATTATAAAATAATAAAAGTGATGACCCTGATTCGAAACAATTTTAAAACTAGGTATTATTAGTATAATTATTCCTAAAAAATAATATTTAAAATTAAAATATTAAAACTAAAGGATTAAATTACATAATAATAAAATTAGAAGCTATAATTCGAAATATTATAAAAACTATATACTACTAATGTAATTTAACCATGAATACTAATATAGGATTAAAATATAAATAATTAAAAATAATAGTGACTAATTACGTAATTTTACCCTAATATATATATATACATATATGGACTAAAATTAAATAAAATAAAATTTGAAGACAAAATTAAAAGATATAAAAACCTGATTTCGTGACTATAATGGAAGATTACAAACTTATAGGGGTTGCGCATGGAATTTATCCATTCCCTATTTACCCATCTCTTTGATCGTTGTATCCTGGTTCTGGATGCTCTTTGCAGTTGTGATTGGAGTAGTATCCATTGAATTCTTTAAATTACCCCCTGTTTTTCTTGATTTCAGAAAACTTGACATATGTGCCTTCAAGGTTGTATCTGTCTCATTTCTTTTTAAACCTGTAGGCCAATCTCGAATTACCTTTCCTTTTGCTTTTTCATTTTTCACTTTTGCATTATCCTCTAGCTTCAGAGAAGTATCAGGAACCAAACCTTCTTTAGTTTTGTCGTTTTTCTTTTCAGTACCTTTGGCTATGTCAACTTCTCCCATTTTGGCACTATCAACTACATTATAGGGGTTAATTCCCAAATGTTTAATCAAAATGATTGACTATAAGCATCCAATTCTATAAATCCATGAGTCATAAGATCTTGAACTCGTCGTTTGAAGTTTCCACAATTCTCAATGGAATGTCCTCGGATTCCAGCATGATACTCACAAAAGGCTTTTTTATTATACCATTTCGGGTAAGGAGGTATCAAAGGTTTAGACAAACATAGGGCAATAAGTTGGGCTTTGTGTAACTTAGAGTATAACTTGCTGCATGAGACTGAAGGAAAACAGGGTAAAAATTCCCTTGATATCATTATCTCTTTACTATGGCTTTCCTGAACTTGTTGAGATTGGATTTATAAGTATGAACTTGTTGCTTGAAGTATGAGATTACTCAAATGATGATTTAGACCCTAAAGAAGTGTTTGAAGTGTAACTTAGTAAACTAAATGTGTTAGACTCTTAGGTTGCATGAAATGACCTTAAATGGAAAAAATGAGTAGGTACTTGTGCTTGAAATGAACTTTTATACATCTTTTGACTTTTGGTGCCAAATCCTTGTATGAAGTTGTTGATTAGTGTCCAAGCATGTTCCTAGTCCATGATTACTTTTATATGGGTGATTAGTTGACCAAATATGCATGTTCATAGGAAAACTGCAATTTTCTAAAAAAAAAAAGGAACAATCCATTTGGGGAAAGGGTCGATCTCAAACTTTCTGTTTTGCAAAGAATCGACCCCTTTTCAAAATGATCGATCCCCCGTGAAAAAAATTGATAACTTTCAAAAAATGATCGATCCCTTAACTATTTTGCTTGATGTAAAATAGTGAAACTCCATTCATTAAAGGTCTAAAGTATTCTTAAATTCTAATTTGACCCCTGAATAATTATGTGAGTTCAAGTTAACCCAAAAATTAATTTGCTTAATTATTTAAACTCTTCAATTATAATTTGATGATATTTGAGTGATCACTTCTTTAACACACATAATTATATAATGGAACCCTTATTTGCACATTACTTTTTGGTACATAAGTTTTGTATATTTACGTTTAGGTCCCTTATCTTGTATGATCATTTGAGTGATTGTTTGATGTTGAATTGGTATGAAATTTTGTGTATTGCTTCCTTATGATATTGTTTAACATGTAGTAACCTTAATTAGGAAATTTAACTTTTTGATTTATTATGTGATATGAAATGAAAAAAATATCCCTAAATGTTAAAATGTAATGTTTGCATGTTTAATTGATATTCAACTGCATGTTAGTTACATTGAACATTGTAGGTGATGAATAATAAGAGATTTTAATTTGTTTACTTCCACGAAATGTGCGTAATGTGGATCTTGATATGTCCAACACGATTGAAACCTAATGTACGCTCAAGTATCCAGTTTGGACTCCTGGACCATGCATAGGGCGTTATAGGAGCTGCCCACTTTAACAACTTAACATTTATACTTTTTATTTATGATTTCATGGATACTATTTTTTGATTAAATGTTTGAAGTATTTTTAAAGAAATCTTTTGGGTTAGCCACTTCGATGGCCCATTGTAAGACTTTAGTCTACTGATCTTTAGGTTGTATGAGATTATGGTGTTACATTTAGTGGTATCAGAGCATCAGGTTCAGTTGTTACTAGGACTTACGGGTTAGATTCAATAAGTGTCTATATGTGTAGGTGACTATAGAGTGACAAGAGTACTTAAATATCTTAAAGGGGAATAATGACCTCTTTTTCTCTCTTTATTTCAGAAAAGTCCCATGCTCAAAAACTCATCTCATAGTCAGGATGGTTGGGAAGAGAGTCATACCTCTTTAGCGGATGACATTGATGATAAGTTTGTCCAAGATTCTAAGTAATTCGGGATCTCGAGAGATGCGAGAATCGATGAGGCACCCTTCTTTAAGGACTTTACCTCAACACTTAAGCAGATCGCCATGCCCATTCCTAAGGCATCCTCTATGCCACCTAGCCTACGAGCACCTCTAACCCAGCCCCTCGTAGTATCATACAAGTCCCCAATATAGAGGCTCTATAGGCATAAGACCATAAATTTATTTAATTTAAGGAATGATGACCCCATAGTAATCGATCAATAGGTCAGAGATACCCTCTGCACGCTCTATCAGTTACATATTACCCCGATGGGTAAGCTTGAGTACGTCACTACCCTACTAAAGGGTTAATCCATAGATTGAGGGGAGACAGTAAAGCTGGAACTAGAGTTAGAGAGACTATAATGGAAGTACTTCCTGTTAGAGTTTCGTTAGAAATATATCAGAGAGGCTCACACAGCTAATGATAATTCCGTAAAAAGGCTATATTTGTGGCCTTTTTAATTAAGTCATTGATTGTCTTAGGGCTCACGCAGGTTCATTTAGACGCATTTAAGAGTATGTAGTTACATTTGGTATATTTATTTTGCCTTGGCATTTTATTTTGTGAATGGTGATATTTTACGGGTTTAGTTTGGATGTTAATGTGCAGGTTCTAGGAGCAAGGGTGTGTGAGGAGAATTGTCATGGAAAACTGGAATTCTAAACCAGAATAAAATGTCATGACATTTCTGGGTGCTGAAAAAGACAAATGAGTTGGAGATATTTTCATACAAAGACAACAGAAAAACTGGAATACCTTAGGGTACCATTGTAATTTGGGTACAAAATCCTAGGTATGTTCCCTTGGTATATATATATTATGACACCAAAAATGAAGGAGAGATCTTGACGGCGGGAAAACTAAGTTGAATAAGAGAATAAAATCGACAACAAGCTTCCAACTTTCTTTCTTTTTTCTCATCTATTTCGTGGTGTTCCTATATTTTTAAGCTTGAGTGAGTGGCAAGCTAGGCGTCCAAGAGGAGCTAGCACCGGTAAGGTGGTTCGTGGTGGCCAAGAGAGCTCTGGTAGTGCGCATTGGGAGTCTTTCCTCCACCCTTACACTTTATTTTTATTAACTTCTTATGGGTTGTAAGGAACAAATGATTTTCGTGGATTATTTAAAACGCACCATGAACTAAAATTTATTTGGTGGGGTTCATCACATATGATTAAGTGTGTTTCTTTAATAGATGCTTAATACTTTCATGTTTGTTACTTGTTTTGCTTATTGTTTTTAATTACTTAAGATTGTAGGAGCTATGAGAGTAGCCTTTTCTTAAGTATATTACTCAGTTTTTGAGAGGAACTAAGTTATTGATCTTTAGTTTTCGAGAGAAACTAAAGGAAAATAGACGTAAGCAATAGGTTTTAGCTAATAACTAGAGCCTAATCCACCATTAGAGATTAGGCTGAGATTTCAATGACTAGAATGAGTTGTGTTGAATCAATAGGTTAGATGTTGCTGCTCAGGCCGACAGGATTCGTCGTGGCATTCTCATATGTTAGATCCCATGACTAGAGATAACGTAGGGACACTCGTAGTAAACTTTGTCAAGAAAGTAAGACATAGAAGTTTAGACCATCTTAAAAGATAAGACTTATGATTAATAAATGACACCATCATTCATTCCCATAGTAGCTTGTTGTGTGAAGATTATCAATTCATCTTACTTAATTCCCAAGTTATCAATCTATTTTTCCTTAAAAATTTTATTTGATCACAATTTAAACAACTACTTTTTCCATGACATTCTTATTTGCCACCCACTCACACTACCATTTCAACTCCACCTATAGACATTTCATTTTGCCTCGGCATAACCATTTGTGCATACCATTAGCTATACTTAGATAAATTAGTCTGATTGCTTTGACTTTTCAACGTTACATGCAAGCTATCTTCTCTGACATGTTTGAGGATTTTCTAAAAAATTTTATGGATGACTTCTCCATTTCTAGAGATAAATTTGACAAACGTTGGCAATATGGAATGAGTGCTCAAGAGATGTGAGGAGACTGACTTTATGCTTAATTGGGAGAAATGTAACTTCATGGTGAATGAAGGCATTGTGCTAGGCCACAAGATCTCGTTCATGGGCATTGTGGCAGACAAAACAAAAATTAATATGATTGAGAAATTGCCTCTTTCGACCTCTGTCAAGGGCATTAGAACATTTCTTGGACAAGCTGGTTTTTATAGGAGATTCATCAAGGACTTGTCCAAGATATCCAAGCCCTTGTATACCTTGGTTCAATAAAACCAATCCTTTGTGTTTAATAATTTTTCCATGGCACATTCATAAAGGTGAAACAAATACTTATCTCAGCACCTATTGTTTTTCCCTCGATTGGACTTCACCATTCGAGTTGATGTGTGATGCAATTAATTATGTCATGGGAGCCGTGCGTGGAAAACATCGAGGTACAATTTTCCATGTTATTTATCATGCTATCCAAACCTTAAATGAAGTAAGATTGAATTACACTACCACTGAGAAAGAACTACTTGCAGTGGTATTTTATATTTGACAAGTTTAGGCCATACCTAATAGGCACCAAAGTAATTGTTCACACTAATCGCTCATATATAAAATATTTAGTGAATAAGAAGGATGTCAAGTCTAAACTAATTAGGTGGATACTACTACTGTAAGAATTTGACTTGGAGGTTGTTATAGGAAAGCACCGATAATCAAGTTGCATATCACTTTTCTAGGCTAGAAAATAATTCGGAATGCCCTGACATTTTAGACAATCAAGAGGAATTCCCTGACGAGAAAATATTATATGTCGCGGTATTTCTGTGGTACGTTGACATCGTTGATTTTATTGTTAGTAGAATTTTTCCTTATGATTTGAACAAACAGGGCAAGAGGAAGTTCAAGCATGATGAAAAGTTTTATTTTTGGGACAAGCCATATTTGTTCAAGCAATGTGAAGACCAGATGATCATAAGATGTGTCCCCGAGGAGGAAAAAAAGGACATCCTGCACCAGTTCCATAAGGTCCCATGTGAAGGCCACTTTGGTGGTGCAAGGACTACTGCAAACGTCCTTCAATCGATATTTCATTGGCCTACACTGTTCAAAGATGTTTATGAGTTTTACAAGGCCTACGATCATTTCTAACGTACTGGAAACATTACCAGATGACACAAAAAGTCATTGCAAAATAATTTTAGAGATTGAGCTTTTTGACATGTGGGGCGTTGACTTCATGGGACCCTTCTCATTATCCTTTAGGGATCTATACATCTTTCTGGTAGTGGATTACGTGTCTAAGTGTGTTGAGGCAATTGCAACACTAAGAATGACTCTAAGACCGTGTTGAAGCTCATGCACAAAAATATTTTCACCAGATTTAGAGCACCTAGAGCCATCATCAGTGAAGAAGACACCTATTTTGACAACAAGCTAATTACAGAGGTGTGTGGTGTGACACAAAATTGCCACGACATATCACCCCCAAAAAATGGTCAAATTGAAGTCTTCAACCATGAGATAAAGTACATTCTCGAGAAGGTAGTGAACCCCAAAAGAAAAGACTAATCTCCGAAGCTCGATGAAAAAAAACATGCCATCTTTCTATCGAGCTACAGCATAAAGCATATTGGGATATCAAAAATCTTAGTTTTGATGCACAATTAATTGGAGAGTAAAGACTATTGGTGCTCAATGAAATAGAAGAGTTTAGGGAACAAACAAATGAAAATGACAAGCTTTACAATGAGAAGACTATGAAATGGAATGATCAAATGCCTTTGCCAAATTATTTTCATATTGGTCAGCAGGTGCTCCTCTACAAATCGAGGCTAAGGTTCTTTCCAAGTAAACTCAAGTCAAGATCGTCCGGACCCTTTGAAGTGCACCAAGTTTACCCTCATAGAGCTATTGACATAAAAAATATAGATGATGGGACCATTTTCAAAGTCAACAGCCAGTGATTAAAGACTTTCAATGGAGCTCCACCCTTGTGTTATAAGTCAGTGCTCTACCTGCAAGACGCATGAGTTTGCCCTTCTAAGCTTTTTGAAAATGCCACGGCATTTTAGATTTACTACTGTGCATAAATAACACGTGTAGTTTTGATTTTTATTATTCACTTAGTTATGTTTCAGTTATTTTAATTTTTGTCACTTTTTAGGGCACACAAGAGTTTCATGCATGAAGAGTGGTGGTGAAAGGACAAAAAGAGGGATAAGCCCTAAGTTTGGAGAAATGGGCGGAGAAAAGACACAAAGAAGGGGAATAAAATGTTATTTTTTTCAAATTTCAACTTTTTTCAATTTATTTTATTTTATTTTATTTTTATTTCTTTTTTCACCATTCCATAATTACTTTCATCTTTTTATCCTCACTAAACCCCTTCCCCACATTTCCCTCATTAAACACACCTAATTTTTGTTTTATTCTTACACTCTTTTCTCCTTGTTTTTTTTATTGTTTTATCTATTCTTCTTTCTTTCACGTCGTAAACTCATGAAAGCTACAAGCTTTCCATTTTTTTCTTCATCTCCTCTAGTACCTATAGTGTGTTTTAGCCCCACAAACACCACTCTTATGATCCCCCAAAAATTTCAAGATGACATAATAAAAAGAGGTTTCAAAGCATAAAGAATCGAAGAGTTTTTTTTTAACATGGATTTGTCTGTGCTGGCAACGATAATGATGACCTTGGACTTGATGTGATGGTCATTATCAAGATGTACAAATGGGAGAAGTTTTCAAGGCACCTTAAAAATGTTTATGTTTCCCTTGTCAAAGAATTTTACGCAAATATTTTCGACCCAACCAACATTCGGTTTTTGTGTGAGGTATATCTATTCGTTTTACACGTTCCGTGATTAATGTTTACATTAAAGTGCAAGAAATCGTTGATAATCATACAAAGTTTGAGAAGGAGGGGGATAATGAGACCTAACACAGTGTGAAGGAAGCCTTATGTTTTGTTAACTCGAAGTGGAATGAAAAACAAGCAAGTATGCGTTTGATGGATCAAGAAAGGCTTCAACCAAGGGCTAAACTATGGAACCACTTTATTAAGAACAAGCTAATACCAATTGCACATAACACCACTGTTTCATTGGCTTAAATGATGCTTTTGCACTCAATATTGGTAGGGTGTTCGATTTACGTGGGCAAGATTATCATCGAGCAAGTATATGTGTGCTTGAAATTGCCCACTAGTGCCTTAGTCTTTCCTAACCTCATCACAACACTTTGCCATAAAAAAGGTCTGAGAGAATGAATTTGATGAATTCCTGCTCTGGTTGAAAGGTAATACTAAAGGAAGGCTCTCTACACTGTTGGGATTCAACAAGGATAAAGCTAAGGACAAGGACGAGGATGTTTCAGAGACTGGTGCAAACCAATATGTCAAGGCAAAACTTAATGCTCTTGAGGAATCAACAAGGTAGGTAAGGAACCAATTGAAGGTCCTAACTTGTGACCTCAAGATTTTTTCTTATGTTTAAACAAAGGGATGCGGTCGTGGAATTCGTTCACAAGGAGATGCTCCCACACTAGGATCATAATCTTCCAACCTTTCCAGATGCGATCTTGCCAACTTTTGAAGATGCCACGACAATTCAAACTGCCACCCTACAAGATGCTTTTCCCAAGCCATAGGACATTGATCCAATCATCATGAAGCCCGATGAAGATGAAAGAGTACCTCAACCTAACCACAATTCCATAATGAGTGCAAAGAGCCCCCGAAGGCTCCTGTTACTGATATGGATGTATTGAGTGTGCTGCCTAGCCAAACCAAAATGTCACAACAACCTTTGTTACGTAGAACTAGAGGATGCCTAAGGAAGTCAGCTAGACGCATGAAGATCACTTAGGTCCCAAGTAACACACTTACCGTACCAGAATCTGACCCTGAATCAAGCCCTACTCCACTAAGGAAATGTACCAGGCGTAGCACTGCTAGCAGGACATCCCCACCACCATAGAAAATTGAGGTACCTCACATCACATTGCATTGTATAACATGTAGTTTAATTTTAATTTAGTTTTTATTAAAGAATTGAGGATAATTATTCCCTCAAGTTTGGGGGAGGTCTGGTTCTTAGTAGGACATCTTCGTTATAGAGTCAACAGAATTATTATACCATGACATTAGTAATTTTCGGATAATTTGTTAGAATAACTTAATGATGCTTGATGATGATGAATTATTTATGGCTAGAATTGAATGTACAAGACTACTAAGAATAAGAGAACCAACTCCATGTCTTGATGCTTTGTGACTCTTTATACACGATTGTATGTTCTCTATGCTTAAGGAACTTATAAATTTTTTATGAAAGAACTTTTGAATATACTGTAGCATAAAATTTTGATGATGAGCTTAAATATAAATGGTTTATTAAAGGCTAAATTAAACTCCTTTATATGTAAAGTTGTGCTTAGCTGGGAATAAATGATTTGACATAACTGTAGAGGGACACTGCTCTTTTCAATGGCATTGCTTGGATACTCTCTTGAATAAATGGCATCCATGGGCATACGAGTGAATGAAAATAGTCACGGGATGACTCTACTCAATATGGTAGGGAATGGGGTGTTTTCTCTACTTCATTCTCAAGTCTAAGAAAGTAGGTGTGATAGGCTAACTCCCCTTGTAGCAGTACACAAAAAAATTAAATATTAAAGAAATGGGAGTGAATCTTATGCATAATGGAATAATAAATGCTATGGAAAAACAATACATCTTCATTAGAAACTTTATAGCTTCGTTAAGAATAGATTAGATACAATCACACACACATACGCAAAGGATCTTGCCCTAGGAAACAATACTTGAATTCTCAATCTGTCGAGTATGTTCATGCAAATATTTCGGAGGGTTGAAATTCTATCTCATATGACTATCTTGTTTTTCAAATTTTTCGTGAGATTATTTCTTTTGCTGACTACTATCCATTGCTTAAAGACAGACAACAACTTAAGTTTTAGGTGGTGATAATTACGTAAAAAGGCTATATTTGTGGTTTTTTTACTTAAGTTGTTGATTCTCTTAAGGCTCATATAGGTTCATTTAGAAACATTTAGGAACATGTAGTTGCATTTGGTAGATTTATTTTGCCTTTGCATTTTATTTTTTGAATGGTGCTATTTTACGGGGAAGGTTTGGTTTGGATGTTGATGTCCAGGTTCCAAGAACAAGGGTGTGTGAGGAAAATTGTTGTGTAAAAATGGGATGCTAAAGCAGAATAAAAATTCTGTGACATTTTTAGACATAGAAAAAGACAAAAGAGTTGGAGATATTTTCACACAAAGATAGTTGTCAATTGATCACGTGTTATTTACTGCCACCCACCCAAGAGGGGCCCACTGCCACTTATTGTACTACCACTCACATATGGGGAATGTACCTTAGGGTACCATTGTAATTTGGGCACAAAATCCTAGGTATATTTCATTGGTATATATATATATATTATGACACCACTAATTAATGAGAGATCTTGGAGGGGGGAAAGTTAGTTGAACAAGATAAGAAAGGCGTTAAGAAGCTTCCAACTTTCATTCTTTTTCTCATCTCTTTCATTGTGTTCCTAATTTTTCAAGCTTAAGGGAGTTTCAAGCTTAGCGTCCGAGAGGAGCTAGCACCGCTAAGGTGGTTTGTGGTGGTGAAGGGAGCTTTGACAATGTGCATTGGGGGTCTTTCCTCTACCATTATGCTTTCTTTTTATTCACGTCTTATGGGTTATGAGGAATGAATGGTTTTCATGGGCTATTCGAACCCCACTATGAACTAATTTTTATTTTGTGGGGTTCATCACAGATGATTAAGTGTTTTTCTTTAATAGATGGTTAATACTTCCATGTTTATTACTTGTTTTGATTCTTGTTTTTAATTACTTAAGATTGTACGAGCTATGAGAGTATCATTTTCTTAAGTATACTATTTAGTGCTCGAGAGAAACTAAGTTAATGATCTTTAGTGTTCGAGAGAACCTAAAGGAAGATCGATGTAAGCAATGGGTTTTAGCTGATAACTATAGCCTAATCAACCATCATAGATGAGGTTAGTATTTAAATGACTAAAAGGAATAATGCTTGATCGATAGGTTAGATGTTGTTGCTCAGGCCGAGAGAATTTGTCGTGACATTTTGTTGAAAACATTTTGATGTTTCGATATAACAAATTAAGTGTTATTGAATTTTAATATTTTAAAATCATTTTAAAGTATATTATATTAAATTATTCGAATATCACAAATATTACTCCAAGTTTTTCAAATGTCAATTTCAATCCTTACTAAAGTGTAAAATTGTGTTTTAAACTTAAAATATTTTTGAAACAATTTTCATAAAGTATTTCGATCCATAATCCAGTCAAAAATTATTTTTACAAAGGGATGTACTGATACACTATTGAATGTATCGATACAAACCCAACATCGAATGTATTTTGTGTACTGATACACAAACAATGCATCGATACACTCCTGGTTCTATTGAAACATCGAATGTAATTAGTGTACCAATACACCCAGTTTGTACCGATACACTTGGTCATATAACGGTCGAAATATTTGAATTCTACATACAGTGTACCGATACACCTTGAGAGTGTATCGATACACCTATGCTCCCAACATATTTGTTAAATGGTATTCACACCATAACGACTCTATTGACTTCACCAATGATCCCCAACATTCAGAATCAATTGAAGGTGTATTTAAACAAGTTGAGGAACCATTGATCAATAACATTTGTGAGAGAAATAAAGAGAAAGCCTTAAACATCAAGTTTGAGCAATTCAAGCCTATTTTCTATTCAATATTCATTTTGCTTTCAAGCACACCATTTGTACTCAATTTTATTCATTCTTGAGTGTTCTTTATTTGTTCTAGAATTGTGCAAACATCTTGCCTAGTGAGGTTTTTTTGTAATTTTGTGAAATTTGTGTATTTCTCTTTGGGAGAGAGTGTTCTCAAGAATTTGGGGTATAATTCTTGAGGGAGTTGTAAGGTTACTCTTTGTCCTCAAAAGAAAGAACAAATTAGTGAATTTGTTGGAAAATCCTTAGTGTGGATAGCTAAGGTAGTGGACGTAGACTTTGGTTGAGAAAGTTGAACCACTCTAAATCGATGTGCAAATATTTTCATTTTCTGTAAAAGCTTCCACCAAAATTTTTATTACCAATTCACCCCCTCTTGGCTATTTCATCAATCGATTAACTCAACAATTGGTATCAAAACCTCACTCATTTTAAGGTGTAACCACCTCTTGAGTCGATTCAAGAAGATTAAATTGATAAAGATGGCGTCCACTTTCGATTCATTCTCCATGGAAGAATCTAGACCAATTGGCGTACCTCCTTACTTAAAAGGAAAAAATTATCATCGTTGGAAGAGTTTCATGATGATATTTATCCAAGCACATGATATAGAAGCTTGGATGATAATCAAGAAAGGATATTTCTCTCCTACTAAAAAGGCAAAGAGTAGAATGATCAAGAATGGAAGAAAGCTCAGCAAAACACAAAGCCTATGAACATGTTATGTTGTGCAATTGATCCAGAAATCTATAAAGTAGTTTCTTCTTGTTCAAACGCCAAGGAACTGTGGGATAAGCTTGAAAAAATCTATAAAGACGAGAAAAAGAACAAATTTTGGTGGTGTATCTATTAGCTCTAGAAGAGCCCAATGTATCTTCAAACTCAAATAAATTAAATTTACGTTCTTTTAATGAGTTACAAGATGCCTATGAAGAATTATTTTTGGAGTTTGAGACCATGAACTCCAAATATAAGAAATTGATTTCTAAATTTATAGCTAAAAATAATCTTCTTTTGAAAGCTAAAATAGAATTGGAAAATCAAAATGAAATGTTGAAAAAGGAGTTAGAGCTTTCAAAAATGAAATTGGAAAACTTTGAAAAAGAAATTTTCGAATTAAACAAACTTCTTCTAGAAACTAAAATAGATTTTGAAAATCAAAATGAAATATTGAAGAAGGATTTAGAGCTTTCAAAAATGAAATTTAAAAGTATTTAAAATGAAAATTTTTATTTGAAAGTTAAGCTTGAACGCTTAATAAAAGAAAAAGAGATCACTTTAAATAATTCATCTAGTTCAATAATAACAATATGCCCACATTGTCATTATCATGGTCATAAGGAACATACTTGTCCTTTAAAGAAAAGAAAACAATTAAAAATTAGACAAGTATGGGTTTCAAAAGGAACAAGGGGCATTGAAACTAATATTCAAGGATCCAAAGCAATTTGGATACCAAAATCTACTTAAATGTCTCTTGTAGGTGTGAGGGAGCAATGGTGACGAAAGTAATGATATTCAAGATGCTCTAGCCACACATTAAAATGGAACGGGTAACCTCTAAGCTTAATGCTTCTGATTTTAGTTATTTGGTTACTCATTTGACTTTAAGCATGCATGAGTTTTGGATTTAAATGATTATGTGTTATATTTTATCTCATGTATGTTGAAAAATGCTTTATGATGAACATTTTAAAAATTTCAGTGATTTTTCATAACTTTAGTTCATCATAATAAATTTTGGTCAAAATTGTCTTAAATGTAAATGATATCACTCTAATAATTGATATCAATTTTTCAAATACTTTGGTTTTACAAATTTTTGACCTTAAATTTTTCTTTAATGTTTATGCATATGGTTCAAACTTTTAATGATATCTTTCTAACACTTGATATAAATTTTTAATGCAAAACATTTTTAAAACATTATGCATATGCACTTAATCTCGACAATTGACATTGCATAATGTTTTATACGTGAATGGATTAAAAAATAATCTTTTGAATAATGAATTTGACAAAAGATACAATGTCTTATTTTAAATTAAATGATTGCAAAATTGATTGACATTGCATCTATTTCGATTATGCTTATTGGTCATAGAATAGGAAATATTTATATGGTGCATTTAGATTTCATTAATATGACTAACTTGTGCCTAGTTGCTAAGGATGAACATGACAACTGGTTATGGCATATGAGACTAGGACATACTACCATGAGTGTTTTACAAAGACTAATTCAAGGAGATTTAGTAAGAGAGTGCCAAAGCTAAAATTTAACAAAAATAAAATTTGTGATGCATGTGCTAAAAGAAAACATCAAAGGCTTCCTTTAAGTCCATTAATGATGTATCAACTAGTAGAGTATTACAATTGATCCATATAGATCTTTTTGGGCCAACTAGAACCACTAGCTTGGGTAGAAAATAATATGCATTTGTCTTGGTAGATGAGTATTCTAGATATACTTGGGTTATATTCTTAAGTACTAAAGATGAAGCATTAGAAAAATTCATCACGTTTTCAAAAGTACTACAAAATGAAAAAGGTTACTCCATCTCTAGTGTTAGGAGTGATCATGATACTGAATTTGAAAATCTTGAATTTATTGAGTTTTGTAATTCTAATGTTATTAGCCATAATTTTTCAGCACCTATAACCCTTCAACAAAATGGAGTTGTTGAGAGGAAAAATAAAACTTTAGAAAAAATGGCTAGAACCATGCTTTGTGAAAACAATTTGCCAAAATATTTTTGGGCGTAAGCCACAAATACCACTTGTTATGTTATTAATCGAGTAATGATTAGGCATATTTTAAATAAAATTCCATATGAAATTTTCAAAAATAAAAAGCCTAACATTAGCTATTTTCATCCTTTTGGATGTAAATGTTTTGTTTTAAACAATGGTAAATACAATCTTGGCAAATTTGATGCTAAAAGTGATGAATGAATTTTATGGGATATTCCTTAAATTCTAAAGCTTATCGGGTATTTAATAAAAGAACTTTAGTTGTAGAAGAGTCTATACATGTTGTTTTCGATGATAATCTCCTTCCGAGGAAGGATTCTTATGTTGATGATGACGTAGGTATTATAAATGCACATGACGTTGGAGAATCATCATCAAATGAGAAGCAAAAGATGAGGAAAATCATTATGTTCTCGAGAATCCAACCATTGAAGAAAGGGAAATCTCTTACCCAAGAGAGTACAACTATATCAAAGATGGTGAGATTATAGGTGATCCATCCAAAGGGGTAATAACTCGATCTTCTCTTAGAAATATATGTAATTATGTTGCATTTATCTCATGCATAGAGCCTAAGAATATTCAAGAAGCATTATATGATGAAAATTGGATAATGGCTATGCAAGAAGAGTTAAATCAATTTGAGAGAAGTAAAGTATAGACATTAGTTGAAAGGCCTAGTAATAAATCTGTTGTAGGTACTATATGGGTATTTAGGAATAAACTCGATAAAAGTGGTAATATAGCTAGGAACAAGGCTAGACTTGTTGGTCAAAGGTATACTCAAGAAGAAGGAATAGATTTTGATGAGACATATGCTCCTATAGCTAGGATGGAAGCAATTAGAATGTTATTAGAATTTGCATGTTTCAATGAATTTAAATTGTATCAAATGGATGTTAAAAGTGAATTTTTAAATGATTTTATAAAAGAAGAAGTGTATGTGGATCAACCTCTTGGTTTTGAAGATTCAAATTTCCAAATCATGTTTTAAATTGACAAAAGCATTATATGGTTTAAAACAAGTCCCTAGAGCTTGGTATGAAAGATTGTCAAACTTTTTAATTGAAAAAAAAATCAAAAGAGAAGGTTGACACAACATTGTTTTTAAAGAGAAAAAGTAAATATATATCAGTAGTTCAAATATATGTTGATGATATAATATTTGGCTCTACTAATGATGCTTTTTGCCAAGAATTTTCTAAGCTAATACAAGGTGAATTCGAGATGAGAATGATGGGGGAGCTCTCATATTTCTTGGGACTCCAAATCATGCAAAGAAAATATGGAATCTTCATCAATCAAGCAAAATACATCAAGGATATGCTCAAGAAGTTTACATTGGAAAAATGGAAAACCTCATGCCACTCCAATGAGCTCATCTACAAAGCTTGACAAAGAAGAGGAGGTAAATGTGTAGATGTTAAAATATATAGATCCATGATCGGCTCTTTACTTTATCTAACCACAAGTAGACGGGACATTATGTTTAGTGTTTACTTATGTGCTAGATTTCAATCATGTAAGGAATTACATTTACTAGTCGTTAAGAGAATCTTTAGATACCTTAAGGACACTCCTAGTTTAGGACTTTGGTATCCTAGAGACTCTAGCTTTAGCTTGCATGCTTTCTCTGATACGGATTATGGAGGACGCAAAATAGATAGATAAAATCACCACCAGTACTTGTCAATTCCTAGGAAATATGTTGATTTCATTGTTTTCAAAGAAACAAAATTATGTTGAGTTATCTACCACTGAAGTGGAATACGTTTCATACGGTAGTTGTTGTGCACAAATTTTATGGATAAAACAACAACTTTTAGATTATGGAATTGAAGTTAGTATCGTACCTATCAAGTGTGACAATACTAGCGCTATTTGTCTCACTAAAAATCCCATCCAACACTCTAGAGCTAAGCTCATTGAAATTAGACATCATTTCATTAGAGATCATGTCACAAAAGGAGATATAGTTCTAAAATATGTTGATATGTTGCATCAAATTACGGATATTTTTACAAAACCTTTTGATAAAGAAAGATTTTGGACACTTAGGAGAGAATTAGGTTTAACTAACCTACCTTGACTTAGTGTTTAAAACAATTTTAGCACTTTTAATTAAGATTGAAAAATGCTTATAAAAAATAACACTTTTGATTGCCTTCTTTACTAATAGTTAGGGGAAGTTTATGACTCTTAGTGAAAATTAATATTATGTTCAAATAAAATTTAAAGATAGATTTGATTGATTGAACATGTTAATTTTCGTTATATGAGTTGCCAATACCACTAGAGCTAATTAATTTAGCATTCTAAGTGTTTAAATACATATTTTGACATTTTTGTGCACAGTGTATCGATACCTAGGTATAGATACTCCCTCGCTATGTATCGATACATTATGATAGTGTACCGATGCATTCCTTGAATGTGTATCGATACACTCAGGAGTGTACCGATATACTCATCGGGTTTTAGGCTTAAAATCTATAAAAATCTTCATTTTGTAAAAACCCTTAAAAACTAAACACTCGGTCATTCCTCTCTCTCTCTCACCCTATCTCCAAATTACTCAAAACCTTCGATCTATAATCAGAATTCAACTGTTATTCAACTTCTAAACCTGTTGGAATCATTAATTTTGTGTAATCATCACTACATTCCACTCAATCCAAAATTTTCAAGGTAATTTTTCTAAAACTCTATTTTATTGATTTTTGAACTTAAGATTAGTTTTGATTAGTTATAGGTTGAAATATATATCGAGCATTTGTTAGATTGTATTCTAGAAATATAATCTACAACTAAATTCATCAAAAACACAAGATTTTTCAAAAAATTCAAAAAAGTTTAAAATAAAAAAAATGTTTTTATTGTTATTTTTTTATTTAATTATGTTGTTTTCATGAAAACTATACGTATTATGATTTTTCAAACATTGTTTTCAAAATAGTTTTCAAAGATTGTCCATTAGAATTATTTTAGAGAATCTTGAATATTGAGGACTCATATTGAGTTTTGGGATTGATTATATTGCATACATGTGTTTCAAAATTACAGGTAACCTTCTCCATTCCGATTTAAAAACCATGTCTCACTCTAAACTCCCTAGGTCATCTTCTAGTCGTTCAAACCAACCTCAAAACCGACCTCCTATTCCACCTCCTAATCCAAATCCAAACCTGAACGAACCAGAAATGACAATTCTAAACTCCTGTTTTAACCAACCTGGTCATAGACAATATCTCTACCATAGGTTCGTTAATTTATTCCAGTTATATAAAATCCGGGAAGAGCGTATTCCCTCAATCCAAGCTATGGTCGATATGATATTTGAATATCTTTCTATCTTCATATCTTGGAAATTTGATCAATTATTTCAGCTGTTGCCCATCGTTTATCACCAACTGGTCTGCATTTTCTACTCCAATGCGGTTTGTGTCTAAAACGAGCGTCATACTGAAACCATAGGTATTCGATCTTATCTTTTAGGTCAATTCCTTTACATTGACTCTGACACAATCACAAACATCTTTGGTTTAGATAACGTGGGTTTAGATAATGAAAGATAAAATGTGGCTACTCCTTATAAAGCCAAAGCTAGTGCAAGTACATTGTTAACTCATCACGAGCATTTCCTTCACCTTATCATCTCTTGGTGGTTTAGACCATCAGGAGGTAGATATTATACGCTTAGAGTACTAGATCTTTGGTGGATACATTGTATCTAAAATAAAAAGAAAATAAATATGCCACAAATCATCTTTTTTGAGCTAGTAGAAACCATGAACAATGTATCTTCCAAATTTGCCGAAACCTTAGTTTACGATTGTCTCCTTAGCAATCTATTTATCAAATCCAATCTTAGGGTTCAGCTTGATGTAGCCATCCCTCTAAAGAACCAAATAAATTTCACAACCTTGAAGACATCGGGATGGACCAGGGAAAATGATCAATGGGTTCGATCCACCGAGAAAACATCGGGTGCTAGCTCTTCACGAACTCCACCAGCACCAGCAGTGGATGATGATCCATAGTTTGAACAACTTATACGAGATATTGATGATCACATACCCAACGACGAGCTGACAGAACAAGAGAGTCAAATGCCTCTATATTTCCGATTGTTTATGGAGAATCTTGACATTAGGTTTGCATCCATTGAGTCCCATCTAACTGCTAACAAAGAAGCGATGAATCATCGATTCGATGCTATGGAAGAAATGGTCGACACGCTTACACGTGATGTGGCTAATATATATGCACATTTATCACCTCTTGATCCACCGATGGGCGATTAGACCTTTTTCTTGCTTTGTTTTCTTAGGTTGAGATAAAACTTATTGTTAAAACATTTTGATGTTTTTGGATTTGTTTGTTATGGATGTTGGATGATTGAACTTAGATGTTTATATATATATGGTTTTGATTATTTGAATTTGGTTTCATTAATTTGAACTTATTATTTATTGGTTTTGCATCATTTACATTTTAGATAAATATGACCAATTACCATTACATATTATCTATGAATATTGATTTATAGAACTAATGGCTAATCTTTCTCTTGATTGTGATCTTAGTAGCTTAATTTATATCTATCTAAATATCAATTGGCTAATTTTCAAAAACTTGTTTTAAACGTTTTATAGAGTCTTTTTGATTTAACAAAAAGGGGAGAATAAAGTAAGGGGGAGTAATTTTCAAAATTGATTTCAAAAATAATTTTCAAAGAAAATCTTAAAATACTTAAATATTTTGTTATATCAAAAAGGGGGAGATTGTTGAAAACATTTTGATGTTTCGATATAACAAATTAAGTGTTATTGAATTTTAAGATTTTACAATCATTTTAAAGTATATTCGCTTAAATTATTCGAATATCACAAATATTACTCCAAGTTTTTCAAAGGTCAATTTCAATCCTTACTAAAGTATAAAATTGTTTTTTAAACTTAAAATATTTTTGAAACAATTTTCACAAAGTATTTCGAACCATAATCGAGCCAAAAATTATTTTTACAAAGGGATGTACCGATACACTCTTGAATGTATCGATACACACCCAACATCGAATGCATTTTGTGTACCGATACACAATGAATGCATCGATACACTCCTAGCTCTGTTGAAACATTGAATGTAATTAGTGTACCGATACACCAAATGTGTACCAATACAATCGGTTATATAACGATCGAAATATTTAAATTTTACACACAGTGTACCGATACACCTTGAGAGTGTATCGATGCACCTACACTCCCAACAGATTTTTTAAATGGTATTCACACCATAACGGCTCTATTGACTTAACCAATGATCCCCCAACGTTCAGAATCAATTAAAGGTGTATTTAAACAAGATGAGGAGTCATTGATCAATAACATTTGTGAGAGAAACAAAGAGAAAGCCTTAAACATCAAGTTTGAGCAATTCAAGCCTATTTTCTTTTTAATATTCATTTTGCTTTCAAGAACACCATTTGTACTCAATTGTATTCATTCTTGAGTGTTCTTTGTTAGTTCTAGAATTGTGCAAACATCTTGCCTAGTGAGGTTTTTCTGTAAGTTTACGAAATTTGTGTATTTCTCTTTGGGATTGAGTTTTCTTAAGAATTTGGGGTATAATTCTTAAGGGAGTTGTAAGGTTACTCTTTGTCCTCAAAAGAAAGAACAAATTAGTGAATTTGTTGGAAAATCCTTAGTGTGGATAGCTAAGGTAGTGGACGTAGACTTTGGTTGAGAAAGTCGAACCACTCTAAATCACTGTACAAATATTTTCATTTTCTGCAAAAGCTTCCACTAAAATTTTTATTGCCAATTCACCCCCCTCTTGGCTATTTCATCGATCGATTAACTCAACACATTCTCATCTGTCAGATCCCATGACTAGAGATAGTGTAAGGACACTCATAGAGCAAGTAAGACCTATAAGTTTAAACTTTCTTAAAAGATAAGACTTAAGATTCCTAAGTGACCCCATCATTCATTCCCATAATAGCTTGTTATGTGAGGATTATCAATTCATCTTACTTAATTCCCAAGTTATCAATTTTTTTTTGCGTTAGCATTTTCATTTGATTGCACCTTAAACTACTACTTTTGCCACAGTATTCTCATTTGCCACCCCACTCACACTACCATTTCAACTCTACCTACAGACATTTCATTGTGCCTCGGCTTAACCATTTGTGAATACCATTAGCTATACTAAGATAAATTAGTTTATTACTTTGACTTAATTCGTAATTTTCTCAAATCCTTGTGGAGATGATACTCACTCATCACTATATTGCATGATTGATTGTGTATACTTGCACAAAATATTTGCGTGATTTATAGAGCACGCAAAATACGAACAACTGTGATGACATTGTGTCTGGGTAGCATTGTAGAGTGACGACTAGATCAGTAGTTGGTGCTGAGCTGAGAACGGATCCCAAGCAGTATGTTGTGAGAGCCTCAGAGTATTGTGATGACGCAAATGTGATCTCATGTACATTTACAATATTTTCCATTCCAGTTACAACATTAATAGATCCAAGTTCCATCAATTCCTATATTTTTCATAACCTAATTTGAGATATAAATATCCAAAAAAGAGGACTAGAGATAGAAGTTCATTTTCGAGTCTTTTAGGTATATATGTCCTCGTAGATAAGATTCAATGCTGATGACTAGTAAAAATTCAAGGCCATATTTTCTTAGAAGACTCAATAGAGTTATCATTCCAGGAATTTAATATGATCTTGGGTATGGACTAGTTATCCAAGCATGAAGAAAGTATGAAGTGAAAAGTGTAGGCAACTCAAACTCAGGACAGAGGTTGGTACCAAGTTAGTAATGACCAGTGAGAGGTCAGTGAGTCTTCAAAAATTGTTTCAGCCATAAAAGAATAACAAATGATTGATCGAGGTTGTGAATCCTTCTTATCTCACATGGTTAGCATCATACTTACAATTCCAATACTCAACGATATTCATACCGTATTATATTTGCTTGATGTGTACCCAGAAGAGTTGCAAGGTCTATCACCGGACTGCGAGTTAAAATTGGATATTGAAGTATTACTAGGTTCAAATTCAGTGTCCATTGATCTCTACCACATAAAACTTACAAATCTAAAAGAGTTAAAGGCCCAATCTACGAGTTACCAGAGAAAAGTTTCATTCGAACAAACATATCTCAGGGGAAGTGTCAATGTTGTTTATCAAGAATAATGATTAGTAGATAAAGTTGTGCATAGACTATAGACAATTAAATTAGTTAACCATTAAGAATCATTATCCCTTCGTTAGGATCGCCGATCTATTTGACTATATTAGGGGATCATGTATGTTTTCCAAGATTGATTTGATGTTAGGGTATTATCAATTGAAAGTTGAGGACATTGATGTAGCGAAAACATCCTTTAGGATAAGGTATGGCCGTTATGAATTCTTCCTAATTCCTTTTGGAATCACTAACGCTCTGATAATATTTATGGACTTATTGATTTAAATCTTTCACCCGTACCTAAATTAGTTCATGGTGGTCTTCATAGATGACATCTTCATGTACTCAATCACAAGAGGAACACTATCAACATCTCTGCATCATTTTACAAACGCTTTAGTAATGAAATTGTATACCAAGTTGGAAGTGTGAGTTTTAGTTTTCAAAAGTTTCATTTTTGAGTTATGTTATATCACAGACGACATACGAGTTGGCCCTCAAAAGATTCAAGCCGTAGTTGATTGGGAGCCACCTAAAAATGTGTTAGAAGTGCACAGTCTTTTGGGTCTTGCTGGGTACTATTAGTGATTTTTCAAAGGTTTCTCAATGATATATGCCTCATTGACCAAACAGCTTTATAAAGGAGTTCCATTTGTTTGGGAAAAGAAGTGATAGAAGAGCTTTGAACAGTTAAAGACCATCATAACTCAAGCTCTTGTATTTTCTTAGCCAGAATTAGGAAAACACTTTATAGCTTTTAGTGATGTTCATTGAATGGTTTAGGAAGTGTCTTGATGTAGGAAGGAAATGTTGTAGCTTATGCATCCTGTTAGCTTAAATTGCATGAACCTACCTATGACCTGGATATATCAGTAGAAGTTTTTATCTTGAATATTTGGTGGCACTACCTCTTCAGAGATTAATGTCACATCTTTACTGATCATAAGAGCCTTAAGTATTTGATCACTCCAAATAAGTTAAACCAAATACAATGCAGGCGGTTCGAATTGTTAAAGGATTATGACTATGTGATTGACTACCACACACGAAAGAAAAATATGGTTGTTGACGCTTTAAGAAGAAGGTCAATAATATAATTGCGAGCTTTACTATCATGTTTACGTTTAACTAGTGAGAATGGGTTGTTAGTTGGGATGTGAGTTAAACCTGAATTAATAAGTGAGACCAATACATTTTCGAGTTCAGATGATTGGTTAAAGGCTCAGTTGGAGCAAGTTGAGTAATTTGAGACATCGGGTTTTGAGTTGCATGATGGGGACATGTTGTGCTTTAATGGTCAGTTGTGTATGCTCTAAGATGCACAGTTACACAATAAGATCCTCCATGAGGCACATTGCAACCCGCTCTCAGTTCATCCAAGTAGTAATAAGATGTACCAATAGTTTTGAAAGTTGTATTGATGGCCAGAAATGAAAAGGGAAGTTTTTCAGTTTGTCTCTAAGTTCTTAGTGTGTAAATGGGTTAAGGAGAAACATCAGATTCCTTTAGCTTTACTCTAACCTATTCAGATACCTCAGTGGAAATGGGATAGGGTGACCATGGCCTTTGTGATTGGATTACTGATGAAGAGGTAGAGGCACGATGCAATATAGGTGATATTGGACCACTTGACCATGTAAACTCATTTCTTTCCAGTTCGAATGTATTATTCCTTAAAGATGTTAGCTCAGTTGAACATCCGTGAGATAGCGAGGTTGCATGGGGTACAACCTTCAATAATATCCAATAGAGACCCACATTTCACTTCCCAATTTTAAAAAGCACTCCATGAATTCCTATGCACCAAACTACACTTTAGCACCATTTTCCATTCTTAAATAGATGGCCAAGCAGAGCGTGTTATTCTAATCCTAGAGGACATACTTAGGTTCATTGTTATAGATCTCAATGGTAGTTGGGATGACCATTTACCATTAGTGGAATTCATTTACAACAACAATTATTAGTCAAGCATTCAGATGGTTTAGTATGAAGCCTTGTATGGCCATAAGTGTATAACTCCCTTGTGTTAGATAGAGCTTAGTGAGGGTAAGATAATTGGTCCTGATTTGATTAGAGTGAATGAAGAGAAGGTTCATTTTATTCAGTATCGAATTAGAGAAGCCTCCGACAGGTAAAGATCGTATTGCAGACGTAAAACATATGGATATAGAGTTTTTAGTATGGACAAGGTGTTTGTCAAGGTTTTTCTATGGAAGAAAGTGCTACATTTTGGACGCAAAGGGAAGTTAACATGTGTTTTATAGGACTATATGAGGTGTTAGAGAGAGATGGACCAATGGCTTACCGATTGGCTTTGCGACCAGAGTTGAAACGCATTCACAATGTATTTCACGTACCTATGCTTAAAAGATATCGTTATGATCCTTTCCACATCATACCCTTTAAATGTATCGAGGTGAGACAAGACATTACCTATGAAGAAGAAAAATTAGAATCTCAATGAGAGATGTTAAGGAATTGTGGAACAAAATGATCCCACTAGTGAAGGTCATGTGGAGGAACCATGATAACGAAGAGGCAACATGGAAAATCGAGGAAGAAATACAACTTTAATATCCACACCTTTTCTTTCTAGGTAAATTTTAGGGAGAATTTTTTGTTTAGTATAGGAGATTTATAACGCCTTAAATCCTTGGTTAGTAAGTTCGGGCTAAATTGAGAGCAATTTTATTAACCCATTAGCCTTGTAAGAAACATTGCTCCAAATGAGAGATGGATTGGGCTTGGATTAAGCTAAATTAGAGATAAAAAGATCAATTTTGCTCGTGACCAAACATTGAGGGACCAAGGAAGTAATTTACCCATTTTTATTTTGAAAGAAGAAAGCCCTTTAATTATTATGAGGTCACATAATAAACCTCTTTTTTATTCTTACAAGCTTTGTCATTTTCTTCTTATTCCTTCAACTTCATTTTTATACTTATCTAATCTATTTTTTCAAAGGTAAGAATCATAATCTTCATCTCTAAAACTTCTAAACAAGACTTCATCCTCTCCATCTCGTCATGGTAGCAATTGGAAGGGTTTTAGTGGGATTTTAAGAATCCTTAAGGAATCTTCTTAACTTTCTCTTAATAGCCTAATTAAGTTAGTAATTCATTCATTTGATACTTGTTTAGAGAGAGAAGTTCAAGAAAGCTTTGAAATAGAGGGAAAGGAAAAGATAGCTCTTAGTTAAACTTCAGGTGTTTTAAACATCTTAGAATCCATGGTAACATACTTTTAACTCATATGTTCCACATTCAGATCACTATATGTGTTTGGTTGGTTTGCATAAGTTCATGAAGCATATAAGTGTACCCATGGTAGATTTCAGTTTATGATTTTTTTCAGCATGTAAATTAGCCTATAATGACCCCTCTTAACATACATAAGACCTAAATAATCATTTTGTGTTTTAGTATGGCTTTTAGGGAAAGTTGAGTAGCGTTTTCTTCCTCAAAACATAGTATTTCTAGGCATGGGTATCGATACTTGATGAACAATATCGATATTGTTCATCAGATAGCCTAAAACAAGGGTTTTTTGGCTGGGAGTATCGATACCTATTCATTGGGTATAAATATTATTTTTTGGGTATCGATACCTAAGGGTGGGGTGTCAGTACTATTTTTATATTTTTTATTCCAATAGCCTATTTTCGTATATCTACTCAAGGGAGCATTGATACTGAGTGGAGGGTATCAATACCCTAAGTAAGGTATCTTTAATAAGTTAATTTCCAAAACATAGAATCATGTTTTGGTATCAATACTCAGGGTGGTATCAATACCATATTATAGAAGTACTGATACACTAGTTAAGGGTATTGATATTATCAAGCTTTCTCAAATTACATATTATAGAAGTACTAAAAGGCATAATATCACTTACATTGTCTTAAATTGGGTAAGAAGCCCAATTTAACCTAGACTTTTGGGAGTGAGTCTAATAATGCCAAAACTTTCCCAAATAAAACTATTAGTGAAAATAGTTAATAAAGGAAACTATAACTAGTCATAATATGAATTAAGGTGACATAAAACTAGCCATTGTATAACGCTCGGGAAACAATCAGGACATCTTAGTTAGTCTAGTAGTATAACGATCGTCTTGCATGTTTTGTATATCTAGATATATTTCACCCACTTTCAAGGAACTTTAGTGGTTGGCTGGTGCTAGATGCCCCAAGACTCTATGGAGTGAGTTGTTTGGGTATACATTTTTAATGCAGTTCATGATCTAACCTCAGATACCCAAGGATATAATAAGTAGGCTAGAGGGGTACGCATCCCAAGATTTATAACCCTCCAACCACACCATGATGTCTATCTCTACTTTGAATGTTAGTGACCATATATGTTTATACTTATACCTACTAGCATGCTCATGTAGTGAATGCATGTAGTATAATATAGTTATTAATGTGACTCTATGCTTGTGACCTTAGCATTTGGAATTTGTTTATGTGCGAAGGTTTTTAGGAGACTTCTTGATGAGTTTATCTTTTATCAGTATTCTAGATTTTCCGAGGTGCTAGAGTACATCTTAAGTCTTGTAGAGGGCATGTATTATTTATAGGCCCCAATTGTACTAAGTATAACTCTATTTTGAATCATTTTACTTATTTTGCTATGATGTATTTTGAGAGTTCCCTTATTTGACAACTTAACTAATTACAATTTTTATTTATGATTTCATGGATACTATATTTTGAATGAATGTTTCAAGTCATTTTAAAGAAAATTTTTAGGTTGGCCACTTTGATTGCGTGTAAATGTGTGTGGTGTGCTACGTAAATTTGCGCAAGTATACACAATAGATGTAAGTAATATAGTAGTAAGTGAGTTATTGTGTCCACATAGATTAGGGAGAAATCTTTAAATATTACTACAGCTAGAACTAGGTGTCACTAACTAATCATAAGTTTCTTGTCTAATGGTATTCGCAAATGAAAAATAAGCAGTAGCAAATGGTATGAACAGATGGAAAAAGAATGCCGAGGCAAGAAAAGTGTGAAGTTAAGTGAGTATAAATTTTTTTTCGTGGCAAGAAAAATGTGCAATAGTAAACAAATAAAAGTTGTTAAGGCTGAAAATGTTTGAGTTATGAATATAGACTGAAAACCTCACACAATCAGACTTCTATTGGAGCATTTGGTTTGGATTTTATATGTCAAGAAATTAATCTATGTCTAGGATGATATAATATTTTATGCATATGTTGCCCGAAGTGATTTACTAAAGTGTTCCAAGATTATTTCTAGCACGGAACCTAATAAACCTATGCTACGGCAATACTACTCAGCGTGTACTACATCACTTGATTTGTCAAATTATTGCTACACCAATACCCTTCAACGTAAATAGTAGTGCTAACATATCTACTTAAGCATTTATCCTTCTTAGTTGCATAATATCCTCTCCTTATTTAAAAGGCATATTAGAACCTCAACATCCCAGATTAATTCCCTTGTTCACGTAGATCTAACCTAACTCTCTCGATGTTAGGTATCAACTCCTAGAAAAATGGCTATCTTTTGAAAACTCTTACAAAGACTAGGAATAAACATTAAAATAGTGAACAAAACAACAATAAACAAAAGCATACTTAATCATTCATTAAGTATAAAATAAAATATCATCCAAGCATTTCCATCATCAAATAAAACAGTTTATGATGTGGCTCATATCATCCCAAAAATATTCATTGAGTACAAGCCCTTAAAATATAAGAAATAAATAACTATAGGAAGAAAAACTCCCAAAACAGAGCTTTTTCGTGACATCATACCACCACCATGACTGCTCTAGCGAGCTAGCCTCTCTCAAGGGCCTAACTGTTGCTCTAGAAAAACCTGGGTATGTAGGGCACCAAGGACAAAATAGAGGGGGGACAATAGAAAAGATGTGTTGCAATCACCTTTCTTCAAGCCTTTTTTTAGGGTATATCTCCTTTTATGGAGGATATAATGTGCTATTTATAGTGGGAATTCTAGGGTTCGTTCCCTTGAAATTTCCACAACTATACTTGAATTCACACCCATTGTGTGAATAAAATGGCAGCCGACAGTGGTCCCAAATCCTTAGTAGGGGCAGGGGTTCACGTGAGGTGCCTTGGACAGCTGGCCACACAACGTCAACAATTTTTTCTTGTATTACATCAAACTTGCGAGATAAAACTCATCGTGGAAAAAATTATTTCTCACGGTCAATGTCTTCAGTTCATCTAGCCCTGGCACATAATTTGTCTCGACAAATAAATTCTTCATCGGTCATTTCATATCATCTACATCATCACAACCAACACACAACCCTTTAGACAATAAATAAACTTAAGTAAAAAGACCTAAAATAAAGTTTAATCAAATAAACTTTTCTGCGGCAAAAACTTATCCACCACATGCATTAATGTTCTAAATGCAACTATATGCAACTTAAATGCTATGTCAACAAATTTTAGAAAATCAATAACTTAAGTAAAAAGACCTAAAATATAGTCTTTTTTACGGAGTTATCACACCCCCAAACTTAAGCTATTGTTTGTCCTCAAGCAGTGGATAATGAGCAGTAGAAAAATAAAATGTCAAGGCAAAGTATAAATTAAGAAAATTAAGTGGTTTAAAATTTCAACCCTAGGCAACAAGTTTGGTCTCAACATGCTAGATTAACCGAGAAGTCAAGTACCTTTTCCTAGGTCAGGATCCTTTGTCAGTGTGTGTGCGTGATTGTATCTAGTCTATGCTAAACGAATTTAGAAAACTCTTAAGTAAGTTCTTTAGGTTTTCCAAGGCATAAAATTATTCATTAAGCACAATGTCACACCCGTTCATTTAATTTTAGAAATTTTAATCAAATTTTTAACACTGCTATGTTGGGAGTCATTCCATCACAATTACCATCCCACACTCTAGGTGAAAGGATGCATACCTTCCACCCCCGAGCTAGTCAGGTAGAGTCATCTTGCAACTACTTTCATTCACTCATGTGCCAAGTCTATCATTTATTCAAGTAAGGTTTCCGTGTAATTTTGATGCATAGAGGAGTGTCCCTCTACAGTTATGTCGAGGTGCGCAAAAGTTATAACCTAAAAAATTTCTATGTACCTTAAGTATAGAAATGTACAATCGTGTTAAAAGAGTCACAAAGAATCCAATCCTAAGGTTGACTCTATCCTCCTCAACAGTCATGTAAAATAATTCTGGCCAAAGTAAAAATTTCCTTTCATCATTAAGCATCCTTAACTCATTCCAAGTAACTACTCTAATCATAACTTATGCCATGACAAAAAATTATTTCTACTAAACATTATCAATGAAATTAACTATGTGTGAAACACAACACCTCCCCCAAACTTGAGGGATGCATTATCCTCAATGCATGAAAACTAAGTAAAGCTAAACTAATCTAAATGACATACAAATGTAAAGGGGTGCAGTGTCGCTTGAGAGGGGGTGAGGTGTTAGATCTGGTGGATTAACTCATCGTGGCATCTCCTTGGTAGAGGAACTCTCAGCTAGTATTTACAAGGGTTGGCTTGATTTGGTCTCGAATGTAGGTTCAGTGTTTAGGTCGGGGGTCTACTCAGTGGTTTGCTCAGTGGTGGGCTATTCAACAACTAACTTAACAAAAAATTCAGTCGGATCAATCTCTTTTTACAAGAACTCTTACAAAATCACTTCAGTATTCTCCTATAAGTTGGGACTGAGGTGCTTGTCATTCTAGCTTATTATTCTTCAGGAACCAAAGAGAAGTGTGTGGAAAGTGGGGACACATCGATCTAAGAGTCGGGTTGATCATTTTGCATTGAGGCAAATAATGTGTGCTTATCTGTTAGTGTTGGTTAGGGCAAGATGTCATTAAGGAAGGGTGGGAGATCTTAATTGGAGATTGGTAACAGCCTTTTGAAGAATGCATTAAGTTTGGCATCCCTCGCCTTGACATAAGTAAATAAGGTCTCCTACTGGCCCTCCAAACGCTCTATCCTCTCTCTTGTCTCTCAAGTGACAGTCACCATAGTAGCTATCCTCATCCGGGGCATTTTCATCAAAGCTCATTAACTATGGTACTTTCTTCTTTGTAATGCCTTCCTTGGACCGGATGAATTCCTCCAAGGACTTTTAAGGTACCTTCTTTTTCCTACATAAGGCATTGATTAAATTTGGAAAAATTAAATTAACTTTAACCTTCTTGGAACACTCATGGATTTTCTCAAAGATGAACTCTCCTACGTCAATTGACCATCCATAAATGATGGAGTAAAGCAACATTAGTCACCTAAGTAACACAATGGAATTGTGAGACGTGGGCATTAACTTTCCCTTAAAGAAATGGTTCCAGAGTTTGGTGATTGACTTGAGGGCATGGCAATCAATTTGATTGTAGTTGGGAGGGTTTCCATCAAATCTATCCCAACTAAAGCACAAGTCTTCGAGCATCCCATTATACGTTTCAGAATCTGTCTCGATAAAAAATTTCTTGTTTTGGTTCTTTACCTTGTCAATCTTGAAATAACAGTTGGTGGTGGAGCGGTGAACCGTATGAACTTGCCTTGGACGTACATCGACTGCTGAGAGAGGCCTCTGAAATAGGTATAAAACTCCTTGACTAACGCTAGTGCCACAACTTTTGGGTGCATAACAAATTTCTCCCACTATGCTTCTTAATAATCTCCATTACCTCATCCCAAAAGGCTCTTCATCGTTAGTAGGAAACACAAATCCATCTTCGATATAAACCTATCTTTACTGTAACTCTTGAAATTTTCTCTTGGCTTATGAACTTTGAAAATGCTAGAAGTTTGTGGCCTCAGCAGATGTGGTGGAAACACCAAAGTTTGGTTTTAAGTGAACCATGTTATTGCAGTGACATTTTTTTAATGGAGAAAGAAAAAAAACGTGAACTATATACGGCGACTATGGAGGTTTTTAAAGGAAAAAGATAAAGATGAAGATGAAGATGAATAAGAACAAAGAGAATCGGTGAGAGACAAAAGTTAAGTGGGTGGTTTTTAAGAAAAAAGTAGGTAAGTGGGGTGGTTTTTTAGGGTTAAAACGTAAAAACAAAAAAGTGAGGTTGGGGTAATAAATGAGAAGAAATTTGATTGGATGATTTTAAATAAAATATTAATGAAAATTAACAGGAAAAATTTTCCCTCTTAAAGTTGTTGCCCAAACCAAATTACTAGGGTTTTGCTTCCTCCAATGTGTGAGCCTTGATCCTAAGCTGCCACGTGTCAAAAATTAGCTGAAGAGACAAAACTAGAGATTAAAATAAGTATAAAATAACTTGTAAAATTTAAAAGAAATGAAAATTATTTATGTATAGAATGCAAAATATTGTTGCAAAGGAAAAAATTGCTCAGAGTGTAGGGGAAAACTCTTAGGCGTCATGAAGCAGCAATGCCAACTTATCGCGCAGGATGTGTGCTCCGTTATAGGCCTTCAGCCTTTGTCCATTCACTTTAAAGTTGTCCCATTGTCCAAGTTCTTGATTTCTATCGCACTATGGCTATGCACTTGATGCACTAAGAAAGGTCTTGATAATCTTGACATTAGCTTGCCTGGAAACAACTTGAGCCTTGAGTTGTAGAGCAGTACTTGCTGCCCAGGAAAAAATTTTCGTGGCACATTTTTTTGTCGTGCCACCTTTTTTTCTTTTCCTTGTAGAGATGGACATTCTCATACACTTGGGCTCTAAATTCGTCCATATCATTTAGCTTCAGCAACCTCATTTCCCCAAAAATCTGTGCATCCATATTAAGTTTCTTGATGGCCCAAAATGCCTTGTGTCCTAGTTTCACAGGAAAGTGACGTCCCTTGTCATAGACTAAATTGAATAGAGACATCCCTAGTGGTGTTTTAAACATTGTACGATAAGCCCACAGTGACTCATATAGCTTTAGCGACCAATCTTTTCCTCTTGGACTGACCACCTTCTATAGTATTTGCTTGATCTCACGATTGGAGACCTCGACCTTTTCATTGGTCTGGGGGTGGCATGTCATGGAAATTTTATGGTGAACCTCATATCTTTGCAGTGTCTTGGCAATTAATTTGTTGTCAAAGTTGGTGCCCTCATCACTGATAATTGCTCTTGGTGCTCCAAAACTTGTGAATATATTTTTGTGCAATAACTTTAGCATAGTATCAAAGTCATTTCTAGGTGTTTCCATGGCCTTGACCCATTTGGATACTTAGTCTACAGCAACAAGTATGTATAGATCTCTAAATAACGGTGAGAAGGGTCCCATAAAATCGATCACCCATACATCGAAGAGTTTCACTTCCAAAATATTTTGCCATGACATCTCATTTCTCTTCGATATATTTTCGGTGCGTTGGCAACGATCACATGACTTATATAATTCTTGCACATCATTGAACAAGTTGGGCTAATGGAAGCCAGATTGGAGGACCTTTGCAGCATTCCTCTTCCCACCAGAGTGCCCTCCACATGGGGATGTATGGAAATGAAATAGAATATCCTTGTGTTCTTCTTCGGGGATGTATCATCGAATTATTTGATCTCCATATTATTTGAATAAGAATGGTTCACTCCAATAATAATGGCGCGCATCATGTCTAAATTTGTTTCGGCCCTAGCAATATAAATCTGGAGGCATAATACCATTAACAAGAAAATTAACTATTTCACCATACCACGACATTGCCATGGCAAATAATATTTTCTCGTTAGGGAATTCCTCCTGAATTTCTTTCATGTCATGCTAAAAAAAATTTCTTTAGCCTGGGCAAGTAATCTGTTACTTGGTTCTCAGTAACCTTCTTATCCTTGACCTCTAAATCAAATTCTTGCAACAAGAGTATCCATCAAATAAGCCTAGTCTTAACATCCTTTTTATTCACTAGGTATTTAATGGATGAGTGATCAATTTGTACAAAGACCTTAGTGCCTATAAGATATGCCCTAAACTTATCAAAAGTGAATACAATGTCAAGTTTTTTCTAGTGGTGATGTAGTTAAGTTGTGCATTATTTAGGGTACGACTATCATAATAAATGACATTAAAGATTTTACCTTTTCTTTGTCCCAGCAACTTCCCCTACTGCGTAGTCACTTGCATCGCACATGAGCTCGAAAGGGGCTTTCTTGTCAAGTGGAATATCAATTGGTGCGGAGGCAAGTTTTTTCTTTAGATACTTGAACGCGCTGATGTATTCATCGTTGAACACCAATGGTTGATTTTGCTAAAGCAAAAGACATAAAGGCTTTGAAATCTTTGAAAACTCCTTGATGAAATACCTATATAAACCTGAATACCCTAGGAAACTCCTTATGCCCTTCACAATGGTGGGTGGAGGCAGGTTCTCAATCACTTACACCTTGGCCCTATCGATCTTTATGTTGCGACGAGAAATTTGTGACCAACACAATTCCTTCTGTCACTATAAAGTGACATTTCTCTAGTTTAGAACAAGGTTAGCCTCCTCGCATAGATTCAGCGCTTTAGATAAGTTACCAAGGCATCATTCAAAGTTTTCACCCAAGACAGAAAAATCATCCATGAATATTTCCATGAAATCCTCCATCATGTCCGAAAAATGGCTATCATACACCTCTGAAAAGTTATTGGG
The DNA here is from genome assembly GCF_006381635.1 of Hibiscus syriacus. Classification (NCBI taxonomy): domain Eukaryota; kingdom Viridiplantae; phylum Streptophyta; class Magnoliopsida; order Malvales; family Malvaceae; genus Hibiscus; species Hibiscus syriacus. Next base: position 2,339,787 of record NW_024063472.1, read on the forward strand.
GCATTGCATAATCCAAACGAAATCCTCATAACGGCATAAGTGCCACGTATGGGCATGTGAAAGTGGTTTTCTCCTAATCTTATGGTGCTACGACGATCTGATTATACCTAGAATATCAGTCAAGGAAATAATAAAATTTCTTTCCCTCCAAACGATCAAGCATTTGATCGATGAAAAAAAGGGGAAATGGTAATTCCTCGTTGCTTTGTTTAGCTTCCGATAGTCAATACAAATCCTCCACCCCATGACAGTTCATGTTGTCAACAGCTCATTGTTCTCGTTCTTTATCACAATCACGCCTCCTTTTTTCAGCACGCATTGAACCGACCTGACCCAAGAGCTATTGAATTAGGGAGATCACCCCATCATTGGTTTTTCATTTTTTTCTTTTTCCTTTTCCTCTTTTTTCCTTTTTCCTTTTTCTCTTTTCTTATTTTAATTTTTTGTATTATTATTTTTATTTAAAATATAAAAATAAAAATATGGAATTGAAGCAAAATAAAATGAACTAAAAAAGAACCTAAAATGATTCAATTTTTATGAACTAGCTCCAATGGGGGTACATTATGGTTTTGACATGCAAGAACAAGCAAGAATGCTTTGTTTTATCGTATTTCATCCCAAATCTGATACAAATTTAGAGGTTGTGACAGTAGATTATTGAATGTTTCTCTTAGTTAAAGGAATCAAGCATACGATTCTAGACTTGATCAAAGAAAAAAGTTGGCCTAAAAAGGGTTTAAACGCCAAATTATGGTTGTTGAATGAAAATTATTGTCACAAATCAAAAAAAAGAAATGATTAGATTGATGATGAATAATGAACATTAATTGAATGAAAAGATTAATGAAATATTAATCAAACAAACGAATAAACAAGATCAAAAAAATTCCTTAAGTCGATAAATAAAAGTTAGAGTTCTTATTTTATGCACTTAGTTGGCTCGAAGGATATGATATTCATGTGTACAGTGATATGAATTCCTTGGAAGCTCTGATAAATGAATGATTATATCCTAAGGTCTCGACTGGTTGAGAGTTGACAGTTTTTGGAGGTGGCCTCTAGAGGTTTAACAAGGTGTCCCCCCTAGTCGAGGGAATATGTTGAGATTTATGATGCTTTATCAATCAACCGAAATTTTTGCCAAGAGGGGGTGAATTGGCCTTCTTTAATTTTTGGGAATTAAGGAGAAATTATAGGAAAATTGGCTCAATGATTCATAGTGGTTCAACTTCCTCAATGAAGTCTACATCCACTACCTTAGCTCCTCACTAAGGATTTCTAACAAATTCATTAATTTGTTCTTTCTTTTTCTATGCTCAAGAATAATCTTTTCAAATTCTGTATCTTTTACAATGGATAAGATAAAACCAAAACCCCTTTTTAACAAGGATAAAAGATTGTAAACAAGAAACCTCTCAAGGGAAGGGTTTACATAATTTTGCTCACCAAAACACTCTATGTGCAAGAGAAAAGGAAAAATAAGATTCAAAGAGTTTTTCTCTTGGTATGGATTGCTTGGATAGGTGTTGTAAACTTCTTCAAGTGTCCTCAACTTATTTTTATATGTTGGAATGTGTTTGTAGCCATTTCTAGCATTTTGGATGTTTTGGTATTGTTGGGGACTTAATTACTACAAAATAAAACAGCCCAGATCAGCGAACATCAGTACTCAGGATTGGAGTATCGATATTGTACTTATATAAACAAGTCGTTTTGCGGCCGTTGAGTTGGGAGTATTAGTATTGAGATCATGGTATCAATAGTATCGATCCTCCTTTTAGTATCGGTACCAAAAATACCTACTAGAATATTAACACATTGAAAACCAATAAGCAGTATCGATACTTCCATGAGGGTATCGATACTTTCCTTACCTTGGGTATTGATACTAGAAGAACAATATCGTTGTTGTTCATGTTGTATTGATGTTGTAAGAACAATATCGATACTTCTTTCTAGAAAATCATTTTTATGTCCAAATTCAAGTTTTATGAACTTTGAATTATTTTTTGAAAACTTTGAATAAATTTGATTTATTCAAAAACTAATTTTGTAACACTCATATCATATATACATTTCCGTACACAAAATACAGATGTCACATCACTTTTAAAATATTTCCTCTTTACTAAAAACCAGTAAAATTGTGTTTCCAGATTTTCTTAAAACATAACATTTTTAATATAAAGCAAAACATTCATTGAAATATGATAAGAGGTTCTACTTAAATACAATTCAGAGCATTTTTCATACTTTAATTACATGCCAACTAATATTTTTCCAAAACAAGCCAGATTGTCCAATAGTTACTGATGAGTCAACCTTAGTTGATGATATATGTTGCTAATGTTGCACTTCTTATTTGATTTGTCTATTATTTTACCTACGTGTGGAAGCAACACACGTTAAGTATTTACTTAGTGAGATATAATATTGTAAAGAAATCTTTATGTATACATAAGTATGTCATATTTATTTAGTTCGTACTAAATCGTATATTCTTTAAGGATCCTATAATCCTCCTCAGTTAAATCGTATTCTATTCACAATTATCTTCATTATTTTTAGTATGCCTAGCATACCTATCTTTCTTTATATTTTTCTTTTCCCCTTTATCTCTTTAGTCATTATTCTTTATTTTCATTGAGAGCATCCATTGTACTTATAATGCACCATTATGCATTTTCATTTATGGCATTCTTTCATGCCAATAATGCACCCATATGCATTTCATGGTATCCTTTCATGCCATTTTATACGCTATTATACATTTCATTTCTGGCATCATTTCATGCCCTTTTATACTCTATTATACATTTCATTTATGGAATCCTTTCATGCCCTTTTATATGCTATTATACATTTCATTTATGGCAGCATTTCATGCCCTTTTATACTCTATTATACATTTCATTTATGGCATCCTTTCATGCCCTTTTATACGCTATTCTACATTTCATTTATGGCATCATTTCATGCCCTTTTATACTTTATTATACATTTCATTTATGGCATCCTTTCATGCCCTTTTATACGCTATTATACATTTCATTTATGGCATCCTTTCATACCCTTTTATATGCTATTATACATTTCATTTATGGCATCCTTTCATGCCCTTTTATACACTATTATACATTTCATTTATGGTATCCTTTCATGCCTTTATACACTATTATACATTTCATTTATGGCATCCTTTCATTTCTTTTATACAACTTTATGCATTATTATACATCTAGTCTTTTACTCAAAGACATTTAACCTTTCATCTACTGGAATAATTGATATATTTTTGTCAAATGCACAACTAGGCCTCAAAGCCTTTCATCTAACTGGCATAACCGACACCTTTTTGTCAAATGCACAATTAGGCCTTAAAGGCACTTATCCTTTCATCTAACTGGCATAATTGACACCTTTCTGTCAAATGCACAGTTAGGCCTCAAAGGCACTTAACCTTTCATCTAACTAGCATAATTGACACCTTTCTGTCAAATGTACAGTTATGCCATTAATATTTTATTTTATAATAGTTCTCTTATAATAATTATTCATAATATCAATTAACTCTTTCAAATCATTATACACTCTATGGTTTATACATGTCGTGTCAATGCAATAATCCCACAATCTTACTATAATTTGTGTGGGTTGCACCCATAATACCCATAAAGAAATTCATATAATTTGTTAGTTTTTGTACAAAAATTTCTTATACGGAAATTCATAAACAAATTATGAACTTCATAACTTTTTACACACAAAGTGCCCGTACAGAAATTCATAAACAAATTATGAATTTCTTAACTTTTTTCACACTCAGTGCCATTAGGTAATCACCATACATATATACATCCATGACTACTGTAACATATACATACATACTAAATGTACTCACATGGATTGCCTCGCTATTGTATCCAAAACACAAAGTTGATTACTCAGGTACTTTGCCTTTGCCTTTTGTTTTGCTTGACTCGGGAGTTTGATTTCAATCTACTCAAGCATCCAACAAAGACATGTAAAACATTAATTGTTAGTATATTTCCTAACAATTATACTTAAACATTACTCAAGAGCACATATTATTATATTTTCTATAACAATCTTAGCTTATCTTTACATTTATGGCTCAATAGTATACCCCTACCATGCTATCGATACTACTGTACTATGCTACCGATACTCCATTACGGTACCGATACCATTTCTGCATTCTGTTAACAATGGTATCGATACCATCCTCATAGTATCGATTCTCCCCTCTTGGTATCGATACCACTTGAATCGGTATTGATGCTACTCTTTACTTAACCCAACTAACTTTACTTTATTTTGCCACCATTAATATCTAACATCTTCATAGAACATCTCAACTCAAGAATCATATCATTTTTCTAAACATGTTTTAATCATATCTCATGCTTCTAATCTCTTATTTACTTCTTTTACAAGTCAAATCTACTAATAAACCTCCATAAAAACACATATATCAACATGTCATTTAAAAACCCATTTCTCTAAATCTCCTATAAAACATTCACCACTTAGTTTTAATCTTTTTTAATCCTTCCTTAAGCTCATATATCACTTAATGTTACCAAAGAAACCCATAATTTAAAGAAAGAACTAGCTAATTGAAATTTACCTTATATCATGGAGGAGAGCACTACTAACATGAAGGAGAAGAAGAATAAATGGTTTACTTTCCTCTTTTCCCCTATTTAAAATCCCTAATAAGGATATATTTTTAAATTCATTCACCCTCTTAAAAGACCAAAGTGCCCCCTTAATTTATCTATTTATACAATTTAGTCTAAACACTATTCCAAATCATTTTCTCATCTTTTACCCTTATTCAAATAAATCTTAATTTTTCAAATCTTTTCAATATAGTCCCTTACATGATATTTGGGGTAATACACATTTTCCCTTAAAACTGTTATATCAAAATATGTTCCATAGAATACCATAAAGTGGCTTGAATAGAGACGTACATTTGAAAATGTCTATCACATCGTGGGTATAGCAAGTTGTAACTCTTTAGTCAAAGGAATGCCATAAAATGATTAGAATCGATATGTGCATTTGAAGATGTTAATCACATTTATGAAACCATTTTTTTGGAAATTATTATAATAATCACTTTTTAAAAGATTGTGAATATCCACAGATGTCTAACTGACCACTAGAGGCTCACTCTTCTAATTTAGATGAAGAATCACAATAAATGAGGTATCAGTTGTTAGCTGGTGATTCTTTATGAGAGATGGAAGTGTAAAGAGGGAAATGAGAATGAAGAAGGAGAAGAAAGTGGAGGGGATCCCCTCTCAGTTGTGGCTGAAAGGTATTTAAAGTGACCCTACTGATGATGTCAGGTATATGGCAATTATGATTACTGGTAGATCAACAAGTTAATAGATATGGTTCCCAGATCTTGGATTTCACTTTGATAGATCATGCTAGCCTGTCAAATGTCTTGTCTATGCACTGTAACTAGTTCGAAAACTATAGTATTTTTATCTTTGGAAGATATGAATTCCTTGAAACCTCTGATAAACAAAGTAGTGTATTTAAAAATTTCGACTGACAGAGAAATAATAGTTTGTGAATATTATCTCCAAAAGTATAACATTAATTTATTTTAATTGTGAGTATTATACCATTATTAAGTCAATTATCTAAATAAATATTAAATTTATCAATTCAAATAAAACCATAAGAACCATCCATTATTTATTTATTATTTCATTTCTAAAATCTAAAATTTTAGACTTTAATTAAATCCAAACTGCAATAAAAATGTGAGAGAGAGAGTGCGTGGATGAATAAGTTTTCTTTACAGCAGAAACCACATTGAATGCAACGCGCTTTTGTGAGGCAGAGGAGGCATTTGCGTAGCTGCAGAGCTGACTTCGGCATTTCATTTAATTAATGACCCCATTGACTCTTTGGAAACAGGGACATGGAACATGCTCTCCTTTTTAACCTTATATATTCCCAACTCAAACTTTGCCTTTAAGCTAACACACAAAATCCCATACAATCTGTTTTTTTTTTATTGTTGTTGAGGTTTCATAAGGTGGTTGATAATGGGGAGGCCACCTTGTTGTGACAAAACCGGTGTTAAGAGAGGGCCATGGACTCCTGAAGAAGACATCATCTTGGTGTCTTATATTCAACAGCATGGTCCTGGGAATTGGAGGGCTGTTCCAACCCTTGCAGGTTTTTTTTTTTTATCTTTTGGGTTAAATGATCATAAAGCAAATGCAATTTATGTCGAGAAGTTAGTGATGAATCTTTGTTTAATTTTCTGGGTTTTTGTTTTACCAGGGTTGCTCAGATGTAGCAAGAGTTGCAGGCTTAGGTGGACTAATTACTTGAGGCCAGGCATTAAAAGGGGTAACTTCACAGAACATGAAGAGAAAATGATAATCCACCTTCAAGCTCTTTTAGGCAACAGGTAACTATCTACCTTTTCCTCTGAACGTTTTAACCAGTTAAGTGTGTTTTATTGTGGGTTCATATGTAATGTTGCAGATGGGCTGCAATAGCATCTTACTTGCCTCAAAGAACAGACAATGACATAAAGAACTATTGGAACACTCATTTGAAGAAGAAGCTTAAGAAACTCCATGGCATTGAAGGTTATTACTGCAGAGATGGGTTTTCATCAGACCATATTTCTAGAGGTCAATGGGAGAGGAAGTTGCAGACTGATATAAATATTGCTAAGCAGGCTTTATCAGATGCATTGTCCCCTGAGAAATCAAGTGATTTAACTGAGTTGAAACCCCGTAATGGGGGCAATTATGCAAAACCAGGAGGGTATGCATCAAGCACTGAGAATATAGCTAAGATGTTAAAAGGGTGGATGAGAAAGAGTCCATTAAAGCCTGCCTCAACAGGCTCTGGTGTCACAGAGCAGTCGGTTAATTCTAGTGAAGGGACTGGTGATCATTCAAGGAAGGAAGAAGAACAAAGGTGCAGCATGGAAATGAATGAAGCTTTTGAGTCGTTGTTTGCATTTGAATCTTTTGCTTCTTCAAACTCTGATGATTTTTCACAATCTATGTCAATTGAGCCGGATCTTGATCCCCATGCAGGCCAACTTTCATTGCTTGAGAAATGGATTTTTGATGACACTGCAAATCATGGGAAAGATTGCCAACTCAGTAATGTCACATTAGATGAAAATCCTATTTTTTTCTAAATGGGGGACTTGAGTTCTTTTGGGTGTTCTTTGACCTTGTCTTATTTTTTGGTAGTCAACCCTCTTTAGTGGTAGAAACAGGGATTTAAATTGTGAGGTTGTGATATTGCAAGTGTTATTACAATCATTGCAAATATTACCATCGTATAATAATAATTTCGAATGATATTGTTATTGTTATATAACGGTTGTTACTCTAGTAATGGACTGTTATATAAATCCCCGATAGAAGAGAAGTGTAAATTTCCACAATATTTCGCAGATGTCTCTTGTGTTGTTAGTAAGTAATTTCTGCCTCGAACCCTGTCTATCTTCTCGGACAATGGTTTAGCAGCTTTGTAAAATCTTGAATTCGGAGTGTTACTCAAATTCGAGTGAGTTTTACACAACTACATTCCAATATGAGTAAAATAGTTTGGAGAATTTACAAATATTATATTTCCAAAAAAGCTAGGATTAAATGAATGGATAACATACTAATAGCACACAGTCCCTCCAATTTATTGGGTGTGCTGAGGAATTAAATTTTGACTTAGATTCCTGTGATGCTGTTCATTTTCATGACCCCGTGATTAAAACAAAGTCAACTACCTAATGCCAATGCTTTTTGTTTGATCGGAAGTTTATCCAAATAAATGTTAGCCATTAATTTGGTTGGCCTAGAACCTTGTTTAACAAGTTATTGTGATAGTATTTTATAGTGATAGCGCCTCTTACAAGGTAGTAGTAGGATTGATTGAGTTTCAAATTTCAATATTTACAATGTTTCGGTTAAACAGTGACCATAAACAACCCAAAATGTCACAAGATCCTTACAATTATGAAACTTTTTTTATTGGATTATGTCTCAAAAATTGCTTACCCCAAACCTACATGTATATAAAACAGTAAATTACACAAAGGATCCCTTAACTGTAAGATGCTATTTTGTTAAGTACATCGGTAATTGAACGTTATAAAATGATTATCTAATTAGAAGATATTTTTTTGTTGAGTCCCTCTTAAAATTTATAAAATAGTTACTCGATTATTCATATGTTCAAAACTCATTCTTTCCGTTAAAAATTAGAGGTCATCTGAAGTTAAACGTTAACCTGCTCACTAAGATATGATAAAAATAAGATCTCAGAATTGTTTGAGCTTCCTTTTATGGATCGAGTCTCAATTTACATTATGACATCGAGCCAGTGATTGAAACATTATGATGACGAGCCAGTTCTTGAAAGTTATGGGTGTGCTATTTGACATATGACGTCGAGGCAATGCTTGAAACATTATATCTTAGTTAGAATGTTAAGGCTCAACTCGAATAATGGTCAATTTTTTAACATAAAATGATAAGTTTGGAACATGTGAAATTTCGGATAATCATTTTGTAATTTTTAACAATTGCAACAAAACAACACTCTATAGTTGGATACCCATTTTGTAACTTTTAATAGTTGGATACTCAATAAAGCAACACATACTCGGATAATAATTTTATAATTTTTAATAATCAAAAGATTTAAAAATAATGATATAATAAAGATAATATTTGTTTACTTTGCCCTGTATAAAATTAGGAGCATGGTGTGGTCATAAATGCAACATGTGAAAGGCTTTTGATTTTAACAGGTTGGAAAAAGTAGTTTTCAGTAATAATCCTGACCATGTAATATTATTGCAACTTACACACTGTAAAGCCATAAAAAGATCATGGAAACCATTGCCCCAAATGTCAACCAACACCAATGCAGAAATGGTTAAATTTCTCCATCCTCTGTTCTTCTTCCATCACATGACGTGAGAAAATTGCCGATTATTTACTTTGATTTAATTAACCGCCTCAACGTAAAGTTGTGACTATTATTTTATGATTTTAATTTTCATTATTGATTTAGGATAAAATTTATTTTATCTTCATGTTTGAAGATTAATATAATCCAAAAAAAAACCAAAAAAATCCAAGAGCTAATGTTAGAAAAATTATCAAATTTAAAGATTAAATTAAAATCTATCCTTATTCATTTTATTGATATATATTTATAATAGTTAATTATGATAATTATTATCAGCGAGGTTGGTTTAAGTGGTAAACATGTTGATATCGCTTAAACAATGTCTTAAGTTAGAGTCTTTGTGTATATAGAAATTTTCGACAGAAAAACTCACTCACCAAATTCAGGTATACGGATCGGGTTGATTTAAATTTATTAGTCATATCTTAGAATTAAAGAATAATAAAAAATGATTTATGCCTCTATAATATCTATAAATAAAATAAAATAAAAATAAATTCATACAACAGTAATTTAAATCCTGATCTTATATTTAATTGTGAAGAACATATCAACTATAACTTTGCAAGACACATTTTCTTATATCTGACGACATTTAGTGCAGTTACATGAGGAAGCGATGGACACAATTTTGTTTTTCACATTATTTTATATATCAATTTTATCTTCTAATATTTATGTTATATTAATTTTTTCCCTGCCATACAAAAAGTATACATAAATTAAATATGTTAAATTATTTTAGGGTAAAGTATAGTAATGGTCATTGAACTTTTTTGAAACTTGCATTTAGGTCTCCCAACTTTTAAAACTTGCAATACAATCCTCCAACATTTAGTTCATTTGCATATGGTCCCTAACGTAACTGATGTTGACGCCATTACACTATCGTTAGAACAAGATGACGTGGTAGGCCTCCAACATTTAATCTATTTACAATATGGCCACTGAACTTTTCAGGCTCTTGCATTTAGGCCCCCAACTTTTAAAACTTGCAGCACAATTCTCAATTTCATTCTAAACCCCAAATTCCTTTTCGATCTCGAATTTCTTTTTTCGCTTCTCTTTTCTCATTTCCAGCGCAACTTTTCAGTCGGGGATGCATGGGAAATTCTAATCTAACTTTGAATTCTGTGGAGGTGTTGGCTTGAATAAGGGTCCATTAAGAGAAGACCCTACCAAGGGACTATCAGGACCATCAACGATTCAAGGTGTAATGTTAGATACATGTCATCTCAGGTGAAGCATAGATGTTCGATGAAATGCTTGTGAGAAAAAAATGGGAGAAATGCAGAGTTGACTAATACTACTAAGATGAATTAAGTATCATTGTTGAAAGTCACCAACAAAGCTGGAATTATTTTGTATAAATGGCATATAATAATTTCTTCGATTAATCCTTGTGGTTAAAGATTTTTCAACAGATGATCAAATATAATGAAATCCCAAACAGCATATTCACCTCTCTATCTATTTCGCTCACATGCACTCTCGTTTAGTTTTTGTTCTTCAGTTTTCCGCCATGAAAAATTGTAAACCCAAGCAGTTCTCTATCTTTAAGTTTTTTATTTACAAAAAAAATGGATGAAGAACTATGTGTTTTTTGTTGAAATTTTTATGTTTCTGGAATTGCATGTCAAGTATCTAGATATTCAGTGTTAGTTTTGAACCAAAACTATCTAATTTTGTTTCTTTCTTATTAATCAAACTTTTAGTACTCCTTACGAAAGATATTCAGTCCATCAGAATAGAAGTGAAAAAGGGTCCTAGGATGTATGTTATAGTCCTATGAACTAAAACTCTTTACTATTTTCGCAGCCGTTTGATGTGCATGCTCAAATTCCATCCAAACCTATTGGTTTGTCATACCAAAGTGCGACAGCTATGAACAAGACAAATTGGCCTTGTTACTTTTACTTCAACGGTTTATGCAATAAATATGATAGGTTCACTTTTCATGTTGAAAGTATGACAGTCGTTGGATGTGCATGCAACAAACCTCAAATTTATATTGAAATAAACAATGTCAAATAGCAAATTCATGTTCAAAATTTCAAAACACTTCAATTACATTCTAAACCCAAATTCCAAAATGCTTAATTACATTATAAAAACTAAATTACAGTGTCTATAATTTGGGGTTTAAAATATAATTGAATTATTTTGGAATTTGGGGTTTAGAAAAAAAATTGAGGATTGTGTTTCAAGTTTTAAAAGTTAGGGGATCTAAATGCAAGCGCCTTAAAAGTTCAATGACCATATTGCAAACGGACTAAATGTTGGAGGAATGCCATGTCATTTTCTTCTAATGGCAGTGTAACGGCGTCAAATGGTCGGTTACGTCAGGGACCATATTACAAAAAGACTAAATGTTGGAGGACTGTATTATAAGTTTTTAAAGTTAGGGGACCTAAATGCAAGCATCAGAAAAGTTTAGTGACCATTACTATACTTTACCCTAAAATAAATAAAAAGGCATAGGGATTCAAGGGATTTAGTAACGTGTACATGAGAGAGGAATTGATTTAAGGGTAAAGTATCAATGGTCACTAAACTTTTCTGACACTTGCATTTAGGTCCCTAACTTTTAAAACTTGCAATACAACCCTTAATTTTATTTTAAACCCTAAATTACAAAATAATTCAACTATATTTGAAACCCTAAATTCTAAAATACTTTAATTTAAGGTTTAGAATATAATTGAAGTATTTTGGAATTTAGGGTTTAGAATGTAATTGAAGTTTTTAGAATTTTGAGCATGAATTTTCTATTTGATAGTGTTTACTTCAATATAAATTTAAGGATTGTTACATGCACATCCAACGACTGTCGCACTTTGAACATGAATAGTGCACCTATCATGTTTATTGTATAAACCGTTGAAGTAAAAGTAACAAGGTCAATTTGCCTTGTTCGCAGCTGGCGCACTTTGTATGACAATCCAGTAGGTTTGGATGGAACTTGAGCATGCACATCCAACGACTACGAAAATAGTAAAAGTTTTAGTTCATAGGACTACAACATACAGCCTAGGACCCTCTTTCACTTATATTCTAATGGACTGAATATCTTTCACAAAGAGTACTAAAAGTTTTGATTAAGAAAAAAGAAAGAAAATTAGATGGTTTTGGTTCAAAACTAACACTAAATACCCAGATCCTTGACATAAAGTTCCAAAAACATAAAAGTTGCTGAAAATGAGAAGAGAGAAGCGAAAAAGGAAATTTGAGATTGAAAAGGAATTTAGGGTTTAGAATGAAATTGAGGATTATGTAACAAGTTTTAAAAGTTGGGACTAAATGCAAGCGCCTGAAAAGTTCAGTAACCATATTGCAAACGGATTACATGTTGGAGGACTATCACAACATCTTCTTCTAACGGCAGTGTAACGGCATTGTCGACACTAGTTTTTGTCCGTTTTTATTATTAATTGTATTATTATTATTACTATTATTATATATATATATATAATATTATTATATTATATTTGCATTTACAAATATTACAAAGTCGAGGCCCAATATTCCAATTATAGCCGGAGGCCCATTTACAATTAAAGAACCGAATCCTACCCAGTTGGCCCAACAGATCCTATTCAAGCCCAGATCCAACAGGCCCACGAAAAGTCCAAGGTCTGCTAGGGTTTCTCAAATACAACCCCAGCTGTCAGCTCATCTCCACCGTCTGATCCAGATGAAGATCGACGCACCAGATTGTTTCAGATGATTCCATAAACACTAGGGTTTCTTTGCAACCCTAGGGTTATCATTCTGCCACCTCCACTGCTCCAACCGCTTGCAGCCATGACGCTGCCACCTCCAACAGAAGGATCCAAAAGGTGAATATCAGTCGTACACCTCACCAACCCTAGGTGAGTTGTTGCCATAGCCTTGGTGACTCACAGGGGTACTCCTCTTTAACCAGTTCGAATGGTGTTCTGATACCATAAATAGCCCGATCCTGCAAAGAAAGAAAAAAATAGCAGCAAGCAAGAGAGACAAAAATGATACCAAACACAGAAACGAGCAAGCAAGAAACCATAACAATCCAAAACCAGTAGCAAGAAACGAAGGAAAATAGAGAAGAGAAGGCTTATCGTCGTAGTCGGAGTACTCACGCACCTCTACACGCCACTAGAGAAGGCGAACCGTCGAAGGTAAACAACCAGATCTATGACGTTGAGTGGCTTTTTAGAGAAAACTAAGGTCGGATCTAGGATTAGGGGAAAAAGAGGAAAAGTTTGATATAGTTTGGTGTTTTCGACCACCGTGGGTGGTGGCCGATGGAGGTGGATAACAGCGGCACAAGGGTGTCGGTTGGTGACCAACGAACCACCGGTGAGGCTTTATAGCAAGATGCTAAAGTATCTCTCGTCTAGAGAGAGATAAAAGAGAGAAAATGAGAGAGATCTCTCTCTTTAGTGTTGATTTAGGGTTTAAATACCCTCTCATAAATGATTTCGTTTTGGGGGAGGGTATCCTTGTAATTTTTGTATGGGTTACACGCGTGGTACCTACAGCTTTGTAAATCTTTCATTTTGGTCACCGAAATAAAGTTTTTTGTATTTTAATTTTATTTTCATATTTTATATATTTTTAGTTTAGTCACTACTACGTGTATATATATATAGGTTAAATTATACATTTAGTCTAAATATTAGTAAATTATATTTTAATCCCTTATTAAATTAGTGTAAATTACATAATTAAGACATAATAATAATATTATTTTGAATTACGTTAATTATATTACATGTTTTAAATATATAATTTTATGTGATTAGTTATTAGTAGTACATTAAGATAATTATTATACAAAATATATTAATTTAACATGATTCTAATTATAATAATGTTACTAATATTTAGTATTTATATTAAGTTATTTAATAAAACAAATCTATCATTTCCTGCAAAGACTTGTAATTAATAAATACCGGTACCAATTTTAGGCGTTGTGCGAATGTTAGTTCTTTTCCATACGTAACCGACTCCCGAACTCATTTTTCTGGTAAGTAGACCCGAGTTGTATTATTTTAATATTATTCTTATGAACTTTTATTAAAATAATATGACATTTTGGTGACCAATCTCACCATATCAAAGATTGGTGGTGACTCTACAATTTGGTGTTTAATCTGATTCAAGGAGGATAAACACTTACTTTTTCGAGACTAGTTACACCGTTTGGGGTGTACTATTTGCACTCTCCATCTCCGGGCAGAGAAACGTCTCGACAATTTGGCGACTCCGCTGGGGAATTTTAAAAAATGAGAGTCCAACCACTAATTTATTAATTAGTTATCTTTGCAATAAATAATAAATAATAAATTTATTTTTATTTTTATTTTGTTTTAATTAGTTTTATTATTTTACTAACTTTTGTTTTCTTTATATGTGTACAGATTTATTTTTGGGTCATTAAAATAGAATAATAGGTTGTATATTATTTTTATTTTATGCTTTTTCTCACATACTGAGCACTGCATTCATGACATGAGCTAAAACCCCGCTCTTATCATGTTTAAGTGAATGAGAAACTACTCCCTCGTGTGGTTTTCACCTCCGTGTGGGATAGGGGACATTCTTTGAGCTCACACCTTATGTTCCTCATGTGGTTTTCTCTTCTGTGTGACATAAGGAAGTGTGTTCCTTCGAATTGAACTTAATCCGAAAGTCTGTAATTGACCAGAATTAAGGGCTTCGTAGTCCAAGGGGACACCAACAAAGGAAATTCGTTGATCTTTTTACCCTAGAGCCAAAACCCAGCATATAATAAAACCTAGAACTTGAGTCAATGTGGAACCTAACCCAATTAAGTCTTGTAAGGATAGCACACAAGGAAAAGCATGTTGAGTCTTTATTTAGTATTGCTTTATTTTCTGAATAAATGCATCATGCGGTTAGGTTATTTTTCCAAACAAAGCATGGAACTAGAAATCATGAGGTTAGGATGTATATGATCTTTTCTTTCCATTAAGTGATATTAATCATTTTTCTATTATGTAAAAATATTTTTTCTCTCTAATTTGTTTATATTAATTTTTTCTGCTTGTATGCATAAATCATGGCATTCAAAGGTGTTGATTCGAGAGTGGTCATCAAAACAAAAGATTTTTATTATGGACAAAGGGTTTCATAATCAAGTAAACAATAACACAGTCAAGGAAGGGCATCATCCGAGGATAGAAGAGAGCTATGTGCCCAAAGATCATATATCTGTTGAAGAACAAAAGGAGATACAAGCGATAAAGGAGCAAATGTTCAAGATGATGGATAGAATATGTTTTGACCAATGAAAAAGAGACTCATGTACAAAGGAAGAGAGAGCTCAATGAACCTAACCCTACAATCTCATATATACAAGGGACTTCTGATCCTAACCAATGTGAGAAATTTGTACAGTCACCATCCATACCAACAATTCGTCAAGGGACCCTAAGGAAATAATTGTAAAAATTCCCAAAGATGAAAATAAACCATGTATTCAGAACTCATCATCATTTAAGAGTTATTTCCCAACTTCAAAAACTCAGGATCAATCTAGTTTGGTCAATGATTATCCTGACAGGTTGATACCAAAGGTAGTCAAAGGTAAGAGTAATATTGTGGGCATCCAGAAGGAAGGAAATCCGCTGAAGAATGAGGCTCAAATACGTCATTTGGAAACTGAGAATGATAAACTGAGAGCAGAAATAGAAACTATGCATGAGGATCTCCAAATGATCAGTCAAGCCTTTCAAAAGGTTGGTTTAGGAAATACTCCATAGGAGTGGATAATAGGGGTCATTAGACTTAAAAGGAATTGCAAGAAACATGAAGATTAGGGTAAAAAGTTTTTTCATGATCTACGAGTTGCAGAAGAAAAACGCGATACAGCCGACATCAAGTTGGATAGATGTCAAGCCAAAAATCAAATTTTGAATAATGTCATAATCAAAATGGAGTATTCATATCATATCCATCAGTGTGGAATTGAAGTTGAACTATGTTGAAAACATTTTGATGTTTCGATATAACAAATTAAATGTTATTGGATTTCAAGATTTTCTAAACATTTTCAAATATATATTCGATCAAACTATTCAACTATCAAAATATTACTCCAAGTTTTTTAAATTCCTATTTCAAATCCTTAAGCGAGTGTAAAAATGTGTTTTAATCTTTTAAACAATTTTACAAAGTATTTCAAGCCTTAATCGAGCCAAAAGTATTTTCTTAAAACCAAAATAACATATTGCTCGGAGGGTACCGATACCTCCATGAAAGATTTGGCACCGAGAAATAACAGCTTGCTTGGATGGTACCGATAACCCCATGAGGTACCGATACCCCCATCTTATAACAGTCAAAATATTTGCATTTTACACAACAGGGTATCGATTCCCTATGAAGGGGTATTGATACCCCCTAACGCTCCAAGTTATTTTATTAATTGTTTTCACACAATAACGGCTCTATTGACTCCATTAATAATCCCCAACGTTCAGAAGCAATCCAAGAGTATTTGAACAAACTTAGAAGCCATTGATCAAAAAATATTATCAAGAATCAAGAGAGAATCAAAGAGAAAGCATCAAACCTCAAGTTTGAGCAATTTCAAGCCTATTTCATTCAATATTCATTTTTGCTTTCAAGAACACTTATTGTGCTCAATTGTATTATTCTTGAGTGTTCTTTCTTTGTTCTAGAATTGTGCAAACATCTTTCATTGTGATGATTTTCTTGTAAGTTTGCAAAATTTTTATTTTTCTCTTTGAGAGAGAGTGTTCTCAAGAATTTGGGGTATAATTCTTGAGGGATTAGTAAGGTTACTCTTTGTCCTCAAAAGAAATACAAATTAGTGAATTTGTGGAAAATCCTTAGTGTGGATAGATAAGTAGTGGACGTAGACTTGGTTGAGAAATTCGAACCACTCTAAATCGATGTGCAAATATTTTCAATTTTCTACAAAAGCTTCCACCGAATTTTTTATTGCCAATTCACCCCCCTCTTGGCCTATTCCGCCAATCGATTAACTCAACAATTAGTATCAGAGATTGACTTATTTCAAGGTTTAATCACCTCTTGATAGATCCAAGAATAGTTACATCGATAATCAAGTCACCAATGGCCTCCACTTCAAACCACGACTTCGGTCTTGATTCATTGCCCATCAACAAGCCTCCTTTCTTCAATGGAGCTAATTATGCTTATTGGAAGAATAGAATGATGTAATTATTCAAGCAAGTGACATGAGAGCATGGAATATCATAGAAAATGGATACATCAAACCTTCCACTCATCTAAGATTGTGGAGTGAAGGAGATACAAGAATGTTCCAGCTCAACTCCAAAGTTATCCATATTATTTTTTGTGCTCTTGGACCGGATGAAAACGGGAGAGTTTCATCTTGTACAACCGCCAAGGAGATATGGGATAAACTACAAGTCACTCATGAGGGCACAAACGAGGTAAAAGAATCTAAAATTAGTCTTCTAACTCATAGCTATGAAAATTTCAGGATGAAACCGGATGAAGATATTAAAGCTATGACGGATAGATTTTCAACGATTGTCAATGGTCTCAAATCATATGGAGAGATCATACCAAAACGAGAAGCTTGTAAGCAAGTTAGTTTACTCTCTTATGAAAGCTTGGCAATCAAAGAAGATGACAATCATCGAAGCTAAGAACTTGAAGTCCTTAACTCTTGATGAGTTGATTGGTTCTCTCCTCACACACGAAATGATTCTTCAAGATGATGTAGACCTCGACAAGATTGACGAGACACCAAAAGAGAAGGAGAAGAAGAAAAACGTGGGAGTTGCTCTCAAATCCACAAAAGATGAGAGTGATTCAGATGAAGATGACGATGACGATGACGAAGAAATGGCATTATTGGCCAAACAGTTCAAAACTTAATGAGGCCCAACCGAGCAACAAAATTCAAATGCAATGAAGGCTTCAAAAATAAACCGAATGAGAAAGACCCTATCATTTGTCATGAGTTCAAAAAGCCGGGGCATCTCAAATATGATTGCCCTCAATTAAAGAAGAATGATCAATCAAAAGCACAAGGCTCATGTGGCTACATGGAGCGATGAAGAAGGTTCCGATGAAGAAGGTTCTGATGAAGAATAACAAGAAGTAACCAACTTGTGTTTGATGGCCATCAAGGAAAATTCTAAGGTAAACTCTACCTCATTTAATTCAGATGAATTATCTTATGATGAGTTATTACAGGATTATAATGGGTTGGCTTCGGATTATAAGACTTTATTTTCAAAATACAAAAATGAAATTTCAAAATTGAAAAATGAAAATAGTCTTATATCCAAGACCAGCAATGAGCTTGAAAGTAAGATTAAAGAATTGCAAATCAAAATTGGTGATTTTGAAAAGAAAAATATTGATTTGCATAACTTACTTTCTAAAGTTCATGATGATCATCAAAAAGAAATTGATGATCTTAAAGCCTCTTTTAATAAAGTTTGAGCAAAAAGTTTTGAAAAATGTGAAAATTCAAAATCCAATTAAGTTAAAAAGAGCTTTAAAAACTACAATCATAGAGGTCCCAAAAGAACCTCAAATAGAAAAATCATTAGAAGTATATGAGTTCCTAAATGACTCATTACTAATAAAGAAAAGGATATCCTACATAAATGGATACCCAAGGGGACTAGAATTTTGAAAACTAATGAATATGGACCCAAAAGAATTTGGGTACCAAAAATCAAAAATTAATCTATGTTTATAGGAAAAGGAGCATTGCTACAAGGCACGGGAAACAAATTCAAATTCATGGTACCTTATAGTGGATGCTCAAGATATATGACCGGAGATAAGAGCCTGTTCATAGAGCTTAATTCCAAAAATGGAGGAGAGGTGACTTTTGGTGATAATTCAAAAGGTCACATTTAAGGTATAGGCACTATAGGTAATACCTCTTCCATATAAATTAAAAATGTTTTATATGTGAATGGATTAAAGCATAATCTATTGAGTGTTAGTCAATTATATGATAAGGGATTCAATGTCATGTTTTAAACTAATAGTTGTAAAGTCATTGACATTGCATCTAATCGGATTATTCTTGTTGGTCATAAAATAGGAAACATATACATGGTTCATTTAGATTCTATAGATATGTCTAATTTATGCCCAGTTGCTAACGATGAGCATGATAGTTGGTTATGTCATAGAACTAGGACATGCTAGTATGAGTGTTTTGCAATGATTAATTCAAGGAGATTTAGTTCGAGGGCTGCCTAAACTAAAATTTGATAATGATAAAATCTGTGATGCTTGTGCTAAAGGAAAACAAAAGCGAGTTTCTTTTAAATCCATTAATGACGTATCCACTAGTAGAGTATTACAATTGATCCATTAAAATCTTTTTGGGCCATCTAGAACCACTAGCTTGGGTAGAAAACAATATCCATTTGTTTTGGTAGATGATTATTCTAGATATACTTGGGTTCTATTCTTAAGTACTAAAGATGAAGCATTAGAAAAATTCATCACGTTTTCAAAAGTAATCCAAAATGAAAAAGGTTACTCTATAACTAGTGTTAGGAGTGATCATGGTACTGAATTTGAAAATCTTTGATTTACTGAGTTTTGTAATTCTAATGGTATTAGCCATAATTTTTCAGCACCTAGAACTCCTCAACGAAATGGTTTTGTTGAGAGGAAAAATCAAACTTTAGAATAAATGGCTAGAACCATGCTTTGTGAAAACAATTTGCCAAAATACTTTTTGGCAGAAGCAACAAATACCGCTTGTTATATTGTAAATCGAGTAATGATTAGATCTATTTTGAAGAAAACTCAATATGAACTTTTCAAAAAAAAGCCTAACATTAGCTATTTTCATCCTTTTGGATGTAAATGTTTTGTTTTAAACAGCGGAAAAGAAAATCTTGGCAAATTTGATGCTAAAAGTGATGAAGAAATTTTTCTGGGTTATTCCTTAAATTCTAAAGCTTATCGAGTATTTAATAAAAGAAATTTAGTTGTAGAAGAATTTATACATGTTGTTTTCGATGATAATCCCCTTCCGAGGAAGGATTCTTGTGTGAATGATGATGTAGGTATTGTAAACACAAATGACGTTAGATATGACGTTGGAGAACCATCATCAAATGAAGAAACGAAAGATGAGGAAACTCAAGATCCTATCGAGAATCCAACCATTGAAGAAAGGGAAGTCTCTTACCCAAGGGAATACAACTATGTCAATGATGGTGAAATAATAGGTGATTCATCCAAAGGGGTAACAACTCAATCTTCTCTTAGAAATATATGTAATTATGTTGCATTTATTTCATGCATAGAGCCTAAAAATATTAAAGAATCATTAAATGATGTACATTGGATTATGGCTATGCAAGAAGTGTTAAATCAATTTGAGAGAAGTAGAGTATGAATATTAGTTGAAAGGCCTAGTAATAAATCTACTGTAGGTTCTAGATGGGTCTTTAGGAATAAGCTTGATGAAAGTGATAATATAGTGAGAACAAGGCTAGACTTGTTGCTCAAGGGTACACTCAACAAGAATGAATAGACTATGATGAAACATACGCTCCCGTAGCTAGGATGGAAGCAATTAGAATGTTATTAGCATTTGCATGTTTCAATGAATTTAAATTATATCAAATGGATGATAAAAGTGCATTTTTAAATGGTTTTATAAAAGAAGAAGTTTATGTGGAACAAACTCTGGGTTTTAAAGATTCAAAACTTTCAAATCATGTTTTTAAATTGACAAAAGTGATTTATGGTTTAAAACAAGCTCCTAGAGCTTGGTATGAAAGATTGTCAAACTTTTTAATTGAAAAAGGTTTTTCAAAAGGGAAGGTTGACACTACATTGTTTTTAAAGCATAAACGTAAAGATTTATTAGTAGTTCAAATTTATGTTGTTGATATAATATTTGGTTCTACTAATGATGTTCTTTGCCAAGAATTTTCTAAGATAATGCAAAGTGAATTCGAGATGAGAATGATGGGGGAGCTCTCATTTTTCTTGGGACTCCAAATCAAGAAAAGAAAATATGGCATCTTCATCAATCAAGCTAAATACATCAAGGATATGCTCAAGAAGTTTGGACTGGAAAATGGGAAATCTGATGCCACTCCAATGAGCTCATCAACAAAACTTGACAAAGATGAATGAGGTAAATGTGTGGATGTTAAATTATATAGGTCAACAATTGGGTCTTTACTCTATCTAACCGCAAGTAGACCAGACATTATGTTTAGTGTTTTCTTATGTGCTAGATTTCAATCAAGCCCTAAGAAATCACATTTACTAGCTGTTAAGAGGATCTTTAGATACCTTAAGGACACTCCTAGTTTAGGACTTTGGTATCCTAGAGACTCTACCTTTATCTTGCATGCTTTCTCTGATGCGGATTATGGAGGATGCAAAATAGATAGGAAAAGCACCTCCGATACTTGTCAATTCCTAGAAAATATGTTGATTCCTTGGTTTTCAAAAAAAAAACAAAATTGTGTTGCATTATCGACCACTGAAGCGGACTACATTTCAGCCGGTAGTTGTTGTACACAGGTTTTATGGATGAAACAACAACTTTTTTATTATGGAATTGAAGTAGGTACCATACCTATCAAGTGTGACAATACTAGTGCTATTTTTCTCACTAAAACTCCCATCCAACACTCTAGAACTAAGCACATAGAAATTAGACATCATTTCATTAGAGATCATGTCACTAAAGAAGATATAGTTCTAGAATATGTTGATATTTTGCACCAATTAGCGGATATCTTTATAAAACCTTTAGATAAAGAAAGATTTTGGACATTTAGGAGAGAATTAGGTTTGACCAACCTACCTTGACTTAGTGTTTAAAATAAGTTTAGCTTTTTTAATTTGTTTAGGAAAATGCTTATAAAAATAACACTTTTGATTGCATTCTTTGCTATTAGTTAGGGGGAGTTTATGCTTCTTAGTGAGAATTAAGTATATGCTCAAATAATGTTTAAGGATAGATTTACATTGATTGAACATTGTTAATTTTCGTAATATGAGTTGTCAATACCACTAGAGTTGATTAATTTAGCTTTATAAGTGTTTAAAAAATGGATTTTTAACATTTTGGTGCAGGAGGTATCAATACCCCCTTGAAGGGGTACCGATCCCCCCTTTGAGTGGGTACTGATACCCCCAGGAGAGTACCGATACCCTCCACGAGATCTGGTTTATTACGCCTAAATAAACCTCTTTCTCTCAAACCCTCTCTTTACTCTCTCTCATCATTTCCTCTCTTTTTCTCCCTAATCTCCATCTTTTTGCCAAAATCATCAAAAACAATTTGGATTTATATCATTTTTCTACTCCTAAACCTGTCATCATCATTAATTTCCTGCAAACAACATCAAAATCAACTCAATCTTCACTTTTCAAGGTAATTTTTCTAAACCCTCTATTTTATTGATTTTAAACATAGAACTAGTTTTAATTAGTTCTAGGTTGAAATAACATTGGGCATGCTTAGATTTGATTTAGAACTATAATCTACAACTAATTTCATCAAAAACATAAGATTTTTCAAGATTTTTTAAGATTTTCGAAATTTAAAAAAAAATTGGATTTTATTTTTAAATTGTAGTTTTTGATTTAATTATGTTGTTTTCATGAAATATTATACATATATTGATTTTCAAACCATGTTTTCAAACTCAATTTTTAAAATTGCCCATTAGGACTATTTTAGAGAACTTTGAAATAATGAGGACTCATTTGAGTTTTCGGATTGATATTATTGCATACATGTGGTTTAAAATTGTAGGTTAATCTTTTCTATTCCGGTTTCCTAAGTCATGTCTAAAAAACGCCCTAGAACATCCTCTAGTCATTCAAACCAACCGCCAAACCCACCTCTAAATCCACCTCATATCCAACAATTTCCTAATCCCAATGATCCTAATATGACTATTCGTGATTCATGCTTCAATTAACCTGGTCATAGACAAAATCTCTTCTTCAGGTATTGTCAATATTTTGAGTCATACGAAATCCGGGAGGAACGAATCCCATCTCTTCAAGCCATGTTAGAAATAGATTTTAGATATCTTCCTACCCTACGAGAGTGAAAATTTGATAAACTTTCTGAACTTGAACCAATAGTTTATCATCAGCTTGTTCGAATCTTCTATTCCAATACCATTTGTGTTCAAAACCAGGATAAAACCGAAACCATAGCAATTAGATCCTACCTTCTAGGAAAATTCCTCTATATTGACCTGGAATACATAGCTAGTGCATTTGGATTAGATAATGTCAGCTTAGCCAATGAAAAACAAACGGTAGGTACTCCTTATAAAAGAAATGAGGATGTGAGTGTATTAGATCTTCATGATTGTTTTCTTCATCTGATGATCTCTTGGTGGTTTCGACCATCCGGAGGAAAATACTCCAATCTTAGAGCCTTAGATCTTTGGTGGTTACATTGTATCCAAAACAATAATAAAATAAACCTACCTCAGATTATTTTTGCCAAAATTGTCAAAACCGTAAACCTTGTCCCTAATAAGAAACTATATTCATCTCTAGTTTACGGTTGTATTCTTAGTAATCTGTTTGCCAAAGCCGAGCTTAGGGTAAGTCTTGATGCCGCCATACCTCTCAAAAATCAAATTAACCTCTTTTCTTTAACAAAATCGGGATGGATAAAGGATAAGCAAACGGGGCACTGGGTTCGATCTGTATGTCCGAGAGCGAACGATGATCCTGAACTTCAACAGCTGATGCAAGACATTGACGAAGTTCCCAATGATAAGCCAGAGCAACACGAGGAACAAGGACAACAAGAGGATTAAATGTCTCCATATTTTCGATCTTTTATGGAGACATTCGACTTCCGGTATACATCAATGGATTCACAGTTTACATCTATGGAGTCCCATTTATCTGCTATGTGGACTCAACAATTGGAGAATCAACAAGAGATTCGGGCTAATCGTGAAGCAATGGATAATCAATTCAATGTTATAGACGATAGACTCGATGCTCTTACACGATATGTGGCCAATATATGGACACATCTATCACCTCCTGATCCTCCGATGGAGTAAACCTTGCCTATTTCGGTTTTACTTTAGATTTAGAATTTTGAATTGATAAACTTTTTGATGTGTTTGGATTTACTGTTTGAATTTGTTATGGATGCTGAATGTTTAACTTTGTTTGAACTTCTTTATATATATTTGGGTTTTATTTATGTTTTGCATCATTTACATATTAGTAAATATGACCAATTTACCATTTCACATTACTTTTTGAATATTGAATAATGGTACTAATGGCTAATATTTCTCTTGATTGTGATCTTAGCAGCTTAAACTTTAAATTTCTAAATATCAATTGGCTATGTTTTTCAAAAATCCTTGTTTAATAACGTTTTATAGAGTCTTTTTTATTTAACAAAAAGGGGGAGAAATATTAGAGTAAGGGAGAGTAATTTCAAAACTTGATTTCAAAAATAATTTTCAATTAGAAAATCATAAAATTACTAAAATGTTTTGTTATATCAAAAAGGGAGAGATTGTTGAAAACATTTTAATGTTTCGATATAACAAATTAAATGTTATTGGATTTCAAGATTTTCTAAACATTTTCAAATATATATTCGATCAAACTTTTCAAATATCAAAATATTACTCCAAGTTTTTCAAATGTCTATTTCAAATTCTTACTCAAGTGTAAAAATGTGTTTTAATCTTTTAAACAATATTACAAAGTATTTCGAGCCTTAATCGAGCCAAAAGTATTTTTTTAAAACCAAAATAACAGATTGCTCGGAGAGTACCGATACCCCCCCCAAGAGGGTACCGATACCCCCATGAAAGATTTGGCTCTGAGAAATAACAGATTGATCAGAAGGTACCGATACCCCCAGGAGGTACCAATACCCCCATCTTATAACAGTCGAAATATTTCAATTTTACACAGCAGGGTACCGATTCCCTATGAAGGGGTATCAATACCCCCCGACGCTCCAAGTTGTTTTATTAATTTTTTTCACACAATAACGGCTCTATTGACTCCATTAATGATCCCCAATGTTTAGAAGTGGTCCAAGGAGTATTTAAACAAGCTTAGAAGCCATTGATCAAAAACAATTATCAAGAATCAAGAGATAATCAAATAGAAAGCATCAAACCTCAAGTTTGAGCAATTTCAAGCCTATTTCATTCAATATTCATTTTTTCTTTCAAGAACACTTATTATGCTCAATTGTATTATTCTTGAGTGTTCTTTCTTTGTTCTAGAATTGTGCAAATATCTTTCCTTGTGAGGATTTTCTTGTAAGTTTGCAAAATTTGTATTGTTCTCTTTGGGAGTGAGTGTTCTCAAAAATTTGGGGTATAATTCATGAAGGATTTGTAAGGTTACTCTTTGTCCTCTAAAGAAATACAAATTAGTGAATCTGTGGAAAACCCTTAGTGTGGATAGCTAAGGTAGTGGACGTAGACTTTGGTTGAGAAAGTCGAACCACTATAAATCGCTGTGCAAACATTTTCAATTTTCTGTAAAAGCTTCCACCTAAATTTTTATTGCCAATTCAACCCCTCCTGGCCTATTTCGTCGATCAATTAACTCAACAAACTAGAAGACCTTAAAGCCAAAAATAAGAAATTGATGATGTTTTTGGATACTGTACAAGAGCTTATTGATAACAAAGATTCCCTTACAAGGAAAAATGAACAGTATTGTTTAAAAATCCAGGAATTAACTTGTAAGCTAAAGGAAAAAGATAATGTCATAAAGGAAGTTGCTGCCCAAGCGAGCAATGTGGCTCATAACTGATTGAATTAGCTGGTTTTACGCAAGAGTTAAAGCAGATTGACAACTCTACACCTGAGTACAAGTGGAAATTGATTTGGCTTTTGAGGGAAATAGAGAAATTAGGAGTTAAAGCTATCCCTTATATGTAATGTTTGTTTGATGTATCAAAACCTTTGTTTTAAGATAATCACTCTTGAATTATACCTTTTGCATACATTTGCATTGCATAGTTTGCATTCTCATTTATTATTATTATTATTATTGCATTAATATCATATTTATTTATTTAAGTATATTACATACATGTAAATAATTCATGAAAGATTTCATAACAGTAAAACCAAGATCATTCATTCATATTATTGTGTCATCATCATGGAAACAATGGTACAATTATATGAAGGATCGTAAGATCAGCTGCAAGAACAATTTGGCAGGCTTCATCAAGATACGAGTAATGAAACATTGGGATCTTTACAAGATGGATCGAATCATATGGTCCAAGTAATGGAAACTAGGACAACTAATGAAGAAAAGATGACCATTGAAGAGCAACAATGCTATCAAGTTAATGCATCGAGGATGATAACATACCCTAGGGCAACCCACTCGAATCCAAAGAATAGTCTCATTAACTATGCACAATATGAGGGTGAATTCAAGCAGGTGGAGGAAGTAATCAAAGCTATGAAAGATGTTAATGTCTCTCACGAAGAATTAGAAGCGAGAGAACTCAGTTTGGTTCTAGATTTGGTTATCCCTTATAAATTCAGGATGCCTGATTTTGAGAAATATGATGGCACCAGTTGTCCCTTAATCCACCTGAGAAGATTTTGTAGAAAAATGGAAGGGTATCTAAATTTTGATGATTTGTTAATTCACTCTTTCCATGATAGTCTTGTTGGGCCAGCAGTAGTACGGTATAATCATTTGAACCGAGAATAGATCAAGAAATGAGTTGATTTAGCTGATACATTTTTGGAACTATATTAGTATGTTAAAAGCTTAGCTTCTGAACGTAAGGATCTTCAAGAAATAATGATGAAAGCTGATGAAGGATTTAAAGATTATGCCTTAAGATGGAGAGGAGTGGCAGCACAAGTTCAACCTCTCATGATAAAAGAAGAGATATCATGTATGTTTCATGATTCCCTTCTAGCTCCTTTCTATGAGTTAATGCTGACAAGTTCAAAGGATGGATTTAAGTATCTTGTGACAAGTGGAGAATCGATTGAAAATGCAATAAGAGAAGGAAAATTAAAAGTCACATCCAAAAGCCCACCTGATCAAAAAGTAAGAACTGATGATGTGAATGAATGTCACATCCAAAGTCCCTGCAATTATAAAAGAAAAGGAACGATTAGTGGTTCTGACCAACCAAAGAAAATCCCATGATCGGGAAATACTTTGGAAGTATTCTAAACTTTTATCTCAGATTTTACCCACATTTGATTAAAGATCAATACATCGCACCGAGGCCAACGAAAATGCCACCAAACCCTTTTGCTCATAGCTATGATCAGGATAGTGTTTGTGATTTTCATTTGGGGGTATCTGGGCATTCTACATGGAATTGTAGACCACTGTTAAAGGAGATAGAGATTCTTGTTGACAATGGGACATTGACACGAGAATTGGTGGAACAATGGATGACAAACTCAAGTGGGGCATCAAAGCATGATTAAGTCAAATTGTCATCGCACCGGATGAGTAATGGGGCATCCTGATCAAAGAAGAGATCATTTCACTAGTCATGGACCTTTATCTTATTTGTAGCATCTTGTTTGGACATGTTTTTTGTTCTTTTCTCCGCCTTTTGTAATAAAAATATGTTACTTTTAAGGTTATGAGCATTGAATCAATTTTACAATCTTGTAGTTCTTTGAGTATCATTAGATTAAAAGCTCTTTACAATTAGAGTTATACATCTTTGACAAAGTATCAAGATTGAAAACTAAGAAAAAAAAGACCCTGACCTTACCTCAAATGAAATGCATCCCAAACACTACCCTTCCACAAATATGAGAGAGCTTTCTCCAATATAAGGAATTAGACAAAAGACTTGGTATTGATATATATAAGCATACAACGTGGGGTATCTTTTATAACATTGCAAAGTAAACTAGATTGTTTTTTTATTAATGAGGTTCGACGATGAAACTTTGACAAAGTATAATCTAAAGTAAGTTGCTTGGGAATTCAAATTTGGTAATGAGATTTTCTGACTTTCACCAAACATATAGACTATAACAAGTTCTCATAAAAAGAGTTATATCTATAGTAAAGATGTCCCTCTAAAGCAATTGGTTAATAACCTTGGCTTTATGGATAAGTTTCAATTAGCCCAATGATGGTTAATGTTAATAAAGCTGAATTCAGCTAGCCAAAATGGCAAAAGAAGTTGTTGTAAAAAAGGTGAAATAAGTTATCTGTTATAGTCTATTTCACACATCTATACATAGAAATTTCATTATTGGATCGATATTTTCACACTGCTTTGGGTAGAATCAAAGATTTCAGAGAATTGAAATGGAGGTATTTTAGAAGGTCTAGTAACTGTTATGCTAGATTGTGTCATTTTGTACGCATCCGGTTAAAGATACCAAGTCAAATAAAGTGAGGCATGTGACAATGTTCAAAAAAGAGTGAGAGAAAAGTGGCATCTTCACTAAGATGAACCCATAGAAAATATGAAAGCCAACCTGAAACTAACCTCTCAATCTTGATATTTATCAAATAACTATAACTTTGAAATAGTAAAAGTTGTTGATTCTTTTGATATTCTTTGAAGTCATGCTTATAATTTGATTCTATTGTGAACCTGTAAGGACAATATGTTACAAAATTCTTTCATTCTTTGATAAGAAAGAAGTAAGAACATTTTCAAATAGGATAGTCTCAAATGAGAAAAGATCTTGAAGCAAGTTGATGTCTATTATACCTGTATGGGGAAAAAGAATGAGCAAGGCCAGAATAATGAAACATTTCACATTCTTGAAAGCAAGTGGCCTGAGAAATCAAAAGTCTGGGGAATTGGACTTATAACGTTCCCTTTGTGGCAACCAATCAAGAAGAAGATGATTACCCCATTTGGAAGAGGCACATATCTCAAACATTTCTATCAGAAGAATTGGTCATTTCTCAAAGTTTGTAATGACATGAAGAAAATCTCTCAAGTTACTTAAAGAATATTATTGTTTAGTAACACTGGAATTATAATATTCAAGATCAAGAGATTTGGGCACAAATCAAGCCATAAGTACCCAAGACAGGGTAATAAAAGTTGAACCATGTAAGAATCATGAAATTCAAATCAAATGGTCGTTATAATTTGGAATATTGGGGCATGTTGAAGGCCCATTTCAGACAAAAATGATCCAACAAGGTATTTTGGACGATCACATTAGTATAAAAATGTTGGGACATTTTGAAAGCTCATTTTAGACGGAAATAATCCATATGAAACATTTATGAAGGCTTGTTCCAATCAGAAATAGAATGCTAGGGCATTTTAAAGAGAAATGATCCATGTAGAGCATTTTGAAGGCTCACAATGATAAGAAGCAAAAGTTGGGGCATGCTAAAGACCTTTTATTATCCTATGGAAATACCTTTGGTTCTAGCAAATCATTCCCCTGAAACAGAAAGGTGTGAATAATGAAAATGGAGAACTGATAACAATCGAGTTGACCATTATCCATCATAGATAGGATTCACAAGAAATGATGAATGTGTTGTCAAATGTTTCTTGACATGATGTTAACCAGTTAAAGCATCTCACTTGTATTCTTATTGAAGTATCATTGTGATATCATACACAAGCTCTGAACATCGTGCAAAGAAGTCACTGGTTGAGAAATCTAGGTAGAAACCACAATAAAGGATGAATATGTTGTCAAATGTTTTACGAACCAATAATTATGGTGTTGAACCAATGTTACGATCATGTGGTTGACATAAGATGAAGTTTGTCTTCACACTCTAAGGGTTAGAAATGAGAAATGATAAAGAGTTCTTTCCATGAAGAAATGTTGGAACTTTAACAACAAGAAACTAGTGGAGACAACTAAGATTGAACAATGAGTTGTTATTAAGCATCTTGACGTAATATGGTTTGAAGAAAAAAAAACCTTGCTAGAGATCTGATTAGATGTGGAGACATGAAAGGAATTAGGATAAATCCTTTTTGTGATATATTTCAAGAGTCAAATCAGAATAGATGTGGCTGATATCTTGATTAAATCTCTGATAATTTTGGCATAGTTATATCTACATTTTTCAAAGATGATAGATAATCTTTTCAAAGATGATAGATTCTCTTTTCAAAGATGATAGATTCTCTTTTCAAAGATGATAGATAATTTTGGAGTCAATTGAGGATTGAACCGACATTTTGCATTCATAAGAACATCATTTACATACATTTCATGGATATATTTGATTGCATTTTCATAAATACATTTTGCACATGAATATGAAGGGAAAAATACCTTACGAGTATAAGGTAGAATCCAAATCACAAATACATGAGTCATGTTGGATAGGCAAACATCTAAAGAATATATTAACGCAGTACATACAGAGGAAGCATTAATTTTGGGGCATGCCCAACTAACAAGTTGTTTCGAAAAAATGAGAAAGTGATTTTCAACGTTTCTCGTTCAATCTTTTGCAAAAATGAAATTATTGAAAAGTAAGAAAGTGATTTCCAAAGTTTCTTACCTAGTAAAATATTTCTAACGTTGTAAATCCTTCGAGTCATCTGTAAGTCTTTCGAGCATGATGCTTAAAACCTTTGGGTCATCTGTTAGCCTTTTGAGCAAGATGATAAGTCTTTAGGGCCATCCATCAAACCTTTGGGTAAGATGTTTACATATGATTTTCACATGAAAATGAGATAGTGATTTTCAAAGTTTCTCATTTAATGTTCTAGAAAATCAAATTTTTGAAAAAGTAAGAAGTCTCTTACCCAGTAAAATATTTCTCACAAATTTGTAAATCCTTCGGGTCATCTGTAAGTCCTTCGGGTCATCTGTAAGTCTTTCGAGCATGATGTTTAAATCCTTCGGGTCATCTGTCAGTGTTTCGATCAAGATGATAAGTCCTTAGGACCTTCCGTTAGACCTTTGGGCAGGATGTTTACACTCTTTAATTCCAGTCTACACGGAAGAGTAGTGGAACAAACTTTTATCAAAATATGTAATCAATTGGACAAAAACTTATTATCTTTTTATCTTTTCTTTATTCTTGTTTACACAAAATAAGCAAAGAGGGGCAATTGTCGACACTAGTTTTTGTTCGTTTTTATTATTAATTATATTATTATTATTATATTACATATTTATTATATATAATATATTATTATATAATATTTGCATTTACAAATATTACAAAGTCGAGGCCCAATATTACAATTATAGCCCGGAGGCCCATTTACAATTAAAGATATGGATCCTACCCAATTAGCCCAACAGATCCGATTCAGGCCCAGATCCAGCAGGCTTACGTGAAGTCCAACGTCTGCTAGGGTTTCTTACATACAGCCCCAGCCACCAACTCATCTCCACTATCCGATCCAGATGAAGATCGATGACCAGATTGCTCCAAATGATTCCAAAAACCCTAGGGTTTCATTGCAACCCTAGAGTTATCATTCTCCCACCTCCACTGCTCCAACCGCTTGTTCACCACGGTGAGTCACGTCATAGTTTGTGACTCACGAGGGTACTCATCTTTAACCAATCCAAAGGATGTTCCGACGAGGACTGTAAATAGCCTTATCCTACAAAGAAATAAAAAAACATCAGCAAGCATGAGAGACAAAAAAAAGATACCAAACACAAAAATGAGCAAGTAAGAAACCACAACAATCCACAAACAATAACAAGAAACGAAGGAAAAGAGAGAAGATAAGGCTTACCATCGTAGTCGGAGTACCCACGCACCTCTAAGTGCCACTAAAGAAAGCGAAACGCCGAAGGTAAACAACCAGATCTAAGATGTTGAGTGGTTGTTTAGGGAAAACTAAGGTCGGATCTAGGATTAGGGGAAAAAGAGGAAAGGTTTGATATAGTTTGGTGTTTTCCAGCCACTGTGGGTGGTGGCCGACTGCGGTGGATAACGGCGGCACAAGGCTGCCGGCCGGTGACCAACGAATCTCTGGCGAGGCTTTATATAGAGATGCCAGAGCATCTCTTGTCTAGAGAGAGAGAAAATGAGAGAGATATCTCTTTTTAGGGTCAGTTTAGGGTTTAAATACCATCTCCTAAATGATGTCGTTTTGGGGAGGGTATCTTTGTAATTTCAGCATGGGTAAACTACACGCGTGGTACCTCCAGCTTTGTAAATCTTTCATTTTAGTCACCAAAATCAGGTTTTTCGTATTTTAATTTTTTTTCATATTTTATATATTTTTATTTTAGTCACTATTACGTATATATATTTAGGTTAAATTATGCATTTAGTCTCTAAATATTAGTAAATTATATTTCAATCCCTTATTAAATTAGGGTAAATTACATAATTAAGACATAATAATAATATTATTTTGAATTAAGTTAATTATATTACATGTTTTAAATATATAATTTTATGTGATTTGTTATTATTAGTAGTACATTAAGATAATTATTATACATAATATATTAATTTAACATGATTCTAATTATAATAATGTTATTAATATTTAGTATTTATATTAAGTTATTTTACAAAACAAATCTATCATTTACTGCAAAGACATATAATTAATTAATATCGGTACTAATTTTGGGCATTGTGGGAATGTTAATTCTTTTCCATACGTAACCGACTCCCAAACTCATTTTTCTGGTAAGCAGACCCGAGTTGTATTATTTTAATATTATTTTTAGGAATTTTTATTAAAATAATGACATTTTGGTGACCAATCTCACCATATCAAAGATTGGTGGCGACTCTTCAATTTGGTGTTTAATCTGATTCAAGGAGGATAAACACTTGCTTTTTTTAGACTAGTTACACCGTTTGGGGTGTACTATTTGCACTCTCCGTCGTCGGGCAGAGAAACGTCTCGACAGGCGTCAAACGATCGGTTACATCGGGGATCATATTGCAAACGAACTAAATGTTGGAGGAATGTATTGCAAGTTTTAAAAGTTGGGGGACCTAAATGCAAGTTTCAAAATAGTTCAGTGACCATTACTATACTATACCCTAAAATAATTTAACATATTTAATTTATGTATACTTTTTGTGTGGCAGGGAAAAAATTAATATAACATAAATATTAGAAGATAAAATTGATATATAATATAATATGGGAAAAACAAAATTGTGTCCATCACTTCCGCATGTAACTGCACTAAATGACGTCAGATATAAGAAATGTGTCTTGCAAAGTTATATTTGACATGTTCTTCACAATTAAATACAAGATGCAGGATTTAAATTACTGTTGTATGAATTTATTTTTATTTATTTTATTTTATTTTATTTATAGATATTATAGAGGCATAAATATTTTTTATTGTTCTTCAATTCTAAGACTTGGCTCTAATTAATTTAAATCGACCCGGTTCGTATACCTAAATTTGGTGGGTGAGTTTTCCTGTTGAAATTTTCTATATACACAAAGACTTCAACTTAAGACATTACTTAAACGATATCAATATATTTACTACTTAAATCAATCTCGCTGATAATAATTATCATAATTAACTATTACAAATATATATCATAAAAATGAATAAGGATAGATTTAATTTAATCTTTAAATTTGATAATTTTTCTAACATTAGTTCTTGGATTTTTTTTATATTAATCTTCAAACATGAAGATAAAATAATTTTATCCTAAATCAATAATGAAAATTAAAATCATAAAATAATAATCACAACTTTACGTTGAGGCGGTTAATTAAATCAAAGTAAATAATCGGCAATTTTCTCATGGCATGTGATAGAAGAAGAACAGAGTATGGAGAAATTTAACCATTTCTGCATTGGTGTTGGTTTACATTTGGGGCAATGGTTTCCATGACCTTTTTATGGCTTTCCAGTGTGTAAGTTGCAATAATATTACATGGTCAGGATTATTACTGAAAACTACTTTTTTCCAACCTGTTAAAATCAAAAGCCTTTCACATGTTTGCATTTATGACCACACCATGTCCTAATTTATACAGGGTAAAGTAAACAAATAGTATACTTATTATATCATTATTTTATTGAGTATTTTGACTATTAAAAATTATAAAATTATTATCCGACTATGTGTTGCTTTATTGAGTATCTAACTATTAAAAGTTATAAAATGTGTATCCGACTATAGAGTGTTGCTTTGTTGCAACTGTTAAAAGTTACAAAATGGTTATCCGAAATTTCATATGTTCTAAACTCATCATTTTGTGTTAAAAATTAATAGTCCGAGTTAAACGTTAACATTCTAACTAAAATATAATGTTTCAAACATTAGCTCGACGTATTTAACATTCCAAACCCTTGTTGATTCCACCATGTGCAATTTTCATTATTCCATTCATCTTTTATTTTACCTATAACCTTAGCAGCCGCGCATTACCTACAGTCTTCATCTTCAAAACCCAAACTTCAACAGTCGCATATACCAATCCCCTCCTCGTTCATCATTGTAAGCCCTTGCACGATCACTACGCCATTATTTTGTCTATTGACTTCTTGTGCACTCACCCTCCATTCATCTCTTGTGAGTTTCGGTCGACATTATCATGGTTCGCATGAAACCCTTGAACCAAACAATTATTTGTCTACTAGTCTCTCACCACACCGCGACAATCATTCACAAACTGAGACTGTCACTTTGCCGCAGCCGATGTCCACCACCGAATCAGGAAATTTATAGGTAAATAATGCGCTTATTTTTATTACCCTATTACTGATGTACTACCATTTAGCTTTACAAGAAACTTTGGCATCAGTTCGGACTTTGACAGCTTCTCTTTTGAGAGGCCGAACCTAGTCGAACATTTGTCACGCTGAACAACTCTTTTTTGCCATCATTTAATATATAGTCGTCGATATACATGTTGAGTATCTTTATTCATTCTCTTATGCTTTAATTTTTTATATTGGGACAATACATTTTAAGTGAGGGGAAGGAAAGAATGGAACCAAATTTTCTCTTGGTTATTTATATGCTTGGAAATGAGTATGCTTTGATTGAATGTGTTGAAATTTTCTATTGAACATCCTGAGTCTTGTTGAATATTTTAGAATGCTATGCGACTTTTTTAATATAATTTTGTTTGAATTAGGATGGATGATAGTGAATGGCATGATTAGTATTTTTTGGAATATTTTCTGTTATCCCTTGTGTTTATTGGTTGAAATACACTTGACTCAATGCATATTGCGCTTTCTAGTGAGATTTGAGCTTAAGCGAACAATCTATTACGTTATTGCTCATTTGTTTGATTGAGTATGTTGAACTTTACATTGATATTCTAGAACCTGTGATTAAATGTATATTGAGGCTTTATATTGAATTTGACACTTTAACTTGATAGGGACACTTAGGATTTACTTAATTCTCTGCCCAAAAATTCCCTACACATTCATTTCCCTTAGTTAATCATTTTTTAGTCTTTTTCCTTTCTTTATTTTACCTCATTTTTTAACCCGAGACCTTTTTATTTTACCCTCTTTTGCTACCCTTTTTAGGATAAGAGAATGAGTTACTCGATGCATGTTCACGATCCATGAAAAAAAAGGTTTAAAAATAGAAAATGGTTCGAACAGCAGCAGTATTTGAAAGGTGGGTTTTGCATGAGGAATTTCCTATCAAGTGCCCAATCAAGTTCGAAGGATGATCAATTACTATCATATCAAATACCCTGAAATAATTGAAGATGAAAGAAAATTTACCTAACAAAGACATGGTATTTTACAATTGTGATGTTCAATTTTAGGATTTTGTCGAACCATTGTGAGGGGGCTCAATTGGTTTACTTATCCAATGGCCAATTTTTTTTATTTCTTTTTTGGCTTGACAAGTATGAAGTTCTCTTCATAGTGATTACGATTTGAGGATGAATCGCCTTAAAGAGGGAATTATTTGAGCACGATCACGAGCTTGGCAAGGTTCTCATCAACTTTTATAAGGCCATTTGATCTAGCAAATTATTAATTTCCAAGAAGCCTCAAGAAGCTCCTACAAGCTTAATCAGAGATATTTGAAACAAAATCAAGTATTTGAAGGTTCTAATTAGTTATGATCGTGCTAAGCATGGATATGTGAGTTCTTACTTCGATGTCAAGGAGGAGCCTCCGCCATTAATGATGTCATATTGATTTAGAGGGAGGAGTTCTTATTAGCCATATATTTTAAATATATATGTTACACATTTGAATTTTTGGTGTGCATTATATTCATACATGAACATGAATTGATATTTTGGTTCAATTGGTCGGCCTAAATATTAAAACAAGAATGGAAGAAGGATTAAGAACATCAGTTAGTTTGTCTGTCAGTTTGTCTTTCATTTCTAGTGCGATTAAAATATATTCTAAAATCCATTGGATCTTATTCCTTTATCTTATCTTTCCAATGCCTTTTGAATCACATCAATCCAATATCAAGAGCTTGATATATGAACATTTTACTGAATATAGTACAAGCTGGAATTCATTACGAGAAATACTGGCTACTCACTCATGATTGGTGCTTTCCTTCAATTTCCACCTGATTGACGGGTGCAAGAACCTAATAACATTGCATGAACAAGATTTATGTCATATGGAAGTTTATAACAAGGGATTGTGGAATTCAACTGGTTATTTATATATGCAAGCTTGGGGACTCTTGGACAAGTCATGCATTCACCTATTGAACTATTCAAATGTATGGCTAGAACAACCATTCATCTCCTACATACATGGATGGATAATAGGTTTTTCACTCACTAAAATATGAATATTCATTCATACATGCATGAAAATGAAGAGGTGTAAATGAATTCAAACAATGAGAACATGAATCAAAAGATACATTGAATGAATTTAGGGTAGATTCATGAATAAACTTGGTAGATTTATGAATGAATCGAATTAATATAAATTCATACCTTGGAAGATACATGTATGGCCATCCACTAAAGGCACTTGAGATTTTTCATATCTTATGTAAGCCTATAAACAGGTCATTAAATTTTATTTTGTAACAAGTTGAATTTGTCATTTTATTAATAAAACAAGTTGAGTTTTTTTCAGTTTTATCTTTGACTTGTCAAGGTTTTCTTGTGGCGTCTCTCTACCGAACTTATCACTTTTATAAGTGTGGCGTTCATCTTTTTTTTTATATAGATTTGGTTCTTATCTCTTCAATAGATAGCGGGTCAAGTTATATATTTTGTCCATCTTGTTATATCAAATGCTCCTAACATTTTATAGTTAGTGGGTCTCGGTCCATTTATTCGTCGAAGATTCATATACAATAACACCAATTCATTACCATTCTTTTAGCTTCCACACAAATCAACCAAAGTCCAAATTTGACAAATCCTTTACTCGGGTCACCTTAATTCGATTAGGAACGCGAGCATCTCCACTTGAATTACGAAGACGAGATTTCATCACATATGTTGTTTCAATTTTTAAAAACTTATAAATACAAATTTCAATTTGATTTTGATCCCTTGATGAATGCGAAATTTACTAACAAGGTGAATTAATGTGAAAATAAAATATTTAGATTGATATTTTAAAAAATAAAAAATTATTCAATTTTAAAAAGGATATTTCTCTATATGAATAATTAATAATAAGATAGTGTTCCAATAAATTTATAATTTACCTCATAAGCTATCGTAATTAGGGATGAGTAAAAATCGATTCGAAAAATTATTTTCTTTTCAATTTTAAGTTATTCGAGTTGACTCGAATTATCAATTCGATTTTTGAGTCTTCGAGTCGAGTTAAAATTTGAAAATTTCGAGTCACTAAAAAATGAAAAAATTGGTTGATTATTTTTATGGTTTTATGATTTAGTCATTGATTTATTTATTCCTTCAATTCCTCATTTATTTTAAGTCATTTTTTTACCAAATTTGAACAATTTGCTCCTATAGCATAATAGAATACCTATGTGCATTTAATTCTTTTTTATAACATTTTTTTATTTTATTTATTTAGTTCCTCTATTTTTCCTGATTTTCTTATTTCTTCAATTCATCTTTTATTTTAAGTTTGTTTTTATCAAAATCTGAACCACATCCTCCTATACCACTATAGAATACCTATGTAACTTCAATTTTTATTTTTACTAAAAATAAAATCCTTTTCTATTTAGTCTTTTAACTTTGAATTTTACTCAATTCAATCGTTTGAATGTAGTTGTTTGCACATTCTTTCTTCCCATCTGTTCTTTGACACATTTATATATTGTCATCAATATTTTAGCCTCAAAATAACTTCTTTAAAATATAATATTATAAATATTTTTTAGAATTTTAGATTGTATTTGATATATTAAATAATATTATAATATAAAAAGAATATATATATATATATATATATATTATAGTTAGAGGAGATTAAAAATTGGAATCAATCCTTATCATAATACTATAAATAATTATAATAATTTTATATAGAAACTTGAGACTTGAATCTCTACTCAACTAAATAAAATTCAAATGAAGTTCGAGCCATAAAATAAAAGTTGTCAACTAGAATAACTCGAAATATTTTTGACTCGACTCGATCAAATGCTCATCCTTAATCATAATACAAAAATATTATCTTAATTTTTAAAACATGAAAATGGGTGTTCTCATATCACAATTAATTAATAGTATATATATATATTAAGTCAATTAATTGATAAAAAATTAACCCAATTAAAAACTTATTATATAATATAAATAATAAAAACCTCAAAAAGTGATGGGCAATGAGTCATATCTAGTTATGGGCAAAGGTGATGTGGAACAATAAATCACCCACCAAATTTCAAACTTTAAATTTCTAATATCATCCAATGATTAGTTGTATAGTTTTGCTGTCATGTGGGGACATAAATACAAATGCCCCATCACCCACATATATCTATATTAAGTAAAAGCAAACAAGTTCCTTCATTTACTTCAGTTTAACTCCACTAATCAAATCCCTAATTATTACTAGTTTTGGTGAATTTCAAACACCCTTTCCCAACAAAAAAAGTATAAAAAACTGTTTGATGTAATGTCATATTACACCTAACATTATCTTAGGAGCAACTTAACCTTTTAATTAGTTTATTAATTTATCATTCTCTCTTTCAGAACTATAATTAAAGCTAACACAAAGCTTCTAAACACACTGAACATATAAAATACTATTAGCCTATTACATCTCACCATTTTTTTCTTTTCCCAACTAGAATTATAATGATTGAACATCCTCAGACAAAAAGAAGAAAATTTGTCAAGACAAGTGAAAATAAAGGCTCACTCCTCCGTTTTGTCCTTTAAAATTTGCTAAGAAACCTTACAAGATGAACACATACCTAATGAAAGCATAGACTTTGAGATATGATCACTAGGGTATAAATAAAGTAAATAAAGTCTTCAATGAATTTTTTTTTTGTAAACTATTAATATAATGTTCGTTTATATTCATTTATTAAATTAAATAGATAGATATGAATAATTTTTTTATATTTATTTAATAAACGACCGAATACAAAGAGAAATGTGTTTGATTAATTTATGTTCATAAACAAGTTAATTTACCGACTCATTTATAAATTCGTTTAACCAGCTTTCCTTTTCCTATTTTATATTTTAAATATTGGTAAAGGTACATTCTGAATTAAATACATGATAAACTTTTGAATTCAATCTATAAAGTCTAACGAGTTTAAAAACTACTCGATAATTTTACTATTTTTCTTTGACTTGCAAATAATAAGATAAAAAGAGGATTGTTTGCCAAACATTAAATGAACTTTAAAACAAAAATATTTACAAACGTTAAATGAATATGTATGTGATCATTAAAAAGACAAGTTTATAAACATTAAACGAATCGAACACGGTGATTTTCAAAAAAAAATAAACAGACACAAACACAACCACCATAAAATATAACATCTTTGAAAATAGAAAACGAACACAAACGCATCCTTAATAGTTCAAAGCCGGTTCGTCTGCATCGCTGGACAACAGTGATAGAAAAGGAGCACAAGAAACCGTTGTGGCGTTAAATTAAATTGAATGAAAAGTTGTGTTGGAAACAGCACCAAAGCTCAAAATTCAAGTAAACACAAGAGAATCTCCCTGGTCTTAAGGGTGGACTTTTAAGGCTAAACCGACTCATATTTGTTTAGACCTGACTTCATCAAACATTTATGCCACCATCCTCCATTCTAATTTCATATTTTTACCATAATTCTCAATATAAAATTAAATATCAATCCTTTAAATAATAGTGTGTATATATATATATATCTACTAAAGAAGTAGTGTGTAGATAGTGAGAGTAATAATGGTATCAATAATGGGATTTTCAAGATCTTATTTCCCTTTAAAGGAAAGTGTAATAAAAAATTGAATAAAGCAAAAGATCAGATGGATTGTCCATAAATCACATAATTCCAATAGATCAAATTATTTTTATATGTAACATATAGTAGCCCCATCAAAGCTTATCTCATCCTCCTGCATTTTTTTAAAAAATATAGTAAATAAAGCTAAAGCAAAGAGGCTATTGAGAACTAATGAAGCATTCCTTTTTGTACTTTGATGAAGAATAAATTAAATCTTTTAGATAATATTTTATATAAACATTAGTCTTATCAGTTTATCTCAGCCTGCAGATTTCATGCACATAGTTCATTATTCTGCAAAATCATCTTTAAAGGAAACTAAAGACCCTTTTCTTTTCTCGGTAAGCTCATCAACAAACTATGAAAATCATATTTTGTACAAAATTCCAACCTAAAATATTGTTTTAAAATAAATGGGGTATTTTAAAATGATTCTCTGATGCAAGTTTTGCTTCTTTTTATCTGACAGAGATAATGGAAACGGAAGCTATTATATTGGTTTCTCACTGTCATTAACTTTGATTAAGGAAATATCATAGATTGAAAGGGTTTTTAACAAAATTTTCACTGTTTGGAAACACAGAAAACATGGAAGTTTATGATCCCAAAAAGAAAGAGAGTGGATTTGAAAGAAGAAAGAAAATAAATTCCCTTTTGGATTCATAGCAGCTCTCAGTTCCCAGCAGGTTATATCAGTAGCAAAGTGATGATCTTTCAATTAAACTAATTGGGAACCAAAATGAAAGAAACAAAATTTAAACTAATAAACAAGTCCCTTACTCTAATCTAACAGCTTATTATCTCCCCATGAGGAAAAAGGAAAAGAAAGAAAGAAAGATGAAGCTGATCACCATCACCATCAACCACATCAAGAGGAAGAAGAGCAGCCATTAGTTCCGACATGTGCAACACTATCAGTTTCCAAGTGATGGTTCAGATTCTAACCAGTTCTGATGTCGCTGTTGTTGTTGCTGCTGCTGCTGTTGTTATGTTGGTGTTCTTCATGGTTGAGTCCAACACCTCCAATTATTCCATCTCTTGATCCTCCATTGGCTTGATCTTTCTTCCCAAAAGTGTTCTTATTGTTATGCATCCAGACTTTTAAAACCCCTCTATCAACCCCAACTTCATGGCAGAAGTCTTGAATGTCTTCTTCATCTCTCTTCTGGATTTTCCACCCAATTTTCTCAGCAAACTCCAGCATCTTCTCCTTCTGATACTGAGTGAACTTTGTTCTGAACCTTTTCTTCGAGTTCGACCCAAGATTTGCAGTAAGGCCACCAGCTGGTAAATGAGAGTTTGTTAGGCCTCCCGAGAGAGCCAAAAGCATGTGGTGTGCTGAAGGGTAGTAAGATGATGAGATCGGCGGTGGGGAAGCTGAGTTAGGACTACGATTCGGTTGGTTTGCCGGTGGTGGCGGATGGTGGCGTTGTTGGGGTTGGTATTCTATCATGGCGGTGGCTGTTGTGGGGGGTAGGTCATCGGGTTCACGTCGGTGGAAATTGCGGTGGCAGCCACAAGCGGCGCATTTGAGTGAAGTAGGGTCAGTTGGGGTGGTTGATGGGGAAGGCATGAATTCACCGCAACCGTCTAAAGCGTGGCCGCCTAAGGAGGCTGCATGGTTTTTCAGACATTCTTTGTAGGTTAAGACGATGGGTGGCGCTTGGTGGAGGCGGTGGTGCTGAGGCTTGTGACGCTTCAGAACGCCGTTGGTGAAAGATATGGGCTTGCCGGGTTGGTTCCGAGTTGGCGTTTCACTCACCGGCTCGATCTCCGGCGATGCCTCCGGCGACTTTGGTGTGGGGTTTGCAAGGGCTATATCCATGGCTCTAACATCTATAGTTAACACCCAAAAAAGGGGGGAAAGGCTAAAAATTAAAGAAAAACATGCAACAAAGAGCTAAAAAATGGATTTTAGGGTTTTGAAGTTGGGTTTAAGAGAAATTTGATGACAAGGGAGAAATTAAGAAGCTTGGAAATGAAAAATAAAAAAATAAAAAAAAATCGTTCTTTTTCCTCTGTTAATTTGAGAACTGGGTTGCTTGGAAGATGAAACAAAAAGAAAAGGTGGAAGCGGAAGAGAAGGGTGATGATTTTTGATAATTAAAAAATCTAAGTTTTTGTGGTTGTCCTTCTTAACCCCTATTTAAACCATAGTTATAATCAATGGTTAAGTATTTGCCCCCATTGGGGTTAGATATGTATGTACAAGTATATCTTCAAAAAAACAATTTTTTGTGTAATTGTAGTACATTTGGCTATATGCGTATTTATACGTATTTATATTAAATTTGAGTAAATAAGTTTATAAATATTTTTTTCTGTTTATTTATTATAAAATCATTTGTTTATTTACATTATATTATAGTTATTATTCTTGGTGAACCAAATCAACCTTGAACCCTTCCTCTAAAATATTATAGTTTGCGAATAGAGTCAACTGAGTTGAGAGAATCACTTTTGTCTCTACAGTATCTTATATGAATTAATCGATTAATAGATCGGATATCAGTGATTAATTCAAAAAAACATATTTCTCTCTCGATATTTTATGTTGAGTAAGTGCGTCTACAGGATGTGTATGCATTGTAATAATTATAAAAAATATTATAAATAATATGTTATAATCTCTCTAGACTATTAAAATAAATATTATCAAAACTTAATTTAACTCATTAAATTCAACTCTCATATGACTCAAAAGAATCAACCAACCCAAAATTGAGTCAATCTAATACTCAAATTCACCTTGACTCGAATTAAATCTTACACAAAAAAATAGCTTCATTAAAATCTTTCTTTCTCCAAAATTTTATCGGTTACACTCCCTCATCTACTCAATCGCCATTTAATAATCTTGGAGTTAATATAAAAATAAGTGTCTAAATTATACAATTTTTTCATTTAGGTCTCTAAATTTTTTTGTCAATCTAGGGTGTTGTTTGTTTTCATTGTTTAAGGTCTTCAAAGCTCTTATGTCTGCGCTGCGTAGATCACGCGCAGACATTGGGCTTCGCAGATCATTTGTTTTTTAGAAGACAGAAGTTCTTCTAACGTATGCGCGTCCTCTTCTTGGCGCAGACGTGGACTTATGTCTTCAAACCTCTTCTAACCTATTTAAAGAACCATTTTTTCTATTAATTTTTTAAAAATTATAAAATGTCATTAAATTTAATGAATTATTAAAAAATAGTCACTATAATGTGGTAATAAATTATAAAAGTTTGATAATATAATAATTATTTTATAGTATTTAGATAAATTTATTAATAATTTTATAATATTTTAATAAATTTAATAAGTATTTTATAATTTTTTAAACTTTATTGACGAAAATGATCATTTGTATATAACTCAACGATATTTAATATACTTTATTTGCAAAAATATATTAAACTTAGTAAAAAATATTATAAAATTAAACTTAGTAAACTTTTTTTTATATAACAACTTAGAAAATCAGGGGGACATACAATTATTAGCATTAAAAAATAAAATAAATGTTTTAATAAAAAAAATTCACACTATTGAAAAATCTGATTCTTATAATTTAATTCTGGTAAAGTACGAAAGTCTCTTTATACAAAATAAATAAATAAAAAACAAATAATATATTTTTTCTAAATAGAAAAATACTAATTTATGTATATTATATGGAGTATATATTATATATATTTTTTTATGTTACTATAATCGGATTGTACCACTCGAATAAATTAAGATGATTTAAATGATATTATAAAATCGAGTATTGATATATTTGTGAATCGATAATAATAGAGAATTAAAATATAATTTTTTAACAATTACTTAAACCGAAACAAACATATTGAATTAAAATCAAATTGAATTCATTATCGATTGTTTTAATAATAATTTTTAAAATGATATATAATATTAAAACCAAAATCTAATAGTTCGTAGATGTAATAATTTATAATAATAATATTCGTATAATATTTATTTAATATACTTTTTCAAATAAAATATATTAGATATCGTTGAGTTATATACAAATGATCATATTCGTCAATAAAGTTTAAAAAATTATAAAATACTTATTAAATTTATTAAAAGAATATAAAATTATTAATAAATTTATCTAAATACTATAAAATAATTATTATATTATCGAACTTTTATAATTTATTACAACATTATAATGACTATTTTGTAATAATTCATTAAATATAATGACATTTTATAATTTTTAAAAAATTAATAGAAAAAATGGTTATTTGAGTATAGTTTAAAAAATCAGTTTATTTTAGCAGTCTGCAGACGTTAAAAAATAATCAGTCTTCTTCTTGCAGACTGCAGACTTTTGATTCACCTCTTCTGCTGCAGATGTGGTCCGCATACTGTAGACCTCTTACCTCTGCAAAAACAAACACCACTTAGGTGTCTTAACGTTTCCAATGTTACACTTTGAGGTGTCTCGATTGCAGTGGTGTTAAATTCTGCCGTTAAGTAACATGTGTCACTC
This sequence comes from Hibiscus syriacus, assembly GCF_006381635.1. Taxonomy (NCBI): domain Eukaryota; kingdom Viridiplantae; phylum Streptophyta; class Magnoliopsida; order Malvales; family Malvaceae; genus Hibiscus; species Hibiscus syriacus. Next base: position 2,384,614 of record NW_024063472.1, read on the forward strand.
TCATATAATTTTTATTTTTTTAAAAATATAATTTTTTAAAATTTTATAAATATACAATGTTTCATTTAACGTCAGAATTTAATGACATGAATGGTCCAACTACCTTAAAATATAACGTTGAAAATGTTATATATCTAAATTAACCGAAAAATAGTGTAGATAACTAAACAAAAAAAATGTATAGTTTAAAAACTTATTTTTTATATTAAGTCATAATCTTATAGTAACTAAAATTTTATCCCCCAATCTTATCCCTAGCAACCTTATCACCACCTCGCATAACATCCCATATTTTCTACAGTCTCTTTGTCTATACAAATTCGATGAAAAAAGAAAGAAAGAATCCTAAACAAAGCTGGAAAATCAAACTAAAAATTTATAAGAAAATGGAAAACCCCTAAGAATCAACTTGTAGAAAGGGAGATGAAGTATTAATCAAGAAGTCGAAAAAGGTAAGAAAACAAGAGGGTGTACCTATTCGGCCAAACTATTTTCGGTGACTTGAGCTTTTTCTCGACAATTCGAACAGTGTGATGAAAAGAACTACATACTTGAAGAACAAGGCATTTCGATGGTTCGTTTGGGATATTGATGAAGAACAAATGCAACGTTTAGGCACAAATGTCCATCACTTGGGCATTTTTAAGTGAAACTAATGTCAAAATTGTGCTCAATGGTAGAAAGATGTTTTGACAGAATTATTATTTTCAGTCGTCGTCAATGACGACAAGTAACAACGACTGACTGAGCTCCCAGAGAGAGAATAGGAAAGAAAAAAATTGAGAGAAAGAAAGAAGAAGAAAGTATTACAAATTCCAAAACGACATCATTCTAAGATTATTTAGATTCTCAAACGACATCATTTTAAAAACCAAACTCACACGCACGACCTAAAATATGATAAAATATACCTATTCTTTTCATTTTTAGGTAAATTGCTTTTGTGGTCCTTCCACCTTTGTATATATTGTGATTTAGTCTTATTACATAATTAATTACACTTTTCACCATGTCTTAGATTTATGATTCTTTTGTTTATTTAATTTTATTAGCATATTTATTTATTCACTTATTTAATTCTTTAACATATTTATTCATTTGTTTATCCTGCATTATTTGTTTATTAATTTTTATACATTATACATCATCATCATTATTTTTTATTATTATTATTATTATTATTATTATTATTATTATTATTATTATTCTTATTCTTATTATTATTATAATTATTATTATCATCATCATTATTATTATTATTATGTGTTTCATTTGTTTAATAAAATAGACAAATTTTTAAACAATGTATTATTTTTGTGGTGTCACGAGATTGGTTTAATTTTTATCGTGCATAACCGATTTTCAAATTAATTTTGATACTAGTTTTAAATGGAAATCTTTAAAATTATTATTTTTATACAAAAGACAGATCTACAAGTATTCGGTTATATTTAACTCAAAATAATCAAGGATGATTTTGGTTTTTAAAATACATATATATTTATTCAGTAAAATAATTTTTGAACCTAAAAAACAATTTTAATAATAATGATCAAGTATTTTTAATCCCTTCTGCTATTTATCCATTTGTAATTTGCTTCACACCCATCTCTTTCTTACATTTTTAGCATTTAAATAAGTGGAATTCAAGATTTTAAACCCTGTATGGAATAAGCTATGGCAAAGTGTCTCTTTTTTGTGAACTTGAATGGATTCAGAAATATCTTAAAGGGTAGGTATACATATTTATTAACAACATAAATATTTTTATACAAGATGAACATAATAAGTAAAATTGACAATTACATGAATTTTTTTTTTGAAATTTTCAGTATTCACCTTAGACTTTAATGGATCCACCACTTAATGAAATGTAATCTGAGCTGCCTTGTATGTTATCATCAATATAGTTGATATAATAATGTATAACATGGATACTCTCTTATCACCTTTGACTGATCAAATTTGATCATAATAAACCAACACTTATAACAATGCACAGTACAGAAAACTGTCTTAAGATTCAGCATCAGCTTTGAGAAGCAACGTTGGATACCGGTTAAATGCGCCTCCGTGTATATGAAATAATTACAAAACATATGTAACACCCGACCCGTATTCGACCCGAACACGAATCTGAGGTATCACATTTACTTTTCAAACTCTTTGACTCTTTTTAAAATGCGATTAAAACATGACAAGGAAAACAAAACTTAATAAATCATAGTTAAAATACATATCAGAGCATCTATACTTTACATTTATGATACATGCCAACAACATTTCATAACACAATCACCTACATTTCAATTTTTCTCTGATCTGATAATCTTCGGAGGTATGTTGTCATGTCCCTTGCTTACTCGGCTTACTCTTCGAATAACTTTAAACCTACATGTGAAAACACTCACACGCTAAGTCTATGACTTAGTGAGGCAATACTGAGTATAATAACATAATAAAACAGTTATGTAAATGTTTATAAAAGATTTTAAATTCTAACTGTTTCTATTTATAAGGTGTATAATCATCATCATTTATGAGTGACACTATTTTTCCTGCTTGGTGATCTTTTCAATTTTGCTTGCGAAGGCGGCGGCACCAGCCCTTAAGGCTGGTTGCTGGCCGCCAATCTTTTTGTTTGTTTTTACCTTTCATTAAGTTTGTTGTTAGCAACAAGGTCGGTGGTGGTGGCAATCACCGCCTCGCGATATGAGTTGTTTCCATTTTCGAAAGTGATTGACTTTACGAAGGTTAGTCTCCTGACTATGTGTAGTGGATCTTGCTCTCATGTTTGTTCTATTCGATGAAGCGGTTTGTTGTTCGTTGTCGTTGGTTTCTTTCTTCGTCTCTTAGCTTGTATTGAGTGAGTGTTCTCGTTCGAGAGATGTCATTTCATGGCCGCTTATGTGTTTGTGTATTGCTTTGTGTGTTCTTTGATGGCTCTACGGACGATGGTGGAATGACGAATACAGCAGTGCCGGTGATGAGATGTATCTTTGGTGGCAGGAGGGTTATGCTGCGGATGCTGGTTTTGAGTTTTTGTTGGGGAAAATGAGATTGCTGTCAGTTTCAGTCTATTTCGACGTGCCCAAAGTGTCGTTTGAAGGGCCGCTTTTCCTGGTCTGTGATTGCTGGCTGTTTCTGGTTTTTGGGAGTTGTTTCTTTTGGATGTTAAGCATGTTGAGAGGTTTGTGTTTTCTTTGTTGGATTCTTGGTCGATGGTGGAGCGTGGCATGCAGTTGCCGATGTCATGGTGTTGCTTCTAGTTTTGTAGAGGCATGTGCGGTAGTTCTTGGTCCTGTAAAAGATGGTATGGGGGTTATGTTATTTAAGGCGTTGGTGTCAGAGGTACATATCGTTAGTGGAACGTTGGCAGCAAGTTTAGTGCATGTGGATGTCTTAGTGGGATTTGTCGCTGTTGGTGTAGTGAGACTCTTTGAAGTCTCATTTTTGCGTTGGGCCTTTTTTTCTGTCTGATGATGAAAGTTATGGGCTGATGAAGATATATAGTGATTAAAAACTATTGTGGCTACTATAATCTAATTCCACATATTCCAGGCCGCAGATTGTGACTTTTGTAGAGGTGACTTCTATCCAAGCATATGAGGAGTGCTTCCAAGAATTTCATCTTATTAAAAAGGATGAATTCGATAGCGTAAGGCTAGAGTGTGTTGTTTTTCCTAGAGTTTCGATGATAGAAAGTATTAACAATGGTGGGGATACTTCTGGGCGTCGTTTGGGTTGTGTGTTTGAAGCTGAAGCTTATTCAACATTTGGTGATGCTCTGGGTGTGGATTTTCCAGCTACGAGAGAGAAGTGTTTGGTGTAAGCTTCTTTTCCAGTTCAGTGACTTCCAGTTATCCTTGGTTTGTGTTCCATTCTGATAGTTGTGTTATTTGAGAGGCTTCAATCTTCTGTCATACTAGTTGATTTGGGTCAGATGGTAGTTCTTGAGTTTTTATCGATTCTTGCAACTCTAGAGATAAAAGTTATGGTGTTTTGTAGTAATCTTTGATAGGCATGTGCTCAACTATCTTATGTCTCAGAGATTGTAGCATGGTATTGTTCTTTGTTTTGGAGGTGTGAAGTTCCTTTTTGAATTTCATTCAGGGGGTAGTGTGTAGCTACAATGATGTAGTCTGTTTTGGGTTGTTCTAGTGGTGTAGTTCCCGACTGTTGTTCTTGTTGTTCCTAGGTTCATGTTGGACTTTCTTCCATCCCAAGGTTTACTCTTTTTCCTCTACTTAGGATTAGAGAGGTTTTTTAATGAGGTCCTTAGGGTTGTGTACTTTGTGAATTCTTATGCAAAGTAACCATTTTTCAAAAAATAAAAATAAAAGAATCATGAAATACTATAACAACATACTATTCATAATTTATAACATACACTATTACTCATTGATTAATTTATACACCTTTGACATTTGCTTATACAATTCCTAGAAACATTTCGTATAAAACAAAAAAACATTTCATTGATCAAATTATATCAAGTTTGTTTTATTAGTCCAACGTATATCGCTTAGAAATTAAGGTATGCGAGTACATTGAGGTTGTGCACTAATGCAGTCACCACTGCTCATATAATTTGCACCGAAGTGTCACATAGAATTTGTCCCGAAGGACCACATAGATTTGTCCTGAATGACCACATGGAACCCCCGACTCTTGGCATGCCAACTATACCCCTAATTCTCATAAAATATACATTGGGCTTTAGTTTTATAATTAATCTTTCAACACTTTATTTCCAATGTCTTTTATCCACATAGAATACTTTTGCATTTATTATTCAAGTATCTTTTATTCACATAACGGATTTACTCATGGCTTTCCTTTTAACATTTTTCACTTATCATATGTTCCATAGAACATATCACTTAACACATATTCACATAACATTTCACGTAAAACATTGTCACATAGCATTATCAAATTTTATTATTTATTCATATTCAAACAATTACTAATAGTATTTAATTTCACATAACATTATTCAATATTTTCATTTAATCATATATAACATATCTTCATAGTGATTCACATAATTATTTTATGTTACATATCATTATTCAACTTATCCATTTACTTATGTAGAACATATTCACATAGAAAACCTTCATATATACTCATAGCATTTTGTAGACCCCAGATTTTGTCCTCATCCCAGCATTACACCAAGCTTCCACTAATGCATGTTTCTTGCCAACTCACAAGGATAAAAATGCATGTGAGATCTGATCTAAAGCATGGTCACACCAAGTTGCTATTTTTTTATGTAAAGCTATGTAAAATAAGGGCTATAAATAGCCGAATGAAAATGTAAGAAAAACTGAGAGGAACTCCCCTTATAATTGTTTCCCTTCGTTTCTTTTTCCCCCTGTTTTTCTTACATTTTCATTCGACTATTTATAGCCCTTATTTTTTTACCAATAGTTGTCGCAACCGCCTTTCGGGTGGACTCAAAATTTAGCTTCAACTTGGAATAAAATATTGGAGTCGCCACCGATCATTTATTTTTTGTAAAAATTTGGTTGATCGGATACCATCTTACATGATATGCGTTTTACCAGAAATATGTCGGATTCGGGAGTCGGTTACAGTCAAGGAAGGATTAGCAACCTTGAACTGCTCTTTCGGTATCATTTAATTTATCGATTGTCTCAATTGCGAAAATAAAAATAAAAATTTAAAAATTCGATCATAATTATTTACCTTTTGATCAATTAAAATTATCCTAAAAAATAATAAATAAAGTTAAAAAAAATAAAACAAACAAAAACAAAAAGTTAATATTAAGATCGAAATAAAAATAAAGGAATTAAAAAAATTAATTTTGAAAGAATTAAAATTCATGGATCAAATTAATTCTAAGAATGAGCTGCAAGAGAAAAACATAAACTTAGGAGATTAAATAGCAAAAAGAAAAAAACAGTGGCTAAATCAAAAAAACTAATAGTGACTAAAATAAAACAAAACTGAATAATAAAATTTAAATAAATAAAAAAAGAATGGTCCAGTGACCAAAGTGTAAAAACATACTAAAGGTACAGGGGCATGAACACAATTAACACTAAAATTAATATTACAACATAACAATGGAAAATAACTAAATGAGGACGAACATTTCTAATTAAAAATAAAATAAACACATGTAGGTGACTAAAACGGAGATTAATGCTAAAACTAGGAGGTTCTAGGAACAATAAAGCCTTGAAGTTTCCATGACTATAAAGTAAATAACCCAAAAAGATAATATATAAATACTTGGATCTAAAGTTGTTGGAGTAATATGGAAATGGATGTCTACGTGTTTCTTTTTTTTAATTAGAAATGTTCGTCATCATTTAGTTATTTTCATTGTTATGTTATAATATTAATTTTAGTGTTAATTGTGTTCATGCCCCTGTATCTATAGTGTATTTTTACACTTTGGTCACTGGATCATTCTTTTTTTATTTATTTAAATTTTATTATTCAGTTTTGTTTTATTTTAGTCACTATTAGTTTTTTTGATTTAGCCACTGTTTTTTTCTTTTTGCTATTTAATCTCCTAAGTTTATGTTTTTCTCTTGCAGCTCATTCTTAGAATTAATTTGATCCATGAATTTTAATTCTTTCCAAGTTAATTTTTTTTAATTCCTTTATTTTTATTTCGATCTTAATATTAACTCTTTGTTTTTGTTTGTTTTATTTTTTTAACTTTATTTATGATTTTTAGGATAATTTTAATTGATCAAAAGGTAAATAATTATGATCGAATTTTTAAATTTTAATTTTAATTTTCGTAATTGAGACAACCGACAAATTAAATGGTACCGAAAGGGCAGTTCAAGGGTGCCAATCATTCCTTGACTGTAACAGACTCCCGAATCCGACATTTCTGGTAAAACGCAGATAAGGCAAGATGATATCCGATCAACCAATTTTTTTACGAAAAATAAATAATTGGTGGCGACTCCAATATTTTATTCCAAGTCGAAGCTAAATTTCGGCCCACCCGAAAGGCGGTTGCGACACATTTCATTTGTTCAAAAACATTTGAGGTTGGCTCATCGCAATCTGTCCTCCAATCATAAATAAATTAAGTAAATAGCACTCACATTTTCCTCACTTACGCCTTAAACTCTCATTCTCTCTTTCACTTTATCGGTGTATGTCCCTTCGTTCCGCGCTTTCTTTCAATCAAATCTACACATAACATGACCCATATAAATACCGGAACTCAATTAACATCTAACCCATTAACTTTTATTTAAGAGAAATGAAACACTTAATTAACATTTCCAACTGGATAGTATCGGTGCTATACCCATAGTACCGATACTTCTCTTCTAAGGTACCGATATCTCTCTTCTAAGGTACTGATACTCACTTCAATATCGATACTATTTTAGCATTCTGGAATTCCTTTTTCAATTACAATATCGATACCTTACTCTTGGTATCGATACTATTTCAATCAGTATCGATTCTGTTCATACGGTTCAAACCATTTATTTCAACTTAACCTTATAGTATCGGTATTGTTCTTTCAGTACCAATACCCTTACCCATATTTTACCTCTTCCACTTTGAATTTTACCCAAATTTCACTTAAATTTCCTACTTTTAACTCCATTCATACATTTAAACTTATTTACACTTATTATCATTAACCTATATCCATTAAAACCCCTTTACAACCTTAATTCTCCATAGAACTATTGAAACTAAAAATCATACCGATTTTTCAAACATGCTCTCAATCATTTCTAACACTTCAAATTTCTTATTTACACCTATGAGAAGTTAAATATGCTTTTAGAATCTAAATATTCATCATTTCCTAACAATTCCCTTAAAAACTCATTTTACTAATTCACCATTAATTCATCAATCTCTTAGTTTCAACTCTTCTTTAAGCTTTATTTAAGCTTCTATACCACCCAGGGATTAAAAACCAAATTCAAATTTCAAGAAACAACCAACTTCAATTAACTTACCTTAGCCATGGAAGCATACGGTGGAAGAGAATAAGATAAAACCAAAGCTTCCAAACTTTTCAGTTCTTTCTTTCCTTATTTCCTACATATTTAAATACCCTTTAAAATGAATTTTAAATTCATTCATGCTAAATGACCTCTTTGCCCCTTCATTCTTCCATCTTTGATATTAAGTACTAGACATAAATTCCAAAATCAGTCCTTAAACTTTTCAATTTATGTAAATTAAACCACCAAATTTTTAAATCCTTACATTTCAGACACTGACCCTATTAAAGAAATAAAAACAATTGGTTCCAGTTGTCAACACTAAGCAATGAAAATAACAAAACTGATCCTAAATAAATAAAACGAAAAACGAAAAAAACAAAAGAAAGCAAATCGTTCGGCCGTTTCACTTCTTGTTCCTCTGAGATTTTTCAATGAAGCTTTACAAGAAATGATCCAAAATATTGTTGAGCCTGTAGCAATACCAACTCTCCAAAACTAATGGGGTTCTAATGTCCGTCTCTCTTCCTCTGCCTGAAGCGATGGTCGGTGAGGAATTTCTTCAACCCAGAATAGATCGTCTTCTCCACCAATGGATTCTCTGGTCAATAGATGCGCAACTCGATTCCCATCACGAGGGATGAACTGGAATTCACATGTAAGAAAATCCATAACCTTCTGTTTGATTCTCCAAATTAGGGCACTAATTTCAGATGAGTCTGGAAATGGGGAAGTTAATTTCTCAATTACTTTTCTTGCATCCCCTTCTACAATAATGCGATGGAAACCCATGTCCTTTGCTAATTGAAGAGCATGGTCTGCAACGACAGCTTCAGCGACGAAAGGAGTTACGCGCCAGGTTCGTCTTCTGCAAGCCCCCATTTCGTAGCCTTCATTATTTCTTATAATAACTCCCGACCAGCTTGTATTGTCTTCATAATTGAAACTAGCGTCGAAATTCACTTTGACTGCGTCTAATGGAGGAGGGGCCCATTTTGTTTCGATTTTCCGACTCGGGCCTGTGAGCCTTGTTGTAGCCATGAGGAACTCCTTACATTGTCCACGAATATGGGTAATGATCTCAACTGTTGTGATTAATTTCCCCTCATGTATTCTCTTGTTTCGAGCATACTATAAAAGCCATCTACACACTAATATTTCTGCATGCTTCCCAAGTTGATTATTATCCAGTAACCAGCTGAGCCATTCCTTAAAGCTCCAATGAGCACTCTGCCATGGCCATTGGTAATGTAAACTTTGCCAAACCTCTTTAGCTAGTATACATTCCTTTGCAATATGTTTGCTTGATTCGACGTACATATATATGAAAACTAATTAGGGTAAAAGTAATGAACATGATAAAAACTTGTATAAATATAAAAAAAAAGGTTTAGAAATACGAATATTGCTGAGTAATGAATAATAAATATCATATTGTATTATGAGTGAGTTGACACATATAAGAAAGAGTTGGTGAGAATGAATAAAGGGCATTGGGAGGAGAGAGAGGAAACAATGCCTGTAACTTCTGATTTCTGAGACATTGACTGTATCCCCCATCTTAAATTTCCCAAGTGGACCAATGATCCCCAACCCATTTTTTCTTTTTAATATTCCGTATAATTACTCTACTTTTTACTTTGTTTTTCTCTATGTTATTTTTAAGTAATAAGGTGAAAAATACCGAAGTACCCTTTATTCCAAGGGGTAATTGACTCACTAAACGGTGGTTGAATTGTCAATACATTAGCTACGATCCACGCAACGCATGTAGGTGTTTTCTAAGGGTAAATTACATAAATGATGACTGAAGTCATTTGGAAAATAATTTGTTGCCAAAATTCAGATGTACAATTAGGCCTTAAAGACATTGAGGTATGGAACAATGTATGTTTGATCCAACTTATCAAAGCTATGTTAAAAAAGAAAGGTCCCTTGTGGGTAGCTTGGTTGCATGAATTAGTACTAAATTGTCTTTTGGCGAACTATTGGTAAAACTGAAAATAGTTAGATATGAAATAGATTATTGAAATTGAGAGTTATTGTCAATGCCATTGACCTTATTAATTTGTATCTTACTATTGCTAGAATCTAGGAAATAATCAAATTAGAAAAAGAAAAGGCATTATGATAAAAATTGTGGCATTTTTTTATGTTCCAAAGCACTTAGTGATATCTTGGATGAAAATTTTAATAGGCTGCCAATAAAGGATAAAGCGATTTCTTACAAACTTAAAGCGAATTGTGATTGGATTTTTTTGTGGAAGGAGATGGAAACTAGAGATCATTGGTTTTTTTTTTTGGCTATGTTTATTCAAAGAATGTATAGATTGATGTGTTTGAGGGTTTACAATTTGTAGATAAAGATGATGTGTTGGAATTTTGAACTTGATTGAGTTAAAAGGAAGTCGAAAGGATATTATTCTTAAAATGACATGGAATTTATTTATATACCTTATATAGGAGAGGAACTCTCGAGTATTTCATGTCATGTATACATAGGAGCAAAGTTTGTTACGAGATATAAAGGAGATGTTAAAAAAATGATTACAAAACAAGCCTATAAATAGGACCAACATAGTAAATATTAGTCTTTGTTTATAATGAAATATTGTATAGTTAATTTCTTTTCCTTTGTACCCGGTATTATTAATACCTGATCCTGAGTTGATTCGATAGGCTCTCTTTCTTGAACTAGTAGCGGAACATCAACCTTTCACTCTAACTTTACACAAACCCAATATTATCAATTTATTAAATTCTTTGAGGTCCCAGGTTCGACACCAGAAATGTCAGGGGTGTGAGCATTCAATGTCAAATGATTAACAGTTATCTTCGAACATATATTACTTTATAATTACCTCTGATTAATAAAAACAAGTCAATTCAAGTTTATCATATTAATGTATTTTATTTTCCTCTTATTTTGTTTTAAAAGAGTTTTCATATATACATATCCTTATGTGTTCTAACTTGAACTTTAGTCGTATTGCTAATAAGATTTTAATTTAATTTATTTATCTTGTTAGCATTTGACTAGAATTCAAAGTGACACAAATTAAATAAATTAATTGAAAAAAAGTAAGAAACCTAGTTTGATTAGAAGAAATTTTAATTTTTATAGAAATTTTATTTTTTTTCTTTTTATGTAGAAAACGTAGTTTGAGTACATTTCTACTTTATAAGTTTTATTTGTAATCAAGTATCTATCCCAATAAATAAATACTAAGGATTAGAGTTAGAGATATGATTGTCCATGGGGACTCCCCTTGTATTCTTGTCTTGGCATTAGTGACATTTTTCCTCTTGTGCCTGTGGTTTTTTCCCGAAAGAGTTTTCTACGAAATCTTAGTGTCTATTTTATTAGACAACCATTATGCTTGTCGTTATTTGTTAACAAATTGATATCAAAGCATCCGGGTTGTTTCACTCGATCATTATAATGATATCTTTGAAATATGAAATTCCGTTGTTGGATCACAACACTAGATTGACGCTGTAGAAGGTTGAGGTACAAAAATTTGTAAAAGCTCTCTTATTCTGATGAAATAACAAAAAAAACTGTCAAGTTTTATATTTTGTAGGTTTAACAATTATAGAAGATGAACTATTATTTTTCCTTTGTGGCAAAGGAGAATTTTGTGTTGAACAAAACAATCATGGGCATAACGGTTTTGGAAGTAGAAAAATGTTCTATTTCGTGGGTATAACGAATTTGAAAAGAAAAATAAAGTTTTTTTGTGGGTATAACAAATTTGAGAAGAAGAAAATTTAGTTCCGTGAGCGTAACAGAAAAGATAAAATTATCATTGATGATCGGAATAATGTTGTGCACGATATTGCTTGTAGTGAACAAGTTGTGAGCAAAGTTAGCACTCATGATTTTCTTACCGATGTGAAGACTATATCCAAGTTTTGCTAAGCTTTGGATTCAACTGACAATCATTGTTGAAGAATACTCCTGTAAGGGGTTTCGTGGAAGAAGTTTCAAATATGTTCTCAAGGTGGAGAACTTATTCGTTGAAGTGAATAATTATTTTTTGTTGAATTTAGGTCTCATTGAATTTAGATGTTTTGTCTCGGAACCTTCGTAATTTCAGAATTCAAATTTGTTAGAGTTTAACTCGAACTTAAGTGACAAATTTATTAAATTAACTGTGAAAGGTAAGAAACCTTTTGAGAGTAAATTTTTTACTTTTTAAGTTTAGTTTGTAATCAAATATCTATAAATGAATACTTAGGGGCTAGAGATCAGGTTATCCATAGGATGAACATCAAAATATTTAAAAGCATCCGTGGTTTTTTTAAAAGGTATTTTCATTTAAAATCATAATATCTATTTTATTCGGCAATCATTATACACTTTATCTTCTAATACAACTCAAATTTTATTTCATTGTCAAAATTTTTAAATAATTCTGAATTGAGTTAGATAACAAAATAGTACTTATTACAAAAAAAATTATTTGATTCAATCAAACGCTCAACCTTAAATGTGGTTGGGAGAAAAGGGGACCAACAAGGTCAAACAATGGAAAGAAACAGAGCAAAAAGATAAAAATAAAAATTAGGGAGGATATTTCTTAAAAAGAAGAAGGAGAAGGAGAAGGAGAAGGAGAAGGAGAAGGAGAAGAAGAATTGGGGAGGATAGTTGATGATGGTCACTACCAGTCTGATGGCCAGTGGACGACTAAGAGGAATTTTAATCTTTTTAAGATAATCAAATTAAAATGTTAATATTTACGAATTCTTTTATTTGAATAATTAATTATTTAAAAAATATTGTATTTCTTAAAAATGTTAAAATTTTTGGCTTATAAGAAAATTTGCCAACGCAACTTTTAGATATTTTTCCTCAAAATTTAGGTTTAAGGGTCATTGTTGTCTCTGTAATAAACTCAATTTATTATTTTCGCCCATATCGTTTTTCATCAATTTAGTTCTCGTAGTTGTCTATGATGTTCATCCTATCTCGCGAAGTTCGTTGATTGTTTCTGACTAACTGAATTGTGGGTATTCTGCGTCTGTGGATTAAGGGATTAAGTAAAAATATTTATTAAATACACTAGTTAGAACAAATTCCTAAAATTTTAATATTTATTTCAGTGAGATTAAGAGATTAGGTCAAACTTTTGGATATTTTTTCTAATAATTCTATTTAGTAAATATTTTAAATATTTTATTATTTATTTTTTTAATAAATGTCACGTTATCATCAAGTCACGTGAGTAATATTTGGTTGATTTGGAAATTTTCGGTGTTGAAAAATGATAATGGCTATGTTAGTCAAAACAGACTTCGATGGCTAAGATGAACACCATAGACAACTTCGAAAACCAAATTGATGCAAAAATCGATAGGGACAAAAATGATAAATTGAGTTTACTATCAGGGCAACAGTGACCCTTTTGTCCAAAATTTATTTAAGACGAATCTCCTACGCTCAACAAGCACCGCTGAACACGACTAACGATGAGTATAATTATTTATAAAAAAATAATTATAAAATATTAATTTAAAGGTAAATTATTTAAAATAAAATATTAATTACGTTATTTTCTATAATTTTTAGTAATTTTATTTTTTTTAAAATTGTAAAAAATATAGAAAATATCGTAATTAATATTTTATTTTAAATAATTTACCTTTAATTTTTTAACTAGTTTATAATTACATGTTGAGTTCTTTAGAATTTTAATTTTTTATAAATTAAATTAATAGTGCTCAACAATATTCATCGTTAGTGGTGTACAACGATACTCATCGAACGTTGTAAAATTTTCTATTTATTTAATACATAATTTACTATTCTTAAAATTCACAATCATTTTATATCTCTATATAATATAGAATTCAATCTAAATGTTGAATTACTTAATTAAGTTATTTTAACTCAATTGTTAATGATAAAAGTATTAATGTGTACTAATTTAAAAATATTTTTCTTTTCTGATTTTTTTCTTTTAAATGTATAAATAATTATTTTGACAACTCAAATATTGTTAAAACTCTAACAAATTTTAATTAATTTTTTTTTACATTAGGCTTGAATGAGAGGTTTTGAGAATTTTATTTTTATCATGATTTTGAAATTTCGAAATAATGAATTTATTTAATCTAATAAAAATAATCGAGAATTCTAATACTTTTAGGGAATTTGGGTAGCTCAAATTCCCTATCTAAGTTCTACCAATTTTTCAAAATTCTTTATAAATTATTTTATTTAAAACATGTCTAATATTATGTTTTGACTTCATTTTTGTCACTCACTGTTAAACAATAAATAAATCTATTGACGCGATATATTTTTATTTTTCAAATGATGACATGAAAATATCTTATGGTGACATATCAAATCAAAACATAACTTTAAGTATGAAAAAAATAATTGGATAACCAGAACAGAATTAAATGATGTTTAGGTGACTAAATATATAACTTATCTTTAATTTCAATATATATTTTTATATTTAATATTATTAATAAATATCTCGATACTTCTATTGATATCCGTATTTTTTTATTTTTACTCATGAAATTATAATAATATATATTTTTCTAAATATATTACTTAATCAATAAAATAGTCTCAAATATTAATTTTTGAAATACTATAACATTTATTTTCTTAAAAATATTAAACTTTTAAATTCATCCTCTAATCGCACTCTCAAATCTATTAAATGCTTATTTTGATCATGAGTAATTCTTTTAAGCAAAAAATAAAAAAAAAAATAAAACTTTGGGTTTAATAAATTTCTATATAGGATACTGTATTTAGTGTCCTAAACTGAAAGGCAATCGTGTCGGGTTGGCAGAAAATTTAGGACCCTATAAAACGGTGTTTGTTTGAAAACTGCGCTTAATTCTTCTGTTGGAAAAACTGTACACGACATCCTTAAGTTATTACACAGCCACTGACCCCCCACATTTTGAAACCGACCTTAATTTAAGGGTCCTATATCTTCATTTCCTGAAATACCCTGATTTTCAGTTTATTTGCATCACAAACTCTCTTCATGTAATAATTAATAAAAAGTGAAGTCCTTCACTTGATGACACGTGTTAACTCTTCTGACACATGGCGACACCTGTCCTTAACCATTTCTTTATTTTCAGGTGCCTCGTAAAACAGTAAAAAAATATAAATACCCTTCTACCTGAATAAAATTAAAGTCAAAATTACTTAACAAGTCATTTTTTAGGTTATAGCATAATAATTTTTAAGGTAAAGTCAATAGATGATCTCGATTATAAGATATTAATTTATTAAATATATGGTTTATAGAATATTATTTTATTAAATTTTTTGACTATTAAAAGTTATAAAATGTTTATCTGATTATTAATTATTTTCCAAACTCGTCATTATCTGTTAAAAAATCGACGATTGTCTAAACTATAAGTTAACATTATAACTGGGTTATGATAGTCGTTTGAGATTTTAGAATCAAATTCGATTATATCACTGTCAACATGCTAATGTTGATCTCGGAATATCATCATTTTTAACAGAAAAGAAAGAGTTTGGACATAATGACTAGTCGGATGACTATTTTGTGATTTTGAATAGTCTAAAGGATTCAATAAAGTAAAACTCAATAATCAATAGATCATTTTATAATTTTTAATAATCGATGGACTTAATAAAACAATCCCTATTATTGAGGGATCATTCGTGTACTTTACATTGATATTTATAAATTCATCTATACTAAAAATTGAATCTTATAAAATTTTACGATACACCGAGTTTCTTGATTCAATTTTTTTTCAATATTACATATGTTTATTATTAAACTCAATCTAATCAATTAAATATATATTTTCAAATAATTATTATTTTATCTGATAATAAATAATTTTTGGAGTCCAAAAATATTTAATTGATTTTTTTAAAATCTAAACTTTAAGTATGGCGTCCAATGATTCTAAGAAATATTTTATATTAAAAATATTGTAGTAATTCTGAATATCGGATGATTAATTCTGAAAATTGTCTCAATTATTTGGAAGAGTTTTAAAATGATTTTATTTTATAAATACATATGTATTCGGTTTATTACTAAAATAGATTTATTAATATATTTATATATGTGTCTTTATGAATACGATATATCGAATAAGTATCTCGTAATTATTTTAGTACTATCAAATTATGAAATCAATGTGATTATATATATATAATCAATTTTACAGGATTTGAGGTATATTTTATATACGAGTGTATAAAAGTGTATCCTATATGTGTAGTCACTCATTTTCGTCCAGGGTTTATACATATAATATATGTAATACATAGTTTTTGAAAACATAGTTTTGAAAACGTTTTTGAAAATATGTATAATATATAGTTTTGAAAACATTTTTCGAAAATATGTATAATATATAGTTTTTGAAAACCCTTTTGAAAACACACACACACACACACACACACACACACACACACACATATATATATATATATATATATATATATATATATAGTTTTTGAAAACGTTTTTGAAAATATATATGTTAAACCGTATTCGGTTAAGCAATTAATTGGTTGTAGTTAGTTGTAACCAACTATGCATCAGCTCATTGGAGGCTTTAAATAGCTACTCAATCTGTGTAAATGATCGATGAATAATATTCATAGAAAAACACTCTTTTCTTTCATTTCACTCTAAGTTTCTGCTATAGTTAACATGGTATCATTCGCCTTTAGATCCTGAAAAGGCTTTTGTTGTGCGCTATTCTTTATTCTTTCTTGCTTTCTGGTTCTTGATTGTTTTCGAAGAAAAATCATGGTGCAAGGCATGTCGATGATAGTTGAGGATGAGCAGTTGACAGAAACTAGCTCGCATACCTTTGCTAATAAAAGAATCAACTTATGCTTAACTGACTCGAACTATCTTCTTTGGAAGCAGCAAGTGATTCTCACAATCCGAGTGCTTGGACTTGAAGTTTTTCTTGATGAATCCATGGTGGTTCCAGTAAAACTGACACTTAACGATGCTGGTGAGCAAGTTGTTAATCCAACTTATCTTCGGTATGTCAAGCAAGACAGTTCTTTGTCTTCTTGGCTTCTTTCTACTGTTAGCACCAACATTATGCCTCAGTTGGTTGGTGTTGAATCCACAGCTCAAGTCTGGAATGCTATCACCAAGTTGTATTCCAAGCTGTTTACCACAAAAACAATGGCCTTGCATTGTTGCCTTAGATCGATGAAGAAAGGCTCTCAATCTATGAGAGACTACACCATGGCCATTAAAAAATATGTGATCTTTTAGCCACGTGTGGTAATCCTATTTCAGACATTGATCACATCACCACCATTCTTAATGGTCTTCTAGTCGAATACGAGCCAACGATGGCTGCGATTACTGCGAGCAGAGAACCATTTTCCCTCGATAATATGGTATCAATTCTTATTAATGCTAAGTCTCGCCTTGACGACTCATCAATGTTTCCAATAGGAGTTAATTTCACATGCTACAACACCAACCAGGACTCGGATACTCAACAATACAAGAATCGTGGGACTTCTAAGCATAACAGTACCACAAGTAACAAGTATAAGGGAAGACCTAAACAACATCGTCATCTGTGTGGAAAGCTAGGTCATCTAGTTAATAGGTGCTGGCATAGATTTGATCAAAACTTCAAAGGTGTAACTGCTCAACAAAGCTCCTCGTTTAATGACATGCAGGAAAACACGTGTTCATGCTTCCCTCATACATGTGACTGCCATTACAGTCCCTTTGTAAGTGTCAGTGCAGGAGATGAAGATTCATCTGCCACTAAGTCAAATGACAATGTGCAGGTCAATGCATTAATGGCTAATGGTCCTTTGAACTATGCAAAATGGTTTCCTGATTTAGGAGACACACACTATGTGACTGGCACCACCTTTATATTCTCGAGAAAACAAGCTTACACTAGCAGTGGTAAGGTTCATCTAGGAGATGGTTCCACTATTCCAATTACTCATATTGGTAGAAATGCTTTAAAGACTGTCTATAGGGATCTCTTTCTTGATCAAATACTACATGTTCCAAATATTAATAAGAATCTCTTGTCAGTTTCAAAATTTACTCAAGACAATTCAGTTTTTTTGAGTTTCATGAAAATGCTTGTTATGTTAAGGATGAAAGCACATGAGTCGTGTTGGTAGAAGGGAAGCTTGATGGAGGGTTGTACAACTTTGATTGTCAAACTATGCAATAACAACAACATTTAACAATACTTTTGTTAAAAATTCCAATGAATACTAGTTGTGACACAAGAGGTTGGGTCATCCAGCAGCTGAGGTGGTGATGACAATCCTCAATAAAAGGCTAAGTGTAAATAAAAGTGAACTTTGTGCAGTCTGTCAGATGGGAAAAAACAAAGCTCAGCCCTTTCCTATGTCACAAACTGTGTACAAACAACCATTTGAGTTAGTAGAAGTTGATGTATGGGGCCCTGCTCCTATTGTTTCTAGCGGTTTCAGATACTTTGAGTTTTGTACATTTGTACTCAAGGAATTGGGTTTATCTGTTAAAAGTGAGGTTGCTGTCTCTTTTGAAATGTTTACTGCCTTAGTTTCAAATTAATTTAAAACAACTATTCTTGCTTTTTAAACAGACAATGGAGGAGAGTTTCGGTTTCTCGAAGCTATCTCACATAGACTTGGTGTTAAGCTCAGGAAATCATGTCCACATACTTCACAATAAAATAGGGTTGTGGAAAAGAAACACATGCATATAGTAGAAAATGCCTTAACTCTACTAGCACAAGCTTTAATGCCTTTAACATTTTGGTCTCATGCAGTATACGTCATCAACAGAATGCCCTCCAAGATCCTTGGTAATATCTCTCCTTATCAGAAGCTATATGACAAGCCTCCTGATTACAGCTTTTTCAAAACCTTTGGATGCAGTGCTTCCCTAATCTTAGGGTGTTCAATACATAAAAATTGGATTTTCGATCCAAGGCTTGTATTCCCTAGGGTACTCTCATATGCACCATGGTTATCAGTGCATGGATGAGCATGGCAGAATCTATGTTTCCAGAAGTATAGTGTTTAATGAGAATATTTTTCCTTTTACTCGCAAAGAAATAGCTCATAATAGAGGTGGTAATGAAGTAGTTCGATAAAGGGCCATACCAGTTGTTATCAGTCCACACAAGCAAGCCAGGACTGTGTCAAGGTCAGGTGTTAATACTGATGTCAGTACTGATCAGAGACTATAAGCAAGCAGTGCTGGTCAACCTGCAGCCACATGCAATGAACTGCATGTACATTCTGAAGAGCAATCAACAAATAATGAATCTGGCTCTCTTGCTCTTGAGTCTATTGTTAATGTCTCTTCTCAGCATGAACAGTCTGCCTCTAGTGAGCAAGTTCAAAGTCAAGAAACTGTTCCAAAGGCTAGAATGAGCAACACTCATTCTATGACAACTTGAAGAAAGTATGGGATTTTTAAGCCAAAAATCTACTTGGTTCAATGCAAAGAAGTGCCTAGTGATATTCGAGCTACTCTCAAAGATGATGACTGAAGGATGGTTGTTATGGCTGAATACAATGCATTTATTAGTAATAACACATGGGACATTGTGGAGTTACCAGCTCGTAGAAAAGTCATTGGCTGCAAATGGCTCTTCAAGGTGAAGAAGAATGCTGATGGCTCAGTAGAAAGGTTGAAAGCTATACTAGTTGCCAAGGGGTATTCTCAGATACCAGGTTATGATTTTATGGACACATTTAGTCATGTGTTCAGTTTTTCACAATAAACATACTTATTTCACTGGTTGTTTCATGTCACTGGCAAATACGGCAGGTGGATGCGAACAATGCGTTCCTAAAAGGTAATCCAAGTGAGGATGTATACATACAACAAGTCCTAGTTTTGAGGAACGGTCCAGTGATAGAGCTGTTTTGGTGTGCAAGCTAAAGAAGGCACTGTATGGGTTAAGGCAAGCTCCAAGAAACTGGTTCCTTAAGCTAAGATAATTCTTGCTTAGCTTAAGGTTCAAGCCTTCGAGAGAAGATTCCTCACTGTTTATTCGTCAAGAGGATCATGAAGTAGTGTACATGGTTGTGTATGTGGATGATATTCTCATCACAGGGAGTTCCCAACTCGAAATTGATCAAATAATTCATGCACTGCATGAGAAATTTTCTTTGAAGGATCTTGGGTAGCTTAAGTACTTCCTTTGTATAGAAGTACATCGATCAGACAATGCCTTGTTCCTCAGCCAAAAGAACTTTGTTACTGAGTTGCTGCAAAAGAATCAAATGCTGAATGTAAATTTAGCCTCCACTCACATGGAAATTATAACCAAACTTAGTAAGAATGATGGGGAAGTGTTAAGCAAGCCACATCATTATAGAAGTGTAGTTGGGGCACTGCAGTATATCTATCATACAAGGCCAGATATTTCATTTGCAGTCAACAAAGCTGTACAGTTCTTGCAAGAGCCTACTGAGGTGCGTTGGCTTTCTGTCAAATGTATTATGAGGTACTTACGAGGAACACTAGAAACTGGCCTTTGGTTTTTAACTCAAGCACAAAAACTGGTGATACTCAATGCTTTCTCGGACTCTGATTGGGGAGGAGATGCTGATGAAAGAAGATCGATTTCTGGATAATGTGTATACAATGGAAACCATATGCTGGCATGGAGCTCGAAAAAGCAACGTGTAGTATCCAGGTCCACTGCAGAAGATGAGTAAAAAAGCCTTGTATATGCTACTTCTGAAGTTGTATGGATTAAGACTGTGCTACATGAGATGAAGATTGCACTGCCTGAAGAGCCCAAGGTGTGGTATGACAATACCAGTGCAGTAGCTATGGCTGTAAACCCCATATTGCATGCAAAAAGCAAGCATATCGAGCTAGACTTGAATTTTTTGCGATAAAAGGTGGAAGCACATGAAGTTCAAATCAACTATGTGCCAACTAGTAGCCAAGTAGAAGATATTCTAACAAAACCTCTTCCCTTGGTCAAATTTGATTTGTTCAGAAGTAAATTGTGTGTTTTTGAGTTGAAGGAAGTTTGTAAGAAGCAGGGTGAATGTTAAACCATATTCGGTTAAGCAATTAATTGGTTGTAGTTAGTTGTAACCAACTATACAACAGCTCATTAGAGGCCTTAAATAGGTTAGATCGAAAATAGTTTAATGATATAAATCCCTACAAAAATCAAAGGAAAATATGTTAGATCGAAGCAAAGAACACTTGTAACTTTCGAAAAGAAAAGGCAAATAAAAGAGGTATATTTTGACCTTTCCCGGTATTACAGTTGCATGTGGTTTTGTTTGGTTTATTTTGGTTTTTCTTTTTGACTCGAAAAACTTTTGTGAAGAGAAACGATCGATGATCGGGGGGAGGTTTTTCAAAAGATTTTTCTCATATCTAGCCCTCATCGAGGTTTTTTTGTGAAAACGGATGGGATTTTTGAAGAGAGAAGATTAAAGGCTTTCGAAAGGTACAAACATTTTTGGGTTTCACCTTCGTTGAACGGCGGCCGGCAAGGCGGAGCACAACTAGATTCTGGGTTTCAGTTGAATGTTCTTTGTGCCATGAAGAACACTCAAGAGAAAATTTTGAAGCTCTCATTGATCTATTTTGAGGGGATGAAAAAAATGAGGTTTGTTTGTGTTTTCTGGGCTTTATAGCCAACCTAAAAACTCAGCCGGATCCCCTAAGGATCCGCTTGTTTTCATACGGGAAAGGGCTAATTGTAAAGCTGGTCCCTGAGTTATTTTCAAAACCCGTTTCGTGCTTTAAATTCAATTTTAATTACGGTTTTCTTCTTAAATTTACCACACCTTTATTCTTTTTTAATTTGGTATTTTCTTTATTTAATTCACGTTTTCATTTAATTATTTTTTAGGTTATTGTATTTTATGAGTTTTTGATCTGACATTTTATTTATTTATTTTATTTTTTTAATTTAATTAATTTTCGTCTTTGTTTGTACTTAATCTTGCAATTGACATTTTTTTATTTTTAGTTTAATTGATTTTTTTCTTTACGTCATCTTTTTATCACTTTGTGTTTTCAATATGTGTGATATGTGGTTGTTCTATTTATTTCTATTTCTCATTCTGTTAACTTTATTTCCATTTATTTCTCAGCACGTATGTATGTTTGTTTTTTCTTTTTCTGTTTAAAGTATTATAATTTAACATTTATCTTTTCTTTTGATCAATTCAATATTTTTATTTTACAAAGGTAACATCTTTTTTGACCTTTTAGGGGTACTTTTTAATTGAGCGGAGGTAAGTAATTTGGATTGAATTTTTACTTCTAATTTAACTTGCAATTTTCGTAATTAAGACAACTGTAAATTAAATTAGTAATGAAAGGGCAGTACAAGGGAGTTAATCATTCCTTGACTGTAACCGACTCCTGAGCCCGACATATTTTGTAAGACGCGAATCAGGTAAGAAAATAAACCGAGGTGTCCGATCAACCTAGTTTTTATTTTTAAAGATAAAAGATCGGTGGCGACTCTAACCCATTTATTTAAGTCGAAGCCCAATTTTGAGCCTACTCGAAGGACAGTAACAACATGTTGGCGACTCTGCATGGGACAGGTAAGTGAGTCAGGCTAAAGTTAATTTATGGTTGTCTTCTTAAGAGAAATTTATAAGGTTAAATTTTAATTTTTTTATTCGATCCTTATTGCTTATCCTTGATTATTTTTTTTCTCAAATAAATAGTTGTACTGACGTTTTCTCAATGATTTCAGATTTTAAAATTTTCATTTTAGGTCTATACCCGAGCTCCAAACCTTTTTAAGTAAAGGTGAAAGCGACGCCTTCGTGGAATTTATTCTCCGTATAGGCCTAGTAAGTAACCTCCGGGATTCATATACCTTATGTTTTCGTGTGAATT
Source organism: Hibiscus syriacus (assembly GCF_006381635.1). Taxonomy (NCBI): domain Eukaryota; kingdom Viridiplantae; phylum Streptophyta; class Magnoliopsida; order Malvales; family Malvaceae; genus Hibiscus; species Hibiscus syriacus. The sequence continues at coordinate 2,407,463 of NW_024063472.1, forward strand.
TATTCTCCGTATAGACATAAGGGAATATTTCCTCTCGAGTTTAACTTGGTCCACATAAGCTTGTAATGGGCTTAGGACTGAGGGTCTGGCAAGCCTAAGGGGGCACCAGCAAGTAGAACTTGGGTACCTTTTTTTAGAACCTAAATCGGGAGACAAAGAATAGGGCCCACCCCGAAGCTCTATTTCCAAACTTAGGTTGTTTGAGTGATTTACTACTTTATTGTTTAAAGCATGCAATTTATGTGATCATTTTTTTACTTTTATTATTATTATATTATTTCTATCTTACTAACTGGTTTTTCTTTCATGTTAATTCTTTTTTATCATTTGCATCATTAAAAGAGGTGATTGATCCAAAAAAAAGTGGTCGTTACACACAAATAATATGCATTAATGGACAAAGGGGTTGTAATGCAAGAGGTGAAAAATGTCGAGGTCCGACTATGGTCCGAAAAGACTCAGAATAAAAAGGGAGACAGTCTACAAGGAAACTATGTGTCAGATTTGGTTGGCTATGCTTCTGTCAGCCTAAACCAGAATGATGTTCAAGAACTACGAAGCATTTGGGACAGTTGAAAAAGTGACCAGAAACGGAGGTTCTGCTAGCAGTTTGTAGATATTGCACTTCTACTCTATGTCAAGACAGATGAGCCCCTAATTCGAGCTCTAGTATAATTCTGGAATTCGGGGTACAACTATTTCACATTTAACCAAGAAGACATGGTACCCACAATCGAAGAATATACCACTTTGATGTATTGCGAAGGAATCAGAATAGACCGGGTTTATATCAAGCACATCAAAAGTCAGCCTTTCAAGAACGGGCTGGTAAAAGTTGCGGGGTAGATAAGAAATGGGTAACTGACCTGATTCAACACAAAGGTAATGGGGAAAGAACTGCTTGGACCCATATCAAGCAACTAAAGAAGAATCATCCCGATGAATGGAAGGTGATAAACCTTTTTGTGCTGGGCCTTTATGGTTTGGTTATCTTCTTAAAGACTTTGGGATACATTGAGGTAGATTTGGTGGAACTATTCGAATAACTCTTGAAGTGAGTAAATCTAGCACCAACGATATTAGCTGAAACTTTTCGCTCTCTCAACCACTGTAAAAAAGACTAGAGGAGGAAGATTTATAGGTGCACACAACTTCTTCAGGTTTGGATCTATAGTCACTTATGTAAGACTAACGAGATCTCTTACCACTGATTCATTACCACTTATTCTCCTTTAGGGGAATCTCTTACCTTGAAATGGTAAGAAGGCGTCCCAAAAGAAAAGTGGATAAAAGTATTAACACACATTCAGGATAGGGATATTGTATGGAGAGCCCCTTGGTTAACCTATAGTGACATTATTTTCCGATGTGGAGACTGATAAACCATACAATTACTTGGGTTATGGGGCGAAGTCGGGTATTCTCCACTTTTGGCACTTCGGCAGTATAGGGCATGCCGATTTGTCCCAACTACACACGAAATATTTGGATCGGAATTTGCATACCATAGGGTTAACTATAAGAAAAAGGTTAAAGAGGTGGTTGAGTCATGGAAGAAAATGTTCTATATGGATTTTCGTGGCCTCTAAAGACATGCTTACTCTAGACTATTTGGAATGGCGAAGGTTAAGGAAAAATGACACCATCCCTTGTGCCATATCATGAAGACACTCGGACCATGGAAGAACATCTTAAGCCCGTTCCCTCCGAGCTAGAAATAACAAAGAAAAAATTTGAAGCTGAAAAGAAAGAGTTGAAACAAAGGCTAAGGGAACTCCAGGCTGAAAGATTCCAATGGAAGTTAAATGCCGATACTCAGAAAGATCGGGCATGCAAGTTAGAGAGGGAACAAAAGAAAATCTATTTTGAGCTCGAAGACTTGAGAAAAGGATATCAAGAACAAGTCTAGAGCAATTCCAATATGAAAAGATCTTCTGACTACTGGAAAAGTGAAGCTAGCAGCTTGAAAAGGAAGTTCGAGGGATAGAATGAAAGAGAGATCCTGAAAGAACAACTAAAGACTTCCTAGAGATGGTTGTTAGATAGCCATCACCAAAACAAGCGTTTGAGGATCCAAATAACTAATTTAGAGAAGTCTCTTCAGAAACAACAAGAACGGGATGGAAAAACCATAGCTGAGTTGGAGGCCATTGTGGACGGGTTCAAGAAACAAGCAAGTCAGCTTTAGATAGTTCTCTTTGATAGAGGATTTCAGTGGCATTTTCATTGGGAACAAGCTTAGCAAAGGGTGAAAGCTAGAGATGCAGTCATCCGAGATTTCTTGGAACAAGTGCAAAAAGTAGCTCATCGCTTGCACGGATTAGCAAGAGAGCTAGAGCGGTCCGACAGGGTATTCAACCAGTGACAAATGAAGGAATAAGACTTATCAACTTGTTAGAAGCTGTTCAAGGTTTAGAGGAATTAGTCAGAATGTACCTTTAAGATATTTTTGTCTCTTAAAAAACTAAAACACTTTTGTCTCAATAAAGATTATTTATATTAACAGACACGGTTTTGAATCAATGCCTCTAATTCTCACGCATCATGCATTGTTTTTCATACTTTGCATTTTATTTTTATTTTTAATGTTTTTACATTCACATTAACTAATAGAAAATGTCTCATCAGAAGAGGGAACAAACACCGGGCTTACCTCCATAAGCTTTGGACACACATCATCCTCACAACACCCGCACAAAGAAATGACAAATGGAAGCCAAAATTATTTAACTCAAAGAGAACATGTTGACATTGCAAAGGGAGATGGAAGAAAAAATAAGCCAGAATAATCAAAGTACTCTAGAAACGATCACTAAGAGCCAAGAGTCTTTGGTCCATCAAATTGTTGCCAAGTTATCTGGTTTAAATCAAGCAAGTGCGTCTGGGGCAGATTTATCTGAAGGGGTAGCTATGCCACCTACCCTGCAGGTGGTCATCTCACCTGGAATTTTACCAGTACTTCAAGGGGACTTGTCCGCTACAAAAGCGAAGGCATCGTCTGGTGTAAAGGTACAAAGTTTTGTATCTAACCCTGAGAATAATTCAGATGATTACCATATACTGGATTTTGATGAAGAAGACGAGACAAAGAAAATGGAAGAAAAAATCAAGCTGCTGGAAGACCAAATGAAGGTGGTTAAGGGGATCATGATTACTATGGAATCGATGCGTTAGAGCTAAGCTTAGTCCTGGATTTGGTGCTTCCACCAAAATTCAAAGTCCCCGAGTTTGAGAAATTCAATGGGAACAGTTTCCCTCCAGCTCACATTACCATGTTCTGTCGAAAGATGACATGAATGTAGAAATGATCAACTCACTTCCAGAAGAGTCTGTCTGGATCAACCATCTTGTGGTACAACCAACTGAACCGATCTCATATCAATACCTGGAAAGATCTAGCCAAGTCATTCTTGGAACAATACAAGCATATAAACGATATGAGACCAGGTTGAGTTATGCTGTAGAGTATGGAGAAGAAGCATAACGAAGGTTTCAGATAATATGCACATATATGGAGGGATTTAGCTGTGCAAGTTCATCCATCCTTGGATGAGACGGAAATTAGGAAACTCTTCGTGTAAACCCTGAAGGCTCCTTACTTCAGACACCTAGTTATAATCACATATGGAAATTTTTCTAACTTAGTTATGGTCGGGGAGATGATAGAAATGACCATAAAACAAGGCAAGATCGAGGGTGGAGAATCAACAAGAAACCTCCTATGAAGAAGTGGGATGGAGAGATTAATAACATCAACACCTACAACGCCAATAAAAGTGTTACAATCTCTAACTCAAAAACAACTACAGCTGTACCATCAGGTACTTCTATACAAAATCTGAGGGAACCTAGGAAAAAAAGAGAAAATGAGCATTTCAATCCTATTCCCAAAAACTATATCAATAACTCTTTGACACTCATGTAGTGTAACCATACCAGTGGAACCTATGAAGCCCTCATACCCCAGGTGGTACGATGAGAATGCCCACTTCGAATATCATGGTGGCGTGCCGAGGTACACTATTAAAAATTACCTCACATTCAAGAGGATTGTGCAAAACATGCGTAACAGGAATTGGATCCACTTCAACTCAGGAGCACCAAATGTTACACAAAATCCTTTGCCTAATCATCAAGAGTCTGGGATTAATGAAGTCACTACAAAAAAAAGGTAGAAAAGTTAAAATTAGTGTTTCTGAAATAAAGTCTCTTTTGGCTTGGGTATGGAGAGAGATGGTGAAAACGGGACTTCTTGCACCATATTCAGATACATCAAGGTATGAAGATGGTAACTACTGTTGTTACCACAATGAAGAAGTACATGATGAGAAAGATTGCTCGGAGTTTAAAGCTTTGATCCAGCTCATGATGGATATGAAGGAGATGAAATTCTATGAAGAAATCCAAGATTCTCTAGAAGTAGAAGTATGTGCAACTGGAGAGTCATTCGAAAGAGGATATGGTAGGGGTCGTCCTTTGGTAATTACCCCAAGGTAATGGCAGATAAAGCGCAAGAAAAATTGGTGATCACATCACCTAGACCTTTTTCCTACAAGGACAACAAGCAAGTGCCTTGGAAGTATGAATGCCGAGTAAGTACTCTGAAGGAAGAGGACCATAAAATGGGGCATGCCCTAGGGAAACACTACTCCTAAGAGGCTAAGTCCATCTAGAGACCCCTTAAACCCTTTAAAATGGATATACTGGCAATAAACGAGCCAATAAATGAGGAAGAAGTTGTAGAGTTTCTGAAAATTTTAAAGCACAACGAGTACAATATCGTGGAACAATTACATAGCCTACCAATACGTATTTCAATGTTGTCACTGCTGTTAAGTTTAGAGGCATACATAAAGGCACTTCTGAATATCCTAAATCAGACGTTTGTGCTAGAAGACATACCGCTCAGCAAGATGGATCGACTGGTTAACAACATTCAAGCTAATAATCTCATTTCATTTTATGATTATAAGATTCTATCTGGAGGAAGAGGTCGAGCTAAGACATTACACATCACCACTCATTGTAAGGGACACGCCTTACCGATTGTGTTAATTGACAATGGTTCAACCCTTAATGTGATGCCTTTGGTTATATTGAAAAGGCTACCAATGGATACTTCCCACATGAGAACATGCCAGAGTGTGGTCTGAGCATTTGACGAGACCAAGAGGGAGGTAATCGAGAAGATTGAGGTGCCTTTAACCATTGGACCTGCTACTTACAATATTGAATTCTTGGTAATGGACATCATGCCTTCATACAACTGCCTCTTGGGAAGGCCTTGGATCCATCAAGCTGGAGCAGTACCATCTACGCTACACCAGAAAGTCAAGTTTGTCATTGACGAGGCTCTTCTAATTGTTAATGCTGAGGAAGACATTGTGGCGAGTATAACCACTGATGCCCCTTACATAGAAGTAAATGATGAAGTGGTAGAATGTTCATTTCACTCTTTAGAATTTGTGAATGTCACCTTTTTGGCTAAAGAAGAAAAGATTTCCAAACCCAGGCTCTCTGAATGCACTAAAATGGATATCAAACAGACCTTGGAAAGAGGTGCCAAGGTAGGAAGAGGATTTAGGAGTCTGTTGTAAGGAATAATCAACCCTATCCTTCCTATAACAAAGTTAGACCAGTTTGGGCTTGGTTTTCAGCCCAATCAACAACAGAAGAGGAAGAAAATTCAGAAAGGTCGAAAAAGAAGATTGGCCAGATTAAACGAGAATGAATTTCAATGGGAACCCAAGGTTTTCCCACCTTTTTACAACACATTTAATATGGTAGCTATGTGTTTGAGACCACCTTGCCAGATTGGGAAGCTTCTTTGAAATATTTGAGTATCAACGCCATAATCACAGAGAATGCTAAAAATGTAGATAAATCCGGAATCCGCCCATTGCCACCCGAGTTTGTGCTTAGCAACTGGACGACTGAAGAACTACCTGTGATTTTTAAATGTATTTCAGAGTAATACTCGAACTCTCCCTATTTACCTATACCAGGGTAATAGGTGATCTTTTGCAAAGGTGATTAAATGGTTTTTATTGTTATTCAATAAAAGATGCATCAGCTTTCACGACAAACATTTCTTCTTACTTCATTTCATTTCCTTGTGAATTTAATTTTCTTTCATTTTGTACTTCGTTTCATCTCCTTTTGAATTTAATTTTCTTTAATTTTGTGTGGGATGTTTACCTCGCATATACACATTTCTTTTCTCCTTCCCCTTGTAGGTCCCAAGGTATTAATGATGCGATCATTGATGATCCTGACCCGGAGGTGGATTTTGAACAATTCAATTATCTTAGGGAAATTGGCGAATGTGAAAATGAAGAAGAGCGCAACTTACCTTCCAAATTATTAAGGATGGTAGAAAGAGAATACAAACAAATATTTCCATATGAAGAGAAAATCGAAGTCTTGAATCTGGGCATAGAAGATGAAAGAAAGGAAGTTAAAATTGGCACAATTCTCTCGGCTGAAGCAAGACAAAACTGATAAGCTTACTTCAAGAATACAAAGATGTGTTTGCATGGTCATATCAAGACATGCCTGGGCTAGATACGGATATGGTAGTCCACAAACTATCTATTAAACCAGAATGCAAACATGTGCAACAAAAGCTAAGGAGAATGAGACTTGAAATGATTTTCAAAATAAAATAAGAAGTTAAGAAGCAGTTTGATGATGGCTTCCTTCAAGTGGCCAAGTATCCGGAGTGGGTGGCTAACATAGTGCCAGGTCCAAAGAAAGCGAGAAAGTACGCATGTGTGTCGACTACCAAGATCTTAACAAAGCAAGTCCTAAAGATAACTTTCTATTAGCGCACATAGACACTTTGGTGGATAATACTGCAGGGAACGCTTTCTTCTCGTTCATGGATGAATTTTCAGGATATAACCAGATTAAGATGCATCTGATGACATGGAAAAGACCACATTCATCATAATGCGGGGAACGTTTTGCTGCAAGGTGATGCCCTTCGATTAAAGAACGATGGGGTAACATACCAATGAACTATGGTGACCCTGTTTCATGACATAAGGAACAAAGAAATTGAAGTTTATGTCGATGACATGATTGTTATGGCACAAATCGAAAAATGAACATGTTTAGAATATGAGAAAGCTTTTTCAAATATTAAGAAAGTTTCAGTTGAGACTGAACCCCAACAAGTGTACCTTCAGAGTAATATCTGGAAAGTTGTTAGGCTTCGTGGTCAGTAAGAAAGGCATAGAAGTTGATCATAAAGTTAAGGCTATCCAGAATTTACCTTCCCCATAAACACAAAAAGAAGTTCGAGGTTTTTGGGTAGACTGAATTATATAGCACGGTTCATATCCCAGCTAACCGATAAGTGCGACCCAATCTTTAACTTCTTTGAACGGAAAACTATGGAACATGGGATGAAGACTGCCAGACTGCATTTGAGAAAATAAAGGAGTATTTATCTCGCACTCCTATCTTGATGTCCCCTATCATAGGCAAACCTCTATTCTTGTATTTTTTCCTATTTGAGAATTCAAAGGGATGTGTCCTGGGCCAACATGATGAATCCGGAAAGAAAGAGAGAGCCATTTACTACCTGAGTAAGAAGTTCACTAGTTGCGAAGTTAGGTATTCACCCATTGAAAAAGTTTACTGCGCTTTAGTCTAGGCTACTAGTAGACTCAAACAATATATGATGTACCACACCACTTGGTTAATTTCCACTAAAGTATATGATGGGTGTGGTTGCTCTCTCTGAAAGGTTAGCCCGATACATATGTTGTTATCTGAATTTGACATCGAGTACGTGAGCCAAAAAACTATAAAGGGAAGTGTCATATATGATTTCTTGGCAAGCAGAACTGTTGAAAATTACGAGCCGCTGGACTTTGACTTTCCAGATATGAAGATTCGGCCTTAGTGATTTATCATCTCCGAGGAGAATGCGAGACAAAGGATGTAAAGCTGGTGGAATACCGAAAGCTAATATTGGATCTATTCGAAGAGTTTGACGAAGTCACCTTCCATTACGAGCTTAGAGAAGAGAATCAAATGGTTGATGCTTTAGCTACCCTAGCAACTGCTTTCAAGGCTGGCGGGGAGTCTGATATGATGCCAATTGATATGCAGTCGTATGAGTACCCGACTCATTGTTACCAAATCAAAGAAGTAAAAGACACTAAGCCCTAGTACCACGACATTCTGCAATACATCAAAAATCGAAGTTATCCAGAGGAAGCCACCGAAACTGATAAAAGAACTATTAGAAGGATGACGGCTAGGTATGTTCTTGATGGGGAAGTCTTATTACAAGAAAAACCAAGATAAAATCCTGTTGAGATGTGTAGATGCATAAGAGGCAAAGATGATATTAGAATATGTACATGACAGAGTTTGCGGAACGCATGCGAATGGACATGTGATGTCGAGGAAAATTATGAGATGCGGATATTTCTGGTCCACATTAGAAGGCGACTGCATCAACTATGCTAGAAGATGTCATAAATGTCAAATCTACGAGGATAAAATAAATGTTCCACCTCAACCTCTTCATGTGATGACATTACCATGACCCTTCTCTATGTGGGGCATGAATGTTATCGAGCAAATCCATCCGAAGGCTTCAAATGGTCATCGGTTCATTCTTGTAGCACTTAACTATTTTACCAAGTGGGTGAAAGCTGCGTCATATGCCAGTGTTACTCAGTCCACTATTTTCAAGTTTTTGAAAAAAGAGATCATATGCCGGTATGGTTTACCCGAAAGAATCATTACCGATAATGCTACAAACCTGAACAATAAAATGATAGACGCTGTTTGTGAACAATTTAACATAAAGCATCACAACTCTATTGCTTATATACCAAAGATAAATGGAGCAGTAGAAGCAGCGAACAAAAACATCAAGAGAATAGTGGAGAAAACGACTGAGACATACAATGATTGACATGAGAAATTGTTTTTTGCTTTGTTTTCTTACCGAACTTCGGTACGAACTTCGACTAAGGCAACCCCATTTTTATTAGCATATGGGATAGAGGCAGTGTTGCCCATTGAGGTGGAGATTCCGTCACTCCGGGTTTTGTTAGAAGTTAAACTAGAGATATAGAATGGGTACAAACTCGATATGATCAGTTGAACCTAATAGTGGAAAAGAGGTTGAAAGCCATTCATCATGGTCAACTCTACCAAAAAAGAATGATTCATTCACACAACAAGAAAGTGCGCCCAAGGGTATTTCACGAAGAAGATCTTGTGGTAAAGAGGATTTGACCAATTCAAAAAGACTTCAGAGGAAAATGGATGCCAAATTGGGAGGGACCTTGTATCGTGAAAAAGGCCTTCTCCGGAGGAGCACTTGTCCTGATTGAAATGGCCGGGTCGAAACTACCTAATCCCGTTAATTCAGATGCAGTAAAAAAATACTTTTCTTAGGATGAAAACCCGAAAGGGCGCCCTAAGTTGAAGAAAAAAATAAGAAAAGAAAAAACGTTTAGGGTGAAAACCAAAAAGGGCGCCCTAAATTGAGAAAAAAAGAAAAAAAGGAAGGTCCAAGATAAAAACCCACAAAGGGCGTCTTGAAACCAAAGATGGATCCGAGTTAAAAACCCAAAAGGGTAATTTGGATAGAAAAGGTCCCAGATTAAGACAGTAAAGCGTCGCGACATCCAAATATTCTGCAGACTTAACGATTCGGAGAAATGTTTCACTCTCCCGAACATTTCATATTTTCGAAGTTCCCTTGACAAAGGTTGTACTCAAAAGTCATCCAACGGATTGTCAGTTCAAAAGCGCCCGCATTATTGAGATCTAAGGCATCTACTTGTATTTTTTTATGTATTGACTTTCCACAATGTTTGTCATGTACTATTTGTTCCTTTTTCCCTTATAAATAAATATGGCCATTTCTCTAAGTCAACTTCTTTCAGACATCTTAGATTGAATTTAAATAAGAATGATTTATTCGCTTTTATAAAGGATAATCATGTATTACTGTACAAAGATTTTCCAGAAGGTAAAGCTGGGCAGAAGCCGATCAAGTTTGTTATACCATACTCAAGACAATGGGTTCCAGTTAATTGAGGCAACTTGGATTAAGTCAACACTAGAGATAAAGTTTCTTTCACGAAACTCCTAGAGTATATGTCAAATCAAAGATCAGAAATCAGGATTCAGAAAATCAAGTTTGTCAAAAGTCAAAGGTCATCAAAACTGACATCAGGAGATCGAGATCTCTCTCTAAAAAACCGTGTTGCATATGCATTTTAGGCATATATAAGGACATTGCATCCATAGCAACGCATAAGTGCATAAATTTGCATATACCTATCAAATTTAAGAATAATGGACTCAAAGGAAGCTCAAAATTAATACAGCCAATACAAGTTAAGATTTCAACTTCACAAGGAAGGATATCTGGCTCAAGGAAATTCATCTGGACTTAACTTCACAGTGAATGAGTCACCTACGATTTCGACTTAACAATGAAGGATATTGTACCCAAAAGATTGACTCAACTTCATGACGAAGGAGTCACCTGTAACACAACAATGAAAAACCATTTTCATATAAAGTCTTCAGCTTCACGATGAAGAGTATTGGGCTAGAAGACGATTCAGGAGTTACCTTCCAATACTTTGAGCTCGGTTTCAACTTCACAAAGAAGGTTGTCCCGCTCAAGAGGTCCACGATTTCAACTTCACAATGAATGATATTGTACTCAAGATTTTTCATTTCAATTGTACTTCACAGCGAAGGAGTCAACCACGATTTCAATGATATGACAACGGATATTGTGCAAGCCATCGTTTCAAGATTGAATCAACTTCACGGCAAGGGAATCTTCCGTAATTAGTCCAATCATAACATCGGATTTCAACTCTACAATAGAGGATATTCGATAAGATGGGAATCGACCCTCATAACGGAGGATGTTAGACCTGGTTGTCCATTCATGATGGACGAAAATAGTGTCTCTTAATCTTTGCCCTATTCCCGTTACATGACTATGGGAAAAGAGGGGCAGCTGTAGTCACTCATTTTCATCCAGGGTTTATACATATAATATATATAATACATAGTTTTTGAAAACATAGTTTTGAAAATGTTTTTGAAAACATAGTTTTGAAAATGTTTTTGAAAATATGTATAATATATAGTTTTGAAAACATTTTTTGAAAATATATATAATTTATAGTTTTTAAACATATATATATATATAGTTTTTGAAAAAATATATAATATATATAGTTTTGAAAATATTTTTCGAAAACATTTATAATATAATTTTGAAAATATTTTTCGAAAACATATATAATATAGTTTTGAAAACCTTTTTGAAATATATATATATAGTTTTTAAAACGTTTTCTAAAAACACATATAATATATATTTTTTGAAAAAACATATAGAGTTTTTGAAAATATAATACATATACATATATATGTTATATGTGTATTATATATTATATTATATATATATTATATTATAATATAGTATTATATTATATTATAATATAGTATTATATTATATATTATTTATTATATTATGGTTTATTATATATTTTTTCTTTTGTGTTATTTGGTCTAACAGGAAGTCTAATGTCCAAGTTCAAGTCCAGAATGAGAGTATGAAAGAGCCCAACCGGGTAGGAAGGCCTGACCCAGTGAACTAGGGTTTTAAATTTAAGTAAAAGCGCTGTACATTCCCAGCCATAAGATCTGGCATCGATCAAACGACCCAGATTGCATAACAATTAAGGTTTTTGAAACCTTAAAAATATCACCACACCGGAGTCGATCCTGAGTCGTTGGATCTACAGCCAATCCAACGGTCCAAAATAAAGATCAATGATATGGGTTTCTAAACCTAACAACTCTAATCCATGAGGCCGCCTAGAAAGGAAGGATTCGACTCCACAACCTCGATTTTTCGGCCGGATTTGAAGAGATTATCCCTTAGTGGGAAACTACTTTCGGAAGAATCAAGCCAACAACCCGAAATCCTAAAGGACAATAGTCTAACTAGGACTCTGAACCAAACAAAAAATAGGGACTCTTAATGCTATAAATCCCTGCAAAAATCAAAGGAAAATAGGTTAGATCGAAGCAAAGAACACTTGTAACTTTCTAAAAGTAAAGACAAATAAAAGAGGTATATTTTTACCTTTATCGGTCTTACACTTGCATGTGGTTTTGTTTGGTTCATTTTGGTTTTTCTTTTTGACTCGAAAAACTTTTGTGAAGATAAACGACCGATGATCAGAGGGAGGGTTTTTCGAAAGATCTTTATCATATCTAGTCCTCCCCGAGGCTTTTTTGTGAAAATAGATGGGGTTTTTGAAGAGAGGAGATTAAAGTCTTTCGAAAGGTACAAACTTTTTTGGGTTTCACCGTCGATGAACAGCGGCTTGCGCCGATCCACGGTGGCCGGCGAGGTGGAGCACGACCGGATTCTGGGTTTCGGTTGAATGTTCTTCGTGTCATGAAGAACACGAAGAACACTCCAGAGAAAATTTTGAAACTCTATTTGATTTTTTTGAGGGGGATGAAAAAAATGAGGCTTGTTTGTGTTTTCTAGGCTTTATAGCCGACCCGAAAACCCGGCCGGAATCCCTAAGGATCCGTGTGTTTTCATACTGGAAGGGGCTAATTGCAAAGATGATCCCTGAGTTATTTTCAAAACCTATTTCGTGCTTTAAATTCAATTTTAATTATGGTTTTCTTCTTAAATTTACCACCATTTTATTATTTTTTAATTTGTTCATTTCTTTATTTAATTCACGTTTTCATTTAATTATTTTTTAGGTTATTGTATTTTATGAGTTTTTGATCTGACATGTTATTTATTTTATTTTATATTTTTATTTTCTTTTTTCTTTTTCTTTTAATTTAATCAATTTTCATCTTTGTTTGTACTTAATCTTGTAATTGACATTTTTTTAGTTTAATTGACCTTTTTTCTTTACGTAATCTTTTTATCACTTTGTGTTTTCAATATGTGTGATATGTGGTTGTTCAATTTATTTCTATTTCTCATTCTATTAACTTTATTTCCATTTATTTCTCAACATGTGTATGTATGTTTTTTCCTTTTCTGTTTAAAGTATTATAATTTAACCTTTATCTTTTCTTTTGATCAATTCAGTATTTTTATTTTACAAAGCTAACATCTTTTTGACCTTTTAGGGATACTTTTTAATCGATCGGAGGTAAGTAATTTGGATCAAATTTTTACTTCTAATTTAACTTGCAAATTTTGTAATTAAGACAATTGGAAATTAAATTAGTACCGAAAAGGAAGTACAGGGGTGCTAGTTCTTCCTTGACTGTAATCGACTCCCGAGCCCGACATATTTTTGGTAAGATGCGAATCAGGTAAGAAAATAAACCGAGGTGTCCGATCAACATAGTTTTTATTTTTAAAGATAAATGATCAGTGACGACTCTAACCATTTATTTAAGTCGAAGCCCAATTCATAGCCCACCCGAAGGACATAACGACAATATGTAAATAATAAAATTTGATCTACTTTGAAATAAAATAATATTATTATTGTATTTGAACGAGCGTCCTTATATCCAAATATTTTCGGGATAAGGGGTCTAAAATATAAGTGTTTTAGGGTTGAGAATCCTAGACTTTTGGGTAACAATTTGAGAACCCTAAACCCTTTTCCTAACTATACGTGCAACCCTTTTTATCCGACCATTAATTTATCGCCCATAGGTTAACTAGTAAGAGTTTGGAATATCAATCAAACAAGGAAAAGAAAATAAAAACTCTAAATTTTTTTATATTGTTACCATAAAATATGATATAAATTAAGTGGTCAATTATGTTATAAAGTTATAAGGTATCTGAAGTATAAAAAAATAAAAGTATAGATACTATTATAGTTGTATTTATAATTTAATGAGAGATAAAGTTATAAATACAAACAATAATTGATTCTTAAATCAATTATATAAATGGGTTATAATTACTAAATAATAGATATATCATATTTTCTATTCTTCTGTAAGAGAGTTAGAACTATATCTTCTTGGAAGAGTACAACTAAAGGAAAATTCAAAGAATTTAATCTATCAATTAATTCAGGTACGCTTAGTATTTTGTTTTTTTTGATGATTTGGCATGATTAAATCCTAGTTAATTTTCATATTTATTATGATTTGATTCTAACAAAATTTATCATTGTTTTGTCATGTTGAATCATTAAGAATCAATTGATTTTAAGGTTTATGATTGATGAGTTTAAAATTTTCATACAAAATTTAGAGTTTTTATTTTCCTTTCCTTATTCGATTGATATTCCAAATTTCAATTAATGTGATTTATCGTGCGTTAACTTTAATGTCAACTTTGATGCATATTATAATATTAATTGATTTTACGGATCAGATATTATAGTTTTTCGTCTGTTAATTTTAGAATTAATTTTGTATGTACGTGCGATAACTGTGAAAGTTCATTAATTATTATGTACGTTCTTTTAAGGGATTTTTTATTAAATATTTATTGTTTTGATTTCGGGTTTTCATTGATAATTTATGAAGTTATGCAATAAATACATGTTTAAGGAGTTCTTTAAGAAATAATCAAAGACTTGGGTTTTTGATTTTTTATAGAACCATTTATGAAACCTTATTTTGAGTTATTTTAGACACTGTAGTGTAAAAAGAAATTTCAAATTTGATCTTTGATTGTTATAGAAGTATCAAACTTGAATATTGATATTTATTTTGAGACGACTTAATTAAAGCAATAAGTAGTTAAAGTGACATCACTTATGAAAACATTTTAGTTTTAAAATATAAAAAGTTATGTATATGTAACTTAGGATATGTTAGTATTGATTGATCCAAAAGAAAATTAATAGTTGACACAATTGCATGTACAACTTTGATAACAAGCATGTGATAATCATTCGATTTGAGTGAGTAATAAATTGTTCCGAAGGAAGATTTTTGCTTGACATATTCTTATTTTCAGTGTTTCATTACCAAATCATATAACATTTAAGTGAATATTTTGTCAATAAATAAAATATTATTAGTGTATATGATATCTTGAGATAAGGTTTAAGTATATTCAAAGTTATTATTATTTTTGTTATTTTTTAATTTAATTAAAAGATAAAATTTAGAGAAATTGGTTGGTTGACAATATTTATATGGTTCGGTTTATATTTTTAATGCAATGTATGTATATATTCAATTCAATTAGATCAAAATTTCAATTTGATTGTTGGTTATTAGAATATATATTAAAACAAATTAATTCATATTTTGGCTAGGTCTAATACTTTGATAGATTAGTTGAAACAAAATGCCGCAAAAATGACATCTTTTGTGTAGAATGATTTATTTGAAATATCAAGATGATTGTGTTTATTGTAATTCATGCGCTTATTAATTAACCAAAAGAAAGTTAATATTTTTTCGGATTTCAAGCGACACATATGGTAATAATATGTGACAATTATAAGATTTTTTATGTCAGCATTACATTAGTCCAAAGATTAGTCTTTTGTTCGACACATTTTATTGTCAATGTTTGATTACTACAACGAGAGTATTGTTTATTGTTAATATTACTATTCAAAAGACTTGATATTGATGTAGTGTTTTGTATCCTAAGATGAACATTAGCCATTATTTTCTAATTTAATTGTTTACTTAAGAATATTAATGTGAGGTTAAATTTTATTTATGTTTTGTTATATATTCAGCTAATTATTTATTTATGGCTTAATATAAAACTAAGTGTGTAACACCCCAAAATTTAGTTAGTGACTAAATTATAAGATTTTGAAACTTCGTGTCTAATTTGGAAAAATTATAAAAGTTTAGGGACTTAATTGGAATATCTTGATGTTGGATTAAATATTAATGAAGGAATGAATGAAGGACATATTAGTAAATTGATAATTAAATGAATTAATTATTCCTTTGGGTTGATTATATAACACATGGAAGAGAGGAAAGGAATATCAGAGAAATCTAGAGCTTATTTTCTCATCTCTTCCTCCTCTCAACTTGAGTCATAACAAAGGTGAGATTAATTTTGGTTGATTATTTATTGCAAGTTAGAAATAGTTTTGATTATTGAGATGTTAGAAAAGCTTAAGGAAAACTTAAAGTGGTTTAAAACTAGAAGATGGAAAAGTTATGGGAGAATTTATAAAAAGGGTTTTAAGTGAATTCGTGGAAAAAAA
This sequence comes from Hibiscus syriacus, assembly GCF_006381635.1. Classification (NCBI taxonomy): domain Eukaryota; kingdom Viridiplantae; phylum Streptophyta; class Magnoliopsida; order Malvales; family Malvaceae; genus Hibiscus; species Hibiscus syriacus. Next base: position 2,423,674 of record NW_024063472.1, read on the forward strand.
GGAGTTAATGATGTTTTAACATAAATTTGACATGTCATAGGATGGAATAAGAAGTTTAAAGTATTAGAAATGAGTTTAGAACATGTTGAAAGTTTAGTAAGATTCTTAATTTCAAGAGTTATGGTGAGATATTGAAGAGGATGATGTGTTATAGTGATAAAAGATGGTTTAAGTGAGTATAGTTGAGTTTAATGGCATAAAAGGAGTTCTTAAAGTGGAGCTTAAGTGAAGTGTTGGAAATTTTTGGGTTGTAGGATTATATTTTGGGTTTGTGGTATTGGTACTGGATGAACAGTTTTGATACTACAAAGGAATAATGTAATACCCCAAAATATAGATAGTGACCAAAATAAAATTTTGAAAGTTTATTAATCAAAGTAAAAAATTAGGAAAAGTTTAAGGATCTAAGTAGTAATTTTCCCAAAAAGAATTTATTCCATAAATAAATTTAGTTAGTGACCAAATTACAAATTTTTAAAGTTTGGTGACCAAAGTATAAACTTTAGAAAAGTTTAAGAACCAATATGGTAATTTTAAAAAGTTACAAATTGACCCTGTAAATAAATAGTTTATCTCAAGAATAATGTTTATGTGGGAATCAGAATGTTAATACGAGTTTTGTAATAAAAGTTATAAAGCAATAAAGTTAAGGAAAATTTCGGTAAATCAGATCGAATAGAAAATTGGAGAAAATATGAAGGATGATACATTAGACCGAAAATATTATTTTCACAATTTTAAATGTTGGAAAATAATATAGATCTTGAGATTTAAGAGTTTAATTTCATGTTTAATTTGGACCGTTGGATTAAAGTGGCAAGATTATTATTTTTGAAAAAAAGCAAGGGCAAATCGATAAACTAAGATCTTATTTGTTCATCTTTGACTTATGGGATATGATAAGGTTGATGTGTCTTATTTTGGAAGATGATAAGGTTAGGTGTCTTGGTTTAATGGTGATTATGAAGTTTCATTAAGAGTAAATTGGTAATTTCCTAATTTAATGAATTTAATATTCATTAAAGGTAAATTAAAGGTAAAGTTAGCATGAAAAATATCTAAGTTTCAAGTCAAAGTTGTTCATCATCTTCTCCATTGCCGCGAGGTTCCTAAGGTAAGGGAAAAATATTTGTTTTCCATTTTTAAGCCATTTCTTTTGGATTTCAAGTTATGCCGTGAAATAGGAAAGTGATATAGTCGAAAACGCTATCTTTTGGTACCAATTATGCTTGCTCAACTTGCTTGATTTAAAAGATCCCAAATTTTAGGGTTTATATTCATGATTGGGTTCATGAAATTGATGATGAATATTGATGTTTTTGAGGTTGTAGATTCATTTTCAAGCATGAATTGTGATTAAAACATGTTCAAACTTCTTAGAAATGATTCTATAAATTTCGTTCAAATGACGAAATTATTTAACTTTGTGTCATGATGAGAGTTGAGTAGGAATTTGATTGTAAGATATTGTAAGGTTGATTTCATGCTTGAATCGAATCAAAATTGAGCAAAATCATGAAACTTAGTTTCTAAGTTTAAAGTATTCGACCATAGGTTGTTTGAGTGAGAAAAATTATGGAAAAATTATATGAGGGCTGGAAATGATGTAGGAAGTATTCTACAAGCCTTAGAAAAATTTAGGGACCATTTTTTAATTTTTGAAAAGTTAGGGGGACCAATTCAGCAATTTTGGAAAAGTTGTGAATGATTGTATAATTGCCTAATAGTTGATGTACTATGCTGGAAATTACTATTTTGGAATTGAAATGAGTGTTTAGATGTGAAATATGACCATTTTGGAAGTTTGAAAAGATTGGAGATTTAAGTGCAACATTCACATAGTTGGAGTGCTTAAATGTAATTATGCCTTTGTAAAAGCATTTGAATGGTAATAATTTCAATGCTGAAATTTTGGTATTAAGAATCTAAGTGATAAAATGGTGAAGGACCATTTTGTGCAAATTGGAAAGGTTGGTGCAAATGTTAAAAGGAATTATTAAGTGTTAAGTATTTTGGTAGAAAATGAGTTTCAAGTATATTATGGATTTTGTTTTGGGGATGTGTTTATGTTAGTACAATACTAACATATGTATTGTTATGAATTTGTGATTTTGTACAGATCGTGATTGATTTATGATCGAAATAAGTCAAGTATAAAAGGGGTTTATTGTGGATCGTAGTGAGGCATATCTTTTGGGTATATAAAGTGTCAAGGTGAGTGCAATACATGCATGACATTGTATATAGATGTTTTATACATCATCATGAAGACTTGCGATAAGTCGACCTTGTTTATATCAGCATGATATTATGTCATTTTTATAACTTCGATATGACATTGATATGTCATAGGGTGAAATGATAATGCATTGATCATGAATAATGTGATATTTTACCATGAATGTTATTTCGGGTATGAACTGCCCAATGTTAAATTATGATAATATACTTTGCCACGGATGAATCAAATAAAATAGACTATATACCCAAGTAAGTCATTGAGGGACATGGTATAGTTGGCATGCCATAGAGTATAGCAACTACAAGTTTATATTAACACTATAGTGTGTAAGGACACTAAGTTTATATGGTGGACACAACCATATGTGTAATGCACTATGGTGTATATGGTGGGCATGACCTTATGTGTAGCACTACGGTGCAGATATTACTCGAATACCCAGGTCCTCAGGGTTTAAATTGGGCTATGGTTTATTGGTTAATAAATGGTAAGCATGCAAACAAGCTTACGAGCTTATGAAATAAATGGCAAGTATATTGGTAAGAAACTTTATATTTATATCCGGTTATATCATGTTGTTTTATAGTAACATGGATGGTATATAGGTAAAGTGATAATATTTCATTGAATGTTGTTACTCCTTTAAATAATGTGTTGCATTGTTTAAAATATTGGACATGCAGGTAACATGATCTTATGGCATTTTGACTATGACATTAAATTTCATGCATGAGATGTATTGCACTGTTTATTGTTTTTAATTGCCTCACTAAGTATATACGTAGCGTGTGATGATTTTCACACGTAGGTAAAAAGCCAAGAGTAGAGTAAAGAGTACAGGGCACTCCAAGCATCTAGGAATACATTACAATAACAATAAGACATCCTATGATGTGATTTTGACTTAGTTAGTGGCATGTATTTATCAATGTCCTAGTTGCTCTGTTGAACTATTTTGAAACTGGTTTGTAATGATTAAACTAAAATGTTTTACTCTATTTCATTATGGATAGCATAAATCCATACTAATATATGTTCTAAATAATATGAGATAGTTTGATGTGATATGATATTTTTATATTATCAGTTACCATTTTAAGAAAATAAATTTTAAATCACCTTTGGAATTGAGAAAATGTTTTTAGAAAATCATATGACATCTATAATCTATATAGGTATATTATACGAGTTTTAGGTGTTATAAATAATCGATGATAATTATGTGTAGGGTATCGATACTGCATGAACAATATTGATACCATAAGGCAAAAGTTGGCAAATTCTTCATGGGGTATCGAAACCGAAGTGGTAGTATCGACACCATGGGTATCGATACCAATGTGGAAGTATCAGTACCATTTTTACAATGAAGTTCTAGAATAAAGAATATGTATCGATACCGTAGGATGGTATCAATACTATAAGCATGGAGGTATTGGTACTGTTCTTGTAGTACTGATACTACTCAAGTTGAAATTTAGAAATTAGTGCTTTGTTTAGTTTATATTAGTAAGAATATTTTAGAGTAATTTGAATTCTGATAATTATATGGATTGTATATTTGTGTAGATATCGAGCAAAAGAAAAGTCCGGATAAGTCGACAAAGTAAAATTTATCGAGTGAGAGATAAGAGATTGGTGTTGACTAGTGAGGCCAAGGTGAGTGCATACTTTTAAAATAAATGTATTCCTATATGGAAATTAGACTTGTGACAAATTTGTTTGAATACATGATTGCATGAGTAGAAACAAGATTATGATTTGTACTGTGTGAATATATCTTGTTTGCATTACATGATATGATATGTGACATGAACCTATATGATATGTCTTATAAGACAATGATCTAAGTGACCATATGAGAATGTTATACGAAAAATGTGATAAAAAGCTATGAGATTATATGCCTATGTTACATAAGTTATATGATATGATATAAGTGATTATATTCACATGTGATATATGCTATGAGACATGACCCATGTGACTACATGTGAAATGATAAAGTTATGTGATGATTGGTGTGACTATGGGATTATGTGACAAATATAAATGATAATCCCCACGTTATGTGTTATGAGAGCTAGGGGTATAGTTGGCATGCCAAGAGTCGAGCGTTCTATTTGGTCCTTCGGGACACATATGTGATCCTTTAGAATATATATGCGGTCCTTCGGGACATATATTTGGTCCTTTGGAACATATATGTGGTCCTTAGGGACAATTCTATGTGGTCATTCGGGACAATTATGTAGGTTTTCGGGACAATTCTACGAGGTCCTTCGGAACAATTTTATATGGCACTCAGTGCAAATTATACGAGATGTGGTGACAACATTTGTGCATAACCTCAATGCACTCACATATCTTTAGTTCTCATTAATGTACCATGGGCTAATAAAAGATATAAAAAGAATTAACAGTTTATGAGGTGATATGTTATTATTTGTTAAATGCATGATTATATGTGTTTTGGTTTTGTGAGATATGATGATTCAGGTAATAGATGAAAGTATGTGACTATATGATATGAAAGTATGTAAATGTGTGTTATAAAAGTATGTAACTACATGTTTCATTAGTTCATTTATGCATACATGCCTCACTAAGTTTGTGATTTAGCGTGTGAGTGTTTCACACGTAGGATCCAAGAAATCTAAAAAGCAAGGATAGCGGTAGAGACAACATAACATCATTAGAGATCAGATCAGAAGCAATTTAACAGTAGGTTCTTTTGTTATAGTAAATAGTGTTGGCATGTACCTAAAAGTTTAAATTGTATATGCTCTGATCAGTTTTTATAAACTTTTTGATTTAATATATGTAAATTATTTAGTTTATTTAAATTTAAGTCTGAATTTCTCCTCTATTTTATATAAGTAAATGATTTGAAATGTCAATGTGATACCTCGAACTTGTATCCAGGTCAGGTACGAGTTGGGTGTTACAAAGTGCCTAAACTATATTCAAAATTTACTTTTGGTGCCTAAAGAATTTTTCGTTAAAAATAGGTTCCAAATGTTTTCTCTGTTATACTTTTAGGTGTATATCATTAAAAAATCGTTAAGTGGCACGTGTTATATTCAAATTTTAAAAAAATATTTTTAAATAATATTTCATTTTAAAAAATTAAAAAATATAAATGTCTTGTGTCAATTAACGGGTTTTTAACGGGAGGCACCTAACAATGTAATGGAGAAAACATTAGACACCTATTTTTAACAAAAAAATCTTTAGGCACCAAAAGTCAATTTTGGGTATAATTTAAGCACTCATTTTTGTATTAAGCCTTTACTTATTTCTATCGCAATATCTATTATTATAAATTTTATAAGCATGCTTAGAAAAATGAATATCAAGGAAAAAATGTACTTACATAAAGTCTTGTTTGTATGAACATAGACTTTGCACTAAGGAAAGAACAATTTGTACCTCTCATTGGGATAACATCCTTAATGGTTGAATGGGTTTTGAGATGTGAAATTTTTTCAAATTGCATGAATCCAGTGATCATGAAGCATAATAACATTTTTTGAAGCTTTTAGGGGCACATAATCCGAAAACATTACTTAGGCAAATGGTTTTCTTGACGAAATTGAGAAATGTTTTCCCCAAAAACAATAAGGTTTAAATGATATCACTTTTGATTTCTTTGATGTCTATAAAGTATAAGGATCTCGAGAATGAAAGAGAGTACAATATAGATATGTTTCATATTGTTTCAAGACTTAATATACTTAAGATCAAGTTCTTCTAAAAATTTACTTATTTTTGTGATTTCAATATCACTTCCTATAGAGTTTAACCAACTTAAAGAGATAAATGAACATTAAATGAGCTTAATTTTTATTTTTCAAGAGAAAGAAAGGTCGAAGCATAATAACTTTGAAAGTACTCACTTAAAAACTGCATTTAAAGATAAGGACAAAAATAAAATCATAATGTAATTGTTAAGGGTCCAACTCAAAAGAGACAACAATATGTTATGAAGGGTTGTTGTTTTTTGTAATAAGTTAGGACATATGAAGAAAAATGAAATTCCATAACATTAAGCAACTACTTTGATTATTCTAAGAGATATAAATATTATAAGTTTTATGATCTCATAGTTAGGAATATTTTTAAGATTAGATCTATAACATTATTTTTCTTGATGATGGTGAGTTTGGAGGGAGTAGGGGTGCTTATCGAGTGAGTCAATTGCAAGTTGGAAAATACTTGACTCGTTCTCATTAAAAACATTTGTTGTTCGACTCGATCGTTGCTCGTTAAGCTCATTAAAATTGTGCTAGACTTGTGCTCGTTAAAAAAATTGTTGCTCAACTTGACTCGTTGCTCGTTAAGCGCACTAGAAATTTCACTTTATTTTCAACTAAAGGTAAAATTTAATAATACTATATAGAGCTTAATATAAACAAAAATTAACAAATTTAACCAAAAAATACCAAAAGAGTGTATGAAGCACTTTCAAAGTCTAAATTCCAAACTATCAATCCACATATACACCAAACTAATATATTAAAACCAAAGTAACAATTCACAAATTCACCAAAGTATCATATTACAACCAATGTAACAATCCATAAATACACTAAACTATCATATTAAAAGCATCCTTGAAAAAAATAAGTTCAACGATACATAGTCAATCCTAAAAATACGGAAATCAACATCTTTTCACTCTATTGATTTTTGCTTGCAATCACCAAACTATAAAATTAGGAGAAAATTTCCTTTTCATGATCAGCATAGCAATCCTATCAATAAAAAACAATTATAATATCTTATAATAAGAAAATAAAATAAATAGTCTTACTTTGTCATGAATAATATAGAACTAAATCAATTAATATGCTTAATCTTAAATAGTCTTAGTTTGTTGTTTCTATTCACTAGATGGAGAGATCGACACCAATATACACTAAAAATAAACATTCACACAATATATAAAGATAGTGAAGCTCTATAAGAATCAATCATGTGGATCCAGCATTATATATACCCTCAGAAGCTAGAGTCATTATCAAAATTGCTAAAATATCAATAATCAATCTTGACAACATACGAAACTTCAAAGATTGATCCTTCCACAAACTTATAGGCTCAAAGTGGTCACTTTTATCTATTACACATCAATCCTCAAGATACAAATCAACTTCATTCTTTTCAAAATTAGTTATAATTTCATTGTTGTCCACTTTATTTATTAGATTAAAAAAATCAAGAGTGTTTTCTCCTCTACTAAGATGTGAAATACTTTCAATTACATTTTCTCCATTTTTTTCTATTGTGGGAGGATAATATAAACTAGCATACTCATCATAAAGTTCATACAAAATTTCTCAAACTTTATGAATATTATCTCAAACAACTTATAAAGGAAACATATATAGGAAAGTCACTTCAATACCTTTCATTTTCAATTGAGGATCCAACACAGAACCCATAGTCATAAGTAGATTACATTCACTCCAATACTTATCAAATCTTTCTTTCATATTCTTAACCATACCACTGACAGATTCATCGGACGAATTCAATTTATCATCCCACAACATATTAATCTTATTAATTTCACCAAAGAAAAAAATAGAGGTTGTATATTCGATCCCAAGATAATATCGATAACATTAGAAAACACAACTAAAATATCAAGCAATTTCTCAATTTTTTCAATAACTAGTACTAGGATAATAAAAAAAATCTTTATCACCAAAAGCAAGTCTAGAAAATAACTCTTTAAATTTGATTGCACATGCTAACATGTCATAAGTTGAAGTTTCACCTAGTTTTGCATTCAAGAACTAATCTTCTATGCTTTATGTTGAACTGTCCAACAAGTTCGACAAACTTTTTCAATTGATGCTCAATACCATTGATGTAATCAACAATTTATAATGAGCATCAGTAACATTAATTGAAGATTAGGATGATAAGAATATTATTGAAATTTAAGAGTGATTCAATGTTTAAGTTAGCATTAGATTCGTTTATGTGAACATAATTATGATGATAATTGAACATGATAAGCATGACTATACATGAGCATGATGTTACCTTATTATGTGAATAAGATTTTGCAACTTATATTTGTAAGCTATTATGAATTTAGTTATGGACGAGTAAATACACTTTGTTGTCCAAGAATGAATGGACACAAATCATTATTCTATTTGGGTTGATCATAACAACCACCTTAGTTTGAAAACTATGTTTTGGAAATGAATAAGCATATGTATATGTTACGCACCACTAGACAACTATTCTTGGTAAACTTGACTTAATTAGAAATTATTCTTAATGGGACCTTGGATATGAAAGGCATGCCTAGGAATGAGTACTCAATGTTTTAAAAGTTTGATTGTAAAGGATACGAGGTAAGGTTGGTACATTGAGCTTTTCTTTGAGAAGTATACCAGGTAAGGTTGGTGCGTTGAGCTTTGCTCCCATTGAGTTTTTCTCTGAAATATGGAAGTTGGAACCTAAGTGAGTCCAAATAAAAGAAGTGTCATGGAGTCTGTTTATCCATTAATAAGTTATGTTTCGAATAATTGCTAATGGTCTTAAATAAAATTATTATATGTTATGTGTGTGGACTTTCGAAAGAGGTAATGGTGCATGTATGTTTGCATTGTTGATCTTAGATTATCGAGTATGTTATAATCTGGAAAATAAGTTAAATGTTATGTTAAGTATAAGAAATCTTGGTACATTGGGATAAGTAAGTTTTAGATATGTATCAATAAAGTATTTTCGTTGGTTTTACTATGAGCATTATAATAGAAGGTATAGGCATTCATTGGGCTTTAAGCTCACACTTCGTTGTACAAATTTTTACAGAGAATTAGAGTCTACTGGTCCGGTGGTGTGGAAGCATTATCCAATGGTGATCAAATAAGACTTGGCTTTTATAAGAGTTTGTGAACCATGTGTTGAATTTGAGGCAGAGTGGGGGAAATTATATTGGGATTTTTGTTAAGTTTTGTGATGCCAAGTATTTGTAAACATTATGGTGATGGTTTGGTTTTTTAAATTACTTAGTAGCATGTTATGTTGATGATGATGTTTTGTTACTTGTTAGTTGTGGTTTTCATGTTAGGTAGAATACCTAAAATGTTGCTATGAAATCTAACAAGTGTTTGAATGGACTATACAAGTTTATTGGAGTATGAATAATACGTTAGGGCCATAAGATGCATGAAATGAGAGATTTTGTGCCATTTGGTTAAGTGACTTAGGATAAAGTAGGTTGTTTATAAATTTGACTTAATACAAAATTCTATTATGAAGTGTTGAATGATGTTATGAAGCATGCAAAAAGTGTATTATGATGTGTATGAAGCGATTTGAGCATAAACATGCATGATTCTAACCCTTAGGAATGACTAAAAAAAAGTTTGTTAACTCATTCTTGCATGTTCATATAATTTTTTCTATTTTCCAAAAAAAAAAAAACAATTGATCCCATGGAGAAAGGTTTGATCCCTTCATGCAAAGGATCAATCCCTTGCCCTAAAGTATTGATCCCTAGTTTATTGTGTTGCAAAGGATCGATCCCTCGTGAAAAGGTATCGAACCCTTCACTGATTATTCAATGAAAAATGGGAAAAATCACTTCATTAAAGGTATTAAGTACTCTTAAATCCTAATTACATCTCAGGAAGTTTATAAATGTGTAAAATGGCTCAGAAAATGATTCTTTAATTACTTTTTGGTTATAACATAGGATTTGAATAGATTTTTGTCATCATACTTTGATGAATAAATTTCATAATGGGAATGTTGTTTGGTTAAATGAGGTTCATATAATACTTTTAGATTAATTACATTTTAGTCACTAAAGAATGCATATCCAATTGAAACTTTAGATGATATCTGATTAAACTAAAAATTTGCATGTTACCAATTAGAGATTGATAATGACTAATAATAACTATAACTTTATAAATCATTGTCTAATGTTTGAAATTGTACAAATTGATTTAGCTATCATATTGTATTAGAGAAGACTATATTATGATATGTTAGAGGATCGAATGTCACAAGTTAAATATCGATTGATCTACTGCTATGTGCATTGTAATGAATATTTATATCTTTGCTTCTGATTTAGTATGCATGTTTATAAGATTTATGTATGCATGTTTATGAGATTTATGTATGTCCGACAAGATCAGAGTCTAATGTACACTCAGTTATCCATGCCATCCTACATGACTAGGTATAGGGTGTTACATTTAGTGGTATCAGAGCTATGGTTAATTAGAAATGTGCATGTATGTTAGGGTAGATAATTAGGAACCACATTATCTCAAATGTCTTAAAACTTGTAGGTCATTATTTGATCACCCGATGATCTTCTAACCTTATTTTTGTTTAATTATGTATTTCTTTGTTAGTATAGTTCTCTATGGTGTCGCGTCATGCTATATTAGGAGTTCTCGAGGGCCAGTACCCTTCCATTGGCGCTAATGTAAACTATAGTTGAAAATGGTGTCAATGGACCTCCATTTATGACTCTAAACCCTAACCTTCATATTAACCAATTAGCTGAGGTAATTGTTGGTGCTTTTTTTAGAGTAGTTCCAAATGCTACCCTTATTCTTGCACCTGAGCCGGTGAATCGAGGGTTACCTTTAGAGCATTTGATAGAACTTGGAGTTAAAGAGTTTAGTGGAGTTCTTCATATCGAGATGACAGTAGCTAAAGAATAGTTCGATAACGTTATGTAGATTATGGAACAAATGGGTTGCTCAAAAATTGAGAAGTTGGGGTGTGTGGCATCTTTGATTCAGAAAGATGCACATCGTTGGTGGTTAAACATTAAAAGAGGGATTATAGCTGATCGCTTGACCTGAGTGTTCTTTCAAGAGTTGTTCTAATGAAATTTTCTGGGTTCCCGGTACACTAACTCTAGGAAGAAGTAATTTCGTGATTTGGTTCAAGATAGGATGTCATTTTCTGAATATGAGCCAGAGTTTGTCAGAATAACTGAGTATGCTACTGAGATTGTACCGACTAAGGCTGAGTGGTGCAGGAGACTTAAGGATGGGTTGAAGGTGAGATTCATATTTATTTGGTGACGTGTTCTTCAAATGTGTTTGATACTCATGTTGATCAAGCAAGAGATGTAGAGAGTACCTTGGGTTATCTGAGCCATGAAGTATAGGAAAAGATATCATATGATGCTTTGGGTTTCCATGGTCACTTGACAAAGAGGAGTTGTATTTTTGCTGATTATAGTAGAGGTCATCGTCGTGATTTTTGACAGAGACAGTTAGGCAGAGTTGTTCCACCGGGTGCTGGGTATGCTAGACATCCTTAGTATGATATTTGTGGCAAGAAAAATAGAGTTGACTGTTGGTGTCATTTAGGAGCTTGTTTATGTTGTGGCATTGTAGGAGTTCAAATTCGGGATTACCCACAAAGAATTGAGGATAGAGCTATTGTGGCTCCATCGGGTCATGGAGGTGGTAGTGTTGGTGGTGGACTAGTGGCCATCAAGATTAGATTCATGGTAGAAGACGTGGTCGTGGTGCTCTAGTTGAGGGTGGTGGACTTGGAGATTTTATGCTATCCATGAACCTCAAGATCGTGGCCGTACAAACCCACAAAATAAAAATAAAATGAAAGCACGAGGTAAGAGGAAACTCCCAACACGTGTTGCCATGAGCTCCTTAGGCCACCGTGAACCACCTTAGCAAGCTAGCTTCTCTCAAAGTCTAGCTCCCTCCCTCTTGAAGCTTGGCTATGAAGGACACCATGAAGAAGATGAAAAAGAGAAGACAAATGGAAGCTTGAAATCGCCTTTCACTCTTGCCTACCTTACCCTTTTCCCAAAAAGACTCTCTTTAATTATAGGGCATCCTTATCTCTTTATACTAAGGGAATGTCCTAGGGTTTTAAGCCAAAATTCCCTTTATACCCTAGGTATCATTCCCTTCACATGAAGGGGTGTACAATGATGATGGTGGTCCTCACATGGTAGCTGACTGGAGGGGACCACGTATGGGCTTGACAGTTGGCTCCTTTAAAAAAATATTTTCCTCTCTTTTGTCATTTTCTACTCTAGAAATGTCATCCAGACTGTTGCAGCATTCTTCCACTGCTTCATCAATCAAATATGCTATAACGAATCTCCTTGTTCTCCTCTGCTTGCAATCACATGCTCGTCAACAAACACAATCTTCCCCATTAAGCAACACCGATATAAAAATAAAATGCTACGGTAAAACAACTCCACCATGTGCAATGATATTTTCCTAAATACCTCTATATGAATCTAAATGAGCCCTAAGACAATCAATAACCTAAGTGAAAAGGCACAGGATATAGCCTTTTTACAGTGTTATCAAAGACCAATTCTACTCTATTCAAGTTTATAATTTTTCTTGATACTGAAATTTTAACATCCGATCCCATACCTTTGATATACCATGAAAAAAAATTCTCATTGCTATCCTTGGCTTCCACACTACCGAACAACAAACTCTTGTTCTCCTTCAAAACATCAACGACTCACTGTCTAATTCTTCCAACATATTTAGTTCTCGCACTACATCCTCTTCAGATCCATGAAACTTTATCCCCAAACTTTTTCCCCAAACTTTTTCCTAGCTCGTCTTTTTGTCTTCTTTTATCAAGATCGATCTTCTTGTTAAAATATCGAAGTCCGAAATCGACCTTCCTTTCAGCTTTGAGAGTTCTACCTCAATCACTTGTTTCTTCTTCTTTTTACTTACACGAGGCCTTCTTTTTCTTTCCAAACTTGTCAGATATCTCTATTGGATTTCTACCAAAGATCCATACATTTTCTGTTTTTGTCGCAGAGTTCTTGTGTTTCTTCTTTTCATTGGAATCGATTCATTATTCTTAGAAACTCAATCAGCTCTTGCTATCTCCTCTTCTAAAGCTAGGTTATTATTCAGTTTATCTACCATTTGTTCCCACGACAAAGTTCCATTGGGCCTCGAGACCTCTTGATTTCCAAATAGATCTCCCATATTGCCCTAAATTATATCATCTTCCAGGCTCATACTATTTGACAATTCAAGATTTTTAAAGTCCATTTTCTATAATTCATCCAAGACTCAGATTTAACTAGTCTAATCCATTTTTTCTAGGTCTGTTTAATTCCTCTAAACCCATCAAACACCCTTCTTTATCCCTCAGGCTCTTCTTCATTGAAAGCTGGCATAAATGTTCTTCTATAATCGCATCATTTTGATTCTTTATAATCGAATCATTTTGATTCTTTGACAAATCCTTCACGTTTCTGACATAACATCATTAGCACTGCATCCCATGATCTCTGCCTCCCCAATGAGCCTTCCATCTTCAATTCCAACCAAGGAGGCGTCGCCACTAAGTGTATTACTCATGCAACGTAGACTTATCTCCTCATCTTTCATCTGACTATCGGTATTCTTATCGTTCATCGGATAATAGCTTCGATTTGAATTCGGTTAAGCTTATGTATCAATATTTGCTTCTTGAACCTCCTTTCTCATCATGCTTGTTCTTGGACAGTCTTGGACAAACAATATTTATTCTTCAAAGCGAACAAAAAAATCTCTCTTCCCACCTCGAATTCGATGATTCCTTAAATTTTCTCTTTTTGTTTTGTTGTAATAAGTAGGGAGACGTTATCACAATCACCAGACTAAAGAGCTTTCTCTCCTTCGGCTATCAATTCGCCCCAGCAGTGAATCGATTCCTTCTAGTTGAATCCATGTAATTCTCTATGGTAGATGAAATACTTCTGACCATGGTTCAATCTCAGAAAAAAAAATCTCCTTTAAGTAAGACCATTTATGGTCCTCTAATTGTTTATACAGTTCTTAATCTTCAATTTGAAGTAAAAATTCTGGCTTTCCATGTATTTTACCTTTATCTCCCCCAAATTCCAGTTCTGTAATCTTTCTTCTATTTGACGTGAACTGCAAATTATTTTCATTGTGCCTACTAGGCACTTGTTTAGCTTCTCCAATGCTTCCTCTCAACATGACCCATAACAGTAACGAGCCTTCTTTTAACCTCCTCTGATTCCACTCTATGTAATCCTACCTCAGTACGACCTTGTGTTAACGCCCTGGTGCCCTCTGAAACCTCAGCTCTATCTTTCATCATTTATTTTCCTTTCTGATTTTCGTTCTAATCTATATGTTGAGGATATTCAAGGTTTTCTTCCTCCATTGAAGATGTCTTTCTCTAAGTTTTGCTTCCTTTACTTCTAGTCGAAAACCATTCAGGCTAAATCCATCAAGCCCTTCTCTTGCTCTATCTGCATCCTCATTGTTTGCAAATCTTACGAAACCAAATCGTTTGCTTGTCCTATCCATTCTTCTAGCTATGTATGAATCCACATTTTCACCATGTCTACCGAACACTTGTCTCAGCCCCGTCCAATGATATCTCGTCAGAATATTTTGAACAAACAGCAAGATCACCTTGCTTCCACTCATCTGCAAGCGTTACGAACTTTTGAAGTTAGATTGATCATCTCTTTCAAACTTGAAAGGAAAGCATGAGTAAGAAATGGAAAAATACAATAATCCACACAAAATTTATAAAAATTACGTCATTCACTTGCGAACATCCATAAAATTTCTTTCCTTTGCTCCATTGTATATATCTAAACTGCAAATGGAGACTTTTATTCTTCTTCTTTTTTTTTTTTTTTTTGAGGATAGAGACTTTTATTCTACAATAACAATAAACGATCCTTGAACTTTGAATTTTTTTTGACGATTCAGTATATATCTTTTAGAGTTAACAAGAAATTTGGGTAAATTTTAGGGTTTCAATTTCAAGATGTTAATCTAAACCCTAGAACGACACACGATGGAAGGAGGGAAGAAGACAAAAAGGAGGGGAATTGGACGAGATTAAAATGGAAAGGGTGAGAAGAGAAAAGGGATAATCTGTTTGGTTTAACGCACATTAGGATTAAAATTATTATTATATTTAATTTCTTTTATATTTGAATATAAGTAAAATCATTATAAATTTAAACCATGACATTGTTGAGTTTTAATTGAATAATGATTTTTTAACGATTGTTATAGCGTAGACACTTGAAAGGAGTAACGAAAAAAATGTTAGGCATCTACTTTGAGTAAAAAAATCTACAGACGCTTAAAGTTAACTAAGTGTATAATTTGAACATTTATTCATTTTCATTAAACCTTTTGAATATATTTATAATATATAATAAGTATTTATATTTTATTTAAAAATTATATATTTAAACTGGATTGGTTTAGTAAGTTTATATATCAAGTAGATATAAAATTTGGTCGATTTGGTTTTTATAGGTTGAAGCCACGGTTAAGTTAGTTTGGTTGAAAATTTTTAATTTATTTCCCTTTCAGGTAGTCTTAAGTCAATTGCAACTAAGGGAAAATGCATGAAAAAATGAAGCCAAACATTCACTGACATTCATTTATTGTCAACATTCACAAATGTACATTTAGAAGGTTTCTCGGCAAACAAACATATATGTTCTAAAACAATAAAGCCCAACATAACCTACTATAAAAATACAATATTATTTTCTATAAGATGTTGTTGCCCTTGTAGAAGATTAGTTCAGAAGAAAATAAAATCTTTGATATATGTTTTAAGTGCTGGAAATTTTATCTCATAAAGATTGTTGGTCAAACACTCAACAAATAAGGTTGTTTTGTTGAATAAGATTACTCCATAAATCATAGATTCTTTGTTAATGAGTTTGTTAAAAAAATAATTATAAACTGAACTATGATTTTTAGTTTCTGAATTTTCAAGAATTCTTCAATTAATCTTATCATGTGTATCTTTAAAATGTGTTAATATGATGTAGTCTTGTAAAGAAATGATAAATATAGCCTATTATATAAGATCAAATATTAACGACCGGTTGATCTTAGAAAATATATGTTAACTTTATTTTTATAGAAAATAAAAATGAAAATAAATGAAAATGAAAATATGAAAACATAAAAACGTTGTTTTCATTAATTTCATTAAAATTGTTTTGAAAATTTAAAGGATAAAGAAACATTATATTTATATTTTTTAACTTAACTTACACATGTGTAAATCATTCTAACAATAATTTTTTGATTTAATGGTATCTAAAACCCTCAGACTTTTGTAAAAAGGCCAATATGGTCCCTAAACATTTTTTACACTCAATGTAATTATTAAATTAATTGTGTAGTATTTTTATATTTAATTTATTGAATGTCTTAATAATTTTTGTATATTTTATATTTTACTTTCAATAAATTTTAAATTTTTATATTTTAATCAGTCCTCAAACTTTATAAAATAATCAATTAAGTCATCTATCACATAATCATCCACAAGTACTATCAAAACAATATCTTGAACTGTCACTGTCGAAACAGTCCCCGCGGCTTTTTAGGGCTTTCTCGGGGATTGATCCAACTTAATATTAGTACATGTCAAGTTTTAAAATAAATCAAATACACGAGTTTGAAGTCCCCATCAACCTTCGGTTAGGTAGGTCGAATACCTAAAAATACCTTTTAAAAATAATTTTAAGAAAAATAATTTTAAAAGATAAAAATTTGATCTACGTTTGACCAGAAATTCAATTTGAAAACGAGTTCAGGAATTGGCAAATTCGAATAATATTTAAATTATGATATTTTTTTAGAAAAAAGATATTATTTTATACGAATAATCCTCAAAAATATCTCCCTAGTCAATTAAGGGGATATTTTATAGATTCCTCGTACAAAGTAGTATTACCTTAAATTTTAAATACAATAAATATATAAAAATAAAATAGTAAAATAATAAATTTAAAGATCAAATTATAAAACTAACAAAAGATTAAGGAAACAAATGTAAATAAGTAATATGTTAGGCATTACAATTGTAAATAAACCAATAATATTATGTAGATTAAAAATATTAAAATTAGGATTAAATTGTAAAACATCGAAAGTAATGGCCATAAATAAAAATATCATGCAAAAATGGGTACTAGAAGTGTAATTTAACCATAACTAAATTTAGGATTAAAATAAAAACTATTAAAATCTAAGGACTAAATCAATATTTTACACAAAATATATAAATACGGTTAGTGACTAAAATATAAACAAAATAAAATATGAAAACCAAATTAAAATACATGAAAATCAAATTCTGTGGCCAAATCGTAAAGATTACAAAGTACAGGGACAATGAGAATGATTTACCCATACACTGAATACAGAGAAACTCTCCCCCTAAAACGACCTCATTTGGGGAGGGTATAAATATCCTTTTAACCAACCCCTAAGGCTTTCATCTCTCGTTTTTTCATTTTTCACTATCTCTCTAAAAGAGATAAGAGTGAGACTCCGACATTTCTCTAAATTTCCTCGCTAGAGGGAAACCGACCACCAGGCCGGCCACCGTACATCGACGCCGGGGACCAACGCCTACCACCATCCATGGTGATCGGAGTTTGAAAAACAACCCCAAATCAAAGCCCTTTTCTCTTGAACCCATATCTGAAACTCCCTCGTCCTAAAAACTCGTCAATCGAACTAGATCTAGGTTTTTTTCCTTCGAAAAAATGGCGTTCCGATGACAGTATGGATGTTTCGGTGAACAGGGTAAGTCATTCTTTTTCCTTTCTTTTTCTTTTTTCTTTTTTGCTTTCGAATGGTTGTTGTTGGTGGGTTTTTTAATCATTTTGAATGGTTGTTGGTCTTTTTTTTTCTTTTTCTTTTTTTTCAAATAGATTTCCTCCTCTTCTGCTCTCTATTTTTTTGTTTCGTTCTCCCTTTGTTTGCTGGTTTTTTCTTTTTCAGGTGAGGGGTTTTATAGGCCCTTTGGTTCTCCCTTTTGATCGGTCGGAGGGATGAACCCCTCTGAGTCACCGGTCTATGGCGGTGACTAGGGTCGATACCGATTTCCAGTTGGGTGCATTTAATGCACCTAGATCTTCTGGATCTGGCTGGTGGTCTTCAACGGTGGTGGCGACGGTTGAGTGGAGCACCTGACGGTGACAACTTATCCTCTGACTAGGTGATGGATGGCATAGCCCTAGGGTTATGATGAAACCCTAGGGTTTCTGGAAAATCATCTGGACCATTAGATCTCTCACAGATCCAACGGATTAGGGCAACGGGCGGCGCCGGAGAAGATGTGGAAAACCCTAAGGTTTCATCTTGGGCTTTTGGGGTGATTCGGGCATGGATCAAGTTTTGGACTTGCTTGGTATTCGGGTTGGGTTTGCTTGTAAATGGGGCCTCCAGCCTACTTTGTAATTGGGCCTCCAGCCTACTTTATAGTTTGGCATGTTTAATTATTATTTAATAATAATAATATATATATATATATATATATATATGTGGGACAAAAATGATTATCTATAGTTGCCCCTCTTTGCTCATTTTTGTGTCAACAAGAATAGGGCAAAGATGAAAAGACAAGGAGTTTTCGTCCAGTCAACTTCATGCTTTAATGAGAAATATGCTCCAATTTTCTTTCGGGGGATATCAGACTTGATATGTTCCTCTTTTTCAGGTAGTCAGATCAACTTTGGAAGACGGTTCTGCTCCACTCTTCTTTTAGGGTAGATCAGACTTGATTTGTTCCTCTTTTTGGGTAATCAGATCAATTTTGGAAGACGGGTATGCTCCACTCTTCTTTCAGGGGAGATCGAACTTGATTTTTCTTTGGAAAATGGGTCTGCTCCACTCTTCTTTCAGGGGAGATCATAATTGATATTTCTTTGGAAAATTGGTTGACTATACTCTTCTTTCAGGGAGATAAGACTCGGGAAATCTTTGGAAAATGAGTCTGCTCCACTATTCTTTCAGTGGAGATAAAACTATATATTAATTTACTTTGTTGTTTCTAGGAAGACCAAATCTGAAATTAGAGGAATATACTCCTCTACTCTTCCGGGGAGATCAAACTCAAGATTGATTTTCTTCGCTACTCTTCATGAATATCAAATTAGAAAGAATTAACTTCTCTTTACGAGGAAGTCAAGGATTGACTCTGCTGGGGAGTCAATGATAACAACGATTGACTTCTTTTTATGAGAAAGTCAAGGATTGACTCTGATGGGGAGTCAGGAATAACAAAGATTGACTTCTTTTTACGAGGCTCCTCTGGGGAGTTAGGGATAATAAAATTGGCTTCTCTGAGAAAGTCAATGGTTGACTCTACTCAGGAGTCAGCGATAAAAAAGATTGACTTCTCTTAACGAGGAAGTCAAGGATTGGCTTATCTGGGGAGTTAGGGATAATAAAATTGACTTTATTAGAAATTCAGGACAACAAAGATTGATTTTGTTTCGTGAGGAAGTCAATTATTGGCTCCTCTACGGATTTAGGGATAATAAAATTAACTTCTCTAAGAAAGTCAAGGGTTGACTCTACTGGGAGTTAGGGATACCAAAGACTGGTTTCTCTTCACGAGGAAGTCAAGAATAACAAAGAGTGAAAACATCCTACCCAAAGGTTTTATGGATGGCCCGAAGGACTTATCATCTTGCTCAGAAGACTGACAGATGACCCGAAGGATTTAATCATCATGTTCGAAAGACTTATTGATGACCCGAATGCCATACAAATTTTGGAAATAGTTTAATAGGTAAGAAACTTTGGTAATTTCTTTCTTACTTTTAAAAAATTTCATTTTCTAAAATATTAAATAAAAAACTTTAAAAATTGTTTTCTCATTTTTTGAAAATCACGCGAAAACATCTTGGTCGAAGGTCTTATAGATGGCCCAAAGGACTTATCATCTTGCTCGAAAGACTGACAGATGACCAGAAGGATTTAATCATCATGCTCGAAAGACTTACTGATGGCCCGAAAGACTTACTAAGTGAGAAATGTTGGAGATCTTTTTCTTACTTTTTAAAAATTTCATTTTACAAAAAAAGATTAAATGAGAAACTTTGGAAATCACTTTCTCATTTTTCAAAAATCACTTGAAAACATCTTGCCCGAAGGTCTTATAGATGGCCTGAAGGACTTATCATTTTGCTCGAAAGACTGACAGATGACCTTAAGGATTTAATCATCATGCTCGAAAGACTTACTGATATCCCGAAGGACATACTAAGTTAGAAACTTTGGAGATCGTTTTCTTACTTTTCAAAAATTTCATTTTACAAAAAATATTAAATGAGAAACTTTGGAAATTGCTTTCTCATTTTTTGAAAACCACTTGAAAACATCTTGTCCGAACGTCTTATAGTTGGCCCGAAGGAGTTATCATCTTGCTTGAAAGACTCAAAAATGACTCGAATGATTTAATCATCATGCACGAAAGACTTACTGATGGCTCGAAGGACTTACTAAGTAAGAAACTTTGGAGATTATTTTCTTACTTTTCAAAAATTTCATTTTACAAAAAAGATTAAATGAGAAACTTGGAAATCGCTTTCTCATTTTTCAAAAAGCACTTGAAAACATCTTGCCCGAAGGTCTTATAGATGATCCGAAGTATTTAATCATCATGCTCGAAAGACTCACTGATGGTCTGAAGGACTTACTAAGTAAGAAACTTTGGAGATCGTTTTCTTACTTTTCAAAAATTTCATTTACAAAAAGGATTAAATGAGAAACTTTGGAAATCGCTTTCCCATTTTTCGAAAATCACTTGAAAACATCTTTCCTGAAAGTCTTATAGATGGCCCGAAGAACTTATCATCTTGCTCGAAAGACTGACAGATAATCCGAAGGATTTAATCATCATGCTCAAAAGAATTATTGATGCCCCGTAGGACTTACTAAGTAAGAAACTTAGGAGATCGTTTTCTTACTTTTGAAAATTTTCCATTACAAAAAAGATTAATAATAAACTTTGGAAATTATTTTCTCATTTTCACAACAACTTAATGATTGGGTAACATGCCCCACTTCAAAATAATTCTTATTATGTGGATTATGCCAATCTATTCTTCAGGTCTTGCCTCTCCTAACGTGATCACGAGGAAGTCAGAGATTGACTCCTCTTCGCGAGGGAGTTAAATTGAAGCTTTTAGTGAGATAATATTGAGTCTTTTAGGAAACATGTTCTAAGAAAGCCATGATTGAAGTTTCTAGGGAAATTATCTTAAGAGAAACAAAAATTTCTCAAAAAAAATTTGTATACATTATCATGATGAAATAAAAATTTATCATACATGTATGAAATGATGTGTTATGAAATTAAAAAATTCATGTATCATGTATAAATTCTTGTTTTCTTAATTCGTGAAGGGGATGGATGCAAAAGCGATCTTCATTCTCTTTTTGATTAAGTTATCCTTGCAAGTCTTGAGTCATGTAAATTTCTTCTTACCCCTAGCAATTCTTGCGCCTGATAAGATTAGCTTTCTTTACTTGAAATTGTGTAGAAATCCAATAGAGCTTTCATCTTTGAAAAGAGGATATACCATCTTTGGAAGAGCAGTATCTGTGTCTTAAAACATATCAAAAGGTGGGTCTATCCTAATTCCTTTCATGTCTCCATCATGCTAAGAGATTTAACAATATCCCTCGTTCAATCTTAGTTGACTCACTAGTTCTTTGCTGTTAAAATTCCAACGCCCCTTCTGTGGAAAGAAATCTTCACCATTTCATACTTTTAACTTGGAGTTATAGAAGACAACCTTCATCTTGGGTCAAAAAATAGAAACACCCTATGATCGCAACATTGGTGCAGTACCATAGTTAATGGTTCATAAGACATTTAACAACACATTCATCATTTCCTGTGGCTCCTGCTTATTTTTCAACCAGGGGAGCTCTTTGCATAGTGTTAGAGCTTCACAAGGACACCAAAACTCAGTGAGAATATAAGTAGGACGCTTTGGCTTGCCAACATAGGTGCATGCAAAATCACAAGAATAATGCAACTATATAATCATATACGGTAAACTCCAATATCCCTGTTTCATTAATTTCATTCTTCACACTCTTATGTCTCAATAAATGTCTACTCAAATCAATGATCTTGTATTCTTGTATGATATGGGCCCTAAAAAATGTCCCAACATTTTTTATTTCTTACTATTATGGGCCTTCAAAATGCCCAACATTTATTTCTTCTGGATGACATGTACCTTCAAAAGTGTCCCCAATATTCATCATTTTTCCCCAACATTAAATCTAATCATGAGCTTTGCATCTAAAATGTATGTCAACTACCAAGATCTACTCCAGAGTGATTGTCTTGTTTGAACATGTTTTCTTCTTTCTTTTATTTTAAAAAAAATAATCAAAGAATGAAAGAATTTTGTAAAGTATTACTCCTTAATTCAGGCTTACAATTGAATCAAAATCATAAACATTAGTTCACAGAATATTAAAAGAATCAACAACTCTTTTAATATTTTTAAAGTTATAACTCTTTGACAAGTGTCAAAATTAATGAGTTGGCTTTAGGCTGGCTTTCATATTTTCTAAGGTTTTAGTCATCAAAGATGTCTTTTATTCTTTAGTCCTTGTGAATATTACAACATGCCCTTCTTTCTTGGCTTGGTATTTTAATTAGGATATGAACAAAATGACGCAACTAGCATATTCAATTACTAGACTTTCTAGAATGCTTCTATTTCGGTTCTCTGAAATCTTCATTTTTTCAAGCAACTGACCTAAACTAGATTCACCCACTCCACCATTTCATCTATGAAGATCATGATCATCATTGAACATCCTCAACAGAAGTGTAGTCTAGTCATTTTTATAATGTCTTACACAAGAGATGCCCCATGTTGTCTGCTCCTATGCATATCTGAATACCAAGCCTCTTGTTTATTTCCTTATAAAAAGAGAAGGCTTATTTGTTAGAGAAGGGTATGGCGCTTGAGTGTATTTTTTGGGTAAGGTCAAGGGTCTTTGTTTTATCAGTTTTCAACCTTGTCACTTTGTCAAAGATTTATAACTCTTAATCACTTAAAGAGTTTTTAATTCAGTTGATATTAAAGAACTGTTGATTGCAAATTTGATTTAATGTTCACCATTTATAACCTTACAAAAAGATGAAAAATGTCAAGTTCAAACAAGATGCTTTCAATGTATGGTACAACTGTGATAGATAATGACTTCCACTTGTTTATCCAGAATGCCCCACTATTCCTAGAATGTTGGGTGTATAATCAGACTAGGGTCTTTGTCCTCATTTGCTCCCCTTCTCTTGATCATTTCTCGTGTCAAGACTCTTTGTCAACGAGCTTTTCTATTTCTTCCCTCAATGGTATGCACTTGTCAGTGGGATGACCCCATGCCCCTAGATAAAAATCACAAGCACTATTCGGGTCATAGCCATCTAGTCTTCATTCATAAAGGCCTCGAAGTGAGGTATTGACTCTTGATTAAAGGAGATAGTAAGTCAGAAATGGATACTTGAAAAACCTTGAGGGTCATATTTTTCCAAGACATCTTTTGCTGCCAGTCTCAGATTACCTCTCATTTACCTTCTTTCTCATCATTTAGCCTGAGGGAGGTATCGAGAGTTGAATTTCTTATCCATGTCTCAAATACCTCGCTTTCCTTGATCTTTCCCTTTTCCCTTTTTATGTCTTTTCCGTATGTACTTCACTCGTTTTGACCTTATCAACTCCATTCTAGGGGTTAACTCCCAATTTTCTGACCAAAACAATTGATTGTTATTATTCATCTTTATAAATCCATAATCCAAAAGATCTTGGACTTGTCACTTGATTTTGCTACAATTCTAAATGGAGTATCCTCAGGCTCCGACGTGATATTTACAAGAAACTTTCTCATTATACCAACTCGAATAAGGTGGCAGCATAGGCTTAGCCAAACGTAGAGAAATCAGTTGGGCTTGGAGCAACTTGGGATATAACTTGTTGTACGAAAATGAAGGAAAATCGGGTAGAAGCTCTTTTGTCCTTATTTTCTACTTGTCATTATTAAGACCATCTTGAAGACCTTGTGACTGATCACCGATAAGTTTAGTCTTCTTCAATGGAACTTGAACCTCTTCCATGCTTCTTTTTTTTTATTCAGACTCAACTTTTGTGTTAGAAGTTTCACCCTCAATTTTTACTTTTTCCAGCATGATCGCTGTCACATTTTTTGGAATCATACCCAATTTTTGGAGTTTAATGGGATTAACACATTCCCTAATAGGTTCTTGGTCATTTTTTATCATTGCATGAGTTATACCACTAATATTTATATTCTCACTCATAATTTTCATCTTTTCTTGCTCAATAGGGTCCTCTAATGTTTTATCCCCATATATTACTGTAACCATCATACTCATTAGCTTGGTCATCTGTTCCTTGGACTCAACTTAGAACTTTCTTGCTTCATCAAACATTTTTTGTTGGGTCTTTACAAGTTGCTCCTGGATTTGCTTGATTCTACTAACACGTGCTAATATTTCATTCATTTTTTTGATCTTTTTAGAAACACGCCCCAAAGTGATTTTAATTTGCTTTCAAAGCTTCTGTCATAATATCATTCACGAATTACTCTTATGTTTTCATGATTGACGTATATTAATATGCTATGCAATGTATGACATATAGATGTGAATGTAAAGATGCAAAAAAATGCAAACGCGAAAAATGCAGAAATAAGAATGTAAACTGTGAAATGCAAATGCATATATACAAAAGGTGCTATTCAAGAGTGACCATCTTAAAACAACTTTCATTAAACACCAAAGGTTTCGGTACATCAAACAAACTTTACATATAAGGGATAACTTTCATTCCTAATTTCTCTATGTCTCTCAAAAGCCAAGTTAGTTTCCACTCATGCTCAAATGTTGAATTGTCAATCTTCTTCAATTCTCTTGTGAAGCCAGCTAAGTCAACAAGTTTATGAGCCACATTATTTTCTTGGACAATAGCTTTCTTCATGACATCATCTTTTTCTTGCATCTTTTGTGTCAATTCTCAGAGTTGTAGACATGTTGTTCATTTTTCCTTGTAAGAAAATCTTTGTGGCTATGAAGTTCCAGTACAAGATCTCCATAACCATCTACAAACTTCATCATGTCTTGTTTTTGCCCCTAGTGGCTTCTAGTTCATCATCATTCTCACGCTTGTGGCATTGATATGAGGCTTCCACATTGGCTATAACCATATTCAACATCTAGTTTTTGACTTAGCATTTTCCCAAATCAATAACGGTTGTATCACACTTTTCTTCTATAAGCCGTAAATCATAAGAGAACTTATTGGCTCTACCTTCATGTGTCTTGCAATTCTTTTTTTAGTGTTCAACATCATTTTTCAGTTTAGTGACCCCTTTTGCCCACTCTTCCGGGGTATTTCTTATACCATCATTTTTAAAGGCTAAACTGATCCTTTGAAAACTATTATGCATGGCTTCTATCTCTACACTCAGTTTATCGTTTTCAATTTTTAAACGACGTGTTTGAGCTTCATACTTCAGCGAACATTCTTTTTTCTGGATACCCCTACTGATACTCTTACCTTTGAATATTTTTGGTATTAATCTAACAGGACAATCAATTACCAGACTAGGTTGATCTTTTATCTCGAACTGTAAGATTCAAAAATCCAAAAGATGTTGGACTCGATGCTTAAAGGTGGTGCAGTTCTCAATGAAATGTCCTTGAGTTTCAGCATGATATTACAACGAACATTGATATCATACCAATTTGGATACAGAGGTTGCCAAGGTTTCACATAATGCAAAGCTACTTTACTAGCTTCTAGTAGCTTCTCGTAAAACTCCTTATGTGATATAGGGATAAGATTATTATGAGAGCCACTTCTTGGCTTGGATTGAAATTGAGTCTCCGACGTTGGGAGCAAACTCTTAAATACCAATGACTTCTTTTCATCTTTGGGAACTTCTACAATTGTCATCATTTTTGGTGTCTCTAGACAATTTGTTGAAACGAATGGTGACTGTGCGTGATTTCTTAGATTGGTTAGGATCAATGGTTTCTCGTGTATTTAACATCATATGATTATCTTCATCGAGCTCTTTCGCTTCTTGTGCAGAACTTTCTTATCTTTTGGCCCAAGCAGATATTTATCGATCATGGACATTTGCCCTCTCATTTCTCGTATCTCCTTTTGCTCTTCATCAGAGATACGATCTTTGGATGCATAGCTCTCCATTATTTTCATAGCTTCCTTAAGATGACATTCCTTAGCTGTATTATAGTTTACTTGATCATGAAACCCTTTGTCCATTATGAAAACCTTTTACTTTGATAACCACTCACAAATCAACACCTTTTGATTATGTCATGATAATGCAATGCAAACAAAAAGAAAGCAACATAAAAAAAGTTAGTATGAATAACAAAATTAATAATCTATTGCAACAAAAAAATGTAAATACAGAATAAGAGATAGAGAAAAATAAGTTAAGAGGAATGGTTAATACCAACTAATGGAAAGAAAAGATCCTACCCATCAAGGTATTACCTTAATATGTTTTGCTATATAAAAATAATCCTAACCGCATGATTTCTAGTTCACATGCTTGTTCGAAAAAATAAACCTAACTGCATACTCTTCAAATTCTCATGTTTTTACAAAACAAATAAATAAATTTGAGGAAAAGGTTAGAGTGAATTTCCCTACAGACATAAAAAATGGGTAGAAATTCGGTACTACTAACAGGGTACTCAAATTATCCTTTGTTGGTGCTAGGATGGGCATCTAACCCGAACCCGACGGGTTCCGACCCGACCCGACCCTATCGGGTCGAATTTTTCTAAAAAAATTTGGGTTCGGGTTGGGTCGGGTCGAGGGTGAAAAAAATCCGACCCGACCCGACCCGGAAAAATATATAATTTTACCCTATATATTTAGGAATAATTACAATAATACCCCTTATATATTATTTTTTTCAATTTAGTCATTGTTTTTATTGAATAAAAATAATTTTTTTATTATTTCAGATCGGGTCGGGTCGGGTTTTTTAAACTATCTATCGGTTGGGTTAGGTCGGGTAAAAAATTAATTTTGTTGGGTCTTGTCGGGTCACGGGTGGAGGTCCCTTCTTATCGGGTCAGTCGGGTGGACCAAAAACCCGACCCAACCCGACCTATCCCATCCCTAGTTGGTGCCCCTTTGAGCCTGCTAGACCATCGATCCTCACCCATTATAGGTTTAAACGGATTGAGTTCAATTCGAGAGGATTCATTTCCCCATATCAATGTGAGTAAACTCGATGTTTCACTCGTAAACATGAGGCATATGTATCCTAGAGGTTACTTGCTAAAGACCATGCGGAGAAAAATACTTTTTCTCACGTAAGTGTAGCGTTCACCCCTACCTAAAGGGATAGAGAACAATTAGAAGGCTTTCAAATTCAAATTGCTATAGTGTGTGAGGGGAAACTCACAATCTTTTACCTCGATCGAAGAACAATCAACCAAAAAAAGGTTAGAAATCTGAAACACAAAAACTAATCACATTAGTATAACTAATAAAAAATGCGATGTGATGCGAACAAAAAATATCATTCATATTTTCCATTTTCAACTAAAAAGATGACATATAATTGATTATAGCTTGACTCTCTAAAATAAATCCCCCTAGAGTCGCCAAGCTGTCAAAATGGTCCCCACAGCTTTTTAGGGCTTTCTCGGGGATCGATCCAACTTAATATTGGGGCATGTCGGGTTTTGAAATAAATCAAATACATGAGTTTGGAGTCTCCATCAACCTTTGGGTTAGTTAGGTTGAATACCTAAAAATACCTTTTAAAATAATTTTAAGAAAATTAATTTTCAAAGATAAAAACTTGATCTGCGTTTGACCAGAAATTCAATTTGAAAACAGGTTCGATAGTCGGTTACGTGTGAGGAAGGATTAGCACTCCCACAATGCCAAAAATTGGTACTTACACAACCATACGTCATCTAAATATTGAAATTGGAAAATTCGAATAATATTTCAATTATGATATTTTTTTAGAAAAAAAGATATTATTTTATACGAATAATCCTCGAAAATATCTCCCTAATCAATTAAGGGGATATTTTTAAAGATTCCTCGTACAAAAGAGTATTACCTTAAATTTTAAATACAATAAATATATAAAAATAATATAATATAATAAATTTAAAAATTTAAAATTATAAAACTAACAAAAGCTTAAGGAAACAAATGTAAATAATTAATATGTTGGCATTACAATTGTAAATAAACCAATAATATTATGTAGAATTAAAAATATTAAAATTTAGGATTAAATTGTAAAACATCGAAAGTAATAGCCATAAATAAAAATATCATGCAAAAATGGTAATGAAAGTGTAATTTAATAATAAATAAATTTTAGGATTATAATAAAAACTATTAAATTCTAAGGACTAAATCGATATTTTACACAAAATACATATAAATACGTTAGTGACTAAAATATAAACAAAATAAAATATGAAAACCAAATTAAAATACATGGAAACCAAATTCAGTGACCAAATCGTAAAGATTACAAAGTACAGGGACCGCGAGAATGATTTACCCGTACACTGAATACACAGAAATTGTCCCCCTAAAAAGTCATCATTTGGGGAGGGTATAAATACACTTTAAACTGGTCCCTAGTGCCTTCATCTATCATTTTTTTCATTTTCACCCTCTTCTAAAAGAGATAAGAGTGAAATGCTTTGGCATCTCTAAATTCCCTCACTGGAGGGAGATCCGGCCACCAGGTCGATCGCCGCATGTTGACGTCGACGACCACCGCCGGCCACCGTCCATGGTGGTCGTAGTTCAAAAAATAACCCCAAATCAAATCCCTTTTTCTCTTGAACCTAGATCCAAAACTCCCTTATCCTTAAAATCCTTCAATCGACCTAGATTTAGGTGTTTTTACCATCAAAAATTGATGTTTCGACGACATTATGGAGGTTTTAGCGAACAGGTAAGCCCTTATTTTCCATTTCTTTTTCTTTTTTGTTTTCAAATGGTTGTGTTGGTAGGTTTTTTTTATCCTTTTTAATGGTTGCTGGGTGTTTTCTTTTTTTTCCGAATAGATATCCTCCTCTTCTGCTCTCTATTTTTTGGTTTCGTTCTCCCTTTGTTTGCTGGTTTTTTTCTTTTGCTGGTGAGGGGTTTTATAAGCCCTTTGGTTCTCCCTTTTGACTGGTTGGAGGGATGAACCCCTCTGAGTTACCGGTCTATGGCGGTGACTAGGGGCGGTGCCGATTTCCATCTGGGTACAATTAATGCACCCAGATCTTCTGGATCTGGCCGGTGGTCTTCAACGGTGGCGACTCACGTGGTGACGACTGAGTGGAGCACCTGGCGGCGGCAGCTTATCCTCTGGCCAGGCGGCGGCTGGCATAGCCATAGGGTTATGATGAAACCCTAGGTTTCTGGAAAATCATCTGAATTGTTGGATCTCACACAGATCCAACGTCTGAGGGCAACGGGCGACGCTGGAGTAGATGTGGGAAACCCTAGGGTTTCTTCTTTGGCTTCTGGGGTAATTCGGGCCTGGATCGAGTTCTAGACCTGCTTGGTATTTGGGTCTGGTTTGCTTGTAAATGTGACCTCTGGATATGCTTTGTAACTGGGCCTCCTACTTTGTAATTAGGCCTATAATAATATTTAATTATTATTTTTTAATAATAATAATATTAAATATAATATATATATATATATATATATATGTGGGACGAAAATGATTGTCTACAGTCACATCACTATTGTAGATTGTCATGTAAGTTTGTGAACTGTCATATAAGCGTCGTGAGAATCAACTTTTGATTCCGTTGTTCAAAGGGTTAGATTAATTTTTTCTAAGTTTAACGATCCCATTTGGTGCATAAAAAAGTTTAGGGACACACTAATTATTTATCTTAAAAGTTGAGGGTCTCAGTTACCACTAAACATATTTTTTTATGTTAATGACAATTTTGTGTTCTATTACTTATAACAGTATTTTTGCGTATTTTTAAAATTTAATTAATGTCCAATAGACATTAACATTATATTCTTATTATAAACTAAAATAAATTTTGTGCTATGGAATTTCTTATCAACTTTATTGTTTTATATTTGTATAAATCATATGTTAAATTGATATAATAATTTTTAATAATTATAATCTCATTTAATTATTTAATGACTCTTCTTCTTATTTCTATTTAAAAAGATTAGATATCAAATATATTTTTAGTGTTCTAGTTTTTAAGTCAAGTTTTCGTTTATAATACCAAACAATTTTTCTAATTTTCAAAAAATTAAAAATGATAATTATTTCCTAAAAACAAGAACACTATATAAAAATAGAAAATATTTTCTAAAACCAAACGGATCCCAAAGTTTTGATATTTTAATCAATATTTTTGTAAAAACAAATTGAAAATTAAATTTAACACGTAATAAATAAAAACTAAATTGATAAAAATATATAAATATTTTAATTTTATTAAATTTATCATTACGTTAGAGTTAAACTATGAAGTCACAAAAAATAAAATTAGGTCAAGGTCCCAATCGTTAATCTTACAGCCAAAATTGACTAGGCAATGTACACTTAATTTCAAGAAAATAGGCAGAGAAACTGGGAATATACTTTGTCATGACCCATAAACTAATAATACTATAAAACGAATGTGTAAAAATTAAAAAATACGATATTATAATTTAAATTTTTTTATATTTTAAAAAATAATTATACACAAATTATCATTACAATTTTAAATTTTACAATACTTTAGAATTAAATTAAATTTTAAAAATTAAAATAAAGTAGAACTATAATTCAATTAAAATATAAAAATTAAAATACGACATAAATATAAGAATAGATGTAATGATAGTTTCCCACTTTTGTTTGAACGATTTAAGTAAAGCCAAGTGTTATTTGTTATTAGCCTTAGCCTTCCCTCGTAGGAAATTTAAGAGAGACGTTGCGAAAGAAAAGATTAACAAAATATATTACGATGGCAAAGATTGATGTAGTTGTGGCAATTTATTGAATGCCACAGTTATGATTATTGTATTTAACAGATTCTGGACTTATATGATTTTTTCGGATATTATTAATTTATATTATATATATTCATATAGTTATGTATTTTGAATTCATGTAGTTTTAATAATAAAAAATAATAATATTTTAGATGTCTTTGGTTTGAGCGATTGCGTCTATAGAATGTGTGCATTATCAATTGATTAAAAAATTATGAACGGATACTATCTTGTAAGTTGTAATCACCCATATTATTAAAAATGTTTATATATTTCTAATTTATTTGTATTATGCTTATATTTTGGATAAACTATGTGAATAGTCTCCTTTGTTATTTGTCTGTCCGACTTTGGTCACCAAATTAAAAATTAAGGGTACATGGTCACTAACGTTATAATCCGTTCGATTTTAATCCCTCATCCGTTAACTCTCGTTCGATTTTAGTCCCTCAGCTATGTCACATATTCATTAAGGGTAAACAATGGAGGGACTTAAACCGAACTTACCGATAATGTTAGGAACATTTATCCTTAATTTTTAAATTGGTGACCAAAGTCAGATAAACCCTAAATAAATGTACTATTCACATTGTTTACCCTTATATTTTTATTGTTTTCACATCATGTAATTATAAGGATGGGGTAACCTTTCGTTGGGTAGTTATGTCCTACAAAGATTTAATTTAAGGTTAAGAAACGGTAGGAAATGGACACGACAAAAAATGTTATAAAAATTATAACATTTCGATTGTGCGCAACTTAAAATGTTAACCTTTTAACATTTTGGATTAAACATAAAATATTATGCAGAAGGTAATATTATGTCAATCGAAAATGTTATAAAAAAGTTTTTAACCAAAAATTAAGAAAAAATTAATATTTTAAATTGTGTCAATAGAAAATATTATGATTTTTATAACATTTTTTGTCGCATCATCAGTCTAAATTAGGCTTTCTTTCCTTACACTCTCCTTTTTTATTGAGGGGTGTCGATGATTTTTTTTAAAATTATATATATATATAATATTATATTATATT
The DNA here is from genome assembly GCF_006381635.1 of Hibiscus syriacus. Classification (NCBI taxonomy): domain Eukaryota; kingdom Viridiplantae; phylum Streptophyta; class Magnoliopsida; order Malvales; family Malvaceae; genus Hibiscus; species Hibiscus syriacus. The sequence continues at coordinate 2,455,863 of NW_024063472.1, forward strand.
AAAAAATTTGATATCATTTTAAATATAATTGACATCTCTGAAATAAATTTTACCGAATAATATAAGATTAGAATAAAATGTTTATAAAATTTTTAGATGACGGATTGCCTTTGACCTGCTCATTAGGTCCCAATTAATATGTGATAAGGCTTGTGACAAGCCGATGATGACCACCGCTGAAGATGATAATTGTCATAACGTCTCCCGGGGAAGTACGTTAGACTAAAAAAATTAATTTGTTCAGGGAAAGCGATGAAATATGATTTGGAAAACGGTTTGATTTTGCAGTCGCCACCAACCTTTAAATTAGGTATGTTGGAAACCTTGAACGATAAAAAATGGTTTGCGTTTTACCAAAGATTTAGTTTTAAGACTCCGGGAGTCGATTACGTGTGGGGAATGATAAGCACCCCCACAACGCACAAATTTTGGTACCTAAATGATTATATGTTGTTTAAATATTGGGAATTACAAACTTAAAAATATATTTAAATTATGATCCTTCTATTTATTTGACTTTATTCAAAAAGTGCCAATTTTCTAATAATTAATGCTTTTGTGTGGACGATCTTAGGGAAAGTACTTCCTTTATAGTTAGGAGTCTTTCCCATAGATTCCACCCACAAAAGATGTTATTTTTCAATTTTTTGAAAATATAAAATAAAACAAAACAAAATAACAGTTTGTGCGAAAAACAAAGGAAATTATCCAAATAAAAAAATTGAGCGAAAAATCCTCGAAAATATACCTTCCCTTATAGTTGGGAGATGTCTTCGTAGATTTCCCTGACAATGAAATTTTTTCATTTTTCTAATATTAAAACAATGATGATTGGAAACATGCGAAATAAAAATATTTACAATAAATGGAGATAAGCATATTTATTTATATGTCATACAAGTGAATACATAACATATAAAATGTACATACATAAGGTATTGAATAAAAACAAATGAATATTACAAATCAAACTATAATGACCAAAAAGTAAGCATTTGAAATTACAAAGACCAAAATGGAGAAAACATAAACTTGAAGGAGCTAAAGAAATATTATGAACAAACCAGAACACATTCAACATTTTAAACAAATAGAGGTACTAACAGTAACATTAACCTATAAAATAATACAAAGGACCGAAAAAAATAAATAGAAACACAAAGGGCCAAACCATAATTAAACCAAATGCCAGAACAGTGATCAAAGTAAAAGATTGACAAATGTCATGGCCAAATTCAAAATCAAGGAAAATATACAAAAAAAATTAAATCAGTGACTAAAATATAACATTTACAAATATTGTGTCCAAATTCAAACATGAACAAACATACATAACATGTAAGAACATGACTAAAATAGAAAGATTGAAACATAAGTGCTCGAAATCGAATATAACAAAACTTCATTAACTGGCTGAAATAGAATATTACAACACAAGGGGGACCTAAACTGTAATTAACCCTAATGTGAAAACACATAACCCCCTATTAAAATGACTTCATTTCGATTAAGGGTTATAAACCCAACAACAAGGCATTTTTCTTTCATTCTCTCATTTACTTTCTTCTTCAGAAACAGAGAGAGAGAGAGAGAGAGAGAGAGAGAAAACTCTCTTAACTCTCTCATTGGAGGAGAGAAAAACATTATCGTTGGTGGAGCTCCCGACGGAGCTCACAGTGGCTTACGGCGGCCGGAGAACCCAAACCACCCCAACAGGTTCGTCTTCTCACCCTCAACTCACCTCTCTAACTGGTTTAGCCTAGAAATACCCCTATACCCTTAGATCTAACTTTAAACCTTTCGAAATCTTAGAGGAACGGCGACCCACAGTCTTCCCGATGCTTCGAACGGTGGTAAGAACTCTCTCTTTATTTTTCTTATTTACTTCAATGGTTCAAATAGGTTTGTTTTGGTTTTTTCGGGGTTAGGTTCAAGTAGGTAAGGATTTTCTTTTTTTTCCTTCAGTATTTTTGTTTTTTCTTTCAGTTCTCTCATTTTTTTTCTTTAGCTCTCCCCTCGAATGGAATCCCCTTTTCTCTGTGTTTCCTCTCTTTTATTTGCCTCTGCCCGTTTTTATTAGTGACTGATGGATCGTCTTGGACTTGCTGAGATTTCCTGGGGATATCAACAAATTTATTTTCAATTTTTATTTGGTTTTTCTTTGATGATGATGGACTTGGTACAGAATGAAGCATCAACAGGAGTAGCAAAGAACGGCGGTGAAGCAGCTAGCTAGGGTTGGGGTTTCAAAAACCCTAACTGGGTTGGGTCAGATCATCTCTTTGGGTCTAGTTGAGTGATGGGTCTAAACTGGGTTGTACTGTTTTGCTGAGTGACTTTGGGTTGCTGGGTTATGTCATTGTTGGACCCCAGGTTAAGCTTGTCTTTGTATTATAATTGGGCTCCATTTGAGCCTACAAGAAACGTGTAAATAATGATTAATAATAGTAATTATAATAACATAATTAATATTTTTTGTAGTCTCGGACAAAAACGGGTGTCTACAACTTCCCCTCTTTGCACATTCTTGTGTTAATAACAATAGGAGAAATACGAAAAAGACAACCATTTTTATCCGGTTCTCTTTTTTTGGTTTTGGAAACTTGATATGTTTGTGTTGGAGACGACACGGCTCATACGTGATAAAGAGGTATGGTCGTCTAAGAGTGACATGGCTCCTACGTGATGAGGAGTTCTGGTCAGCGGATAACATGACTCATACGTGATGAAGAGTTTGGCCATCTTTAGGAAGGGTGATAACACAGTTCCTACGTGATGAGGACGGTTGGTTATCTAGGATTGACATGGCTCCTACGTGGTGAGATCTAATCGGTGGATGACACGGCTCATACATGATGAAGAGTTCTGGCCATCTATAAGAATGGTGATAACACGGTTCCTACGTGATGAGGATGACTGGTTATCTTGGGGTGACATGGCTCCTACATGATGAGGAGGTTTGGTCGGGGGATGACACAGTTCCTACGTGATGAGGATGACATGCCATCTTTAGGGATGATAAAATGATTCCTACGTGATCAGGACAGTTGGTTGTCTATGGGTAACATGGCTCCTACGTGATGAGGAGGTATGGTCGGTGGATGACACAGTTCCTATGTGATGAGGATGTCATGCCATCCTTAGGGAATTGTTTCAAGGGAAACAGACTCAATGATGATTGTTTCAATAGAAACTGTCTCAAGATAGACAAAACTTGTTTCAAGGGAAATGACTCAAAGATGATTTTTTTTAAGAGAAACTGTCTCAAGAGACAAAATTCGTTTCAAGGGAAACGACAAAAAGATGATTTTGTTTTAAGAGAAATTGTCTCAAGAGAGACAAAATTCGTTTCAATGGAAACAACTCAATGATGATTTTGTTTTAAGAGAAACTGTCTTAAAAGAGACAATTTTGTTTGAAGGGAAATGATATCAAAGATTGTTTTTTGTTTCATGAGAAACAGTCTCAAGGAAAATAAGATTTGTTTCAAGAGAAATAGACTCAAAGATTATAAATCTTGTTTCCAGTGAAATAATTTCAGAATTTGTGTTTAAAGGGAAACGGTCTCAAGCGAGACGAATCGGTTTTGAAATCTCTAGTGAGATTAATGTTGTTTCAAGTGAAATAAATTTAAAATTTGTATCTCAGAGAAAAAATATCTCAAGCGAGACGAAATTTGTTTTTAAGAAAATTGTCTCTAGCGAGATGACACTTTGTTTTTTTAAAGAAGATAATCTCAATAGCTCATAGTCCTGTCTATCGGTTCCTGCATGTTGAGGAAACATCTTTAGAAGATCTGATTATTGACTTTAGGAGATCTGATTGTTGACTTTAGGAAGTCAAATCTATTGATGTCATCGTTCTTTCAGGTTGAAGACGTCTGCTTAATTTCAAGCTTTTATTTCCTGAAAAATCGAAATGTTGTATTTATGACTGTCTAATCTTTGATGTTTATGGGTGTCATGATGAAGTTTTTATTTTATTTGATGAATTATTAAATTTGTTCTCAAGAGAGGGAAAATCAAAGTCTTAATTGCTCATGATGATTAATGCAAAGATGCAAATATCATGTGTCATGTATATGTGTATGCATGTATGTTTTTCTCAATCTGTAAGGAGAATAGTTTCGAGAGCAATCTTCACTCAATCCCTGACTTAGTTTTCTTCATTTCCACCAGGGTGTACTCTTACAAACCTCGACCTAAGACAATTTGTTTTCCTTACCCCAAAAATTTGGCTTCCTTTTCCCCAGCTTTCGATCTTGAGCTTTGGAGAGATGTTCATTGACTTCCAAGATATTTCCAGAGAACTTATCTTATTTGAAAATGTTTTTCTTCCTTTAAAAAAACTTAATGAAGAAAGAATTTGTGATTTTTGTTGTTGTCAAATGAATTAAAATAGTGCCCCTTCTTAGGCCTCACAATTGAAGCAAATCACAAAAACATGAATTCATTGAATATAAAAAAAATCAACTACTCTTTTAATATTTGATAACTGCAAATCTTTGGCAAATATCAAGATCGAAAGGTTGGTTTAGAGGTGGGCTACCTAAATTCACAGGTTTGTTTTATTGATTAGGTTATTGTGAAAATCATGGCATGCCCCTCTTTCCTGGTTTGGCATTTTGATCGGAGGCGGAAAAAATGTCGCAACTAGCATGGTCAATTGCTATATTCTTTAGAACCCTTCTATTTTAGTTCTCTGAAATCTTTCATTTGTTCAAGCTTCGTAGACTCCTCTAGAAAAGGTAATGCAGAAAAATCGGTCTAAAAATGAGATTTCTAAGTGCTCGTGTGATTTTGACTATAACAGGTGTTCCTCAACTCCCATAGTCCATATTCATTGAAACTCCTTATTTAGTAAATTTGATTTAACTTGCCATTGTTTCGCTAGCTGAATTCAGCTTTATTGTACATATATATTTTAATTGCCTTTATATGGCTAGCTGAAGGATTCATGTCGTCACAAAGTATTCGACTTGACAATCACAATAGAGCAAACACTGAATTGCCAAGAACCCGATCAATGTCATGATTTGAATGTAATCTATTCATAAAGTCAGGGCTTTCGAGCTTCCTCTATAACCAATTGCTTTAGTAGAATAGCTCAGCTTTATTGAATATATATATATATATATATATTCTGGGTATACGAATTCCATTTCCTAAGCTCGCTAAGGAAAACCTGTTATAGTCTCAGTGTTTGTTGAAGGTCAAAAAATCTCATCGTTATAGTTCAGTTTCCAAGAAACTGACCTAAACTAGATTCATATACTTGATCATTCCATCTAAGAAGATTTTGATCATCGTTGAATGTCATCAACAGAAGTAGGAACCAATCAGTCTTACAATCTCATGTGCTAGTTTTCATATTTTGTCCACTCCTAACATATACCTGAATGCCAAGATGATTGAATGTACATTCGAGGAAAGAGTTAGCTCAGTTTCTTCAAGAGAAGGGTATGAATTCTAGTGCATATTTAGATTAGGATCAAGGTTTTCTTGTTTTACAGGGGTTCAATCTTGTCATTTGTCATATATTTACAACCACAATTATTAAAGAGCTTTTAATTATTATGATATTTAAAGAATTTCAAACTTGAAATTTGCTCATTGTTCATTTCATAAGAAGGAAGCATTTTATTTAAAATGTTCAAAACTCAATTGATTTACAAATATTTAAACATAGATAGAAAAACAAGTTCAAAAAAGATGACATGCATGAGAATGCAACAAAACTCCTGATGGATGCCCAGCCGACTCCTGATCAGAATGCCCCATCACACATTGAATGTCAATGCCCCTGAATCGATCAGATCTTGGACCTTAAGCTTCAATGCCCCACAATTCTTAGTGGTGTGCCCTGAGCTCCCAATATGATAGTTGTATGCGGCGTTAATATCATGGCCTTTAGGATATGGAGCCTCTCTTGGTTTAGATTGAACTGAAGTCACAAGGTTCATTTCAACTAGCGTTGGGAGCAATTCCTCATACGTCATTGGGATTGGATCGATGTGAGTCCTTTCAAGGAATACCTTATGAGGTTTGGTCTCCAGATTAGCTAGATAAGATCCCACTATGTTAATCTCAACTCTTTTCTCAATGTCAGTACTGCTAGTGCTTCTTATCTGACCATTCTTGACAGCTCTTTCGATCATTTCTCCACACATGACGATGTCATAGAAACTCTTAGTTGCAGCCCCTATCATATGGTTGATATATGGAGACTTTAATGTATTGATGAATAGAGTGATGAACTCTTTCTCAGTCATTGGTGGATGTACTTGAGATGCAACATTCCTCCATCGTTGAGCATATTGTCGGAAGCTCTCACCACTCATCATCTCTATATTTTGTAGCGTTGTTCGATCAGGGCTCATATCAGTCATTGTTTGTATTGGCCCAGAAAGGCACTAGCCAAATCCTTCCAGAAGAGGACTTGAGTACGAATCAGTTGATTATACCACCTTGAAGCGGGTCCAATCAAATTGTCTTGGAAGCATTAGATCAATATCTAATCGTTGTTGGTGTACCTAGTCATTCTTTGAAAAAAACATCATGAGATGGCATTAGGGCAACTAGTTCTATTGTATTTTTCAAAGTCGAGCATCTTGAATTTGGGTGGAAGCACCAAGTCAGGAACTAAGACTAGTTCGGTTACATCCATTTCATTGTGAGAGCTTTGTCCTCTCATTCCTTTGAAGGTCTCTCTGCACCACTGTTTTAAATTATCAGTGATCTCATTCTTGGCTCTTCTCATTGCCTCAGGAGAGGATATGATATGATCAGTAGAACTACCCCGAGGATATGACATAGTTGCCTACGTTACAGTGGCGGAGAAGCTTGTTTGGTGGCTTAGAAGCTGGTTGGGCTAAATGAGTCTTTGTGGATTAGCATGTGCCATCAAACATTCAGATGCTTTTCGGGTCGAGGAAATATTCTCTTTGCCTTTTTCTTGGTTGAGCCCAGTCAGTTGTGCTACAATTTGATCCATTAGGTAGCTTTGGTTTTGCAAGATACGATCCATGGTGGCTTTTTGTGCCTGCTCCATTTTAACCTCCCACTATGTTTGCATCCATCGCAAATTCTCTTCCATTTATTTCTTTAGTTTCTCAGATTTTCCTTCCATTCTCAATACTGTGTAAACGAAGTTACACAGTTAGAAGTACTTCCTCAGAGTCCTCCACAAGATAAACCCATGATTCCATGATTAATGCATGTAAAAATGCTTCAATGAATGTCATGCAGAATGCGAATATACAAATGCAGAGAAAAATGTAAAAATGTTTAAATAAAGGTTTGTAGAATGTAAATGCAAAAGGTATCGATTTCCAAAAGTAATCATTCTTAGAAAGAGTTCTATTCGTCCAAAAGATTTTTCATCTTTACAAGAGAGATGAATCTACAAATATGTTTTGTGATACGTAATCTCTAGACAAACTATCTCCTTTTTGCCATTTGTGTTTCTTCAGACCAAGCTCGGACCACCGGATTGTGTTCTTCCTTGTTATGAAAACTCTTTTTCATTTTAATGGTCGCTCTTCTATTCTGGTGATTACTTGTTTAATCAACACATTTCTTTTATTTATGATGATCATGCAATACAAAACAATAATAAATAAAAAAATCAAACATAGAAAATGTGTCAGTATAAAAGAATTCAAATATCAAGCAGATATCAAGAAAATAAAATAATACAAGTAAACAGAAGAGGTTTGGAGTCGTTTCTCCTTTGTATACACTTATTTTGGGTACCTACTAATGGACAGAGGTTCGGCACGAATTTTATCGAGGTGGGTTACTAGGGCTCACTATATGCTGTGTTGGGTTCTAAGAAAAATGGTACTCGAATTGTCCATGTTAGTGCCTCCTTAGGCTGCTAAGCCCTTAACCCTGGCCCGTTACAGGCTCGTGCGGATCGAGTTTAATTTGAGATGATATATTCCCTTATGTCCATGTAGAGAAACAATTTATCTCACGTAGACAAAAGGTATATGAACCCCAAAGGTTACTTACTAAAACTCATGCAGAGAAACAAATTATCTCACGTAGGCTAAGCTTTCACCTCAACTTAAAAAGGAAAAAGCTCGTAAGTGAGCTTATGATATGTAAATGTACGTGTTGTGTGTGAGGAGAAACTTACAAACCTTTAAAACATGACAGAAGACATAATTTTCACAAGCTCAAAAACGTGTCCAATTCTGAAGACCAATAAAATCAAAAACCCATTAGTTTAAAAAATATACATAGTATGTTGAAACTCGAAATAAATAAAAAGATCGTAAATTAAATACAATTTAAATTTTAATTCCCAAATACAAAACAATGTATAATCGTTCATGGCCTGACTCTCGAAATCCCCAGTGGAATCGCCAAACTGTCATAACGTCTCCCCAGGGAAGTCGTTAGACTAAAAAATTAATTTGATCCGGGAAAGCGATGAAATATGATTTGGAAAATGGTATGATTTTGGAGTCACCACCAACCTTTAAGTTAGGTAGGTTAGAAACCTTGAACGACAAAAAATGGTCTGCGTTTTACCAAAGATTTATTTTTTAAGAGTCTGGGAGTCGATTACGTGTGGGGAATGATAAGCACCCCCACAACACCCAAATTTTGGTACCCAAACGATTATATGTTGTTTAAATATTGGGAATTAAAAACTCGAAAACATATTTAAATTATGATCATTCTATTTATTTGACTTTATTCAAAAAGTGTCACTTTTAGGATAATTAATACCCTTTGTGTAGACAATCTTCGGGAAAGCACTTCCTTTATAGTTATGAGACTTTCCAATAGATTCAGCCCCCACAAAAGGCGTTATTTTACAATTTTTCAAAAAGATAAAATAAAATAAAACTAAATAACAGTTTATGCGAAAAACAAAGGAAATTATCGAAATAAAAAACCATTTGTGCAAAAAATCCTCGAAAAGATACATTCCCTTATAGTCGGGATATGTCTTCGTAGATTTCCCTCACAATGAAATGTTTTCATTTTTCAAATTTTAAAACAATGATGATTGGAAATGCGAAATAAAAATATTTATAATAAATAGAGATAAGCATATTTATTTATATGTGATACAAGTGATTACATAACATATAAAATGTACATACATAAGGGATTGAAATAAAAAAAATGAATATTACAAATCAAACTATAATGACCAAAAAGTAAGCATTTGAAATTACAAAGACCAAAATGAAGAAAACATAAACTTGAAGGAGCTAAAGAAATATTATGAACAAACCAGAACACATTCAACATTTTAAACAAATAGAGGTACTAAAAGTAACATTAACCTATAAAATAATACAAAGGACCGAAAAAATAAATAGAAACACAAAGGGCCAAACCATAATTAAACCAAATGCCAGAACAGTGATCAAAGTAAAAGATTGACAAATGTCATGGCCAAATTCAAACATCAAGGAAAATATACAAAAAAAATTAAATCAGTGACTAAAATATAACATTTACAAATATTGTGTCCAAATTCAAACATGAACAAACATACATAACATGTAAAAACATGACTAAAATAGAAAGATTGAAACATAAGTGCTCGAAATCGAATACAACAAAACTTCATTAACTGGCTGAAATAGAATATTACAACAAGGGGGACCTAAACTATAATTAACCCCTAATGCAAAAACACAAAACCCCTATTGAAATGGCGTTATTTCAATTAAGGGTTATAAACTCAAAAACAAGGCATTTTCCTCTCATTCTCTCATTTCCTTTCTTCTTTAGAAACCGAGAGAGAGAGAGAGAGAGAGAGAGAAAACTCTCTCAATTCTCTCATCGGAGGAGAGAAAAACGCAGACCTCCTCAACAGGTTTGTCTTCTTACCCTCAACTCACCTCTCTAACTGGTTTATCCTAGAAATATCCCTAGAGCCTTAGATCTAACTTTATACCTTTCAAAATCTTAGAGGAACGGCGACCCCCAGGATTCCCGATACTTCGAAAGTGATAAGAACCCTCTCTCTATTTTTCTTGTTTACTTCCAATGGTTCGAATGGTTTGTTTTGATTTTTTTGGGGTTAGGTTCGAATAGGTAAGGATTTTCTTTTTTTTTCTTCGGTATTTTTGTTTTTGCTTTTAGTTATCTCGTTTTTTTCTCTAGCTATCCCTCCGAATGGAATCCCCTTTTTCTTTTTTTTCCTCTCTTTTATTTGCCTCTGCCCGTGTTGATTGGTGGCTGATGGTCGTCTTGGACTTGCTGAGGTTTCCATGGGATATCAACATATTTCTTTTCAATTTTTATTTGGTTTTTTATTGATGATGGAATGATGGACTTGGTGCAGACTAAAGCATCGGCAGCAGTAGCATAGAGCGATGGTGAAGTACCTAGCTAGGGTTGGGGTTTTAAAAACCCTAATTGGGCTGGGTCGGATTATCTCTTTGGGTCGGGTTGAGTGATGGGTCATTTGTAATGGGTGTGAACTGGGTTGTATTGTTTTGCTGAGTGACTTTGGGTTGTTGGGCTATTTCTTTGTTGGGCCCCAGGTTAAGCTTGTCTTGGTCTTATAATTGGGCTCCATTTGAGCCTACAAAAAACGTGTAAATAATAATTAATAATAACATAATTAATATTTTTTTTGTAGACCCGGACAAAAACGGGTGCCTACAGAGGCCAAATATTCTTATTTTTATATTATTTAAATCAAATACATGATTAATGAAATTTTAATTTAATTAGTCCACAATTAAGATATTAAGTTATTGATAATTTAGTATTTGACAACTTTCTGATGGAGAAAATATTTTTTTGTCATGCGTTATGGGCAGTGATTTAATTTTTATAGAAGAATTTTATCTCTTCATATTTATTAGGGGTGTATTTTCAAATATGGATATTATCCGATCCAAAATTTCAGATATTTAAAATTTTCATATTACTAAAATTGTGATCAATATTTGATTAGAAAAACTGAATATCTAGATTTTTAGATCAGATATCCAGATATCCGAGTTAAATATAAACTTTAATTTAATAAAAAAAATTATTTAATATTTTCTTGCATATTGATGACCCAATTTCTAATTTTTTAGTGATAAGCACCATTAATTGCTTTCATGATACAAGAAAAATGATTTTATGGATATATTTTAAATTCTACTTGATATATATGAAATATGATCAAGAAAAAAAATCATGTTTTCAACAATCCTTTTTATGTATTACTAAATATTAGTATATTAGTATATATATATCAACTTTATCCATTCTATTGTTATTTAACTTTATTAATGTAACACCCCAAATATCAGACTAATAGTTTCGAGAAAACCGTTTGGCTTAGAGTATTATGGTAAGCCTTTATGAAACTTTTGGGTTAAGTGTGGCATGAGTTTGGGCTTTGGTTGAGCCCAAAAGATGATAAAAAATATATTTTTAAATTGGGATCAAATAAGGAAGGACCAAGGAGTAAAATCATTAAAACCTTGGTGATGTCAATGGAAAAAGGCTGAAAACTTTCTTCTCATTTTGTTCACCATTTATCTTATTCTTCCTCTCTCTGCTTTCTCCTTCTTCCTTTTGTGAGTGACCAAAGGTGAAAACCTTTTTGCCTAACAAGTTTAGGTCGAATTTGTAAAGGTAAGACTCTTAATCCCCTTCCTTAAAGCTCTATATAAAGGTCATCATCTCAAGTTTTGTCTATGGTGACCATAGTGTGGGTTTTAGGGTTCTTAAATATTTCCAATCCATTTATAAGAATTAGGAATCGTATTTCTACTTCTCTTAAGTTATAAAACAAGTTAGTAATCTATTTCCTTACTTTTATTTAATGATAGAAGTTAGAGAGAACTCTAAGGGAAAGAACAAGAAGAAGCTTGTGTTCGAGTGACTGAGGTGTTTTCTAGCAACTAGGATCAAGGTAACACACTCATAACTCACCTATACCACTTGTAGATTGTTAAGTGTGATTTGCTTCCATATATGAGTGGATGGGTTCATAATGAGTGTATTTGTATTCCTAAGGGAAATAGGGTGCTTTGATGTTTCTCATGATTCAAAATGACATATTATGATCATCTTAATAACTCATAAGCTTTAAATAATGTTTGAGGTCCTTATGAGGTCTTTAGGTTGGGGATAGATGACGTTTTTAAAAAAAATGGAGTTTTAAGTTTGGGGTATCGATATTTAATGAATAGTACTTATATTTTTCGTCTGAAGGGCCAAAATTAAGAATCTTGGACAGTTGTGTCGATACTCTATTCACATGGTATCGATATTGTTCTTGGGGTATCGATACCATCGTGATGTTACAAAATTCAAGTAGCCAATTTTGGTATCGGTACTTGGGTAGTATCAATACTGAGTTAAATTCCCAAAACATCGAACCTAAAATTTGTATCGATACCTAGGGTGGTAACGGTACCATAATAGAGTATTATCAGTACTCTCTCTATGGGTATTGATAATCCAAAGCCTTTTCAGAGTCCAATGATCGGTTTTGGTATTATAGGAGGGTATCGATACTGAAGAATCGGTATCGATACTAAAAATATCAGTATCGGTACAATCCTACTAAATTGGGAAAAAGGCTTAATGTTTAGTTAAGGGCTTGGGAGGGGTTTCAAAACCATTAGAATTGCTCTAATTAGCTTGAAAGTGAAACCCCCTAATGTTATGTGATAAGCATAAGAATGTATGAAGAAATAATACAAAAACTTATGCTTGTTTTGATACTCAAAAAATGATGAGGACACTTGAGCTACTTGAATATATGATGATCATCTAATGTTATGTAGGCGACATATCCAAATATGTTCTCATTACTGCTAAGTCAAATTAGTATCAGTGCTACCTCTGTACCAATGCTAAGTCACTTTAGTTATTTGATGGCAATGTCACTATTCATTATATCTGAATATACACGATGATTTGGTTGATGATATATTCTTGGTGCATTTCATTACCTCGTGACTACACTTGTTAACATACTCATGTAATGGATACATGTAGTATAGAGCTATTTGTGTGGCACAAAGCTCGTAGCTTGGCTTTTAGAATTTGTTTTCATTTGTAGATTATTAGGTACCATTTCGAGGAGCTTATCACCAGATTGAGGATTTCAGATTCAATCGAGCTGCAAAGTACGTCTCGCTATTTTAAAGGGTATGTGTTTCATAAACCTTGTGTGCTAATTGAATTGTAACTCTTTTATTCAACTTTGATGTTATTTAGTTCTTATTTAAGAGCTCCCCATTTTGTAAAACTTAAATGTTTACGTTTTTATCTATGGATGGATATTTATGATTACGCATAATGTTTTAAAAAATGGTTATCCACTTTGGTAGTTCCATGTAATATTCAAAACTTTTACATTTTATGTTAGATCAAATTTGGGTGTTATATTTAGTGGTATCAGAGAGTTAGGTTTAGCCTTTCCTAGGACCCACGAGTTAGAGTCGATAAACGTTAGTGAAATACATACCTCTAGAGTGTCAAGAATACTTAAATATCTTGAAAGGAAATGAATCTCTTTCCTTGAATTTTGTAGGATATGACTGACGATTCTACTTGTACTCAAGAGGGTTAAGATGAGAGTCATGCTTCACTCATTTAAGATATTGACGACAAGGTTATCCCAAACTCTAAGGATATGGGCATATCAAAGGACGCGTGAATAGATGAGACCACCTTATTTACGGACCTCGTCATTTCTCTTAGGCATATTATTAGGGCCATCCCAAGAGAACATGTCGCATCTAGACCTCTATTTTACCATCCGTAGCACCACAAGATTCACTGATGGAGAGACTCTATTGTTATAAGACTATTGATTTTTTGAGTTTGGGGGATGATGATCCCATTACCACATACCAATATCTCTATGATACATTTCATACTCTCAAACACTTATATCTTATCCCTGAGGGTAAATTGGAGTGTGTCATTGTATTACTGAAAGGTGATGTCATCAATTAGTGGGAGACAGCGAGTAAATTCTAGAGCTAGAAAGGCCAATATAGGAGTACTTCTTTGAGGATTTCTAACAAAAAAACAGAGGAGGCCCACACTAACAACCTGAGGGATCAATTTATATACCTGATTCAAGGTGATTGTTTGGCATTCGAGTATAAGTGTGACTTCATTCATTTGATTTTATATGCTCCAGAGCTAGTGGAGATGACTTTCATTTTAAGAGGTTTAAAAAAAGGGTTACACATTGACATCCTCTCTCACCTAGCAGTTGGTCCTCTTAGAGTCTTTATATAGCTGACTCTCCAGGCCAAGGTGAGCGAGAGAGTGTAATCAGTGATAACCCATTTGATGGGAGGTTTGGGAGGTTAGAGTCGGATGATACTAGATTCAGCTAGACCCTCCCAATTTTTGACCAAGAGGGTCAGGGACTCCCAAGGAGCGAGGAGGTCACCAAAACTATAGTCCCAAAGGATGAGGCATATTTCAGAACGCTGGTAAAGGTCAGAGTCTCGTAGGAGGCCTTTTACTTCAGCATATATGATGAGAACTAGACGACCGGGCTAAGGTTTATAGCCTTCTCTGTTAGGGATTATGGAAAATGACACACTAAGAAGTTTCATTGGGTCTCCAAAGCATGTTTTAGTTATGGCTCTCTAGACCACTTTATCAAGACTATCTCGAGATAGGAATTGTGACACCACCAGTTGCTAGAGGTCAGTTCATTTAGTTCATAAAGGATGAGGATCTATCTAAAGAGATGATAGCTCAATATAGGGTCAGTAGTTAGAGAACTGCCAAATTAATAGTTGAACTAGAGGTTAGGGTTGCCTCGAGACAGTACGCGGTGAAGGCCAATGAGGAGTGTGAGCTAGTTAATGTTATTTTAGGTATTTTTACCATTTTTGACACTCATGATACTACTTTGATAGATCCAGGGTCTATTCATTCATATATTTTCTATGAGCTAGTATTGTATTAGGGTATTTTGATCGAAGACTTTGAAGTTAAAGTTAGGGTTTTGAGTTTATTATGGTTAGACGTTATTGTGGACAAGGTCCAATATATATGTCCAATAAGGTTTACGGTCAAATCTTTCTTGTTGACCTTATGTAACTACTTTTCTGAGAGTTTGACTTGATCCTAGGTATATACTGGTTTTCGGGGCACGATATGAGTCTAAAATATAAGGCTAGATAACTTAAGTTTAGAAAGGAAGATAGGACCAAGATTGTAATGACTAGTGAGAGACTTGGTGATACATCAAATATTATCTAAACCTTAAAGGCTTAAAGGTTAATCGATAGAGGGTTTGAGGCATTCCTAGCTCACGTTGTAGACACTAGAGTTCTGAGCATGTTGCTAAAGGATATTCGTACAGTAAAACACTTTCTAGAGGTGTTTCTAGAGGATTTACCTAGACTACAGTTGGATTGCGAATTAGAATTTGGTATAGAGGTCTTATCAGGATCAACTTTAGTGTCTATCACTCCTTATCGCATGACATCGACTAAGTTAAAAGAGCTTAAGGCCCATATTCAGAAGCTACTAGAGCGAGGTTTTATTCGGACAAGTATTTCACTGTAGGGAGAACTGGTGTTATTTATGAAGAAAATGGATGGGTCGATGAGGTTGTATATCGACTATCAATAATTGTACAAACTAACGATTAAGAATCAATAACCACTCTGGAGGATTGACAATTTGTTTGACCAGAGGATAAAGGGTATTCTTTAAGATAAATGTAAGTTCGAGGTACTATCAGTTAAAGGTTATGGAGACCAAAGTATCAAATATGACAGTTTGGACTCACCAATGCACCAACAATAATGAACTGAGTCTTCCACCCTTACTTGGATCAATTATGGTAGTGTTCATCAACGACATCTTGGTCTACTCAGTCGGAAGAGGATCATGACCATCATCTTTTTGTCGTACTTAAGATGGTCAAGGAGCACCAATTGTATGCCAAGTTTAATAACTGTGAGTTTGGTTAATTAAGGTATCCTTATTTGGTTATGTGGTGGCCACAGACGGCATTCGAGTAGATCCATAGAAAATTCAAGATGTGGTTGAGCGAAAACCACTATGAAATTTGTTTAAAGAAAATAACTTTCTTGGGTTTGTCAGATACTATCACCTCTTTGTCAATGGGTTCTCAATGATTGTTTCTTTTATGACTAAGCTACTCTAAAAAGATATATCTTTTGTTTGGGATAAAAATTTTGTTTACACCATTTGTCTTCTTCTTCGTCTCTTCGCTTTCTTCTTCTTTCTTTTCTGAATGACCTAAGGTGAGAACTTTGTTTTCCAAAAGTCTAAGATGATTTGAAGGTAAGACTCTTAATCTCATTTCTTTGAGCCCTATTTCAAGCCCACCATCTCAAACTTTGGCTATGTTTGCCATGGTGGGAGTTCTATAGGGATTCTGGGTTTTAGGGTTTTAGAATGTTTCTAGTCTATTTATGAGGATTGTGAATCATATTTCTACTCATCTTAAATTCCAAAACAAGTCAGTAATTCATTTCCTTACTTTTTTTTAGTGAGAGAAGTTGGAGAGAGCTATAAGGGCAAGAACAAGGAGAAGCTTATGGTTGAGTGACTTGAGGTGTTTCCCAACAACTAGAATTAAGGTAACACACTTGTAACTCACTTATCCACTTGTAAATCACTAAGTGTGATTTGTTTTTTGCTTGTATGAGTGCATGGGTGCATTGTAACACCCTAATCCAATCTGGCCTAAAATCTAGAGGATTAGAATATCACATAGAACCACCTAAGTAGCTAAACTTATTTTTAAAATCATTTAGCATATTCAAATATTCAAAACATGATAAAATACCAAGTATATATGTTTACAAAATATGGGGAGCTCTGAAAAATAGTCTCTAAAATAGATAAGTTTAAAATAGAGTTTACGACTTGATATTACATAAGGGTCTATGAAAGTACATACCCACTACAATACTCGAGATGTACTTTGATGGGGAATCAAGTCTATAAATCTTGGATCTGGTGATAAGCTCCTTGAACTGGAACCTAAGAACTTGTGCATGGAAACAAATTTCATACGTTGAGCTCACAAACTCAATGTTACACAAGTAACCCTACTGTGCTACATGCATTCAACATATAAGCATACTGAAAGTATGGTTGTGAACATTGGAACACACTCAAAAAACATTACAAAAAAGTATCATGGTGTAGTTCGAGGTCACCTTACCATCACGGAACTCACATCCCTTTTTTAATTACTATAGGTACCTCGGGTAAGATCTAAGTCACATAGCATCAATATCTTACAATACCATAGGCTAGGTTTGTGTTACGAAGCATTGACATCTTACTTAGCTAGTCTACATATGTTGAACTATAGGTGGTATAAAAGGGTTAGGAGTATGTTACCTTACTGGTAGTTGTTGGAGGAACAACCCAAAGCTTACCCAAGTACCTCATTCTCTTTTCCCTTCACCTTAGAGTTTTCTCCTACTTCTCTCACTAAAATAAATCAATATAATTAATTATCAACTTATTTAGGGACTTAGAAATATTAAAAACATGATTCTTAAGGTTTAGGAACGATTTAGAGCCACCCACAAGGTCTAAAACACAAAACTTCTTTAAACCCAACTATATCCAAACTCTAAGGTTAGGGGCTTAAAATGAAGGTTAGATGATGCAGATTTTCAAACTTGCCTATAGAATTTTAGAATAAGGATGAACATCGACAAAGTCTTCACCTTTGTTCAAATCACCTAGAAGAAAAAAGGAAAGTTTGAATAAGGAATGAGACAAAAGGTGAGGAAATAAGATGTGACGAAGTCACCCTTTTTTTTCTTTTCTCCTCTATCGTGACCTCATTCCACCATTAAAAGAAATTAGTCTTCGAAATACTTATGCGTTTAATTGCTCTCTAGTCCTTCTCCTCATGTGCCCAAATAAAAATACTATTTTTATTCTAATTGGGCTCAATTCAAGTCTAATCTATCTCATACTTAGACCAAGGCTCCTCACAAACTATTGGGTTTACCCAAAACCCTTTCGGGTTGGCTCGAAACTACTAACCTGAAATCTAGCGCGTTACATGCATAACGAGTGTATTTTGTTCATGAGGAAAATATGGTGTTTTGATGTTTCTTGTGCATGAAAATAACATATTATGATCCTCTTAAACCCTCATAAGCTTTAAATAATGGTTGAGGGTCTTTGAGAGATGACTTTCTTATGAGAAAATAGAGTTTTTTGGGTTTGGGGTATCAGTACTAAATGAGCAATATCGATATTGCTCATCTAAAGGGCCAAAATAAAGGGATATTGGTCAATAGTATTGATACTTTGTTCATAAGGTATCAATACTGAGGATAAGGTATCGATATCATCATGATATTGCAAAATTCTACTAGCCAATTTTGGTATTGTTACTTGGGTACTGAATTAATTTACCAAAATATCGAAGTTAAAATTGGTATCGATACCTAGGATGGTATTGGTACCTTAATAAAGTAGTATCAGCACTACCCCCAAGGGTATCGATACTCCAAAGCCTTTTCAAAATCCTATAAATGATTTTGATACTGGTATCAAGGGAGGGTATCAATACTAAAGGATCATTGTCAATACTAAAAGGATTAATATCGGTACCATCATCTAAATTGGGGAAAAAACTAATGTTAGGCTAAGGGCTTGGGAGGGGTTTCAGAACCGCTAGGACTACTCTAATAAGCCTGAAAGTGAAAACCTATGATATTGTGTGATAAGTATAAGAATGTATGAAGAATTATACATAAGTTTTGTGCCGTATTTTAATACTCGAGAAATGACGAGGACACCCAAGTTACTTGAATGTATTGATGATCGTCTAATGTTACATAGGTGAGATATTCAATATATTCTCATTTGTTAAGGCACTTTATTATCAATGCTAATGCACTTTAGTATCAGTGCTAACGCACTTCCTTACCAGTGTTAAGTTACTTTAGTTATTTGATGGTAATGCCACTATACATTATATTTTGAATATACACGATGATTTGGTTGGTGATTTTTGCTTGGTGTATTTCGTTACCTCATGACTATACTTGCTAGCATACATATTTAGTGGTTGTATGTAGTATAGTGGAGTTATCTGTGTGACACTGAGCTCGTAGCTCAACATTCGGAATGAGCTTCCGTTCGCAGGTTCTTAAGTGTCATTTCAAGGAGTTTATCTCCATATTGAGGATTTCAGATTTAGTTAAGTTGCAAAGTATGTCTCAGATATTTTATAATGCACATGTTTCATAGATCTTATGTATTAATTGAGTCGTAACTATTTTTATTCAACTATGGTGTTTTTGAAATGTTATTTGAGAGCTCCTCATTTTGTAAAACTTAAATGTTTATATTTTTCTCTATGGATGGATATTTATGTTTACGAGTAATGTTTAAAAACAAAATGGTTAGCTATTTCGGTGGTTACATGTAATATTCAAATCATCTGGTTTTCGTATCGAATTTGGATGTTACAATTAAAAAAAAATCATGTTTTCAATAGCATAAAATAAATTAATTACAAACTCATCTATAAAAACAGAATATAAGAAAATTCGATTTCAACATTATTTATGTAAATATAAGACCCCCTACTTTACAAATACATTTTTTCCTTGTTCTTAAAAAAAGTCAAAACGATTGTTTTGCTATTAAATCAAAAACAAAAATTAAAATTTTTAACTTTAATCAAAAGCCCCTAAACTTGTGAGGGTACTTTTCAAATTTGTTGAAAAGTAGTCATTTACTTCAAAGTGCTCATACCATTGAGCTTAAATCCATTCAACACTAAACGGGGTAGATCAATACCAATAATAGGAACCGAAAGTCGCTCTTTCATAAAGAACGAAACTCTCAAGATTTCAAGTTGCCTGAAACCCCTGAACCAATATAATCTTACCAAAATTCTAAGGGTTACTCACTGCCTACCACTACATTGAACGGCTCAACATATTATTCATTTAAAAAAAATAAAAAAAAAGTATGATTTCATCACACACACCATTGGTTTCTATTTTTAATGCAAGATTACTTGAGATTGGAATGAATGTTGCTTGGGTTTTGACTTGTCATATACTGAGCGTTGAAAGCTAAAATCGGTCATCACCCACCGAAGCCCGAAGGAGTGAACCTTGACGGAGCAGTGAACTGAACAACTCAACAATAGAAGCTTGAACTTGATGGGGTGTGCTCGTGAGATTTGGTTTTTTGAGACTGGGTGTGGACTACTGGAACAGGACAATGGAGGAAGGCGAGAATTTAAAAAAATTATTATTTTAAAATTGGATTAAAATTTTAGCAGGCTAGGGCGCTGGGTGGGCTAGGATTGTTGGGTTACCTAGCTAAACTTTCTTAAGGGTCTAATTTTTATATCGGGTTTTCAAATAATTCGAAAGTCAATTTTAATTAATTTGTATTTAATCTAATTATCCAATTTTTTTAAATATCTGATCTGAACAATCCAAAATATTAAAAAAGAATCTTATATTCAAAATTTTCAGATGAAATCAACGTATCATCGGTTAAGATTGATTGGATTGGAATTTTATGCATATTTCTTCACATTTACATCACATCAATATGAATAAAATATATTTCATTAATTATTCAATAGAATTTTAAACACTTAATGTTATTAAACATAATCATTCTCTTATTTACATTAAATATAAATACAAAAGATTAATATCACATGGACTACTATATATAAAATTATCTAATATATATTATAACTGTTGTTATGTCTAATACTTATAACTTTAAAAAATTAATTAACATAATTGCTTTTTATTTTTTATTTTTTGGTACAACATAATTGCTTTAAAATTTAAACATTTCACATTAAAACCAAATATTATCATAATTTGGGGCATTGTGTTATGATATGTGGACAGAACAGAGGTATGGGTGGATTCACATCATAATTTGTCTTACTTGGAAGACATTATCATTTCATCCACTTCTTCTGATGCGGAAACAAAACAAAAAGAGTTTTCTGTTAAGTATCTAAGTTTGTCCCTTTGCTAATTCAATCATTTCTATAAACCAATCATTATTTAAATTTGGTTTATCAACAAACAAACTCAAACACGTAATTGCGAATATAAGCATGAAATTGGAGCTTTAGATTTGCTCATTCATACCCCTTCTCAAGCTTTTATCTTTGAACCTTCCTCTCTTTCCTTTTAATCAATAGTGGAGGCCATTGCTCAAGAGCAGCCATCCTTGACTGTGCCTCTCATTGAGGCTGAAGAAAATAAACGAAGTCTAGGAAGAAAAGTAGACGAAATAGAATCAAATTCATCTCACTCCATTTCAGCAACTAACTCTTTCTTCAAAGCCTGTTTCAATGGGCTTAATGCTCTCTCAGGCATGTTGAACAGCAGTTTAACTTCCAGTTTTTGAACTTGTTTTGATTGTTCTGAGTGTATTTTTTGTTACTGATTTCCAGGAGTTGGGATATTATCAATCCCATATGCACTAGCATCAGGAGGATGGTTAAGCTTAATCCTCCTTTTCGCCATTGCAACTGCAGCATTCTTCTCTGGTTTATTAATCCAAAGATGCATGGATTCAGATTCCAATATTCGGACTTATCCCGATATAGGCAAGGTCGCATTCGGGAAAAAAGGGAGATTGATAGTATCCATTTTCATGTACACCGAGCTCTACTTGGTTGCCACAGGATTCTTGATTCTAGAAGGCGATAATCTTCACAATTTGTTCCCAAACATGGAGTTTGAAGTTGCAGGACTAACAATCAGTGGGAAACCAGGGTTTATTGTAATCGTGAGCCTCGTGATTTTGCCTACGGTTTGGTTAGATGACTTGAACCTTCTTCCGTATGTGTCGGCCAGTGGGATTTTATCTTCTGGGATCATACTTGTTTCGATTGTATGGAGTGGTGCGTTTGATGGGATTGGGTTTCACCAAAAGGGAATATTGGTGAATTGGGACGGAATGTTGACTGCTGTCAGCTTATATGCTTTCTGTTATTGTGCACATCCGGTTTTCCCTACACTTTACACTTCAATGAAGAAAAAGCATCAATTCTCCAATGTATGTATTTACTCTCCCAAGTTTATTGTTTTATATAGTGATTTGGATTGCATATTTTTTAAGTAAAATTATATCTTAGCGTTTGGCCCTAATTCAATTTGATTCAATTAATGGAGATATAAATTAAGAGAAAAATGAGAAAAATAAGGAATCTAGTTTGATTGAAAGTATAAAATATATCTACTTTTAAAGTTGAATAATGGTAGAAAACTAAGTTTGAGTAGATTTTTTTCTATTCAAATTTTCTTTGTAATCAAATAACTATTCGGGATTAGGTTATCCACGAGGATTACTCTTGCATTATTCTTCATTCGTATTATTGAAATTTTCTCCGCTTTTATGCTTCATTTTTTTCAAAAAACAATTCACTTAAAATCTTAATGTATGTTTTATTAACACGCATCTCGTTATCTCCTAACGTTCTAGTTCCATTTTTATTTTCCCTTTTAGGTTATGATTGTATGCTTTATATTGTGTACAATCACTTATGCATCAATGGTAATTAGGGTTTTACATAGCGTTCGCGGTCACGTTTTCGGTCGTGTCGTGTTTATCACGGTTGCAGATATAACTATGCTATTGCGGTCATTGCGGATATCGCGATCGTGAATTTTTTTCGAAGAAGCTGATTTTTTTTAATAAAAAAAACTTTTTTTAAAAAATAAAATAATGAAATAATAGCGGAATAGCGGTCTGCTATTGCCACGATTGGCTACGGTCCGTTAAATTGCAGCCGCGATCCGCCGCTATTGGTGTGATCCCACTTCACACCGTTATTTTCCGCATTAGAGGTTTCAAACACCACTGCGACCGCGATATAATGGCCGCAACACTGCTATTTTGCCGCTATTTGAAACCCTGATGGCAATCTTCGGGTATTTAATGCTCGGATCACAACTTGAATCACAAGAAACATTGAATCTTCCAACAAACAATCTCTGCTCCAAGGTGGCTATCTACACCACCCTGGTGAACCCCATAGCAAATATGCATTGATGGTCACTCCCCTCGTCAATGCCATTAAAACCCGATTTTCATGCTGCCATTACAGCCGGCGATTTCTCAGCAGCTTCATCGGCACCAACTTGTAGATCAGCACCGTTTTTGTGGCTTTGGCCATTCCGTTTTTCGGTTCTCTCATGTCCCTCGTTGGAGCCTTTTAAGTATCACTGCTTCTATCATACTTCCATGCTTATGCTACTTGAAATTTTCTGGCATTTATCGGAGGTTAAACGGGGAACCGATTGGCATTTGCCTTATAATTATAGTGGGTGTTTATCTGGTCATATTTGGTATTTATACAACTGTTGTAGATATCATAGTTAATTTTTAAATAAGAGCGGCTAACAGCTTTATAATTCATTTAATAATGATTGCGTAAACATTCCTACAAACAACTCGAGATTTTTAGGGATAACAATTATCTCTTAATATGTATATTTGTACCATCTTAGTTTTTTGTTTTTGTTTTTGTTTTTGTTTTTGTTTTTGGATAATTTTGCATTGTATAACCCATAGAGCAGTGAAACAACCATAATACAATTACAACTCAATAAAAAAGCTAAAACATTTACATCTCTTCACGTGCTTGCAAAGCCCTAAGCGACCTACTGTTCCTCTAACACTAAACAGAGTGGATAAAGGAAACATAAAATAGGTTGGTGCTTTCTATGTGAACACTTCAGTTGAGGTTATTGATACTCCGAAGGTGGTATCATATCTATTTATATTCAAAAGGTTCAATTTTACATGCTCCAAATAAGAGTCGGTATTTTATCAATCTTATTTTATTTTTGAGTCTTTATGCATTACATAAATGTATTTTACATTTTTGAATCAATTTTCTAACGTCGAGTTGAGTCAAAAAAATAATTTTTTTAAATCGAGTAAAATTTTACCTATCCTAATTTTAAAACTAATTTTAGATGTTTTAGAAAATAACTTATTTTAAAAAGAATAAAATTATCATCTAACATTTTTAATTAGATAAGTTCAAACTCATATAATATCACCGTTTATAAAGCATTTTCTAAAATTTATTTAGATTAGTAATTTAAAAGGTCCAAATTTAAATCAGAGTAAAATCTGAATTTGAAAATCGATTACCCCTTACAATGTAAATAATAATAATAATACTACATTTTTTAGAAGTCACGTGTTTTTTCATTTAAAAAAGGTAAAAGGGTGTGAGAGGCCATCATACTTTTTGAAAATAACTAATGCAGCCCTCGTCATTTTTTTTGACCTAATCGTACTCTCAAACATAGAAAACATATTTAATGTGGTTCTTTAACCATCGGTTTCCGTTGTTCAAGTGCTAACGTGACAATCCATGGTAGCAAGTGATATGGCAGATAGACTAAATTAAATTTTTTTTTGTTGAGTTTGAGAGTCAAATTGATTTTTTTTCTAAAAGTCCAAGGGCTTATTTAAATTTGTTTTAGAAAAAAAAATTATTTTATATTTTAAATTTTAACTTTAAACTATAGAAAAAAAATTAAATATATAAATATTTAAAATAAAAATTGAATTACTAAAACTTTTAAAACATTATATTAACTAGGGTGATTGAAAATACGTTATTGTTAAATGATTTATTCAATTTAGAGACAAAATCTAATGTGAATTTTATTTTATTTAGCAATATAATCATATTATTTTCGTACATGTCAATTTTAATGTGAGTTTTATTTTTTCTCATTTTGTAGAGACAAATTTTTATTCCTTGAAAAATTAAAAAATGACAAAAAGGGTATATGAGGCTCTCGTCATGTTATATTCACTAAAATGCTCTTAATTGTATAATTATTTTTAATTATATATTTTACGATAATTTATATGTATATTTTAATTATATAATTTTAATTTTTTAATTTTATAAGATCTTATAATATTTATTTAATTTGATTTTATAAAAAATTTAGTAAAATCGAATTAGAAAGATATTTAGAGTTTAAGATAATTATAGGTAAATATAAAAAAATAAAATTTATATAGGATAGATGAGTGAAAGTTTAAATAAATAAAATTCAATTTAAATTCGAGATAAAATAATGACATATTTTAATTTTAGCAATTTAATTTATATTTTTATAATTAATTTTTTTAATTTTCTATTTTAAATTAGAAATGTTTTTATTTTTTCTAAAAAATAAATAAGCCCATGAACTTTTAAAGAAAAATTAATTTGGCCTTCGAACTCAACCGAAAAATCAATTTAACCATCTGTCATATCATCAAGATGTCACCCGCCATTGTGGATTATCACGTCAGCACCTTAACGATCAACGACTGAAACCATTGGTCAAAGGTTCATATTAGATCTGTTTTTTAAGTTTGAGGGTCACATTGGATGAAAAACAATGACGAGAGTTATATTGGTTTTTTTTAAAAAGTACGAGGGTCTCACATACTCTTTTGCCTTTAAAAAGTTACTTTTTGTATAATACTTAATATATTTTTTAGTGCCTAAACTATACTTTAAAATATGATTTGGTTTAAAGAATTTTTTACTAAAAATGTGTCTAATGTTTCAACGTTACCATTTTAGGTATCCGAACAATAATTGGCGTTAAAAAATATCGTTACGTGCACATGTCACATTCTGATAATTTTGAGAATTTTTATTTGAAATAAAACATAAAAAATATAGTTTAAAAAAAACTAAAAAAATATTAAAAAAATTCAAAACTTTTAAAACATTAATTTTAATCTCATCGCACAAATCCCATCTCATTTCCAGGCACCGTCGGCCATCGGCTTACCACGTCTCCATCGTCGAATGATTGCCCATATATCGTCGTCCACCCACTGACCGACAATCGTCCTTATCGTTATTCTAAATCCCTAAATACATAATTCTCCAAATTTCTAACCCTAAGATTGGGGACTTTTCCAACTATTTGACATTAAATAACATAGGGATTCAACGTGATTTGGCACCGGGAGTTTATGGGAATTAAACGGTGGGAGAAAGGCTTCGAATTCATGGGGAATTCAACCACGAAGAGGTTGCAGGGAAGGGGGGAGAAGGGAGAACACGGGGAGGGATCGGGGGAGGGTGACGTGGCAGGGGCCGGTTATTTTTGTTCTTTTTATTTAAAAAAAATAATATTTTTATTATTAAAAATACTAAAAAATCAAAAAATACAACGATAGATACTTAAAAGTTTAAAAAATATAGTTGTCTGAAATTGTAACGGATAAAACATTAGATATATATTGTTAACAAAAAAAAATTACGCACCAAATCGTATTTTGAAGTATAGATTAGGCACTAAAAAGTGTATTAAGCCTTTATGTAATGTATGCTATTTTTTAAGATTTAAAAAAACATTTATGAATGATAAAAATAATAATAAATAAATGAACAAAAATAATAATAATGTAATTGAAAATAAGCATTAATAACATCTATGGCGTTGTCAGTGTCCGAGTAGATATTCTACCTGGAAATCTAACATTTAAGGTTGTCAACATATGATTACCAACGAACAGGACTTGACACAGGATAGATGTTACCAATATATGAAATACAATGGCACAAAATAATAACATGAAATTATTTTGAATGTATATTTTTGTAATTATAATTGATAATTTCACTGCAAACTCCAGCCCCGGCATAAATTATCAAGCATCAGAATCTAACCTACTTTTTACTGTAAATGAACCTAATCAAACAGTCTGATCTTCAACTGCAGATCAAACTGGAGCTTTGAAAAATCCTACTTTCATATCTACAATATGAATATACATCAAACACAGACAGATTCAAGTGCTTCGAGGAAAATAAATAATAGCAACCGGACCTAACTACTTACAGACAAACAGATACAAAGGCAAAATTAAATGGGGCAATGAAACATAACCAAATTTCGCAGGTTGCACAATGAATATTTTCTATATTCTTGAACCAACAAAGGTAACATATCAAGTAATTCAACTACGAAAAGCTAATCATTTTCATGTGTAAGATCAGAGTATCTAGCAATGAATATATATCATTGAAATGAAATTGAGAATCATACCCTGAAAAAAACCAATAGACTGAACCATTTAACTCGAGACAGCTCTCACCAGCCATCTTCTTCAACCCTCCATCTTTCATAAACCTCCGAACACTGGCCGCCCGATCCCACATTCCAGATTCTGCATACATGTTAGCAACCATTACCAGATTCCCAGCCCTCCTTGGCTCCAACTCGAGCAACCTCTTTTTCACGTTATCACCAACATCATCAGTGCCAGTAACACTATGAACACTGCATGCACTTAACAGTGTCCTCCATAAGACCGGGTCTGGTTCGATAGGCATTTTGTTTATGAAAGTATAAGCGTCTTTTAAACGGCCAGCACGACCCAAGATATCAACTATGGCACCATAATGATTCATCATAGGCTTGATCCCGTGAACATGCTCCATTTCGTGAAAATATCGGAACCCATCGTCGACCAATCCAGCATGGCTACAAGCACAAAGAACTCCAAGGAATGTAACATAATTTGGTCTTATAAAAGAACTTCTCTTCATCTCTGTAAAAAGTTCAAGGGCTTCCTTAGCAAAACCATGTTGAGCAAATCCCAGAATCATTGCACTCCAAGTCCACACATTTTTCTCCTTCATTCTTTTGAAAACTCGGCTAGCATATCGAACATCTCCGCTCTTCGCATACATATCAACAAGTGCAGTTCCCAATTGAATATTCAAAAGTAAACCTCTCTGAATAATTTGCAAATGAAACAACCTCCCTAAGGTTAAGAACCCCAACTCTGCAAATGCTGAATGCATGATCACCATCGTTGTTTCATCCATATCAAAACCGCAATCTCTCATCTTAACAAAATACCCAAGCGCATCCTCAAAGTAGGAATTCTCAACACAAGCAGTAATCACGGCGTTCCACGAAACTACAGTTCTTTCCCACATTTCATCGAACACTTTCTTTGCATCCACTATCTTTTTACAACACGAAGCATAGCCTCGGATGAGCATATTCCATGTAGACGGAGTTGAATTGAGTGAGTTAAAGAGAAGGGAATGCGAGTAACTGAGGTTTTTGAAAGGAGATAGAGAGGAGAACCTAACAAGCTCAGTGAGAAGAAAAGAATCTTGGTGTAGATTAGAGATGACGATTTGGGCGTGGATTTGAGAAATATGTTTGATCGAAGAACAAAGCGATAAGAAAAGCAGACATTTATGCTTTTTCGAAACGATGTTCCCGTTACAAATTTTGGAAGGCACTGCCATTTGTTTTCAAAATGAAATAATATTTAAGAAATATTAAGTTTATACATAGAACAATGTATAAAGTAAAAAAATAATGTATAAATTATGTACACTTGTACAATGACTCAAGAATGTTGAAAATTACATTTTATTAATTAATTCATACGAAATACAATATAATATCTATTTAAAGAGTTCAATCATTTGACAATAAATTATCATGTCTCTAATATTTTTCATATTTAAATTTGGGACTTCAAAATATAACAACAATTGTTTACCATCGAAGTCGTTTGGTTTATACTTAAAAATTATTATTGTTTTAGTAGTTGGAAGTGGTAAATGTGATGGAGAGAAAAATGATTTATACGACGCAATAGAGAAATTATTTTCTCAATTAAATGAAATATATATTAGATGAGAAAAGATGTTTAAATCAAGCCTTTTTTTTATATGGCATATAGTTGAAGTGTTAAGTGTTAGAGTAATAATATAGAAAACACCAATTGATACACATGAATGAAATAGTTCAACACTTTTCAAAAACATTATACCAAATAATCTATTCTAATAAATAATTTTTTCAACAATTAATTTCTTTTAAGATTAGATCCCACTATATTTACCAGTTAGAAAGAAAAAAAAATGTAAATTTAATGATTAAGTAAGCGTTGAGTTGTGGAGAACGTCACCTTTCTATGACCTGGTTAAAACGAATGAGGAAAAGAAAATTGATGAAGAAAGAAAAGGTGGATAAGGAAAAAAAAATGTCACTGTTGGCTCTCCTAGAACTCACTACTGGGGATGGGTACCAACACAATCTGATAAGTTTATTTGATTTTATTAGATTGAGTTTTTCCTTTTTTTAAAAAAAAAAGTTTAAATTTGATTCAGGTTAGATCAACTTTTTTAAAGGTCATATTTGGGACATGTCGGATTCGGGTTAGGTTAAAAAATATTCGATCCGAATCGATTCAAAAAAATATAATTTATCTTTTATATTTTAGAATAATTGTAATAATATCTCTCTGTATATTATTTTATCAATTAAATTCATATTTTTTATTGAATAAAAATAATATTTTTTAAATATATTATTTCAGATTAAGTCAAATCAAATTTAAATTTTATCTCAAAAAACGAGTTTAATTTGAGTTGAATACATATCAAACGAAAGATTTCAAATCGAATCAAATTAACCGAAAACTTAAACTAATCTAACCCATGTTCATCCCTACTCACGGCAAAACCTAATATTATATGGCTTAAAATCAGATTTTCATTATACCATGGGTAAAAGTAAACCTTAGGTCCTCCCTAGTTGCTCCCTTCTGCAAAGACGGCCCCAAAACTAGCCGGTTGGGCACCAAACCACCATCAAGGCCCGACCTCAGCCTAGCAAACTCAATCATTTAAGTTTGTTATTTTCTAGTCCGGGCCAACTCTAAATATTGATTCAGAATTTTTGGGACGTTACAAATAAAACTCAGAGATTATTTAGGATTGCATTCTAGGCATTGTAGGTTACTCTCGAGCTAAACAATATAATATTTTTTGTTTAAATTCTTAGATAATGGCATATGTAGGATATGTATTTCATTCTAAATGATATTGATGATCATTCTTCTTTTAACAATTTAGATTTGAGGATGAATTTTTTTTAAGAGTAGGGAAATGATACGAGGATAAGAAGAGTCGAACTAATAATATTAAACAAGAAGTTGAAGCTATTTTTCAAGGTTGAAACATCGGTATGTGATGATTTTTTTTAATGAAATTTGAATATTTCTAGCATATGGGTCAATATATCTTCTTTCAATAAGATCGATTTATCTTTTAATTTTTCAATACATCTTAAAATACGTCAATATGATGTCTAAATCTCGAGATGTGTTCATTTTAAGTAAGACAACGTAAACAAAAGAAAATCTAATATGAAATTAATACGATATTTTATAATAATTATAATTTTTTAATAATTTTTATCTAGTATATGTCATTTAAATTAATTTAGGTTTGTACATTATGTGTTAAGATCATAATTATAATTTGTTTTATTATTAGAGGGAAAAGCTTAAACGTATGACAAATTCCATATTTTTAGGAGAAAATAAATTTCATGTTTTTAGTAGATATGTATCAATTACATATACATATCAAATCTATGTGAGCATATCTCTTTTTGATTTATTCAAATAAAATACATTTTGGACTTTTATCTCGCAAGCTAATAATTTTTGTATCTTGCAAAAGTGTGTTTACTTAATCTTTACAATAAATTATTAAGGCTCGTCTTTCACATTTTGATTTATCAAACAATCAGTTCTTAAAGAATCGATTAGAGTTGTTTGAAATTTTTTTACTGAATCATTATATACCATCTCCTAGCATTAATGTCAGGTTTAGAGTGATGATGACTACCTGTATATTGATAAGATAAACATAATTATTAAATATTAAATTTAACTGACAAATTATGTGAACTTATCAAATGATCATATCAAAGAATCATAACTATCCGAAGAAAAAGGAATTATAAAAGTTTGACGATTCTATTTGTGAAAGATATTGAAACAGAGCTGTGATTTGCTGAATAAGCACAACAAATACAAACATGATTTAAAATAATGTGATTAACATATTTAACCAACGAATTATTACTTTGGTTTCATTTTGACCATCTAATTATTATTTTTTAAATATACCTAAAGTTATGTTTTTAACCCACTGTTACAAATTATCATCATCAAATCATAATTTAAAAAATGGTTACATCAGCAATTCTATTTATTTGAACGACAAATGACCAAATGTTTATTTTACTGACTAATGATCAAATGTAAAGCTAATTCTAATTTGAAAAAATATAGTTAGGTGACCAAAAATACAATACAATCACTATAAATAATCAAAAATTGTATAGTATAAATTATTAACAAATAAAAAATACAAAATATCTCAGATAAGTTATGGTTTGTCAAAATATACATAAGATATTTTCAAATATTCAGCCATTGCTTTTTTTATCTTTGATACATTAATTTATACTTTCATTTGCATATATTTATACCATAATTATGTAAAAATATTTTATATCTGAATAAATTTCAATTCACTAATAATAATAAATATTTTTGTGATAATGTCAGTAGAGGAGAGAGTTTACACTCCCATCTGTTAAAAGTTTCCTATATTACTTCATTGGGACAGCAAGACTTGCAAAGGATAGAGAGACTATGTGGTTCATGCTTTGATACTTCATTTAAGTGATGGAGAAAATCTTTTATTAATTTCTGGATTCACAAAACAAATGATTAGCAAGCACCCCTCAAACATCCAAATACGAACCAAGGAAATCATCCCAAGATATTGCCACACTCCCCCATCAACATATCTAGTTCATAGACTTGCAAAGGATACATGTTCCCTTTTTCTATGGTTTTACCTCGAGCCGGAGCATCTATGTATACGAAACTCTTCTTTCCTGATCAAACTGTGTATTCGAGCAACTCCATAACAGCCCTGCAAAACCCTTAGACAGGACTGCACAAGGAGACTCGCAACAGCCTATCGGATTACTGTGTTTAACGATTTCCATGCAGTTATCAGATGAATTCGGGGGAAGATTATCTAACCTGTTGTTAACAGATGGGCTAGAGATCAACCTATTTCTCTTGGAATTCAATGTGCAATTAAGGTTTGAAGAGTTCGACAAGAATGGTTCCAAGGACTCCATTTTATCTAACCCGGGAACTATTTTTAATCCTGTCATTTGATATCATTATATTAACATATAAATTATCTATTCTAGTCCATAATATTAGCAAATGTATTAAAAGGTGAATATTCCGGCATACCGGGCAAAGTTTCATCAATTGCACATGACTGGGACTCCAGATCACCACCGCTACAGAAAACATTTCTATCTTTATTCGGCCCTGAAATTCTGCAATGGGAAGAGAGCGGGGAACAGATCAGAGTTTAAGACATTGCATAGTGTGCATAAAAGGAACATTATTTGGCTTAAAGCATTCAGGAAGATGGAGAGCATGAATGAACGAATAAATAACACATGGTCTGATTACCGGTCAATGCAAAAACGAATATGATTAAGTGATCATACAAGTGTTAAGTAGAACAAAGAATGACAATATATGAAAATGATTACAATAACAGTTTTAAATTGTCATCTAAAAATAAACCCGGTAATATTGAAACAGCTATCAAAACTTTTATCATCATACAAAGTGCCGAAGATACAAAAACAAACCTGTACATATGCTCAACGAAGTCATCAATTAAAACAGGCCAAGCACCTGCAAAATAACCAAACAACTAAGATTTACTGGGCATAAATACATGAGAGAGAGAACCCATAATACAGATTTCGAGAAACTTAATACCTTCAGGATCATACCCTTCTAGATTTTCATGTACACACCGATTGAAAGCTAAAACTTGCTGCCAGGTATCCTCAGAAATATTGTGCCGCTGATTTTTCTGAAAGAAAATGAAAACCAGTAGCTTATCTTAATTGAGAAATTGCAGTAGTTCATTCACAGGTATACTTTCAATTTCAACTAATAGAGCAGTAACAGAACATATGTCCAGCCCAGGCAATGACTACTATCATTATACACATACTCCGCGTGCAAAGGAATTTCAAAGGTAAGGCAATTAAACTAAAACAGATGGATGACTGCCTAGATGATATAATTGAAGAGCTAGATAGAACTTATGGAACACAATGCATGATTAACAACGAACATCACAGCTCTAATGAAATGTTGATGCACAAAGTGAAGTAGACCTAGATATCAAAACAATAACCAAAAGTTTCAAGTGATGCCTCTAGGATAAACAAAAAGGGGTAGTAGGTTAGTACCAGTATTACTCATACCTCAACGAAGTCGTACCATTGGTTAAGCAAACGGAACCTGCCAGTCAAGACTAATCTCCAAGCAGCAATTGCCCTGCTTACCGCTATCAATCATGCCAAAAGAGAGAGAGAAGTGATTCAAATCCAAGATCAAAGAAATATTTATTACAAAGATGAATCAATAAAAGCATTTGCATTTAACTGAGTAATATACAATAACTTACTAATATTCTTTTGACCGTTCTCTTGGCATATGAAGAAAACAAAATCATAGAAGCGTGAGAACTGAGAAAAGTCTACCTACAAAATAAAAATCAGCAAGTCAAATTCAGTATCGGCAACACAATGTCAGAGCATATAATCAATGACTGAAGATATACTTCATACTTCATAGTACAGTCTCAAAAATTTAAATAAGTACTTCAAATAAGGTCAATGAAGAGGAATCTCACCATCAAGTCCAGCTGTAACATGAGCTTGAGAAGTTCGTCAAAGACTGCATTCCTGTCAAAGGAAACATAATAAAATATTAAAATGAAGGCAAGAAACACTAGTGTGTGATAGGATTATGATCAAATAACCAATAAAGAAGACTAGATACACAAAATATGATTATGTTCAACGCCATACTTTTCACCTCAAATATTAGATTAGAGTTTCACTAGTGTATACATAACATATATGAAATTGTAGTAGTCTACACATTTACAATGTGTAAAATGGTATATGAGACCACAACACTCAAGATAGAGCGACAACTCCTCCGAAGAATGACATTAAATTCTATAAAAAAAACTAATGCATTCCTGTCAAAGGAAACATAATAAAATATTAAAATGAAGGCAAGAAACACTAGTGTGTGATAGGATTATGATCAAATAACCAATAAAGAAGACTAGAT
Organism: Hibiscus syriacus; assembly: GCF_006381635.1. NCBI lineage: Eukaryota > Viridiplantae > Streptophyta > Magnoliopsida > Malvales > Malvaceae > Hibiscus > Hibiscus syriacus. The sequence goes on from NW_024063472.1 coordinate 2,489,906, forward strand.
ACACAAAATATGATTATGTTCAACGCCATACTTTTTCACTCAAATATTAGATTAGAGTTTTCACTAGTGTATACATAAACATATATGAAATTGTAGTAGTCTACACATTTACAATGTGTAAAATGGTATATGAGACCACAACAACTCAAGATAGAGCGACAACTCCTCCGAAGAATGACATTAAATTCTATAAAAAAAAAACTAATTTAGCATGAAATAATTTCATGTTTGAAGCTAAACTAAAAATATCTTCGACAACTCCTCCGAGGAATGACACTAAGTTCACATGGCATCCCTAAAATAACAAACCTATTCTTTCATGCCAACAGTTTCAAATGTCTTAAGACTCAATAACAGATTTTCTAGTCATCCTAATGGCAAATCAGAATTGGTAAACTTGTACATACAGATTGTAGACACGTATACTTACCTTGTCTGCATCCTTGCCTCTACCATCTTTAAGAGCTGATTCAATGGATCCCTCGAGAACTTGGCTCTTTGCGACTCCTCATCTTGTCGGTAGCCTTCTTCACCACAAACATATCCAAATCCTGTTCTAAGTTCTGCAAGACAGTTCAGAAGTTAATTCATTAAAAAAAATTGCATTACTTATATTTTTGCCTATTTTTCCATTAAGTTCGTTGGGACCAACGAACTAAATTATATAAAATTTTCCATAATTAAAGCAAGTTCTGAATATAAAAAAAATGAAGCAAAAAGTGACGGAATATTTTCAGCTCTCTTCCCCATAAATATTAAGCAACAATGCTAAACTCAAAAACCCTTAAACCAATTTTCAATATTTTCACCCGAGAATTATCCGAAGATTAAAAACTCAAACTTTCTTTCTGAACAGCAATCTAACAAAATTGAGTAATTTTTTTAAAGATAACAATGAAAGAATAAAGAAATAAAATCTCAAGAAAAAATGTGAAAAAATACCACAGGATCGCCGATAAATTTCGAAGATGTCAAATCGATTCGGACCCAAGGAGTCCATCGGATTCTCAGCTGTTTCCGGAGCACCGGCTAGTTGGGATTTCTTTTGTGAATGTTAAGTTTGAAATTGAGAAAAAACATAACCCACAAATAAATTTAAAACTGAACTTTCTCTTTTCCAGTGTCGTTTCAAAGGTACAGTAACCTCTCTTCTCTGCGTTTTACTGCAGAAATCAAATCTTTCTTTCAAGTCTTTTTTTCTTTTCAATTTGGATTTTATTTTCACAGGGAAATAAAGCAAGAGGAATACAAAAACTCTGGTTTTAGGGTGAAATTGAGGATTGAACCGGATCTTACTTTCGGTTCAGGGTACGGGAATAACATGTGACGCAGCGAATATTTTGTACTTGGTACTTACTCTCGTTCATTGCCCACCGCCTAGATTTCTTCTTCTTCGTTTTTTACTTTATACCTAAACTTCGAAGACATCCTTTACATGGTGTGATAATTCCTCATCCAACATTTACATCTCAATTAAAATTTATTAAATGGTTTTGATATAAAAAATATTCTTTTTCCTCTTCCACATTTGGATTGAAACAACTACATTTACATATATTATCCATAATTAAAATATTAATGAAAAATTACTTTCAACTATAAATGCTATTTTCTTTGTTTCTTTTTCTTAAATTTATTTAATTTAATCATGAGAATATATCCCATAAATAAAAAGAAAAAAACAGTAACAACCCGATACTTAGGTCAAATTTGACAATCCATTTTTTTTTAAAATCTGAATATTAATATAAGGTAGTATATGTTTAAAAGATTTTTAATCATTTAATAATAAGGCTCTTACTTTCAGCATACGTGGTGCATAAACTCGAGATTTCAAGGAATAACAACAAATCTCTTAGTTATTTAGTTAGTTTTATTTGTACATGATCTAACTTTTAAAAGCACAAAACACTCGTGATGAATTGATAACAACCATTTTAATAAAGTTGAATTTGATTATTATAAAGTTTAAATATAAATTAAATACCTAAAATCAAGTTGAGGGGTAAAATGGATTGAAAAAGAGTTTATGAACTAATTAAATACTTAAGGTCAAACTCAAGGACCAAATGGATAACAAAAACTTCTTGATCCTATTAGATAAATTTAGAGATAAATATGCTTTTAGTGTTTATTATTAAACGTTCCTCGTTCACTCTTTCAGGCGCCAGTGATATTAAACGTTTTATTTTGGATTTAATAATAAAGAATTAATGATTTTATCTATTAAATTATGTAAACTTATTAAATGATTTTAGTGATTAAATAAAGTATTATTTTCTCTTAAAATTTTGAGTTTAATAACCACATCTATGTGTATTATCAATAGTTATTTTTTTATGAATTATGTTTATATATAACTTCATGAGACAATTATAGACTTATAATATTTTTTTAACAAATATATCCCTTATTTTTATTTAAAAGATGAAATAAATTTATAAAAATATTTTTTACACTTAATTTATAAGAGAAACTCTTAAATATTAAGGAAACTAGTAGTATTTTTATTTATAAAATAAAATAAGAACCTAAATGTTGAGTTAATCGATCGATGAATCGGCCAAGAGGGGGTGAATTGGCAATAAAAATTTCGGTGGAAGCTTTTGCAAAAAATTGAAAATATTTGCACAACAATTTAGAGTGCTTCGACTTTCTCAACCAAAGTCTACGTCCACTACCTTAGCTATCCACACTAAGGATTTTCCACAAATTCACTAATTTGTCTTTCTTTTGAGGACAAAGAGTAACCTTACAACTCCCTCAAGAATTATACCCCAAATTCTTGATAACACTCTCTCCCAAAGAGAAACTTACAAATTTCGCAAGCTTACAAAAAAACCTCACAAGGTAGATTTTTTGCACAAATATAGAACAAAGAAAGAACACTCAAGAATAAATACAATTGAGTAAAAATGGTGTTCTTGAAAGCAAAATGAATATTGAATGAAAATAGGCTTGAAATGCTCAAACTTGAGGTTTGATGCTCTCTCTTTGATTCTCTAGCTTCTCTTCTTAATTGTTGTTGATCAATGGCTTCAGAACTTGTTTAAATACACCTTGGATCGCTTATGAACGTTGGGGATCATTGGTGAAGTCAATAGAGTTGTTATGGTGTGAATACCATTTAAAAAATATGTTGGGAGCGTAGGTGTATCGGTACACTATCAAGGTGTATCGGTACACTCAGTGTAAAATTCAAATATTTCGACTGTTGGTTGACCTAGTGTATCGGTACATCCTTGGTGTATCGGTACACTAATTACATTCGATGTTTGTCGGAGCCAAGAGTATATCGGTACATCAGTTGTGTATCAGTACCCATATTACATTCGAAATATGGGTGTATCAGTACATACATGAGTGTATCGGTACATCCCTTTGTAAAAATTATTTTTGGCCCGATTAAGGTTCGAAATACTTTGTAAAAATTGTTTCAAAAATATTTTAAGACTAAAACACAATTTTACACTTAAACAAGGATTAAAATTGACATTTGAAAACTTGGAGTAATATTTTTGATATTCGAATAATTTAATCGAATATATAATTTTAAATAAAATATAAAATCTTAAAGTTTAATAGTACTTTATTTGTTATGTCAAAACATCAAAATGTTTTCAACAATCTCCCCTTTTTGATATAACAAATCATTTTAGTAATTTTAAGATTTTCTTTGAAAATCATTTTTGAAAATTACTCCCCCTTACTTTATTCTCTCCCTTTTTATTAAATCAAAAAGACTCTTTGAAAAAAACATTTTTAAATAAGTTTTGAAGAAAATTAGCCAATTGATATTTATATAAATATAGTTTAAGCTACTAAGATCAAAATCAAGAGAAAGATTAGCCATTAGTCCATAATCAATATTCATAAACAATATGTAATGGTAATTGGTCATATTTAACTAAGATGTAAATGATGTAAAAATTAATGAAGTCAATATAAACATGAAGTTCAAATTAAATATTCAAACCATTCAAACAAATATATCCAATCATTAAAAAAAACAAACAAATCCAAAACATTCAAAATGTTATAACAATAAGTTCAAACTCAATCAAAGAAAACTAAGCAAGAAAAGATCAAATCATCCATAGGTGGATCGGGAGGAGGAAAATGTGATCGCATAGCAGCTATATCGAGTGAAAGCACATGTAGTCTTTCGTTAATAGCTTCGTTGTTAGCACACATCTCCCGTTGAATCTCCAATTATTGAACCCCCATAGGGTTAATTGGGACTCTATGGATGCAAACCTCAAGTCAAATGTCTCCATAAAAGATCGAAAGTATGGAGGCATTGGACTTTCTTGCTGGACCGGTTCGTCCTCGGGTACGTGATCATCGATATCTCGTATAAGTTCTTCAAGCTCTGGATCATAAGCAGCCGGTGTCGGTGCTACTCGTGAAGAACTAGCACCTGATGTTTTATGGGTTGATCGAACCCATTGATCTTTTTCCCCGGACCATCCCAATTTTTTCAAGGTTGTGAGATTTATTGGGTTCTTAAGAGGGATGACTATATCAAGTTGGACCCTAAGATTGGATTTGATAAAGAAATTACTAAGAAGACAACCGTAAACTAAGGTTTCTGTGTATTTAGACGGGATATTGTTTATGGTTTCTACTAGCTCAGTAAAAATGATTTGTGGCAAATTTATTTTCTTATTATGTTGGATACAATGTATCCACCATAAATCTAAAGCTCAAAGGGTGGAGTATCTACCTCCGGATGGTCTAAACCACCAAGAGATCATCAAATGAAGAAAACACTCGTGATGAGTTAACAAGGTACTCGTATTTGCCTTAGCTCTATAACGGGTAGCCACAATTTGTTTTTGTTATCTAGACCCTCGTTATCTAAACCAAAGGTGTTAGTGATTGTTTCGGAGTCAACATAAACGTATTGACCTAAGAGATAGGATCAGATACATACGGTGGCAGTTTGAGACTCATTTTGGACACAAACCTAATTGGAATAGAAAATGCAGACTAGTTGGTGATAAACGACAAGTTTGAGCTGAAAGAGTTTATCAAATTTCCAAGATATGAGGGTAGGAAGATATTCAAAATTCATATCGATCATGGCTTGGATTGAGGGGATACACTCTTCCCGGATTTTATATGACTCGAATAAGTTAACAAACCTATGGTAGAGACCTTCTCGACGACCAGGTTGGTTAAAGCAAGAATTAAGGATAGTCATATCGGGAATGTTTGGGTTTGGATTTGGAGTTGGAATAGGAGGTTGGTTTTGAGGTTGGTTCGACCGACTAAAAGATGACCTAGTGCATTTGGAATGAGACATGGTTAAAATCAGAATGGGATAAAGGAATACCTGCAATTTGAAAATATATGTATGCAATAATATCAATTCCCAAAACTCAATAAGAGTCATCAATATTCAAGGTTCTCTAAAAAATATCCTAATGGGCAATTTTTGAAAACTATATTGAAAACAATGTTTGAAAAATCATATTATGTATAGTTTTCATGAAACCAACATAATTAAATCAAAAACAACAATTTTATAAACAAAATAATTTTTTAATTTGAAAAATTTTGAAAACTATTTTGTTTTTGATGAAATTAGTTGTAGAATTTAGTTCAAAATCATAATATGAACAATGCCCGATATCTAATTCAGCCTAGAACTAATTAAAATGAGTCCTAAGTTCAAAAATTAATAAAATAGTGATTTTAGAAAAATTACCTTGAAAAATTGGGATTGAGTAGAATGTAGTGATATTTGCATGAATTTGATGATGCTAGCAGGTTTATATGTTGAAAAATGAATGAAATCCGACTTGAATCGTTGATTTTTTGGTGAAAATCGAGATTTTGGGTTATGAGAGAGGGAACTAAACACTTATAATGTTAAATTAATCAGCTCTAGTGGTATTGGCAACTCATATTTCGAAAATTAACAATTTTCAATCAATAAAATCTATCCTTAAAATTTTATTTGAACATATTATTAATTTTCTCTAAAGATCATAAACTCCCCCTAATTGTTAGCAAAGAATGCAATCAAAAGTGTTATTTTTATAAGCATTTTTTAATTCTAATTAAAAGTGCTAAAATTATTTTAAACACTAAGTCAATGTAGGTTAGTTAAACCTAATTCTATCATAAGTGTCCAAAATCTTTCTTTATCTAAAGGTTTTGGTAAAAATATCATCTATTTGATGCAAAGTATCAACAAATTCTAGAACTATATCTCCTTTTGTGACATGATCTCTAATGAAATGATGTCTAATTTCAATGTGCTTAGTTCTAGAGTATTGGATGGATTTTTAGTGAGAAAAATAGCACTAGTATGTCACACTTGATAGGTATGGTACCAACTTCAATTCCATAATCTAAAAGTTTTTGTTTCATCCATAAAACTTATGTGCAATAACTACCGGCTGAAATGTATTCCGCTTCAGTGGTAGATATTGCAACACTATTTTTTTTTAAAATCATGAAATCAACATATTTCCTAGGAATTGACAAGTATCGAAGGTGCTTTTCCTATCTATTTTGCATCCTCCATAATCCGCATCAGAGAATGCATGCAAGCTAAAGCTAGAGTCTCTAGGATACCAAAGTCCTAAACTATAAGTGTTCTTAAGGTATCTAAAGATTCTCTTAATGGCTTTTAGATGTGATTCTTTAGGACATGATTAAAATCTGGCATATAAGCAAACACTAAACATAATGTCCAGTTTACTTGCAGTTAGATAAAGCAAAGAGCCAATCATATACCTATAAGTTTAACATCTACATATTTACCTCCTTCATCTTTGTCAAGCTTTGTAGATGAGCTCATTGGAGTGGCTTGGGATTTGCCATTTTCCAATCCAAACTTTTGAGCATATCCTTGATGTATTTTGCTTGATTGATGAATATGCCATCTTTTCTTTGCTTGATTTGGAGCCCGAAGAAAAATGAAAGCTCCCCCATCATGCTCATCTCGAATTCACCTTGCATTAGCTTATAAAATTCTTGGCAAAGAGCATCATTAGTAGAACCAAATATTATATCATCAACATAAATTTGAACTACTAATATATCTTTACCTTTTTGCTTTAAAAATATTGTAGTGTCAATCTTCCCTTTTGAAAAACCTTTTTCTATTAAAAAATTTGACAATCTTTCATACCAAGCTCTATGAGCTTGTTTTAAACCATATAAAGCTTTTGTCAATTTAAAAATTTGATATGGAAATTTTAAATCTTCAAAACCAGAGGTTGTTCCACATACACTTCTTATTTTATAAAACCATTTAAAAATGCACTTTTAACATCCATTTGATACAATTTAAATTCATTGAAACATGCAAATGTTAATAGCATTCTTATTGCTTCCATCCTAGCTACAGGAGCATATGTTTCATCATAGTCTATGCCCTCTTCTTGAGTATAGCCTTGAGCAACAAGTCTAGCTTGTTCCTCACTATATTACTACTTTTATCAAGCTTAATCCTAATACCCATTTAGTACCTACAGTAGATTTATTACTAGGCCTTTCAACTAATGTTCATACTTCTCTCAAATTGATTTAACTCTTCTTGCATAGCCATAATCTAATTTTCATCATTTAATGCTTCTTGGATATTCTTAGGCTCTATGCATGAGATAAATGCAACATAATTACATACATTTTTAAGAGAAGATTGAGTTGTTACCCTTTTGGATGGATCACCTATAATTTCACCATCCTTGTTATAGTTAAATTCTCTTGGGCAAGAGACTTCCCTTTCTTCAGTGGTTGGATTCTCGAGAGCATCGTGAGTTTCCTCATCTTTCATTTCTTCCTTTGATGATGGTTCTCCAACTTCATGTCCATCGTCATGTGTATGTACAATACCTACGTCATCATCAACACAAGAATCCTTCCTCGGAAGGGGATTATCATCGAAAACAACATGTATAGACTTTTCTACCACTAAATTTCTTTTATTAAATACCCGATAAGCTTTAGAATTTAAGGAATAACACAAAAAAATTCCTTCATCACTTTTAGCATCAAATTTGCCAAGGTTGTCTTTACCATTGTTTAAAACAAAACATTTACATCCAAAAGGATGAAAATAACTAATGCTAGGCTTTTTATTTTTGAAAAGTTCATGTGGAGTTTTCTTTAAAATAGGCCTAATCATTACTCGATTTATAACATAACAAGCAGTATTTGTGGCTTCCGCTCAAAAATATTTTGGCAAATTGTTTTCACAAAGCATGGTTCTTGCCATTTCTTCTAAAGTTATGGCTAATCCCATTTGAATTACAAAACTCAGTAAATCCAAGATTTTCAAATTTAGTACCATGATCACTCCTAACACTAGAAATTGAGTAACCTTTTTCGTTTTGGATTACTTTTGAAAACATGATGAAATTTTCTAATGCTTCATCTTTAGTACTTAAAAATAGAACCCAAGTATATCTAGAATAGTCATCTACCAAGACAAATGCATATTGTTTCCCACCCAAGCTAGTAGTCCTAATTGGACCAAAAAGATCTATATGGATCAATTGTAATACTCTACTGGTTGATTCATCATTAATGGACTTAAAGGAAGCTCTTTTATGTTTTCTTTTAGCACAAGCATCACAGATTTTATCTTTATCAAATTTTAGCTTTGACAATCCTCTTACTAAAATCTCCTTGAATTAGTCTTTGTAAAACACTCATGCTTATATATCCTAGTCTCCTATGCCATAACCAACTTTCATATTCATCCTGAGCAACCAGGCATAAGTTAGTCATATTTATAAAATCTAAATGCACCATGTAAATGTTTCTTATTCTATGACCAAGCATAATCGAACAAGATGCAATGTCAATCATTTTTGCAATCATTTAAAATAAGACATTGTATCTTTTGTCAATTTTTTCAAAAGATTATGCTTTAACCCATTAACATATAAAACATTATGCAATGTCGATTATCGAGAGTAAGAACATATGCATAAAGTTTAAAAATGTTATGCATTAAAAATTTGATATCAATTGTTAGAGATGTATCATTTATAACTTGAATTACTTGCATAAACATTAAAAATTTAAGGTCAAAAATTTGTAAAATCAAATTATTTGATAAATTGATATCAATTGTTAGAGAGATATCATTTACATTTAAAAGCAATTTTGACCAAAATTTATTATGATGAACTAAGTTAAAAAATACTAAAGATCTAAAATGTTCATCATAAGGTATTTTTCAACATACATGAGTTTAAAAAATAAAACATAATTATTTAAAAGCAAAACCTCATGCATGCATAGACTAAACGAGCAACCAAATAATAATAACATTAAGTTTAGAGGTTACCCATTCCTTTTTCATGTGTGGATAAAGCATCTTGAATATCATAAACTTCATCACCATTGCTCCCACACACCTACAAGAGACATTTAAGTAGATTTTGGTATCCAAATTGGTTTGGAGAACGTTAGTTTCAATGCCCCTTGTTCCTTTTGGAACCTATACTTGTCTAATTTTAAATCATTTTCCTTTCTTTAAAGGACAAGTATGTTCCTTATGACCATGATAATGACAATGTGAGTATATTGTCATTATTGAACTAGATGAATTATTTAAAATGATATCTTTTTCTTTTGTTAAGCGTTTAAGCATAACTTTCAAATCAAAATTTTCTTTTTCAATACTTTCAAATTTCATTTTTGAGAGCTCTAAATCCTTCTTCAATATTTCATTTTGATTTTCAAAATCCATTTTAGTTTCTAGAAGAAGTTTGTTTAATTTGAAATTTTCTTTTTCAAAGTTTTCAGATTTCATTTTGAAAGCTCTGACTCCTTTTTCAACATTTCATTTTGATTTTCCAAGTCTATTTTAACTTTCAAAAGAAGATCATTTTTAGATATAAATTTAGAAATCAATTTCTTATATGCGGAGTTCATGGTCTCAAACTCTGAAAATAATTCATCATGGGCATCTTATAACTCATTAAAAGAATATGAATATAATTTATTTGAGTTTGAAGATACCTTGGGCTCTTCTAGAGCTAATAGAGACATCACCGTAATTTGTTCTTCTTTCTCGTCTCTATAGATTTCCTCAAGCTTATCCCACAGCTCCTTAGCATTTCAACAAGAAGAAACTCCTTTACAAATGTCTGGATCAATTGCACAACTCATCATGTGCATAACCTTAGTGTTTTGTTGAGCTTTCTTCTGTTCTTGATCACTCCACTTCTTTGCCTTCTTAGTAGGAGAAGAATATCCTTTCTTGATCATTATCCATGCTTCAAGATCATGTGTTGGGATAAATATTGTCATTAACCTCTTCCAACGAAGATAGTTTGTTCCATTGAAGTAAGGAGGCACGTCAATTGGTTTGGAGTCTTCCATGGAGAATGAACCAGAAGTGGAAGTCATCTTTATCGATTTAACTCTTCCCGAATCGACTCAAGAGGTGATAAAACCATCAAATGAGTGTAGCTATGATACCAATTGTTGAGTTAATCGATCGATGAATCGGCCAAGAGGGGGATGAATTGGCAATAAAAATTTCGGTTGAAGCTTTTACAGAAATTAAAAATATTTGCACATCGATTTAGAGTGGTTCGACTTTCTCAACCAAAGTCTATGTCTACTACCTTAGCTATCCACACTAAGGATTTTCTACAAATTCACTAATTTGTCTTTTTTAGGACAAAGAGTAACCTTACAACTCCCTCAAGAATTATACTCCAAATTCTTGAGAACACTCTCTCCCAAAGAGAAACTTACAAATTTCGCAAACTTACAGAAAAACCTCACAAGGTAGATTGTTTGCACAATTCTAGAACAAAGAAAGAACACTCAAGAATGAATACAATTGAGCACAAATGGTGTTCTTGAAAGAAAAATGAATATTGAATGAAAATAGGCTTGAAATGCTAAAACTTGAGGTTTGATGCTCTCTCTTTGATTCTCTAGCTTCTCTTCTTAATTGTTGTTGATCAATGGCTTCAGAACTTGTTTAAATACACCTTGGATCACTTCTGAATGTTGGGGATCATTGGTAAAGTTAATAGAGCCGTTATGGTGTCAATACCATTTAAAAACTCTGTTGGGAGCGTAGGTGTATCGGTACACTCAGTGTAAAATTCAAATATTTTGACCGTTGGTTGACCTAGTATATCGGTACATCCCAGGTGTATCGGTACACTAATTACATTCGATGTTTGTCGGAGCCAGGAGTGTATCGGTACCCATATTACATTCGAAATATGGGTGTATCGGTACATACATGAGTATATCGGTACGTCCCTTTGTAAAAATTATTTTTGGCCCGATTAAGGTTCGAAATACTTTGTAAAAATTGTTTCAAAAATATTTTAAGACTAAAACACAATTTTACACATAAGCAAGGATTAAAATTGACATTTGAAAACTTGAAGTAATATTTTTAATATTTGAATAATTTAATAGAATATATAATTTTAAATCAAATATAAAATCTTAAAATTCAATAGTATTTTATTTGTTATATCGAAACATCAAAATGTTTTCAACACTAAAACATTAAATAAATTATGTGAAATTGTTAAAGAAATGAAATTGGATCAATTTTTTGTTTTCCTCCGATATATTTTCTACTTTTTTATTTAAAAATACTATAAAATAAAGGAAGACCAAGAGAGCCATAAAAATTAAGTTTAAATTCACATGTGTGTTTTTTTGTACATGACAATTAAGTTGAATATATAAAATTTATATTTTAAAAATATTAATTTACTTTAATTAATACATATTAATATTTTCAGAAAAACAAATAAAAGATTTTAAAATTTTAAGGGTAAATTATAAATTTCATCACTGAATTTTACTCTCTCTCCTATTTTGCTCACTGAACTTTAAAAGTTTTCAATTTTCTCATTGAACTTAATACTTTGGGTTGTTTTTGTCAATTAACTTTACTCTCCTATTTTGGTCACTCCATCGTTAAACAGTTAACGTCTCTAAAACACGATGCCGTTTAAAAAAACAAAATTTTTCACAAAAATGATATTGTTTTGCTTCTATATAACTGTCCATTTTAATGACGTTAACTATTTAACGGCCGGACGATACAAAAACCTAATGTATTAAGTTCAGTGAGTGAGGAAATTGAAAATATTTAAAGTATAGTAAGTGAAATAGGAGGAAATATATGAGGGAGATTAAAGTTCAGTTACCAAAGTTGTAATTGACCTTTAAAAAATTTAATGATAATTTTTAATGTTTTGGGGCCATGACCCCTTTCGTCTCCGAATTTCTCCACTGCTTCTAGGTTACATCAATAATGTTTATTTTCAAAAAAAAATAAGAAATAAAATAAAAACTCATGAATAAACAAGAAAAAAAGGATGAAGTAGTTTGGAAGGCACATATTATACATTGCTTTTTTCATTATCCAATTTAGACTCAAATTTGAAAAAACTAAAGACAATTTGTAATAATAAATTTGGATTATAACATCTTTATTCATCATCGAATTTACGAGTATCACACTCAATTATCAAAAATATTTTAGACTTCACAACTTTAGAAACATAAAATATAAATTACTCAAAAGGTTAAAATATATCAAAACTAAAAATGTTGAACTTTTTATTTAAAAATCAAATAAATAAAATATTTACACCAAGCTATTTAAATAAACATCATGATTTTTACATGTCCATTTAAGTCATCCATATTATACTCTGATACTCCCACTAAAATCATTTTATAATATCGTTATCCCACTGCGATTCTCGAAATACATAACACGCGGATAAAAAATAATCAGAACAATAAATTTACAAAATTAAATGATTAAAAAATTTAATATATTTTATGAATCAATAAAACTAAATATGCAAATCAAACATGAGTACATAGACATTAAACGTATATATCTACAACCCTCAATTTATATAACAGAAAATAACCTCAGTGACCAAAAATCCCATATAATATACGATTTTGACCAATTTTTTTAGGATTTGCCAAAATGACCAACAAAATCGCAATGCGATTTCTAATTCGCAACGCGATCTCCAATATCGCAAATTCGCGCTACATTTCGCATTGCGATAGTTGAAAATCGTGTTGCGATTTTCCATTTCGCGTTGCGATAGTTGAAAATCGCGTTGCGGTTTTCCATTTCGCGTTGTGATAGTTGAAAATCGCGTTGCGGTTTTCCATTTCGCGTTGCGATTTTCCATTTCGCGTTGCAATAGTTACAGTGTCGTTGCGATTTTCCATTTCGCGTTGCGATAGTCTACAGTGTCGTTGTGATTTTCCATTTCGCGTTGCTATAGTTTTAAAAATGGTATTGCATTTGTTTCTTAAGAATTTTCTCTAAAAAGATAGTATCCGCGCGGACGTGTCGAAGACACGTATTACCACGACCACGACCCGAGACGAGACGAGACGAGAAGAGACAGCGGTGGCGGCGGCGCGCGAGAGTCCCCCTTGTTCTCTTTCACTCAACAAGGAAGTGCAAAATCCAAACCTTAAATACCATTCTCAATAGTGTTTCCAAAACTATGTGGGATTGAGCATTACCAACACTTAGATAATAGAGTATATTTATACAATGTTCAGCTCATTAATATGGTGAATCCTATAGTAGTTTTAGCTTTTTATACATTCAAAGATAAGCCAAATTCTATATATTTAGTCTTTGCATTTTATTCGACTTAAATAATTACGTGTTGATATATAAAAAGATAGCGAGATCGAGTTAATTTGTTTAATGAATTATGTTGTACAATGATTAAACTTAAGAGTGGAGAGAGGATGGTGAGGTGCTTGAAGGAGAGGTAGTGATTAGTAATTAAGTGAGACTAATGATCCTGAATGTTATGCTTGATGATCTTTCAAAATATTTAAAGAGACTCTATTATCTATGAATTGATAAAATAATTTATGAGTACATGGTACTTCATTTTTCTTTGTAAGAAAGTTTTTGTGGTTATGAAGTTCTCGTGCAATATCTCCATAATCATCTACAAGCCTCATCAATGTCTTATTTTGGCTCTAATGGCTTCTAACTCAATATCATTCTCACGTTTGTGGCGCTGATATGATGCTTCCATATTGGCTATGACATGTTCAATATATGTTTTTTTCTGCTTGACATCTTCCCAAATCATTAATAGTTGTATTGCGCATTTTTTTGCAATTTGTAAGTCATGAGAGAACTTCTTGGCTCGACCTTCATGCACCTTTCAATTCTTTCTACATTGTTCAATATCATTTTTCAGTTTAGCGACCCCTGTTACCCACTCTCTGGGGTATTTCCTATACCAAAATTTTTAAAGGCTTGGCTGATCTTTTAAAAATATCATGCATGGCTTCCATCTCTCTATTCAGTTTATCATTTTAACTACTCAAATGAAGAACTTGAGCTTCGTACCTTAACAAACCTTCTTCTTCCTGAATGCCCCCACTAATACCCTTGCCTTTGAACACTTTTGGCTCTATCCTAACAGGACGATCCGTTACCAAACTATGTCAACCTTTCATTTCGAACTCCAATACTCCATGATCCAAAAGATGTTGGCTCGATGCTTCAAGGTGATGTAATTCTCAATGGAATGTCCTTGAGCTCTGGCATGATATTCACAACGAACATTGACGTCTTACCAATTCTGATATGGAGGTTGCCAAGGTTTCACATAATGCATGGACACCTCTCAGGTTTCTAAAAGCTTATCATACAACTCCTTATATGATATAGGGATATAATCAAAATGAGAGCCACCTCTCAACTTAGATTAAACTTGAGTCTTCAGGTTTATTTCCCATGATATTGGGAATAAACTCTCAAATACCCACGAGTTCTGATTGCATGGCTTCTTTTCATCTTTCTGAACTTCTACAGTTGTCACCATTTTCTTGGGGTATCTTGGGGTATCCAGATAACTTGTTGATATGAATGGTGATTGTGCTTGATTTCTCAGATTGGCTAGGATCAGCTTGTTCTAAAGTAGTCCTTTGTGTATTTGATATCGCAAAATTGTTTTTATCTAACTCTTTCATTTCTTTTGTAGAATTCTCTTTGCCTTTGGCCAAAGCAGCTATTATATCCATCATCTTGGACATTTGCTCTTTCATCTCTTTATCTCCTTTTGCTCTTCGTTGGATATACGATCTTTGGGTGCATAGCTCTCAACTATTCTCGGAGCTTCCTCAAGATGCCATTCCCTAGTTGTGTTATAGTCTACTTGATCATGAAACCCTTTATCCATCATAAAAACCTTTTACTCTGATGACCACTCACAAATCAAAACCTTTTGATTATGTCATGATCATGTGATGCAAGCAAAGCAACATAAAAACAAGTTAGTACAAATAAGATAACAAAATGACAAGAATTATTATAAAAGTAATAATAACAAAATTAATAAATTAATAAGCTAAACAAGAATGCAAATGCAAATACACAAGTTGTTATTTCCAAAAGCGATCACCATAGAACAACCTTAATCAGACCATAAGTTCTTCTTAAACTAGACAGACGAGCTTCATTTTCTTATTTACTCGATGTAGGCCTTTCCCAGGATCTCATATCATCTTCATAGTCATTGTTGGACTTCTCAAAGTGTTGACCCGCCTATCTTCATTTTCATTCACCTACTGTGATTATTGGATCTCTAGATCTCCATTTCTGTAGGATTCTCCAAGAGGAAATCACCTTGATATCTCGTGAAGGATCTTCTCACTCTTGACTTAACTAGCATCTTGACTATTTAATATCATCTCGATCTTTGTTCATTTAATAGGAGTCTTTGATCGACTTTGAGCTCTTCCCCTATTGATCAACTTTTTTTATAGGTCGCCGCCCTTACGGATTTGACTACCTAGTTATGGAACTCTTATGTCGATATGAAGACTTTCTAATTTGGTCAATTACTTGCAAATTAATACCTTGTTTGGTTATGATGTGAAAATGCAAATGCAAAAAAAAAAAGACAGATAAAAATAAGACAAAACAAAAGAAACTCTTAGTACCATTTAACCAAAAAAATAGAAAAATATTTATGAAAAGAAAAGATTCTACCAACATGTTATCTACCCTGACATGCTTTTATAACAATTCTACCCAGACATGTTTTCTACCCACATGCTTTGTTTAACATATAAATCCTAACCTCGTGCCATCTAATTCATATGCTTATTCAAAAAAAATAAACCTAACCGTATGATCTCTAGTTCAAATACATTTACTCGAAAAAAATTAAACTAGAAAAATTATGGGACTCAAAAAAAGCTTTTCCTTGTGTACTCTCCTCACGGGATTCTTATGGTTTGAGTAAGGCTCTATCTGGGTTCTAGGTTTATTGTATGCTAGGTTTGGCTCTAAAGTAAAAGGTTCTCTAATTATCCTTGACGGTGCCCCATTGGGCTTCCAAACCCTCGATCTTAGCCCATCACATGTTATCGGATCTAGTTCAATTCGAGGAGACACACCTCCTTATTTTTATACAGAGGAAAAAACCATCACGAGAACTATAAGGCGTGACCCCCAATAGTGATTCACTATCCTATAAGAGGTGAAAACCACACGAGGCAGTAGTTTCTCATACCTACTTAAATAAGACTCAGCGGGGTTTTAGCTCATGTTATGCAAATGCAGTTGTGCAGTGTGCGAGGAAAAGCAAAAACAAAACAAACAACACGAAACAGAAATCTCAAAATCTTCTACATTTATTTAATCTAAAAACATTATCAAATAAATCAGTACAACTATTTAGTGATTAATAAGATTATAAGCTATTCAAAACAAAACAAGGGATCAAAAACCAACTTAGAACGAACTTGTTATTTTCATTTGCAAAGACAATTAATTAATCGACTAATCATCTAACTCTTTAAAAAAAGTCCCTACCAGAGTCGCCAAGCTGTCGAAACGATTTTTCAGAAGGAGCTCGTTTTGAATAATTTGGGGACCTTTTAATGATAAAACATGACTCGAGGAGTCGTCACCAATCTTTGATTAAGGTGTGATTGGGCAACCAAAATGTATTTTTCATTTTAATAAAAATTTTAATTTTAATTATAACAACAAATTTGCGGTCTATCTCACCAAAATTTGAGTTCGGGAGTAGGTTATGCGTGGGGAAGGATTAGCACCCTCTGTGACACCCCTAACCCGTATCCGACCCGAATATGAGTCTGAGGTGTCACCTTGACTTTTCAAACTTTGACACTTAAAGAAAAACAGGGAAATTTTAAACTTTCATTAAAACAAAATACGTTAATTTACATAAAAGAGACCACAAAATATAAAATCGATCAGAGAATTTGTAATTAACAACTTGTTACATGCCAACACTCTATATACAACCAAAATACCTATTTTGTATTTACTTCTGATCTGATCTATTAGTAGTGATGTTGTCCTTGCCACTTCTATTCTTGCTCTTATTGTTTCTTGGTACCTACGTGTAAATCACTTACCCGCTAAGTGTTAGACTTAGTGAGGAAATAAATAAACATGTAACAATAGATTCATGGATATGCATTCTTACCATTTGATCATGATATTTCAATATGCATGTATCTATTACACTAAACATATATAATCATTTCATGCACATATAAAACTCACTTTCTTGTGCCACTTTCACTTTAATTTATTTTTCATTTGCCCATGTACATTATTGAGAACAGAGGTATTGAGTCCATAGAGTTGTGCACTATGCTGTCACCACAGCTGTATAATTCCCACAAGGGGCACTGAATATTTGTCTTAAAGGACCACTACATCTTGAAGGACCATTGGATATATCCCGAAAGACCACTAGATATGTCCTGAATGACCACTATAACCCTCGACTCTTGGCATGCCAACTATACCTACAACTCTCATATCATATAACATGGGTTTAAATATGAATACATTTCTTATTTCATATCTCTTTCATCACTTTTCATATAAACACATATAATCATTTCCATTATTCCACATACCTGGATTGTATTATCTGGTAATGACATTCATTCAGTTAATATCATATTAACACATAATGAATTATGCATGCAATCACTATAACAATAATATATGTATGAATGTACATGAGTATAGAACAATGAATTCAACTATCAGAGATAGATTATCACAAGTCTTATCTCTATACACTTTAATAATAAAATGCACTCACCTTAGCCTTACTTTGATTCGATTCTAATCATTCGATTGTTCTGGAACACGATTACGTTCTATATCTATATAGTAATACATTGATACATATCAGTATACTAATTGATATATTCTAAACTATTACTCCTTAGGCTAAAAAGAAAGCTATTTTTATCTTTTAATGAAGGTATGCATCGATGCACTCTACAGTGTATCGATGCATTCCATACCGTTTGCATCGGTGCACTACCTATGCATCGTATACAAATCACCTTCGATGTTTTAATCTTAAGGGGGTGCATCGATGCACTACTTGTGCATCGATACACTTATGGCATTCGATGTTTTTATTTTAAAGGAGTGCATCGATACACTTCATGTGCATCGATACACCTTGAACAATTTCTGGGATTTTACCCTAGATGCATCGGTACACATTGAATGTGTACCGATTCACTCTGACCAAAATTCACTTCTTGAACCCGAAAACTCATCCATTTTAGCTTAAATCCTTCATGTTTCACCCCCTTTTATATTCTTAACTCCAGTACACATACTTAAACCAATCTATACTTATTTATTTCATCTTAAACCTAAAAACTCTATCATCCTCATGAAATTCCCCAACGCTCTATGTAATAATTTCCAAAATCGTGATGTGAATCTAGGATCCCGATCAGAAATTATGGAAACAGGTATACCATGTAAACGTATAATTTCTCTAATATACAATTCAACATATTTATCCAAGGATAAATCAGTTCGTACCGGGATAAAATGGGCTGACTTAGTCAATCTATCTACGATCACCCAGATTGAATTCCTTTTGTTCGGAGTTAAAGGTAATCCAGTCACAAAATCCATTGTTATATTCTCCCATTTCCACTGAGAAATTGACACTGATTGTAACAGTCCCGACGGAACCTGATGCTCAGCTTTGACTTGTTGACAAGTCAAAGACTTTGATACAAATTTCGTAATGCTTCTTTTCATTCTAGGCCACCAATATCGACTCTTGAGATCCATATACATTTTTTTACCTCCCAGATGCATTGTCAATGGACTACAATGAGCTTATGTTAACAAATCATTCTTTAATTCATCATCATCCATAATTACTAATCTCCCTCGATAATACAAGTTTCCATCAGACTTGATCTTATAATCATTTAGCTCTTCATGCTCTAATTGTTGTAATTTCTTCCAACACATTTCATCATTTCCTTGCAATTCCTTAATTCGTCCAGCCATGATGGCTTGAGAGTCATTTCTGCACATAACGCACCATCTCCACTTAACGATAATCTATCATCTAGATCTCGCAAGGTTGCAAATGTCTTTCGACTCAAAGCATCCACTACCACATTTGCTTTTCCTGGATAGAAATCAATCACTACATCGTAATCTTTTAAGAATTCCACCCATCTCCTTTGTCTTAAATTCAACTCTTTCTGAGTCATCAAGTACTTTAAACTCTTTGATCGAAATCTTAAGAGCGAATATTATTACAACCATCTCCAGATCGTATGTCGGATAATTCTTCTCATGCGGTTTTAATTGCCTCAAAGCGTAAGCCACCACTTTGCCTTCTTGTATTAACACGCATCCCCAAGTCATTATAAGACGCATCACTATACACTACAAAGTCCTTGCCAGACTCAGGTTGGACTAACACTGGAGCTTCTATCAAATCTTCTTTAACTTTTCAAAACTCTCCTGGCATCCCTGAGTCCAAGCAAATTTTACTTCCTTCATCAACAGTTTAGTTAGGGGTAATGCTATAATCGAAAAGTTTTTAACGAACCTTCGATAATAACCAGCTAACCCCAGAAAACTTCTAACTTCCGTTACATTCTTTGGAACTTCCCACTCCAAAATACCTTTAATCTTTTGAGGATCCACTTGAACTCCTTATGCAGAAATTACATGTCCAAGGAATGTCACTTCACTCAACCAGAATTCACACTTAGAAAGTTTAGCATAAAGCTTCTTATCTCGTAAAATCTGTAAGAAAATCTTCAAATGTGAACTATGTTCTTCCTCTGACTTTGAATATATTAAAATATCATCAATGAAAACCACCATGAATTGATCCAAATAGGGTTGGAATATTCTATTCATTAAATCCATGAAAGCAACTGGTGCATTCGTAACTCCAAACGGCATCACAATAAACTCATAGTAACCATACCTCGTTCTAAACGTCGTCTTTGGAACATCTTTCTCTTAAATATTCAATTGGTGATAACCCGAACGTAAATCAATTTTTGAGAACACCAAAGCTCCCCTTAATTGATCAAATAAGTCATTGATTCGAGGAAGTGTGTAATTATTCTTGATAGTTACTTTATTGAGCTGTCTGTAGTCAATGCAGAGACGCATTGAGTCATCCTTCTTCTTAACAAACAAAATTGGAGCTCCCCAAGGCGATACACTTGGTCTAATAAAACCTTTATCCAGCAATTCTTGTAATTGAATCTTTAATTCTTGTAACTCTTTTGGAGCCATTCTGTATGGTGCCATGACAATAGGTGCAGTTTCAGACATTATTTCAATCTGAAATTCCACTTCTCTGTCTGAAGGTAAACCCGACAACTCTGCAGGAAATACATCTGGAAACTCTCTGACTATAGGAATTTCTTCAATCCCTTTCTCCTTGGTTCTTACATCCAACATATTAGCAATGAACCCTTGACATCCCTGTAGCAGTAACTTCTTTGTAGTCATCACTGATATTACATTCACCAACAAATTCCATCTTTCACCAAATACAATAACTTCTACACCTTCTGAACTTCTTAAGGTTACTCTTTTCATTCTACAATCGACATTAGCGTAATAATGATATAACCAATCCATTCCCAATATCACCTCAAATTTATCAAAAGGTAATTCCATCAGATTAGCAGGGAATTCAATTCCCTGAATCTATATGAGACACCCTCGACTCACCATATTTACACGAGCACTGTGCCCTAATGGATTCATCACTATTACCTCATTGCTAGCAGTTTCTAACAGAATGTTCAATTCTCTCACTAACTTACTAGTAATGTATGAATATGTAAACCCCGTATCAATCAATACCATAACATGTTTATCAAACAATAGAAAGGTACCTATTATAATCTCCGGGTCATCCCGATCCTCATTGGTCTTGAGATTGTACACTCAAGCAGTGGAGTATATCTGCTGTTGAGCAGAGGACTCTGACTAATTTTTTCCTCTACCTCTACCTCTTTCCCTTTGGCCTGAAGAAATAGACCTCTCTGGTTATGCAGATTCACCGGCTACCCTAGGACAATCTCGAACAAAATGTTCGATGTCCCCACATCTAAAGCAAGCTCCAAAAATCATCATACATATCCCTGAATGATTTTTCCACAATGTGGGCATTGTCTGACTTGACTCTGATTAGATCTCCCAGCTCCAGATACCACTGACTGAGTTTGTCTACCTCTCATCAGATTCGATCCTCTAGAGGAGGATGCCACTGACTCTGATCTAGCTTTGACACGATTGACTATTTCTTGAAATGAGGATAGATTTAATACAATCAACATTTCCTTCAACCGAGGACGTAATCCCTCTATGAACCACTCACAAGCATCATTCTCTGTAGGAACAAGCTCAGCAGCAAAGCGGCTCAACTTATTGAATTCACACTCGAACTCATATACAGTGTGATTCCATTATTTTAGATTTATGAATCTTGTTTCATCTATCAAACAAATTGATCTCCGATGTACTTATGCTTGAATTCTTCTAAAAACAATGACCAAGTTACTTGATTGCTAGACATCCTCAATGTAACATTGGTCCACCAGATCCTTGCTTAATCTCAACAAGGAAATTACTCCATCTAACTTCTCAACATCAGAACAATGAAGTCCCTCAAGCATGACTTTCACGTCATTAAGCCAAAGATCCGCCTTAACAGGATCTTACTCAGCTTCCCCTCTAAATTATAAAGCTCCTAAACCCTTCAACTTTTCGCAACATTCTTTTTTGGAGTTGAAGTAGTAGGAGGTTGGAAACACATCAATATCGCATCTAATATTCTAAAGAATACATATTGATCATTTACAGGCACTCCAGAGGGTGTCTGTTCCTCACTATGCCTGGCCAGGCAGGTGAATTGCTACTTTCAGAGGGTCTATCATCTCCCGCTTCATTTCTAGAACTATTATGTCCGAACATCTATTAAAGAACAATAATATCATTCTATTAGAAAAGCATCATACTTATTATTCTATCATATCAGAAGTTTTCATTATTTTGTTGGCATGTATACATTATAAGACACTTTAGACTTTAGTTTATGCCGAGAATCAACTAAACCTGGCTCTGATACCATTAAATATAACACCCCTAACCTGTATCCGACCCGAATATGAGTCCGAGGTGTCACCTTGACTTTTCAAACTTTGACACTTAAAGAAAAATAGGGAAATTTTAAACTTTCATTAAAACAAAATACGTTAATTTATATAAAAGAGACCACAAAATACAAAATCGATCAGAGCATTTGTAATTAACAACTTACTACACGCCAACACTCTATACACAACCAAAATACTTGTCAATTACTTCTGATCTGATCTATTAGTAGTGATGTTGTCCTTGCAACTTCTATTCCTGCTCTTCTTGTTTCTTGGTACATACGTGTAAATCACTTACACGCTAAGTCATAGACTTAGTGAGGCAATAAATAAACATCTAACAATAGATTCATAGATATGCATTCTTACCATTTTATCATGATATTTCAATATGCATGTATCTATTACACTAAACATATATAATCATTTCATGCACATATAAAACTCACTTTCTTGTGCCACTTTCACTTTAATTTATTTTTCATTTACCCATGTACATTATTGAGAACAGAGATATTGAGTACATAGAGGTTGTGCACTATATTGTCACCACAGCTTGTATAATTCCCTCAAGGGCACTGAATATTTGTCCCGAAGGACTACTACGTCCCGAAGGACCACTGGATATGTCCTGAAGGACCACTATAACCCTCGACTCTTGGCATGCCAACTATACCTACGACTCTCATATCATATAACATGGGCTTAAATATGAATACATTTCTCATTTCATATCTTTTTCATCACTTTTCATATAAACACATATAATCATTTCCATTATTCCACATAACTGGATTGTATTCTCTGGCAATGACATTCGTTCAGTTAATATCATATTAACACATAATGAATTATGCATGCAATCACTATAACAATAATATATGTATGCTTGTACATGAGTTTAGAATCATGAATTCAACTATCAGAGATAGACTTATCAAAAGTCTTATCTCTATACACTTTAACAATAAAATGCACTCACCCTAGCCTTACTTTGATTCGATTATAATCCTTCGATTATTCCGAAACAAGATTACGTTCTATATCTACATAATAATACATTGATACATATTAGTATACTAATTGATATATTCTAAACTATTACTCATTAGGCTAAAAAGAAAGCTATTTTCATCTTTTAATGAAGGTATGCATCGATGCACTCTACAGTTTATCGATGCATTCCATAACGTGTGCATCGATGCACTACCTATGCATCGGTACACAAATCACCTTCGATGTTTTAATCTTAAGGGGGTGCATCGATGTACTACCCTTGCATCGATACACTTATGGCATTCAATGTTTTTATTTTAAAGGAGTGCATCAATACACTTCATGTGCATCGATACACCTTGAACAATTTATGGGATTTTACCATAGACGCATCGGTACACATTGAATGTGTAAATGTGTACCGATTCACTCTGCCCAGAATTCACTTCTTGAACCCTAAAACTCATCAATTTTAGCTTAAATCCTTCATGTTTCATCCCCTTTTATATTCTCAACTCTAGTACACATACTTAAACCAATTTATACTCATTTATTTCATCTTAAACCTCAAAATCCTATCCTCCTCATGAAATTCAAGAATTATACCAACTTTGCAACATGATTTAATTCCACTTCTAACACTTAGTATGTCTTAACTAGATTGATGACAAGTCAAATTTAACTTCCAATTCTAGATATGAACTCTATTTCAAGATTTCATTCAAGAACCTCTAATCTTTAATCTCTCCTAACTCCATCATCCTTTGATTTTAAGATAACTTAAGCTTTCCTTAAGCTTAGTTATCATCTAATAATCAAAAACCAATCTTAAATTTAACAAGAAACTCAATAATCATAAAACTCATCTTTGTTTTGCTTCACACGTACAAGGAAGAAAGAAGAAGAAGAGAACTCTATAAGCCTTTGTATTCTCCCCTCTTCAACCCACTTGGATTAATATATATCCCTTCTTTACTTATTTTCGTGTAAATGACCACTTTGCCCTTCCATTCCTTCTTCCTTTCATTCAATCCTATTAATAATTTACATATAAATCTTTATATTATTCAATCATTCTATTTTAATCACCAAATTCTAAGACTTTACAATTTAGTCACTAACCCGATATTGAGGATGTTACACCCTCATGGCACCCTAAATCGGTACCTAGTCGATTAATTAGTTGTCTTTGAAATGAAATTTACGAATTTGAGTTTTAATTTAATTTAAGATCTTCTACAAAATAATATTCTTTGAATTTTAGGACGAAACACAATAATATTTAATTATTTCCTATCGAGAAGAATTGACCTTTCATGCCTTAATGCAGTCACTTCCTACCACAATCGAAATAAAAGAATATTACAATTCCATCCCCAAATTCACTATTAATTCAAAATAACAACACATAATAATTCTAAGAGAGAAAACGATAATATCTAATTATTTACAATCGAAAATAAATAACCTCTCATGCCTTAAAGCAATCATTTATTACTCCAACCGGAATGAAGAGATATCACTATTTCGTCTTAAAATTCAATAGTGGTTCGAGAGAGAACTATAATATCTAATTATTTCCAATCGAGAATAAATGACCTCTCATGCCTTAAAGCAGTCATTTATTACTTCAATCGAAATGAAATTTATCACTATTTCATCTTAAAAATCAATATTGATTCAAGAGAAAACAATAATATCTAATTATTCCCAATAGATAATAAATAACCTCTCACGCCTTAAAACAGTTATTTATTACTCTGACCGAAGTGAAAAGATATTACTACTTTCAATGTTAATTCGAGTGTTATTTATTTTGAAATCCTATTGAAAAATACATGCAAAAATCAAATAAATTAAAATCATACACCCAGAAAGTACAATTAATTATTTATTTTACCAACCTTTAATGAGAATAAGGATGTTCAATTATTTAAATACATCGAGATGAGACCTAAGTTTCGATCAAACAGTCTTTTCTCGGTGAGCTTAGTTAAAAGAACATGATCTTTTTCTCACTCCCCAAATTTTAAAAATGAAATCAATTTAATTTATGTCACTTAATGGGATAAACTTTCATTTTAAAACTATCGAAAGTAACTTTCTTATATGTTAATACAATCACTTTGCGAAAAAACTTAAAATGAACGAATATTACCCTTAGTCAAATTATTTTGATTCGAGTCAAGTAATGCTTATGAGGTTTCATATATTTTTCATGCAATAAAATAAAACCTAGACCGATATGCATCAAATAATACACTTACATACATAGCATACATAAAAAATTAACATATTTATATAAATATTCATTATTACACTATATTATATCTAGTATGCAGAGACTAATAATATAACACACAATTATAATTATTTCTACAAAACAACAAGCAAAACATATTTATTACGAGCACATACGCTCTGACATGATCTAAAAACATGCACATGTATATATAATTGAAAACATTAACCAAATAAAAGCAGAATACCTAAAGGCTTAGTATACCAAGTTTAATATTAACATCCAAGGCAAATAACAAATAGAAATTATATACATTAATTGAATAAAATATTTAAGAACCAATTATCGAATGATAAACAACACAAGAAATAAATAATAAAGTTAAAATACAATAATTTTAAAATTATAAAGTCAAATCATAATGAACAAGTGTATTCAAGGAAAAATTTAAATAATTATGACATTCATAGCTCAAATTAATAAGAACAAAATACAAATAAGGACCAAAATAGGAGTTTCTAGAATTACAAGCCCAAAATTAAAATAAATAATAGTAAATAATTGAAAGTGAATGAATTATAACACACGTGAAATAAGAATCTTTAAAAACCTTCAAATAGGGACTAAAATGAAACCTAACAAACCCAAAGACCCTCCTTGTGTAATTTACCCATACGTGAAACACAGAAACCCTAAGAGCCCTTAAAACAACTTCATTTTGAGGGTTTTAAATACCCCTTTATATTTTTTTAGCCCTAACCCCCTTCATTTCTTTTCAACTGCTCACCCCTTAAAACTCTCTCTTCTTCTCTCTTGTCAACCGAGAGAGGAGAAAGTTTTCCCTCTGGCCTCCTTCTCCGGTGGCCCCGATAAGAGGTCGGTGACCTTCCCTATCACTCCCCTTTTCAACCACGAACCAAAATAGCCCTCTAAAGCCTCGTCTTCGACCCCTCTCACTCCCCAAACACAAAAACCAAAAGAACAAAAAGGCTACCTTTGGTGCTCAGACGACTTTCCTATCTTCGGCGAGGCGAAAGGGGACTAGATCCTAGGGGTAAGCTTTTTCGTTTGTTTCCCCTTTTTCTTTTTCTCTTTTTTATTTTTTGAAGGTTTTTTCCCCTATTTTTACTTTTCGATTTTTATCTTTGTTTTTTCTCTCTTCTTTTTTTAAGAACCGACCCCTTTTTAAATTCCCTCTATATTTTCTTTTTTCCCTCTAAAACCCGAATGATCCCTCCCCTTTTGATCTAGTTTTTTCACATCTTTATCTCCATTTTTGTGTGTTTGGTGGGTCTAGAACCATAGGGAAATGATTTCCCTTATGTCTGATTCGTTGCATTTTTCTTCTTGCATATTTAGTGAAGTTTGGCAGAGTGATGATGACGTTGGAGTAGCGGGACTACTGTGGTTGGTTGAAATGTCAGTACGGGGGCAACGAGAGAAACCCTTGGCATGAGCGGCGAGGGTTCAAAGAGGTTGTGTTAGATTAGGGTTTTAAAAACCCTAATTAGGTAAGGTTTGTGCATTACGCCTGGGTTTGGGCTTTGATTTTCTGTTGGGCTTCGGTACTGGGCCGGTTGGGTTGCTTGTAATTGAGTATGCGCATGCTGGGTGACTTGGGTTGTAATTCGGGCCCATTTGGGTTTTGTTGTAACATTAAAACAAAACAAATAATAATAATAATAATAATAATAATAACCCAAACAAAACACTTTACTTGAAAAAGCAATATCATTTTGTGATAAACATGATATAGAGATCCTTGATATGAATTCTTTGTATTAGGGCGACAGAGGGAGGTCTCATCTTCAACGTGATTCCATCTCAGTTGAGCATCATTACCATGTTGATATATTTATCTCTGTTATGGAATCTCAAATGCATAAGATGAACATTATATTCAAAGATGACATGGTGGAGTTACTTAAGCTTAGTAATGCTTTCGATTCAATGAATGTTTTTAAATTATTTTGCATTGATGATATTTTGCAGATAAATTTATCCGGAAGACTTCATGGAGCAGGAAAGATTGCACTTAAAAATTCAATTAGAACATTTTTAATTAAGGGAGCCTTGAATTGAAAAGGACATCAAAAAATTCATAACTTTGTCAAGTGTTAGCAAAGACCCAAAAGTCAATTATTTATCATATTCTTTATCGACTTGTTTGTCTTGTTTTGACTCTTCTTGTTTCTATCACGACCATGGACCGAGTTTTCTCAGCCATGAAACTAATGAAGACTCACTTACGTAACAAAATACAGTATGAATTTTTGTTGAGCTACTTAATAACATATATTGAGAAGAAAATTACACGTGATTTATCAATAGATTCTCTTATTGATGACTTTGATCTAAGGAAAAAGTGTTGGACACAATTTTAAATGGCTACTTTTGACAAGTAAGAAGATACTCTTTGTAATATTTTATAACTTAATAATTATTATCCAGGAAGTTATTTGTACTTTGTTCCCAAGTATTTTAGGAATTATCTTATAACTCAAATTTTTATAGTTAGCAAGTTTTCTTCATCTCTAACCGATAAGATTATAGTATATTGGTACAAATTATAAATCATTATTTTTTGTGAAACGAAAAAGAGAATAAAGAAAAATGTTATTTGATGTGCATATTTCCTTTACTAGTTACTACAGTTGTTATTCTATACTAACATATGTCATTATAAGTTTATTAAATATAAAAATTTATATCCTTAATATAAAATCTTGTATTTGTCCTTATTTCAGATTAAGCTTAGTATCGATCTCATTTCGCTCACGCAGGTATCTACAGTCAAATGTAAATGTACAAATATTTTGCTTTTGTATTCCCTATATCCATTTTAAGCTTGTAAATATACAAAGTTGATGAATCTACAACTTGCATATTGATATTAATATTAATATTTTTAGTAGAGACGTGAAATCGAATAATCATTCCAGTTTTAGGTTAGTCAAATCAAATCAGATATAGATTATATTAAGTCAAGTCAATATTGATTTAACTCGAGTTAGATTATATTCAGATCGACTTGAATGCGAGTCATTGTCAAATTGATTTTAAATCAGACTCGATTCTAATTATATTAAGAGAAAATCGCCTCAGTGACCAAAAATGCCTTATAATATACGATTTTAACCAACTTTTTCCGGATTTGCCAAAATGACCAACAAAATCGCAATGCGATCGCTAATTCGCAACGCGATCTCCATTATCGCAAATTCGTGTTGCATTTCGCGTTGCAATAGTTGGAAATCGCGTTGCGATGGTCTACAGTGTCGTTGTGATTTTCCCAATTCGCAATGCGAATAAGTAAATCGCAACGCGAATTGGGAAAATCGCAATGCGATACTGACTATCGCAATGCGATACGCAATGCGATAATACAAAATCGCAACGAGATACTGACTTTCGCAACGCGATTCTGACTTTCGCAACGCGATTTACATAGCGCCATTCGTATTAACGCGTATTTTTTTTTCAAATTCCAAACACTAATTTTTTCTTAATAAATCGGAAACTGAACCGTCCACAGTAATCGCAACTCATAACCTCAAACCCAAAATCACAACACTCAATCCCATCTCCATCTCTCACTCTCTACGGCGAAATCCGTCCCCATCTCCGAAGATTTCCATCCCCATCGCCGGCGAAATCCCTCACAACCATTCACAGTCAAAAATCCCTCACAATCATTCAGAAATGGAAAATCAAACTCCTAGGGTTAGTTTTGTTTTATTTTTATTTTGAAATTTTTGCATTATTTTAGGTTTTTCATATTGAGATTGATGATAAGTTTACTGGTAATTTCAATAATAGATTAACCATTTCACTTAGATTTCTTATTAAATTCATTCGATTGCTGCCAATACTGCTAAACTGTTTAGCCTGTGAAGTTAGTATTTGTCTTTATTTTGTCTTTTGGTTGAAGTAATGCAGAAGAAGAATAGTTTCGAGAATGAAAATCGCAACGCGGAAATAACTATCGCAACGCGAAACCAAAATCGCATTGCGATTTTCATTTCGCGTTGCGATTCTCTCGTTGCGATTTTCATTTCGCGTTGCGATTTTCATTTCGCGTTGCGATTCTCTCGTTGCGATAGTCATTTCGCGTTGCGATTCTCTCGTTGCGATAGTCATTTCCGCGTTGCGATTCTCATTATCTCGTTGCGATTTTCATTTCAACCAAAAGACAAAATAGTGTTGCAAATTTTAGTTTCAAGAATAAACTACTATTTATGTTTATTCTTTTTGGTATATCTTGACAGTGTAGTTTTTGGTATATCTAACTTGGTATGTTTATTGTTTTTGTAGAAATTTTTTTCGGCTTCATTGACATTAAGGAATAAAGTTAGCCTAGCCACTACAATTGCTTTGAAGCTTTCACCTGCACAAAGAAAATTGTTTGAGGAAACCTGCTTCGGGCCATGGCTGAGAGTACAGCATCCGGGTGGAGATGCTAATTTGACCCATTTGTGGCTTCAGACCATGACTAGAGATCTACCCGACAGTATACAACGTGGTGAGGAAGAGATATGGTTTCATTTTCCAGCGGCGTATACTTGTTTTGGGCGGAAGGAGTTCTGCTTAATCACTGGTCTACGATTCGGACACGATGATGTAGGCCGGTACACTCGTCATATCACCCGCCCATCATGGTTATCTAGGGTTTTTCCTGATGAG
The DNA here is from genome assembly GCF_006381635.1 of Hibiscus syriacus. Classification (NCBI taxonomy): domain Eukaryota; kingdom Viridiplantae; phylum Streptophyta; class Magnoliopsida; order Malvales; family Malvaceae; genus Hibiscus; species Hibiscus syriacus. The sequence continues at coordinate 2,520,315 of NW_024063472.1, forward strand.
TCAATAGAGAAGCTGAACTTACACGTCGACGACATGAAGAAATTGTTTAATAAGAAAATGGTTTTACTCGGATGAATGATGTCGATGTTGTCCGAGTATGCCTTCTACTACTTTTGTATGCCGCTTTTTAGGCAGAGAGGCCAGACAACCTATTCCTCAGGAGCTAATATTATTGGTAGAGGACCTAAATGCATGGAATCTGTTTCCGTGGGGTTCGTATATATGGAAAGCTACCTGGACTAAGTTGTCGTATGCCTTTGATGACCGCAAAAGTTTGCGGGGCGATGGGTCGAAATACACTTTGTCAGGCTTTGTTTGGGCCTTTAAGGTAAGAATTTCTATATAATGTTTTCAAAATTATAATTAATTATTTAACAATTACTAATGTTTGTTATTATATTGTTTGTAGATTTGGATATTCGAGGCCTTTCCCGCCATGAAGACATATGCAATAAAAACTTCAAATGATATTCCCAGGGCTATTTCCTGGAAGAGGAAACGTCTGTTGGATTGGGAAGACTTAATACCATATGCGACAATAAATAATGTAAGTTAACACAAATACTATCATATATAAACAAGTTATTAATAGTAGACGTTTAACTTTGTTTGAGTTTTTATATTTTTAGGAGGCCAACATTCCATTAATTAGACTGACACCCACGGAGGCTGAGCTTGCCACTGATTGGTGGCAAGCTAGTCAGCATTTTTTTGATGGCACGAATGATGAGCAGCCTCCACTTCCTCCACTTCGAGAGCCATCACCTCACCCAGAGCCATCACCTGATCGACCCGACTATACACCTCTACAACGAGAGCCATCACCTATCCTATCACATCATCGAGCCTCTTCTCCACCATCACCTCATGATAGGCGACCGACAAAGATACCACGACTTCTATCTCCCTGTTCTCCACCTCCACGGGATGAGTCAAGGGAGTTACGTGATAAGGTCAATGCCTTGCGTGGGGAGATCGGTACTCTACTCGATAACGATGGTGCATGGCGTGTGGAGGTGTCTACTTTACGTGGTGAGGTTGCCGCTCTACGTGAGATGGTAGTATCGTTACAGAATGAGGTTCATACTCTACGCAACGAGGTAAGTTTTAGATTTTCCATATTTAACTTGATGATAAATTTACTCGTAATTTCACTTAAATTAACCATTTCACTTATATTGCTTAGTAAATTTATTCGGTTGCTGCCAATACTGCTAAACTGTTTATTAACACTGTGAAGTTAGTATTTGTCTTTTTGTTTTGTCTTTTGGTTGAAGTAAATTTATTCGGTTGCTGCCAATTCTGCTAAACTGTGTATTCTTTAACACTGTGAAGTTAGTATTTGTCTTTGTTTTGTCTTTTGGTTGAAAGTTTGAAATATATTGTCTTTGTTTTCACTGTTTAAATATCATGTCTGTTTATTTACTGATATTTTTATTTAATTATTTAGCGGACCGATAAGGTGGATGCTTTACGTCGGGTTTTTCTTGCACGACAGAGTTCACGCATCAGACGGCGTGCACGTGCTATTAAGTCTCCGTATACCCCAATAGTGCGAAGACACCGCAAGAAGAAGCCCGACTCGCCTGTCATCCCTCAAGAGTCCACTCCTATCGTTGAAGAGGCCCCTATCATTCCTCGAGAGTCCCCTCCCACCATTCAAGAGGCCACTGTCATCCCTCAAGAGTCCACTCCTATCATTGAAGAGGCCCCTATCATTCCTCGAGAGTCCCCTCCCACCGTTTAAGAGGCCACTGTCATCGTTGAAGAGGTCCCTCCCACCATTCAAGAGCCCGATTCACATGGAGTCATATGTAGGATTCTTGAGAAACCCTCTGACGTGCCGGACATGATGGATTCAAGTTGGCTCTCGTATGAGTTACCGGCCAGTACCATACCGGTATCTGAAGTGGAGAGGAAACAACTACCGGACACAATTCTGGATAACACCCTTTGGGCTAAGACCGCAGTTGATTTTTATCTACATGAGCGAAGCCAGGGGTGTTTTACTGACATATGCAAGCTCAATGATGATATCTATTTGTTGCTTGATCGGTCTTGGTGGGGCGTATTATTAGGGTCGAAGACAATGGCTATTTCGATGGAGGGGTAAGTCTTATATTTTTCTTATATTTTAATTTGATTATTTTTTTGTAAATTTATGTATGTTACTAATATATGTCTTTTTTTGTAAAACAACATATCGATGCGTGGGTGTCACGTCTTCTAATAATTAGGAAACTTAAGGAAAATAAAAGAAATACACGATATACAATTATGCCGACGTTTTTTAACGCCGTTCACTTGAAGAATCAACGAGATGAATCATTTGCGTTGGGCAATGGACAAGCTAAACTTTATCCTGCATGGTGGGAGGTCGATAAGGTTAGTGTTTATTTTAGATTGAGTTTAAAGGTATTCATAAATAAGTGCGAAAATGAATGAATTATTACTTATGATTGCAGGTGTTTATCCCTATTTTGGAACGTAACCATTGGCTTCTCGTCGAGCTTCAGATCCCATCCCTTAAGGCAATAGTATATGAAAGCATGATAAATTACATATCATTGGTTTATTTAAGAGATATTATTAAGGGATGGAGCTCTTATTTGGCTAAATTCTTGGATGCGATAAATTATTGGACTCGTTCTGGAAACAAGAAGCCAAAGAAGCTCAATATTACAGTTAGCAGAGACGAGACCGCACCACAACAAACGAAAGGACCCAGAGGGGATTGTGGTCCTCTCGTATACTTGGCGTTGGACCGTTTGATCACAGGAAGTATAAAGTATCTACCTCCCATCGATATAGATAGAGCTGCAGTAGGCTTGTGGTTTCGACATTATATGGCTAGATCGATATATACGAGACGCTGCCTACCTGCATCCGCGTTATAAAAATGTCCATAAACAATTGGTATTTTTATAGGCTTGTGGTTTGAAAATGTTTGGTTAAGTACCTAGAATTCAATAATTTGCTGTTTGTAGGTTTTAGATGTGTAGAAAGTGTTGTTTGAGCAAATGTTTGGTTTATGTAGGTTAATCTCATAAGTGAGCTGCGTGAAAATGATGTATGGCTACAAAAGTTGATTCAATAGTAGAAGTGTTATTTTCTCTAATAATTATTGCTTATTTTTTGATTGTTTAATAGATTTGTAAAAGGTGATTTGTAAAAGTTGATTTGTTTAATTGATGTTAACATAATTCTTATTTGTTCTTGTTTAATTGATTGAAATGTAATGGTTGATTTTGTTGATTTCAATCTGTATTATGTTGAAGGCAAAAAGTACTATCACAATGCGAAATGAAAATCGCAACGAGAGAATCGCAACACGAAATGAAAATCGCAACGCGCAAATTAAATTCGCGTTGCGATTTTCATTTCGCATTGCGATTCCCTCGTTGCAATTTTCATTTCGCATTGCGAAATTAGCGTTGCGATTTTCATTTCGCATTGCGATTCTCTCGTTGCGATTTTCATTTTGCATTGCGATAGTAATTTCCGCGTTGCGATAGACATTAAGATGATTGCCTATTAAGTGATAACAACTGAACAGATCATAGCAATTTTCAAACTCAAGTTACTAATACATGCCTAACTGAAAATGTTAAAAGTTCACACATAAAATCTACATAATACAACGTTTGCATTTAAAAATCACCTAAGTTAACAGTCCTAAAAGGTGAAGCCAGTTGTGATTGGGATTTTAAAGATGATTGCGATTTTGAATGCCTTTTTCTTGACACCATATGAGCTTTGGATTTTGATGATGATCTATATTTTGGTAGAGGAAAAGATGATTGTGATGGCAATGGTGATCCACATGTCAACCTTGTATGACCACTTTCCTTGCACCGACTACATGTCGATCTCTTCTTCTCTTCACCCTTAGAAGGTATACGATCGTGACTTTTTGGTCGGCCAGGTAGCCTTCTGTCCATGGCTGGTGGCAAAACTGTTTGTAAGTCATCTGGTATGTCCCACTCAGAATGATGTGGAATAGGGTAGACAATCTCGGCATAAGTCTGTCGATATACTTCTGTAGTGTAGCAATCCATAGCGTATGTGCTTGAATCATCTTGGTTTAGATGAAGAGCAACTTTTATAACATGACCACACGGATAACCAGATGTTTTCCATTTCATACAACTACACGTCCTTGCATTTAGATCGACAAGCCCATTTAAGTTATTATCCAGTACTTCAAACAAAGTGTTTGAACATGGTTCAACTCTCCATGATGTTGACTTCACAACACGTTTCGTTATCTTTTTTTCAGTCCATGGTGTAACATGATGTTCCAATGTTCCTGTAAATTTAAATAAATAATACTTAGTAAAATATATGATAAGTTACGACTTCAAAGAAATAATACCTGCATGGTTTCTTTTCTTGTAGTACCACTGTTGAATAGAGGCTCGAAAAAACTCCATTAACATAGTAATGGGTAATTTCTGGGAATGGCGACTTAGAGCGTTGATTGATTCTGCACTATTAGACGTCATGAAACCATATCTTGCTCCAAGTTGATGTACTCTTGACCATCTTTCAAACCCGACATCTTCTAGTGTTTGAGCACACTGAGGCAAAACAAGTCTTAAACAGTTTATATGCTTATTGAAATCCACTTCCCGATAAGCTTTTACAGCCTTCCAGTATGTCCATTTGTGCGTTTTTATACCAGCAGGCCTTGATTTTAGATTTCTATACAAATGAACACCACAAAGTCCATGAAAAGCATCTGGGAAACACCTTCTAACAGCGTTGTCAATTGAGTTTGCCCTATCGGATATGATTGTCAGATTGCTAATAGGACCTATGCAATCCCTAAGATGCCCCATAAACCATATCCATGAATCAGAGGTTTCAGTTTTGCCAACCCCGTAAGCTATTGGCAATATCCCATTGTTAGTATCCATGGCTACTGCTAATAAGTTTACTCCAAGGTATCGACCTTTCAAATGTGCTCCGTCAACTATAATAACTGGGCGCATGCAAGTAATAAACGAACGAATCTACAAAATAATATACACAAGAAATATAATCATTTAAATATGAAATGCATGTAACTAACAGAAATGAGTCAACAGAATTATATTGATTTACTAACCGCAGCACCAATGGCGATAAACAGCAACTCAAAGCGTCCATCTCTATCTGTTTTGATATGAGTTACCGACCCAGGATTTTTCAGCTTTAAATTGTGACAATAAGCCGGCAGTTGGGCAAACGATGCTTCTGGCGACCCCCTCAACAATTCCAAGGCATAACATTTGGCTCTCCAAGCTTGAGAATATGATATACTAATCTTGAACCGAGCATTCATGTCAGTCATAATTTCATGTCCCCGATATACCCTGCCATTCAAAAACATTAACTCAGCCAGAAAACCACCCAACACCTTTTTGTTTGCCTGTCTATGGTTAGGAAAAACTTGGGTTCTTGAACATGTATGTTTATCAAAAAAAGTCCTAACTTGAAACATTTCGCAATCTTTTATCATCTTTGCAATCATACTCCACGTACAGTTTTTGTCAATCATACACCTTGTTTCGAAACGATCTTTGCTTGATTTGTTAACTTTTAGTTGATAGCCATCTTCCACACATTTCGTATACAAAGCTATCTTCAAGTCTTCCTTTATATCAAAACAATCATCTTTCTTCATACGAATAACTTTTGTGTAACAATCAACTGCTTTCTTTACCAACTCTTCTTCCGGTATCTGAAGTAATTCTGGCATATTACAGTTATACTCCCGTGGCATTTTCTTTTCTTCGGGGACTTTTTGTTCTTCTTTTTCTTCTTCTTTTTCTTCTTCAGGATTATATGAATTACAGAATGGATGTTCAACATGTTCATTCACAGCCTCCACTTCCTCCTCATTATCATCAACAACATCTTCCTCGGCAACGGTTGTTTCATCATCAAAATTCGGGTATTGACCAATATCAAAATCATTACACGCAGGGTCTGTTTCTTCTTCTGAAACATCATCAAAATCCGAGTATTGACCAATATCAAAGTCTGGGTATTGACCAAGATCAAATTTCGAATACTGACTAGTACTCACAATTTTTTCTCTTGGCTCATCATCGTCTAATTGGTCAATACAAAAACCGGAATTTGGTGCTGAAAGTTGATTGGGATTTGAATTAGAGAAAGGTTGTAGGTTTTGAGAAAAACTTAGTTGATTACTACCCGCTATTGACCCAACAATACTACTTCTAGGTTCAACAACATACAATGTAACATCATCACTTGAAACACTAATGTAAGCAATGAATCGTTCAACATCTTCATTGTCGGTTAACAAATAAACTTTACCATTCCTCTGATAAGATATCTTAAATCCACTTAGGGGCTCTAAATTCAATTTCTTTGAAACACGTAACATTAGAGTTTCATAAGTTAACTTTTTTAATGACAGTTTTAGTTGAAGATTCATGGGTAAAGGCATATATTGTAAAACACCATGAACATTCTCCCATGACCCTCCAAAACACAAATCTATCCAAACATGATCAACATTAGATGATTTCATGGTTGTAAATTAATTTACTAAACAAACGAGTTGCGAAACTAAGACCTGTTGCCGGATGGGGAAGGATGTAGGAACGGATATAGGAACGGATGTCGCCGGAGAGAGTGATAGATGGAGATGGAATGAGTTGCGATTTAGGGATTTAGGTTATGAGTTGTTGCTTCTGCGTAGATATATACACAAAATATTTGTGTTGCGAAACTAAAACCTATTGCGAACTTTGAAAATCGCATTGCGATTCTGTATTATCTCGTTGCGAAAGTAAGTATCGCGTTGCGATTTTCCTAATTCGCAATGCGAATAAGTAAATCGCAATGTGAATTTGGAAAATCGCAATGCGATACTGACTATCGCAACGAGATAATACAAAATCGCAACGAGATTCTGACTTTCGCAACGAGATTCTGAAAATCGCAATCATCTTCAAAATCCCAATCACAACCGGCTTCACCTTTTGGGACTGTTAACTTAGGTGATTTTTAAATGCAAACATTGTATTATGTGTATTTTATGTGTGCACTTTTAACATTTTCAGTTAGGCATGTATTAGTAACTTGAGTTTGAACATTGTTATGATCTGTTCAGTTGTTATCACTTATTAGACATTCATTTGACTATCGCAACGGGGAAATCGCAACGCGAAAATGGCTATCGCAATTCGAAATGAAAAATCGCAAAGCGAAATGAAAATCGCATTGCGATTTTCATTTCGCATTGTGATTTTCTAGTTGTGATAGCCATTTTCGCGTTGCGATAGTCTGTTTTGCCTTCAACATAATGCAGATTGAAAATCAACAAATCAACTATTACATTTCAATCAATTAAACAAGCACAAATAAGAATTATGTACACATCAATTAAACAAATCAACATTTACAAATCATCTTTTACAAATCAATTAAACAATCAAAAAATAATAATAATTCTTATTTCTTCATAAATAATTGAATCAATGAATCAACAACTTTGTGACCCCGTACATCCATTTCACGCAGCTCACTTAAGGATTAACCTGCAGAAACCAAACATTTGCTCAAACAAGACTTCATACACATCTAAAACCTACAAACAGCAAATTATTGAATTCTAGGTACTTAACCAAACATTTTCAAACCAAAAGGAGTATATATGTTAACAAAACTTGCATTTGACTTACCAATTAACAATGGACACTTTCATAAGGCGGATACAGGTAGGCAGCGTCTCGAATATATTGCTCTAGCCATATAATGCCGAAACCACAAGCCTACTACAGCTCTATCTCTATCGGTGGGAGGTAGAAACTCTGTGCTTCCCGTCGTCAAACGCGCCAAGCACAAGCATACAAGAGGACCACAATCCCCTCTGGCTCCCGGTGATTGTTGTGGCGCGGTCTCGTCTCTGACAACTGTGACATTGAACTTCTTTTGGCTTCTTTTGTCCAGAATAAGTCCAATAATTAATCCCATCCAAGAATTTAGCCAAATGGGGAGCTCCATCCCTTGATCATATCTCTCAAATCAGACAGTGATATGTAATTTATCATGCTGTCATACACTATTATCTTCAGGGATGGGAGCTGAAGTTGGGCGAGAAGCCAATGACGACGTTCCAAAACAGGGATAAACACCTACAATCATAAGTAATAATTCATTTATTTGCGCACTTATTTATGAACACCTTTAAAAAATTTAAAAAATAAACACTAACCTTATCGACCTCCCACCATGCAGGATAAAGTTTAGCTTGTCCATTGCCCAACGAAAATGATTCATCTCGTTGATTCTTCAAGTGAACTGCGTGAAAAGCCGCCGGCATTATTGTATATCATGAATTTTTTTTATTTTTCCTAAGCTTCCTTATTATTAGTAGACGTGACACCCACGCATCGATATGCTGTTTTACAAAAAAATACATATATTAGTGAATTACATTAATTTTTAAAAAAATTAATCAAAATCATATATAAGACAAATATAAGACTTACCTCCCCATCGAAATAGCCACTGTCTTCAACCCCTAATAGCACACCCCACCAAGACCGATCAAGCAACAAAAGCATTTCATCGTTGAGTTTGCTTATGTCAGTGTAACACCCTTGGCTCCGCTCATGTAGATAAAAATCAACTGCGGTCTTAGCCCAAAGGGTATTATCCACAATTGTTTCCGGTAGTTGTCTCCTCTCCACTTCAGATACCGGAAGGGTACTAGCCGGTAACTCATACGAGAGCCAACTCTCATCCATCATGTCCGGAACCGGTGGGGGTTTCTCAATACTTCGATATATTACCCCATGTGAATCGGACTCTGGAATGGTGGGAGGGACCTCTTCAACGATGACAGTGGCCTCTTGAACGGTGGGGGGGACTCTTGAGGGAGGATAGGGGCCTCTTGAATGATTGGAGGGGACTCTTGAGGGATGACAGGTGAGTCGGGCTTCTTCTTGCGGAGTCTTCGTACCATTGGGGTGAACGGAGACGTAATAGCACGTCCACGCCGTCTGATGCGTGAACTCCGTCGTGCAAGGAAAACCCGACGTAAAGCATCCACCTTATCGGGCCGCTAAAAAAAATTAATACATAAATCAGTAAATAAACAGACATGATATTAAACAAAGACAAATATGTTTCAAACTAGCATTGTATTCACCCAAGTCATTATTCTATCATAGTTCACAAAATGCTCAGATAACATTCCAGAAGTAAGCACTTATATAAACATTTAAAAGGACAACATATATAAACATTCCAAAAGAAGAATAGTTTACTTTCGCAACACGAAACTTAAAATCGCAACGCGAAAATGACTATTGCAACGCGGAAATGGCTATCGCAATGCGAAATGAAAATCGCAACGACAAAATTGCAATGCGAAATGAAAATCGCAACGACAAAATCGCAATGCGAAATGAAATCGCAACGACAAAATCGCAACGCGAAACACAAATCGCATTGCGATTTTCATTTTGCGTTGCGATTTTGTCGTTGCGATTTCATTTCGCATTGCGATTTTGTCGTTGCGATTTTCATTTCGCATTGCGATAGCCATTTCCGCATTGCGATAGTCATTTTCGTGTTGCGAAAGTAAACTATTCTTCTTCTGCAAATTGAAACTTGAATGGATTGCATTACTTCAACCAAAAGACAAAAACAAAACCAAAAACAAATACTAACAAAAACAGTTTAGCAGTATTGGCAGCAACCGAATGAATTACGAGTATGAAAAATCTTAAACTTACCTCGTTGCGTAGAGTATGAACCTCATTCTGCAACGATGCTACCATCTCACGTAGAGCGGCTACCTCACCGCGTAATGTAGACACCTCAACACGCCATGCACCATCGTCTTTGCGTAAAGTATCGACCTCCTCACGCAAGGCATTGACCTCATCACGTAACTCCCCTAACTCATCCCGTTGAGGTGGAGAACAGGGAGATAAACGTCGTGGCATCTTTGCCGATCGCCTATCTTGCAGTGATGGTGGAGAAGAGGCTCGATGATGTGACAGAATAGGTGATGGCTGTCGTTGTGGAGGTGTATAGTCGGGTCGATCAGATGATGGCTCTGGGTGAGGTGATACCTCTGGGCGAGGTGATGGCTCCCGAAGTGGAGGCTGCTCATCAACTGTTCCATCAAAAAAGCGCTTACTAGCTTGCCACGAATCAGTGGCAAGCTCAGCTTCCGTGGGTGTCAGCCTCTGTAGAGGAGTGTTGGCCTCCTAACAATATAAAAGCTCAAACAAAGTTAAACGTGTACTAGTAATAATTTGTTTATAAACATATGGTAGTATTTATGTTAACTTACATTATTTATTGTTGTATACCGTAGTAAATCTTCCCATTGCAAGGTTCGTTTCCTCTTCCAGGAAATAGCCCTGGGAATATCATTTGAAGTTTTTATTGCATATGTCTTCATGGCGGGAAAGGCCTCAAATATCCAAATCTACAAACAATATAATAACAAACATTAGTAATTGTTAAATAATTACTTATAATTTTGGAAACATTATATAAAAATTCTTACCTTAAAGGCCCAAATAAAGTCTGTCAAAGTGTATTTGGAACCATCGCCATTCAAACTTTTTCGATCATCCAAGGCAGACGATAACTTATTCCATGTAGCTTTCCATAAATACGAGCCCCACGGAAACAGGTTTCACGCATTTAGGTCTTCTACCAATTTGATTAGATCATTCGGAATAGGTTGTCTGGCCTCTCTGCCTAAAAAGCCGGCATGCAAAAGTATTAGAAGGCATACTCGGACAACATCGACGTCATCCATCCGAGTAAAACCATCTTTCTTATTCAATAAGCTCGTCAGGTCTTCCACGTGTAGATTCAGCCTCTCCAGCTCAGGAAAAACCAGGGATAACCATGATGGGCGGGTAATGTGTCTAGTGTACCGACCTACATCATCGTGTCCGAAGCGTAGACCGGTGATTATGCAAAACTCCTCCCGCCCAAAACACGTATATGCCGGTGGAAAATCAAACCATATCTCTTCATCACGATGTTGTATAGTATCTGGTAGATCCCTAGTCATGGTTTGAAGAAACAGGTGTGTCAACATCGCATCTCCACCAGGATGTTGTACTTTCAGCCATGGCCCGAAGCATGTATTCTCAAACATTTTTCTTTGTGCAGGTGAAAGCTTCGACGCAATTGTTTTGGCCAGGCTGACTTTATTTCTTAAGGTCAATTGAGCCGAATAAAAGTTCTACAAAAACAATAAACATACTAAGTTAGATATACCAAAAACTACACTGTGAAGATATACCAAAAACAATAATAAACATAAAGAGTAGTAGTTTTTTTCTTCAAACTTAAATTTGCAACACTGTGAATTTCGTATTTGTCTTTGTTTTTTGGTTGAAGTAATGCAATTCATTGAAGTTTCAATTTGCAGAAGAAGAATAGTTTCTGAAAATGAAAATCGCAACACGAAAATGACTATCGCAACGCAAATTTGACTATTGCAACGAGAGAATTGCAACGCGAAACTAAAATCGCGTTGCGATTTGCATTTTGCGTTGCGATTCTCGGTTGATTTAATAAGCAATCTAAGTGAAATGGTTAATCTATTATTGAAATTACCAGTAAACTTATCATCAATTTCAATATGAAAAACCTAATAATAATTCAAAAATTTCAAAAAGAAAATAATTAAAAAAACTAACCCTCGTTGGTTGATTTGGTTGATTTTCCATTTCTGATTGTGAGGGTGGCTCTGAGAGATGGAGATAGACGGATTTCGCCGGAGATGGGGACGGATTTCGTCGGAGATGGGTGAGAGAGTGAGAGATGGAGATGGGACTGAGTTGTGATTTTAGGTTTTAGGTTATGAGTTGCGATTACGGGATATACTGTGGACGGTTCAGTGTTCCAATATATTAATATTCGTGTTTGGAATTTAAAAATAAAATACTTGGCCAGGATACTAATGGCGCTTTGAAAATCGCATTGCGATTATGTATTATCGCGTTGCGAAAGTCAGAATCGCGTTGCGAAAGTCAGTATCTCGTTGCGATTTTGTATTATCGCATTGCGATAGTAAGTATCGCATTGCGATAGTCAGTATCGCATTGCGATTTTACCAATTCGCGTTGCGATTTACTTATTCGCATTGCGAATTTGCGATAATGGAGATCGCGTTGCGAATTAGCGATCACATTGCGATTTTGTTGGTCATTTTGGCAAATCCGAAAAAAGTTGATTAAAATCGTATATTATATGAGAATTTTGGTCACTGAGGCGATTTTCTCTTATATTAATATATGCTCTGGTCAAACTAATTCATATTTGAATCAATTAAATATTAAATTAATTCATGTCGAAATGAATTTTGAGGAAGGTCTTGTTGAGGTGATGAATGCTTCTGCGGCTTAACATAAGTAAAAACCCAAAAAGGTCTCGCACTGAGAAAAAAGGGGGGGGGGGGATTTAACGCTCAGGTTTTAGGTTAACTCAGAATTCAAAGGAAAATTTAAGGGCACTTTCTATCACAAAGTGTGATTGGGAAAATCGGTAAGATGGTGTTAATATTTTCCTATTTTTTTAGTTTTACAAGCTATAAAAGAGTAGATTAATCACCTTAAGGGTGCGTTTAGTTAACGGAATGTAAGATTACCAGTGAGAAAAAAAGATTATCAGAGAATATGATTACTAAGAATGTTGTATTTTGTGTTTGGTTGGTTTAGCAGAAATGTAAGATTACAATGTTTGGTTAAAGAAATAAAAGATTATTGAAATGTATATTTTATCAAATTGTCCTTATTATATATTTGTTTTTTAACAAGTTGAATTCTACTATAATATTATTATAATTAATTTATATATTTTCTTTAAAAAATTTAAATTCATAAAATTTATATAATTTTTTTACAAAATTGAAAAGATAAATAGGTTTAATGAAAGGGTAAAATTTTATTTTAACCCCTGAATTTCATATAAAATTTTAATTGTAGTTTTTTTTGTAAATCTAAAATAGTTTAAGGATAAATTTATAATTTAACTTTCGTAGAATTTTTATTATTCAATGACAGAAGAATAATATTTTTGAAAAAAAAAATTAAGGGCATTTTAGTACAAAATGCCAGTAATCCAACAATACCTGAGGGAATGGGGTAATCACATTCCTGGTAATATACCCAAAAAATCAACTGTTGGTAATAAAAGATTACCGGGGAATAAGATTACTGGCCAACAAAACGGGGGAATGAGGATTCTATTCCCCCGGTAATCCCATATGCCGTGAACCAAACGGCCCCTAAAGGTTCTTAAACTTCTCAGATTTCAGAAAAAGGATTGAGAATTTTACAAAAATTCAACTTGATCCTCAAAGATTGATCCTTGTAAATTCGAATTGTGCCACACAATCTGAAAAAATAAAAGAGAAATTTGTTTTTATATAAATCAACAGGTCAATAAATCAAATATTTCAAATCGAATAATCTTTTTTAATCCTCTAGCCGTCCCTTGTTCAAGAAGAAAATAATTCCAAGAAACTGGATTGTCCAAAAAAGTATCAAAGCGAGGAATTCCGGTTAAACAAGGCAAGATGCAGCTTCTAAGAAATCAAGCAGATAATTGCAGGCATATAAGGACAAAAAATAGGGTAGGCCAAGATAATGCCCAACTTGACCAAACATTTCTACCTATTCCCATTATGCAGGAGATTAGAAATTTCCACTGTTTTAACAAAGCAATAATCATTATTAAAGCACGATATAATCATAATCAAATTTTCAACTTTGTCACCACAAAAAAGGAGTTATTGGCTACATTTTTTATGTATAATTATTAAAAAAAAAGTATATATTTATAAAGATGTTATCGTGTCGACACAAATTATAACACGAGGTTGCTTCTAGAATTATTCGAGGAAATGGCCCACTAATTCTTCAGGGGATGAACCACACAGGCAGTTTCCCCTTTCAAACCGCCATTGAACACTTACAAATACTCATCCAAAACCTTTCCACTTCATCAAATTCATTCAAATTATTCTTTTCATTCTTTAAACCTAGAAGAGAACCCCATATTCTTTAACCAACATCATACTTCAATGGAGACATCATCTGTAAACTCCAACCAGTTTCCGTTACTTGATATGGTCCTTTTGTTTCATGGTTTCTCATGTTATAACACCATCAAAAGTTTTTTCTCAAGATATTGGTCTTCTTCTTCCCCACAACCCCAGAAGATTTCTGAGTTTTCGAGCACGGAAGATTTTTCATCTGGTGAGAGATTGTGCCGAAAAGAGGTGGAAAACTTGATGGGAAATCTGGGAATTTTGTGCAGCCACGAGAGGGAAGAAGAAGAGTTGAATAAATCACTGGGGTGTGAGGAGATTTCGGGGTTGTTTGAAGAAGAGCCGAGCTTGGAAGAAGTGAAGGAAACTTTTGATGTTTTTGATGTGAATAGAGATGGGTTTATTGATGCAGAGGAATTGCAGAGAGTCCTTTGTGTTTTGGGATTGAAACAAGGTTTGAAGCTGGAAAACTGCATCAAGATGATCCAAACTTTTGATGAAGATGGCGATGGTAGAATAGATTTTCAGGAATTCGTGAAACTCATGGAGAATAGTTTTTGCTGAATCAGTTCTTTTTTTTCTTTTTTATCGTTATTATTTTGATACATGTTCTTATGCTGTATATATTTATTGATTTTGCTTCTTTTGTTGTTATGGTTATGTTTATGAAAATGTTAAAGGAAACAAAGAAATTAACAACCTGAAATCAATGCATGAGACTTCAATTTAAACAATCAAAACCCAACAAAAAATAAATAAATAAATATACACGAGGAAACCAAGAATCCACACCAAGTTTCATTACATTGGCATGTTTCATCCAGTGAGACCAGAGTGTGAACATGTTTCCCAATTGGAAAATCCCAGGGTATAATATGTGTATGTATCGATGATGCAAATGGCATCCGTTCCCCAAACTACACATTTTTCACCATTGCACAAAGCTCGAAGTCCATAACTGAAGCCGCAGAAAGGGAAGCACATACAATGGAATTGAAGTTTCATAGTTTGGTTCTTGAATCTTAACTTTGCTGGAAAGCAGCCCCCATTCTTCCATGGGATGTAAGCTTGACTTTTTGTATTGGCAAATAAAATCTCATTATCTGTATAGTTTCCTTGTTCATCTGCTGTTTTGAGAAGTTATTTATATGAGAAAAATAACCTCAGTGACCAAAAATCCCATATAATATACGATTTTAACCAACTTTTTCCGGATTTGCCAAAATGACCAACAAAATCGCAATGCGATCGCTAATTCGCAACGCGATCTCCATTATCGCAAATTCGCGTTGCATTTTCGCAATGCGATAGTTGAAAATCGCGTTGCGATGGTCTACAGTATCGTTGCAATTTTCCCAATTCGCAATGCGAATAAGTAAATCGCAACGCGAATTGGGAAACTCGCAATGCGAATAAGTAAATCGCAACGCGAATTGGGAAAATCGCAATGCGATACTGACTATCGCAATGCGATAATAAAAAATCGCAACGAGATACTTACTTTCGCAACGCGATACTGACTTTCGCAACGCGATATTGACTTTCGCAACGCGATAATACATAATCGCAATGCGATTTTCAAAGCGCCATTAGTATCCTGGCCAAGTATTTTATTTTTAAATTCCAAACATGAATATTAATATATTGGAACACTGAACTGTCCACAGTATATCCCGTAATCGTAACTCATAACCTAAAACCTAAAATCACAACTCAGTCCCATCTCCATCTCTCACTCTCTCACCCATCTCCGACGAAATCCGTCCCCATCTCCGACGAAATCCGTCTATCTAAATCTCTCAGAGCCACCCTCACAATCAGAAATGGAAAATCAACCAAATCAACCAACGAGGGTTAGTTTTTTTAATTATTTTCTTTTTGAAATTTTTGCATTATTATTAGGTTTTTCATATTGAAATTGATGATAAGTTTACTGGTAATTTCAATAATAGATTAACCATTTCACTTAGATTGCTTATTAAATCAACCAAGAATCGCAACGCGAAATGCAAATCGCAACGCGATTTTAGTTTCGCGTTGCGATTCTCTCGTTGCGATAGTCATTTTCGTGTTGCGATTTTCATTTTCAGAAACTATTCTTCTTCTGCAAATTGAAACTTGAATGAATTGCATTACTTCAACCAAAAAACAAAGACAAATACGAAATTCACAGTGTTGCATATTTAAGTTTGAAGAATAAACTACTACTATTTATGTTTATTATTGTTTTTGGTATATCTTCACAGTGTAGTTTTTGGTATATCTAATTTAGTAGTTTATTGTTTTTGTAGAACTTTTATTCGGCTCAATTGACCTTGAGAAATAAAGTCAGCCTGGCCAAAACAATTGCGTCGAAGCTTTCACCTGCACAAAGAAAAATGTTTGAGGATACATGCTTCGGGCCATGGCTGAAAGTACAACATCCCGGTGGAGATGCGATGTTGACACACCTGTTTCTTCAAACCATGACTAGAGATCTACCAGAGACTATACAACGTCGTGATGAAGAGATATGGTTTGATTTTCCACCGGCGTATACGTGTTTTGGGCGGGAGGAGTTTTGCTTAATCACCGGTCTACGCTTCGGACACGATGATGTAGGTCGGTACACTAGACACATTACCCGCCCATCATGGCTATCCCGGGTTTTTCCTGAGCTGGAGAGGCCGAGTCTACACGTAGAAGACCTGACAAGATTTTGAATAATAAAGATGGTTTTACTCGGATGGATGACGTCGACGTTGTCCGAGTATGCCTTCTAATTCTTTTGCATGCCGGCTTTTTAGGCAGAGAGGCCAGACAACATATTCCAAATGATCTAATCAAATTGGTAGAAGACCTAAATGCGTGGAACTTGTTTCCGTGGGGCTCGTATTTATGGAAAGCTACATGGAATAAGTTATCGTCTGCCTTGGATGATCGAAAAAGTTTGCATGGCGATGGTTCCAAATACACTTTGACAGGCTTTATTTGGGCCTTTAAGGTAAGAATTTTTATATAATGTTTCCAAAATTATAAGTAATTATTTAACAATTACTAATGTTTGTTATTATATTGTTTGTAGATTTGGATATTTGAGGCCTTTCCCGCCATGAAGACATATGCAATAAAAACTTCAAATAATATTCCCAGGGCTATTTCCTGGAAGAGGAAACGAACCTTGCAATGGGAAGATTTACTACGGTATACGACAATAAATAATGTAAGTTAACATAAATACTACCATATGTTTATAAACAAGTTATTACTAGTACACATTTAACTTTGTTTGAGCTTTTATATTTGTTAGGAGGCCAACACTCCTCTACAGAGGCTGACACCCACGGAAGCTGAGCTTGCCACTGATTGGTGGCAAGCTAGTAAGCGTTTTTTTGATGGAACGGTTGATGAGCAGCCTCCACTTCGGGAGCCATCACCTCGCCCAGAGCTATCACCTCACCCAAAGCCATCATCTGATCGACCCCGGCTATACACCTCCACAACGACATCCATCACCTATTCTGTCACATCATCGAGCCTCTTCTCCACCATCACCGCAAGATAGGCGACCGACAAAGATGCCACGACGTTTATCTCCCTGTTCTCCACCTCAACGGGATGAGTTAGGGGAGTTACGTGATGAGGTCAATGTCTTGCGTGAGGAGGTCGGTACTTTACGCAAAGACGATGGTGCATGGCGTGTTGAGGTGTCTACATTACGCGGTGAGGTAGCCGCTCTACGTGAGATGGTAGCATCGTTGCAGAATGAGGTTCATACTCTACGCAACGAGGTAAGTTTAAGATTTTTCATACTCGTAATTCATTCGGTTGCTGCCAATCTGTTTTGTTAGTATTTGTTTTTGGTTTTGTTTTTGTCTTTTGGTTGAAGTAATGCAATCCATTCAAGTTTCAATTTGCAGAAGAAGAATAGTTTACTTTCGCAACACGAAAATGACTATCGCAACACGGAAATGGCTATCGCAATGCGAAATGAAATCGCAACGCGAAATGAAAATCGCAATGCGATTTGTGTTTCGCGTTGCGATTTTGTCGTTGCGATTTCATTTCGCGTTGCGATTTTGTCGTTGCGATTTTCATTTCGCATTGCGATAGCCATTTCCGCGTTGCGATAGTCATTTCGCGTTGCGATTTTAAGTTTCGTGTTGCGAAAGTAAACTATTCTTCTTCTGGAATATTTATATATGTTGTCCTTTTAAATGTTTATATAAGTGCTTACTTCTGGAATGTTATCTGAGCATTTTGTGAACTATGATAGAATAATGATTTGGGTGAATACAATGCTAGTTTGAAACATATTTGTCTTTGTTTAATATCATGTCTGTTTATTTACTGATTTATGTATTAATTTTTTTTAGCGGCCCGATAAGGTGGATGCTTTACGTCGGGTTTTCCTTGCACGACGGAGTTCACGCATCAGACGGCATGGACGTGCTATTACGTCTCCGTTCACCCCAATGGTGCGAAGACTCCGCAAGAAGAAGCCCGACTCACCGGTCATCCCTCAAGAGTCCCCTCCAATCGTTCAAGAGGCCCCTATTCTCCCTCAAGATTCCCCCCCACGTTCAAGAGGCCACTGTCATCGTTGAAGAGGTCCCTCCCACCATTCCAGAGCCCGATTCACATGGGGTAATATATCGAAGTATTGAGAAACCCCACCGGTTCCGGACATGATGGATGAGAGTTGGCTCTCGTATGAGTTATCGGCTAGTACCCTTCCGGTATCTGAAGTGGAGAGGAGACAACTACCGGAAACAATTGTGGATAATACCCTTTGGGCTAAGACCGCAGTTGATTTTTATCTACATGAGCGGAGCCAAGGGTGTTACACTGACATCAACAAACTCAACGATGAAATGTTTTTGTTGCTTGATCGGTCTTGGTGGGGTGTGCTATTAGGGGTTGAAGACAGTGGCTATTTGGATGGGGAGGTAAGACTATATTTGTCTTATATATGATTTTGATTAATTTGTTTAAAAATTAATGTAATTCACTAATATATGTATTTTTTTGTAAAACAGCATATTGATGCGTGGGTGTCACGTCTACTAATAATAAGGAAGCTTAGGAAAAATAAAAAAAATTCGCTATATACAATAATGCCGACGGCTTTTCACGCAGTTCACTTGAAGAATCAACGAGATGAATCATTTTTGTTGGGCAATGGACAAGCTAAACTTTATCCTGCATGGTGGGAGGTCGATAAGGTTAGTGTTTATTTTTAAAATTTTTAAAGGTGTTAATAAATAAGTGCGCAAATAAATGAATTATTACTTATGATCGCAGATGTTTATCCCTGTTTTGGAACGTCGTCACTGGCTTCTCGTCCAACTTCAGCTCCCATCCCTGAAGATAATAGTGTATGACAGCATGATCAATTACATATCACTGTCTGATTTGAGAGATATTTTCAAGGGATGGAGCTCTCATTTGGCTAAATTCTTGGATGGGATTAAGCATTGGAGTCATTCTGGACACAAGAAGCCAAAGAAGTTCAATGTCACAGTTGTCAGAGACGAGACCGCGCCACAGCAATCGTCGGGAGCCAGAGAGGATTGTGGTCCTCTCGTATGCCTTTGCTTGGCGCGTTTGACGACGGGAAGCACAGAGTTTTTACCTCCCACCGATAGAGATAGAGCTGCAGTAGGCTTGTGGTTTCGGCATTATATGGCTAGAGCAATATATTCGAGACGCTGCCTACCTGCATCCGCGTTATGAAAGTGTCCATTGTTAATTGGTAAGTCAAATGCAAGTTTTGTTAACATATATACTCCTTTTGGTTTGAAAATGTTTGGTTAAGTACCTAGAATTCAATAATTTGTTGTTTGTAGGTTTTAGATGTGTAGGAAGTCTTGTTTGAACAAATGTTTGGTTTCTGCAGGTTAATCCTTAAGTGAGCTGCGTGAAATGGATGTACGGGGTCACAAAGTTGTTGATTCATTGATTCAATAATTGATGAAGAAATAAGAATTATTATTATTTTTTGATTGTTTAATTGATTTGTAAAAGATGATTTGTAAATCTTGATTTGTTTAATTGATGTGTACATAATTTGTGTTGAAATGTAATAGTTGATTTGTTGATTTTCAATCTGCTTTATGTTGAAGGCAAAACAGACTATCGCAATGCGAAATGGCTATCGCAACGAGAAAATCGTAATGCGAAATGAAAATCGCAATGCGAAATGAAAATCGCAACGAGAAAATCGCAATGCGATTTTCATTTCGCATTGCGATTTTCTCGTTGCGATAACCATTTTCGCGTTGCGATAGCCATTTTCGCGTTGCGATAGTCAAATGAATGTCTAATAAGTGATGACAACTGAACAGATCATAGCAATGTTCAAACTCAAGTTACTAATACATGCCTAACTGAAAATGTTAAAAGTGCACACATAAAATACATAATGCAAGTTTTTTAACATATATACTCCTTTTGGTTTGAAAATGTTTGGTTAAGTACCTAGAATTCAATAATAATTGTTAAAAGTTTATGCATGTTAATCCTCGTTGCCTTTTTCATTTCGCATTGCGATTCTATCGTTGCGATTTGCATTCGCATTGCGATGGTCAAATATTGCCTTTCGCAACGAGATAATACAGAATCGCAATGCGAGTTTCAAAGTTCGCAACAGGTTTTAGTTTCGCAAGCCAAATTTTTAGTGTATATATACGCAGCAGCAACAACTCATAACCTAAATCCCTAAATCGCAACTCATTCCATCTCCATCTATCACTCTCTCCGGCGACATTCGTTCCAATATCCAACGACATCCTTCCCCATCCGGCAACAGGTCTTAGTTTCGCATCTCGTTTGTTTAGTTACAACCATGAAATCATCTAATGTTGATCATGTTTGGATAGATTTGTGTTTTGGAGGGTCATAGGAGAATGTTCATGGTGTTTTACAATATATGCCTTTACCCATGAATCTTCAACTAAAACTGTCATTAAAGAAGTTAACTATGAAACCCTAATGTTACGTGTTTCAAAGAAATTGAATTTAGAGCCCCTAAGTGGATTTAGGCTATCTTATCAGAGAAATGGTAAAGTTTATTTGTTAACCGACAATGAAGATGTTGAACGATTCATTGCTTATA
The DNA here is from genome assembly GCF_006381635.1 of Hibiscus syriacus. Lineage (NCBI taxonomy): Eukaryota > Viridiplantae > Streptophyta > Magnoliopsida > Malvales > Malvaceae > Hibiscus > Hibiscus syriacus. The sequence continues at coordinate 2,541,464 of NW_024063472.1, forward strand.
TTAATGTTTCAAGTGATGATGTTACATTGTATGTTGTTGAACCTAGAAGTAGTATTGTTGGGTCAGTAGCGGGTAGTAATCAACTAAGTGGGTCAAAAAACCCACAGCCTTTCTCTAATCCAAATCCAAATCAACTTTCAGCACCAAATTCCAGTTTTCGTATTGACCAATTAGACGATGATGAGCCAAGAGAAAAAATTGTGAGTACTAGTCAGTATTCGAAATTTGATCTTGGTCAATACCCGGACTTTGATATTGGTCAATACACGGATTTTGATGATGTTTCAGAAGAAGAAACAGACCCTGCGTGTAATGATTTTGATATTGGTCAATACCCGAATTTTGATGATGAAACACCCGTTGCTGAGGAAGATGTTGTTGATGATAATGAGGAGGAAGTTACGACTGTGAATGAACATGTTGAACATCCATTCTATAATTCATATAATCCTGAAGAAGAAAAAGAAGAAGAAAAAGTCCCCGAAGAAAAGAAAATGCCACGTGAGTATAACTGGAATATGCCAGAATTACTTCAGTTACCGGAAGAAGAGTTGGCAAATAAAGCAGTTGATTGTTACACAAAAGTTATTCGTATCAAGAAAGATGATTGTTTTGATACAAAGGAAGACTTGAAGATAGCTTTGTATACGAAATGTGTGGAAGATGGCTATCAACTAAAAGTTAACAAATCAAGCAAAGATCGTTTCGAAACAAGGTGTACGATTGATAAAAATTGTACGTGGCGTATGATTGCAAAGAGGATAAAAGATTGCGCAATGTTTCAAGTTAGGACTTTTATTGATAAACATACATGTTCAAGAACCCAAGTTTTTCCTCACCATAGACAGGCAAACAAAAAGGTGTTGGGTGGTTTTCTGGCTGAGTTAATGTTTTTGAATGGCAGGGTATATCGGGGACATGAAATTATGACTGACATGAATGCTCGGTTCAAGATTAGTATATCATATTCTCAAGCTTGGAGAGCCAAATGTTATGCCTTGGAATTGTTGAGGGGGTCGCCAGAAGCATCGTTTGCCCAACTGCCGGCTTATTGTCACAATTTAAAGCTGAAAAATCTTGGGTCGGTAACTCATATCAAAACAGATAGAGATGGACGCTTTGAGTTGCTGTTTATCGCCATTGGTGCTGCGGTTAGTAAATCAATATAATTCTGTTGACTCATTTCTGTTAGTTACATGCATTTAAAATTTAAATGATTATATTTCTTGTGTATATTATTTTGTAGATTCGTTCGTTTATTACTTGCATGCGCCCAGTTATTATAGTTGACGGAGCACATTTGAAAGGTCGATACCTTGGAGTAAACTTATTAGCAGTAGCCATGGATGCTAACAATAGGATATTGCCAATAGCTTACGGGGTTGGCAAATCTGAAACCTCTGATTCATGGACATGGTTTATGGGGCATCTTAGGGATTGCATAGGTCCTATTAGCAATATGAAAATCATATCCGATAGGGCAAACTCAATCTACCAAAATATGGATCATCATCAAAATCCAAAGCTCATATGGTGTCAAGAAAAAGGCAATCAAAATCGTAATCATCTTTAAAATCCCAATCACAACTGGCTTCACCTTTTGGGACTGTTAACTTAGGTGATTTTTAAATGCAAACGTTGTATTATGTAGATTTTATGTGTGAAATTTTAACATTTTCAGTTAGGCATGTATTAGTAACTTGAGTTTGAAAATTGCTATGATCTGTTCCAGTTGTTATCACTTAATAGGCAATCATCTTAATGTCCATCGCAACGCGGAAATTACTATCGCAATGCGAAATGAAAATCGCAACGAGAGAATCGCAATGCGAAATGAAAATCGCAACGCTAATTTCGCAATGCGAAATGAAAATCGCAACGAGGGAATCGCAATGCGAAATGAAAATCGCAACGCGAATTTAATTTCGCGTTGCGATTTTCATTTTCGCGTTGCTATTCTCTCGTTGCGATTTTCATTTCGCATTGCGATAGTACTTTTGCCTTCAACATAATGCAGATTGAAATCAACAAAATCAACCATTACATTTCAATCAATTAAACAAGCACAAATAAGAATTATGTTAACATCAATTAAACAAATCAACTTTTACAAATCACCTTTTACAAATCAATTAAACAATCAAAAAATAAGCAATAATTATTAGAGAAAATAACACTTCTACTATTGAATCAACTTTTGCAGCCATACATCATTTTCACGCAGCTCACTTCTGAGATTAACCTGCATAAACCAACATTGCTCAAACAACTTTCTACACATCTAAAAACCTACAAACAGTAAATATTGAATTCTAGGTACTTAACCAAACATTTTCAAACCACAAGCTATAAACATACCAATTGTTTATGGACATTTTTATAACGCGGATGCATGTAGGCAGCGTCTGTATATATCGATCTAGCCATATAATGTCGAAACCACAAGCCTACTGCAGCTCTATCTATATCGGTGGGAGGTAGATACTTTATATTCCTGTGATCAAACGGTCCAACGCCAAGCATACGAGAGGACCACAATCCCCTCTGGGTCCTTTCGTTTGTTGTGGTGCGGTCTCGTCTCTGCTAACTGTAATATTGAGCTTCTTTGGCTTCTTGTTTCCAGAACGAGTCCAATAATTTATCGCATCCAAGTATTTAGCCAAATAAGAGCTCCATCCCTTAATAATATCTCTTAAATCAGCCAATGATATGTAATTTATCATGCTGTCATATACTATTGCCTTAAGGGATGGGATCTGAAGCTCGACGAGAAGCCAATGGTTACGTTCCAAAACAGGGATAAACACCTGCAATCATAAGTAATAATTCATTCATTTGCGCACTTATTTATGAATACTTTTAAACTCAATCTAAAATAAACACTAACCTTATCGACCTCCCACCATGCAGGATAAAGTTTAGCTTGTCTATTGCCCAACGCAAATGATTCATCTCGTTGATTCTTCAAGTGAACTGCGTTAAAAGCCGTCGGCATTATTGTATACCGTGTATTTCTTTTATTTTCCTTAAGTTTCCTAATTATTAGTAGACGTGACACTCACGCATCGATATGCTGTTTTAAAAAAAATACATATATTAGTGAATTACATTAATTTTTAAACAAATTAATCAAATGAAAATATAAGAAAAATATAAGACTTACCCCTCCATCGAAATAGCCATTGTCTTCGACCCCTAATAATACGCCCCACCAAGACCGATCAAGCAACAAATAGATATCATCATTGAGCTTGCATATGTCAGTGAAACACCCCTGGCTTCGCTCATGTAGATAAAAATCAACTGCGGTCTTAGCCCAAAGGGTGTTATCCAGAATTGTGTCCGGTAGTTGTTTCCTCTCCTCTTCAGATACGGTATGGTACTGGCCGGTAACTCATACGAGAGCCAACTTGATCCATCATGTCCGGCACGTCAGAGGGTTTCTCAAGAATCCTACATATGACGCCATGTGAATCGGGCTCTTAAATGGTGGGAGGGACCTCTTCAACGATGACAGTGGCCTCTTGAACGGTGGGAGGGGACTCTCGAGGAATGATAGGGGCCTCTTCAACGATAGGAGTAGACTCTTGAGGGATGATAGGCGAGTCGGGCTTCTTCTTGCGGTGTCTTCGCACTATTGGGGTATACGGAGACTTAATAGCACGTGCACGCCGTTGATGCGTGAACTCTGTCGTGCAAGAAAAAACCCGACGTAAAGCATTCACCTTATCGGTCCGCTAAATAAAAATACAAATATCAGTAAATAAACAGACATGATATTTAAACAGTGAAAACAAAGATAAATATATTTCAAACTTTCAACCAAAGACAAAACAAAGACAAATACTAACTTCACAGTGTTAAAGTAAAAAGTTTAGCAGTTTTGGCAGCAACCGAATAAATTTACTAAGCAATCTAAGTGAAATGGTTAATTTAAGTGAAATTACGAGTAAATTTATCATCAAGTTAAATATGGAAAATCTTAAACTTACCTCGTTGCGTAGAGTATGAACCTCATTCTGCAACGATACTACCATCTCACGTAGAGCGGCAACCTCACCACGTAAAGTAGACACCTCCACACGCCATGCACCATCGTTATCGCGTAGAGTACCGATCTCCTCACGCAAGGCATTGACCTCATAACGTAAACTCCCTGACTCATCCCGTGGAGGTGGAGAACAGGGAGATAGAATTCGTGGCATCTTTGTCGGTCGCCTATCATGAGGTGATGGTGGAGAAGAGACTCGATGATGTGACGGGATAGGTGATGGCTCTCGTTGTAGAGGTGTATAGTCGGGTCGATCAGGTGATGGCTCTGGGTGAGGTGATGGCTCTCGAAGTGGAGAAAGTGGAGGCTGCTCATCATTCGTGCCATCAAAAAAACGCTGACTAGCTTGCCACCAATCAGTGGCAAGCTCAGCCTCTGTGGGTGTCAGTCTCATTAATGGAGTGTTGGCCTCCTAAAAATATAAAAACTAAAACAAAATTAAACGTCTACTATTAATAACTTGTTTATATATGATAGTATTGTGTTAACTTACATTATTATTGTCGCATATGGTATTAAGTCTTCCCAATCCAACATACGTTTCCTCTTCCAGGAAATAGCCCTAGGAATATCATCTGAGGATTTTAATGCATATGCCCGCATGCTGGGGAAAGCCTCGAATATCCAAATCTACAAACAATATAATAACAAACATTAGTAATTGTTAAATAATTAATTATAATTTTGAAAACATTATATAGAAATTCTTACCTTAAAGGCCCAAACAAAGCCTGACAAAGTGTATTTCGACCCATCGCCCCGCAAACTTTTGCGGTCATCAAAGGCAGACGACAACTTAGTCCAGGTAGCTTTCCATATATACGAACCCCACGGAAACAGATTCCATGCATTTAGGTCCTCTACCAATAATATTAGCTCCTGAGGAATAGGTTGTCTGGCCTCTCTGCCTAGAAAGCGGCATACAAAAGTAGTAGAAGGCATACTCGGACAACATCGACGTCATTCATCCGAGTAAAACCATCTTTCTTATTAAACAATTTCTTCATGTCGTCGACGTGTAAGTTCGGCTTCTCTATTGACTCATAAGGAAAAACCCTGGATAAACATGATGGGCGGGTGATATGACGAGTGTACCGGCCTACATCATCGTGTCCGAATCGTAGACCAGTGATTAAGCAGAACTCCTTCCGCCCAAAACAAGTATACGGGTGGAAAATGAAACCATATCTCTTCTCACCACGTTGTATACTGTCGGGTAGATCGCTAGTCATGGTCTGAAGCCACAAATGGGTCAAACTAGCATCTCCACCCGGATGCTGTACTCTCAGCCATGGCCGAAGCAGGTTTCTTCAAACAATTTCTTTGTGCAGGTGAAAGCTTCGAAGCAATTGTAGTGGCTAGGCTAACTTATTCCTTAATGTCAATGAAGCCGAAAAAAATTTCTACAAAAAAACCATAAACATACCAAGTTAGATATACCAAAAATTACACTGTCAAGATATACCAAAACAAAACAATAAACATAAATAGTAGTTTATTCTTGAAACTAAAATTTGCAACACTGTTTTTGTCTTTTGGTTGAAATGAAAATCGCAACGAGAAAATGAGAATCGCAACGCGGAAATGACTATCGCAACGAGAGAATCGCAACGCGAAATGACTACCGCGACCAGACAATCGCAACGCGAAATGAAAATCGCAACGCGAAATGAAAATCGCAATGCGATTTGGTTTCGCGTTGCGATTTTTATTTCGCGTTGCGATTATCTCGTTGCGATAGTTATTTCCGCGTTGCGATTTTCATTCTCGAAACTATTCTTCTTATGCATTACTTCAACCAAAAGACAAAGCTAAGACAAATACTAACTTCACAGGCTAAACAGTTTAGCAGTATTGGCAGCAATCGAATGAATTTAATAAGAAATCTAAGTGAAATGGTTAATCTATTATTGAAATTACCAGTAAACTTATCATCAATCTCAATATGAAAAACCTAAAATAATGCAAAAATTTCAAAATAAAAATAAAAAAAAACTAACCCTCGGAGGTTGATTTTCCATTTCTGAATGATTGTGAGGGATTTTTGACTGTGAATGATTGTGAGGGATTTCGCCGGCGATGGGGACGGAAATCTTCGGAGATGGGGACGGATTTCGCCGTAGAGAGTGAGAGATGGAGATGGGACTGAGTGTTGTGTTTTTGGGTTTGAGGTTATGAGTTGCGATTACTGTGGACGGTTCATTTTCCGATTTATTAAGAAAAAATACGTGTTTGGAATTTGAAAAAAAAAATACGCGTTAATACGAATGGCGCTATGTAAATCGCGTTGCGAAAGTCAGTATCGCGTTGCGAAAGTAAGTATCTCGTTGCGATTTTTTATTATCGCATTGCGATAGTCAGTATCGCATTGCGATTTTCCCAATTCGCGTTGCGATTTACTTATTCGCATTGCGATTTTCCCAATTCGCGTTGCGATTTACTTATTCGCATTGCGAATTGGGAAAATCGCAACGATACTGTAGACCATCGCAACGCGATTTTCAACTATCGCATTGCGAAAATGCAACGCGAATTTGCGATAATGGAGATCCCGTTGCGAATTAGCGATCGCATTGCGATTTTGTTGGTCATTTTGGCAAATCCGGAAAAAGTTGGTTAAAATCGTATATTATATGAGATTTTTGGTCACTGAGGTTATTTTCTCTATTTATATTGTTGCAGAGTACGAGAATTTGCAAGCATTTTTACATCATTCAAATTTATATGATAACTTATTGACAATAAGTTGATTTAGTGGGATAAGACATTAAATCCTTTAAGCTATGTTAGGAATTTAAATTTGATTGTTAATGGAATAAACTGGATTAAGAGAATCACCCTATAATGCGTCTGTACAAAATCCAATCCGGAATAATCGATCAATAAATCGAAGACCGGTAGTTAAACAAAAAAATTATATGAGAACTTAATAGGTTTTTTTTTTTGAGAAAGTACTTAATATAATATGTATTGTTTCATGAGCAAAAATGATTTTACCAGTTTTCGTATATGATCTAAACAAAAATACATGGAGAATATTTAATCCACTAACTCACTGAAATCGGTCTCAATATGCTATCAATGAGCAAATTCTTGTTTCACCGTATAAACAATAAATAAACGTTTTTAGGGCGGCAGAAATTCTTTTGAAAAATTATATATTAATCATCTTGCGAATGTTAGCAAAATATAATAACAATAAAATAATTTTTTAAAAATTAATTTTTAAAATCATAAATACAACTTTAAATTTGTTCCACTATCTAATTAATTCTAATCATCTTCCATTTAAATAGCTCTATAAATTTCATTCTTATATACTATTTCTTATTATTTTTAAAATATATATATATATATATATATATATATATATATATGGAAGAGTCATTAATAATCCTAACTTAAGAGGTCTAGAAATTTTGGAAAATAGTGAAAATCTTGTGAAAGAATCATAGTGTAGAAGAGGACATGTATGAGTCAAAAGAAGCTATGCAACTTGTATTAGTATCTCTTTTATTTAATTAAGTCTTGTGAAAGTCATTAATTTTAGCTTGATTTGATTCGACGGATAAAGAAGAATACTAGTTAATTTGAAATAAATTGAAAGAAATTTTCAGTCACTAGAAATTATTGCAGTAAGCAACAATGTCTTCCTTAAGTGTTGTCTTGAAAGAACGTATTGTGATTTAAAAGTAAAGGGAAGCCGAGCTTATGATTCATTAGACCATGTAAGATTCTATAGAGAATTGGACAAATGACAGTGATTGGTTTTACCACTAAAAATGAAGTAGATCCATAATGTGTTCCAAATTCCGATGCTTAGAATATATCATTTCAATTCTTCACACATTATTTCGACTGAAATATTGAGGTGAGTCTCAATTATATATACATACACGAAAGTCATTGAAGATTCTAACTCGAGATGTTAAAAACATTTAAAATGAGAAGATATTTCTAGTGAAAGTCTTGTGGAAGAAGCATGAAGTAGAAGAAGATATGTAAGAGCTAAAAGAAGATATGTAGTTTCAGTATTTATATCTCTTTAATTCAGATATTTTTAAGAAAAAAGTTTTATTTAAGGATGATAGAGTTATAATGATCTAGATTTTAAAATTATATAAATTATTTTAAATTTATTTCTTAATTATACTGTAATTTTACTTTATTTAAATTAAAAATATTTTAAATAGATTTTTCACCTTTAAAAATATAATTACTATTATTTATCAGGCCTTGACTTCATCACAAAAATTAAATTCTTATTATTACTGATTTTATTTTGTATTGTTTGATCCATCAAGAGTTGCCATCTAATCTGTTAGTTTTTATAGATTTTGTCGGAATCAATTCTATTTGATTTGTTGTTGATATTTCGAAATATATTTTGATGGATGTTGTTTTTTTAGCCATTAACATATGAATATAGTATCTTATTTTCAGAAGAAAAAATAATTTGTTGTCTCATTTACCTAGTTTTAAAATCAAATTTATGTCGATAGAAAATAAAATTTATTCATTATCAAGAGTCTTTTTACCGAATAAAAATTTAGCGCTATCGAGTGAAAATAGGAGAGGAAAACTTAACTCAGATTAAAAAATTAATTTTTTTTAATTTGATTTAATATTAAAATTTTAATTATATTTGATTCAAATTGCAATTTTATAAGTTCAAACTATAATTTTTTAAAACAAAATTTGAATTATAAAATAAGATTAAAAAAATTTAAACTTCTAATGATTAGTGAATTCATATTTAAGTTTAAGTGTTTCAATTATTTATGATATATACATTACATATAAAAAAAATATGAAGATGTATGTACCGTATATGATTGTAAAAAATTGTTTGAACTGGAATCAATAGTATCATAATATTATAAATATTTATAATTAAATTTAAATAGAAACTCGAATACTGACGGAACTCAACATTATAAGCTAAGGGCATCGTTTTAATATTCTATATATATATTAATTAATATTTTTATCCAATATAAATTACAAATCAAATTATCATATTAATAGAAATGACCATCCAGCTCAGTTGGTAGAGCACAAGGTTCTTAACCTTGAGTTCGTGGGATTGAGTCTCATGGAGAGTATTTCATAATTTGGAGGTCTCCTACGGAAGCTGCTCTCAACCTAGTGTTGGGGGCAACCTACTATCTTACCTCCCCCTTATCCCATTACATATGGGAACAAGGGACAACCATTTTAAAGTATCATATTAATAAAAAATTATAAATTCTTAAAATTCATTTGTTCATGTAGAAATTTAGAAAAGTAAACTATATTGATAATAATGTTATCTAGAATTGTATCTAAGTTATTATTTTTAGAGATGAAATTAATAACTCACATAATAAATATAGATTTCTAATAAAGTCATAAATATAAAATGAATTGATTTTTTTTAAATTACCATCAACTGAAATAAATTTAAAAGTTAAATACTTGATAATTTAATTGAGAAAAACATGTTAAAGAAAATAAATAATCAAACGCGAAAAAAAACATATATCTTTTCGTATCTTGAAATTAGGAATAATAAAGTACAATGAATTTTTATTTATTTTAAAAAAAGGATAATAAAAAAATAGATGTTAACTTCTACTATTCAAGTGGTTTCCAAATTCTAAAGTAATATACACATTTTTTAAATAATCAAATTTGATAATTTATTAACCAACAATCAGTTAGTCTAGTGTGATGAGGTACTAAATTTTTTAAGTAAATTAGGGATTTGTTATATCTCTTAGTGGAATCAACGAGAAATATTTAGGAGGTTTAGAAAATAGAGAGAATAGATATAAGGAGAGTAACATTTCATTAATATTTTACTAGAATGTCTTTTTCATTACACCCCATATTTTTTATATTCTTAATACTAAATGCTAGCTGAATTTTATTATGTACAGCTGGCTGTCTTTACTTAACCATATCTCATTTGTCATCTCTAGGTATTGGGTCATTCAGCTCCAGGCCTAATTTGCAGCTTGTAATCATCTCCGTACGGGCGCCATCCTTCCTGATTGGGTTTTGTTGATCTACCATAATACCTTCTCTAATTGCCTTGGACCCTTTGTTGCATTAGTCAACCATGTTTTGTCCTGATCAATTTTCACTTTCCAAATCATTTTGAGAAATCCCTAAATCCTCATCTTCAATCCCTGTATTTCCCCCTTTCCTCCACGTTCATAATATTTTCCTCCCTTACCATAAACCCTAAACTCCAAGGGTTAAATTCTAGAAACTGGGACTTAAGCACACTATACACCTCTCAAGTTATATTTTTTGGCCCTGAATTTGACCATTGTATCAGCAATTGAGTTACAACCCTTCTCTTAATGATCCTCTTGTCGAGAGCAATTACTGAGTAGAGCTTCATCTGACCATCATCACTTAACTCCGAGAGATCCTTCGAGGTAATAGATCATTCTCTTACCACTACAACAGAAAAGTTCAATAGCAGCATTTTTTAGTCCTACAGCGGAGTTTATAAGCGCTGTAAAAAATGCTGCTAAAACTAACGTCGCAAAAGTTAATGGAGTTTGTAAATGAAAAACGCCGCTATATACCATGATACATTAGCAGCGTTTTTCATTTACAAACTATTCAATAATTGTTTCAATACCCACCCATAATTGTCACCAGGGATTATCATTGATAAGATAAATGATGATTGGTTCATGCAAATCCACGAATGTAAATTGTAGGGAATAAATAGAATAAGCTAAGTATTGTACGAAGTACTAATGATTTTAAAAGGGTTAAACCTACCAGAGTCTGACATTGCAACAAATTACTTCCAAGCTAAACAATCCGCAGGATGCCTTAATAACTCATCATCAGTTCTTACATCATGATGTCACCTCACAGACGTAGTAGTCTTTGAAGACATAAAACGTCTTTGAAACCTAGGTATTAGAGGAAAATACCACATAATCTTTACTGGCTTCTTTCTTGATCGTACTTTAACTTCATCCTCACTCACATTTTTTGTGTCCCCATTCATCCACCGAGATTTTCCGTATATATGACATGACTCTTGATTTTTTTTATTACCTCGATGCAACATACAATCATTCGATAACTATGCATTTTCTCATAACAAGGCCCAAATCCTTTATGATTTTCTTCATATCTTTGCATGATTGTTGAATTTTTACAAAAAGAAACATTTCTCTCAAAAACTCTAATAACCATGTAAAAGAGTTACCGGTCCACCCTCCCAAGCATTTTAAGTGGAAAAAGCGAATGCAAAATGAGAGTTTTGAATATTTCGATCCCTCATAAAGTTGTTCATTCATCTCATCGAGCAACTTAGAAAACTTTTTCGCTTCTCTATTAGGCTCTTCATCACATCCATTTCTTCTCATCTCAGTCAAATTATTAACATCAATATCACAATCATAATTCTCTAACAAAAAGATGATAATTGTTCATATTAAATACATCTCGCAACATACCCTCCATGTTATATTCTCTAATAGATCGATGATGAAAATTAGGAAAATAGGTCGAATGACTCGTTCAAGAAGATCTACGAAGCGTAATCTCTCCATGGAATATCCATTTTTTATATCCCCTAAGAAAGCCTTCAACAATTGGATGCTCGTAGACAACTTCACAAATATGCCAATTAATATTAACACATTTTTTACGAGGACAAAGAATCATATTCTCCTAGTTTGCATTTGCAAAAGCTAAATTTAGAAAATTTTCTACTCCATTTCTATATCCGTCGGTTACCCTTTACAAATTCATCCAACTCTTATTCATTTCGTATTTCTAGAGTATTCATTTCAAATGTTGATTGCTAACACTATATAAAAAAGAAAATAACCTCAGTGACCGAAAATGCCTTATAATATACGATTTTAACCAACTTTTTTTGGATTTGCCAAAATGACCAACAAATTCGCAACACGATCTCAAATTCGCAATGCGAACTCCAATTTCGCAACCCAGTTTCCAATTTGCAACGCGAATATGTAAATCACATTGCGATTTTCCAAATTCGCAATGTGAATCTGTAAATCGCAATACAGAAGTCAAATTCGCAATGCGATAGTCAAATTCGCAACACAAAAGTCAAATTCGCAAAGCGATAGTCAAATTCACAATGCGATAGTCAAATTCGCAACGCGATAGTCAAATTCGCGTTGTAAATCGCAACACAGAAGTCAAATTCGCAACGCGAAACACAATATTAATTTCGCAACACAAATGCAAACCGTATTATCACAAATCATAACCTAAAACCCTAAATCACAACTCAATCCCATCTCCATCTCTCACTCTCTACGGCGACATCCATCCCCATCTCCGACGAAATCTGTCCCCATCTCCGGCGAAATCCGTCTATCTCCATATCTCAGAGCAACCCTCACAACCATTCACGGTCAGAAATGAAAAATCAACCACCGAGGGTTAGTTTTTTAATCTCTTATTTTTATTTTGAAATTTTTGTATTATTATTAGATTTTCTTATATTGATGATAAATTTACTGGTAATTTCATATATATAAAGATTAACCATTCACTGAGATTGCTTAGTAAATTCATTCGGTTGCTGCCAATACTGCTAAACTGTTTAGTCTTTAACCCTATGAAGTTAGTATTTGTCTTTGTTTTGTCTTTTTGTTGAAGAAATGCAATTCATTCAAGTTTCAATTTGCAGAAGAATAGTTTTTGAAACTTAAATTCGCAACACAAAAATGAAAATCGCAACGCGATTTTATTTTCGCGTTGCGATTTTCTCGTTGCGATTTTTATTTTCGCATTGCGAATTTAAGTTTCAGAAACTACTCTTATTCTGTAAATTGAAACTTGAATGAATTGCATTACTTCAACAAAAAGACAAAACAAAGACAAATACTAACTTAACAGTGTTGTTAATTTAAGTTTCAAGAATAAACTACTACTCTTTATATTGTCCTTGAACCTGCACTAAACCTATATGTTGTCCTTTTAAATGTTTATATAAGTTCTTACTTCTGGAATGTTATTTGAGATTTTGTGAACTATGATGGAATAATGACAGCATGTGAATACCGTGCTAGTTTGAAATATTTGTCTTTGTTTTCATGTTTAATATCATGTTGTTTATAGTGTATAATTTGTAGTTTTGGTATATCTAACTTGGTATGTTTATTGTTTTTGTAGAATTTTTTTTCGGCTGCATTGACCTTAAGGAATAAATTAAGCCTAGCCACTAAAATTGCGTCGACGCTTACACCTCTACAAAGAAAATTGTTTGAGGATACTTGCTTTGGGCCATGGCTGAAAGTACAACATACGGGTGAAGATGTTATGTTGACACATTTGTTTCTTCAGACTATGACTAACGATCTACCCGAGAGGATACAACGTGGTGATGAAGAGATATGGTTTCATTTTTCTCCGGCACTGGCTTATACTTGTTTTGGGCGGGAGGAGTTTTGCTTAATCAATGGTCTACGCTTCGGACACGATGAAGTAACCCGATACACTAGTCATATCTCCCGCCCATCATGGTTATCTCGAGTTTTTCTTGAGCTGGCAAAGTTGAAGCCGAGTTTACACGTCGATGACTTGAAGTGATTATTTGTTAAAGATGGTTTTACTCAGATGTATGACCTTGATGTTGTCCGAGTATGCCATTTATTACTTTTGCATGTCGACTTTTTAGGCAAAGAGGGCAGACAACCTATCTCTAAGGACCTAATATTATTGGTAGAAGACCTAACTGCATGGAACCTGTTTCTGTGGGGTTCATATCTATGGAATGCTACCTGGAAGAAGTTGTCGTCTGCCTTTGAGGACCGAAAACGTTTGCGGGGCGATGGTTCTAAATACACTTTGACATGCTTTACTTGAGCCTTTAAGGTAAGAATTTCTATATAATGCTTCCAAAATTATAATTAATTATTTAACAATTACTAATGTTTATGTATTATATTATTTTTTAGATTTGGATATTTGAGGCTTTCCCCAGCATGAGGACATATGCGATAAAAATATCAAATGATATTCCTAGGGCTATTACCTGGAAGAGGATCCGCATGTTGGATTGGGAAGAGTTACTCCCATATACGACGATGAATGATGTAAGTTAACACACAAATAATATCATATTTAAACAAGTTATTACTAGTACAAGTTTAACTTTGTTTGAGCTTTTATATTGTTAGGAGGCCAACTATCCATTACAGAGGCTGAGCTTGCCACTGATTGGTGGCAAGCTAGTAAGCGGTTTTTTGATGGGACGGATGATGAGCACCCCCCACTTTGAGAGCCATCACCTGATCGGGCCAATTCTATAGCTAGACACCCAGAGCCATCACCTGATCGAGCCTCTTCTCCACCTCCACCATCACCTATTCCATCACATCATCGAGGCTCTTATCCATCATCACCTCATGATAGATGACCGGCAAAGAGGCGACGACATTTATCTCCTTGTTCTCCACCTCCACGGGATGCGTTAGGGGAGTTACGTGATAAGGTCAGTGCTTTGCGTCATGAGGTCGGTACTTTACGTGAAGATAATGGTTCATGGCGTGAAGAGGTTTGGCGTTTACGTGGTGAGGTAGATTTTTTACGCGATGACAATGGTGCGCTACGTGGTGAGGTATCTACTTTATGTGATGAGGTTATCGCTCTACGTGAAATTGTTTTATTGTTGCAGAATAAGGTTCATACTCTACGCAATGAGGTAAATTTGTTTAATACTATACTAAAAATGCAAATAACCTTTTTTCTGCATTATTTATTTATTTATTTATTGATTTATGTATTAATTTATTTTCAGCGGCCCGATAAGGTAGATGCTTTATGTCGGGTTTTTCTTGTACGACGGGGTTCACACATCAGACGTCCTGCACGTGCCATTACGTCTCCGTTCACCCCACTAGTGCCAAGACTCCGTAAGAAGAAGCCCGATGGACCTATCATCAATCAAGAGGCGCCTCCTATCATTCAGGAGACCCCTCCCACCGTTCAAGAGGCCCCTGTCATCGTTCAAGAGGTCTCGCCCACCGTTCAAGAGCCCAATTCATATGGCGTCATATGTCGACATATTGATAAACCTCCTCCCTTTCCCGATATAATGGATGCGAGTTGGTTTTCGTATGTGTTACCGACCATTACCATTCCTCAGCAGGAGAGGGAAACACTACCGGACACAATTACGGATAATACCCTTTGGGCTAAGACCGCAGTTGATTTTTATCTACATGAGCGGAGCAAGGGGTGTTATTTTGACCTATGCCAACTCGACGATGTTATTCATTTGTTTCTTGATCGGTCTTGGTGGGGTATTTTATTAGGGTTTAAAGATAATGACTATCTCGAAGAGGTGGTAAGTCTTATATTCTTCTTATATTGCATTTTGATTATTATTTTTTTAAAATTATTAATAAATTCACTAATATATGTATTTTTTTTATAAAACATCATATTGATGCATGGTGTCACGTCTTCTAATAATAAGAAAATTGAGGAAAATAAGAAATACTCGATGGAATATTATGCCGACGTCTTTTCACGTAGCTCACTTGAAGGATCCGAGAGATGCTTCATATACGTTGGGTAATGGAAAAGCTAAACTTTATCCTGCGTGGTGGGAGGTCGATAAGGTTAGTATTTGTTTTTTTGAATATTTTAAAGGTTTTCATAAATTTTATTTGATGTGCGCAATTATTTATGATTGCAGGTGTTTATCCCTATTTTGGAACATCGTCATTGGCTTCTCGTCGAGCTTCAACTCCCATCCCTGAAGACAATGGTATATGACAACATGTTGAATTACATACCATTATCTGATTTGAGAGATATTATTTTTAAGGGATGGAGCGCCCATTTGGCAAAATACTTGGACGTGATTGATTATTGGACTAATTCTGGAAACAAGAAGCCAAAAAAGTTCAAAGTTACAATGATCATAGATGATACCGCGCCACAACAAACGGAGGGAGCTAGAGGGGATTGTGGTCCTCTTGTATGCTTGTGCTTGGAGCGTTTGACGACAGGAAGTAAACACCTTCTACCTCCTACAGATAGAGATAGAGGTGAAGTAGGCTTATGGTTTCGACATTTTATGACTCGTACGATATATGCGAGACATTGCCTACCTGCATCAGTGTGCTGAAAGTTTGCATAAACAATTGGTAAGTTTGAGCAAGTGTTGTTAACATATATACTCTTTGTTGGTTTGAAAATGTTTGGTTAAGTACCTAGAATTCAATAATTTGTTGTTTGTTGGTTTTAGATGTGTAGAAAGTGTTGTTTGAGCAAATGTTTGGTTTCTGCAGGTTATTCCTGACGTGAGCTGCGTGAAATTGATGTATTTGTGCATAAACAACAATATGGGGTATACTTTGTTTGCTTGTTTAATTGAATTTTACATTGAAAGTTGATTTGTTTAATTGATAAGGAAATAAGAATTATTTTTTGCTTGTTTAATTGATTTGTAAAAGTTGATTTGTTTAATTTGATGTGTAAATAAGAATTATTATTTTTTCTTGTTTAATTGATTTGTAAAAGTTGATTTGTTGTTTTAAATCCAATCTGCATTATGTTGAAGGCAAAAAAGACATGCTGAAGGTACAAATTCGCAACGCGAAAGGTAAATTCGCAACGCGAAATAAGCGTTGCGATAGTCAAATTCGCAACGCGATTTTCGGTTTGCGATTTCGCGTTGTGAATTTGACTTTCGCATTGCAAATTTGACTATCGCAATGCTTATTTTGCGTTGCGAATTTAACTTTCGCATTGATCGCAACATACAACATCAAGTTATATACAACATCAAACACATTCCAAGCTATAAATACAAGCTAAGGACACTTGAAGAAGCTAGAGAACAACTATCCAAGCAATCAAACACAAGAGAAAATCCCAGCATGATAAAAACTGAACAGATCATAGCAATGTTCAAGCTCAAGTTACTAATGAATGTCTAACTGAAAATGTATGCATTCACACATAAAATACACATAATACAACGTTTGCATTTAAAAATCATTTAAGCAATCAAAAGAGATTTTGATTTTGATTTTGATTGCGATTTTGATTTCCTTTTGCTTGGCACCATATGAGCTTTGGATTTTGATGAGGATCCATATTTTGGTAGAGGAAAAGATGATTGTGATGGCACCTGGTGATCCACATGTCGATATCCAAACATGATCAACATTAGATGATTTCATTCTACAAATTGTAAATTAATTTTCTAAACAAACGAGATATAAACTATATATCATCACTAACTTAGACAAGAACATACCTTTATTAAGTTGATAGTTTATAATTTGAGAGAGAAATCATTGAAAAATTATATAGAAATAAAATTATGTAAAAAAAATGCCTTCCGAATATTATCCATTTCATCCAGCTCATGAAGATAGGATAACCGTTAACCGAAACAGTATGAGAGAAACATAGCTGATGTAGAAGTAGCTGCATATTAAAATCTTGAAGGCGATCTATTTGGTTCTCAAACATTTAAAGCATCGGAAGCATTTCGGACTTATGATTTGGGTGGTACTCGGAAGCATTTCAGACTTATTATTTTTATTACTATTACAAGTTGTAGCCCTCAATTATCGGGATTTTTAGTTTCCATTTGTTGCATTTCTCGTATACCACCCAGATCATACTCCCGAAACGTTTCTGATGCTTTAACTATTTGAGAACTAAATGCATCACCATTGAAATTTTAAATCTGCAGCTGCTTCTACATCAAGTATGTTTAGCTAAGACAGTTTTGGTTAGGGTTAAACTACCTCAGTGAGCTGACTTAAATGGATAATATCCGAAAGGCATTATTCGAATATCCAATCTTCCTGCTTGTTAACAAAAAATTACGATGGTCGGGATTTCCCTCGTTTTTAAAGTTGAAAAAAAACAATGGAAATTAGGAATAATCAATGATAACATGCATATTGGCTAAGTTATTCCATTGAGTAAGTTTTTGTTTGGATGGAACAAAGGCTTGGGCTAATATTTATAGTGGAACCAAAATTTATATTGAAATTCAAACTCAAATTGAAATTTAAATTCAAACTCCAATTACATATGAAATGAATTTGAAATGCAGTGTTAAATTGAACATGGAAATTGCATAATTGATTCATACTATTCAAGTAACATGCTTTATGAACCATCAAGCTAAAAGACAATATTGATTGAGTTCAAAGATGAGTTGTGAGTTGATGGGGTTGTCACACTTGTCACATGGTTGGAATAAAGTACTCACATGGAAGAGATAGTTTGTTTTATTATGCACAGCCCATCTCATCTGAATGAAAATATACATACAATATAATCAAACAAAAACATACATACAGAACAAATTTATACATAACAATGTTCAAATAATGTACCCACAAAAATGAAATTAATCCGATGAAAAAGGGTTATTTCTAACGAAGTCCGGAACATTATTTTTCAAATAATGTACCCACAACAATGTTTAATTGATTTGTTGTTTAATTTTCAATCTGCATTATGTCGAAGATAAAAAAGACCTGTTGAAGGTAAACTTTTGCAACGCGAAAGTCAAATTTGCGTTGCGATTTTTGGTTTGCGATTTCGTGTTGCGAATTTGACTATCGCAACTCTTATTTCGCGTTGCGAGTTTGACTTTTACGTTGATCGTAACATACAACATCAAGTTATATACAAAATCAAACACATTCCAAGCTATAAATACAAGCTAAGGACACTTGAAGAAACAAGAGAATAACTATCCAAGCATTCAAACACAAGAGAAAATCCCAACATGATAACAACTGAATAGATCATAGCAATTTTCCAACTCAAGTTACTAATGAATGTCTAACTGAAAATGTATGCATTCACACATAAAATATAATACAATGTTTGCATTTTAAAAATCACCTAAGTTAATAAGTCCCAAAAGGTGAAGCCGGTTGTGATTGAGATTTTGATTTTGATTGCGATTTTGATTTCATTTTACTTGGCACCATATGAGCTTTGGATTTTGATGAGGATCCATTTTTTGGTAGAGGAAAAGATGATTGTGATGGCACTGGTGATCCACAGGTCAACCTTGTATGATCTTTTTCCTTGCACTGACTACATGTCGATATCCTCTTCTCTTCACCCTTAGACGGTATACGATCGTGGTTTTTTGTTTGACCAGGTAACCTGCTGTCCATGACTGGTGGAAAAACTGTTTGTAAGTCATCTGGTATATCCCACTCAGAAAGATGTGGACATGGGTAGACAATCTCGGCATAAGTCTGTCGATATACTTCTGTAGTGTAGCAAATAGTGTATGCGCTTGAATCATTGGTTTAGTTGAAGAAACTTTATAACTGGCCACACGGATAACCAGATGTTTGCCATTTTTTACTACACGTCTTTGCATTTAGATCGACAAGCCCATTTAAGTTATTATCCAATACTTCAAACAAAGTGTTTGAACATGGTTTAACTCTCCATGACGTTGACTTCACAACACGTTTCGTTATCTTTTTTTCAGTCTATGGTGTAACACGACGTTCCAATGTTCCTATAAATTTAAATAAATAATACTTAGTAAAATATGATAAGTTACGAATTTAAAGAAATAATACCTTGCTATTAGACGTCATGAAACCATCTTGCTCCAAGTTGATGTACTCTTGACCATCTTTCAAACCCGACATCTTCTAGTGTTTGAGCACATTGAGGTAAAACACGTCTTAAACAATTTATATGCTTATTAAAATCCACTTCCCGATAAGCTTTTACAGCCTTACAGTATGTCCATTTTTGATTTTTTTATACCAGCAGACCTTGATTTTAGATTTCTGTACAAATGAACACCACAAAGTCCATGAAAAGCATATGGGAAACACCTTCTAACAGCGTTGTCAATTGAGTTTGACCTATCGGATATGATTGTCAGATTGTTAATAGGACCTATGCAATCCCTAAGATGCCCCATAAACCATGTCCATGAATCAGAGGTTTCAGATTTGCCAACCCCGTAAGCTATTGGCAGTATCCCATTGTTAGCATCCATGGCTACTGCTAATAAGTTTACTCCAAGGTATCGACCTTTCAAATGTGCTCCGTCAACTATAATAACTGGGCGCATGCAAGTAATAAACGAACGAATCTACAAAATCATATACACAAGAAATATAATCATTTAAATGTGAAATGCATGCAACTAACAAAAATGAGTCAACAAAATTATAATTATTTACTAACCGCAGCACCAATGGCGATAAACAACAACTCAAAGCGTCCATCTCTATCTGTTTTGATATGAGTTACCGACCCAAGATTTTTCAACTTTAAATTGTGACAATAAGCCGGCAGTTGGGAAAACGATGCTTCTGGAGACCCCCTCAACAATTCCAAGGCATAATATTTGGCTCTCCAAGCTTGAGAATATGAGATACTAATCTTGAACCGAGCATTCATGTCAGTCATAATTTCATGTCCCCGACATACCATTCCATTCAAAAACATTAACTCAGCCAGAAAACCACCCAACACCTTTTTGTGTTCCTGTCTATGGTGAGGAAAAACTTGGGTTCTTGAACATGTATGTTTATCAATAAAAGTTCTAACTTGAAACATTTCGCAATCTTTTATCCTCTTTGCAATCATACGCCACGTACATTTTTTGTCAATCATACACCTTGTTTCGAAACGATCTTTGCTTGATTTGTTAACTTTTAGTTGATAGCCATTTTCCACACAATTCGTATACAAAGCTATCTTCAAGTCTTCCTTTGTATCAAAACAATCATCTTTCTTGATACGAATAACTTTTGTGTAACAATCAACTGCTATCTTTACCAACTCTTCTTCCGGTATCTGAAGTAATTCTGACATATTCTAATTATACTCCTGTGGCATTTTCTTCTTTTTCTTTTCTTCGGGGACTTCTTCTTCTTCTTTTTCTTCTTCAGGGTTATATGAATTACAGAATAGATGTTCAACATGTTCATTCACAGTCGTAACTTCCTCCTCCTTATCATCAACAGCATCTTCCTCGACAGCGGCTGTTTCATCATCAAAATTCGGGTATTGACCAATATCAAAATCATTACATGCATGGTATGTTTCTTCTTCCATCACATAATCAAAATCCGAGTATTGACCAAGATCAAAGTTTGGGTATTGACCAAGATCAAATTTCGAATACTGACTAGTACTCACAATTTTTTCTGTTGGCTCATAATCGTCTAACTGATCAATACGAAAACCGGAATTTGGTGCTGAAAGTTTATTGGGATTTGGATTAGGAAAAGGTTGTGGGTTTTGAGATTGTGTTTGATATTGTGTTTGGTATTGGAAATGTGGTGAAATTTTTTTTCTTGGTGATGAAATTGTGGTGGAACCATTAAATTTTGAGGTTGATAGCAACGTTGTACATTGTGAGCACCATAAACTGGGGTTGAAGAACTTAGTTGATTACTACCCGCTACTAACCCAACTTCACTACTTCTAGGTTCAACAACATACAATGTAACATCATCTTCTTGCGAAACACTAATGGAAGCAATGAATCGTTTCTTCATTGTCGGTTGACAATAAACTTTACCTTTTCTCTGATAAGATAGCCTAAATCCTTAGAGGCTCTAAATTCAATTCTTTACAACACGTATTAGAGTTTCATAAGTTAACTTTTTTAATGACAGTTTTAGTTGAAGATTCATGGGTAAAGGCACATATTGTAAAACACCATGAACATTCTCCCATGACCCTCCAAAACACAAATCTATCCAAACATGATCAACATTAAATGATTTCATTCTACAAATTGTAAATTAATTTACTAAACAAATGAGCTATAAACTAGATATCATCACTAACTTAGAGAAAAACATACCTTTATTAAGTTGATAGTTGATAATTTGGGAGAGAAATCATTGAAAAATTATATAGAAATAAAATTATGTAAAAAAATAGAGATGGGGAAGGGAGTGTCGTTTGATATAGGGAAGGATGTCGTTGGATATAGAACAGATGTCGCCGGAGAGAGTGATAGATGGAGATGTAATGAGTTGCGATTTAGGGATTTAGGTTATGAGTTGCTACTGTTGCATTGTTATATACCCAAAACATTTGTGTTGCGAAACTAAAACCTGTTGCGAAATTAAATTCGTGTTGCGAATTCGAAAATCTAGTTGCGAATTTGAAATTCAGTTGCGAATTTGAAATTCCGCGTTGCGAATTTGACTTTTGTGTTGCGAATTTGACTATCGCGTTGCGAATTTGACTTCTATGTTGCGATTTAAAAATTCGAGTTGCAAATTTGACTATCGCGTTGCGAATTTGACTATCACGTTGCGAATTTGAATTTTGTGTTACGAATTTGACTTCTGTGTTGCGATTTACAAATTCGCGTTGCGAAATTGGAAACTAGGTTGCGAAATTGGAGTTCGCATTACGAATTTGTTGGTCATTTTGGCAAATCCAAAAAAGTTGGTTAAAATCGTATATTATAAGGTATTTTCGGTCACTGAGGTTATTTTCTCTATAAAAAATAAACAAAGAAAGAAAGTTTTAAACCAGGGTGATTGTTCACATATTTAAATTTCACCTTAAATATATATACTTGATCTGGTTCCTACAATAATATACAAAGAAAGAAAGTTTTAAACCAGGGTGATTGTTAGTGATTCTCCATTCTTTAAAAATATTAATTTAAAGGTTATATGTATTGTCAAACATATATATGATGCCCTATTCACTCTATGTTTCTGTCTAGCATCAAAATCATTCATGTGACACATCATTTCCCAGGCAATATAAACAAAGATGCTGAGCGATGGATATGCAACTTGGGTTATCAAATACACCAGGGGCTTTGGAAATATAAGTGCATCATAAAATTTGCATATGGTCTGACCAAAAGGAAGGTGAACATAAGTAACTAATAATGAAATTTCAAGAAGACAATGCAACTTAAGCCAATTATATAGGTATAACAAGCCTTCTGAAATGAATTGTCCGAGTTATGTGATAAAAAGTAGGGAAACTTAGACCTCTGAAGTGCTGCAATTAGTAACATAGAAAAATTTGTGAGAAAAAGTACGGATGCAAACACAATATTATAGTAGCAACTAGAACTGAGTTACTCATTACAAACTAAATATGCTTGTTAGTTGACTCTTAGGAAGTTCTTATCTCCATAACAGAAGTTCCTCAAAAGTATTGTTACCTCTTTTGATGCATGAAACCCCTCCAACTTATCACAAGCAGTCTTTGAATTCTATTGAGCAGCTCAGTCCTTGATTCATTCAATTTCTAAACCCCCATATGAAATTAAAAATTAGAAACGAACAAGATCAAGTAAGTTTCTATTTCCCCAAAGAAAATGAAGTATATAATAAATTAAGTAAAGACGAAAAAAAGCTAAAACATTAAATTTAATTTCAGAATTTATATATATGTATTTGTTTTAAATTGATTCAAAATAGCAAAACATCAGTCGGTGAAATCAGATTCAAAACAGCCGAAAAAGTACATTTCACTTCATTTTTATGTTCACAACAACATCAACAGATTCAAAACAGCCGAGAAAGTTCATTTCGGTTCATTCACTCTATTCAAATCCAAAATAATCTAAGCGTGAATTTCAAAAACCTAAATAATCAGATTCAAAATAGATGATAGCAATCTCACTCAATATCTCAATTCTCAACCTCAGTCAAACCAGTGACAAAAGTATACTTGATTTTGAGCAAACTTAATGGACCAAAATAAGATGAACCACCGACTAATAATTGAACATCATTCAAATATGTGTTCTCTTATAAGATGAACTTCATGCATCTAAACAAATGATATACTCAAAGTAAGATTAATAGAAACTAATTAAAAATCTATGAAAGATCTAATGATGTGCAAATAGAAAACTTAGAAATTACTTCTATCTTATCCGCCCAACCACAAGGCTGTGAAATGGCACACAAATGGATGGTTTTGGATCACGAAAATGGCAGAGTGCGAAGGAGAAAAGAGACATACCTGTTGATGACCAAAAACCGGTGATGACTGCGTGATGTTGCACCTGTGGTGATGGTTGCACAGTGGTGGCTTCACTGTACTGGCTGGGCGTTAGGGTAGGAAAATTAGGAAAACGGGAATGAAACAATTAGGGATTTGAAACCCGGTGGGTTAAAGGATTGCAAAATCGCGACGTTTTTATACAAGCGCCACTAACGTACGGTGCATATAAGGATTTCCTAAACAAACACCACTAAGGTAAATGACTATTTCAGCGTTTATTACACAAATGCCACTAAAGTATGCGTCGTTAGTGGCGTTTACCAAAAAATGCCACCTTTTTAGTGGAGTTTACCAAAAAATACCACCTTATAAGAGTCAATAGTAGCATTTTTAATAAAAATGCCACTATATGTACATTACTATTGCGGCACTGCACTGTAAACGCCGCTAATGTCTTTGTTTTGTGGCGTTCTACCAGTAAATGCCACGTTAAGTTCAAATTTAGTGGCATTTTATTTTAAAACGCCGCTAAAAACCCATTTTACTGTAGTGTACATTTCACTTCAATAAGTTCACATGGAACACAAGATGAATTTTGTAATGGGTTGACAATTCCAACTGGTAAGCCACTAACCATATTCTCTTCTTAACTTGTATGGACCATAGTACCTTGCTACTAGCTTTAAATCCTTCCTAACAACAATAGAGAACTACCAATAAAGTTACAATTTAAGGTAAATCACTTCTCTTTCTTGGAATTCTCTGTCACTCATGTTTTTCTTTGTATTCTATTTCATGCGGCTTTGTGCCTTAGCTAGATTTTCCTTAAGTAGCTTTTGTAACTGCTCTCTCTCGATCATTAGCCCTTCAATTGAATGAACAATAGTATCATTCACCCATGTCATCATTGGAGGTTTGTACCCATATAATACCTTGAAGGGAGTAATAGTTAAGGTTGTATGATAGTTTGTGTTATACCACCATTCAGCCAAGGGTAGCCACCTTGCCCAACTCTTAGGCTTGAGAAAACACATATTCTTCAAGTACTGTTCCACAAACTAGTTTAACCTCTTTTTCTGCCCATCAGTATATGGGTGGCAAGCTGTGTTGAAGAAAGTTGTAGTCCCTAACTGTCTTATTAATTATTTTCATAAAAGACTTTGAAAGTAGTATCCCTATCAGATATAGAAACCTTAGGAGGCCCATACAACTTATAAACTTGGTATAAATAAATTTAGCTATATCAATTATTGTGTAAGAGTGAAATATATCTATAAAATGACCATACTTTGAATATTTGTCAACAATCAAAATACAATTAGATTGATTGAGGCAAACCTTCAAAGAAATCCATAATGATGACTTCTTAAACTTGGTTAGGAATAACATAGGTTGCAGTAGTCTTGGGATAACCATATTCTCTCATTTTGTCCTTTGGTACACTTCACATCTCACATAATTCTTCACTTGACTTTTTAGTCCCCTACAATAAAAGTAAGGTTTAATTCTTTGGTAGGTGGTATGAATTCTAGAGTGCCATCCTTGAGGGGAATCATGGAGACATTCCAAAATTTTCTGCCTCAAATCCCCATGTTCTCTAACATGGACTCTACCTTTATACCTCAACACACCCTTGTTTATCTTCCAAACAAGTCATTCATTGGAGTTAACTACAGTAGTTGTAATTAATTTGTGGGCTAAGGAATCTTCTTCATAATTGTCTTCTATATCTCTAACCCAATTAGAAAATAATACAATAGTGGTTATTTATAAGCATTCTCTTTCTTTTTGCACTCATTTGAACATCTTATTCCTCTTCAACTCTCCTAGATAGAGCATTTGCAACCATATTCAACCTTCTCTTCCTATAATGTATCACATAATCCGACCCCTGCAACTTGGATAGTCCCATATTTTAAATGGTAGTGGCCAGTTTCTGTTCCAATAAGTGCTTCAAGGGTTCATGATTGTTTTGATTATGAAAGACCCATTTTTCAAATAATTCCTCCATTTAGACACTGTCATCAGTATGACTATGTACTCTTTTTCATAGATGGATAAATCTATTCTCTTTAGCCCTAAAGTCTTGTTCAAATAAGCCAAGAGTCTTCTTTCCTATGTCAACACATCCTTTATTCTTTTCCTACTTGCATATGTCTCCAAGTAAAAAAAAATTATTGAAGTTTGGGAGAGTTCATAACGGAGCTTCACACATAACCTGCTTTAACTTATTAAAGGCTTTCTCTGCCTCTTGACCACAATTAAATGCATATTTCATCTTTAGGTTGGTTAAAGGTTTACTCAACACCCTATATCCCTTGATAAACTTTCAGTAGTATATTTTGAGCCCTAGGAAGCCCCTTAAGGATTTAAGATTCCTTGGTACTGACAAATGTTGCATTGTTTCAATTTTAGAGGGAATAACAAAAACTCCTATTGCAGAAATCACATACCCTAGATACTCCACCTTAGGCTTTCCAAAGAAGCATTTACTTCTTTTAGCATATAATTGATTTTTTCTCATAATGTCTAACACCAATCTCAAATGTTTTTTATGAGTTGAAATGTTAGGTTGTATATTAAAATATCATAAAAAACACTAACACAAATTACCTCAAATAAGGACCAAAAACTCATTCATTAATCTTGAAATGTAGCTGGTGCATTTGTCAATCTAAAGAGCATTTACCTTAAACTCATAGTACCAATAGTTTGACATTAAATCCACTTTAGAGAAATATGAAGCTCATGTTAATTCATCCAAAAATCCTCTATCACTGGGATTGGAAATTTGTTTTTAATTGTTACAAAATTTAGTTGCTATAACCCACATACATCTTCCAAGTCCCATCATTTTTCTTCAACAATAAGCAGGGTGAAGCAAAAAGGCTCCCGCTAGTTTGAATGACTGAAGAGATAACATCTCTCTGATTTGTTTTTTTAAT
The DNA here is from genome assembly GCF_006381635.1 of Hibiscus syriacus. Lineage (NCBI taxonomy): Eukaryota > Viridiplantae > Streptophyta > Magnoliopsida > Malvales > Malvaceae > Hibiscus > Hibiscus syriacus. The sequence goes on from NW_024063472.1 coordinate 2,568,431, forward strand.
TTTTACCTTATGTGGATATGGAAATCTTTATGGCCTCAGGTTTACTAGTTGAGCTCATGCTTTAAGTACCACTACATGATCATGACTTCTGATAAGAGGTATTTTCTAAGGTTTCTCAAGAATATCTTGATACTCATCTATTAGTGGTTATAATTTAACTGGAATGTGAGATTTGACTACTTCAATATTTAAGAAGTAGAATTTACCTATTACTTCAGGTTCCCTTTCAGTGATCCTCTACAATTTGGAATCTAAAATAATTTTCAGGGACAAACATTTCCTTTTTCCTTCCGATTTAGTCTCCTTACCCCCCACCTTAAAGGTCATGGTCAATTTTGATTGTGCTATATTAACTCATCCAGTCAACATCTAACACCATGTCAGTTCCTCCTATATTCAGAACTCTAAAATCATACTTTAACATATTTAATTGCATTTTCCAACTTAGCTTGTTACTCCTAGTAGTACTATAAAATTTCCCCAATAGCAATTATGATGGTCAATGGATAAGTTTGTTCCACCTCTATCTCTTTTAACACATTCACAGTTTTTCCTTTGATAACTCCATGAAGCCTCAAGGTGTTATGTCCCACACTACCTGCAAGTGCATGTATGGATATTGCTAAAGTCCCTTCTTTAATTTCGACTACTTTTTCCTCCTTACTTTATTCCTCATCTTTTGATTCTCTTCATATTCTTCGATCATATTAATTTGTTTGAGTTTGCATTGATGACCAAGAGTAAAGTTTTCACCACACTTAAAACACAAGTTGTGTGTTATTCGATACTCAATAAAAGTTTATCTATTTTAGGGTTCACAACAGGTTTTGGAGTAGGGTTCACACTTGAAAATTTCTAAGTTTAATGATAAGTGTTGGGATAGTTTATTTTAATTGATTGTGCCTTCTTCTTACACTAAATCTCCAATTCCAATTCACACATCTTACTTTCATACAAGCCTCATCCAGGTTTTGGTTCATGTATCTCACCCTATGTAATTTTCTCCTTTAATCCACTCAAGAACATGGATACAAAATAATATTCCCTTACATAAGGGTTGTGTTGAAACATAAAGGGTTGAGCTCTTCAAACATCTCTTGATAACCTTCCATTATGGACTTCTATTAAAGTTGCTAAATTCCTCAATCACATTGATGTAGACTTTGTCACAAAACCTATGACACAAGTCTATCATGAATTCCTGCCATGTCACTTGATCTCTCCACATAATATACCCATCATATCAATTTGAAGCCTTTCTAGTCAAATAAATAGTAACTATTTTCATTTTATGTTCTTCAGGAACTGCAAAAATATATAAATATTTCTGGCACTTCTTCACCCAACTCCTGAGTTATCACCATTAAATAGTTGTAATTCAATCTTAGGCTTTGGAGTATATGTGTGACGACCTAGATTAGACCGAGTTAAAGATTTTGGTTAATGACCGGATATTTCAGTGAAGAGTTTAATTTTGGGTTATTATGGGGCATATACTATAGCTAGTGTGGGAACCAAAGTATTAAGCCTAATAGATAAATTTGAGTTTTAAAGGGTGTGAAAGGAATAAAAGGTTAAAATTCCCAATAAAGTTAGATTTTTTTCTAATAAATGGGAATAAGAATGAGAATTCTAGAATTGGAAGCTAACTTTCTTATTTTTCTTACCTATTTTCTTTGGGGTTTACTTCACACTTCAAGCTTCAGGAAAGAACGAAAGTTATTGGAGAAAAGGTAAGAGGTGTTGGTCGATAAATTTCCTTTGGTGATGATCATATCTGAAAATAGTAAAGGATTTGGTTTCCAAGGAAGAGAGTGTAAGGAAGTATTAGGGTATGGGCATGAACAAAATGTAGAGATAAGGATTATTTGTCTTTGCATAATTTTTTGTATGATTCATTGTTTCCCTTTAGCCTAATAATTCTAATTTTTAGAAAATGGAGCTGAAGATCAATCTCAAAACAAAGGCAAGAATAAGCTTGAAGAGTAATGAAAAATGGGAGTTTCATCATCATCATTTCAAACGTAATTTAAGATTGTTCTTGATGTTCTTTGGATATAAACTGATAGGGAAGCGGTGGCGGGTTAACGAACGTTACTCTTGTTGCATAATCAAACCTAGAAAGCTCTAGACTTGATGAACAACAAAGGGGGATGAATAGTAGAAGGTGGCTCCCTTATGAAGGTGAACGGTAAAGATGATGGTGTGGGTGGATTTATGGAAAATAGATGGATAAGTGTCCTATCGAACCCTCCTAGTCGTAATAAAAAGGCAAACTTGATAAATGGCTCTAACCAACCCTCCTAGTCACAATGAAAAGGAAAATTGGAGTGTGAAGATTAATCTCTCTCACAAGAACTTGAAAGAACTCCAGGAGAAGAAACTTCGGAGGCACAAGGCAATCAGCACTTGCAAAAACGAACTCTCGTTGTATTATTAATCAAAGAAATCTGATTTACAAAGTTGAGTGAAGCCTCCTTTATATAGGGGGTGAGTTCTAAAGGTCCTAAATAACTAATGAATAAAATAATAACAAACTAAACATGTCTTAACTCTAATTCCTAATAAAATAATAATAACTAAAAATAATGTTTTAACTCAACCTTAATTCCTAATTAAATAATAACTCAAATCCTAAAAGATAATGCATCATCCTATATTAAATTATATTACAAATAATCAATATAAATATTGAAAATTCGTACTATTTACAAAAATCACGTATAAATCTCGTATAGGAATTTCTGCATGCGTTGCCTTCAGTAAAATGAATGTATCTTGAGTTCCCGATATCGGATTGATGAGATTCAAGAACCGTTGGAAAGATAAGAGACAAACAGTTGTATCTCCAGAAGACATGTCGACCGGATAACAACTGGATCCCCTTAAATATTTGTTGTAAATCTACTGCTATTAGACCCTTACGGATGAATGCTTGAACTACGATTTGAAGCTTATCTTTAAGAAGTTTGGTTCGACCTCGTGTGATAGGGCCAAGTGGTTAGTAAATTCATCATCCTTAGCTTTAGGGCGTGTGGTGCATGTATCATCTCCCCCTTCCTTAAAATGATTTGTCCACGAATCTGAAATATCAAAAGGAGATAAGTCAGAAAAATATTTGTTGTAAATCTACTGCTATTAGACCCTACGGATGAATGCTTGAACTACGATTGAAGCTTATCTTTAAGAAGTTTGGTTCGACCTCGTGTGATAGGGCCAAGTGGTTAGTAAATTCATCATCCTTAGCTTTAGGGCGTGTGGTGCATGTATCATCTCCCCCTTCCTTAAAATGATTTGTCCACGAATCTGAAATATCAAAAGGAGATAAGTCAGAAATATTAAAGGATGCACTCACGTTATGCTCACCGGGAAGATCAATGCGGTAGGCATTGTCATTGATTCATTCAAGGACATGGAATGGACCATCGCCTCATGGGTCTAGATTGGATTTCCTTTGTTTTGGGAACGTCTTTTTTCTCATATGAACCCATACCCAATCTCTTGGTTCAAATGTGACATGTCGTCGGCCCTTGTTAACTCGATTTGTAATTGCCTCGTAGGTTTTCTCCATCTTGAATTTGGCTTTGGCGTGAATGTCTTTGACAAGGGCAACCTTCATTTCACCATATAAACTTGAAACCTGATCTAAGGCAAGGGAATAAGATCCAAAGTAGTTAATGGGTTAAAACCATAAACTATTTCAAATGGAGAATAACCGGTTGTGGAGTGAATGGATCAGTTATAAGAAAACTCAACAAAAGGTAAACATTCTTCCTAATTACGAGTATTCTTACCTACCACATTTCTTAGCAAAGATCCTAGAATCTGATTTACTACTTAAGTCTGTCCATCGGTTTGAGGATGACAAGCGGTGGAATAGAGAAGTTTTGTGCCAATCTTACCCCATAATACCTTCCAAAAGTGGCTTATTAACTTAGTGTCAGGATCAGACACAATGGTGTGAGGAATGACATGAAGGTGGACTATTTCTTGGAAGAATAAATCAGCAACGTGTGTGGCATAATCCATTTTATGGCAAGGAATGAAGTGTGCCATCTTTACAAATCTGTTCACAACCACAAAAATACTATCTCGTCCTTTCTTAGTGAATCCATCAATAAATCGATCCAAGGAGAATAAGGAATTGGCAAAGGTGTGTACAAACCATTTGGATTTACCTTTAACTTTGCTTGTTTGCATGTGATGCATGATGCACAAATTTTTTCCACTGTTTTGCCCATGTGCAGCCAAAAGAAGTGTTTCATGACCATATCGAGTGTTTTGTGAACACCAAAGTGTCCCATGAGTCCTCCGACATGTGACTCATGAACCAAGAACTCTCGCAAAGAGCCTAGTGATATACAAAACTTGTTCATGCGGAAAAGAAAGCCATCTACAAGATAAAACTTGTTAAAAGCACCTTTTACACATTGTGTGAAAATCTCAGAAAAATCTGGATTGCTATGATAAAGTTCTTTGATATGTGCAAAACCCAGAACAGTAGTATGTATTTGAGTGATAAGTGTGTATCGTCAAGATAATGCACCACCTTCGATGTTATCTTTCTCTTGTTTGTATTTGATGATGTAAGGAAAAGATTCAGTGAACTCAACCCATCGATAATGTCGTTTGTTTAACTTACCATGTCTATTTAACCATTTGAGTGATTCATGGTCCGTGTGAATGACAAACTCTTTAGAGAGAAGATAGGGTTGCCACACTTCGAGTGCTCGAATGAGTGCAAGAAGTTCCTTATCATAGGTGGAGTAGTTCAATTGTACACCTTTTAACTTTTCACTAAAGTAAGCGATAGGTTGTCTTTCTTGCATGAGGAAGGCACCAATTCCTATGCCTGAAGCATCACATTCTAGCTCAAAGGTGTTAGAAAAATTGGGAAGACGAAGAATAGGGGTAGATCATAACTTATCTTTAAGAAGGTCAAAAGCTTTTTATTATAGTGGTCGCTATTTGAATTCAACTGACTTTTTGATGATCTCGGTTAATGGTGAAACAATGGTTGAGAAATCTTTGACAAAGCGACGGTAGAAACTTGCCAAACCATGAAAAGATCTTACCTTAATGATGGAAGTAGGCGTGGGCCATTCTTGAATTGCCTTGACCTTCTTTTTATCTATATAGATACCCTGTACACTAACTATAAAGCCTAAAAACATAAGCTTATCACTACAAAACACACACTTATCCATGTTAGCATATAAATGTTCTCGTCAAAGAATTTTGAGAACCATTCGAATGTTAATGACATGAGAGTTAAGAGAATACGAGTATATAAGAATGTCATCAAAGTAAAAGAAAAAAAATTTACGTATAAACTCCTTAAGAACGTGATTCATCAATCTCATTAAGGTGCTTGGAGAGTTTGTGAGTCCAAAGGGCATACCAAGCCATTCATACAAGCCAAACTTTGTCTTGAATGTTGTTTTCCATTCGTCACTTTCTTTCATTCAAATTTGATGGTAACCACTCTTTAAGTCAATTTTGGTGAAGATACTTGCACAATGTAGTTCATCCAACATATCATTTAGACGTGGAATAGGATGCCTATACTTGATTGTTATCCGATTGATAGGTCGGTAACCTACATACATTTGGAATGTGTCATCTTTCTTTGAAACTAGGATGACGGGAACCGCACAAGGACTAAGACTCTTATGGATGTGTCTTTTTTGTAACAATGAATCTATTTGTCATTCCAATTCCTTCGTTTCCTCATAATTGCATCGGTAAGTGGGGCAGTTTGGTATGGTTGATCCAGGGATGAAGTCGATTTAATGCTCGATTCCTCTTGTAGGTGGTAAACCATCCGGTGGGTTGCTTAAGACATATTGAAAATTCACAATAGAGAAGAAAATGCACTAGGCAAATCTGTGATGTTAGCGATAGTTAATAAAACAGAGTCCTTGAAATGGACTAGAATGCACGACTTATTTTCAAAAATGATCTCTCTCATTACTTTAGCACTCACATAAATGTTTTGAGACACTCTTTTATTTTCACATTGAGGGTTACTCACCACTCGTGGGTCATTTGTTTGGCTTTTATTGGTTGTGACATCTTTTGCCTTTTGTTTCAAGTTCCATATCTCCTTGAGAATTCGTTGTTGATCTATGAGAATCTCTTTGGGGGTAGAGGGTTAAGTCGAAACGGTTTACCTTTTATTGGAATTGTGTAAGAGTTTTTCGGCCATAATATGTAACGTTGTTGTCGTATTGTCAAGGACGTCCTAAGAGGATGTGAGATGCTTGCATTGAATTTTCATCATACCATACGTCATCACAATACTTTCCCATCTTGATATTAACGAGGAATTGTTTAACCACCTTCATCTTGGTACTCTCATTAATCCATTGTAAGCAATAAGGTTTCGTATGTGTTGGCAAGGAAGTTTGAGGATTCAACAATGTTGGAGCTAATGACGTTGACATAACTACCATTATCAATGATGATGGAGAATGGTTGTTCCTTGATTAGGCAGCATATGTGAAAGTTGTTGGAATGTTGTATGTCAGACTTGTCGGATGCTTGGATGTTCAAGGTATGACGGATTACCAAGATTGTGCCATTGTACTCATTGCTTCCATAGTTATCACTATCTTCTTTGGCTTCAGCATATGCTGGAATGTCGGGGATATCATCATCGAGTCAGAATTGTAAGATCCATCACCTAGTATAGTTAGGGTCCTCGTGTTTGGACAATTACGACTGATATGGCGTCTTCCTAAGCATTTAAAATACTTGATGTTTCTTGCTCGGGTGTCATCTTTAGGGGCTAGAAGTGTCTCATTCTTTGCTGGTCGTTGTTTCTCCTTGTCGGGTTTGTCATCTCTAGAATTTTTTTGAGAAGATGGAGCAGAAGATGAGGAAGGATTTGAACGATTACCTTGGTAAGAGAATGAAGTACCTTGGTAATGTTCTTTGAATCGAAATATCGAAATCTCCTTTGGATTTGTGCTTCAATTTTCATTGCTTTCTTTAGTGTATCTTCAAGGTTTTCATTCCCATGGAGATCAAGAAGATCAGAGATGTTTGAATTTAAGCCGACGATGAATCTTGACATGGTTTCCTCTTCTTCTTCGGTTATATTAGTCCTATTGAGTAAGGACTGTATCTCTTTGTAGTAATCTTCAACTGAACTTCTACCTTGTCGAAATTGGTGTAGTCGTTGTTTAACTTCTCATGTATAATGTGTCGGTAGGAATTGATTCCTCATCGCATGTTTGAGTTCGATCCAAGAAGTGATTGGTTGAATTTGGAAGTTGTTGTTGATCTTTTTGCTTGTTTGCATCCACCAAGTGTGAGCATATCCTTCAAATTCCAAGGTGATGAGGGGAACTTGTTCAGCTTGGGGGTAGTCATGGTATGCGAACATGATATCAACTTTTCCTTCCCAATCGATGTACTTGTCTGGATCGTAGTCTCCTTTAAAAGACGGGATCGTGAACTTCGATTTTGCAAAGAGTTCAGGTGCTTGAAAACGTGGTTGTGCTCGCCTGGGGGCCAAAAGTTCAGCATTGTTTGGCCTTGGATTCTGGTTTGGTAGATCCAGTTGTAGTTCTTGTCGTTCTCTCAAGGCATTGTTAAGTTGATCAAATTGATTGTGAGTGTTCAAGTGCGACTAAGATAGTCGTAAGTGTCTCATTGTTATTGTCTCCCATCCTGCAATTATAACACGAAGAAGATTTTAAAGTAGAATAAAAATAAAAGAAAATAAATTCAACAAAGCAAGAAACCTCACAAGTCACTCCAAGAAAGTAATACATCGATAGGAAAGTAAGTCGATCTTATACTCTTTAAAACTCACCTCACAAGTCACTCCAAGAAAGTAATACAACGATATAAAAGTAAGCCAATCTTATACTCTTTAAAACTCACTTTACCAAGTAGTTTTCCACAGTTTGTATCGGAGTTTGATTACTAACAAAGGCGATTAGAAAACGTAAAAGCTCTATGAGGCCAAACAAGGGTTAGACTCCAAGAGAACGAGAATGCAAGGAAGGAAGAAGTATGCAAAACTCTTTAGTCCTACTAACACAAGAAAGATAATGCAAAAGAACAATAAAAAGGAAAAACAAAAGAACCTAAAGCACTAAGAGTCAAAGAAAAAAAGAACCAAACCAGAAACCTAGAAAATGCTGGATCAACTTGAATAACATTTTTTAGGGGGTTACCGGTGTCCAAAAATTTTGGAAAACTTCTTCAATGTCTTTCGTTGCGTCGAGAAACCACCTGTAAAATTTTAAAACCAAATACCTTCAGTAGTATCTAGTAGACTCTGTTGAACGGTGAGTCCTAAATAATATTTTTCGTGATCGCTTTGTTCGAAGGTGTTCTTCATCTCCAAAAATTCTTATTTTTTGTGTGAATGATCTTCAATATATTCAGTTCCAATATGGAAATTTACACCACGAAATTCTTCCTTCAGAATTTTAAAAAATTCAACAAGATTCTAGACTGAATTTGCCGATGAAACTTGAATGATGTATTGAAGGCTCTAATGAACTTCGATTGGGTTTAATTTTGGAATGGGAATTACTCTTAGGATGAATATCAGATCTGGAGAAAAGAAGCCCTAAATTCATTGTTTGTAATTTTTTTTTGAAATTTTGTATTTTTTGTCCTTTTTCCCCTTTTTTTTTTTTTTTAAAAGTAAACTAACAAGAAGGATTTGAATCTAAATTAAAATTAAATAAAAAAAACCTAAAACGCTGAATATTTTGTGAACTGGCTCCGTTGGGGTACCTTGACGGTATTGTGTACAAGAATAAGAAAGATTGCTTGCTTCTTTCCAAGAATCAGCCCAAATCTGATACCAATTGATAGGGAAGCGGTAGCAGGTTAATGAACGTTTCTCTTGTTGCAGAATCAAACCTAGAAAGCTCTAGACTCGATGAAGAACAAAGAGGATGAATAGTAGAATGTGGCTCCCTTATGAAGGTGAACGGTAAAGATGATGGTGCGGATGGATTTGTGGAAAATAGATGGATAAGTGTCCTATCGAACCCTCCTAGTCGGAATGAAAAGAAAAACTCGATAAATGGCTCTAACCAACCCTCCTAGTCGTGATGAAAAGGCAAATTGGAGTGTGAAGATTAATTTTTCTCATAAGAACTTAAAAGAACTCCAGGAGAAGAAGCTTTGAAAGCACAAGATAATCAACACTTGCAAAAACGAATCTCGTTGTATTATTAATCAAAGAAATCTGATTTACAAAGTTGAGTGAAGCCTCCTTTATATAGGGGGTGAGTTCTAAAGGTCCTAAATAACTAATGAATAAAATAATAACAAACTAAACATGTTTTAACTCTAATTCCTAATAAAATAATAATAACTAAAAATAATGTTTTAACTCAACCTTAATTCCTAATAAAATAATAACTTTAATCCTAAAAGATAATGCATCATCCTATATTAAATTATATTACAAATAATCAATATAAATATTGAAAATTCGTAATATTTACAAAAATCACATATAAATTTCGTATAGGAATCTCTGCATGTGTTATCTTCAGTAAAATGAATGTATCTTGAGTTTCCGATATTGGATTGATGTGATTCAAGAACCGTTCGAAAGATAAGAGACAGAAGGTTCTATCTCTAGAAGACATGTCGACCGAATAACAACTGGATCTCCTTCAAAAATTTATTGTAAATCTGCTGCTATTAGACCCTTACGGATGAATGCTTGAACTGCGATTTGAAGCTTATTTTTAAGAAGTTTGGTCCTACCTCGTGTGATAGGGCCAAGTGGTATGGTAAATTCATCAACCTTAGCTTTAGGGCGTGTGGTGCATGTATCATAAACGATTGATAAGATGGGTGTAATTGATGATTAACGCGGAAGCCTGATTTTGAGTTGGAAACCTGATTTTAGATTGAAAAATAAGTTTTAGGTTGGAAACCTAATTTTAAGTTGGAAACCTGATTTTACTTTGGAAAACATATATTAGGTTGGGAACCTGATTTTAAGTTGGAAACATGATTTTAGTTTGGAAAATAGGTTTTAGGTTGGAAATCTGATTTTAGGTTGGAAACCTGATTTTGGGATTGGAAACCAGATTCTACGAAGTATTAGAGTGACTCACACGGGAGCATCTAATCATATTATTTTGGGTGGCTCGCATGGGAGCCCCAAAGGATTAGAGTGACTCGCACTTGAGCACCTAATCATATTATTTCGGGTGACTCGTACAGGAGCCCGAAGGATTAGAGTGCCTAATCAAATTATTAAGGGTGACTTGCACATGAGCCCCGAAGGATTAGAGTAACTAGCAAAAGATCCCCGAAAGATTAAAATGACTTATACGAGAGCATCTAATCAAATGAACTTTGATGAGAATGACCACAAAATTATGAGAAATGTTTTATTTGATATTAATTGGTTATTTTGTTTACTTACTAAATTTATATCGTATGATCAAAATGAACAATTATACATTATTGGGATTTAGTAGCTCACTCTTCGGTTGTTTTCATCTCAGGTAACTAGGTGCTTCTTTAGCTTTGAGCGCCATAATTAGAAGATCCCAACCATGCTGCTCAGAGTACAATTCCAAATTTTTTGCTGGGCTATTTATCCATATACATTGGGTTGTGTTAGTGGGGTTGTTCTATTTTAAAATACATTATGTTGGGCATGTTAATATTATATTTTGCTAAATCTTTTGATTTTACGGAGCTATATGTTCTCTTGAAACTTCAATGTTCTTTATTAATTTTGATGCTATTTTCAATTACATAAATTATTAATAGAGTTTGTTACGGTATTTTAACATGGCATCTCAATCTCGGGTGGGTTGGGTGCTACAATTATTGGTATCAAAGCGTTTAGGTTGGATCGGTTCTAGGACCGTGATAGTCGTAAGTAAGATTACATGGATAAAAGCACTAGAATTTGGTGTACTCTTTAATAATTGGGGTTATGATGTTTTTTTTTCTCTTTTCTTATCATTGAAGAAAAACTAAGAAGATAGTTAGTGATTCAAATAAAATCCATGAGGCTTAAAATAAAAGTCAAGCATCATTCTCTAATGACTTAGAATATGACTTTGTCTAGGATTCAAGGGAAGCAGGACTTGAGGTTGTTGCTAGAGTTGATAAAGAGGTGTATTTTCATAACTTGAACACTGCCTTACGGCGAATTGTAAGAGTCATTTCCACTCCAGTCGTACCCCCACCTCATGATTCGGCACCTAAAACAGTGGTACAACGTCTCAGGAGGTATAAGATGGTGGAATTTTATGGGTCTAGTGATGATGATCCTATATTGGCGGATCAGTGGCTGCGAGAGACTCAGAGGACTTTAAGGAAAATGCATTTGACCCCTGAAGGTAATTTGGAGTGTGACATTTCTATGTTCAAGAGAGACGCCATTGATTGGTGGGAAACTATAGAGATGACCTTTCAACCTGAGCAATTGACATAGGAACTCTTCTTGAACGAATTCTGTCAAAAGTATATTAGAGAGGCCCACATGAATGACTTGTGGCTTTAATTCTCACAGTTAGTTCAAGGTGATAAGTCTATGTTATAGTATGAAAGAGACTTTCTTCGAGTAAGCCGACACACTCCAGAATTATTATCTATATAAGCTCTTAGGTGTCGTCATTTCTTGAAGAGACTCTATTTGGATATCCATACTCGGTGAAAAATCCTCCGATGATATTCTTAGAGTTTACAAGATAGGCAAAAGTTATAGAAAGGGTGTTGATTATGAAGATCGAATCCATAAGATAGTAGAGCATATGGGAAAAGGATGTCAAATCCCTTGAGAGCTTAGAAGTCATCTTCGAAGAGAGCTAAAGATTTCAAGGAATCAAGAAACTCTGCTCTTGTATCCTTCAGAAGGTCTGATCTTGGTTCTACTTCGAGATAGAGATGAAGGCCTCTCAAAACTACCTCTCTAGCGAGTACAAGAAGGTCAGCTAGAGCTTCCTCAATCCTTGAATGTGAGTTCTATATGAGAAGATACTCTGGCGATTGTTGGAGGAGAAAACAATGGTGCTTTGAGTATGGGTCCCTTAATCATTTCATCAAGGATTATCCTAAGCTTGAGAAGACTACGCTAGCAGGTTCTACAAGGACATTATCTTCCTTACAAAGTGGTAGAAGTTCAAATAAATGAGGATCTAGTACTACTTTGAGAAGATCTGACAATGTTATGACATCAGAAGATTGAGCAGACACTTGAGCAATTGCTCGCCAGTATGTGATGAAGGCTCAAGAAGATTGTGAACCTAATGATGTGATCTCATGTATATTTACATTATTTTTACCCCATTAATTGCACTAATAGATCATGGCTCTTCATATTTGTACATTTTTTGGGATGTAATGATGGGAAAAGAATTTAGCGTGAAGGATTGAAAGTAGAGGTTAAAGTATCCGACACTTTAGGCTTAGGTATATTGGTAGATATTGTTTATCCTCGTTGTTCGATTAAGATACAGGGACAAGAATTCCCCCACTGTCTTTTAAAACTCCCTCTTAAGAATTTGATGTAATCTTATGAATGGATTGGTTGTTAGAACATGATACAAGTTTGTGATGTAAAATTAAATAATTTAAACTTCAGATACTTGGGGGATCTGAAGTGGTAGTATCTTAGAAGAAGAGGGTGTTTGAGTAATTTTGGCTCTAATGAAACATAAGATGTTGAATCAAGGTGGAAAAACCTTTTTGGCATATATATTAAACCCCGAAGTCCTGATATAGAGTTTAAAGAGTGTGAGAGTTGTGAAAGAATACTCTGATGTGTTTCATGAGGAGTAACCAGGCTTACCTCCTGATCAAGAGATTGAGTTTGGACTTGAAGTTTACTAAGGAACCTCCCCTATGTCCATAGCTCCCTATCGAATGATGTCAAATGAACACGAGAACTTAATACTCAACTTCATGAGTTATTAAATCAAGGATTCATTCATCCGAACGTGTCACCGTGGGGAGCCTCCGTATTATTGTTAAAAAGAAATATGGTTTGTTGAGGTTGTGCATTGATTACTAAAAATTTAATAAGGTGACGATTAAGAACAAATATATATTTTCGAGAATATATGATTTTTTTATCAACTCAAGGGTGCACGGGTGTTCTCGAAGATTGATCTAAGGTCGGGATATTACCAATTGAAAGTTAAGGAAATATGCATTACAAATACTGCTCTCAGAATGAGATATGGACACTATGAGTTCCTCGTGATGCCGTTTGGTCTTACAAATACTCCTATATCTTTTATGGAATTGATAAACCGCATTTTTCAATCTTACTTAGATCAGTTTGTGGTGGTCCGTTGATATTTTTGTGCACTCCAAGTTATAAGAGGAACACGAAGAACAACTTTGTATTATGCTTCAAACCCTTCAAGAAAAGAATATATACACAAAATTTATCAAGTGTGAGTTTTGGTTATCATAGGTAAACTTTTTGGGGCATGTAATGTCTGTGACAGGCGTCCGAATGGACCCACTAAAGATTAAGGTAATATTGGAAAGGGAACCCCTTAAGAACACGACAAAAATTCATTGTTTCCTTGGATTGGAAGGAAACTATCGTCATTTCGTGAAAGGATTTTCAATGATCACCGCACCTATGACTCGATTGCTTCAGAAGGAAGTTCCCTTCAAATGGGGACCAGAACAACAAAAAGTTTTAATAAAGTAAAGAAAATCTTAACAAAGGCTCATGTTTTAACATAATCGGAGTAAGGGAAAGAATTTGTTCTTTACACAAATATCCCTAAATGAACTCGGGTGCTTCCTTATACAAAAAGGTACTACACATCTCGTCAATTGAAGCCCTCATGAAAGGAATTACCAGAATCATGACTTGGAACTGGCATCGGTAGTCTTCGTTCTTAAAATTTGGCGACATTACCTGTTTGGAGAGAAATGTTTTATATATTTCGATCATAAAAGTTTGAAATACCTCATCAACCAAAGGGAGTTAAATTTACGACATCAAAGATGGATTGAGCTGCTCTAATACTATGATTATGTTATTGAGTATCATCCAGGGAAAGCCAATGTGGTAGTTGATGCCTTAAGCCAAAAATCTATTTCCAAATTGAGAGTTATGTTTACAAGGTTAAATGTGTGAGAAGATGGTTGTGTACTAGTAGAAATTCAAATTAAACCTACCTTGGCATGAGAAGTGAAAGAAACTTAACTTTTGGATGAAAATATGAAAGCTAAAACCCAACAAGAAAGTCAGAACTTGGTGTTAGGTTTTGAAGTAAAAGATAGGGGAACATTGTGTTTCAAATGATGGTTGTGTGTTGCAACTGATAACAATTAAAGGAGAAGATCTTAAGAGAAACCCAATTGTAGTTTATTATCCACTCATTCGAGAAGTAATAAAATGTATTAAGACCTTAGACAGTTATATTGCTGGACAATGATGAAATGAGAAGTATATGAATTTGTGTTAAAGTGTTTGGTGTGCCAACAAGTCAATGTTGAACATCAAGTTCCTTCTAGCATACTTCAACTAATCCAAATCCCTCAATGGAAGTTGGACAAAGTTAAAATAGACTTCGTCACCAATTTACTTATGACTTGATGAAAACATGATTTTAACAAGGTGATTGAGGATCGACTAACAAAGACTGCTCAAGTTCTTTCGGTCTGAATGGACTTTGCCTTAGAGAAATTAGCACAACTGTATATTAATGAGATCATGAAGCTGCATAGAGTATACACCTCTATCTTTTTGGATATGACCCTAAATTTACTTCAAGGTTTTGGAAGAAACTACATGAGACGTTAGAAACCAAGTTGTAGTTTAGTATAACGTTCCACCCTTAAACTGATGGACAATCAGAGTGGGTTATTCATACTTTGGAATACATGCTTAGGTGTTGTGTAATTGAATTCGAGGGGAATTGGGAAGATTATTTACCTTTAGTGGAGTTTACATAGAATATTAATTATCAAGTGAGTATACAGATGACCCCGTATAAAGTTTTATATAAGATGAAGCATAGAATATTGTTGTATTGGACTGAATTACATGAAAGGAGATTAGTTGGTCCAGATCGGATTCAAGAAATTGAGGAAAAAGTTGGAATAATTCAAGATAGATTGAAAATGAATTTCGATCGATAGAAGCCTTACGCGGATCTCAAGCGTAAAGACATAGAATTTGAAGTAGGAGACAAGGTGTTTTTGAAAGTATACCATGGAACAAAATACTAAGGTTTGGTCATAAAGGAAAATTGAGTCCTCGTTTTATTAGGTTGTATAAAGTTTTAGAACAAATTGGACTTGTAGCTTACTAATTAGCCCTACCATCGGAATTGGATAGGATTCAAAATGTGTTTCACGTGCCAATCTTGAAGATACTGGTATGACCCCTCACACATTGTACCTTAGAATGAATTGAAGTGGACACCAATTTAACTTATGAAGAGGAACTTATATGAATTCTAGCTCACAATATTAAATAGTTGAGGAATAAACGTATACAATTGGTAAAAGTGTTGTGGAGAACCCACGAGGAAGAGGAGGTTACATAGGAACCCGAGCAGGCATGGAAATTCAATATATGTACTTGTTTAGCACATGTAAAAATATTTTGAGGACGAAATCTTTATTGGTGGGGGAGAATTGTGATAGTCGAGATTAGACTGAGTCAAAGATTGGTTCTCGACCCAAATATTTGAGTAAAAATTTTAATTTGTCAGTTAGTTAAATAGGTCATAGACTATAGATAATGTGGGAACCCAATTATTAAGTCCAATAGATAAATTTGAGTTTTAAAGTGAGTGTAAGGAAAGGGTAAAATTCATAATAAACTTAGAATTTTTTCTAATCAAAGGGAATAAGAACGAGAATTCTAGAAGTGGAAGTTAACTTTCTTAATTTTCTCTTACCCATTTTCTTTGGTTTAATTTCACAATTCTAGCTTTTGGGAAAAAGATGGAAGTTAGTGGAGAAAAGGCAAGGGGTATTGGTTGATAAATTTTCTTTGGTGATTATCATATCTGAAAATGGTATAGGATTTGGTTACCATGGAAGAAAGTGTAAAGAAGTATTAGGGTATAGGTATGAACAAAGTGTAGAGATGAAGGATTATTTATCTTTCATACTTTTTAGTATGATTCATTTGTTCCTTTAGCTTAATAATTCCAATTTTCAGAAAAGGGAGTTGAAGATCAACCCCAGAACAAAGGCAAGAACAAGGTTGGAGAGTAATAAAAAATAGGGGTTTCATCATCATCACTTTGTAAGGTAATGTACCATTTTTTTATGTTCCTTAGGATATAAATAATTGATAATTGGTGATTAACGTGGAAGTCTGATTTTGAGTTGGAAACCTGATTTTAGTTTGGAAAATAGGTTTTAGGTTGGAAACCCAAGTTTGAGTTGGAAACCTGGTTTTACTTAGGAAAATAAGTTTTAGGTTGGAAACCTGATTTTAGTTTGGAAAATAGGTTTTACATTGGAAACCTAATTTTAGGTTTAAACCCTAATTTTAGGTTGGAAAATAGGTTTTAGGTTAGAAACTTGATTTTGGGACTGAAACCCAAATTCTACGAAGTATTAGAGTGACTCGCACTGGAGCACCTAATCATATTATTCCAAGCAACTCGCACGGGAGCCCCGAAGAATTAGAGTAACTCGTACAAGAGCACTTAATCATATTATTCCGGGTGACCCACAAGGGAGCTCCAAAGAATTAAAATGACTTGCACGGAAGCACCTTATCATATTATTCCGGGTGATTCGCACAAGAGCCCTGAAGAATTAGAGTGACTCGCATGGGAGCAACTAATCATATTATTCTAGGTGACTTGCACGGGAGCTTTGAAGGATTAGAATGAATCATGTAGGAGCATCTAATCATATGAACTTTGATGAGAATGACAACAAAATCACAAGAAATGTTTTATTTGATATTAATTGGTTATTTCGTTTACTTACTAAATTTATATCATATAATTGAAAATGAACAATTTTACATTACTGGGTTTTAGTATATCACTTTTCGGTTATTCTCATCTCAAGTAACTAGGTAATTTTTCGGATAATTAGAATTTTATTCCCCAAAAAAAGCAGTAACTGCTTCAAAACCAATACAATCAAAAGACCAAAAGAAAGGGGTTCCTAATTACACAAAAATCATACTATACCCCAATAATTACAAAGATAGGTTTGTTCTATCCAATCTATTAACATTCCTATTGCTAAGTTAAGTTCCTACAATTTGCTTGATTGAGATCAGAATCTCATCCTAGGATCTATAGGTTTCTCTAAAAAGTCTTCGGATTAGTTGAGAGTGCACCAAGAAAGCTTCAAAATGCTAGTAAGCAACGATTTTCTTTTCCATGTGTTATATGCCCAAACAAGCATATTAGTCCAAGTAAGAGGAGGTTTATGTATACCTGTGAGCTGAAGAATTGAATTCCATATTAAAGCAGTTGTCTTACATTCAGCAAAGAGATGGTATTTGGATTCCCTTGCTTCAGAACAGAGGATGCACTGATCATTAGTTTCAATTCCAAATCATTGTAGCCTATCATTTGTAGGAAGGCGGTCCAAGATAACCATCCAAGAAATTAAGTTATACTTGGGAATGTGAAATGAAAACCAAATCAGATTATGCCATGGGACTTTACTGTTTTTCTGTCGAACCTCTTCCCATATCTGCTTGGTAGTCGCAGCTCTAGATGCAAGAAGAGATCAAGCTGTTGTTCGAAGTTTCATGATTTTCCTTAGGAGCCAGCTAGAGTTCATAGGTTCTTCCATGAGCCAGAAATCATGATTCTTGATTAGATAGTTGTGAATCCAAGCAACCCATAGTGAACCCTCCCCTGCAAGTAATCTCTTAATGAGTACCAGCATGCATGATTTGTTCCACGACTTGATGTCCTTGAGACCAAGTCCGCCTTCAGACTTTGGAGTGCAAATTCTAACCCTGCTTACTCTAGCTCCCACTATTGGAATGTCAGAACCTTTCCAAAAGTATCTCGAACAAATTTGATCAATTTTGTTGATAACAGAGTGAAGCAAGATCAGTCGCCTACACCAGTAGTTAGCAACACTAAAAAGAACTGTTTTAATCAACTCCAATCTGCCAGTATAACTCAGCTTCATCCTGGACCATTGATGAAGCTTGATCTTGACCTTGTCAATGAGAGGCTGACAGTCTTTAACAGTAAGCTTCCTTGTGACCAGAGGTATCCCCAGATATCTGACTGGTAGTTTACCATGCTTAAAACCAGAAGAATTAATAATAGTGTCAAGAGATTGAACTGAAATTCCAACAGTAAAGATTTCACATTTAGCAACATTAAGTTTGAGATCAAAAATTTCATAGAAGTAGTCAAAAACAGTTATGACTCCCATGACAGATTCCAGATTGCCCTTACAAAAAATAAGGAGATCATCAACAAAAGTTAAGTGAGTGAGGTTTATTTTCTTGCATTTAGGATGGAAGTTAAAGATCCCTTTTGCAGCAACATTATTGAGTAAATTTGATAGGATATTCATCACTATACCACACAAGATGGGGGAGAGGGGGTCCCCTTGTCTAAGACCCTAAGCACCCTTAAAATACCCAATCAAGCTTCCATTGAATGCTATGGAGTAAGTTGCAGCAGAGTAGCAGGCCACAATCCATTCTATAAAAATATTTGGAATTTCAAGAGCCTTTAGAATGGTTGGAATGAAGCTCCAGAGAATTGAGTCAAACGCTTTTTAAAAATCAATTTTCAGGGCACACCTAGGTGAAATTGTTTTCCTCTCATATCCTTTCACAATTTCTTGGGCAAGGAGGGTATTGTCAATAATACTCCTTCCTTTGACAAAAGCAGAATGATTAGAGGAAATAATCTTAGGCAGTAAGTGAGTCATCCTATTTACAATGATCTTTATGATAGCCTTATAGATTATTGAGCAACATGAAATAGGGCAAAAATCTGAAACTTTGTTGGGGTTCAGAATCTTTGGGACCAAGGATTCTTAAAGTTCCATAATTGGAGGATCTCAACCCTGCTGCTCAGATTACATTTTCAGATTCTTTTGTTGGGATATGTATTCATATACATTGGGTTGTGTTAGTGGGGTTGTTGTATTTTGAAATACATAATGTTGAGGCATGTTAATATTATATTTTGCTAAATCTTTTGGTTTATCAAAGCTCAATGTTTTCTTGAAATTTTAGTGTTCTTTATTACTTTTGAACCTATTTTCTACTACATAAATTATGAATAGAGTAGTTGTGGTATTGTTATTGTGGCATCTCAATCCTGGGCGAGTTGGGTGCTACAATATGTTTGATTTTGTATACTTTTTTTCGTACAAGTTATTGAAAACATTTTGATATTTCGATATAACAAATTAAGTTAAATGAATTTTAAGATTTTCCAGAAAGATTTTCTTGTAAGTTTGCAAAATTTGTATTGTTCTCTTTGGGAGAGAGTGTTCTCAAGAATTTAGGGTATAATTCTTGAGGGAGTTGTAAGGTTACTCTTTATCCTCAAAAGAAAGAAAAATTAGTGAATTTGTGGAAAATCCTTAGTGTGGATAGATAAGGTAGTGGACGTAGACTTTGGTTGAGAAAGTCGAACCACTCTAAATCGATGTGCAAATCTTTTCAATTTTCTGCAAAAGCTTCCACCGAAATTTTTAATTGTCAATTCACCCCCCTCTTGGCTGATTTCATCGATCGATTAAATCAATAATTAGTCTCAGAGCTTGACTCATTTAAAGGTTTAACCGCCTCTTGAGTGGATCCGGGAAGAGTTAAATCGATAAAGATGGTGTCCACTTCCGGTTCATTCTCCATGGAAGAATCCAGACCAATCACCGTGTCTCCACACTTCAATGGAACAAATTATCGTCGTTGAAAGAAGTTCATGATGATATTTATCCAAGCATTTGATATGGAAGCTTGGATGATGATCGAGAAAGGATATTCTTCTCCTACGAAGAAGGCAAAGAAGTGGAGTGATCAAGAACGGAAGAAAGCTCAACAAAACACAAAGGCTATGAACATGTTATGTTGTGCAATTGATCCTAATGTATATAAAGGAGTTTCTTCTTGTTCAAGTGCCAAGGAGATGTGCGATAAGCTTGAGGAGATCTATGGAGACAAGGAAGAAGAAGAACCAATAAAGGTGATGTCTCTATTAGCTCTCACAAAGCCAAAGGTATCTTCTAACTCAAATAAATTAAATTCAAAATCTTTTAATGAGTTACAAGATGCTTATGATGAATTATTTTCGGAGTTTGAGACCATGAACTCCAAATACAATAAATTGATTTCTAAATTTATTGCTAAAAATGATCTTCTTTTGAAAGCTAAAACAGACTTGGAAAATCAAAATGAAATGTTGAGAAAGGAGTTAGAGCTTTCAAAAATAAAATCTAAAAATTTTGAAAAAGAAATTGTCAAATTAAACAAACTTCTCCTAGAAATGAAAATTAATTTTGAAAATCAAAACGAAATCTTGAAGAAGGATTTAGAGCTTTAAAAAATGAAATTTGAAAGTATTGAAAAAGAAATTTTCGATTTGAAAGTTACGCTTGAATGTTTAACAAAAGAAAAAGAGATCATTTTAAATAATTCATCTAGTTCAATAATGACAATATGTTCACATTGTCATTATCATGGTCATAAGAAACATACTTGTCCTTTAAAGAAAGGAAAACGATTTAAAATTAGACAAGTATGGGTTCCAAAAGGAATAAGAGGCATTGAAACTAATGTTCAAGTATCCAAAGCAATTTGGATACCAAAATCTACTTAAATGTCTCTTGTAGGTGTGTGGGAGCAATGGTGATGAAGATGATGATATTCAAGATGCTCTAGCCACACATGAAAAAGGAATGGGTAACCTCTAAACTTAATGTTTTTATTTTATTTGGTTGCCCATTTAGTTTATGCATGTATGAGGTTTTAAATGTTAAATAATTCTAAATGATTATGTTTTGTCCCATGTATGTTGAAAAATATTGTATGATGAACATAATAATTTTTGGTAATGTTTTATAAACTCTACTTCATCATATTAATTTTTGGTCAAAATTGTTTTTAAAATGTAATTGATATCTCTTTAACAATTGATATCGATTTTTCAAGAACTTTGGTTTTGCAAAATTTTGACCTTAAATTTTTCTTAATGATTATGCATAGATTTTTTTTAAATATTATAAAGTTTTAATGCATAACATTTTCAAAAACTTTATGCATGTTCTCTTAATCACGATTATTGACATTGCATAATGTTTTGTATGTGAATGGATTAAAGCATAATCCGATTAGATGAATTTGACAAAAGATACAATGTCTTATTTTTAAATTAAGTGTTCACAAAATTGATTGATATTGCATCTACTTTGATTATGCTTGTTGGTCACAGATTAGGAAACATTTACATGGTGCATTTAGATTCTATCAATATGACTAATTTATGCTTAGTTGCTAAGGATGAGCATGATAGTTGGTTATGGCATAGGATACTAGGACATGCTAGTATGAGTGTTTTGCAACGATTGATTCAAGGAGATTTAGTTAGAGGGTTGCCAAAGCTAAAATTTGATAATGATAAAATTTGTGATGCTTGTGCTAAAGGAAAACAAAGGTGAATTTCTTTTAAATCCATTAATGACGTATCAACTAGTAAAGTATTACAATTGATCCATTTAGATCTTTTTCGGCCATCTAGAACTACTAGCTTGGTTGAAAAATAATATGCATTTGTTTTGGTAGATGACTATTCTAGATAGACTTGGGTTCTATTCTTAAGTACTAAAGATTAAGCATTAGAAAAAATTCATCACGTTTTCAAAAGTAATCCAAAACGAAAAAGGTTACTCTATAACTAGTGTTAGGAGTGATCATGGAACTGAATTTGAAAATCTTGGATTTGCTGAGTTTTGTAATTCTAATGGTATTAGCCATAATTTTTCAGCTCCTAGAACCCCTCAACAAAATTGAGTTGTTGAGAGGAAAAATCGAACTTTAGAAGAAATGGCTAGAACCATGCTTTGTGAAAACAATTTGCCAAAATATTTTTGGGCGGAAGCCACAAATACCGCTTGTTATGTTATAAATCGAGTAATGATTAGGCCTATTTTGAAGAAAACTCCATATGAACTTTTTAAAAATAAAAAGCCTAACATTAGCTATTTTCATCCTTTTGGATGTAAATGTTTTGTTTTAAACAACGGTAAAGACAATCTTGGCAAATTTGATGTTAAAAGTGATGAAGGAATTTTTCTGGGTTATTCCTTAAATTCTAAAGCTTATCGAGTATTTAATAAAAGAACTTTAGTTATAGAAGAGTCTCTATACATGTTGTTTTCGATGATAATCTCCTTTCGAGGAAGGATTCTTGTTTGAATGATGATGTAGGTATTATAAATACAAATGACGTTAGACATGACGTTGGAGAACCATCATCAAAGGAAGAAATGAAAGATGAGGAAACTCATGATCCTCTCGAGAATCCAACCATTGAAGAAAGGGAAGTATCTTACCCAAGAGAGTACAACTATGTCAAGGATGGTGAAATCATAGGTGATCCATCCAAAGGGCTAACAACTTGATCTTCTCTTAGAAATATTTGTAATTATGTTGCATTTATCTCATGCATAGATCCTAAGAATATTAAAGAAGCATCAAATGATGAACATTGGATTATGGCTATGCAAGAAGAGTTAAATCAATTTGAGAGAAGTAAAGTATGGACATTAGTTGAAAGGCCTGGTAATAAATCTACTGTAGGTACTAGATGGGTATTTAGGAATAAGCTTGATGAAAGTGGTAAAATAATGAGAAACAAGGCTAGACTTGTTGCTCAAGGCTATACTCAAGAAGAAGGCATAGACTATGATGAAACATACGCTCCCATAGCTAGAATGGAAGCAATTAGAATGTTATTAGCATTTGCATGTTTTCATGAATTTAAATTATATCAAATGGATGTTAAAAGTGCATTTTTAAATGGTTTTATAAAAGAAGAAGTGTATGTGGAACAACCTCCAGGTTTTGAAGATTCAAAATTTCTAAATCATGTTCTTAAATTGACAAAAGCGCTTTACGGTTTAAAACAAGCTCCTAGAGCTTGGTATGAAAGATTGTCAAATTTTTTAATTGAAAAAGGTTTTTCAAAAGGGAAGGTTGACACTACATTATTTTAAAGCATAAAGGTAAAGATTTATTAGTAGTTCAAATTTATGTTGATGATATAATATTTAGTTCTACTAATGATGTTCTTTGCCAAGAATTTTCCAAGCTAATGCAAAGTGAATTTGAGATGAGCATGATGGGGGAGCTCTCATTTTTCTTGGGACTCCAAATCAAGAAAAGAAAAGATGGCATCTTCATCAATCAAGCTAAGTACGTCAAAGATATGCTCAAGAAGTTTGGAATGGAAAATGGGAAACCTCATGAACAAAGTTTGACATAGATGAAGGAGGTAAATGTGTGGATGTTAAATTATATAGGTCAATGATTGGTTCTTTGCTTTATCTAACCTCAAGTAGACCAGACATTATGATTAGTGTTTGCTTATGTGCTAGATTTCAATCATGCCCTAAGGAATCACATTTACTAGCTGTTAAGAGAATCTTTAGACACCTTAAGGACACACCTAGTTTAGGACTTTGGTATCCTAGAGACTCTAGCTTTAGCTTGCATGCCTTTTCTGATGCGGATTATGGAGGTTGCAAATTAGATAGGAAAAGCATCTCCGGTACTTGCCAATTCCTTGGAAATATGATGATTTCTTGGTTTTCAAAGAAACAAAATTGTGTAGCATTATCTACCACTGAAGTGGAATACATTTCAGCTGGTAGTTGTTGTGCACAAGTTTTATGGATGAAACAACAACTTTTTGATTATGGAATTGAAGTAGGTACCATTCCTATCAAGTGTGACAATACTAGTGCTATTTGTCTCACTAAAAATCTCATCCAACAATCTAGAACTAAGCACATTGAAATAAGACATCATTTCATTAGAGACCATGTCGCTAAGGAAGATGTACTTCTAGAATTTGTTGATACTTTGCACTAATTAGTGGATATCTTTACAAAACCTTTAGACAATGAAAGATTTTGGACACTTAGGAGAGAATTAGGTTTAACTCACCTATCTTCACTTAGTGTTTAAAATAATTTTAGCACTTTTAAGAATAAATGAAAAATACTTATAATAAATTTTGATTGCATTTTTTGCTATTAGTTAAGGTGAGTTTATGATTCTTTGTGAAAAATTGTTTATATGTTCAAATAAATTTTAATGATAAATTTGATTGATTGAACATAGTTAATTTTTCGTAATATGAGTTGCCAATACCACTAGAAAAAATTAATTTAGCATTTTGAGTGTTTAAAATCAAATTTTAGCAGTTTTAGTACAGAGGGAATCGATACCCCCTTGAAGGGGAACCGATTCCCCCTTTGAATGGGAACCGATTCCCTCCTTGAGGGAATCGATACCCCCCACGGGTTCTGGATATATCACGACCAAAAAACCCATTGTCTCAAAACCTCTCTTCTTTCTTAAATGTTGTTCATCCTCTCTTTCTCTCTAAATCTCCATTTTTGCCAAAATCATCAAATACAATTCGGAATTAGATCTTTCTTCAACTTCTAATCCTTGCAAACAACATCATATTCTCATAAAATCCAAATTTTCAAGGTAAAATTTCAAAATCCTCTATTTCATTGATTTTTGAACTTAGGACTAGTTTTGATTAGTTCTAAGATGAACATTACATCGGGCATTGGTTATATGATGATTTTACAACCAATTTCATCAAAAACACTCAATTTTTCAAAATTGTCTTTTAATTTTGAAATAAAAAAATCGAGAATTGTTGTTTTAATTGATGTTTTTGATTCAATTATGTTGTTTTCATAAAAACTATACGTATTATGATTTTCAAACATTATTTTCCAAATAGTTTTTCAAAACATTGCCCTTTAGAATTCGGTTTAGAGAAACTTGAAATATTGAGGACTCATTTGAGGTTTGGGTTTGATTATATTGCATACATGTGTTTAAATTTGCAAGTTACATATTCTATTCCGATTCTTAAACTATGTCAAATCCTAAACGACCTAGGACATTGTCTAGTCACTCAAGTCAAAACCGACCTCTTATTCCTCCACCCAGTCCAAATAACCCAAATATGACCATTCTGAACTCTTGTTTCATGTACCTGGTCGTAGACAAGATCTATATCATAGGTACCATACTTTTTTGAGTTATACAAAATCCGGGAAGAACGTATCCCTTCAATCCACGCTATAGAAGATATGGACTTCCAATATCTTCTGACTCTTAAATCCTAGAAGTTTGATAAACTCTTTAAACTCAAAACTTTGGTTTGTCATCAATTAGTTCTCATTTTTCTATTCCAATGTGGTATGTGTCCAAAACGAGCGTCGATCTGAAATTATAGGAATTCAATCATATCTTTTAGGACAATTCATTTTTATTGACTCCGGCACAATCATTACCCATTTTGGACTAGATAACTCAGGTTTAATGAAAAAGAGACTGTGGATTAACCCTATAAGTCTAAGGATAGTGAGAGTATCCTAAGAACTTATCGTGATAGATTCCTTCATTATATGATATCTTGGTGGTTTAGACCATCCGGAGGTAGGTACTCCTCCCTTAGGAACATAGATATATGGTGGATATACTGTATCCAACATAAAAAGAAGATTAATCTGCCACAGATCATCTTTAGTGAGTTTCCATAAACACTATTCCTTCCAAGAATATATAAACCTTGGTTTATGGTTGTCTCTTTAATAATTTGTTTATCAAACTCGGTCTTAGGGTATCTTCTGGTGTTCTTATTCCTCTTCAAAACCAAATCAATCTTACTTCCTTGAAGAAAGCAAGATGGAAAAAGGATAAGGAAACGGGCCAATGGATTTATCATCCCGAATTCAAAACTTTGAATTGTGAAGCATTTTGATGTTCATGGATTGTTTTATTTTGGATGTTTGAATTTGTTGGATAATTGGATATTTGAACTTACATGCTTATATATTTTGTTTGGTTTTAACTTTCATTTTGAGCTTAATGTTTATTTTTGCATCATTTACATATTATTTGCATTATGACCAATTTTTGTCATTTCACATTATTTATGAATATTGAATTATGGAACTAATGGCTAACTTTTCTCTTGATTGTGATCTTAGCACCTTAAGTTATATATATTTATCATCAATTGGCTAAATGATTTCAAAACTTGTTTAAGATCTTTTAAAAGTCTTTTTGATTTAACAACAAGGGGGAGAAATGCTAAAGTGTTTTAAAGGGGAGAAGTGTTAGAGTAAGGGGGAGTAATTTTAAAAACTTGATTTCAAATTCTTAAAATTACTAAAATGTTTTGTTATATCAAAAATGGGGAGATTGTTGAAAACATTTTGATATTTCGATATAACAAATTAAGTTAAATGAAATTTAAGATTTTCCAAAAGATTTTTCTAAGTATATTCGATATAATTATTCGAATATCAAAATGTTACTCCAAATCTTTCAAATGTCATTTTTAATCCTTACTCAAGTATAAAATTAAGTTTTAATCTTAAAATAATTTCAAAACAAATTTACAAAATATTTCGAACCATTTCAAAGCCAAAAATTCCAGATTGCTCAGAGGAAACCGATTCCCCCCCAAGGGGGTACCGATTCCCCCTGAATGGTTTGGCTCCGAGAAAAACAAAATGCTCGGAGGGAACCGATTCCCCCCAAGGGGGTACCTATTCCCCCTGTTTAACGGTTGAAATATTTGAATTTTACACTTAGGGAACCGATTCCCCATGAGAGGGTATCGATTCCCCCCACGCTCCAAGCTGTTTTATTAATTGATTTCACACTAAAACGGCTCTATTGACTCCACTAATCATATCCAACGTTCAAAATCATTTGAAGGTGTATTTAAACAAGCTTAGAAGTCATTGATCAATAACAAGAAACAAAAATCAACAAGAATCAAGAGAGAATCAAAGAGAAAGCATCAAACCTCAAGTTTGAGCATTTTCAAGCCTATTTCATTCAATATTCATTTTTTCTTTCAAGAACACTTATTGTGCTCAATTGTATTATTCTTGAGTGTTCTTTCTTTGTTCTATAATTGTGCAAACATCTTTCCTTGTGAGGATTTTCTTGTAAGTTTGCAAAATTTGTATAGTTCTCTTTGTGAGAGAGTGTTTTCAAGAATTTGGGGTATAATTCTTGAGGGATTTGTAAGGTTACTCTTTTTCCTCAAAAGAAAGACAAATTAGTGAATTTGTGGAAAATCCTTAGTGTGGATAGCTAAGGTAGTGAACATAGACTTTGGTTGAGAAAGTCGAACCACTCTAAATCACTGTGCAGATCTTTTCAATTTTCTGCGAAAGCTTCCACCGAAATTTTTTAATTGTCAATTCACCCCCCTCTTGGCTGATTCCATCGATCGATTAACTCAACACAAGTAAGGGGTCGTTGGAGAGTGAAGTACTTCCAGATTGATAGTTATTTCCTTTTTAGATAAGTTTCTGGCTTTGTATGGGTGGGTAGGTGGTTTGAAAGCTAATATAAGTTCCTCAGGACTAAAGGAATATCATTCATTCCCATTTATTACTGTCATCTGCGGAGGTCTTTTTCATCAAATTTTGGTAAGAGTTTAATAGTTACCTAGTCACTTTTCAGGAGTGGGTTATTCAGATTCATAATCCACTTTAGATACACAACTAAGTATTTTATACAAATACTTTTAAGTCTCATCCATCCTATCCTTCAAGCTTTTCATTCTTTTTTTCTCTTTCTCCCATCCTTTAGGGTCATGATTATCCTACTACGTTTCTTCCTAACTACTTTGTGTGGTTGTTGGTTCAACAGTCCCACCTATCTGTTGATTTTTCATTTGCTTATCTAACTTGACGTTGGATCTTTAAACAAAGCTCTAATACCAATTGTTATATCTCTTAATGAAATCAATAAAAATATTTAGGGTTTTTAGAAAGTAGAGATAATAGATATACGAATAAGAATGTTTCATTAATATTTTTCTAGAATACCTTTTTCATTACACCTCATATTTCTTATATTCTTAGTTCCAAACTCCAACTGAATTTTATTTTGTGCAGTTAATTTCCCTTACTAATTGTTGCTCATTTGTCATTTTCAAGTATTGAGTCATTCAACATTAGGCCCAATTTTTATCTTGTAGTCATCCCGTGTTGACTCCATCCTTCCTGATGGGGCTTTGTTGTTCTACCAGAATACCTTATCAAATTGCCTTGGACCCTTTTGTAGCATTAGTCCACCTTGTTTTGCTCAAATTAAATTTTCCACTTTCCCAATCAGTTCGAGAAATCCCTAAATTCTCATCTTCAATCCCTAGATTTTTGCCCTTTCCTCCACGTTCATAACAGGGTTTAAAATTAGTGTTTGTGTTAGGAGAAACTGGGTTAGGAGGGTCGTCCTCATAATGGATCTCTGCAAAATCTTATCTGAATTTGTCGGTCAACAGATAAGATACCAATGATTAATTCAATTTTTTAATAATTTGATATACACGTTTTCTAAAGGATATATATATTACTTTTAGGTAAACTATACATTTAGTACCTAAATTATTATTTTTATTCTATTTTAATATCTAAAGTTTATCTTTTTCAAAGTCATACCTAACGATTAGTTTAGGTTTTAATTTGACTCCCTACCGTTAAAAATAATAGAAACTACTCATGTGGCATTTTCTAAATTTTTTTAATGATAATGTGGTATTACCATATGTTGACATGACAACATCACCATTAAGTTTTTAATGATAGGTAACAAATTGAAACATAAATTAAACATTATGTATGATTTTGAAAAAGAATAGAGGTTGGACATTAAAATGAATCAAAAGTAATACTTTAGATACTAAATGTATAATTTACTCTTTATTTTTTTAAAATATTTCTGGTGAGCCCATGGCCTCTACTAGTCTTTACTTTATTCGGCCGTTGAATTCAAACAACTCAACTAGATTCGAATAAAAAATTTCAAATAAAATCTAAGTTATAAAATTATACACGTCAATACGGTAATTTTTTTTAATTCATCTCGTCAATACAATTAACTTTTTAATTTAACTCGATAAAATTTGACTCAATTGATTGTTTACCTCTACTTATAAACGCATATAATTTAATATGTGCGGTAAAAATGCCCATATAGGGTACTGATTTTTTTTCTTAATGTTATCATTAATTTTTTTATTCTCTCAACTAGAACGGAATCTATAATATATCTTAAAATGATTAAATAACATGACATTTTTTTCAAGAGATGATAAAATAATACAACATATTTTTTTCATTTTAATCAGTGTGAAATACGTCCTATAATTTTAACACATTCTCTAAAAATATTCAATAATCTACTAATTTAGATATCTTCCCTATTGTACTGTAAAAAATATACTTCAAAAAATATAATGGCAAAAAGGCACGCCATGTACCTTAACTTAAAAAAGTTCAATGTGTCATTCATCCTATTTTTTAAAGAGAAAATAACCTCAGTAACCAAAAATGCCTTATAATATACGATTTTGACCAACTTTTTTTGGATTTGCCAAAATGACCAACTAAATCGCAATGCGATCGATAATTCGCAACGCGATCTCCGGTATCGCAAATCAGTTTCCAGATTCGCAACGCGAACATCGACTATCGCAACGCGAACTTCGACTATCGCAATGCGATTTTCCAAATTCGTTGCGATAGTCTAAGTTCGCGTTGCGATTTATTCCAAATTCGTTGCGATAGTCGAAGTTCGCGTTGTGATAGTCCAAGTTCGTTGCGATAGTCGAAGTTCGCGTTGCGATTTATTCCAAGTTCGTTGCGATAGTCGAAGTTCGCGTTGCGATTTATTCCAAATTCGTTGCGATAGTCCAAGTTCGCATTGCGATAGTCCAAGTTCGTTGCGATAGTCGAAGTTCGCGTTGCGATTTATTCCAAGTTCGTTGCGATAGTCAAAGTTCGCGTTGCGATTTATTCCAAATTCGTTGCGATAGTCCAAAATCGCAACGACTGGTGGTATTGCATTTGTTTCTTAAGAATTTTCTCTAAAAAGATAGTATTCGCGCGGACGTGTCAAAGACACGTATTACCACGACCACGACCCGAGACAGACGACGGCGGCGGTGCGCGAGAGTCCCCCTTGTTCTCTATCACTCAACAAGGAAGTGGGAAAGCCAAGCCTTAAATACCATTCCCAATAGTGTTTCCAATACTATGTGGGATTGAGCATTACCAACACTTGTTCCCAATACTATGTAGGATTGAGCCTTATATAGTGATATTATTTGTGAATTATAGTTAATGGCTTTAGTATTTGTATGAAAAGTATTTGTGGTTCGTTTAGTTTTCATGCAATTCTAATTTATTTTCAATTGATTGTAATTGCACGATAACAATTTTTTTTATTCTCGCGAGTGATGCAATTGTTTTTTGAATGTTTTGCTTAAAATTGCAATAATCACGATTGATTGTAGATTGACTTTTAATTATGACATATTTAATCGTATAATACTAATGCAATTGGTTGCTGATTCAGTTGTTTTAAGGTGCATGATTGTTAATTATTTCTTGAATAATCACATAGTATTGGAAACAAGTGTTGGTAATGCTCAATCCCACATAGTATTGGAAACACTATTGGGAATGGTATTTAAGGCTTGGCTTTCCCACTTCCTTGTTGAGTGATAGAGAACAAGGGGGACTCTCGCACACCGCCGCCGCCGTCGTCCGTCTCATCTCGTCTCGTGTCGTGGTCGTGATAATACGTGTCTTCGACTATCGCAACGAACTTGGACTATCGCAACGAATTTGGAATAAATCGCAACGCGAACTTCGACTATCGCAACGAACTTGGACTATCGCAACGCGAACTTGGACTATCGCAGCGAATTTGGAATAAATCGCAACGCGAACTTGGACTATCGCAACGAATTTGGAAAATCGCATTGCGATAGTCGATGTTCGCGTTGCGAATCTGGAAACTGATTTGCGATACCGGAGATCGCGTTGCGAATTATCGATCGCATTGCGATTTAGTTGGTCATTTTGGCAAATCCAAAAAAAGTTGGTTAAAATCGTATATTATAAGGCATTTTTTGTCACTGAGGTTATTTTCTCATTTTTAAATCAATGTAATCTTCTAACTCGGAAAAAACTTAAAGTGGTTCTTTGACCAACAATTCATTTAATTCATGTTGACATGGCATGTTAAGTATGCCAGCCCTCCGTTTAATGTTGTTATAAATTAGATAAATTATATCATTTATCATTCAATTATATTATTTCTTCTATTTTGGTCATTAAACTTTAAAAGTTTTCAATTTAATCACTCAACTTTTGAATTGCTCTTATTTTAATCACCATAACTTATTTTATTATTGTTTATGTATGATGTGGCATTTATTATTATTTTTTCAATATATGATTAAAATAATATTAATTAAATTAATTACCATAGAAATTTTGAATCGAATGGGGTTTGAACTTTTCATAGAAAAATTCATCTTGTTCTTCATCATTCTGGGGAAAACCTAGTTCCTGGCCAAGCTCCATCGTGTCGACCGTCATTGATCGATGCCTGCCATCGCTCACAGACAACAGAGAATAGAAAGTTTGGCTTTTTCTGTTTAGTTTTTTTAACCCCAAACTCAAATCTAAACTTAGTTTCCCCAAAAAGGACTCTGATCGATGTAGATCTAAAATAGAAATTGAAGAAAAAATAACAAAAATATACCTTTAGAGTTTTGATATCTTTGAATTGAGAGATGTTAAAAGCTTCAAAGAAAACTATTAGAAAAACCTTCTCCCCTTTCTATTTCCTCTTTCTTTTTCTTTTGCTTTTTCTTTCGTTTTTCTTTTTTTTTTCTTGATTTCTCTCTTTTTCTTTCTTAAAAATTGATGCCTATGATTTGTTTGATTGACAATGTGCTTTCTCGCTCTTTCGGGTTTTCCTGTACCAACTCGATCTGTTCCAAAGTGTTTACAACTTCTCTCATCGATGGTCGATGCTTCGGTTCGGATTCAAGATATTTTAAAGCAAGTTGAGCTACTCGAACTGCTTCTTTAAAAGGATGAAGTGTGGGAAATTTTGGGAAACAAATAGAGAAGAAGCAATGGAGAGAGCCATAAGAGTTGAACAATTAAAAAAAAGGCCATGTCATGATGTTTAAAATATAATTTTGAAATTTTAATTTAATTGTAATTTTGGGAATATTTTTTTATTTAAATATAATTTTAAAATTTTAACTTAATTAATATTATTTTAATCGTATATTAATAAAATAAAAATAATAATGCCACATCATACATAAATATTAATAAAATAAGTCATGATGACTAGAATAAGAATAATCCAAAAGTTGAGTAATTAAATTAAAAAAATTAAAGTTTAATGATTAAAACGAGAGAAAGAAAATAATTAAATGATGAATGATGTAATTTTTCATTTATAATAGCATCAAACATATGTTCAAATGTCATATTGAATTATTTTTTGAGTTAGATAACTACATTAAGAGAAAAAAATAAAACAAGCGCTATATTAACTTGCCACGTCAATAGAATTAATAGAATCATTGATCAATAAAAAAATATTAGTTAAAGGATTACACTAATTTTTTTTAATTGAAAGACCACAATGATCGACTACATTGATTTTTTTCGAAAAGTTCAGTAGCATCGCGTGAATGTTTGCCAAAAAAAAATAATCTGAGATGCAACTTTTGGTTGATTTTGCCATGTGAACACTATGGTAAAACGGAACCATCAAAGATTACAAGCTTGAATACGTGTCAATCACAGACCTCGAAATTCCCAAAAGAATGACATTACTAAGGTGTCTTTATAATATCCTCTTCACATCTGACCCACATGAGAAGAAAGATGCGTGGATAACAATGAAAAACCCAAAGTGATGGCGTTTACTTTTTCTTAAAAGGTAAGGAAGTTTTCCAAAGCCACCGAGCCCCGATCGTCGCCACTCCCCATCTCAGGTTCTCTCCCTCTCTAATTTCTATAATTTTATTTCTTTTTTGTGTCAAATTATTAGCTGATTTTTAATTTTATTTTCCAGATTTTCAGTTGATTTTTAAAGAGAACTTATATTTAGAAAAATAAAATTAAAAAGGATGAGTGAAGTTTTCGAAGGGTATGAACGGCAGTATTGCGAGCTGTCGGCGAATCTTACCAAGAAGTGCTCGGCTGCTGCTGCTCTGAGTGGAGGTTTCAGTTTTTCCCTTTATTTTATTGCTGATGAAAATTTACAATTTGATTTAATTTTTGAAAATAAAAAAAGTAGTAGCTTAATTAGGAGATATGAAGAAGAAAACAAGATATGATCTACTTTATTTAGTTTTACTTATTTTTAGAATTTTATATGGCATTGATATAGATTTGGGGAAAACTTAAACTTTTGCCGGTTAATTTCAAGACTTTGAGCTGAAAAATTCTACTAAAGAATTTGAAATGCCTTGAATTTAGGTGATAAATTAAAATTTAGAAGGTAATTCTGAAGTATAAAGTGGAATTCATGTTGTGATAGTGATAGAGGGGATGCTCCTTCATCATATAGGGATTAGTTTGCAGTTATTTAACTGCATAGCAGTATATTTTAGTTTGCAATGATTAACCATTAAGAAAGTTCTGAGTGTGTACGCTGCATGTATCATGATTCTCTGCTAAAGAAAAAAAAGAAAAAGGAAAAAACTAGCTGTTAATCAGACCTGGATGTGAGTGTCAAATATATGTGTGTTCGAGATGTGTATGTTAAAACTTTTTTAACGTTTTCCTATGAATTTGGAGGGTCACACCAAATATATTTTGTATAAAGATAATGTAAGAATTAAATTAAGCAATTTCTGGCCTTGTAATAATTGCATTGAGCTGATATGACTTAGAGTCTACCATTTAAGGGATAACAAAGATTCAATGTATGTCTACATTGAACAAAGATTTTATTCTACTCTATTTTAAGGAAAAAAACTGTATGAGGTTACCTTTGCTTCTACTGTAACTCGAGCATGTTCGATATATGAATCCAAATTTTATGTGTTTCCTTTTGTTGAATAATGCACTTCATTTTGTAATTCATCAAAAGGTTTTCGATGAGAAATTTTTCAATTTGTTTTGCGCATCAGCATTTATAATTAGCCAATTGTTCTTGTTCCAATTCTTAATTGATTTTCTTATTTGCAGAGCAGAAGAAACAAAAGCTATCTGAAGTAAAAGCTGGACTAGAAGATGCAGAAGCCATGGTACCTGGTTCATTACATGTTTCAGATACCTCATTTTTTTTCTTTCGTTTTTTGAGTATTGAACTTGATGTTGCTTGTTTTGTTTCCCAGATTCGGAAAATGGACCTTGAGGCAAGAAGTTTGCAGCCAAATGTTAAGGCTATGCTTCTTGCTAAGCTACGGGAATATAAATCAGATCTTAACAATCTCAAAAGCGAAGTCAAAAGAATTGCATCTGGAAATTTAAATCCATCTGCTCGAGATGAGCTGTTAGAGTCTGGAATGGCTGATGCCCTCTCGGTATATTTTGGTTCTTTTGTCTAAACTTTAATGTGCTGTGGTTCTATTGCTGTTCTGTTCTTTATATTTAACTTTTGATTTTTAAGTGGTTAACATGAAATAGGCATCAGCTAATCAAAGATCAAGATTGATGACGACTACGGAGCGGTTGAATCAAAGCAGTGATCGAGTTAAGGACAGCAGAAGAACCATGCTAGAAACAGAAGAGCTTGGTGTTTCGATTCTTCAGGATTTGCATTCACAACGGCAATCTCTCTTACATGCCAACAACACGGTATCTCTTTATGGCATATGATCTCTAATTCTCTTCAATAACTAGTATGCTCTTTTAAGTTTTATTTTCTTGTATTTGAGTTGCAGTTTCCTTCAAACTTTAATTAACAACTCATTAGTATGATGTTAGTATTCATCCGAAAAAAGTAACACTCCGCCAATCTGTAGCAATCAAGCATTATTCATTTTGTTCTCCCTGTTTCGAGCTGACTATTGCATGAGCTCTCTATGTTGAAGTCTTATTTGATAGTAAGACTTCAAATTTCCTCCCACAAAACGGTTAACCTTTTTGTTGGTCAAAATACTAGGCAGTCCTTGGTACTACAGTAAAAAATGCGATTTAATCCCTTTACTATGGACCGGAGTAATTTAATGTTTCTCTGTTTGATATTGGTGCAAACAAGTGGGATTGAGAACATTCTTAATGGAAAGCCATTTAAATGAAAATGTAGATTTTTGAAATCTTACAATACAGACTTGTAGCTGAAACATATGCTTTGTCAGTTTTCTGAAGTCTGTCAGCATTTAGACGGTTTTCTGCTATTATCAATTTTGCTGGTTTGCACCATTATCTAGTCTATAGGAATTAAAATGAACTTTTGACTATAGTACATGGACTGTGTCTATATTTTAATCCCATTTTTATAGCTCGAGCAGGCTTTTTCAAAGTTCATCTGACCATAAACTTCCTTTGTCAGCTGTAGTGGCTGATTGTGATCCTTTCCGTTGCATGAGCTTGCAACGTCTAATTAAGCCTTAAATTTTGTCTCGTTAAGATGTAATGGTTGATCCTTTGAAGACGGGTTTGTGTTTTGGTTACACAGCTTCATGGAGTGGATGACAACATTGGCAAGAGCAAGAGAATTCTGACAAATATGTCGAGGAGGATGAGTCGGAACAAGTGGATCATAGGTATCATTATGTCCCTCCTCATCGTTGCTATCATCCTTGTTTTGTACTTCAAACTTTTTTAATAGTCGCCATTTGTTTATCTTCTAAATCCTGGTTTTTTGGGTGTTTTTCTTTTTGGGGGAAATAATTTTTATTTTGTTTCGCATTTTGAGTGCCGATATGAAATGCGTGCTTCTTAAACCCAAAGACTGTATTATTCATCATTTCAATTCTATTTGATAACATTTAAGATCGTCGTTTGAGCCTTAGAAAAGTGAACAAGAGCTACAAAATTCCCATATTAATAAAGTCTATTTTCATATAATCTTGGAAACGAAGAGGTGAACTAGAGGAGCTTCTTCCTCTCAAAAAAAGTCTTCAGATGCCATATCTGCAAACCAGCCACAGACAAGCAAAGAAGCAGCGAAAATAGTCCAAGAGTAGCCATTTTGGAATTTGTTTCCTTTTAGTTGTTGCATTTCTTCCTCCCTGTAATAACATAATATCGGATAAGAAAACATGGATTCCACCCAATGATCATAGCTTAACAGAGGATTTTTCTTACCTCTCGCGAAGGTAAAACATCTCTTCATGAATGACAGTGACAGTGTCATACAATTTCTTCAACTCAACTTCCATTGTCTAGCATAAAATGAGAGCAATATTTCAAGTCATTATATTGTGTCTAACCCATAAAAAACGATACATAAACAAGGACATGATGTTTGAAGAATTATTGCAACTGAAAACCTATGGTAGAGGGTAGGAAGATGATGTTTGTGAGGCTCTGCGCACTATGCTTCAAATTCAATGGTGGAAGAGAATTGAATAGCACTTATTAATACCTGAACTGAAGTAATTCCTACAAGTTGATTATGCAAGGGAGTTGTATGATAAGCACCACTCGTTGAGACAGTAGGTGGGGAGAATAATTTTGAAATTTGGCAATCTTTCGATTCGAGTAAGAGCAAATAATGTCTACAAGGGTTAGGGTGCACAACAATGTGCTTTTATTATTGAAATGCAACCACAAATTAAAGAATTAGAGTGTAAGGGTCGTCTTTTTACTTCATAGTTTTGAAAGATATATTAGAGTTTTTATACTAATGAAAATTAAATCTCACTCATGATGAGTTTCGAACGCATATCCTAGAAATTACAAGATATTTTTGTGTGATATGTCAAAAATAGGATTTCTGTAACCCTATGTTTTCTTGAGTTCTAACTTTTCACAACCTAATTCTTTCTACTGATGTCATTTTTTCTTCTATTTCACATCAAGCAATCGAAGTTCAACAAATGTTTTCTATCATCTACGGATATACCCCTATGTTCCCCCCCCCTTAAATAGCCCATGCACAACATCTATGATGACGTATTCTAAACGAAATACAAATCTCAAAACATATGAAGAAAAACCTAAAAATAGATTCATTTCCCATATTAAAAGTATAATGAGAAAGGTAATGGGAAGATAACACATACTTCAACCTGGCCTTTCTTAGCAACATTGGACCAATCTTTAGCGGCAACACCACTTTTCCAATCGAAATCAATGGTCATTCTCACAGGAGGGTTGTGCCTATTTGCCCAAAAACAAGTGGTGTAATCCCCACCCTCTGCTGCTGTAAATGCAAATGTACCCGAATCCACTTGATCCCCTAGGTGATAACTGTTCCCCTTGGGTGAACTCACCTATCAAATTATCATATTCCAAACAACACATCAAAAAACTATCTCAAACGGATCCTGGAATTGTAAATGAATCTTACAGTATTTGATTTGGATTATTCGATCAATAGATCGGATACCAGTGTAGTTAAAAAATAACCTCAAAATCAAACACTCAAAAGAAAAAGGAAAAAGGAAAATGGTTGAGAAGATACCCTGACAACAAGTTTATGAGAAATAGGCAAAGGGCCATCTTCATTAGGGTTGATAACGGTGTATTTGCCAACAGTCATTGCATTTGCCTTGATGTCTTCTGCAATGCACTTGGTTTTCCCAGATTCCAACTCAAACCTCATCGATTCCCCTAACATTAATCCTAACATTATCACACATAAACCCAGTTTTATTCCCCACATTCTGTCTTACAATATAAAACTATATTCCCAATTCCCTTTTTCTTTATTTTGTTTTATTGGAAGAGATCTGTTTTGGGGGCTGAATCATAGGATGGAGTCCTTTAACTGATATAAACTTAGTAATTTTGTCTAATTTTAAATGTCCACCACATCATTATTACGACTTTTTCAATGAAATATCACCATTTCTTTATATTTACATTGACGTCTTTGTTGATAAAAATAAGGCGAGGACAATAAAGGATATACCTTTAACATTGAGGTGAATATGATAAACTCATCTCCAACTCTAAAACAACAGCAGCAGCAACAAAACCAAGGCTTTGAAATACAAACTCAATCTTCACATATGTATATATGGGTAGGATCCAATTATATAGTGTAAAATTTTCTAGTTTTACACATTTTTAGTACAATTAGATGAGTGGACATAAACGATTGAGATTAATGATAAGAAATAGGAATATATATATATGATATATCAGAAAGGCCTGTATCTCAAAGCCCTGTTTCTCGCTGGTGATGTATATTATTTGGTAAGGAAGCTTGGTGATGAAGAGTGTTTATGTTGAAGCATTTATAAAGATGGGAAAATGGCGATGGATGGATTGGGGACCATATATATATTACAACATGATGAGTAATTATTACTTTCAGAAACTCTTATCACTTTATTCCGAGATGCAATTTTGATAGTTTTGATCTTGACTTTTTAGATTAATTTTAAAATTATATTCGTACCGAAATAATTCGGTTTTTCCAACAATTTAAATCCTAATTAAATTGATATAATTAATATTTAAAAAAAGAAGGTTGGGATTTAAATAACAAAATCAAAGTAGAATTCCGTTAATATCTTTCTTAGTAAGATTAACTCAACAATCATGAACATTTCATCAACTCATAGCCCATCAGTTTCTTCCTTACTTGAAGTAATAATTCTTTATAAAAGCAACCCAATTAGACATTTTCACCTTGCTTTCAAACTTTCATATAGCTTATATAATTATGGGGTGAACAAACTGGAAAAATAGGGGGAAAAGTATTTTTTTTCTTTTGGAAATAAATCATTCAAAATATCTAATACAATAAGTTTTATCTTAATCAATTGTTTATGTAATTTAATGTCGAACACAATAAGTTGTATGATTGTCTATGTGAAGTCTTTTGTATACTTTGATAAATTATCATCTTTTTAAACTTTAGAAGGTGAAGACACCAAATTTCAACCATTAGTCCGATAAAATACCATTACAAGACCAAAGTGGCCCAACGGTGCTATATTGCTAAACCAGTGGCCCGAGAAGGAACAAACAGACCCAAACAAGAACCGATTCAGCTAGGGTTTTGGGAACCCTAACTTCCCACAGCGCCGCAGCTTCTTCAACACAGCTTCATCAGCAGCCCGAAACTGCCGCCGGTTCCCTCGCCCTACGCAACCAGCTTCCTCACGTTTCAACAGACGTGACTCAAAAGGATTCACTCACAACCAACCAAATAGTGATTTAGTTCAAGTAAAATGCTAGAAAATCGGAACTAGGGCTAGTATTTTTAGACTATAAATAAGCTTGTAATCAACCCATTAGAACGGACGGTTTTTGGTACACAATATTTACCGGAGATATTGCACGTGAAATACTCGAAATACGCAAGATCCAAGCATTTGTAAGCATTTCGAAAAGGAAATAAAAAGGTAGTGTTTGTTTTTACCTTCGTTCTCTCGTTTACTCGTTGTTGCATGCTGAATGTTGCTTGAGATTTGGCCTCGAAACCATAGGAAGAAACGTTTTGGCCGATGAACGAAGTGAGGCATTTATTTTTCGAAAATCTATTTCCTAGACCTGTGTTTTTTTCGAGTTGATTTTTGAAAAACCGCTTGGATTTTGAACTGTGAGAGAAGGATGCTCTTTAAAGATGTGGGTTTCGTGGTGGATCATCGCCGATGAGCGGCGACGAGGCGGTGGCCACCATTTTCAGGCGGCAGCGCACGCCCTTGTTCTTCATGTCTAAAAACAAGGCAGAGGAAGAATGAAATGGGAGAGAGCCTTTGGTTTCAAATGAGGCTGAAATGAATTTTAAAACGTTTTGTTGGCTTAAATATTGAACCCATCAGGAGATCCGTGCGCAACCCGACCCATCATGAGGGGATCCGCGTGTTTCTGTTGTTATAAAGGGTAAATCGTGCTTTTGACCCTCCTATTTTGAAAGTTTCAATTTTAACCCCCAAATCCGGTTTTTAAACTCAATTTTTTTTAAATTTGACCTTCAATCGTGGTTTTCTTTTGATTTAGTCCTGTTACTATTATTTTGCCTTTTTGTTAATTTTATTATAACTGTTTTTTATTATTATTACTTTATATATACATGTATTTCTTATTTTTTTTCCTTATTTCATGACTTTTTATTTTTTATTTTTGTTTACAAATTATCATATGTATTTATATATATATAAACGTTTCATCCCTTAGTTTTATTAGTTTTTTTTATAAATATTTTAATTATATATATGTACATATATTTTCTATTGTTTTCTTTAACGTTATATGTGTACGTATCTTATCATTTTTTTTTGTTTTGCATTAAAAACTATCGTATTATTATTATAGATATATGTACTATTATTTTCTTTTACATTTATTTCTATTTTCTTTATTTCTTTTTTAATTCATTCTTGTATTCATCTATTTGTTTACTATACGTACATCATTATTATTATTTTCTTTATGTTGTTCATTTCCTTTATGTTTGTCATTGTTTTATTTTATTTCCATCTATTCTATTGTAGGTGTCCTATTTACTTATTTTATCCTTACCTTATCTCAGTTTTGATTTCCTTTATTTCATTTTCCTTATTTTCAATACCTTTTTAACATGTTTCTTGACTTTTTAAGGATATTTTCAAATCAATCTAAGGTAAGTAATTTTGGATCATATGTTACCTTTTAATTTAACTTACGACTTTCTTAATTAAAGACAACTGGAAATTGTGTAGTACCGAAAGGGCAGTTCAAGGGTGCTTCCTTGACTGTAACCGACTCCCGAATCTGACACATCACTGGTAAAATGTAGACCATGTAAGAAATAAGGTATCCGGTCAACCAATTTACTTTTAAATAAATGATCGGTGGCGACTCCAACTCATTTTTCCTAAGTCGAAGCCCAATTCCGGGCCCAACCGAAAGACGGTCGCGACAGCTTGGCAACTCCACTGAGGACACAGGTAAGTGAGTCAAGCTAAGGTAATTTCCAGTTGTCTTTTTAACGAAAAGGGTAAGTTTAAATTTTTAGGTAATATTTCGATCCTTTTTACTTACTATTGATTATATTTTCGAGTAAATAGTTGTACTAATCGTTTTCTCATGATTTCAGCCTTCAAAGTTTTTTTCACTTAAGGCTCTAAACCCGAGCTCCAAACTCGTTTTAAGTGGGGGTGAAAGCGACGCTTTCGTGTGAATTTATTCACCGTATGGGCCTAGCAAGTAGCCTTCGGGATTCATATACCTTATGCATTCGTGTGAATTTATTCTCCGTATGGGCATAAGGGAATGTGTCCTCTCGAGTTTAACTTAGTCCACACAAGCCTGTGATGGGTTTAGGACTGCGGGTCTGGTAAGCCCAAGGGAGCACCGGCAAGGAGAACTCGGGTACTGTTTTTTAGAGCCTTGGTTCAGTTCTGGAACCCGTGATATAGTTACTTCACTTTTAACCGGGAGGACATGGTGCCCACCATTGAAGAATACACTACACTGCTGCATTGTGTAAACATCAAACTAGAGCGAGCCTACATTAAACACATTAAAAGTCAGCCTTTTAAGAATACAATGGCCAGGTTGCGGGAGTAGACGAAAAATGGGTAATTGACCGGACTCATCGCAGAGGCAGTGGGGAAGGAATTGAATGGATCCACATAAGGCAATTAATGAAGAACCACCCTGATGAGTGGAAGACTATAGAGCTTTTTGCATTAGGTCTGTACGGGTTGATTATCTTTCCAAAGGTATTGGGCTGCATTGACTCAGCCGTGGTAGAATTGTTTGAACAACTTCCGAGACGAGTCAACCCAGCACCGACCATCTTAGCCGAGACCTTTCGGTCTCTTAATCATTGTCGAAGATCTAGTGGAGGAAGGTTCGTTGGGTGTATTCAGCTCCTTCAAGTCTGGATTCACAACCACTTTTGGAAGACTAATGGGTCGCCTACCGCTGATTTAGCACCACATATTCACCTTTGGGAGAGTTCATCACAATGAAATAGCATGAAGGTGCTTCAAAAGAAAAGTGGATGAAAGTTTTTACACATCTTCAGGATCGGGATATTACCTGGAGAGCCCCCTAGTTATTCCTTGGTGACGTTCTTTTTCGGTGTGGGGATTATGATATTATAACTTTACTTGGAATTTGGGGTGCAGTTGGGTATGCTTCGTTGTTGGCACTGAGACAGTATGGGACACGTCAGTTTGTCCCCGCAACATACGGACTAATTAAACCAGAGTTTGTGTATAGTGGTGACAGTTATAAGAAGATGATCAAGAAAGTAGCCGATTCATGGAAGCAAGTATTTCAGATGGATGTTGTAGCTGCTAGAGACATGCTTACTCCGGACTATGTGGAGTGGCGAAGATTGAGAAAGAATGATAGCATTCCGATGCCAGACTGCGAAGACACCCGAACTATGGAGGAACACTCAGGTCTGTCCTTTCTGGACTTGAGATAGCCAAGGCAGAGTTTGAAGCTGTGAATAATGAGCTTAAGCAGAGGATTAAGGAACTTGAAGCTGAATGTTATCAATGGAAGCTAGATGCTGACTCTCAGAAAGATAGAGCAGACAAACTTGAAAGAGAACATAAAATAGTCCATTTTGAGCTCGAAGATTTGAGAAAGGGGTATCAAGATAAAGTCAAAGATAACTCAAAGTTGAAAGTAACCTCTGAATACTGGAAAGACGAAGCTCACAGTCTAAAAAGAAAGTTCGAGGGACTTGATGAAAGAGCTTGAAAGGAACAGCTGAAGACTGCTCAGAGGCACTTGGCAGACAGTCACCATCAGAACCAACGCTTGAGAATCCGAGTGGCTGACTTAGAGAAACAACATGAAAAGGATGGCAAGACAATAGCTGAGTTAGAAGCTATTGTAGATGGGTTCAAAAGGCAAGCAAACGAGCTTCAGATAGTGCCCTTCGATGGAGGTTTACAGTGGCATTTTCGTTGGAAGCAAGTACAACGAAGGGTAAGGGCTAGAGACGCAACCATCCGAGATTTCCTGGAACAAGTACAGAATGTGACTCGTCATCTTCACGGCCTGGCCAGGGAAGCAGGAATGGTTCGACAAGGCATTCAACCAGTGACAGATGAAGGCAGAAGACTTGTCAACATACTAAAAGTTGTTAGGGGTCTAGAGGATTTAGTCCGAATGTACCTTTAATTTGTTTTTATGTCTCTTAAAAGATAAAACATTTTTTCCTGAATAAGGATTATTTATAATAATAGACACTTTTCTGGATCAATGCCTCCAAATTGCATACATCATCCATTACATTTCTTGCATTTTATATTTCATGTTTGTTTTTATTTTATAATTTTCCATGTTTTTACATTCGTATTAACTAACAAAACATGTCTCAGACACCAAGCTTACCGCCGCAAGCATTAGATACGCATCACCCTCACAACACTCGTGCAAAAAAGAAACAAATGGATGCCAGAATCGAGAAGATTGAGGAGAACATGGCAAGACTGCAGAAAGAATTGGAGGACAAAATGGCTCAGAACAGTCAACGTACCATAGAGTCCATTAAGAAAAGCACGGAGTCCTTAGTCGACCAGATCGTGGCTAAGTTATCTGGTTTACAACAACAGACAAGTGTATCCGAAGAAGGTGTATCTGAGGGGATAACCATACCACCGACCCCACAAGTGGTTGTCTCATCTGGGACCTTACCCAGACTGCAAGGTGACTCATCTGCCGCCAAAGGGAAAGCTGAATCAGTGGCAAATTTACAGACTTCTTCGGCAAAACCTGACAGTCATCCGGACGACTGCCCTATCCTGGATTTTGATGAGGAGGATAAGGCAAGGAAGATAGAAGAAAAGATCAGGATGTTAGAAGACCAAATGAAGATGGTCCAAGGAGACCATGATTATTATAGTGTGGATGCAATGGAACTAAGTTTGGTTCCCGATTTGGTGCTTCCACCAAAATTTAAGGTTCCTGAGTTTGAGAAGTTCGACGGGAACAGCTGCCCTTCAGCCCATATCACTATGTTATGTCGGAAGATGACAGGTACAAGGGAAATGACCAACTCTTAATCCACTGCTTTCAGGAGAGCCTGTCCGGTTAAGCTATCCGGTAGTAACACCAGCTCATCCAAACTCATATCAAGACGTGGAAAGACTTAGCCAAGTCTTTCTTAGAGCAGTACAAACATATCAATGATATGAGACCAGACCGAGTTATGCTGTAGAGCTTGGAAAAGAAGCATAATGAAAGTTTCCGATAGTACGCACAGAGATTGAGGGATTTATCTGTGCAAGTTCATCCACTCTTGGATGAAAAGGAAACTAGAAAGTTGTTTGTAAAAACCCTGAAGGCACCTTACTTCGGCCATTTGGTAGCAATCACGTCGGGAAGTTTCTTAGATTTAGTCATGGCTGGTGAGATGGTTGAATTGGCCATAAAACAAGGAAAGATTGAAGGAGGTGACTCTAGTAGAAAGCCTCCCGTGAAGAACAAGGACCGCGAGATCAACAATGTCAACACCTACAACGCTAGCAAAGGTGTTACGGTCTCAAGTTCAAAAACAACTGTAGTTGTACCATCCGGTACTTCTAACCAAACTCAGAGAGAACCAAGGAGAGAAAGGGAAAGGGAGC
The DNA here is from genome assembly GCF_006381635.1 of Hibiscus syriacus. NCBI lineage: Eukaryota > Viridiplantae > Streptophyta > Magnoliopsida > Malvales > Malvaceae > Hibiscus > Hibiscus syriacus. The sequence goes on from NW_024063472.1 coordinate 2,613,127, forward strand.
ATTTTGATCACATTCCCATGACCTATAAAGAGTTATATCAACAACTCTTCGACACTCACGCAGTATCACCCTACCTAATGGATCCGATAAAACCCCCATATTCGAAGTGGTATGATGAAAACGCCCATTGCGAATATCATGGAGGTGTGCAGTGGTATTCAATTGAAAACTGTCTCGCATTCAAGAGGCTTGTACAACGAATGCGGAACAAGAATTGGATCCATTTTAATTCTGGATCACCAAACGTTGCCCAGAACCCCTTGTCGAATGATCCGGAGGCAGGAATCAATGCAATCACCACTGAGAACGGAAGGAGAATTAAAACTTGTGTTTCGGAAGTTAAAGCTCCTTTGGCTTGGGTATGGATCCAAATGGTAAAGGCGGGGCGTCTTACACCCCATTCACGTGAAACAAGGATTGAAGATGGTAACCATTGTTGTTACCACAACGAAGAGGGGCATAATGTACAAGAGTACCCAGAATTTAGATCGATAGTCTAGCTCAAGATGGACCGGAAAGAGCTGGAGTTTTATGAAGAAATTCAAGATTCTTTGGAAGCAGAAGTTTGTTCTACTGAAGAATCATCAGACAGAGGGTTTGGTAAGGGTAGTCCTTTGATAATTACCCCTAAGGCAAATATGACAGTAACAACACCAACCAAGGTGGTGATCACAGCAAGAAGAGTACGTGAGCCAGAAAGCAATAAAAGGAAGAGCCATATCAGAGTTCTTGGCCAGTAGAACCGATGAGAGTTACGAGCCTTTGGACTTCGACTTCCCAGACGAAGACTTGATGGCTATCTCCTTAGAAGAAGCAGGGACTTCAACGGACAGTTCCTGGAGAATGCATTTCGATGGTGTGTCAAATGCATTAGGACATGGCATCGGGGCAATCCTAATTTCTCCAGAAATGAGTCAATACCCATTTACTAGCAGACTCAACTTCGATTGCACCAATAACATGGCGGAGTATGAAGTATGTGTCTTGGGAATCCAAGCTGCACTGGGGCAAAGCATAATGACCTTACGAATATATGGAGATTCAACATTAGTAATCTATCAGCTCCGCGGAGAGTGGGAAACCAAGGATGTAAAGCTGTTAGAGTACCGAAAACTAGTACTGAATCTGCTCGAAGAGTTCGACGAAGTCACCTTCCACTATGTGCCTAGAGAAGAAAATCAAATGGTTGACGCTTTAGCTACCTTGGCAGTCGCATTCAAGGCTGGCGGGGAATCTGAAATGATGCCAATTAACATGCAGTCGTATGAGTGCCCGGCTCATTGTTACCAAATTGAAGAAGTGAAAGACACTAAACCTTGGTACTACGACATTCTGCAATATATTAAGCATCAAAGTTATCCAGAAGAAGCCACCGAAATCGATAAGAGAACCCTTAGAAGGATGGCAGCTAGATACGTCCTTGACGGAGAGGTCTTATATAAGAAGAGCCATAATCAAGTCCTGTTAAGATGCGTTGATGCTGAAGAGGCAAAAATGATAGTGGAAAAAGTACATGATGGAGTTTGTGGAGCACATGCAAATGGACATTTGATGTCAAGACAAATAATGAGATGCTGATACTTTTGGTCCACACTCGAAAGTGATTGCATCAACTATGCCAGAAGATGCCATAAATGTCAGATTTACGGAGATAAAATTAACGTTCCACCTTATCCACTTCATGTAATGACGTCGCCCTAGCCTTTCTCAGTGTGGGGCATGGACGTTACCGGACAAATCCATCCAAAGGCTTCGAATGGTCATCGTTTCATTCTCGTAGTGATTGACTATTTCACGAAATGGGTAGAGGCTGCATCATATGCCAGTGTCACTCAGTCCACTATTTACAAGTTTCTAAAGAAAAAGATTATATGTCGGTATGGTCTACCTGAAAGGATCATTACCGATAATGCTACAAACTTGAACAACAAAATGATGAATGCTGCTTGTGAACAGTTCAATATAAAACATCACAATTCCACTGCTTACAGACCAAAGATGAACGGAGCAGTAGAAGCAGCAAACAAACACATTAAGAAGATAGTGGAAAAAACGACTGAAACTTACAAAGACTGGCATGAGAAGTTGCCTTTCGCTTTGTTCGCCTATCGAACCTCGGTATAAACCTCGACAGGGGTAACTCCATTTTTCAGAATGTTTGTCATATATTATTTGTTCTTTTTTCTCATAAATAAAAGACAATCTCTTTCTCTAAACCAATTCCTTTTGAGCATCTTGGATTGAGCTTAAACTTAATGATTTATTTACTTATGCAAAAGATAATCGCATATTACTATACAAAGATTCATTGAAAAGTACAGGTACTCAAAAGTCGATCGAGGCTTATGCACATACTTGAGATGGTCGAGAAGCATTTCCCAAATCAAAAATAAAATGTGCACATCATATTTGAACATTTGAAGAATTCAAGATCAGTGATTAAAACTTCAAGATTTCAAAGCCAAGAGTCAACAACGACAGGCCACCAGAGATCGAGATTTTTCTTCAGAGCCCAAGATAACACCTGTTGCATATGCATTTTAGGCATACCTAAGAGCATTACATCCATAGCATCACATATATACATAACTTTTTCAGGTTTTAGCTAGAGTCAATTTTCAACTTCGCAGTGAAGGATATTGGACTCGAAATGACACAATTTGCTCGAGAGTAGATTTTAATTTCACAACGAATGATATCTAGCTCAAATCAAAACTTCAAAATAAAGGGGTCATCCACGGTTTCAACTTCACGGCGAAGGGAATCGTGTCCACCCGTAAAATACAATACTTGGATTTCAACTTCACGGCGAAGGATATTCAAGTCAAGGCTCAACTTCATGACGAAGGGGTCATCCGCGATTTCAACTCTACGACAGAGGATATCGTACCCACACATCCACGATTTCAACTCTATGACGGAGGATATCGTGCCATTCAGGGCTCAACTTCACGGCCAAGGGGCTTCCCAATTTCTTAACCAATTTCAACTTCACAGCGAATGATATTGGACCCAAGATAACACAAGCTCAACTTCACGGCGAAGGGGCGGCTAATTGTCAACAAACAATTTTCAAATCCAATTTCAACTTCACAGCGAAGGATATTGGACTGAAGACAGCACAAGCTTAACTTCACGGCAAAGGGGCGGCTGACTGTCAACAAACAATTTTCCAGTTCCAGAACCAATTTCAACTTCACGACGAAGGATATTGGACTCAGAGCAATACAACTTACTTGGATTTCAACTTCACGACAAAGGATATCCAATTCTCAGGCTCAAATTCACGACGAAGAGGCCACCCACAGTTTTAACTTCACGACGAAGGGAATCGTGCACACAAGCAACATCCATCTCTAGATTGTATTTCAACTTCATGACGAAGGATATCCAACTCAAAGAAGGAGTGGATGTCAATAAACTTTCTAGTTTCAGAGTCAATTTCAACTTCACGGCGGAGGATATTGGCCTCGAAACGGCACAACTTACGTTGGATTTCAACTTCACGACGAAGGATATCCAATTCCCAGGCTTAACTTCACGACAAAGGGGCCATGTACAATTCCAACTTCACAACAAAGGATATTGTACCTCAACAGATCGACCCAACTTCACGACGAATGAGTCATCTGCAGTACAGTAACACCAAAGCCTTCGGCTCAAGCTTAAGCTTCACAGTTCAGAGGCTAGTTGCCAAGGGTTTTTGAGTTCGATTTCAATCTCATGACGAAGGATAACATGCTCAGAAGCTTTCAGTTCAACTTAACCTCACGACGAGGGAGTTATTTCATATTCAATCTGACAAACCAATCAAATATCAGGTTTTAACTCTACAATAGAGGATATTCGATATGACTGAAATTTGTGTCTTTTAATCTTTGCTCTATTTTCGTTACACAATAATGAGTAAAGAGAGGAAGATGAAGACACCAAATTTCAACCATTAGTCTGATAAAATACCATTACAAGACCAAAGTGGCCCAACGGTGCTATATTGCTAAACCAGTGGCCCAAGAAGGAACAAACATACCCCAACAAGAATCGATTCAGCTAGGTTTTTAGAAACCCTAGCTTTCCACAGCACTGCAGCTTCTTCAACACAGCTTCATCAGCAGCCCGAAACTACCGCCGGTTCCCTCGTCCCACGCAGCCAGCTTCCTCACGTTTCAACATACGTGACTCAGAAGGATTCACTCACAACCAACCAAATAGTGATTTAGTTAAAGTAATATGCTAGAAAATCGGAACTAGGGCTAGTATTTTTAGACTATAAATAAGCTTGTAATCAACCCATTAGAACGGACGGTTTTTGGTACACAATATTTACCGGAGATATTGCACGTGAAATACTCGAAATACGCAAGATCCAAGCATTTGTAAGCATTTCAAAAAGGAAATAAAAATGTAGCGATTGTTTTTACCTTCGTTCGTTCGTTTACTCGTTGTTGCATGCTGAATGATGCTTGAGATTTGGCCTCGAAACCATAGGAAGAAACGTTTTGGCCGATGAACGAAGTGAGGCATTTATTTTTCGAAAATCTATTTCCTAGATCTGTATTTTTTTCGAGTTGATTTTTGAAAAACCGCTTGGATTTTGAACTGTGAGAGAAGGATGCTCTTTAAAGATGTGGGTTTCGTGGTGTATCATCGCCGATGAGCGGCGGCGAGGCGGTGGCCACTATTTTCAGGTGGCGGCGCACGGCCCTTGTTCTTCATGTCTGAAGAACAAGGCAGAGGAAGAATGAAATGAGAGAGAGCCTTTGGTTTCAAATGAGGCTGAAATGAATTTTAAAACGTTTTGTTGGCTTAAATATTGAACCCATCAGGAGATCCACGGGCAACCCGACCCATCATGAGGGGATCCGCGTGTTTCTGTTGTTATAAACGGTAAATCGCGCTTTTGACCCTCCAGTTTTGAAAGTTTCAATTTTAACCCCCAAATCCGGTTTTTAAACTCAATTGTTTTTTAAAATCCGACCTTCAATCGTGGTTTTCTTTCGATTTAGTCCCATTACTATTATTTTGCCTTTTTGTTAATTTTATTATAACCGTTTTTTATTATTATTACTTTATATATACATGTATTTCTCTTTTTTTCCCTTATTTCATGACTTTTTATTTTTTTAATTTTGTTTACAAATTATCATATGTATTTATATATATATAAACGTTTCATCCCTTAGTTTTATTAGTTTTTTTTATAAATATTTTAATTATATATATGTACATATATTTTCTATTGTTTTCTTTAACGTTATATGTGTACGTATCTTATCATTTTTTTTTTGGTTTGCATTAAAAACTATCGTATTATTATTATAGATATATGTACTATTATTTTCTTTTACATTTATTTCTATTTTCTTTATTTCTTTTTTAATTCATTCTTGTATTCATCTATTTGTTTACTATACGTACATCATTATTATTATTTTCTTTATGTTGTTCATTTCCTTTATGTTTGTCATTGTTTTATTTTATTTCCATCTATTCTATTGTAGGTATCCTATTTACTTATTTTATCCTTACCTTATCTCATTTTTTATTTCCTTTATTTCATTTTCCTTATTTTCAATACCTTTTTAACATGTTTCTTGACTTTTTAAGGATATTTTCAAATCAATCTAAGGTAAGTAATTTTGGATCATATGTTACCTTTTAATTTAACTTACAACTTTCTTAATTAAAGACAACTGGAAATTGTGTAGTACTGAAAGGGCAGTTCAAGGGTGCTAACCCTTTCTTGACTGTAACCGACTCCCGAATCCGACACATCACTGGTAAAATGCAGACCAGGTAAGAAATAAGGTATCCGGTCAACCAATTTACTTTTAAATAAATGATCGGTGGCGACTCCAACTCGGTTTTCCTAAGTCGAAGCCCAATTTCGGGCCTAACCGAAAGACGGCCGCGACAGAAGGCATAATAATATTATCATAAATTATTTGTTTGAGATAATTTATGGACTACATATTTATTTAAATTATCAACTAATATAAATTTTCTTTTGCATTATTGCACAAATAATCATACAATGTGACTTCTAATTAGTTAACATATTAAACAATAAATGAGTTGATATTTATTTTTGTTTATTGTTTTATACGTTATTTCAAATTTGTAGATATAAAGTACATATAAATAAATAATATATAAAGAATTATTAAATTAATTAATTCAAATAAATATAGTAATTAAATAAAATGATTAGCACCCTAGGGGGGAATATCCTTTTCATGGGTAAGGGGAAGGTTGTGACTTGTGTTATTAGTGGTACCAACTTTATAAAATACATGGACTACACATTGTACACTACCATCAATTTGTCCACCAAAATTTCATTAGAATCCAACAATCCTTGTAACTTGGTTTTAATGTAGTCGTATTTTATTTTTCTTTAAATGAAATGAGAAATTCAAACCATAAAAAAAGGTGAAATAAATCATTGGTCAGTAAACTATTATCTTTTTTCTAATTTTGTCATTCTAATATTTTTTTCTACAAATTTGGTTATTATTATATTTATTTTTTAATTTGATCATTAAATGTTAAGTTTTAACGGAGTCTGTGACATTGTATGATAAAATAATAGTTTTGATTCTTAAATTTTATACATCCTAAAATTTTGATTCAAATTCAAAATAATTTATCCTCAATATTTGAAAATTCTGTCGATTTGATCATTGTCTAATCCAAACTCTAGCTAGTCTTGTTGCCGTTGTGGCCTTCAATTATCGTCTGATGTTGTCTCTGGCGTTAAAACACCACAATCTTCCTTGTTCTGTGTCTCCTTTAGTTTTATTCAACAACAAAAAAAATAAGTTTCTCTAAACTCTGTGCTCTTGTTTTTATTTTCACACTAAGAAACTCCATGGAATGAACCATAAAGCTTTGGTTTTTTATCAAATCAATAAATAACTTTTTCAGGGGGTTTGGTGAAAAGTCTTACTAATAATGAGAAAAAGGATTTTCTCATCTCTCAAAAAAGAAGTGACTTGCGAGTTCTCGTTTTTCTACTCTCCGTTCACCGGTCCGACGAGAGCTCGCGATTTACCCATAAATGATCTATTTTAGAGAAAGAAAACTAATGACAATGGTGACGACATCGGTGATTACAAGGCATAACTAAAGCCATCAATTGCGAGATAAATGGCTAAGCAAATGGGTTAAGAGACAGTTATGGATGACACTTTTTGTTGCTTAGATGAGTTATCTGTAGTTTAACATATGGTTGTTGCTTTTTGCACCGCTGCATAGTTAGCTTCTATTCATGTTAGTTTCACTTGCTCTTTGCCTCATTTGAGCATCAAAGACATTCACATTAGCTCCCTCTTTTTCTCTCTCCTTTTAACTTATTTATATTCCAGTTGGTTGTTTGGTTAGCGAGAAAATTTATGGTAATTTTTTTTGGGATTCTAATAAATGACTATCTATTTTCGTTTATTGATAAAATATATGGCGAAAGTTGATATTTGTCCTAAATATTTGATGAGTTATTTTAAATTAGGATCAAATTGATAGAATACATAATTTTTAAGATAAATTTTTTTCAGCCATTTCCATGTTAACGAAAACTTGACGGTCAATGACAAAAATAGAAAAATATATTGTTATTGACTAAATTTGTAAAAATGATAGTTTAATAACCAAAGTAGAAATTGAATAATAATTTGATGACCAGTAATGTAGTTTACCAAAATAAAAAAGAAAGCTTTAGCTCGATAATGCGAAGAAAGTGACTTGTGATATTAGTGGTACCAACTTTATAAACTACACTAAGAGAAAACTTTATAGAACATGTCACACCCCAAATTTCTAAGGTAAAATTTAATTAAATTATTTAATTTAATTAAGGGACCAAAATGGATAACTCTGGTTTTTTGATCAAGTTCGAATATATATAAAGTTTGGGGACTAGCCTTATAAATAACATATTTTTATGATCAGTTGACAAATAAAAAGGGTTTAGGTGTGGTTGAGGGGTGTTTAACCCGTAACCCTAGGGTCATGGGCACCCATGCCTTAGCCTTTAAGGCACTGTTTGTGATAATTCTTATCAAAATATATTTTATAAGTTTGACTCGGGTTATAATACCCCAAATCCTTAAATATTTCAGCCCCAACCCGTCGCCTCTTCATCGGTTTGCTCGCCATCGTCTAGTGATCGTAACCGAGCCCTTCCCTAGCCGTGAAGGTCAATCGTTTGTCGTGGAGGGAGTTACGAAGTCTCATCGAGAAACCAATCGACCACTACTGTTTTCTTCATTTTTCGGTCGATTTCATCATCGTTACACCACATGTCACCACCGTTGGACTCCATGGGCATATCCAATCAAAACCCCCTATCCCTTCACCAGGTGGTCGCGTTATTCGGCGGAATTGAATGGTTGAAGCTTTGACAAAAAAGACCTTAACCGTTCGGTTATTCATGATTTTCTACCTCCTCACTCTTCAGTTCGACTCACTGCCGCTGCCACGAAACTCCTCATCGTCGTCCGACCAAAACCCGACCGAAGTCGTCGCCGTTCTCGCCGTCCGTCGTGGGTAATATTTTGATCGCTTTTATTCGAATATTTCCCGTGTTTTGGCTAGATTGGATGCTAAATTGGGTCAATTTTGTTGTCTTGGTGCTTTCGAAATAGTCAGCCACCATCCCCGACCCCATCACCGCCGTTAAGTGCCACAATGTGTCACCACGTGCGTGTGGGGCTCTCACATGCTCCAGGGAGCCTTCTAGAACGGTCCAACCAGCCCGAACTAGTCTAAACCGGGTCTATTTGACCCGATCGAGTAAACCCGCCTGAGTTAACCCGAACTGGTCTGACCCGTTGACTTTGACCTGACCGTTGACATGCTTATTGACTTTGACTTTGATCGTTGACGAGTTTGACCAAAAAATTAAATTTTTTGAATAGTCATATTTTATGTTTTTGAATGTTTGGAGTCTGAATCTGAAGTCTGTTTTGCTAAAATTGAACTCGGTAAGCTATTTTTCGGCATTTTATCTCCCGAGTCAATACAAATTTTCACGTTTAAGTTCCATTTCTGATGTAATTGGTTTTTCCATGTATCTAAGACATTATGGGACGTGGAATTAAAGTTCGAGGGAGATCAAATAGAGTTTAATTGGTTCACTGATGTGGCTCAAAAATCGAGGTAATACTTTACTACCTTATGAATGCTTTATGGTACATGTGATTTATTAATGCATGATTGGAGTTATTGGTCAATTACATAAAGTTAACTATTGTTGGACTCGAATTGAATACGATATAAAGACAGTAAACCCAATAAGACACAATTGACTCGTGTAAGAAACTAGAAGATTGATAAGAGATAAATTTGAGTTTATTGATTTAATCAGTAAATCATTTAATCTCAAGACTCGTAAATTCTGATTAATCTCATTAAAGGTTAAATGTCAGAAATACTTGGATAAAAAACTACGAAAATACCCGTATGATGTAAAAGACAAGGGTTGTCCCTGAAATTAAAAATAACCATGTTAATCGATCATAACCTTTGAGATGATAAACGACTTAGAAGTCTGATTCTTGAATAAACTCCTAAAGACTAATTTGCCAGAAATAATGTATCTGTCAAAATTAAATGAAACAACTGAAGTATCCTCGAAATGGGAAAATGACCTAGAATTTCTACTTCCTGAGCGAACACCTAGAGGCTAAATTATCGAACGTACTTTACACGTATGAATTACTCGAAATGACTATATTATATGACAAAGTTGAACTGAATGGAAGTATTATACGTATCTGAATTGTTGAAATGATTAAATTACTCTGGAAACTCTGAAATGATCAGGATAAACTTGAATACTAAATGAACTAAGTACCTTCAATGACCTAGAATTAAGTGGATGACTTGGATAAGTCCGAAAATGCTGATGAACTTATATGTTGTACAATCTATAAGGGTTAGGAACCCTAAATTAAGCACGTCGACATTTCTTGATACTGTTGCAATATAGAAAGGAAATAAATACCATTGGACTACCTGTTCGTCTCCCTAAGATCCAATCAACGATGATTCTGAAGGTGATCAGTTCAACTAGAGCAATCAATATTAAGAAGTGAATAATGGTGAAGTACCTCGGTCTGAATGGTTGAAGTATTGCAGTATTGGGATTAGATAGTTTAATTGGGCTCGAAATCTTGATAATTCGATATAAATTATAAAAACTATAAATTGTCGTTTCACTCTCATTGTGTTAAATTACTAAAAATTCTTCAAGAAACCAAAATGTCTAAAATGCCTATGGTTGCCTGAATAATGGAATCACTCATGTCATATATGAAATCTCAAGTATCTATGATGTAAAAGATTTTGAATACCTTCCTAATTACTTATCGCCTCTGAAAAATATATGAATACTATATGATCTTGATAAATCACTTCTTGAATGACTGATGAATCTGTTATCTATCAAACCCCCTTTTTATAGGGATCTTATTTCTGAAATCATATCAATTTACAAAATTTTTGTGGTTCCCTACCTGATAAATACCAAGTACCTCCGAAAATTAACTGGATCCTCTAGTGTGTTCCATATATACTATATGATTATTTTATCTGTTCTGAAATGTTATTTACCAAAGTTATTGATTTATTGTTTATGAACTATGGCTACATGATATGTGCTCTCTGGTTACCTATTTTCACTGAAAAAATATAATCGTTCCTGATTTATAGATCATGGAATCTACTGTTTACTATTTGAATTGATTATTGGGATATTGTCTGGGTAGGATTCTAGAGTATAGAGGTTCAGCTCTGATCAAGATGGTAATTCCTTATGGAGCTAAGGTATTTCTTGGGTAGGCTTTGAGGCCCCAAGGCACTCCCTTAGTATGGGGACTGTATTTTGGTGTACGGATGGAGGGAATTCATGTGATTTAAATAACTACATTGTCATTTTTACAACATTCTACTGGATCATGATTTTTATAGTGAAGTTACTGGTCAATCTTATTTCTACTAGATATTATATGCATAGGAGTCTGGAGTACGAAGGTTCAGCTCTGATCAAACTGGTAAATCCTTACGGACCTAAGGAGGCCCTTGGGTAGGCCATATGCCCTAAGGTACTCCCTTAGGGTGGCTCATTTGCTATGTGCTTAGGGTAAGTCCTTATGGATGCAGTTTTGGGAATACTGCATATCAGTGTTTGGTTGAAGGGTATTACTGTGGTTTATGTTTTAAACTACTAATGTTTTTAAAGGATCTATACACATTTCTCTTTTTTGTTGGAACACACTAGACTCCCTCGATTCAAACTTCTGAATCTATCTCTCTGAATACTTCCTTCAGACCATAAATTCCTATTTTGTAACTAAAGACTTAACTAATGGAATCTGAATTCACCGCTAGAATCTGATGATGCCAGTCCTGCTAAGGAATTTATGCTTTACCTTATACCTGATGACCTATTACATTCATCTAGTAGTTCTGTATTACTGAGCTTCCAAAAACTCACTCTTTATTCACCATTTCAAGTTAAAAGAATTGATCCAGTGCAGCTGTCAACTTCAGTTTTGGGAGTTCATTCGGCTTGGCTTGCAGAGTACGATACAATGTGTAATTAGGGGGCATGTTGGTCACATTTGATTTTTTTATATACTTAGTCTGAAACTTATATGATTTTAATTATGTTTGTAATATATGAATGGTTTTATGAACTTGTATTTTATTTATAAATTGTTTTATGATTTTACACGTTTTAACAAAAACTTTAACTTTTCCTGGATTTTTATTGTGGGTTGCTCCGGTGGCCCTAATGTGACACCTCAGATCGGGTTACCCGCATCGGTAGAAGTAGGGATGGCAAACGGGCGGGTCGGGTGCGGATACCCCCTCCCCCATCCCCATACCCACCTAATATTTTTCAATCCACCACCCGCCCACCACCCATGATGGGTACAAATTTTCAAATCCACACCCGCCCACGCGGGTACATTCTTAAATCCATCCCCACACCCATTATCCACTAGCGACGTACCCGTCTAGACCCGCATGAAAGCAAACTTAAGTTATATATAAGCAACAAACATAAAAAAAAAACATTTCCATTAAGAAACATATCCATTAAGAAACATAATAAAATAATCCAAGGATTATCTGAGTTAAATTTTAATATAGATCTTAAAGTACATAAAACACCATAATAAAAGACATAATTAAAGTTTATAAACATAAATGACAAACACATAATGTTTTGTTCTTTGGCACAACATTCTAAAATTTCAGGCAATACTTGTGACATCTGATACTCCAGTATTACAATCATCATTCTCTATTTCCTCCAATTGAGAGCGCTCCAATTTAAATTCACTACTACCTACATATTTAATAGAAAGTGGGCGGGCGGATGCGGGGTGGGTAATGTCTCAAACCCATTACCCGCCCACTACCCATGACGGGTATCACTTTCTAAATCCACACCCCGCCCACTACCCGCTAAAATTATACCCATCCCCGCCCCAATTGGAGCGGGTGCGGTGCGGAATCCACAAAACTGTACCCGTTTGCCATCCCTAGGTAGAAGGGTGTTACAAAACAAATGGAATACAAATTGTACCACTACCATCAATTTGGCCACTAAAACGTCATAGAATCAAACAATTACTGTAACTTGTGTTTAATACAGTTCACTTTTTTTGATTTTCTTTTCATAAAATAACAATTTAAACTATGAAATTTAACGATTGAGATTATTATTTTAATAATATAAAGTAATTATAAAGTAACATCTCTTCATAATCTTTTTAATCAATAATAACATACACTGTACAAATATAATTGCTTAGATTAAAAATTTCAAGGAAAAATGACACCCTTCTTATGGTCGCAATAAATCTAAGACAATGCCTTAAGGTGTTTGGGTTCTTCTGTTTTAGTGCTCGCTTCAGATGTACTGTAGTGTTTTAGCCGTATGCTATTATAAGGGTGTTGTATCCTGTTTTCACGTTAGTTTGTAATTCTTACATAAGGAGTTATATTATGTAATGAAGGGTTTTATTCCTAATCAATAAGTCTTTCTGTTGAGAGAAAATAATTCGGATGGTGCTTAAAATTGATTATAACACGTCTATAGGGAACGAAGTTATTTGTACGACTTGTGATTATGGTTGACTCGAATAAACCGTTAGTACTTTCTATTCATGCAAAAGAGGTATGTGGCTTGATTGATGTATAAAACAAGAATAAAAATTTGAATGCATCTGTTGCAATGAAGGATTTAAATAACCAAAACATAGTGAGGAATCAATAGTCCATAGATGATTACAAAAAACAAAAGGAGAATATTGTGTTGTGAGGGCCAGCAAAGGGGCGAAACAATACATATAAGGGTACGAATGACACTAAGTCTCAAGCATTAGAGAGTCTAAATGAAGATGGGATGATGAAGGTAGGAGGACTCGGGATGATGTTGATAGATCATGATAGTGAGAAATTCACTGACTAGAAAGATTTTCAACTATCCGTTGTTGCACCAATGAGTTCTGCAACATTCTGTGATTCATGGTGGAGAAGAATAAAGAAGAATATCTTTCTTCAACTTTTTTCTTCTTCTTAAAACCTGGTCAAAAGTTGTGAGATGTCAAAGGATCAACATGTGTAATCGTCTCGTGTAGTAAATTAGAGTTAGGTTATTAATCTAATGCACTGCATTAATATTTTGTTACCTCTAGTAATGACTATTAACAATGAGTGACTGATTTATTATAAATCGATAATAATAATTAATTCAAAAGAAATAATATTTGAACTTTTTTATTTAATTAAGATGTGATCATTGAAAGTTATTGACATATCACAATGAATATATAAAGTTAAAAAGACACGAATCAAGTGGCATATGTAGTAACTGAATTGTTTTTATTCCCGATGACCCGAGTTTAAACACTATAGATGCCAAGGGTGTGAGCGTTCAGTGTTGAAAGGTTAAGAGTTATCTTCGGACATATTCTGCCTTTTACATACCTCATACTATTCAAAAATAAATAAAGTTAAAAGGGTAAACTACACAAATTATTACTAATATTTTAGTAAACTTTTATTTTTCACTAAAATTTTAAAATTAACAAATTAGTCACTAAATTATCAAATAATTCTTTATGATTCTTTTATTATCTATCTCTATAATCTATTAACCCAAAAAGTGGGTTACAGAAATTTGATGAAGTATTTCATACTGATGAAGACGAGTATTTGAGGGTAAGAAAGTTTGGAAAATTTTCAATCCAAAGGTGTATTTTTTTTCATGACTTTATTTTATAGGTATTCTTCGACTCTTATGGGAGGTATGGGGGTAAGGAGATGAAGAAATCACTTAAGAGATGTATATCATAAAATGATATCAATCAATTTGTCATTTTAAAAACTTCAGTAAAAAGTAAAAATTTATTTAAATATTAATGATTGTTTGTGTAATTTGTCCTTTTTAATTTTATTTATTTGTTAATATATCAAGAATTGTTAAAATTTTAACAATAATGTTAAGTTGATTATATATTAATTAAATAAAAACGAAAATAATAAAAGTGAGCAACTAAAAGAAAATTCCACGAAACCTCAACGGGATTCGTGTATTTAAGCTGTTAGAAGCCAATGAAGAGAAAAAGAACAGGGAGCCTCTTCACATTCCGGAGAAGTCGCAAAGCATAATAAGAGAGAGGTGAAACGGTGTCGTAAAACCAATGGCTGCACCTGTATCTTCGTGTTCTTTTCTTCCATGGGTTTTCAATGCTCATTCTTCATACGAGTGCCGTTCCGATCCAGACTTCTCCGGTGCACCGACTGGGGACAAGCCTCACCTCCGCTCGAACCGACGGGTGACGCCTTCTTTTTTTTTTTCTACCGGAGGCGGTGGTTTGTCGTCTCCGATCCTTCGCTTCCCGCCCAACTTCGTCCGTCAGCTCAGCGTCAGGGATCGACGCAACTGTAGCAACATCGGTGTCGCGCAAGTTGTTGCGGCTTCTTGGTCCAACGGTTCTTCTTCTCGTTACCCGGCCTCGGCAGTGGCTGCTGCTTCTCAGGCAGCCGCAGCCTCCCGCCCCGTCTCTGATGATGTGGCGGTTGTAGATGGTTGTATAGACAACGGTGGTGTACAGATTGGGGATCTATGCGATTCCAAGACATCGTTTTTGAGCTCCGATGGGAGCATCATTGTTCATGCTGGTAAACGAAATAGTTACTTTTATTTTCAGTTTCGTTGAAATATTTATTTATCTATTTATTTCAAACAGTGGAGCTACTTTTCTCTGATCGGAAAAGAAAGGATAGCTAAAATTGTGGTTTATGTCGATCCATTTTTTTTATTTAGAATCAATCATTAACTAAAACTTATTAATATACTGTTTCCTTAATCACGATCTTTGAGGCCTTTAATGATCATTTTATATCATATACCTACACAATTGTTACATATTTATATTCAGTATTTTTATATTCTATCTCAAGTATCGTTATTTCTTTATTGCAAGTACTATTATCTCATCAAGTTCCCAATATTAAAATTTTCTTTCTAAATACTCTTATCCAAACAATGCAATTACAAATGCTGATATTCTGAATTGATGCAAATCAAATTCAAAATTGCACAATATTACTCATCCAAACGCATTTCTGATGGGTTTTATATTTTTATTTGTGCAGGTGAAATATTAGATCGCGGTATAGTTACCGATGCAGTTACTACTCCAGTGGTTAATACTTCCGCATATTTCTTCAAGAAAACTCAGGAGCTTATTGACTTCAAGGTACAATAATAATAATAATAGTGTTAATTAATCTGCTGTCTCTGTAGAGAATGTTTATGTTGACCTATTAGCGTGCTTGTAAAGGTTTTGAATTAAAGAAATGGTTTGGTTTTTTATATGTTAAGTTGCCATTGTTAGGGTTGGCTGCCATCTGTTTGCGTTTAACCAATCGCACTACAAATGATGTCTTCTGCTTATTTGTTTCAATGAAATGGCGAGCTAAAAGAATTTGATTGTTGTCCCAAAATTTTGCATTGCATTAACATTTTGTATGATATTGTTGATGAGACACCCTCCCATTTTTTTTTATTTGTTCGGTGGTTTGGAGCATTTGGAATAAATTTATTAGGTTCTGGAACATTCAATTTGTCTTTCATGTTGATGCAAAAATATTTCTCCTAGCATGGGCTGATTTGAGGATTAATTCGACCATATGGTCATTTATTCCAGGGGTTGTCCTATGGACAATTTGGAAATTCAGAAATTATATTGTATTTGAAGGAGGGAAGGTAGATCAAGCAGAACTCTTCTTTTTAGCTAGGTTCAGGCTAGCTTCATGGTACTTAGCAAAGTACAAACAGGTATCGATCTCTAAGGATTTGCTTATTTCAGATCCTTCCTTAGGGGATTCTTATTCTCCTAACTCCAAACCGATTGCAACTGTGATTAATTGGTCCCCTCCCCCAAAGGGCTTCATCAAATTAAATGTCGATGCTGCTACTACTACTGATTGGAAGAGAAGTGGGATAGGTGGTGTTTTGAGAGATGATAACGGGACAATCATAGACACTTACAAGGAATCTGCAGGACCTGGTCCTCTTACTTTGATGGAATTGAAATCTATCTTTAAGTATCTTTCACACTATATGACACAAATTCAAGGATCGGTTGATCATTGAGAGTGACTGCAGGGTGGCAGTTGACTGGGTTAGGGATTTCGTTTCATGTCTTGTTGTTTATGCTTACATTGTTAAAGATATTATTGAAAAACTTAGACTGTGTGAAGGTGTTATTAGATGGGTTAATAGGGTAGCTAATCTAGAGGCAGACGCTCTAGCTAAGGCTGGACTTGGTTGATATTTATGTTGTTTTTAAGGTTGTAACTATTTAGGTTGTCGATCTCCTTCAAGGAGTTCTAGGTTTTTGTAATCTATTGTATTAAGTTTATTATTAATAAAATCCAAGGCACTCTTTTCCTCCTTCTGCTGATTAAGGAATTTTTTCAGAGTTCCATTAATCATGAAGGGGTTTTTTAATGAGGCCTAATATTCCTATAAAAAAATATGGATGGTACGGAAATCCAACCACTGTGGTTGCAGAGGAGAAGGTAAGGTTGGGTTGCCTCTCTTGTATTTTTAATTATACATTGTTAATTACACTACATTTGCATGTCTCTGCTATATCTGTCTTCGAAACATTCATAAGGTTATCTTTCCTTTTTCAGTGCACTTGAGGGGGATGAGTCGACCCTGATTATGGCATCTGGAATGTGTGCTAGCACAGTCATGCTGATGGCATTGGTTTCTGCTGGTGGACATATTGTGGCAACAACGGATTGCTACCGAAAAACTAGGATATTCATTGAGACCATTCTTCCTAAAATGGGAATCTCGGTATGGCTTCTTATGAAAATACTGATGCAGCCAGACATACGTAGTTTTTAATTTTTACACAATCCCCATTTCTTTCTTAGGGTTTTTACTTAATATACAAGAACGAGTTTGAATTAAGAACCTAATGCAGCTTGTAGCAATTTTTATGCTAGACTTTCATAAATTTTTATATTTCTATGAAGTAATATATTGAATTTGGTTCATTTTTATTTGTGTTTTGGTTGTCATCCTGTTGGAAGTGTAAATGGGCACTTAATAATTTATAACTCGAACTATTATTGATACGAAACAAAATACGTTACAACGACACTACTTCAATATTACAATACTAGCTGCGGCTAGTTTACAATCATCTTATAGCTTTGCTAAGCTCTCTCTCTATTCTCTCTAATATTTTTCTTCACTCGTATTTTTCATGCTCATGCTGCTACAAATTACACACATATATATAGCTACTAAACCGACATATTTGAAGACTCAAGATACTTCTCAATTTCTCTCAATTATTGCCTTGCTTTCCGTAAACAAATTTGTGATGCCACGTTTCAAACAATTCCAAAATATGTTTGCCGACATACACTTGTGGTTTAGTGTACTACACATAATTCCATAGCATTTCCACTTTGCTTTGTTTTACTTGTGAATCCATCTCCATTTGCCACGTTTTGTTGCACACACATATTTTTATTAGAAATCAAGTTTGATTTTAACACTCCCCCTCAAACTTGATTTCCCATTCCGAAGTTTTCTTTGAGTCAGTAAACTTTGTCTTCATGTCCCTTTTTAATGTATCCAAGTGGTTGCTTAATATAAACTTCTTCTTCTAGGTAGCCATTTAGAAATGCCGACTTCACATCCATTTGATAAATTTTCCATCCTTTTTGTGCTGCAACTGTTGTGAGAAATCTGATGGTCTCGATCCTTGCTACTGGGGCAAATACTTCATCATAGTCTATTCCTTGTCTTTGCTTATAGCCTTTGACAACTAGCCTCGCTTTATGTTTCTCGACCTTTCCTTCTTTATTGGTCTTAGTCTTGTAAACCCATTTTACTCCAATTGGATTACGACCTTCTGGTTATCTTGTTAGCTCCATGTATCATTTCTTTCTATTGATGCAATTTCTTAATCATTGCATTCTTCCATTTGTCATCTTCAACTGCTTCTTCTTATGTTATTGGATTACTATTCAAAAGTTAGAAGAAAATTGAAACATTATTTAGTTCATAATCATTGTACCTTTTTGGTATTCTTCTCTCTCTTGTGGATCTTCGAATTTCTGTGGGAGGTGTTTCAGATTTTTCTATTATGTTGTTAGCATCGCTGCTGCTGCTTGTCGACGATGGTACATTTTGTTGAGGACCTTGATCATCAGCTTGTTCATCTTGATTGATAAGATTGTCATCTTTATCTTTATCTTCATTAAAAAATAGTCCTTCAACTTTCTTTTCTTCTTTGCTCCACCTCCAATATTATGCTTCATCAAACTCGACATCTCTTGAAATTATTACCTTCTTGGTAAGAGGATTATATAATCTGTAAGCTTTGTTTCTTTCATCATAGCCAATGAAAATACATTTTTCTCCTCTGTCATCAAGATTCTTTCTAGTCTATTCAGGAATGTAGGCATATGCAATGCATCCAAAAATCTTGAGGTGTCCAACTCATGGTTTCTGACCACTCCATGCTTCGTTTGGCGTCATATACTTCACACTTTTTGTTAGACATCTGTTTAATAGTTAAACTGCACATCGAACTGCTTCAGCCCAGAAATTTCTCTGTAGTTGCTTACCTTTTATCATGCTTCTTGTCATGTCTAGGATTGTGTGGTTTTTTCTTTCTGCAACTCCATTTTGTTGTGGCGTGTATCTAACTGTCAGCTGATGGATGATGCCATGCTCTTTGCAGAATCCTTCAAATAACTTTGATGTATATTCACCTCCTCTATCTGATCTGAGTATCTTCAAATATTAACCGTTTTGTTTTTCCGCCATTGCTTTAAATTCTTTCAATTTTTCTAATACTTCTGACTTTCATTTCAAGATATAAATTCAACACTTCCTACTAAAATCATCAATAAAAGTTAGGTAATACATGTTACCGCCA
Source organism: Hibiscus syriacus (assembly GCF_006381635.1). Classification (NCBI taxonomy): domain Eukaryota; kingdom Viridiplantae; phylum Streptophyta; class Magnoliopsida; order Malvales; family Malvaceae; genus Hibiscus; species Hibiscus syriacus. The sequence continues at coordinate 2,632,623 of NW_024063472.1, forward strand.
AGCGATGGTATGTCAAAAGGACCGACTATATCTGTGTGTACTATCTCCAGCGGTCTCTGGGTACGCCAGAATCTACCAACTTTAAAGCTTTGTCTATGTTGCTTTCCTTTAATGCAAGCCTCACATAATTGATTTAGAGGGTTGATCCCTGGTAGTCCTTTCACCATACTTGTTTTTTATAACAAATTCAAACCAGAAAATCCAAGATGTCCATATCTTAGGTGCCACAGCCATGAATCATCTTTGATCGCAATCTTCATGCACTTGACTTCTCCCGACTCAATATCATTTGTAAAGAGACAATTTCGAGTCATATCAACTTGGGTTATCAATTCTCCTTTATTTTTGATGGCAAACGAGCGATTCTTCATTAGCATTTCATATCATTTTTCCAGGAGTTGACCAAGACTGATGATATTGCTTTTCAAAGCAGGTACATAATAGACATCTGAAATGTATTTATTTTCTCCATTTCTCTGAGTAATCATGACTTCACATTTTCCTTTTAGTTCTGCGTGCGAGTCATCTCCAAAAGTTACACGCCCATAGACTGTTTCATCTAATTTCACAAACAGTTCCTTTTGTCCACATATATGGTTGCTGACACAATTATCAAGATACCAAATATTTTTCTTGAATTCTTCATTTCCTTTATAAGTGATGAATATATGAGATTTTTCAATTTTTTCTTCTTCAGCTGCTGCTACGTTATTTCTTTCTTCTTGTTTAGGAGCAGATCTACACTCATAACTATAATGACCATACTTATTGCAATTATAACATTGTACCTGAAATTTATTTTTTTGTTGATATCTGCCTCTACCTCGGCCTCGACTTCGGCTTCTGAATCCTCGTCCACGGCCTGATGTTGAATTGTTTTCATTTATTTGATCGGTGCCATATGATTGATCACCACGTCCACGAGTTCCTCGTCCTCCTCTGTATCTACCACGATTTCCTTGACCTTGTGTAGCTGCTACTAGCTTCTCCTTTGTTGACATTCATCTTGCTTTGTAGAGCTTGCTCCAAATTTTCAGAATCTTTATTTTGTTTCATTTTCTGCTCATGGGCTTGAAGTGAACCCACAAGCTCATCGATCGATATTTGGGATAAATTTTTCGATTCTTCGATTGCCACAACCACGTAATTGAATTTTCTTGTCAATGACCGCAAAATGTTTTCCATCACTCTAATATCGTCGAGTGATTTACAATTTCTTTTCATTTCATTCACGATCGCTTTCACACGGCTAATATAATCATCGATATTTTATGTATTTTCATTTTTGACATCTCAAACTCAGCTCTAAGAGTTTGTAAGCGTACCTTTTTTATTTTTTCGGCACCTTATAGAGATTTTTGCAAAATCTCCCATGCTTGATTTGTGGTCTTCGCGTCAGAAATTTTCTCAAAGGTAAATTGTCTACTCCTTGAAAAATAAAGAACAACACTCTTTTATCTTTTTTCCGAGATTCATTCAATACCTTCTTTTCTTCATTGACCAGGGCTGCTTCTGCTGCATTTTCAGGCTCAGTGTAACCATCCTCGATGATATCCCAACAATCTTGGGAGTCTAGTAACGCCTTCATTTGAATGCTCCAATTGCCATAATTCGTCTTTATCAATCTCGGGATTTGTGGTTGAATCATGTTGGCCATTTTCTCTACCACGTTAAACTCGAACCAAGCTTTGATACCACTTGTTGGAAGCGTAAATGGGTACTCGGTAATTTATAACTTGAACTATTATTGATATGAAACAAAATACGTTACAACGACACTACCTCAATATTACAATGCTAGTTGCGGTTAGTTTACAATCATCTTATAGTTTTGCTAAACTCTCTCTCTATTCTCTCCAATATTTTTCTTCACTCGTATTTTTCATGCTCATGCTGCTACAAATTATACATATATATAGTTAGTAAACCGACATTTGAAAACTCAAGATACTTCTCAATTTCTCTCAATTATTGCCTTGCTTGCCGTAAACAAATTTGTGTTGCCACGTTTCAAACAATTCTAAAATATGTTTGCCGACATACACTTGTGGTTTAGTGTACTGCCACATAATTCCATAGCATTTTCACTTTGATTTGTTTTACTTGTGAATCCATCTCCATTTGGAACGTTTCGTTGCACACATATTTTTATTAGAAATCAAATTTGATTTTAACACATCCTATATGCAGGCTACTGTTATTGACCCAGCAGATGTGGATGGCCCGGAGTCTGCTCTTAATAGAACAAAGTCAGTAGCATAGGAAATGGTTATGCTTTTATGTTTACTTTTGAACTAACAATTCATTTCAAGTTTGAGAGTGATTTATGATTTTTCTGCAGGTTCTCTTTTCTTTACCGAGTCTCCAACAAACCCATTCCTCAGATGCGTTGATATAGAAAAAGTTTTGAAGCTGTCACAGTAAAGGAACACTTGTCTGCATTGATGGTACCTTTGCTACACCACTTAATCAGAAGGCCCTGTCCCTGGGTGCTGATCTTGTTTTGCACTCTGCAACAAAATTTATTGGGGGACACAATGACGTAAACATGCTTTCTTGTTAAATTAGTCAGTTTGAAATTACTTCCTCAGTAATCCTCACTCACACCATCAGTTATCATTAATTCAAGCAATAAACGTGTAATTCTTGATGTCACAGGTTGTTGCTGGTTGTATTAGCGGTTGTGAAAAGTTGGTTACCTAAATTCGTACTTTGCATCATATTTTGGGTGGTACCCTCAACCCGGTGAGGTTTCCCAATTCCAGAATCCGATTAAACATATTCTTGATGTCTCGTGTTTATGTCAAACCATATATACTTGGTTTCAGTTGGAAGTAGATTAATTTTGTAAGTCAACTGAGTTAAGAAGAGGGCTAGGTTGTTACGGTGGTTGGGTTCTAGTCGGTGGAGATCATTGTGTTGCTTATAGAACGATGCTTTAGTGATGTTCAACTTATTCTTGGAAGATTTGTGTCTGAAAATTAAGTTGCATGGTTTAAAGAGAACCTGTTTGTTTCTATGTTTAAACAGAATGCCGCATATCTGATCATCAGAGGCATGAAAACACTGTATCTTCTTGTACAGCAACAGAATTCAACAGCATTAAGGATGGCCGAAGTTTTAGAGGCACATCCTAGGGTATGAATTGCGGTGACATCTGTTTTTCTTATTCTTATTTGTCCCATGCTCCATTTCTTTCACTAATTTGAACTTATTTCCCTGATCCATTGGTTTATCAAATTCCAATGGTTGGCCAAGTCATCCTGAACATGAACTTACGTAGCAGCAAATGACCGGCTTTGTGTTATGATTTAGGATAAGAATGTAGAAGAATTTTAGGGATTTCAGAAATAGAGAGATTTAGGTACCGAAAACGTTCTTCATTCATAAGATAAAAATCCTTAAAGGATTGGTACAAATTATATATTACTAGTACCAGCTGTCAGTACAAAATATCTAACAAAATAATTGCCTTTGCTGACTCACTATCCAAACTTCTCTCTTAATATAATTATATCAGACTCAAGCCCACATATAAGCCCACCAGTAACTTAAATTGGGTAAGACATAATAAACCCACTAACACACCCCCTCCTATAACCTCAGCCGTATCTCATACTCTGCATCCTCTTTTGTCCGATTCCCAAATCTTCAGATCGAATGTCAATCCCTAACTCCCCTTTAAATCCCTAATTTCGTTCAATTCTCTCCCAAATTCTTCTGTTGCTTCTCAATTCTTATCTTCGAAATTTCCCCCAATTCACTACAATCAAACCCTAACTTTCCTGTCATCATAAAAATACCCCCTTCTGCAGAAGATTCTTGTCCCCAAGGATCGAATTGAGGAAACTGTTGTCGCAATACTGTGTAATCCTCTCAAGTTGCCTCTGTTTGTCCCATATTCGTCCACTGGATGAGCAATTGAATGACTGCTCGATTCTGCCTTGTAATCACTCGCTGATCCAAAACTAGGGCTGGGTAAATCTTCAATTGTCCATCCGACGCTACCTCTGGAGGATCGATCGAGATAAGTCCCTTTTTCCCTACTTCTTAAGTAAACTCACGTGGAAGACTGGATGTATTTTCGAATTTGCTGGCAAATCTAATTTATAAACAACCTGACCAATTCTGTTTGAATTTTGTGGGGTCCAAAATATCGAGCAACAAGCTTCAAATTTCTTCGTAGTGCCAGCGATGTTTGTATGTATGGTTGGAGCTTCAGGTAAACTTCATCGCCTATTTGAAATTCCCTGTCTGTTCTATGTTTATCAGTCATCTGTTTCATTCTATTGGTAGCTTGAAGTAGTTGCTCCTTTAACAATGAATTTAACTGTTCCCTGTGTTGCATGACATTCTGCACTGCCTCCACCCTAGAGTCTGTTGTCCAGGTCACATTAGGAGCTTTATACCCATATAAGGCTTCAAATGGTGTCATCTGTAGAGCAGAGTGGTAGTTAGTATTGTACCACCACTCAGCCTGAGCTAACCACTTTGACCAAGTCTTTGGTTTCAAGAAACACATACACCTCAAATATGTTCTAAACATTGATTCAATCTCTCTGTCTGGCCATCTGTTTCAGGATGGTAGGCAGTACTAAATAATGTAGTTGAACCCAATTGCTTCATTAATTCTTGCCAAAACAGACTAGTGAAAGACTTATCCCTGTCAGAAATAGCCACTTTAGGAGGACCATGTAACTTGTAAACTTCATCAAGGTAAACCCTAGCAACTTCCACTACTGATAGGGATGAGCTAGTGGCATAAAATGAGCATACTTGGTGAATTTATCAATCACCACTAAGATGCAATTATATTTTGTTGAAGATGGCAAACCTTCAATGAAGTCCATTTTAATCACTTCCTAAGCATTGTTTGGGACTGAAATAGGCTATAACAATCTTGGCTTAGGAATATGTTCTGTTTTAGTCCTCTGACACACATCACATTGTTGTATATGCTCCTGAATTAAAATTTTCATTCTTGGCCAGAAAAAATAAGACTTAATTTTCTGATAAGTAGCATGAATACCTGAGTGACATCCTTGTGATGAATCATGCAAAGCCACAATTATATTCTGCCTAAGGTCCCCATTCTGCCCACATAAATCCTCTTTTGAAATACAAGACTCCTTTGAGTAACTTCCAGTCCTGTATTTGATCTGGCTTAATAACCAAATAGGTATTTTTTCTTGGGCTATAACATCTTCATAACTCTTTTCAATATCCTGTACCCAAGTAGGTGTTATAACAGTAACTCCCATTTGAACAAATTCACCAGAATCCAATTGTTGTCTAGAAAGTGCATCTGCAGCTTTGTTAGACTTACCCTTCCTATACTGAATAGTATAATCCAGCCCCAATAACTTTGTAAGTCCTTTCTTCTGGATAGTTGTAACTTCTGTTCAAGTAAATGTTTTAAGGGCTCATGATCTGTTTTAATAACAAAAGAACCACTCTCCAAATAATGCCTCCAATGAGAAACTGCCATCAAAATGGCCAAATACTCATTCTCATAGATTGAAAGATCTTCATGCTTAGGACCCAAAGTTTTACTCAAATAAGCTATAGGTCTCTCATCTTGAGAAAGAACAGCTCCAATCCCTTTTGAACTAGTATCAGTTTCCAAAACAAACTTTTGCTCAAAATTAGGTAAAACCAAAACTGGAGCATTACACATAACTTCCTTTAGCTTTTCAAAAGCTGACATAGCTTCCTCAGACCAATAAAACCCATCCTTTTTTAGCATATTGGTTAAAGGCTTACTCAATTCTCCATATCCTCTTATGAATTTTCTGTAGTATCCAATTAAACCCAAAATCCTCTTAAAGCTTTCAGATTCTTAGGTAAAGGCCACTGTTGCATGGCTTTAATTTTGGCAGGATTTGTTGCCACCACATCAGCTTATATTAAGTGCCCTAAATATTCCACTTGCTGCTGTCCAAAGAAGCACTTACTCATTTTTGCATATAACATGTTCTCAACAGAACCTCTAACACAGTTCTTAGGTGTTGTTTATTCTTTGTCAAACTAGGACTATAAACCAATATCATCAAAAAATACAAGAACAAACTTCCTTAAGTATGCTCCAAACAAATCATTCATCAAAGCTTGAAAAGTAGCTGGAGCATTAGTAAGGCCAAAAGGCATTACTTTAAATTCATAGTGTCCTTGATGGGTCCTAAAAGCAGTTTTGCAAATATATTCATCCTTGATTCTAATTTGCCAATATCTAGACCTCTAGTCAATTTTGAAAAGAAAGCAACCCCATTCAATTCATCTAACAAATCCTCCACTATAGGAATAGGAAACTTATTTTTAACTGTAGCAGAATTAAGTTTCCTATAATCCACACAAAATCTCCAAGTTCCATCTTTCTTTTTAATAAGTAAACATGGGGAGGCAAATTGACTTTTGCTCACCTGAATAATAGAAGAGGACAACATTTCAGTAACTGTTTCTCCACTTTAGCCTTATGATGATGAGCAAATCTATAAGGTCTAAGATTTACTGGTTGTGTTCCTTGTTTAAGGACAATTGTATGATCATGTTTCCTTCTAGGAGGCATTCCCCTTGGTTCTTCAAATACTTCTTTAAACTCCTCTGATAAGTCTTGTAATGGTAGTGGAATTTCACTGTCTTCAACTTCAGCACTGAGCAAATAGATCTCCCCATTCAATTCAGTGTCTTTTTTAGCTAGCTTCTGGAATTTCTCACCTGTGATGGGTCTAATTAATGGAAGTTTTGAGATCCTTTTATAACTACAGTTTCCCTATCCTTCTCAAAACTGATGGTCTTAGCTTTAAAGTCCATCATTATAGGGCTGAATTCTTCCATCCAATCTACCCCCAATACCATGTCACTACCTCCCAAAGATATTACTCTGAAATCATTCTGAAATTCATAGCCCTGCTTCTTCCAACTCACTTTATTACTTCTAGCAGTACTAAACAATTTCTCACCATTAGCTACTGTAATAACTAATGGTTGTGTATGAACCAATTCAACCCCTTCCTTTGCCCACTTAGGAGTTACAAAACTATGAGTGATGCCACTATCAATTAGTACATTAATAGGCTTCCCTCTGATAAAACCCTGAATCCTCAAAGTAGTATGTCCCACATTCCCTGTAATAGCATTAATAGAAATTTTCAGGGCTTCCTTAGCTTGATCTTCCACCTCTCCATTCTCCCCTTCTGTTAAATCTTGTTTTGCAGATTCAACAGGCTCTTCTTCCTCCTTACAATTTAATTGTCTGCTTTTACACTGGTGTCCAGGAGTAAATTTCTCTCCACATTTGAAACACAAATTGTGGTTTCTTCTATATTCCAATAGACTCTGTCTTGTGTTTGTATTAGGAGGAACTGACTTAGGCAAAAAAGTCTTAACTCCACTGCCCTGTTGACTATTTGAAGGAGTGTAAGAAAAATTTTTAGCAGGAGGTTTAAACTTATTCCCTTCAATCTCATTAGCTAACTCATATAACTTAGCTTGCCTATAAGCTTCAAATAAGTTCTTGGGCTTTAACACTTTCACCTTATGTTTTAATTCCTCCTTGAGTCCACTGATAAAGCTGGAAACAAAGTACTCCTCCCCCAAATGCATGTTCTGTAGTAACAAATAGGGTCTTAACTCCTCAAATCTTTCTTGATACTCCTCCACACTCTCTTTTTGCATTAGCTTATTGAATTCTTCAATAATATCAGAATAATTTCTATCACAAAATATGTGACATAAATCAGTCGCAAATTCATGCCAAGTAACCCTATGCTTCTGCATCATATACCCATCAAACCATGTCTCAGCTCTCCCAGTTAAATACATAGCAGCTACTTCCATTTTCTGCTCCTCTGGTATTCCAAACAAATTAAAAAACTTCTGACATTTCCTAATCCAACCCCTGGAATTACTACCATCAAACATTGGTAACTCCAATTTTGGTCTAGGTAACACATAACATGTGTTCCTAAAAGGGTTTTTACCACATTTTCTAGTGTCCACATTTTCATCTCCTCCCCCTTAATCTCACTAGAACTACCCATCAGATTTTCTTCATGCAACTTAGGATTAGAAGGTTGCTGACCAGTAAACCCCACAGGTTTAGAAGCCAATATCCCTGGTTCATTAGGTTGAAAGGTATACTTCTCATGCTCGCTCAGAATCGTAATTAAACATGGTTGTTTACCTTTATTTTTGTTTTGTATTACAGCTGGTGGTGGTTGTTTCTTCACTGTCTGAGGTGAATCTGTTTCCTCAGTTGCCTGATTGACAGCTGTAGGATCCTCTGCAAATACCCTCTGTTCTCAGTCATTCCCTCTTCCAATGTTTGAATCCTTCTTTCCAGCTCTGCCTTCTGCCCAGCCCACCAGGATGGTAAGGTCTCCTTCTTCACCTCCAGTGCTACTTGTTCTGGTACCTCTGTGGTTCTAGTTTTCTGCATTTTTCTTATCTTTCCCAGTGTGAACAATTGATTTTGGATCAAAAAACTCAGCTCTGATTACCAATTTGTTATGATTTAGGATAAGAATGTAGAAGAATTTTAGGGATTTCAGAAATAGAGAGTTTAGGTACAAAAAAAGTTCTTCATTCATAAGATAAAAATCCTTAAAGGATTGGTACAAATTATATATTTACTAGTACCAACTGTCAATACAGAATATCTAATAAAATAACTGCCTCTGCTGACTCACCATCCAAACTTCTCTCCTAATATAATTCTATCAGACTCAAGCCCACATATAAGCCCACCAGTAACTTAAATCGGGTAAGACATAATAAACCCACTAACACACCCCCTCCTATACCCTCAGCCGTATCTCATACTCTGCATCCCTCTTTTGTCTTCACTTCGATTCTCAAATCTTCAGATCGAATGTCAATCCCTAGCCCCCCTTTAAATCCCTAATTTCGTTCGATTCTCTCCCAAATTCTTCTGTTGCTTCTCAATTCTTCTCTTCGAAATTTCCCCCAATTCACTACAATCAAACCCTAACTTTCCTGCCATCATAACACTTTGGTGGTGTGGTCAGTTTTGAGGTTGATGGAGATCTGATGACCACCATCAAGTTTGTTGATGCATTGAAGATACCATTGCTCCATCCTTTGGTGGGTGTGAAAGTATTGTTGATCAGCCAGCTATTATGTCCTTCTGGTATGCCAATTTATGCGTTTACTTTTATTGTTGATCTCCCAAGGCATAGATGGAAAGCTTTACCAAGCTTCGAATTACATGATATATGTCCCCTGTTTGAGTGGTAATGTGAAACAGGGATCTTAGCCAAGCTGAGAGGACGACGTACGGGATCGAGGATAACTTGGTTCGATTCAGCTTCAGAGTTGAAGGCCGATGTACTGCAGGGCCTGGATACCATAGCATAAATCGTGTGGTTAGACCTACTTTTATAGTGATTTTTCCTAGTTTTATTTTGGTGTATCCATTGGGCATTGAACTTTCGTTTTGATATATAAGTAATGACCCCCCCATGAATAATTTGGAACTCTATTTGGAACTCTATTTGTAATGTTCTTTTCTTTTCAAAATGGCTACTTTGGTGTTTTGATTTTCTGTTTCCTAATGAAATTTTAGAGAGAATTAACCAACCTAAAAAGGACTTTTTGAGTTAGTCCCAAACATACTACTATCGTGTTTCTATTTTGATCATTGAATTATTATTTTTTTTACATTTTGATATTAACGTTATGTTTAGGGTGAACACTTAACGACATCCAAGTATATGTCACAAACTCGATTTTCAACCTTAGAGTAACTCAAAACTCAGAAGGTATTAGAAATTTGATTCATTGTATAAAAATTATTTTGAGAGCTTGAACCCATAAAGACTTTGTTAACTAAGAGCTACTAAGCAATTCACAACATATCCATTACAGTTTGTCTTATTTTTTTCTATAAATCCATTGTAATCAAGAAAAAGTGAGATATTGTATTGGTCAATTATATAGTTATCTTAAAGAAATGTTATAAATAGGCTAGGTGTTTATCCTTAGTATATCTATTGTAATACTTATCACCTTCACATAGCTGGTTTAGATATTAGAATAGATGATTCTAATATGGTCAAATCCCTGGTGATATTTTTCTTTTAACTTGTTAGTTTATTTACTTGTAATACAATCTATGCAAATATTGAAATGGATTAGTTATATTGAAAATAGAATTATTTGTAATGATGCTTAGGGCTTATTGACTATTTATATTGATGATTCTTCCATCAATAACTATTAGCTTCATCTCATGATTTGAGATCATGGGCAAGAGGTGACGAGGACACATTACAATGAAATAAAAACTAAAGCCAGCATCACGTTTGTGAACGTGAAAATGCCCCTTGTGCGAATAATGTAATCGTAACCCAACATGAGTGTTTTTTTAGTAAAGCTAGCATCGATTATGAAACAAAGGTATATTTTTATACTTTGTTTGGTTTGACTTTGATTAATTACAAATGTTCATTGTGAGAAAACATTGAATAGATTTTTATACAGACAATGTAGCTTTGTATTGATCACAGTCATGCACATTTCAATATGGATTTTATTCTTTAGATATAGAAAAAATTAAGCAAAGTTGTACAAACTCATATCTAACACAGCCTAAACAAGAGTCATTTTACTTTTTTTTTAGGTGCAAGAAGCCAACTGAAAGTTGTACAAGAAACAAGAGGAATCAGAGGCAAGTTTGTATAAGGAAGAAAAATAGGCCGAGGTAGAGAAGACATTGACAATTGCATTTTACAATTGTAAGTTACAGGTGAAGCATTATATGCAAAACAAAAGGAATCCCGAGATTAATGACACTTGCAAAGGCTCAAGACATGTATCTAAGCACATTGTTACATGCAATTGGGGGGGGGGGCAACTATAGAATCCTTAGGATAAATGTTGGAATGTTTCGAGAGGTTGCTAAGATTAATGCAGAAGTTATGCATGGATTATAACCAAACACCAATACTTAGACTAATGGAAGAAGATATGACAATGCTAGTATCAAATTCTTGACTCTACTAGTTTTCATGAGTCTCAATTGGGACTAGTCGACGACGTATAAACTTTTGTCTATAGGTGATGTTTTTGGGAGGGAAATAATGGATATATATATATATTGACACAATCACGACTAAGATATTTGATGTGATTTTTTAAACAGTAGGTGATATGAAGCATGTTCTAGGTTTAAGATGTACGATTTCACAATGAACTTTGGATTAAAAAAAGGTTAAAATACTTTAGTGAATGCGGAGTTAGAATTTTTTTGAGAGATTTCTTGTTGTGATGACATCATTAATTTACTAGTGAAAATATCATGATTGAATCAAGCAAAATAAAAAACAGTGTTAAACAAGATAGTTGTGGGGTGAACTCAGAGTGAGATAAGGTTTTTCTTCTTAGAAAACAATAAGTTATAAAGGCTTGTGTGTTTTCTAAAGTACAGCAAAGCGTTGGGGTTTGATCCCACATTCAATGTTTACCTGTAAGTTTGTTCTTCGTTTTGTTTTTTCAATGGTTTTTATTACTTAATTTATGTTGTCTTCCAAAAACAGCTAGACAGTTAGCAATGAAGGTTGTCGATTTTCAGTTATCCCAACCTAGATCTAAACGGCTATTCATCTATTACTAAGAAGGTCCTCCATTTTTCAATGATTTTAATTAGTTAAGCCGTACTTTGTTCTCGAACCGGGAGAAAAGAATTGACATATTTATAACATAATTACCACAAATGTTAGGAGATTTATAACTTTCTATCGGTTTTGGTTTGGTTTATAACTCACTTAGCGATCTTATTGATTAAAGATAGTATTTTTTTTTAAACTCTTAGATTTGAGTAAACATATCTATAAGTATGTGTGTTATCAATAGATATGGCAAACTTGACTCAAAACCGATTATTCAAACCGATTTACCCAACCCGATACCTTATAGGCTCGAATATGATGACTACGGAACTCAAACTATATCTGACCTGAACCAAAACTGGTCCACATTTTAGTTGGACCAATATTGACTCATATCTAATTTGATTCGAACTGAAAATAACTCAAACCGAAAGCAAACCGAACTGAATTTAACCCAATCCAAAAGTAACTCGAATCAAAGTTAACCTGAACCGAAAATAATTTGAATCAAAAGTAACATGAATCAAAAGTAACCCAAATCCAAAGCAATCCGAATTTAATTTATCAAAATTTAATTTGAACCGAATATTGACCCGATTTTTAACTCAATAAATGAGTAAAAGTGACTAAATAATTGATTTTTATTATATATTAATTAACAATACGGTTACTAGTAAAATGATGCATTTTTATTCTCTGCATTATTTTAAAAGTTAATCACCGCATTTGATAATAGTTTAATGATCATCAGTACCTCATTTGATAATAATTTAATGATTTAATATTGTTTTTTTCGTTTAAAAGATCGTCTCCATATTTGATATGATAATTTCTAAAAAAATAAAAAATTATTTTATACGAAGGATTATAAAATCAAGTTATTATCCAAAAGTTTATTTTATATGATTAACTTTAACTATCATCACTTAGATGGTATATCATAATTAACTTTAAAAAACACTTTTTTTATAAACACAATTAACATAAAACACAAAAATCAAAGAAATAATATATATTAATATATAAAAGAAAATTCACTTTAATTCATATGGAAGTTATTTTAAATAATAAATTAATTTAAACAATATTAATAATTTGATAAAATATTAGATTTATAACTAAAATATTACAAAATTTACTAGGGTATTATTTTTTAAAATAAAATAATACATTTATAATTAAACATTAAACATATGGTTGAAATTTTAATTAAAAATGAAATTTATAATAAAAAAATATTTTTACCAAATAGTTATCACTATAAACTTTTTGAATCATATCAATATAAAATTCTATAAACTCTAACACGCATTATAAGATATAGTTTGAGTCAAATTATCACCTCTAAAGAATGATTTAATTCAAAATATTAAACGATTGAAAGTTGAAATTAAAATCAAATGATAAGATTAAAAGATAGATAGACATTTTTACGAGAATATATCAAAAAAAATTTTATTGAACAAAGGAGGTTTACAACTCGGCTAACTACCCATCTTGTTTAGTTTCAGGCTATCCTTTACACCATCCGCGGGATCTTGTAGTAACTGTTCTTCATCCTGACATGCCCACGCATGTTTTGCTACAATATCCGCTGACATATTTACTTGGTATATGCTTGATGGAGACAAACCAATTATTCTTCAGCAGGGATTTAATATGTTGCAGAATCGTGAGTTGTATTCTCTTCACTAATCTCTCATTAACCACGTTGACTGCTTCTCTATTATCCGACTCTAAGATGACATGTCCTTCTCCCGATCTCTAAGATAGATGTAATCCTTCATATTTACCCCACAACTCAATTTCAAGTGTAGAGTAGAATCCAACCTTCCTGGTGTATCCCCAAAGCCAAACGCCATCGTGGTCTCGTGCTACCACTCCTCATGTTACCTCCATGGTATTGTCACCTAACGCCATCGGTATTAACTTTACACCAGTGAAGCTCCGGTCGCTGCCACATGCTTGTTCTTTTTACATCATCCATTGATGAAAGATTTTGTACTGTCTTAGCTTTTTTCTATATCCTTTGGCTGACGGAGGGCTTTCTCGATGATCGATTCCCTTTCTAGCATCTTTGGGTCGAATATATATTGATTCCTTCTTTTCCAGAGTGCCCATAAAACTAAGCTGAAGAATGTAGGCCAATTTTCAACCTTATTTGATGGAGACCTAGTAGATATTAAGTTATCGGATATCCAATCTTTGATATTGCATCCTAGAAAATTCTACATGTTGGAAGACTCTAATAATTGCGTCCAAACTGAGAGCGTTACGGGACAAGTTCTCAGTGGATGGCTAATATCTTCGGTCTCGTAACCACACATGGGGAAGCTGTCGTCAACTGTCAATTGTCTTCTAGCTCTCTCCGAGTTGGTCAAAAGCTTCCCTTTTTTAACTAGCCACATGAAGGTTTTGACTCTAGGTAGGTTGTCTTGTTTGCTTATTATATCCTAAACTTTATCCTCAAACACCTAATTCAAATTGGCAAGCGTATTGTAAGCTGACTTAACAGTACAAATTCGGTTCTTAGAGGCTAACCAACCTAGAGTGTCCACGAGATTCTCATCCAAGGAAGGTGGAGTTGCTCTTAGCGTATTAATGACTTGCTCAGGAAGACAATAGTTTAATTTGTTCTAGTCGCAGTTATCTTTTGGTAAAACGAAGTCCCCAACTCTGGAATAATCATTTGCTACCCGCCAAGTTAGAATACAGTATTTGGTTAGGGGGCCAAGCTTTCCCAGCCAGTCATCCTGCCAAAATCGCACGTTATTGTTGTTTCCTATGTTCCATGTTAGTTTCTTTTGAAGGCGGGCAGATGCTTCTCCATATGTGTGATCTGTTTTGGTTCTGTAATTCATCCGGGGTTGAGCTTACCATTTTATATTTGCTTCGCATAACCTGCACCCACATAATATCACACCTGTTAGACAGCTTGTAAGCAAGTTTTAATAAAAACGCCTGATTTTGAAGCCTAAATATTTTTAGCCCTTGACCCCTCTATTGGCCGGATAGCAAAGATTGTCCTAGTTTACTACACGGACCTTTTTTCTCATTAGTATGCCTCCAAATGAAATTATAGGCCAATCTTTCGAGCTCGTTACAGGTGCCTTTGGGAAGATGGGTAGACTGCATAGTATAATACGGAATGGCAGTGAGTGTAAAATAGAAATCAAATTAACCCACAACTACTATACTATTTCCAAGTGATTTTGTTTTCCTTTGAGATGTTTTCAAATGAAATCAACAAGGTCTTTATATAGGCACTAGGTACTATTCTATAAAAAACAAAAAAAAACAAATTCTATTAAAAATCATAAAAGACCATTAACTCCTATATCACCCCTTGGCCTTTCACCTACTAAAACTCTTGACCTTTTATTTTTCCATTAACTTCTAAATTTAAAGAAAACCACTAAAAACCACATTTAAGTTTATTCAACAAAACTCCCCCGTAAACTTAAATGTTTCTACCATCCGTCATGCCAATCATCTTCTTGTATTTGTCGAGAAGTACTTTCGAGTTGCTACATGCACCAATTCCACACTTCCTTCCTTCACATGATCTCGCATAAAAATGAAAACGAACATCAATGTGTTTGCTTCTTTCATGGTTCACCGAGTTCTTTGCCAACTCAATTGTTGATTTGCTGTCAACATGAATCACGGTTGCACCTAGTTGCTTTAGCTCCATCTTGCTCAACAAATTTCTAAGCCATATCGCATGACATACACACCAATATGCTTTCGTATATTAAACTTCATAAGTCGAGAGCGTCACGATCGGTTGCTTCTTTGAAAGCCAACTAAACACAATATCTCCCATAAAAAACACATATCCCGATATGCTTTTCCGATCGTCTATGTCTCCACACCAATCGCTGTCGGAGTACCCAACCAATTTGTAATCTTCTGATTTTGAGCATAACAACCCGAGTGACACCGTTCCTTGAATGTACCATAGGATTCGCTTCAACGCCTTCCAATGTGAATAAATCGGCTCCTCCATGAACCGACTTACAATGCCGACACTTAGTGAAAGATCTGGCCTTGTGCAAGTGAGATAGTGAAGGCTTCCTACCAAACTCCGATATCTACTCGCATCGACACATTCCCCTCCATCGAACTTCGAGATTTTTGCACCTGGTTCCATTGGTATTGATATCGGGTAGCAATTTTCCATATTGTATTTCTTCAAAATCTCTTTTGCATATTCTCTTATGATACAAAAATACTCATCTCTACTTGTCTAACCTCTAAACCAAGAAAATTTTGCATTAAGCCTAAATCTGTCATCTCAAATTCCCGTGTCACTGTGCCCTTAAACTCTTCTATCATCTCATTATTGTTACCCATAAAAATGAGATCACCAACATAAAGAAAAACAAATAACACGTTACCTCCATTCTTCTTTGCATAAAGGGCATGCTCGTAGGGACATTTCTTGAACCCATTATCCTTAAAATATGTATCGATATGTGTATTCCATGCCCGTAGTGCTTGCTTTAAACCGTAAAGCGCCTTTAACACCTTATTCTCTTCTCCGACTTTTACGTACCCAGGTTGTTGTTCGATGTAGACATCTTCTTCGAGCACACCATTCAAGAATGATAACTTGACATCCATTTGAAATATCGGCCATTTAAATTGAGAAGCCTGTGAAATGCGTAATCGAATTATCTCCATTCTTGCAACAGGAGCAAACACACAGTCGATGCATGCCTTTTTCTTGTACCCCTTCGCAACAAGTCGCGCTTTGTACCGTTCTATCTCGCCTTGAACATTCATCTTTTTCTTGAACAGACACTTCACACCAATAGGCTAAATTCCTTTCGGCAATTCTACTAGCTCCCATGTGTTGTTGCGGTCAATCGTTTCAATCTCCTCATTCATGGCAGTTTGCCACTTCTTGTCTCGCAACGCCTCTTCAAAGCTGATATTTTCAGCATCTTCCAAAACACATACAAGGTGTACTTCATTTGTCGAATCATACAAATCTTGCAAACTTTATATTTTGGGTTGTTGTGGTTCATCTTCATCATCGGTAGTTTCAGAGTTTGTTGGTATGCTTGTTGGTGGCTGATAATTCTCCAACTTCGATGATAGCCTTTATGGAATTGTTCTAGTCACACTCGCTTGCTTTATTTATTCGCAGATCACAACTCACCATCACTTTCTTGCTTATCAGATCAAATAAATTGTACTCTTTTGTCTTCTCATCATACCCAATAAAAATATACTTTTTACTTTTGTCTTCGAGCTTCGTTCTTCGTTGATCCGGTACGTATGCATAAGCAACACTACTGAACAATTTGAGATGAGAAAATGTTGGATTTTGTTCGCTCCATGCCTCTTGTGGTGTTTGATCGTCTAACTTCACATGTGGACATCGATTTTGTACATAGATGGCACATTGCACGGCTTCTGCCTAGAATTCCTTCGGCATCTTCTTGCTCTTGAGCATTGATTGAACCATGTTGAGAATGGTCTGATTCTTCCTCTCAGCCTCACCGTTTTGTTGAAGAGATTATGGTGCGGTTAGAAATCTCCTTATGCCTTGCTCCTCGCAATACTCCATGAAAGCCATCGAAGTATACTCGCCACCTCTATCAGAACCACGACTTTGATGTGTCTACCAGTTGCCTTCTCTACCATCACTTTGAATTTTTTTAACACCTCAAATACCTCAGATTTTTCTTTCAAAAAATGAACCCAAGTTTTTCATGAGAAATCATCGATGAAGGAAATGAAATACCTTTTACTGTTGAAATATTCATGGGTGATTGGTCCACATATGTCGGTATGAATCAACTCAAGAGGATGTTTAGTGCGATATTCTGCCTTCTTTTGAAACGAGATTTTTGATTGATTGACAAGCACATATTCTTCACAAAATTTTCCCTCATAATCTATATCTGGTAGCCTGTGCACCATGTTCTTTTTTTCTAACTCTTTTAGACCACCAAGAAGTAAGTGACCAAAGCGGAGATTCCACAACGATGCATTGTCTTCTACGTCGATTCGTAAACATTTTTCTCGTATGCTTCTCAAATTCAGTTTGTACATCCAATTTCTGCCCATCTCGACTCGAGAAACTAGACGCCCTTGCTTGTCCTTCAAGTGTAGTACCCAGTCTTTCAAAAGTGTCGAGTAACCTCTCTCTGTGAGTTACCCCATACTCAAAATGCTTGTCTTGAGATCTGGTACATAATAAAAATCTTGGATTGACCCTATCAAGCCATCCTTTTGTATAACAAACTGTACCTCGACCTTTGACAACCACTTTTGATGCTTCTCCAAAAGACACATGACCATCTTCAATCTTTTTCATATCTTTAAATAGGTACTTGTGACCACACATATGGTTGCTTGCGCCCGAGTCGAGGTACTACAAAGTGTCATTGTTAATGTTGACTTCATTTTGAGCCATCAAGAGAAAGCTTTCATTCGCTCGTCTTCCAAGGCAAGGTTGGTTGTTTCTTCCACCTTTTTATTGGCTCGACAATCTTTTGCAAAATTCCCCACTTTACCACAGTTATAACATTTTTCAGAGTTGCAATCCTTTATGTAGTGACCATACTTATAACACTTGTAGCACTCGATGTTGGAATAGTTTGATCGGCCACCTCTTCCTTGACCTATTCCTCTTCCACGCCAATTTAGTTGGCTTGATTGTCCCTTCTCTTTATAGTACCCTTCATCACTATCGACTTGACCATCGCGACCATATCCACGACCTCTACGGCCACGCCCTCTACCTCAAAAATTTTGAGAATAGAGTACATTTTCGTCTTTAATTGACGCATTTGTTTGAAGTTCTTGCTCGAGTGTCTTCTCCTTCTTTTTCTTCTTACGTTGGTCGTGTGCCTCGAGAGAACCGACGAGCTCGTTGACTATGAGCGTCGCAAGGTCTTTTTACTCTTCTATCACGCACACAAAATTCTCTAAATTATCGGTTAATGGTCTCAAAATATTCTCCATAACTTGTGCATCGGTTAATGCTTCGCCATTACGAATGAGTTGGTTCACCATGGTTTGTACACGCGTTATGTAGTCGGATACACTTTCCGACTCCTTCATCTTCATGCTTTCCAACTAGCCACGAAGAGTTTGGTGACACACTTGCTTGACTCGGTCGACTCCTTTGAAAACTTTTCCTAAAATGTCCCACGCTTCTTTTGAAGTACCTGGACCATAAATCTTCTCAAAGCCCGACTCATCAACGGCTCGGAACAACATGTATAGTGTCACCTTATCCTTTGATCGTGCCTCTTTCAACACCTTGGTTTGAGCCGCCGTATATCCCATGGTTGTTGTTGGTTCTTCGAAACCTTCTTTGACCACCTCCCATGCATCTTGAGATCCAATAAGAGCTTTCATTTGAATGCTTTAGTTCTCGTAGTTTGCCTTCGTTAGTCGTGGTAGCGCCATTTGACCCGTCACATTTGTCATTGACCATGATGCTAATTTATAAAATAGAAATCAAATTAACCCAAAACTACTATACTATTTCCAAGTGATTTTGTTTTCATTTGAGTTGTTTTCAAATGAAATCAACAAGGTCTTTATATGGGCACTAGATACTACTCCACCAAAAAAAATTCTATTAAATATCATAAAAGACATTAACTCCTATATCACCCCTTGGCCTTTCACCTACTAAACACTTGACCTTTTATTTTCCCATTAACTTCTAAATTTAAAGAAAACCACTAAAATCCACATTTAAGTTTATTCAACAGTGAGGACCGATCTCGCAAGCACAATTCTCCCTGCCAAAGACAACGACTTAGCCTTCCATACAATGAGCCTATTTCTGACTTGTTGAACAATATATCTATAAGTATCTTTAGTAATCCTTTCATGAATAAGGGGGACCCCTAAATATTTTTCCAAGGTTGTCCACAACATGAATTCGCAGTTTGCTGGTAAAAAAGTCCTGGTTGTAGGAGGAGGAGACATTACTCGAGTAAAAAAAATTTGTTTTTTTGAAGGCTCGCTTTCTGTCCTGAACTGAGACAAAATTTTCTATGGCTCTCTTTCATAATATTTACTTGAGCAAATTCCGCTTTAGCAAAAAGGATGAGGTCGTCTGAATAAAATAGGTGGGAGATGGCAGGACCATCCGCTGAGAGTTTAATAGCTTTTCCATGAAAAGAATGAACAAGTAAGGAGATATGGGATTACCCTGTCGAAGACCTCTAGTTGATTTAAAAGGTTTAGTGAGTTCACGATTCCAAATTATTTGAGTAGTAGTAGTGCTAATACATTCCATGATCACTCGCCTAAGAAAGGTTGGCAAACCAATGTCTTCGATAGTATCTTTAACAAATGACCATTTCAGCCTATATAGGCTTTCTCGAGATCAATTTTAATGGCCATCCAACTTTTCTTGCCTTTTTTTCCGCATAGAGTGAATCGTTTCTTGATCAAGGATCACATTATTGGTAATTTCACATCCTAGAATAAAGCTCATTTGACTGTTCGAAACAAGGTCGGAGAGCATTGAGGATAGATATTGCTTTTGCAATTGAAGATTCTTTCAACGCCACAGAGTTACCAATTTCGGTTCTAAACATCGGGTATTTATTCACTCCTCTATCATCGTTCTCAATAAGCTTCGAAGATATTACATGTGTACGATCTATGAACTTTGAGTGAGTGTACAAAAAATATATAGAGGCTGAAAGATTCATAGATTATTACCTTCAAGTAGGAGATTGGCCATGGAAGGGTATGGAGCAATAAGAGTTCCTTTCAGGTCATCATCGAGTTTCGATGGCAAGACCGGACCGATAGCCTCCCAACGATAATTTGATCCATTGTCAGAGCAAATACGCCACGTAGACATTCCGACGATAATTTATCTTACTCAAGGTTACATCTGCTCTTCGTACCACAACAATTTGTTCATGTTTTCGAAATCTATTATTTCCCTTTTCGGAAGCAGATCTATTATTTTTCTATTCGAAAGCAGTAAAACACTATGTATAGATATTGTTTTCCTATTTGAAAGCTATTTTTTTCTCAAAACGTTAGCTTTCTGGGTTTTTTCCCATTTTCAAAATACCAACAAAAACAAAAATGAAAAAGAACATTAGTGATAAGAGGGATCAAACCGTGCAATTGCGTTATAGTTCATCGCTGAGAGGGCTGATTTGGTTGCCGAGACAGACAAAAGAGACGTCGCTTGGAATCGTGTAAGGGTCGTTGTTGTACCAGAGAAGAAGCTTTGAGGGAAGAAGAGTTGAAATGATTTTAGGGATCAGGTATGAGAAAGGAGTGAAGCATATATTTAACATTTAGCGGCATTTTAAAAAAACGTCATTATATAACATGTTTTTGCTGCGTTTATACAAAAAACACTACTATTACTTAACACTATTGTGTCATTTTTCTAAAAATGACGCTAAAGTATTATTTATTGCGGCATTTATTCAAAAAATGCGACTTAAAAAAACCCTATTACGACATTTGAGGAATAAACGCCGCTACTTTACCACTCTATTGCGGCGTTTGGGATGAAAACGCCGTAAAATTTCTACTCTATTGCGGCGTTTTTACAAGAAACACCGCTATTGATTAACCCTTTTATGGCGTTTTTCTAAAAACGACACAAAAGTATTCTTCATTACGGCGTTTGTTGGAAAAACACCACTATAAATAACCCTTCCAAAAACGCCGCTATATTTCAAATCTATTGCAGCGTTTGTTAAAAAATGCCGCTAAAGAATCAATTTGTGGCATTTGGATTGTAAACGCTGTTATATGTTTAACTTTTGCGGAATAAACGCCACTAAAAACGCCGGTACATAACAGTTTTGCTGTAGTGCCATTTTCGAAGGGGGCTATTCGGTAGAACAAAGGGAGAGACCATATATAGGATTCGAAAACAAAAAAGAAAAGAAAACATACAAGAGAAAAAGAATGAAAAAAATAAAAAAAAAACGAGAGGAAAATGAGAAAAAGCTCACCTTTTAGCAATATATGGTCACTGTAGCTTCATCGGAGCAAAGATTTTACCCTTACCACCGAAGGTAAACCCTTACATTTTAGGATTGAAGTTCGATTTTAGGTTTGGGGTCTTTGGTTGTTTAGGGGTTTAGGTCGAGTGGTTGGTTGGTTTGATTTCTAAAGGGCTTGGAGAGTAAAAGATGTGTGGTTTGGATTTTAACCACCGTTGGGACCACCGGTTCAGGGTGGTCGGACGTTTTTTTATTTTGGTCTTTCCTATAATTTATTACGTAAAATTAGTTATGTCACTAGAATCTAGTTTCATATATTTAATATTTTATTATCCATAATTTTCGTTGATTTTTCTTTCATTTGTCCCTTTTAATTTTGTCTTTCTTTTTTTCATTCATTTTTGTTTGAAATCAACTTAATGCATGCCTTTTAATTTTCTTTCCTTGTTCTATTTTTTTTAGTCTCATAACTTTTTTTTAATAGATTAGTTTTTATTATATGTGTTTTTATCGATTCATTTATCTATCTTAATTTGCAACATTGAATTTTTAAATTTTTTATTTATTCAATTTTAATATATAATTTTATGCTTGTTAATTTGTCTTGGAATAAATATCTCAATTTTAGATTAAAACCATTAGATTCAATTTTCTATTAGTTTAAGTCTTTAATTTTGTAATTAAGAGAATTCTTAATTTGATCATCGCTTTTGCTCGAGGTTTCAATTTAATTATTCGAGTCTTAAAATTAGTTTAAATTAATATTAGAGCCTCCATTTTATATTAGATTTCAAATTAGTCTTTTAATTTAGGGAGTAATCTTGATGGCCCTTGCCTAAATCTCAAGGGACCATATCGATTATTCTATTCAATAATTGATTAAAAATCATATAGGGTTAATATTATAATCTACATTTTAGGCTTGAGCTTCTAGGTTCTCTAATTTTCATAATTCGACACTTTAAGCTAGAAAAAACCTTAATTTACCCTTAGCTTAATTAGGATGAATAAAAATTTGTTTGATTGCATTCTATTTTAAATCTAAGACAACGTTCATTTATAAGGGAATTAATAATATATCTCCCGCAAGTATGCTCAGGGGTGACTACTGGTGATTCCCGAAATAGGTCGACATCCTTTTCAAAACTGCATCATGATTTCTGAAATTAAGGCAA
The DNA here is from genome assembly GCF_006381635.1 of Hibiscus syriacus. NCBI lineage: Eukaryota > Viridiplantae > Streptophyta > Magnoliopsida > Malvales > Malvaceae > Hibiscus > Hibiscus syriacus. Next base: position 2,655,390 of record NW_024063472.1, read on the forward strand.
TGTCCGGTTATTCGGCATAATAGCTTATCTCTTGCATTCATGCTAGGGGGCGAATGCTATCGGTCTTAATAAACAAATACCCTTTTTAACTTTGCATTCGTAATGATTTTTAAATTAAATATAGTTCGAATTCAAAATTTTCGATTTTAAATATAGTGTAATCAACTAGGTACCAATTTTTGGACGCTTGTGGGGTGCTAATCCTTCCCCATGCTTAACCGACTACCAAACCTGATTTATGGATTTATGCATACCTTAAAACTTGATATTTTGATAAAAATAAAATGTTTTATTAAAATCCCTCGGTTTTTATGGTGTCTTAATCACACCTGAAATGATTAGTTACGACTTCTCACATTTCAAAAATTATTTTCAAAGGAAAACCCTAAAGTTGATACTGGTCTTTCTCCGTCCGAACGAAAAACGGTGTCGACATATATTACTATCTATAATTTCATGAACCCTGGCAGAAAAATTTATCTTGGAGTATTTACCCGAGTTGTCCAGCATAACATCCCCTTTTTGGAATATGATTTCCTCTTCTTGCATCTTGACAGGGGGTTCTTTTCCATTGTAGAGAGCTGCCTACAACCATGCTAGCGTACGATATCATTCCTGGTTTCTTGAAATCTTCTTGGTCCTTGGCTACATCTTTATCCCCAAGGTAATGGAATCTACCTCCTGATTCTTAACTTTCTTAGTTGCTCGTTGCTCTTCTTGGTTTGTCGGGGACCCTAGTCTCTCCAGGGAAGGATAGATTTGCACGTCCAAACCATCTCTCTGCTCACTAAAATCTCTCTTCTCCATCTCTTGCATTCTTTTTTTAGATTTCATTTTATAAGAATATATCAATAATTGTATATATACTTAATTAGACTCGTATCTCATTCAACTCAAATTGACCCGATTCAAAGATTGACCCGAATTGAAAATAAGTCGATCTAATCTAAACCAAAAATCAACCGATCCGATATTAACCCGATCCAAAACTCAACTGAATCGATATTGACTCCGATTCGAAATCTAACTGAATTGATATTAACCTGACCCAAAAATCAATCGATCCAATATTAACCCAAATCAAAAAATAATCGAACCAACCCGACCCGATACCCAAACTGACCCAATTTATTATACACCCAAACTTAATCCGAACCAAACTCTATCTGACCCAAACAAAATTAAACTGAATGTAATCTAGACACGAAATGATTCAACCCAAACCCAATCTGAATGACCTGTTTGTAACCTCTAATTACCAATGATTAAGAAATAACATAAACAAACAATATCTTATAGTCACCTCATGTTATTAAAAAAATAATTTCCGATATCATATTTTATTAAAATAATACTCGTTCTTTGAACGAATTATATATTTAAAAGATATTTATCAAATCATGTTTAAATCTATTATATTTTGATTAAAAATAAGATAAATTATGTGTTTAGTACCTAAACTATTAGTTTTAGTCCGTTTTAATACATACATCAATTTTTTTTTCAAAACCATACCTAAAGTTTACCTTTTGTTTTATTTTAGTACACTTGTTGAAAATTTAATATTAAGTTTTCAAAATATTTGAAAGTTTATGTACTAAAACGGACTAAAACTGATACTTTAGATATTTAATGCATTAGTTTTTTACGACGAGGTACTAAAATTAAACAAAAACTAAATGTTAGATATAATTTTAAAAAAAATTAAAAGTTTAGATATTAAAACAAATTAAAAACTGATAGTTTAGTTACTAAATATGTAGTAAAAATATCATAATTATATATTTTGAGGAAAAACCTACGTTAATTGTTGAGTTGAATTTTACTTTTAATGTCATTTGAACTGAATTTTTGTTAGTTATACCAAAAGCTGAACAAGAAAAACAAATAAATAAAAAAGATATCAATAAATTTTCGTGCTTGATATTAGCAGAATGTGACCTGAAACTACCCGCAATAAAGTCTTATCATAAATGCATATACACATAAATATTTTATATTATATCTTTATTAATTATCCGTCATAGTCTAACAGAAAGGAAATGAACTTTGAAGATAAATTTCAGTTTTATTTAATTTTAAAATTTTGTAATATAAATTTAAAACAAATAATTTTCTTTTAAGTATAGTATTAATTTATAAATTTTAAAAGCAAATTATTATTATCATTATCATTATTTTTGTTTATAATTTTATATATCTAGGAAAAATTAATTTATTTTTAAGGAGAAAATAATTTTAATATTTTTAATAACTCAAATTAAAATTTTATTATTTTAATAGAGTTTTATTTTGTTGAGTCTCCCGATTATTAAAATTTACAAAATAATCCCTAATTATAAGGAGTTGCTTTGTTGAGTCCCGACTCTTAAAAGTTACAAAATTGTCACTAGATTATTCTTATTTTCTAAACTCATCATTTTCAGTTAAAAATTTGACTACAGTCTAAGCTGGACGTTAACATGCTGACTGGGATATGATAAAATCTGATTTTGGAATCTCAAATGACTATCATATCTCAGTCAATATGTTAACGTTAAGCTAAGATGACCTTCAATTTTTTAATGAAAAAATGAAGATTTTGGAACATATGAATAGTCAGATGACTATTTTATAACTTTTAAAAGTCAAATGACTCAACAAAACAATGTCCTATAATTGGACCATTTAATAACTTTTAATAGTTAAAAGACTCAATAAAACAACACCCTATAGACCAGGAGAATATTTTATTTTGTTTTACCCTATTATTTAATACCTTGATAATGCATAAAAATATACACTATATGTACATAAAATATTATATTTTAAAAAAACGATATTAACTATCGGTACCATCCAATAGAATATTTCATAGACCATTCCTGCTTATGATCTAGATGTACAGAGTGGCGAGAAATAAACACAAACTATATATATATATAAACTGCTGAAAAATGTCATTGAAGTGAACTCAGAATGTAAAATTCCTATAAACTAAAACAAGAATAATTAATTTGATGAAGAGCTATGCATTGTTCCTTTTGAAGAAAGATAAGGGAATGCGTGAAGTTATCAAAGCCCCTTTTCTTTGTAGCGGAAACAGTGATGTAGATATATATTATATGATGGTATTTCACAGCTTTTTAACAGCAATACAATTACTTGTTCAGAACATTGGTGAATCAGATGGGAAAGAATTCACCAAATTCAGAATACTATTCCAATAATTCTTGTTATCTTCAAAGCAATCACTGCCATCCCCGCTGCCTCCGCTGTTTTCGTCGGATTCTTTCCCACTATCTGATAAAGTCTGGTCGATCGAATCGTTGAGAAGAAGATTAGTGAAGCCTTCCTCCATTATGCCCCCAACATTAACATTGATGTTATTTGGCTCCATGGGAACTGTCATAGCATGAAGACTAGAAGTGAATGGGGACAAATAATTCCCCATGCCCTGTTTGTAATCACCCAAATTGCTTGAACTTCCTAGCTCCTTCCACTCTTGTTCGCCTTCTTCTTTGACAATCCCGGCCGTCTCCGACGAACCCGAAGTGGTGCCGATGAACTCGATCGTCGGCACAGGGCTCACTCCAAGGCCTGCAATGAGTGGTTCGGAGACAGTAAGAGTAGATGTAGGAGACTCAAGGGCGAAACCAGGAGGGTTGAACTGCTGACGTTGAAGTGAACGAGAACGAATCTTTGATTCTCGAACCAGTCTAGCTTCAGCTTCGAGCCGTGCACTTTCCCACTGAGCCATATGGCTAAGATTGGCTGCGTTCTTGGATTGACCATCGGCAGTGGAGATTAAAGCATCGTTTTTAGGCTTGTGAGTGATGGGATCGATCCCCATTTTAGCCAACCTTTTCTTAAGATGAGTGTTCCAGTAGTTTTTGATTTCATTATCTGTTCTTTTCGGCAAGTGAGTGGCGATGGCAGACCACCTGATGACAAAAAGAACACCATAACATTAACCTCTACACAAAACCCTAGAAAGTTTTCAATCCTTCACTCATCTAAAGACAAAAAAATTGTTTAAAAAAACTAATTTTCGATGGTATTTTAATGAAGAATTGAAGACCCAATTTTGCATTTAAAGTCAGTATTCTATTAAAATCATGTCAGAAGAAACTTATTGTAAAATGGAACAGACCACAAATTTAATTAAATATCTGTAGGGTCGAAACCAAAACAAAGAAGAAAGGACAAAACAAAGTTAAAATAGGTGATAAATAGATTAGACTGGCAATTCACATTTGAGAGGTAATTAAAATCTAAGTGTTCAAAACAAAGATCAGAAAGCTCCGAATTATATTTAAGAAAAAAAAATTCTTAAAGAAATGAGCTTTTACTACCTGTTCCCTAAAAGGGCATGAAGTTGGATGATAGTTTGTTCTTCTTGCAAACTAAACTTTCCTCTCTTAATATCAGGCCTTAGATAATTAGTCCATCTTAGCCTGCAACTTTTTCCACATCTTTGAAGACCTAAAAACAAAAGGATGTCCAGAATGAGCTGAGAACAGAAGAATTGACAAGTAATAATGGGAGAAAAAAATATCTATCTTGTACTATAAGTTATGCAAGAAAAATTAGGGTTAGGGTTTAGTCACCGGCTTTGGCCGGCAGCGAACGCCAGCTTCCACGACCATGTTCTTCGATGTAAGCTAAGAGTTTCTGATCTTCTTCAGGTGTCCAAGGCCCTTTCTTCAACCCTACTTTGTCACAGCAGGGAGATCTCCCCATAGTAAGTGTATAGTGTGAAGAACTGAATCAGCAAAGAAAGAAGAAAGTAGGGTTGTATCTTTATATAAGACTTGAAAGCAAAGAGATAATGTTGATGATGAACTAAAAGTAATGAAGAGAAGGGAGTGACAGTGAGAAAGGGAAGGAAATTTGTGCTTTGTAAATGAAGAGATGGGAGAGAAGAAAGGTCAGCGAAATAAATGGGATAGGGAGAAATTAATTTTTTTTTATCAGAGTATATGCTAAAGTCACATGATAGATGTAATTAAAACCGACCGTTTTTCTAGTATAAAGGGGACTCCAGTCTGAAAATAGAAAAAAATTGAAGTACCTAATATTTGTATTTTGATTTTATTTTACATGATCTCTTAAAAAGTAATTATATGAATTAATTATACAAAATATTAAGATTTGTGTAAATATTTTATTGATATGAATAAATTATTTTAGTCGTCCTATTCTCAATATTAAGAATCGTAGTTGATGTAGATTTATTCCTTGGTTTATTTTCTTTGTGAAAGAGATGAAGACAAATGTTAGAATATATGAATGGAAGAGAATGAAATAGAAAGGATTCCCTTGTCAGTTATGGTTGGGGAGTATTTGTAGTGATCTTAATTGATAGTGTCAAATATAGTCATTATAACTACTCGTAGGTCAGCATGCTCAATAGATATGATCGTCAAATCTTCGATTTCACTCTAATAGATCACATGGATCTATCAAATGTTTTATCTATGTAATGTAATTGGCTCAGAGATTATAATACTCATTTACTCGAAGGATGAGTTTCTTAGAGACTTCGATAACCAAAGGATTCTATTTGAAGATCTTGACTAACATGAAATTAATATTTTCTCAAAGTTATTTTTGAAGGTGTAATAATTATAAAATAATAATAATAATAGTAATTACAATTATAATTATGTCACACCCCAATTTAAGGGTTAAATCTTGGATCTTAAAAGTTGTGACTGGTTGTGAATATCATGAAGGTTTGATGCCTTTAAGAAAAATTTTGATAGTATAAGGATCTATTCTATAAATAACCCTTTAGTTGGTTTTTAAAACACCCTTCTCCACTCACCATATTTTTCTTTTCCCTCCTTGTTTTCTTTTAAAAGTTTGAAACCGCCTAAAGCAAGTGGGTATTTTTCTCATTCTTCCTATTTCGGTCTTTGGTTTTGTTGCTTGATTCACCCTCGTCCAAGCTGCGGTGTGCTCACCATTGGCATGGTTCACTTCGTCTGGTTACTCCCTATCATTTGGTGTTATTGTTTTCTCCACCGTCGTCGTCGTTAGTCATTGAGAAGGGGAGAAGCATTCCGATGTTGCAGGGAATCACGTCTCCATCGTTCATCATCGTAAAATAAGGCTAATACGAGACTTCTCATGCCTTGAAAATTGGATTTGAAATTTTTCGCCCACTGAAGTCCTTCCCACGCGCCACCGCTACGCATGTGGGAGTTGTTTCACAACTGTCTGTTCAAGTTATTGAGCCGACCTGACTGAACCAGTGTGCCTGAACCATCCCGTTTGACCAATCGACCATTTGACTTTTCTATTAACGATTGACTTTTTGTTGATAGTTGACTTTGACCTTTAACTGTTGACTTTCACTTTGACCCATTGACTTTCACTTTGACCCATTGACTTTTTTCTAGACCCTTATCTTTATGTTTTTCGATGTTCTGAGTCTGTTTTAACAATCTATTTTGCTAAATTTTGACTCGAAAGCCTTCTTTTACGTTGTTTATCGCTTAAAGTCTTAATTTTGTTATGTGAAATGTGAGATATTGTAATCACTTTTTAGTGTTATTTTCTGAAGATGTACTCGTGTCTCCGGACCACTCTCTAGTGGATCCTGATCACCCCTGTTTCTCTAAGTTCGATTCTACTAGTTTATATCGAGATGTGTGTAAGTTTTAGTTAGTTGTATAATAGTATGTTTCTGCTTGGATATATGATTTTGTACTTATATGGTAGTATGTTATTATTAGGATCCTAGGTAGCATGACCTAGTATTACCGATCGTGGGAAGCATAAAGTTAAGTCGACATAGATTGAATACTATAGGCGTGTTCCCATTCACTTATTTGATATCTTTATTATTTTATGCTATTATGATGTATGATGTTATCTGTACGCATGTATGCATTCTGGTTACATTTATCTGGGTTATGATTGATTTCTGATTAATATTGCATCACTTTTAATTTATATATTGCATTCCTGATTCTGTATAGGATTATATTCTTGTCTTGATTCTACATAGGATCCTCTACGAAGGGCATCATCCTCATCTTGGTTCTGCATGAATCCTCTACAGAGGGCATCATCCCCGTCATGATTCTGCATGAAATCCTTTATGGAAGGCATAATCCTCGTCCTGGTTTTCTATTTGGAATCCTCTTCAGAGGTTTATATCCCTATTCTGATTTTTGTTTATGCTAGGATCCTCTACGGAAGGCTACATCCTCATTCTGATTTTTGTATTCTGTTTGAGCACCTCTCTGTAAGGTGACATTTATATCCTGATAATTTGAAACAAAAGGTAATATTGTGAAATTCTGTTGCGACATTCTACTGGTAAAATATTTAAACTTTAATATCGTATGGTTATTATTATATGCTTGATTTTTCTGCATTTTAACATTATATGATCATATCTAGTGGACACATTGAGCTTTGTAGTTCACTCTGTTTTTGTTTTTGTTTCTATTTTCAAATTATCCATTTGTATAACCGATTTGGCTATCATATTAGTCTCGATTTCATATTGTGTGAGGTTAAATTTTTCCATTCAGCCTCTTTAAATTGTGACAAGAGTTTATTCTGATATTGTATTTGGTAAACATTTTTAAAATAGTTTATTAAACAAATTTTCATCTGTAAACTATTTCTGAGGTCAGTGTTATTACTCTGATTCAGTTGTAACTCCTGACCCGATTCTAGGAGTTACCTAATAAGTTCTAATTCTTTAGATATATTTGATTGGCACACACAATTTAATTGGATTTTTTATTAAAAATGATAAAACGTTTGAAGTTCATTGCTACTATTTGCAAAAGTATTTCCTCTCATTCTCAACATCCGTACAAAGTGAAAAGTGCATTTTAAATATTTCAATAACATTCAATTCAGTGTCCACCGATTGCATGGTTATCAAAATATGAAACATGTATAATTATCAAGGGTTAACTATATTATATATCTTCAAATTATCACTTTTATTTTAAGTTACTATTAAAAACTTTTAAACATTTCATTTTCATCCTCAAACTCTGACTAATTCTAAATTAATTCTGAAACTTTTATGCATTTTATATTCATCTTTAAATTGTAACCTCGTTCTATATTAATTTTCAAACATTTGAATGTTTCAATTTTGTAACAAACTTTTGAATAATTTTAGGATATTATTAGAATGTTATTTGAAGCAATCTTACAAACACAGTTAAAATATTGATAATTATTTTTTAACTAGATTGAATCGTTTAGTTTTATTAAAATAGAAAAATATCAAAATTACAATAAAAGTTTACAGCCATAATCGTAAATTAATACACATAATAAGAATATTTTCTTATAATCATTAACACGAGAAATTAGTCACTTAAGATCATACATGGATAAAACAAAGAAAATGTTAAAAACCTAATCAAATAAACTTGAATAAAAGGTAGATAGGAACAGATCTAATCGCATTGACAAATGAACAAAAAATATGATAAAGCCATTGAAACACCACCAACAAACCATAACTCAAAATTGAACAACATGAAAATACTATCCACAAACGCAAAATACTTATCCAAATCCAATCCGAGGTCCAAAGCATGGAAGATCAGCATGTTAACAAATAAGTGTCATCTTTATCAGTCGTGGCGATGAAAAATCCAATCTTGAGAAAAAAATATAAAACAAAAATAATGGTCAAACAACTAAAAATATGCCAAAAGATAGAGGAAATGTGTCATAAACGTATAGGAAAACATATCATAAAGACAAAGTTATAAAAAAATTTAAAAAAGAAAAAAAACAATGATATGATAAAATAAAATAAAGAAAAAAACAATGAATACTGATAGTCGATAACTAACACTAAGAATGGTGTCGTCGAAAATGACAAAGATAAAGAAGAAAAAAAGACTAATCACATCACAAGAAAAAGGCGAGAAAATTAGGGTTGAAAATCATTTTTTTATTGTATTTTTAGTGTCAACGAAAATACAATATTGACAATTATTTTACTGATTTTTATTTTTTTTAAATATCTTAATAATTTTGTTAATATCTTGTATGATTGTTAATTGTAGCCTAATATCATGACAATAAATTTTTTATCTTTACAATTAACAATTAATGGGACGGAACTGGAGATGAACTGAAAAGGTGTTAGAAACAATTATTTCTTCTGAAAATTTTAAATTTTTTATAGTATTTAAATTTTTTATATTTTTTAATAATTTAATTTTACACCTTTAAAATATTTTATATTTTCTAAAGGTTTACATCCTAACATACAATCTTATATATATCTATGATCAGATACCAAATTTCAAGTTTTTTCTCAAACTATCTCACTGCAAAATAATATTATTGCTCATAGTGATGGTGACTTTTCATATTATAAGTTCTGAACTCTTTCTTAATTGTGTATTAATTAGCTTGCAAAATCAAATTCAATTAACTATAACAATTAGTTAATAAAGTTGAATTTTAGAAAAATAGAAGTAGAAGAAGCAAAGAGTGCTTTTAATTATTTAGGGGAACTTTTGTTAAGCAAAAGTACACTATATATTTGTGTGTGTGTGTGTTAAAAAATTACAGTGTTGACATAAGAATGAGAATGGTTTTATTAATTTGACATAAAAATACATTTTAGAAAATATGAGAATTATTTAACATAAAAATATGTTTGATGGATACTGTATTTGAAATATAGAAATCTTTCAGTATTATTTAAATTATATTATAAAATAATTTAATAATATATGTCTTGGATTGTGAACCAAACTTATGAACTTTTTTCGGCTGAGCTTGAACTATCCTAATCTAGTCCAATCCATGAACAAATCAACTTGTAATTTTAACTTATATATTGTGAACTTTCATATTATATACTATATTCGTATCTTACAAACACCATATCAATTTGAAGTCCTTGAATAACTTTGCATGCAATTTGAAGCCCTTGAATAAGTTTGTATGCAATTTGAAGCCCTTGAATAAGTTTGTATGCAGTGACATATATGAAATTTTATGTTAGGGTTGAACTTATAAATTTTTAGAGCAAGATAATCTTGTAAAATTTTAGAAGATAAAAATACATTATCAATAAAAAATATATAATATATATTAATTTAAAATTTTCATGAAGACAACTATCTTGTTCGTACCTCTCGGTCGGCCATGTTTTTATGGTAAATAAATGGATAAAGAATATTGGCCATTGTGACCTCAAATTTTGGAGCTTTAGAACCGTACATAAGAAATAAATTAAAATTTTTACCTGTTTTGGAGACTATAAGGTCTTTAAAATTGAACTAACATCTTAGCTAACAAAAAGTACAGCAAATCCATGCTTTTTTCTTAAAAAAATGATTAAATCGATTTATTTTATGGACTGCATAGCACCTAATGAGAACTGCTCCCAAAACCCTTTGACTGAAAACGAATCCCTTTCAATGACTATGTCTAACAAATAGGGTTTTCAATTGAACAACTTTGTTTTATGGCACAATAACTTCGCACTTAATTCAATGTTCCAATAACTTTGACACTCTCTTTAATAGACATCTTTTGGCGTTAAAATTAACTACTTTAACAAAAAAAAGATGCTGCTCTATGTAAACAAGTGGCTCAAAACGTGAAAATGTAAAATGTCTTTAACATCTCTTTTCATATAATAAAATGAGATAAATATTTAATTAGGCAGTATAAAACTTTTTAACATTATATTAGTTCAGGATTGTTGGATTAATATAAAGAGATGATTGAAATTAACGGTATGAAATAATAAGATAATCACTGGAAAAAATAAGGAGTTAATCTCAATCTTCTATTTATACTAATTCAACGATCATAAATCTGTGTAAAACTAAAAATATTTTATACCGTGTAAGTGGATCGTAATCCTAATACAACTCGTAACATTAACTCATTCTCCCTCATTTAGGGGTGAACAAAATTTGACTTGATTTAAAAAATTTCAAATAAAGTTTAAGTTGTAAAATATGACTTGAACAACTTGAATAATTCGAATTTTCTAGTAATTAATGGATTAGTTTTTTAGTTCGAAATTGAATCTCTCAACTTTACATGATATATGTATATTACATATGAAAAATAGATAAGTATCTCGTATATGGTTATAGAAAACTATTTAAATTATAATTATTTTGTACCGTAATGTTATAAATATTTACAAATAAATTTAAATGAAAACTCGAATAACTTGACTTGACTCAACTTTATTTGAATTTCATAAACTCGCCTCGACTAAAAAAATGTAGCTAACTCATTTTTTTAATTTGACTCAATTTGATCATATACACATCCCTACTCCCATAATCACGGACAAACATATATTTTCTATTAGATGGTGTGAACATAAGAATTTTTATTAAGAATTTAGGGTACGGAATTACAAAATTTTAAGAAATGTAAAATTTAGTTAAAAATACCAAAATTATCTAAATTAGAGTTTGAAATTGTCAGGGGTATGATCACCCCTGGATCCATCATTTCTCCCATTATATAATATAGATCTGTATTCCAACGCAAATTGTTAAGTCAGATATAAAACAAATGACCAATTAGGTTCGTAATAGATACTAGAAAATAAAATATTTTTAACTGAACCCAAAAAATATAAACAATTAATTACCAGTCTATTACACCCCACTCTTACAGGACATTTTCTCATTTAATATATGTTCCTGCCTATGTATTCATCTGGTCCCAATCTAAATACCAAATATCAAATTTACATTGGAAATAATTAATAGTGTAAGAGACATCTACTTATTTGAGCTTTAATTAATTCTCCTTTTTATTGTTTTTACCCTTAGCATTTACTTATATGAGCTAAGAGATAACCCTGAAATTGACTATTATAAAGTCTAAAAATGTAGGAAATATTAGCCAAAATTATTGGAGAAATAATTATGGCTTTTGTGTTTTTGTGGGATGGTTCATCAATTCATTGCTGTAAATAATGGGTCTTAATTATAGCTTTACATAATGGAACACAATTGTGTACTTTGAATAGGATAAGGTGACCTTTTTGTTAAAGAAAAAGATAGTATGGCCCGATCCCAGTACAAAAAAAAATATTAGGTGAACTAAATCAAATGTTTTTTTTACATAGGTACAATAAAAGATTGTATAATCTTATTTGCATAATTAAAAAATACTATCAATATCTCAAATAATGATTTTATTTAAAATATCATAGGGTACAAATTTGATGATAATTTTTTTTTTGGGTTAGTACAATTTTTAGGAGTATTTGGTTTAAGGATTGCTGCAATCTTAAACTTTGGAATTCCATTCTTTTGTTTGTATTTTCATGATTATCTTGATAATAGTTTAGAGATATTCTTATTTAAAGTCTATTAAAAGTCCTTGCATTATATTAAAAATTTATTTTATTCCTTCTATTATTTAAAAGATATTTTAATCTTTTATATTTAAAAAAGTGAATATTTTAGTCTAAAATGTTAAATATTTCGAGCATGATATTAAGATCTTCAGGTCATTCATAAGTATTTCGGACAAGTGTAGACACCCGTTTTTGACCGGGCTTAAAAATATTATAAATATTAATTATATTGTTATTATTATTATTATTATTATTATTAATATTTATTATTTTACATTTGCAGACCCAATTTACAAACTCAAATTACAAGACCCGAATCCAGAATCGACCCGCTAACCACCAGAGATGCGTGTGTGCTTCATTGCTGCTCTTATCCATGCGTATGAGCTACCGCCAATCATGCCATATTCATCTCACGTGGAACCTGTAATCATCCACTGAACGTTCAAGCAGCAACCAAAGTCAAAAGAAAAAGAAAGCAATTTAATCCCGAAAATTTCGGGATTTCACTTAACCTGCTCCAATCAAAGTCTCACCAAAATGAAGAAAATCAACATGCAACGACAAAGGAAAATGGTGAATTCAAAGCAACCATAAACATGGGGGCAATTATACGAGCAGAAATAGGGGGGAGGCATGGAAGAACAGAAAAACAAATTGTAAACACTGGGGGCTTGGACTCGGGGATTTTAATTTTTTTTTTCCGAAAACAATGTACTAGGGGTTTCTGATCCCATTTTCGAATGAAAAGTATCTTTTCCTTTTCTGTTTTTGAAGAAGAAAACGAAGAAAATACAAAACTAAATTTCAGTAGCATTTAATCATCTTAAAAAAAACATTTTCGTGTTTTGTCAAGAAAGAACAATACATTACAAGTAAGAGGGTTCGATCCATTACCTGAACGGAGGGACTAACTAACATTGTTGAAAGGAGAAACATCTGGAGTCATCATTGGGTCGTTCGATCAAAAGAAATCGCAAGAAATTAAAGCCAACGCTATTCAAAAGCTAAACCGAGGTAAATAAAAGAGTGTCTATAATAAGTTTACCTCTTTCCTTCGATGACCATGGATTTTGTTAGATTGAAATTGAAACCTTAAACCTACTGGCTTGGTTCCTTTGAGAACATGAATGCATGTAGTTTTCTAGGTGTTTTAAAAGATAGTTTAGTTTACATCTGGGTTTATTTAAATTTAATAAGTTTCAAAGGGAAAGAAGAGATACAGGGGAAGAAGAACGAAGATGATGATGCGGCTGGGGTAGTGTGGTTTTAGAATTAGGTTTAGTTTATTATTAGAATATATATTAGAAATTTTAGGATTAATTATCTGTAAGTCACCGTCTTTTTAGGGGTTATTAGTGTACGAGGTCTAGTATATTAGCTTAGTATATTTTAGTCCTCCATTAGAATCTTTTATTTTTCATTTTGGTTCTCATATTTGTCGCACATTTGATTTCATCCTTAATTAGTAATGTACTCAAAATCTGTTGTTTAGACATTTCACTTTAATTTTTTTCATGTTTCATTCTAGTCCCTAGGTCGAAGTTTGTATTTTTATATTTCTTATATTTATTTTTGCTCGCATTTAATTTTAGTCACTAAATCAAAGTTTCCAAGTCTTTAATTTGATTTTACTATTTGTAAGCATTTCTCTTTAGTCCTCAGTTATGTTATTTTTCATTTTTGTTTATCTTCGTATTTAGGTCGTGATTTTTTTTATATTTAATAATTTAGTCCTTAGGAAAACTTGAATAATGTATTAATCTATGTATATTTCGGTTAACATTTTAGTGTTTTGCTATTTTCATCCTTGATGACAATGTTAAAATTTAAGATTGAGTAATTTGCAGAAAGTTTTTATTTTATTTTAATGAGTTTTATTGTACATATTCATGTATGATGTAAATGCACTTTAATTTAAGTAGTATTTCAATGAGATAAACTTTATTCCAAATGTTAATAAATTTAAAAATAAAAAGCCTTTGTTACATGTAAACGTGAATATGATAGGTAGAGACTTTAAAATATAGAAAATTTACTAATTCCCTCGGAAGACATGTAATCCTAGGTTCTTTTGCATTTAGTTATATTAAGTAATTAATTTCATAATGTGATAGGTTTTTGGGTTTTTATGATTGTTTATTTGCATGTTTGTTTAGACAGTTTTTTTTCTTTAGCATCCTTTTGCATAATTTGCATGATAGCCTCATGAGCATAACTCAAAATTATTACATAATTTAACTAAGGGTAATATTATTTTAGTTTAAAACGTTTTAAGTGGGTTGTCTTAACTGATTAGATATCCACTTTTAACGATTTTAAATTAAAAGTGTATCCCTCTAGTGACACCTAAAAAAAAATGATTTATCACTTTAAAATTTGGGAATGGAAGAAAAAGAAATGTTTGACTATTTAAATTTATCGAGAAAAGGTTGTTATAACTATTTAAGATTTGGTCTCGACATTTTTAAATATTCGAACATTCTTTATCTTTCTAAAGGCTGGGTAATTTTAATTTAATTTGTTTTGGTAATTTTGAATATTGAAAAAATATTGTGTTGTTTTGTCGGGGATCATAAACCAAATTAAACTCGAATTTGTAAATTTCATTGCAAAGACATTAATTAATCGATCAGGTACCGATTTAGGGCGTTGTGGGGGTGCTAATCCTTCCCCATGCGTAACCGACTCCCGAACTCATTTTCTGGTAACGCAGACTTTAAATTGTTGTTTTAATTAAAATTAACTTTTATTTAAAATGACAAAACATTTTTGGGTGTCCAATCACACCCTAATCAAGGATTGGTGGCGACTCTTCGAACCTGTGTTTTTATCGTGAATGAATTCCCAAATTCTTGAAACGAGAGGTTTTCTAAAATCACAATGTTTTTAATAAAAAATCAATTAAAGATATCAATAATTAAAAATGACGTGTTTTTCCAACTGAAAAAAATCGTTTCGACAACAAGGTGTTAAGTATTTCGGGCCATCTATGAGGCCCTCTAAGGTATGATGTTTGATTAGAAATATAATGTCTTAAAAACTAACAAAATAATTTTTAAAGTTTATTACCTATTAGATTATTTTAATTCCTACGAATCATCGGTAAGCCTTTCGAGCATTATGTTAAGACCTTCGGGTCATTCGCAAGTGTTTCGAGCAGGATGTTAAGTCATTCAGGCCATCTACAAGACTTTTGATTTTTTATGAGTGTAGTCACCATTTTTCCATTTAATACCTTATATTATTATTATTACTTTTTTTATTATTATTATTAATATAAATATTATTGTCGACACTATTTTTCACCCGGGCTGGGAGAAAACAAGTATCGACTTAGGGGTTTTTCTTTGAAAAGGGTTTGAAATGTGAGGAGTTGCCACCAATCATTTAAGATGCAATTGGGCACCATAAAAACCGAGTGATTTTAATAAAATATTTTATTTTTATCAAAATACCAAGTTTTAGGGTCTTCAAAAATCCATAAATCAGGTTCGGGAGTCAGTTAAACGTGGGGAAGGATTAGCACCCCCACAAGCACCCAAAAATTGGTACCTAATTGATTAACCTATATTTAGAATAAAAAATTTCGAGTTCGAACTTTATCTAATTAAAAAATCATTGTGGATGCAAAGTTAAAAAGGATATTCATTTATTAATGCCAATAACATTCGTCCCCTAACATAAACGCCGGAGATTAGCTAATGTGCGTAATAACCGTACATTGCCTTGATTTTAGAAATCATGATGCAGTCTTGAAAAGGATGTCGACCTATTTTGGGAATCACCAGTAGTCACCTTCTGAGTATACTTGTGGGAGATAGACTATCGAATCCCTAATAGGTGAACATTGTCTTAAATTTTAAAATAAAATGCAATCAAACATATTTTTATTAATCCTAATTAAACTAAGGATATATTAAGGTTTTCTCTAGCTTACATTGTACAATTATGAAAATTAAAGAACCTAGACGCATAAACCTAAAAATGTAGGCTCTAATATTAATCCTACTTGATTTTAACCAATTATTAAATCCAATAATTGAGATGGTCCCTTGACCATTTAGGTGAGGACCAACTCGAATTATTCCCTAAATTAAAGGGATTAAATTGAAATTTAATCTAAAGTAAAGGTTCTAACATTAATTTTAATTAATTTTAATCAATATTGCAATTCGAATAATTAAATTGAAACATCGAGCAAAAGCGAGGACCAAATTAAGAATTCTCTTAATCTAATGAATCGAATAATTAAAAGATTATGGACTAAATCTAAAACAAAGGTGATCCACCAAGGACTAAATTAAAAGGATACAAATATCAACGATAATTAAAATATATAAAAGGACTAAAATTAAAGTACAAAAAAATGAAAGATAAATAAAAAATAAAGAAAATAGTAAATTAAAGTAATAAAATTAAATAAATAAAAAGTAAAGGGAAAAAATTTAAATGTGCATAAAATTAAATAACAAAAATAAAAGAGTATTAAAATTAAAATGTTAGCATTAATTTTTAATATTTAACCGGAACATAAATAATGCGAGTCGTACCCCGGGGTGGGTCGTCGCAAGGTCGTACTTTATTTCGAACATAAAATAAATAAATAAGTAAAAAATAAATAAAAATTAGCTGTTAGTGGTTAGCGGTTAGAAGTTAGAAAAGTTAGTTGTTAATAGAGTCGAAACCGTAATAATGTGGTTTGTACCTGGATCGGGTCACCGCAAGGTCGTATAATAATTCAAACAAATTAATAAAAAAATGTTAGGAGTTAATAGAGTCCAGACCATAATAATGCGGATCATACCCCGGATCGGGTCACCACAAGGCCGTATAATAATCCAAACAAATTAATAAAAATGTTAGAGATAGAAATTAGTAATGTCTGGATCGTAATAATACGGGTAATACCCAGAATCGGGTCACCGCAAGATCGTATAATGATTCAAAAATTAATAACTATAACTAAAAAATAATACGTCATATTCGAAATAAATAAATAATAATAGGAGCTGTGACCAAAGTGCAACAAGTAATAAAACAACAGGTAAATTATAACAAATAAAATGGCAAAAATAGTGACCAAATCGAAATAAAATAAAATAGAGGATTAAAATCATATCAAATAAAAACAAAAAACATGGTGACCAAGATGCAAATACACGGCAAAAGTTAGAGGACTGAAGTGTAGTTTCCCCTAAAACAGGTGGCCACAATACAAAATGGTAGTAAATGAGGGGGCCTAAGCATGATTTACCCTTTTTCTTAAAACCAAAATATTTCCCCTCTTCACGCATACAGTTTGACCGAGAAGCTCCCAAGCTTCACAACCATCGTCGGCTACTGGCTACACGTGGTTCAACAGTGTGTCTTCACACATCCGATGCCACAACACCGACCACCCACCAGCCGAGAGCCCCCAAAGACCTCGAAGTGGACAGAAGCACTCTATTTTCTTCTTACTTTCTCTCTATGGAAGCCCCCAAAAATAACTCACCCCAACTCATGGCCAAACGACCATCAACCATTACCGTAAATCGGTGGCTCTCTCACATTCTGACCAGCTCCAAACCGACCAAAGAACTCCCTTTACGGAAAAAGCTTACTAAAAAAAGAGAGCTAAAATGGAAAAAGAAAAGTTACATTTATTCTGATTTTTTGGGAGGAACCAAGTCCCCTTTTACAAGAAACGTTTGGGATTTTATAACCCCAACATGTAAACCAAAGCCCATTAAAATAAAAATGCAAAAAAATGGTGGTTACAACTGCCCCTCTTTGCTCATTGTTGTGGAACAAGAATAGAGCAAAGATATAAAGCATTATTTTTTGCCTGAACTATGCAAATTCTTGAACTATAAGTTCTTCTCATCTTGAACTATAAGTTCTTCTCATCTTGAACTTCTTCTCCCTCTTTGAACGAGTTCTTCTCATTATGAACTCTCTATTGGAAATGGCGATCCACCTCATTCTGTGATGGGTTTGAGCAAAGGTTGAACAAGTTCTTTTCATTATGAACTTCTCCTCCTTTTTCAGATGAATTCTTCTCACTGTTAACTCTCCATTGGAAATGATGATCCACCTAATTCTGTGATGAAATCAAACAAAGTCATGATATTGATCCAACTCCATATGCGATGAATGAGCCAAGTATTGGTGTTGTTCCAACTCCTTATTTGATGGAAACGAGCTAAAGTAGAACAAGTTCTTCTCATTATGAACTTCTTCTCCCTCATCGGATGAGTTATTCTCATTATGAACTCTCCACTGGAAATTTTGATCCATCGAGTGAGGTGTTTTTGATTCAACTCTGTATATGATGAATCGAGCTAAGGTTGAACAAGTTCTTCTCATTATGAAATTCTTCTCTCTCATCGGATGAGTTCTTCTCATTATGAATTCTCCACCGTGTTGATCCCTCGAGTGAGGTGTTGCTGATTCAACTCCATATGTGATGAATCGAGCTAAGGTTGAACAAGTTCTACTCATTATGAACTTCTTCTCCCTCATCGGAACAATTATTCTCATTATAAACTCTCCATTCGAAATGTTGATCCCTCGAGTGAGGTGTTGCTGATTCAACTCCATATGTGATGAATCGAGCTAAGGTTGAACAAGTTCTTCTTATTATGAACTTCTTCTCCCTCATCGGATGAGTTTTTCTCATTATGAACTCTCAACTAGAAATATTGATCCCTCGAGTGAGGTGTTGTTGATTCAATTCTATATGTGATGAATCGAGCTAAGGTTAATAAGTTCTTATCATTATGAACTTCTCCCTCATCGGATGATTTATTCTCATTATGAACTCTCTATTGGAAATGTTGATCCCTTGAGTGAGATGTTGCTGATTCAACTCCATATGTGATGAATCAAACAAAGGTTGAACAAGTTCTTCTCATTATGAACTTCTTCTATCTTATTGAATGAGTTTTTCTCATTATGAACTCTCCACTATAAATGTTGATCTCTCGTGTGAGGTGTTGCTGAATCAACTCCATATGTGATAAATCGAGCTAAGGTTGAACAATTTCTTCTCATTATGAACTTTTTCTCCCTTATCGGATGAGTTATTCTCATTATGAACTTTTCATTGGAAATGTTGATCCCTTGAGTGAGGTGTTGCTCATTCAACTCAATATGTGATGAATTGAGCTAAGGTTGAACAAGTTCTTCTCATTATAAACTTCTTCTCCCTCATCGGATGAGTTCTTCTCATTATAAACTCTCCACTGGAAATGTTGACTGGTTTATCCTCTTTTGAAAAGTTTTAAACTTGCAAAAGATGATCATATGTCAGTAACTTGTATTTAAAGAACCCGATGGTCCTCAATTTTTCTGGGATCCATTTTTTCAACAGTGAAAAATATGGACTGATTCTTTGCTGAAATAAAGTCGTAAAATGAAATCTTTGTTGAGTCTTTGAATTCCTATCAATCTCATCATTTGAGTGAAAATGAACGACAGAAAAGAAATTTGCTTCAAGAGAAGTTTTTGAGAAGAGATAAATTTTCGTTTCAAGTGAATAAATTTCAAAATATGTGTTCTAAGGGGAACTATTTCAAGCAAAATTGATTTTAAGAAAAACCATCTCAAGTGATAAATTTTTGTTTTGAGTGAAAAAAATTCAAAATTTGTGTTCCAAGGGGAAATATTTCAAAAAAGATGAAATTGATTTGAAGAGAAACCATCTCAAGTGAGATAATAATTTTTCGAGTAAAACAATTTCAAAATTTGAGTTTCGAGGGAAACTGTCTCAAGCAAGACAATTTTTATTTAAAAAAAATCTCAAGTGAGATCAATTTGGTTTCAGGTGAAACAAATTCCAAATTTTGTGTTTCAAGGGAAACTGCATAAAAAATACGAAATTGGTTTTGAGAAAAACAACCTCAAGTGAGATCCTTTTTTTCGGGTGAAATAATTTGTGTTTCAAGGGAAATAGTCTCTAGAGAGACGAAATTTATTTTAAGAAAAGAATAATCTCGAGTGAGATCAATTTTGGTTTCAAGTGAAACAATTTCAAAATTTGTGTTTCAAGGGAAAATTGTCTCAAGCGAGACAAAATTAATTTTAAGAAAAGTAATCTCAAGTGAGAAAATTTTTTCATCTTTGCTTGAAAATGTTAAATCTAAAGATAATCGTTTCTTTTTGTTGAAGACGTATAGTTGTCTTTAATTTTATTATTTCCTGAAAGATCTGCAAAGAATGTGTATCTGAATATAACTACTGAATATTTCTACAAAATAAAAATAAATTTTTGAATTTGTCCTCATAAGAGGGAAAAAATTCCTTAAGAAGGTCAGGCTTTCAGGAGGAATTTTAATGCATCCTCATAGTAGGGAAAATCAAAGTTTTTTATTTCATAAGATGATGGATGTTTGATGCAATGATGAAAATTATGTATGTGTATGTCGATGCATGTTTGTTTTCTGTTTGATTAATGGCAGTGAAGAGGTGCTCAAGCAATCTTGATTCTCTTTTTGATCTATTCGTCTTCATTTTCCCCCACACCGGAGTGTACTATTGTATTTCTTTGCAAAAATATGCTCTTCTTACTCCCTAACATTCCAATCCTTTGCCCCATTTTCTGATTCTGAGCTTCTAGATCTAAGAGACTTTTTTCAATTTCCAAGCTACACTTTCTAGATAGATTGTCCTCTTTTAAAATATTTTTTCTTCATTTTTAGATATGTGAAAAAAGTTGTTGAATAAATTTTAAAAATGATGTCATTTTATTCAGGCTCAAAATCAAAACAAATTGTAAAACAATGGTTAATTGAATATCAAATAAATCGACTTCTCTTTTAATCCTTCGAAAATCATATACATTTGACAAGTGTAAAGATTAATGTTGATATAAGGCTTAGGCTAACTTGGGAAGGTAATGTGTTTCAGGTTAATTTTGAGAAAGTAATGTGTTTCAGGTTAATTTTGAGAAAGTAATGTGTTTCGTGCTAATTTGGGGAGGTAATATGCTTCAGTTTAGCTTCTTTGGTTGAATCTTGCATCCTTAATTGTGGCGTTCATTGATTTGATGCAGTAGCTATTATTCTTATTTTCTAGAAATATTCACCGATTCCCATCCCTCATGAGCGCCTTTGAGTTGTATAGTGCTTTATCAAGAGATGTATAAGATCATTTTCTATGCAGTTGTTGACAATCTTCGTATTCGAGATGCCTTTTCAGGTTTTCAACTCGAATTCTCCTTTGGTTTTAAGATGTCATCTAAAATTTTACATCTTGAACCCTCCTTTTATTATTTTTTCCTATCATGCATTAAATATTTTAGAAAACTATTTTTTGCAAATAAAATTAACCCTAAGAGTTGGAATAAAATCTGAAGATAGTCTCTCCCCTTAGAAATCTATGTATGATTAAAAGGGACTTTTCAAGCACGTGACATAGGCTAGGGCTCACGGTTATAAAACAAAAGGATAAATAGGCCCAAATAAGAGTTTAAGGGTTATCAAACCAAGGGTCAATTTGTTCTACTGTCTTTAATCTTGTCTTACTCGATTTGAATCTGCTTGTGTTTTCTTTTGGTGTTTCATGATCTTCTGCGAATTGATTCTAGATCTTTGAACCAATCGTCTTGAATTATTTGATATGTTTTCTTTCTTCTTTTTCCTTTTTGCTTTCTTTTCTCTCTTATTACTTTTTTCTTCTGTCTTTTTTCTTTTTCATTCTTTTATCTCTCTTCTATTTTCTTTTCTTTATTTTCTTTATTTTTTAATTTTTTCTTTTTGTTATATCTTCTTTTTTCTCTATGTCGTCAACTTTATTTGATCTTTGAGCGCTTCGTATTTTTTCCACCTTGTGGTATATGGTTATTTCTCGCCATGATTTGTCTCAATAACAAAATCTGGAATGATGGCTTTCATTCTTGCAAGCAGATTTCCTTCACCTTGCCCCCAATGTGTAGGGTGATCCATGGTTAGGGTTGAATCAGAAGAAATAATTCAATCTGGATATGTTTTTTTTGACAGGATAAATGAAACAAAAATGTTCATCATTTTATACAAGAAAGTCCTTGTGAAAGAGGTATCCCCAGGGGGCAAGTATTCAGGATTAACCTTATTTATAATGAAAACAAAGTAAGTAATGCATGATAGAATTATTTAAATGATTCCCTTTATTTCTACATCACTTTGCTCCTAGTATGCCCCAATTATTCAAAATCTCTTACAAAAACGTGATCTGTAATACTTTATCCTAGGTTTCTTGCAGAAATGGTTATCGTAAACATAACCATCTTGTACTTTATGCCTCCAAGATTTATTGAGGTTTGAAATGAATGCTAGTTCTGTTTATAGGAAGGAAAATATGTGACTTTAAAGTCATAATTCTGAAAATGGTAATTTTATGGAAAGGTTAACTCTGTCTGGAAAGGTAAAAGTACGAATTTTGGTTCATCGGGGAGAATAAGGGCAAGACTTTATTGTTTCAGAGTTTTTGGTAATGAGCATACGCCATGTAAGGAAATGAGTAATCGTGTTCAGCTTTGGAGGGAACATGAATGGTCTAATCTTGCCATTTGTCAAAGATATATAATTAATGAAGTAGTAAAAACCTTTAATTCATTTGATATTCAAAGAATTACAAGATTAAAACTTGATTCATTGCTTATAGCCTTAGAAATGACATAAGTTCAATCAACAAAATATTTATTGAGTATACGAAGAAAGAACAAAACACGTTCAAACATGACAAAGCCAGTGCAATAAGGTTTTATGGTGGATGAAAGGAATTTTTCCTTATTGGCACCAGAATGTCTCATTATTAAAGTTTATGCTCATGGGTTAATTAAATTCTAGACCTTTCTCCTCGGTGCCCCACAGATCTCTATAATGTGCCTCGAACTTCAGACGATGCTAACATTACGTCCATAGCTCTCAATCCTTTTTTGGTATGAATTGTGTGACTTCATCTTACCTCAACTTTTATCACAAGATTATCTACAAGTTACTCCCAAGATCCGTGGTTAATACTCTTTGAGATACAATGTAAACCATGTAATTTACAATGTATTTATGTTAATGCAGAGATACACATGCAGATGCAAAGATACAAAAATGAGAGTGAAAAAACGAGATCCAAATCCAACAAGGAATTGATCCCAAAAATAAATATTCCTTAAACAATTCTTGAGAAACCAACAATGTCTCGGTATACTGGGGAAATGAAAATCTGGTTCATCTTCAAGTTATCTAGCTCATATGAGCGTTTAGGTATTGCATCGTCTTCAAAGCTTCTACTTCATCTCCTACTTTCAGAAATTTTTTGAGCTAGTTCATGACCTTCAACTGTTGGATTCAACATCGAATCTTCTTGAGTCCAACTTGTTACATCATCAGGTAGATGTCTGGCTTGTCTCCTTAGTAGGTAGACTCTCTCTTGACGCTACTCGATTTACGTAGAGAATCTTCGAAATTCTATCAAACCCAATGAAATACATTGTTGTGGAAATTGTTTTCCAAGAACCTTCTAAAAGATCATTTATTTTAGGGAGCAATACCTTTGAAGGATATACCATGTTCATGCGAAAATAAAACAAAGCACAAGACAAGACAAAATGAAATCAAGTTAGTAAAACAAAAAGAATCAACCTAATTATTTAAAGAAACGTAAACTTATAAAGAATAATTAAATACGACTCAAAGCTGAGACTAAAAATAAAGCATGCAAAGGAAATTAAGAGTCCTAACCGCATGTGTTCTAGTTCTCCTAGTTTATCCACATGGCTCTGGCGGGGTAGGTTTACTAAATACATAAGGTTGGGATCTAGCTAAGGGCTCCCAAGCCATGTTTACAACCTGTTAAGGTTGACTCCGATTCTAGCCCATTATAGACTTACGAATCGGATTCTGCTTAAGGGGTCACACCACTAAAAGTGTGCCTTAGAACTAATACCCGAACATGAAACTTAGGATGTTTTCCATTGATGCTTTGTCAGACCCACACAAGGAAGCCCAATTCTCCTCGTGAGGTGTGACATTTCCCCTACTTAGGTAAACCGAGATTGAGCTCGGGTTTAGAGCTATGATATGCAACAGTCCTAAATAAATTCAATAAAGTGTAAACATTAACTAGAGAGAAAATCTTTTTTTTTAATTTGAAATAACATAACGAACTGTAAATTAAATAAAATCGAACTCATAATTTTTAGAATCCTAAATATAGGGTAACCAACTCGTGACTCAACTCTTAAGTTGTTTTAGAAAAACAAAACGCTTCCCCGATAGAGTCGCCAAGCTGTCGACACCATTTTTCACCCGGGCGGGGAGAAAATAAGTACCGACTTAGTGGTTTTTATTAGAAAAGGTTTTGAAGTGTGAGGAGTCACCACCAATCATTTAAGGTGCGATTGAGACAAAATAAAAATTGAGTGAGTTTAATAAAACATTTTATTTTTATCAAAATACCAAGTTTTAGGGTCTATAAAAATCCAAAAATCAGGTTTAAGAGCTGGTTACGCATGGAGAAGGATTAGCACCCCCACAAGCGCCCAAAAATTGATGCCTAGTTGATTACCCTATATTTAGAATCGAAAATTTTGAGTCTGAACTTTATCAAATTTAAAAATCATTACGGATGCAAAGTTAAAAAGGATATTAGTTTATTAATGCCAATAGCATTCGCCCCCTAGCATAAATGCGGGAAATCAACTATTGTGCCTAATAACCGAACATTTCCTTAATTTTAGAAATCATGATGCAATCTTGAAAAGTATGTCGACTTATTTTGGGAATCATCAGTAGTCACCCTCTAAGCATACTTACAGGAGATATATTATAGAATCCCTAATAAGTGACCATTGCCTTAAATTTTAAAATAAAATGCAATCAAACATATTTTTATTAATCCTAATTAAACTAAGGATATATTAAGGCTTTCTCTAGCTTACAGTGTCAAATTATGAAAAATAAAGAACCTAGAGGCATAAATCTAAAAATGTAGGCTCTAATATTAATCATACTTGATTTTAACTAGTTATTGAATAGAATAATTGAGATGGTCCCTTGAGGATTTAGGCGAGGGCCAACTCGAATTATTCCCTAAATTAAAGGGACTAAATTGAAATTTAATATAAAGTATAGGTTCTAACATTAACTTAAATTAATTTTAATCAATATTGCAATTCGAATAATGAAATTGGAACCTCGAGAAAAAGCGATGACCAAATTAAGAATTCTCTTAATCTAATGACTAAATATGAATCGAATAATTAAAAGATTATGGACTAAATCTAAAACAAAGGTGATCAATCAAGGACTAAATTAAAAGGATACAAATATTAAAGATAATTAAAATATATAAAAGGACTAAAATTAAAGAACAAAAAAATGAAAGATAAATAAAGAAATAAAGAAAATAGTAAATTAAAGTAATGAAATTAATGGACTGAAATTAAATAAATAAAAAGTGAAGTGAAGAAATTTAAATGTGCATAAAATTAAATAACAAAATTAAAATAGCAATAAAAATAAAATGTTAGCATTAGTTTTTAATATTTAACCTGTACCGTAAATAATGTGAGTCGTACCCTGGGGTGGGTCGTCATAAGGTCGTTCAATATTTCGGACATAAAATAAATAAATAAATAAATAAATAAGTAAACAAATAAAGAAATAAAGAAAAATTAGCGGTTAGAAGTTAGAAAAGTTAGTTGTTAATAAAGTCTGGACATTAATAATGCGGATCGTACCCCGGATCGGGTCACCACAAGGTCGTATAACAATTCAAACAAATAAAAAAAAAAGGTTATGTGTTAATAGAGTATGGACCATAATAATGTGGATCATACCTCGGATCGAGTCACCACAAGGTTGTATAATAATTCAAACAAATTAATAAAAAGGTTAGAGATAGAAATTAGTGAAGTCCATATCGTAATAATGTGAGTCATATCCCGGATCGGGTCACGGGAAGATATATAATGATTCAAAAATTAATAACGATAAATAAAAAATAATATGTTATATTCGAAATAAATAAATAATAATTGGAGCAGTGACCAAAGTGCAACAAATAATAAAATAACAACTAAATTGTAACAAATAAAAAGGCAAAAATGGTGACCAAATTAAAATAAAATAAAATAAAGGGGTCAAAATCATAACAAATACAAAAAAAAATTGTGACCAAGATGCAAATACACGACAGAAGTTGGAGGACTAAAGTGTAGTTTTCCCCTAAAATAGGCCTAAGCTTGATTTACCCTTTTTATTAAAACCAAAATATTTTCCCCCTTCACGTATGCAGTTCGGCCGAGAAGGTCCCAAGATTCAACACCATCATTGGCCACTGGCCATACGCCGTTCGACGACGTATCCTCACCCCGATCGAAACCACAACACTGACCACGACCGATCGAGAGCCCCTAAAAACCTCAAAGTGGACCGAATCAGTCTATTTTCTTGTTACTTTCTCTCTATGAAAGCCTCCCAAAAAACAACTCACCCTAGCTCATGGCCAAACAGCCACTTCCGTAAATTGGTGGCTCTCTCATGTTTCGACTAGCTCCGAACCGGCTAGAGAACTCCCCTTTATGGACCAAGCTTACCCGAAAAAAGAGAACTAAAATGGAGAAAGAAAAGTTACCTTTTATTCTGATTTTTTAGGAATAACCAAGTCCCCTTTTACAAGAAAAGTTGGGATTTTTATAACCCAACATGTAAACCAAAACTCATTAAAATAATAATAAAATAATAAATGCAAAAAATTGTGGTTACAATTATTATTGTTACAAAAAGAAACCCAAACTACGAAACCCAAAATACCCAAGCCCATTTACAAGCCCGAACCCGGATCTAAACCAAGCCAAACCCGGACCCAAACAAAATTAAACCCTAACCTAACCCTAACATATCATTATCAACTATTGCCGCCACCACTAGAGTTCCAATCACTGGTCGAGTTCTTCCCATGATGATCAACCGTCGTTAAACCTAGACAAAACAAATATGTTAGAGATCTCAGCAAAATCCCGAAAAATATGGGGGCAATAAAAACCCACAATAATCACAAAAGTGATCTAGCGATAGATTAGGTTTTTGTTTTTCTTTTTTTATTGAAAATCTCTGTAAAAATCCGGGTATAAAAACCCGAAATCAGTTGTAAAAAAAGGATCCTATTTTCTTTTTTTCTCGAAGCAATACAAGTTTGTTATATATTTATTGGAATATTTATTGTTTAGTCCCTCTTATTTAAGCGTGTTTTTGCAATTTGGTCACCTGTAGTGATTGTTTTATTTTATTTTAATTCTATTGGACTAATTTTGTAATTTTTGCATTTTTATTTAATAGTGTATTTTAGGTTTAAAAAAATGGATAATTATTTTTCAGCCTCTAGAATTTTAGTGTGTTTTTGGATTTTAGTCACTAACCTATTTTTTTATTTTGTTTTGATTTAGTCATTTAATTTTTAATTCGTTTTAATTTAGCCCTTTATTTCAAATTTAATTTATTTTTAATCCCTGTTATTTATTACTAATGCAATTTAATCATTGCAAATTTATTTTTATTTTTTTTATTTTAAACGTTTTTTCTTGTTTATTTTAATTTATTTAATCGGTTTTGTTATTCAATTTTTTTTCTCTAGTTTTTTATTTAATTAGTTTTTAGAAATTTTCCTTAGATTAGATTTGTAAACCAATTTTGATCTAGTAATTAGGATGTTACCTTAGTTTTAATTAGGGAGCAATTCGAATGGAGTTTTCGAATAAAATGCCTAATTACTTGAGTCGATTGTTCGGACCCTTAATTTGTTAATCATCAACTAATTTTAAAAACTATTTTAATTTAATCCCTTAATTTTTAATAAGTTAATTAGGATAATTATTAGAGCGTTGATTATTGATCAATCCTTAAACTTTAGGTATTATTGAATTAGGTCCTTAAACTTTAGATTTTTACATTTAGAACTCTGGATTTTAGTTCTTTTACATTTTAGTCCTTAAAACTTCAATTAGATTTTTAAATTAATATATTTAAATAGGTTAAATAGAGCCTCCACTTTTAGTTAGGTTTCAATCTAGTCTTTTTAATTTAGGGAATAATCCGAGTTAGCCATTGCGTAATGCTCAAGGGACCATTCGATTATTCGATTTAATAATCGATTAAAATCAAGTAGGATTAATATTAGAGCCTACATTTTTAATTTTATGTCTCTAGGTTCTTTAATAATTTGACACTTTAAGATTGAGAAAGTCTTAATCTACCTTTAGTTTAATTAGGATTAATAAATTGTTTGATTGTATCTTATTTTAAAACCTAAGATAACGTTCACTTATTAGGGACTTAATAGTATATCTCCCAAAATAAGTCGACATTTTTTTCAAGACTGCATCATGATTTCTAAAATCGAGGTAATGTCTGGTTATTGGACACATTAGCTGATCTCCCGCATTTATGCTAGGGGTGAACGCTATTAGCTTTAATAATCGAATACCCTTCTCAAAATTTTCATTCGTAATAATTTTTAAATTAGATGAAATTCGAACTCAAAATTTTTAATTTTAAATATAGGGTAATCAACTAGGTACCAATTTTTGGCGTTGTGGGGGAGCTAATCCTTCCCACGCGTAACTGACTCCCGAACCCATTTTTTGTTTTTCGCAGACCTTAAAACTTGGTATTTTGATAAAAATAAAATGTTTTATTTAAAATCACCCGATTTTTACGGTGACACAATCACACCTTAAAATGATTGGTGGCTACTCTTCACATTTCAAAACCTTTTCAAAGAAAAACCCCAAGTCGTACTAATTTTTTTCCCGCCCAGGCGATAAATGTTGTCGACAATGAGAAAACATATTTTTGAAAAATAAGAAAATGATCTCCAAGTATATTATTTTAAGTCTCTTGGACCATCAATATGCCTTTCAAGCTTCATGTTAAGATCATTGGGCATTCATAAGTCTTTCTTTTAGTAGGATGTTGAGTCTTTTCGGTCAATTGTAAGCCTTTCAAGTAAGATAATAAATCTTCCTAGCTATCCATAAAAAACCTTAAACATGATGATTTATTAAGGAAGAATGACCAGACATCCTCGAAAGAAGGAACGGTGTTGTGTGCAATTTGACCTACTCGAAGAGATAAGTTAATCGTCTAGACACGCTCAAAAGAAAGGTACATTGACATCCTCAACTCGGCTTATCTCGCAAGGAGGACTCAACCTTAATTTGACTTATTTCGTTAGGAGGAATCTTGTCTCACGAAAAGACCTTTAATAAATTATCAACTTTCTAGACTTGATCTTTACAAAGAGACAATAAAACAAATCAACTTTTTCATATTTGATCATAAAAAATGGACGATGAAACATATCAAACTTTTCAAATTCATTCAACACTACAGTTACTTTAATCGAAAAAAACTTATCATTTTTTGTTTTTATTCTAGTCTTGTTGCACGCTAATGAACAAAGGGGAAACTGTAATAATTTTTTTGTATGATCCTTTTTGGCCCACTTATATCATTTTAAAGCAAATAAATATTTATATAATTTTAAAAATTTAAAACCAAATCAAAGAATCATTAAACAACTTGTTGCACTCCTAATCTAACAGTAGGTGACCTAAAATACTGTAGTTGGTCCGCTTGCCCGCAACATTAAGGGGGAAAACGCTAGGGAAACCATTTAACTAGTATCGCTAGTCAACTAGTATTCAGTAGGAGATCCACGCGTGCAGTACACTCACTAACGCCTCAACTATTCCACGCACGTCAGGCTGGATGTTCACGCGTCAACCAACAACCAATTTTGAAAAACTTTCTTGTTTAAGATCTTTCATTTTGGAAAAGATCTAAAAGAGCGAATTTACTCTTGATTCGTATCTATTTTGATTTATAACAAGTAGAGTCAAGTCGAATCCACCTCTTTTTAAAGGAGAAAACAATGAAGAAAAAAATAAAATAGAGAAAATGAGGAAGAACCATCTTTGATCGTCAGGGAAAAGACGATCGCTTGGAGAATGAACGATCAACAGAGAAGTAAACGATCGTCGAAGAGGTAAAATTTAATAGTTTTTATCATAAATTTAGGTCACAAGGTTTCTCGATTGGGCATTTAGTCATTGATTTAGGATAGGGATGTAACCCCTAGACTCTATCTGTGGACGTTACGATTGAATCTAGATAATCACATGTCGTAATCAAAATTCTTTTCCATATTCAAAACATGGTTGAAATCCAATTCAGTGAATAAAATACATATAACGATAAAATACATAAATATATAACATAGGGTAAACGTATACATATACTAACATCGAAAGTTTATGTAAAACATGTACATAAACAAAATACTGGTAATACAGATACGCAAAGACAATAGTAAAACTCGTGTCACCAAAATATAACAGAGATGGGCATAAAGAAATATACAGTGGTACAAAACAGAGAATAGTCGATCATTTTAATGTCAAGTCTGCTAGCCTACTGTCTGGTAATATATGAGAAGGTAAAAATTAAAGGGTGAGCTAAAAAGCCAAGTGTACTTATTGCAGTGTATAAATATATTTAGATAAATACTTCGGAAAAATTATTTTATAAAACATGAACACTATCTCCATCTGAACACCAGAATGTGCAGGTTCCCCTAAACCATACATCCACATGTACACCCAATAAGGACCTTATACTAAGAGCATAAGGACCTGCGATAATGAATTATCTTGTACACAAAGTAGAGAATCTTGTCGTAAAGTCTTGCATGTCATAGACTAAGCATGAGATACTTCCTCCAACATATCCCCTAATGATAGTAAATATGCATGTATTTGAGTAAAAAATAGTTTAATTCATTAAAATATGAAATTTTTTCATTTTCTAGAATCAAATACAAAATATGGTAACCAAAGATCATGTCAAAAGTATACGATAAATCATATATCAAAACTCAATGCATAGGTAAAACAAATATCATG
This sequence comes from Hibiscus syriacus, assembly GCF_006381635.1. Taxonomy (NCBI): domain Eukaryota; kingdom Viridiplantae; phylum Streptophyta; class Magnoliopsida; order Malvales; family Malvaceae; genus Hibiscus; species Hibiscus syriacus. The sequence continues at coordinate 2,686,646 of NW_024063472.1, forward strand.
AAATCAAAATATTTAATATCCATCAGAATTCCAAAACAATTCATATAAGAAATTCAAAATAGTACTATAACACTAATAGGAACACACTTGTATCGATATGCGAAGTCTGGTACGGTAGCCTACTATCGAGTTCACATATCACGGTCGGCGACAGTGCTAGATCCTAAAAGTCAGAAAAACTGTGTCAAAATCCTAATGAAATAAATAATAAGCTTTAATCAAACAATTTACAAAAACCTACTAGTAGCTTTCAAAAAACGTCTATTGTGCTAATATACCGAACGGGAAGAATCGAATCTAGTCGACCCTCGATGAGGGAAATCTTGAGCACCTTCATAGAAATATAATCCTAAATCAATTCCATAATCAAACCCAAATGAATATGCAAATATGCTAAAAATTCTAAATATTTTCGGTTTAACTGGCTCATTTCAAGGCTTTTGAATTAGAATTTAGAAAAACATACCATAAAATCAAACTTAGAACATCGAAAAAAATTACGATAGAAGTTTTTGAACAATGGTTACAGCGGCATTCAATGGTAAAAGTCAACGTTGATCAACAATTAGATGCAACTTTCAATGGTCAATGGCTCAGCTCAGCTCGGCACGACACGACGCAACACATCTCGACTTGGTTCGATTGGAGCAGTTTGGTCTGGTTTGGTTTGATTGATTTGGGCTAGAAAAAAAGGGTTGAAGAGGTTTTGGGTCAGGTTAGATAAACGGGTCGAGTCGGGCGGATCAGCGAGTCAGGTTAACCCACTTCCAAAAGGTTCACCAAGAGGTGAACAAGCCCCACGCGAAGCGACGGTGCGTGAGGGTTCGTACGATGGTTTTGGTGGCATAAAAATTCATAAAAATTCTAAAAATGAATTTTAAAGAGTTTTGAGACACTTACCAAGCTCGGTTCAAAACAGTGAACGACAAAGAGCTCAATATTGACTCACAAAACTTGTTATTGCTCACCCCTCTACACCTGATGGTAATAGTCATAAAACCAACAATGGTGAACTCAGACCGACACAAAGATCACGATGGTACAAGAGGTGTCCAAAACGGAGATTGATCAACGATAGGGCAGAGTTTAAAAATATCTCGGAGAAGAAAGCCAAAAGTAGGAAGAGAGACAATGAAGATGCAAAATTTTCTAAAATAGAAAGTTTTAAAATTTAGGGTTTATAATCAAACATATTTGGAAAATGGAAAAATTATTCCATAGGTCCTCAAACTTTTGATTCTTTTTTATTTGGAACTGAATTTAATAAAAAATTCATTTTAGTCCTTGAATTTAACCAAAATTTTAATTTAATCCCCGAAATAAACCAAAGAAAAATTTAGCCCCTAAATTGGGGTGTGACAACTCTCCTCCTTGAAAGAAATTTTTTCCTTGATATTTACCTGTCTGGACATATGCGAAAATTGAGCCTCTATTGACTCCAATGTCTCTCAAGTATCTTCTGTGAAACTACAGTTGCTCCATTGAGCCTTTACCATTGGAATTCGTCTATTCTGAAGAATTCTCTTACCTAGTCTAAAATATGAACATATTTTTCCCTATAAGACAAATCAGGCTTTAAATCCATATCTTCAACCTAAATGACATGATTTGGATCCGAATGGTATCACCTCAACATAGAAAACATCATGAATATGACTAAGATGGGGAAGCAACCCAAGCTATAAGCAACATGTCTGACTCTCTTTAGAATATGATACAACCCAATAAATCTTGGACTCACCTTACCCTTGCGTCCAAATCTCTACACCTTTTTCCACAAAGATACCTTCAGAAAAATCTGATCCCCAACCTCAAAATTAACATCTTTATCATCTGCCAGCTTATAATTTATGTCTATCAAACACTTCTCTCATGCGATCAAAATCAAACTGACAGTATCTTTTGTCTCTCGGACTAACTTTGGACCTAAAGTCTTCCTATTATATAACTCAGTCCAACAGATAGGAGTCTGACATTTATGTCCATACAGATCCTCATACGATGCCATGTGAATGATAGCCTGATAGCTATTATTGTAAGCAAACTCAACTAACGGTAGAAAGTCTTCCCAATTACCATAGAAGTCAATCACACAACCCTATAACATGTCCTCTAGAACATGTATCACTCTCTCAAAATGACAATCAGGCTACAGATAAAATGTTGTACTAAAGTTCAGACGAGTACCTAGAGCCTCATGCAAAGCCTTCTAGAATCTAGAAGTGAATCTCGGATCTCGGTCAGAAATGATAGACAATGGAACACTATGGAGTCTGACAATCTCAGAGATATACAACCTAGCAAGCTTGTCTAGAGAATAATTAACTCGCACCAGAACAAAGTTAGTTGACTTGGTGATTCGATTGATAATCACTAGACAAAATCTTTTTTAGAATGAGTCAAAGGCAAACCAAACATAAAATTCATCGTAATCTACTCCGATTTCCACTCTGGAATCTTGTTAGGATATAACAGACCAGACGGATGTTTATGCTCTACCTTAACCTTCTGGCAAGTCAGACATCTACCATATAATAAGAAATATCCTTCTTCATATCAACCCAATAGTAACACTCATTGAGATTATTGTACATCTTATCCCCGCTATGGTGCATGGCGTAAGGACTACTATGGGCCTCATGAAGAATAGTACGCCTCAACTTATCATCTTTAAGAACAAAGTAACAGTCGTGAAAGCACATAATACCATCCTGGTCAAAAGTGTAATTTGAGTTGGAGCCCTACTCAACATGCTCAATAATAGAAACAAATGAGCTATCTCGAACCTGCTTAGCCTTAATCTCCTCAGCTAAGGTTGGCTTAACATGTAACTCTGCCAACAAACTACCATAATCATACAAGCTCAACCTTGTAAACAAGGATCATAGATCAGATACTGCCTTACAGCTTAAGGCATCTACTACCACATTAGCCTTACTCTGTGATACTCTATCTCATAATCATAATCTTTGAGAACCTCCAACCAACGACATTGTCTAAAATTCATCTTTTTATGAGTAAGCATATACTTCAGAATCTTATAATCGGTATAGATATAACAGTTCTATAAAGACAGTGTTTCCAGACCTTAATAGCAAATGCCATTACAACTAACTTAAATCATGGGTGAGTAGTTGCACTCGTGCAACTTTAACTAACGGGACACATAAGCTAAAACCTTCCTGTTGGGATCGATGAAGCTCGTTCGATCAACCAAAATATGCTAAGAGGGGGTGAATTGGATTTTTGAAGTTTAGGGAGTAAAAGTATAAAGATAGGAAAATATGCAAAATGATTTATAGTGTTTCACTCCCTCAGTGAAGTCTACATCTACTACCTAAGCTCCTCACTTAGGATTTTCAACAAATCCACTAATTTGTTCTTCTATTTTTTCAATGATCAAGAGAAACCTTTATAACTCCCTAGTTTTTCACTTGGCTAAACTAGAACCAAAACCCCTTTACAAATGATAAGAAATGTTAAACAAGAAGACTAATCTAGGTTTGTGTTTACAAAGATTTAACTTACAGAAACAAAACTTAAGGATATATAATTAAGCTCAAAACACAAATATTTACAAGAGAAAGTAAATAAGGATTGAAAAACTTTTCTCTTGTATATGAATGCTTGGATAGGTGTTGGACTACTTCTTCAAGTGTCCTTGAAGTGTTTTTTATATGTTGGAATGAGTTTCTAGCTATTTCTAGCTTATTTGGAGGCGTTAGAAGCAAAAATTACTATAATTCTATGAATGGGTTTTGAAACCTTTAAGGGGGTTTGAAACCTTTATTTAAATTTTTTTTATCATTCAAAATAAGGGGTTTTAAAACCTTTGATAGGGGTTACATGTAGGCTAGATTTACATACTGTCTTAGGGGTTTTGAAACCGCTTGAAGGAGTTTTGAAACCATGCTCAAAAGTTCATGTTTTGCCTTTTAAATTGTTGGGATCGATGAAGCTCGTTCGATCAATCAAAATATGCCAAGAGGGAGTTAATTGGCTTTTTGAAGTTTAGGGAGTAAGGAGTATAAAGATAGGAAAATTTGCACAATTATTTAAAGTGGTTCAGCTCCCTCAATGAAGTCCACATCCACTACCTAAGCTCCTCACTTAAGATTTTCCAACAAATACACTATTTGTTCTTTCTTTTTCAAGGATCAAGAGTAACATTTACAACATCCTAGTTTTTCACTTGGCTAGACTAGAACCAAAACCCCATTACAAAGGATAAGAAATGTGTAAACAAGAAGACCTCTCTAGGTTGGTGTTTACAAAGATTTAGCTCACATAAACAATTCCTGAGGATATACAATTAAGCTCAAAACACAAATATTTACAAGAGAAAGAAAATAAGGATTGAAAATTTTTTATCTTCTGTGTGATTGCTTGGATAGGTGTTGGTCTACTTCTTCAAGTGTCCTTGGAGTTTTTTTATATATTAAAGTGAGTTACTAGCCGTTGGGGTGATTTGGAGCTGTGAAAACAAAAGTTTCTGCAATTTTGCGTAGGGGTTTGGAAACCTTTCAGATGGTTTCAAAACCTTCATTTAAATATTTTAACCTTTTGAAACAAGGGGTTTCAAAACCTATAGGCCAAATTTACATATTGCCTTATGGGTTTCTAAATCGCTTGAAGGGGTTTCGAAACCAAACCCAAAATTGTCTGTTTTGTCTTTTAAAAACTTTGAATTATTTTTTCAAGGTTTGAATAAATTTAATTTAGTCCAAAAACATTTATTCCTTTATTTGTTTAATCATAATATTGGTTATACAAGCTCCCCTTTTGATATAACAAAACCTTTGAAAAAGGTTTTTTGGCAAAAACTTCCCTTTTGACAAACATTTAATGAAAAAGAGAAATATTTTGAAAATATTTAAGCTCTCTCTTTTTCATTCTTTAAATATATTTTTTCAAACCTATACTTCTCCCCCTTTTTTTATATCAAAAATAATTCAAACTTAAGGTTCAAAAAATAACAATGGAGAGTAAGTAGTAATTTTAACATTAAAAGTCATTTGAAAAAAATCAAAAGCTCCCCCTCAACAAATGCATTCCAAACAAAAAAATTGACTTTAAAAGCTTGACACTTAAAAGACATTGAATTTCAACAAAGATGAGCAAATAAGTTAGTAGCACAAGAAATTCAATATATCCAAGTCTAATATACATTATGCAAAACCAATTGTTGTATTTAAGTGAAAAGCATAAACTATCCAAAAATGTTATGCATTTGAAAAATTGATATCAATTGCAAGTAAGAACATATGCATAAACATCCAAAATGACACCAATAGAAAAAGATTTAAAAAACATTATCAAATTTGGCATTATAAGGTTAAAGTGATTCCAAATGTTAAAATTATTCAATAAATCAAGGATATCACTTATTTTTAAAATATTTTTCAATAAAGGCACAATAAGGTCAATATATTTTTAAGAATTCATTAAAACATTAAAATTTAACTTGACTAAAAAATACTATGATGAACTAAAATCTAAAAAATATTACTTCAAAAACATGTTCATCATAACATATTTTCAACATACATGAGATAATAAACAGTGTGTTGTCATTCATTCTCAATACTCATGCATGCATAATACTCAATAGGCAACCAATAAAAAAATCAAAATAAGTTTAGATGTTGCCCATTCCATATCAAGTATGGCTAGAGCATGTGAATGTCTTCACTTTTTGTTATAATTGCTCCCACACATTACAAGAGACATTTATTTGAATTTTGGTATTCAAATTGCTTTAGATCCTTGAATATTAGTTTCAATGACCCTTTTTGCTTTTGGAATACATACTTGTTTAATTTTAAAACGTTTTCATTTCTTTAAAGGACAAGTATGTTCCAAATGACCATGTAAGCATTTTACTATTTCTAAACTTAATGAGTTATTTTTAGAAATTAATTATTTTTCTTTTGTTAAGCTTTCAAGCTTAACTTTCAAATCAATTTTTTTTTGAATCATTAATTTTGATTTTTGAAAGCTCTAAACCATTTTTCAAAGTTTCATTTTGTTTTTCAAAATCAACTTTTGTTTTCTAAATCAAATCATTTTCAACGTTAAATTTTGAAATTAATTTCTTATATTTGGAATTCATGGACTCAAATTCCAAATACAACTTGTAACTCTTTAAATGAATAATAAATTTTAATCAAAAGAGTTAGAAGTTACATTGGGCTCTTCAAGAGCTATTAAGCACACAACCTTTGGTGGTTTTTCTTTCTTATCACCATGAAGTTCTTCGTACTTATTCCAAAGCTCCTTGGCATTTGAACAAGAAATAGCTTCATAAACATCGGGACCAAATGCACAAAACAACATGTGCATGGCCTTGGCATTTTGTTGGGCGTTCTTTCAACTTCACTTCTTCGTTTTCTTTGTTGGAGAAGAGTAGTCATTCTCGATCATCTCCCATGCATCAAGATCATTGGATTGGATAAATAACTTCATTAATTTCTTCAAATAAAGGTAGTTAGTTTCATTGAAGTATGGAGGCTTGTCGATCGATTGAGAGTCTTCCATGTAGAATGAGCTGGAGATGGAAGCCATCTTCTCGGTTGCTTCGAAAATGGATAGACCTTCTTCAAGGATTATCTCAAAGTTGTTAGACCTTCTGATGAGTCAAGCTCTGATACCAATTTTTAGACTCGTTGAAGCTTGTTCGATCAACCGAAATATGCCAAGAGGGGGTGAATTGGCTTTTTGAAGTTTGGGGAGTAATGAGTATAAAAATGGGAAATTTGTACAGTGAATTGTAGTGGTTCAACTCCCTCAATGAAGTGTACATCCACTACCTAAGCTCCTCACTTAGGATTTTCCAACAAATACACTAATTTGTTCTTTCTTTTTCAAGGATCAAGATTAATCTTTACAACTCCCTAGTTTTTCACTTGACTAAACTAGAACCTAAACCCTGTACAAAGGATAAGAAATGTGTAAAAAAGAAGACTTCTCTAGGTTGGAGTTTACAAAGATTTAGCTCACCAAAACAAAAATTAAGGATATACAATTAACCTCAAAACATAAATATTTAAAAAAGAAAGAAAATTAGGATTGAAAAACTTTTCTCTGTGTATGAATGCTTAGATTGGCGTTGGTCTACTTTTTCAAGTGTCCTTGGAGTGTTTTTACATTTTGGAATGAGTTACTAGTCGTTGGTGATGATTTGGAGCTGTTGGAAGCAAAAATTCCTGCAATTCTACGCAGGGGTTTTGAAACCTTCATTTAAATTTTTTGACCGTTTAAAACAAGGGGTTTCAAAACCTGTAGGCTAGATTTATATACTGCCTTAGGGATTTCGAAACCAGTCCCAAAATTGTTGTTTGCCTTTTAAAAGCTTAAAAACTTAGAATTATTTTTTCAATGTTTGAATAAATTCAATTTGTTTCAAAAACATTTTCCCTGATTTGTTATATCAAAATGTTGGTTCTATACTTCTCATCCTGCATCAGAACACATCCTAATACAGAGTGAGAAGCATCATTGTAAACTAAAAAATCCTTCACATACTCAAGTTGAATCAACACTGGGGCATTAGTCAGAATAGTCTTCAATTTCTCAAAACTATAACCTACTATATTTGGAAAATGGAAAAATCATGCGATAAGTCCTCCAACTTTTAATGGTTTCTTATTTGGATCTGAATTTAATAAGAGATTCATTTTAGTCCTTGAATTTTTGAATGGATACTATAGTTATTTACGATTCTAATTCTATCTCAAACACGATTACTTGGCTATATTGTTCGTTTAATCTCTTGTTTGGCTTGGTAGTGATTTATGGTCTTCTTCCTTTACCAAGGTTGATGAAGTAAACTATCTCTTATGGAATCTTTGCTTCAATGAAGACGAGGTCGAGGATGTTATTCTCTTAGAATCTTCCCTATCCTTTATGGCTAGGGTTTCTAAAACATGTTTGTTAGGGTATCTCTACTCTCATGGTTCTTTTGAAGTAGACTCTTTGATCAAGATTTTTCGTACTATCTGGGGACACTCCAGGGTGACTGACATCTCTCTACTGGGTAAGCATTATTTTTATTTCAGTTTGTCTTTATAGAGTTTATGTAATCCGTTGTACATCATTCTTCTTGGAGTTTGTCTTATAACTCTCTGCATAGTCTTAGTGACTATAACTTCTCTTATCATTCAATATGAGTGTGATTATATGATATTCCTCTAGGTTGAATGAAAGAATCCATGATACTTCTAATTGGTCATTGGATTGGCACTCATATTGTCATTGACTTGCAACCTGGAACAGATCGAATGGGTTCATGTATGAGACTGTGTGTCAACTTGAATACTACAAACCCTCTTTATTATTATCTACCAATTAGTCATCATTCGGATAGTCACCCCAGGCTGTGTTTGATAAAATATGATCGGCTTCCATACTTCTATTTTTTGTGTGGGCGGGTTGGTCATGTTGTGTCTATTTTCTTGAGAGTTATGAATTCTACTTGCTAATATAATCAGTTTAGTAATTGGCTTCGAGTGTCTACATTATTTTCTACTCTTACACTTCCCTGTCCTTGCTCAGGTATTTTTTTATTCATTGAGAAATATTCCTCTGTTAGCCCTGCTCATGGCCCTACTTCATTAGTTAGCACGACTCCCTTGTTGCTCTCTACTGTGGTGAATGCTTCCTCATCCATTACGTTCTAGTCACATGTGCAACAGGTTGCAGCTTCTGAAGTTATATCAATTAATGTTGTTAGTCAGTTTGAGTCTTGTTAGAATAGTTATAGTTCAGTTAAGTAGTTATAGTTTATTTAGCTTCTTGTAACCTTGTTGGATCTTGTAGTTTTGTTAGCTATATAAAGCATGTAAAGATTGATGAAAATAATGAATAATACTTTTGTCAGTTTCAAGTTGGTTTTGTAATACACAAGGGAGTTGAGCTTTCAACATGGTATCATTCGCTGCTACGTCCTAGGGTGTGCTTTCGTTGTTCATATTGCTATGGATCACAGTACCTCGTCTACAGCTACGTCAATGAAGTTATCATCAAGAAACAATAAAGTATTCACCAACAAAAGGGTGAACATAGTTCTTGATGAAACTAATTTCCTTCTGTGGAAACAACAGGTCCCGCTCACTGTAAGGAGTCATCGCCTTGAAAGAATGCTCAATGGTACAATGTTGTCACCTCTAGAAAAATGGTTGGTGAAGATGGAGTTGCAACTGTTAATAGAGAATATGAAGAGTTCTTGGCTCAAGACAATGCGTTGGCTTCTTGGCTGCTTTCGACGGTTAGTCCTCATTTGCTCCCACAATTCGTCGATGCTGAAACATCTACCCAGGTGTGGAACAATGTATTATAGTTCTTTGCCAATCGCTCTGCCAATGCCATCATGAGCTTACATTACAAGCTTCAATCCCTCAAGAAAGGAGGAGTTAGCATGATAACTTATCTCACAAAAGTGAAAGATCTCACTGATACTTTAAACTCGTGTGGAAGTCTAGTATCAGTGTATGAGCATGTTGCGAGTATTCTCAAGGGCCTCACAAGGGAATACCAACCCTTCATCAAGCTATATCTACCATACGAGACACACTGTCACTTGATAGCATATGCACGATGCTTGTTGGTGCTGAAACTCAGCTTGAAGGTTTCGATTACCAACCTGATTCCTTACCTGTCAGTGCCAATCTTGCACAAGGAAAGGGTGAGGTTGACTCTTATAAGAACTGGGAAAAGTAACAGTCTCGATCAAACCTCTCGTTCTATACGCGTGGGAGATCTCGTGGCAGGGGCTGAACACAACCTAGAGTTCAGTGCCAACTATGTGGCAAAATTGGTCATCTTTTCAGCCAATGTTAGCACAGATTCGATGAGGATTTTATGGTATATCAATTGATGATCACACGGCTGGCCTTGACTCCTCAAAAGCATATTATGCTGCAAATGGAAACAATGAAAGTGCATGTGCTTGCTGTAGTCACGGTAGCACGCGTCATGATGATAGTAGAAGTAATTTGAAAAGCCAAGCTCATACAATATCTGCTGGCCAAGACCAGTGGGTAATTGACTCTGGTGCAACACATCATGTCTCCTCCAACGTAGCCTTGATCACCCCTCACTCGAACTATAACAATCCTGGTAAGTTGATGGTAGGAAGTGGAGACTACCTACCAGTTCACTTGGTTGGTAAGGCTGAGCTGACTATTTCTTCTAGAACTTTGGCCTTAAGCAACATCCTACATGTTCCTTCTATAACTAAAAACTTGCTTTCTGTTTCTAAGTTTGCTAAGTAAAACAGTGTATTCCTAGAATTTCATGCCAAAACTTGTTATATACGAGATGAGGCCTCCAAGATAATTTTTCTGCAATGAGAAGAGTGCAATGGATTATATACCTTCAAAGCAAGTGGAACTCGATGCAAAAACAGTGTGGTTGAAGCACATACTGCTATAGCTTTCTCCACAACCTCATAAATCTGGAACAGAAGACTGGGTCATCCAGCTTATGATACACTTGCTAAAATTTGTAAATAAATCAATGTAAAAGCATTCGATGATGTTAATAAGAATTACATTGCTTGTCATCATGGTAAAAGCCACAAGTTGACATTCCCTCGCTCGGACAGTCTGTACAACAAACCATTCGAGCTCGTGTATTCTGATCTATGGGGACCTCACACGTGTCATCTAATGGCTTTAGATTCTATATCTCTTTTGTTGATGATGCCACACTATTCACTTGTTTGTATATGCTAATAACAAAGGCTGAAGCCTTAACTACATTTCACCTATTTCAAAAGTAATTGCTACACAATTCGGGGAAATAGTCAAAGCACTCCAAACTGATTGGGGTATTGAATTTCGACCTCTGGACAATGAATTGAGTAAAGTTGGAGTCATTCATCACCTCACTTGTCCCCACACGTCCGAGCAGAATAGAGTAGTGGAATGAAAGTATAGACACCTAGTCGAGATGGCCCTAGTGTTATTTGCACAAGCCTCCATGCCTATTAAGTACTGGTCTTATGTCATTCAAACATTGTCCATCTCATGAACAGACTACCATCAAAGTGCTTCTATACAAATCCCCATTTTAGATGATTTATGGGAAAACATCAAACTACAGCAGACTGCGGGTGTTTGGATGCAGGTGCTTCCCGCATCTAAGACCATTTCTACAACATAAGCTCGAGTTCAGATCCCAGCTGTGTACATTCTTAGGATACAACACGCAACACAAAGGATTTCAGTGCTTTGCAAGCAATGGACATGTTTATTTCCAGACATGTGGTATTTAATGAAAACATATTTCATTTTGCAGGAAACTCTGATCGAACTCCAGTTGCTGCCTCAATTGGGAAGACTTCTCAATCGCTTAAACTGGTCATGGATGTTGCCAGGTTGGAATCTTCACAATATAGTGGTAAAAGGTTGTCCTCAAGTGCTACAGCTGCAGTTCAATGAGTAACCTACGAGGTCCAATTGCCACCATGATGTGATAGGAACTGTGGCTACTCCTGAGGTTCTTACTGTTGATACTCATGAAGATTGTCAACATGAATTACACTCATAACAAAATGCATAGCTCGCCCATAAATGATGGCACTGAAATTAAAGAATCAAATGCACATAGCCCGACCATAAGTGATGACGCTGAAAATGAGGTCGTTCGGGTCAATAATCATTCAATGATGACTCGAGCAAATGTGGTGTGTTTAAACCCAAATTATACCTAGGAGATACTATTGATGATGTCTCATGCAGTGTGCATGAAGGACTTAAGTCTCCAGATTGGAAGGCAGCTGTTCTTGAAGAGTACAATGCCTTACAACGCAATAAGACCTGGGAATTAGCCAAGCTACCTGAAAGAAGGAATGTGATAGGCTGTAAATGACTATTCAAGGTCAAGAGAAATCATGATGGAATCATCCATCGTTATAAGGCATGATTGGTAGCTAAGGGATTCTCTCAGATCCCTGGCTATGACTTTCGGAACACATTAGGTCCTGTAGTCAGGTTCAACACACTGAATGTCATCCTGTCACTGGTTGTAACCAACAACTAGACCTTAAGGCAAGTCGACGTGAATAATACCTTTTTGAACAGTGACCTTCAGGAGGTGGTCTACATGCAACAGCCACCAGGCTTCGAACAAAATACCCCCGATGGAAGTAAACAGGTGTGATGTCTGAAAAAGGTGTTGTATGGTTTGAGGCAACACCAAGGAGTTGGCATACCAAGCTACGAGATAGCTTGTTGAGCATTGGGTTCAAAGAATCAAGAGCATATGTGTCTCTGTTCATTAAGAAGGAGGGTATGCACTATGTGTACCTGCTAGTTTATGTTGATGATATCATCATCACATGCCACTCGAGTGCTAGAGTCGATGAAGTGGTTCGATTACTGAGTGACAAATTCTCACTAAAGGACTTGGGGCAGCTCTCGAACTTTATGTGGATTAAAGTCTAACGAACTAGTGACTACCTCACACTGTCACAGAAGAAGTTCATCATGGAACTCCTTGAGAAAGCTAATATGTTGAAAGCTTCTGCAATACCAACTCCCATGGTAGCAGCCACCAAGCTACGTTGTGATGATGGAGACCTCATCACCGATGCTCACTTCTATCGCAACATTGTTGGAGGATTACTGTACGTGTGTCACACAAGGCCTGACATTGCCTTCTGTGTAAAAAAAGTTGCCCAGCTCATGCATGCTCCACGACAGTCGCATATGACTGCAGTTAAGCGAATCCTTCAATACTTGGTTGTCACAGTGAATTTTGGCTTGGTATTCACTGCTGCTGAAACTGGTGTAAAGGTGGTTGCTTTTGCTGATGCAGATTGGGGAGGCAATCTCGATGATAGGAGGTCAGTATCTAGACACAGTGTGTTTTTTGGGAACAATTTAGTTGCCTGGAGCTCGAAAAAAACAAAAATCCGTGTCGCGATCCACTATGGAGGCATAGTACAAGAGCGTCGCAGACACAACTATAGATGTGGTATGGGTTAGAGCCTTGCTGACTAAGCTTGGTGTCTTCAGAAAGAGGATCCCTTCATATGGTACGACAACACCAGTGATGTGGCTCTCGCGCGAATCCAGTTTATCATGCCCACATCAAACATGTTGATCTGGACATCAATTTCGTGCGCGAAAAGGTCGCAACCAAGTTGATGCGAGTCAACTATCTCCTTGCTGCTCATCAGATTGCTGATGGATTAACTAAGCCTCTGGCCCGAAATGCCTTTGAAGAATTTCGTGCAAAGTTGTGTGTGAAGCTGTGCTAAGAAGAAGGAGATGAGAGAAAGCAGGGAGAATGTTGAAGTATGTTGGAATAGCACGCTGGTACTCTCGTGTATGGCTGTTACTGGCTAACGTTCGTGGAACGTTCTAGTCACATGTGCAACCGGTTGCAGCTTATGAAGTTACAACAATTAATGTTGTTAGTCAGTTTGAGTCTTGTTAGAATAGTTATAGTTCAGTTAATAGTTATAGTTCAGTTAGCTTCTTATAACCTTATTGGATCTTGTAGTTTTGTTAGCTATATAAAGCATGTAAAGATTGATGAAAAGAATGAAGAAGTGCTTTTGTCAGTTTCAAGGTGGTTTTGTAATACACAAGGGAGTTGAGCTCTCTCAACATGTCTCTTAAGCAACATCTTAGAATAGTGGGATGTATATATGTTTCCAACAGCTCTACATGTACAGGTTTAATTTTCTTGTGGAAATCCATTATATCAGCACAACTATTATCTTATGCTTCTCCACACATAGATGTGGTCATTGGGGATGATAATGTGGAGAATTGATTCACTGGTAGTCATGTCTGTAGTGATTGTCGTCGCCATGGTTAAACTTGGGCCCTCTTGGATCGTATACGTCCTCACCCACGACTCTCTTAGCTCTTGGATGGGTTAATGAAATTCTATTGGACTCTCAAAATCAATACCAACCGTAAATAACTTAGATAATATATAGTCAAGTATGTTCCAATTTCGAGCTTTGTGAAGGTGCCCATTCTTTTCCACATATAATCGACTTCTGAACTCATTTTTTACGAACATCTGGTTAAACGTGGCTCGTAAAATTGTCTTCAAAAGTGGGTTTTCAAAACTTTTCTTTTAAAATGTGATTTGATAGGTTTTTAACTGTAACTATCTCAAAAAAATTTAATAACGACTCAAGTTTTTAAAATGAATTTTTCCAAAAAAAAAAAGTTTTCAAAATAGTCGAAAATCGGATCTCAAAGATTAAATATTTGTTTCGATAATTTTAAACGTTTGAACTTGTTTGATCTCATGTTTTTTCGTATATTACATCCATAACAATATCAATCTAGTTAAACTCAATTGACAATAGTATAAAATCTTTTGGGTGTGAATGAATTTTATAATTTAAAAAATTATATAGGAAAATAATTAAAATATCAAAAATTATGATTAAAAATAATACGAATATTAAAACTTTTATTAAAAATAAATGAATTAGAGGAAGGTGATTTGGTGTAGAAAAGACAGACATAGAGAGGTCCCATTGGGGAAAAAAGGGCAAGTATTGAACACATAAATGAAAGGCAGAGGTGCATCTTTGGGATCCAAGATTTGGACTGGTTGGACTTGGAAAGGGCAATTGGGACACCCACCTTAAATTCTCCCTTTCATCATTGCCAGCTTTGAGTGGTACATGGTCCAACACTGCCTTTATTACCTTATTAAATGAAACATCCATTACACACCTCAATCTTTTAATAGTCCACGTTGCCACTCATTCTTCAATGTTTGAATATATATTATAATTTTATCAAGCATCGATGTTAATTTTTTTTTTGCATTATTCGCACCAACAAACTAGTTCAACGATCAAACAACTATTATTATTCCTAAAGATTTTAAATTAAATTAAAGTAAATAATATAGTTCGTAACTTAAATAATATATATATATATATATATATATATATATATATATATATATATATATATTATTTATTGTGGTTGTTATTGTTACTTTTACAATATATATTAAAAGTGTGAGTTCAAACATATTTTTTAATATAATGATTAATACTCGGTACATTAATCAATTAATTTAAATCAGATATCGTAAATGTCTATTATGGTGCGATACTTTTAATCTAATTTATTATATTCACAATATTAGAATTCAAACTTCTAACTTTATTTAAAGATCTAGTGTCTCATCTAGGGGTGTTCAATTGATTGATTCAATTAACTGACCGAACCGAACTACCCAAAAATCATTAATCAAAATTTTCAAAATCTTCAACTAAACTAAATGAAGTTCGGTTAATTCAGTCGATAAACTGAATTAATCAAAATTTATAAGTAATATATATTATATATTTAATATTTTTGAGTAATTCGGTTAAAATTAAAGTTTAAACACTCCTAAAGCTTAATAATGTATTAAATATTTAATTATATCGGTTAATTAACCGACTTTGAACTAAATTAATTGATAACAAAATGAAAAAAAATCATAATCTTTAACTGACATAACCTAAAATTAACCGACCGATTAGTTGATTTTTTTTATTTGGCTCATTTAATCAATCTTAACCGACTAATGAACACCCCTAGTCTCATCTATTTTTTTGGTTGCCCTCTAGTTCCAAAGCTTCACCCTGACTAATCTGGACTAACTCAGGTCGCACACCTGACTTTGGTGGGTGAGTCTCCCAGCGGAGATTTTTTACATCCACAATGACTCAAACCTAAGACCTTACTTAAGTGATATCAATTAATACTTAATAATTCAAACATATTTAAATACTCAATATTTTTATGGAAATCCTCTTACTATATTATCAGTTAGATTTCAGTTATTAAATCAAAGGTGTTGAGGGACTAAAGTTATTAAAAATATAGGATTGAAAGAAAATTATACCTAAAAGGTAATTCCTCATCACTATGTTTTTTCTAGCTCCAGGACCTCCATAACCACCGGCGGCGCCGCCGGTCTAATCTGTAATATTTGTGGTGGGAAAAGGACTTTGTTAAAACACGAAAAAGAAAAGGAATAATAATTATTTTAACGTATATTTGTTATATTCACTATCGAATTAATAATTAATTAAATGCAGCGATTTTTAGTTAGATAATTAAGAGATTCAAGAACCAATATCGTTTTCATATTATTCATCATTCATCATTCATTTTTTTAGCATCTTTAAATTAAAATCTTGAAAATGATCTCTTATCCCAACAGGATCTTTCCTAATTCGTGCATATCTATTTTGGTGGATTTTTAAAATAAAATAAAATAAATTTTAATTCAATTAAGTCAAGTTTTTTTTTCTCAACCTATTGTAAATTGAAATAATTTTGTATTTAAATCGATATGGATCTAATGAGATTACACAAGATTAAATAATTTTAAATTCTTATAAAAATAATATTTTATTTGAAAAATAATAATTAAATTTATTTTTATATAATGATAATACAATTTAAATTTGCCTCATAAAACTCATAAATCCTATATCGATATTTTATAATAGAGATATTTTTTAATGATATATATGAATTTTGAATATTTAAATTAGCAACAATAATATATAAGTAAAGTTTGGAAACTATTTAAACTGATAAAAATACCCTTTATTAATTATGACATTACTACATGAATATTCAAATAAATATTTAATATTATCAAAATTTGAATATTACTAAACTTAATCACCCAATACTCGTGGTCCAAAATTAATCCAAACTCGTATTCTATTTACTCTCATACCCAAACAAAATTACATTAACACAAACCCAAGCCCGAATAAAATACCCATTATTATTGAAACCCAGAGCAAACTCATTATATATTTACATCTAAAATCTCCAGCATAAAATATTAAATAAATATAATTTGTAAAAAAAATTAAAAAATAAAATAAAATGTTAACCTTTTTATATTTCTTTAGAGAATGGTTTTAATATTTCTTATATGTTATTAGTCATATACATGTTTTTTTGTAAATTTTAATATGATTACATAATAATATTTGTGTCTGATTTAAATATAGATAAAATTTACGTGTATAATTATTTAATCTCAAACCAGTAAATAAAAACAAATTTTCATTTATTATTGAGATTAGTCTTTGAGTTTTTTTAATAAATTTTTAATCTTATCTAGAAGAGGGAGAAGAAGAATGCTCCTACCTGAATTAAAACAAATAACTTAAGGGAATATAAGAATATAAAGAAAAGTAATTTGATCGAATATATATATATATTTTTTGAAAGAAAATCATGATTCATTAACCGAAATTAGCATCTGAAACAACATAGAGGAAGCAGTACACATAGATAATCAAAAGTAAAAAAGAAAACAGGCGAGTTGGTGGCAACAACATATTGAGCCAGGCAATGTGCTACTCCATTGGCAGAACGACGAATGTAACGATTGGTGTAGTCTGGGTGTGAATCCAGCGAACAACGTGCTTCATCCAGAGTGAACCGCAACATCAAGATATCTGTTTGGGGTTGGCACAACTGCGAAACAAAATTAACTGATTCATTTTCTGTTATCGCCTTGGTATAGCCCAATCCCACAACAAAACGAAAACCTGAGCAAATCGTATAAGCTTCAACCAAACCAGCATCGCGGGGACAAGAGAGTAACTGGATAAAACCGACAATGACCATCCCCTCGGAGTCACGCACCGCCACTCTAATTGTTGGTGATCCCGATCGTCGAGGACAAGCACCATCAACGTTGACCTTAATGGCATCGAGCGGGGGCTTTGTCCAGTGGGAGTCCTGAGACAAAGAGGTGGTGGCCAACTTGGGGATTGCATTAGCACACGTTGTTGCATATGTGATCTGCATTGCTCGACTTGTTGCCACGACCTGCCATAGAGGTATCAAACGACCCTCATGTAGATGGAGATTTCGCTTATACCATATTTGAGAGAGGACGACAATGAAGAACATGAAATCCCTTGTAGTCAATAGGTTCATAACCGAATCTAACCAACTTCCAGCGGAAGGGAAGTCCCCATATATAATACAAGTAGGAAGACCAGCCATTATGAATACTGTACTGATAGTTGGGCAGTCTCGTAACATATGTAATATTGTTTGCTCAGAGTTACCTCACAAATTACACCGTTCATCAGAAATTCTAGCAAGGAAAAGGCAACGCCCCACCGGAAGTGCCTCATATGCCACCCTCCAGCCAAACAACCAAACTCGAGGCAAGGTCTGTAACTGGGATAGATAAAGCCACAAAGGAGATAAATTCTGATGTTGGTGGTGATTCTGAGACAACCATACATAACCAGAGCGAACGAAATATGTGCCCGAGGAATTACCGCTCCACACTAGCAGATCGGATCTGGCTTGGGAGATGGGAACATTCAAAAATAGTTTTCGCATCTGTTGGAGTAAAAATCTGCCTAACTAGACATTCATTCCAGTAAGGCTCTCCTGGTTTCATAAAATTCCCCACTTAAACCGGATTATCAGTGTTTCCAACATATGCAGCCTGTAAAATGAATGGAACTGTGCCTCCTCATCGGTCGAAATGAAGACGTATAGTACTATTCACTCCGATACGCCAGTGATAAACAGCTTTGAACTCTTGAAGAGCAGAAAATAAACCTGTCCAAATATAAGATGGATGAGTGCCTAGAGTGGTAGAAAAAATGTCACTAGAACTGACGTACTTAGTTGCAAAGAGGCGAGAAACCAGACTATCGGATACTGTAAACACCATCATATTTGTTTACCGAGCATCTCCAGATTAAAACGGTGGAAATTATGGAAGCCTAGAGCCCCAAGTGTTTCGGTCGGCAAAGATCATCCTAAGCAATGAACGGCCAGTTCCTATCGGATGGATCCCCAGTCCACCAATAAGAACGGAGAATCATTGTCATATTTTCAATAACTCCAGTCGATAGTAGGTAACAGCCCATCACATATGTAGGGAAGGGTTGACCGACTACCTTGATTTATACTAGACAACCCCCATAAGAAAGCGTATGTTTGGTCCAATCGTTGACACGGGAAGCAACCTTGTCACGGAGAAAACCAAGGCTTCATTCTTATTACGACCGAAGTGGCATACCCAAATAAAAACCAGGGTCATCAACTAGAGCCACTCCCATAAGAAAACTAAAATGAGTACTAGTTGCTGATGATGTTTGGGGGCTGCAATAAAGGCTGGATTTCAAGTAATTTACCTTCTGCCCCGCCATAGCTTCATAAGTATCCAAAATCGATCAAACACGGTGGAACTCAGCATCTGAACTACGAAGGAAAAGTTTGCAGTATCGGCATAAAATAAGTGTGTGATGCGAGGTCCACCCCGATAAACTCGGAGGCCTCGTATATGACCACTCCACTGTTCGACAGAAGTAGGGAGGACAACCCCTGGGGACACAGCACAAAGAAAAATGGTAACAACGGATCCCCTTGACGTAGTCGACGTTGGGGGACGAAAACATCCGTAAGGCATCCATTAATTCTAATACAGTATGAAACAGTGGTAACACAAGACATGATAAGCTCAACCCAGGAAGAATGAAACCGAGTCGAAGCAATAAATTATGAAGAAATGACCACTCAACACGATCATAGGCCTTCTCGATACTAGTTTTAGTGCCGCTCCTCTATAAGAATCCGATTTACCCGATTTCAAGTAATGGAACAGTTCATGTGCGATGTTTACATTATCAGAAATAAGTCGACCAGGCACGAAGTCTAATTGGGTGTCGTCAATACAAGAAGGCAACAGAGGCCGTAGCTGGTTAACCAACACTTATGCCATTATTTTATAAATGAATGTACATAAGGTAATGGGTTGAAATTATTTCATTAGTGTAGGTTCAGAGACCTTGGGCAGAAGAACTAGCACTGTACTGTTTACCTCTAACATGGGAGTACGTTCAGACAGAATGTCGATGCACAAAGTGAGAACATCCTCTCCAACAAGTGGCTAGAATTTTCTGTAAAAACTACCCGAAAAGCCATCAATGTTCGGTGCCTTATGCGGATGAAATCGCAAAAACGCAGAATAAACCTCCTCTCTATTGTATGCTGCTTCATGGTCAGGGTGACAAAGTGCTTAATATTGTGGTCAACAGTAGGTGTCTAAGGTGAGTAATAGAGTGTGTTAAAATAAGAACTAGCCACGCACCATCACCAGTGAACAAACCTTTCACCATATTCTTCTTGCGTCGAGATAAGGATCGAGAATGAAAGTATGCAATGTTCTAGTCCCCATGAGCCAACCACTGAACTCGGGATCGTTTACAACAATAACTTTCTTCACTGGATAATCTCAAATGCAACTCTTCTTTCATCAACTCAGAGGCTGACATGTGGTATTTGAAACATAGAGTTAATTGATTTTTGAAGATGGATAATCATGCCTTTATTTGAAATAAATTATTGTCGTTGCCAATCATGGAATGGTACCAACGACATAAATTTTGGCCAAAATGGGAGCTGCAGGAGTATTTCAAGCTTCATGTACCTTTTGGACACACTCCGAGTTCGAAGCCCCAACTCTTACCAAATCAGAAGTGATCTGGGCGGCGAGTGGGGACTGGAGCCTTGGTAGGCGAGGTATTTACCATAATAGTGCAGTAATCCGAGCAGGATTGTAGTCACTAGAAACCGTGTATGTGGATATAATGAGAGCCATGACGTTGTTGACACAAAGTGGTCAAGGCGTTTACAGATTCAGGGCGACGATGATCCTCTTTTATTCCACGTACGTGAACCAACCCCGTAGTGGTCTCACATCCCTAAGGTTATTCCATTGAAGGGCATCCTGGAAAGTAAGTATATCAGCTCGGTTACGACAACGACCACCCACATTTTGAGAGTCCAACAGAATCTCATTAAAATTCACACCCAAGAGCCAAGGGAGCAGTGAGTGAGGACGAATACAATCCAAGAGGGAAAAAGTTTCACCATGGCGACGACGGTTACTACAACCATGAATACCAGTGAATCGAGACTCCACATTATCATCCCCAATGACCACATCTATGTGTAGAGAAGAATAAGATAATACTTGTTCTAATATAGTGGATTTCCAGAAGAGAACTAAACATGTACATGTCTGGCGACATAATACATCCCGCCATTCCAAGATATTGCTTCAGAAACACAACTGGTGGCCATTGAAGCCGAGTTTCACAGAGGAAGATGAGATCAGGATCTTGTTGAGCAACCACATGCTCCAACGAATGAACTGTGTGGGGGTTCCCAAGCCCGACAGTTTCAACATAAGGTTTTTCATAATGACCGGCAAGGCTGCTCGACAGCCTCCTCCAGAACAATTTCATCAGACACAACAGTTTCTGAATTAGCACTTTCACGCTGGTTGGCAGTCAGACGTCCTCGCTTCAGAGAATGTTCAACAGCATCAGGAAGGAACCCAAGAGTCGATCGCTTATAGGAACGAATAATGCGAGACTGTACCGTTGAGTGATCCAGATGAGATGAGGTAATGGATGAGGAAGCAATCGCCACAGTGGAGAGCAGCAAGGGAACCGTGCTAACTGAGGAAGTGAGGCCATGAGCCAGGCTAACAAAGGAAGATTACTCAATGAATAACACAATACCCGGATGGGGACAGGGCGGTGCAACAGTGGACAAGGATGTAAACACTTGGAGCCAATCACCAAACTGATCATCTTTGCCAGTAGAGTCCATAACCCTCGAGCAAACAGATACAACATGACCAACCGCTCATATTTTATCAAACACAGCCTGTAGTGACCATCCGATCGACGACCAATTGGAAGACAACAATGAAGAGGGTTCGCAATGTTCAAGCCAACGCGTAAAATTAAATATGAACCCATACGACCTACTCCGGGCCGCAAGTAGACGACAATAGGAGTGTCAAGCTGACGAGCAACTAGAAGTCTCGTGGATTCTGTCATCCAGCCCACAGAAATATCATATAATCGCACCCATATCGGAAGATAAGAGAAGTTATAGTCACCAAGACTGCACAGAGGGTCATAACTCCTATGACACGAAGGACAGATAGTTGCCGATAAACTCCAAGGAGAACGATCTAGAACGGATTGCATAAACTCAATAGAGACAAAATGAAACAGAAAATGATGGTCACCCAGTAAAGAGATGTCAGTCACCTGGAGTGTCCCTAGATAATACGAAAAACCCTGATCAAAGAGTCTGCTTCAAAGGGACCATGAAAGTGGAGATACCCTAACAGACGGTGTTCAGAAGCCCCCTCCATGGAGGATAGGGAAGGTTCTGGGAGAATAACATCCCCGACCTCGTCATCAGTGAAGTGGAGATTCCTTAAGAGACGGTTTACTTCATCAGTCATGGTAGAGGAAGAAGACCACAAATTAGTATCAAGCCAACACAAGAGATGAAACGAACAATACATCCATGCAATCGTGTTGCAGATAGAATTGAAATTGTAAAAACTATAACAATCATTTGAAACCTAAAACCCAAACCGCTGATACCAAACTAGGAGACAAACCACAAGAAAC
The DNA here is from genome assembly GCF_006381635.1 of Hibiscus syriacus. Classification (NCBI taxonomy): domain Eukaryota; kingdom Viridiplantae; phylum Streptophyta; class Magnoliopsida; order Malvales; family Malvaceae; genus Hibiscus; species Hibiscus syriacus. The sequence continues at coordinate 2,709,129 of NW_024063472.1, forward strand.
TTGCATACATGATACATAGTTATGGACGAAGAGACATGCCTGTCCACCCACATGGGGAAAACAAAATAGGGGCGACAGTTACGTAACCTTGGGACAGAGAAACTGTCAGAAATGGTGCCCAACTTAAGAAGCAGAAAAGAACACGAAGTAAACTGAAAACCAACACCTGCACCAGTCGGAAAAAAATATCGACGGTAGCCATGACACCCGTTCGACAAAGGAGGGTCGCGAGAGAGGAGAGAAGCCATATATAGTTTGAATTCGTGAAATTTTTCGATCAAATATACTTGTTCACTCCTCTTTGAGTTTTAGTTACATACATGTCTAGTCATATATATATAAACAAGGGTTTCACACAGAGGCGAGGGCCATTGAGGCCCAAAGGGGTCCCGACCCCTATTGTAATTTATAATTTTAATTATTTATATTAGTATAAAATTGTTTAAAATTGGATAAATTGTAAGTTTAGTATTAAAACTATTATTTTTATTATGTTTAAATACTTAAACTTTATTTTTTTTCTTTATTTTTTTTCAAAAGCATTCCTAATGTTTAGTTTATTTTTCAATTTGGTACACGTCATTTAAAAAATTAACAAAACTCTTTATATGAAATTTTTTTCAATGATGACATGAAATTATCACATGGTAATACATCAACATCAACGTTAAGTTTTTAACGATCAGGTACCAAAATAAAACCAAGTTAAACGTTAGGTATGATTTTAAAAAATATATAAAGAGTTTGGGTACCAAAACAAAACAAAGTAATAATTTATGTACTAAATGTGTATTTTACCTTAAAATTTTTAGAGATTTTATCTTTCTCAAAACATAATATAATAAGTTGTAAAGTCTTGCTCTTCCAACATAAGATATTACAATAGAATCATCAATTTCACAACAAAAATAAGCCTCTTCTACTATGATTGTTAGAGATTTGCTAAAGTGGTCCAAATTCAATTAAATGTCAATTTTCAAAGGTAATTTATTAAGAAATAGTATATTTATTAAATTTTTGCCTGATCTTATATTTAATTTAGTATATTTAGTATAATATTACTCGTGGATGCATTTCAAAATTTGAAGGAGTGAGATGCTTTATTATGATTATATGATAGTTATGTCCTTAACACCTTTTAAAATCATATTTTGTATTATTTACTTTAATTTTATTTCTATTTTTTTATTTCATAGAAATAATACAGCTAATATGTATATTTGATGTTATCATATATATTTTTTGAAATAATTAAATAATAAAAATAAAAGGCTTAATAAAAAAATAAGTGCCTAAACTTTGCCTCAAAAAATGTTTTAGTGCCTAAAGAATTTTTCGCTAAAAATAGGTGTCTAAAGTTTACTATGTTACACTTTTAAGTGCCCAGCTCTAATTACCGTTAAAAAATCGGTATCCATTTAAAATGTGACACGTTTTTATTATGTATTTTCTGATATTATATTTAAATTCAAATAAAAAATAATATTTACTATTTTTTAATTATCATTTAGGGTAAAATAAAAACTTACCGTCCATTTTTTCTCCTCACTTTCTTCCCAACATCTTCCTCTCCTCTCCAATCTCTTTCATTCTTCTTCCAATTTTTTCTCTGTTTTAATTTAAGGTTTAGGATTAAGTAAATGAACTAAATTAAAGCCCTAAAAATTACAAACAAAAAAAATTCTTTTTACTCTTTATCTTTGAGAGATGTCGAGTGAATCTTGAAAATCGTCTCACAATTCGAGGGTTATGTATTATTATTGCAAAATGAAAACCCCCATTTGTAGTTAAAGTATGTCTTGGAGAAAAAGAAAGATATTTTATTGGTGTTCCCAAGAGAAATAGGCAATTTTTTATTTTCTAATTTTAAGATTACATAATTTTAAAATTCTTTTAAATTTATGAGTTTAAAATTGTTTGATTTAATAGGTCTTCTTCAAATGTTGTTTTCTTCAACCGTCCAATTCTTGAAGAATGTTGTTCGAATTGAGGAGGAGTTATAGCCTTGAAAGATGACCAAAAAAGCTGCTGAAGGTCACCACCTTTGCGTAATTTCTTCTAATTAGCATATATATGCGTAGCGCATAATTTGTGCTCCACATTTGGTAAGCATTGAAGAACCACACTACAACAAAACTGGCTTTTTGCGGCATTTTCTGACCTATATCGGCGTTTTAAGCGCCAGAAAAAACACCTGCGACGATATAACAAACGTCGCAAAAAACGCCGCTGAAAATAGCGCCACTAAAGCTTGCGACGTTTGGTAACAAAAAAATGCCGCAATAGGTAGCGATATATAGCCGTAATAGGTGTTGAGGTTTAGCGGCGTTTGTCCCAAAAATGTTGCAATAGGTGTTAATATTTAGCGACGTTTTTCTCACAAACACCGCTATATACCATACATTTTGCGGCGTTTGTATCCTAAAAATGTTGCTATATACCAAACCTTTAGCGACGTTTTTCACACAAACGCCGTAAAATGCGTATGTATATAGCGACATTTTCTTAAACGCCTCAAAGGTTAAGATATTTCTCAGTGTTTTTAGGATAGAAACACCGCTAAAGGTCTGGTATATAATGGTGCTTTTAGGATACAAACGCTGCTAAAGGTCTGGTATATAGCGGCGTTTTTAGGATACAAACGCTGCTAAAGGTCTGGTATATAGCGACGTTTTTTGTTATAAATGCCGCTAAAGAACACATAATTTAAATGATTTAAATATTTTCTTCGATTACCCCAAATCTATTTTTTCAACCTGTTCCATTATCCAACAAACATGACATCAATACATCAAACTCTATATCCATAATAAGCAACATCAAATCCAATATAATAAATAAAAGTTTTCACTAACGTAATATCAGTTCAGTTAAACACGGTTCAGTAACATTAAGAGACTGCTGATAACATAAATGAGACTATGATGGTGGATTCTGAGGTTGCATTTTCTGTAAAATCTGCATCATAGAATTGAGTCGTTTTTCAAATTCTTCACATCTCTGCTGATATGTTGCTTCTCTCTGTGTTGTTATTGTTTCTCTCTGTGCTGCCGTTGCTTTTCTCTCTGCTTTTTCTGCTGCTCTCTCTGCTTCCCTTGCTTCATTTTCGGCTTTCATGTTAGCCATTTGTCGATCCATCTCAGCCAACTTTTATTTTAAACGACTAACTTCTAATTGGGAAGATTGAGACTGTGATGATATGTATTATAATGATCCTTGACAGCGCACCCGACCATATCTTTCAAGACCCAAAACGTCATTAATAGCTTAGTTTTCAATGTCATCATCATTAACAAGACCTTGACTCGAAGAAGTAGCATGACACTCCGCCCTTTTCTCCCTCAATTTTTCCTAATAATAAAGAGAATAATTAATTCAAATAAAAAATTTCATGGTACAAATATAAATAAAGTCAGATAAATTTAAAACCTCAATCCAATAAACGTACCATAATTTCTGCAGCTTCAGCAGTCATAGGAGTGACATCATTCTTTGTATATATCATGTCGAAGAGTTGGATTCGACCAACTTTAGAACCAGATGTATTTTCCTACAATGTACCATAATATAATTACTTTGAGTTAGTATGTAAATGGAATACAAATAACTATATGACTAATCTATAATACCTTCTCATTAGCTATACAAGCAAAGCTCTTCGATCCAGCAGTGTGCAAAAACTTTTGTTGTTGTCTGCTAGCAACACCTACATGCTCTCGGTCCTACAATGTCAAACAACCACTTTTAATGATGATTTATAATTCATTAAAATTATTTTTGAAAAATACATCATACCTGTCCTTTTTGTGAACTCCAAAATCTGACTGCATCTTCTCATTGGTACCTGAGCATTCCAGGTGGGATTGTTTGTAGCTTCTCTTCAAGGCTGAGATCATTCTTGAAGTATTTCTTCTTTAATGAGCTCTTGTGGTCTCTCCATCTCTTCCCGAACGCTTGCTTCACATAATCGTCAGAGACCTCTAAAGAAAATTTCTCTTATACAATAAATAAGTGTGCAACGTAAGTATAAATTAGTATCGAATTGTTATAGAGTATCTATTATAATGACATTATTACCTTAACAAAATCCAACGCCTGATTTTTGTTACTATTAAGCATTTCGCGCCATGACTCATAAATGATTGGTAACATATTCACATTACGTCCAACTATGCCTAAGTAACCAGATAGAAGACGTGCTTCTGGGCTAATAGGTTGACCGGCATCGTTTCTTGAAACTTTGACACGGTGCCCATGAGGAAGTTGGTATAATTCCTTCAACGTTGTACGTCCTCTACTCTTGTGTGTTCCAACATTTTCAACTATATAAGAAATTATTAAATGTAAGTTTTGAAAATGAACAAACTAGTAAATAAAGTTTCGAAGATTACCTTGAATTTCTACATCTTCTTCAACAATTTCAGGAACTTCGGAAGACTCAGCTGCATTCGATTCCTCGTTATTTCTTTGTTCATGGTCTTCATAAGCTCAAACCCGCAAATCACTTATTTTTCTCCTCGGTATTATATCCGTAATAAAAAAACAAGTGTAATAAAAAATGAATTAATTAATGAATATATTGAAAGAGAACATGTTAAAGGTTATAACAATATAAATAAATAAATTAAGATATAAAATATTACAACATTCTTATGTAATGTCAGTTGTCATAAATATCTTCATCAACGTCCTCCCGAACCCATTGAAATTGTGTTGTATTAGTGATAGTTTCATCTAAGTTTTGTGGTAGTAGAGGTAAACATTCTGATCTTGTTTCAATTTCATCTCTACTTCCATCCCCGATGTCTATAAAGTCTCTGGGAGTATTACGGAGCGCAACATACCAATCGTTATCCATTGGATCGTGACAATAAATACTTGTTTCACTTTAGAAGAAATATATATGGTTCATCCATCAATCGTTGACCATTGTGAATTAATCGAGAGAAATTCATCATTGTAAACCTGAATCTATCTCTTTTTATGCCTCTGTTTACATCAACCCAGCCACACCGAAACAACACAACCTTTCATTTTCCATAATAATCTAACTCAATAATGTCCGTAAGAATTCCATAATAATCGACATCTCCCTCCTGCAGATTATTTTCCCTGACAATAGCATAACTTGTAGTTGACGAAGTAACTACGACTCCATAATTTTGTGCCCTCCTTAATCTTTCACGAGATTTCGTGTGGTGAATTATTTTCCTTAACTATTCTATCCGGACCTTGAGAAAGCCATTTAACATCTTCACTAACTTCTCTCCCACTCCAAACCTATTACACATGAATGGTGAATTAATTTGCATTGATTTCGATATAAAAAGTAAGACAAATTTTATTTATAAGTATGTGGAATGACTTAGTTGCTTACCGTCTGGCCTAACCATTCATGAAAAGTTTATGTGAATAACTTCTGTATCTCTAGCTGATTTAATCTTCGGGAGCGTGCACGAGATCTCAAGACTTCTTTAAACTCACTATAAAGTATATTATGTCGTTAATAATGATAAATATAAAAGATTAAGAGATTTCATTAGTAATGGGTCCGAAAGACTTACGTGCGAAAGAGATCTATTGAATCGTGATGGAAAAGAACATATCGGTGTGCTTGTACCCAAGACGTGTCATCTAAGGGTGCAATTTCAACTTTCCCTAATGGTTGACCATAACTTCCAAACAAATAATGTTGAGGTAAGTCATTAGTACTGAACACATCATTTCGATTTGGTCTATTCCATCTTGTTTCAACATCTTCCAAATATCTAGAGCAAAATGTCATACATTCCTCTGCCAAATTCCCTTCAACAATTGATCCTTACGGATAACGCTTATTACGACAGTAAGACTTCAACTTGCCCAAGAACCTATACACAAAACAACACACTACGTAAATACATTTTATTAAAAGGTATCATCAGTAGTCATTTGAAACGTATAATTCAATTAACACCTCTCTATAGGGTACATCCATCGATAGAAAACTGGTCCACCAACTCTTGCTTCGTTAGGAAGATGAATTAGCAGATGCACCATAATTGTGAAGAATGAAGGCGGAAATATCTTCTCCAAGTTGCATAAAGTCAAGGCGACTTGATCTTGTAATTTATCAAGTTCTTCAACCATCAGAACTTTCCCATAGATAGATTTCATTATATTAGAAAGTTCAATGATACAAGACGTCACCTTACTCGACATGCAACCGCGTATAGCTACTGGTAGTAAATCTTGCATTAAAATATGATAATCATGTGACTTTAAAGTCTTCGATCTTTAACACTGATACATCGAGAAATGTTTGATGCATACCCATCTGGGACCTTTATATCCTTCAACATCGTGCAAAACACTTCTTTTTCTTTCTTCGAAAGAGAAAAATTATAAGGCGACAAGAAATATTTTCCATTAGAATGTAATTGCGGATGAAGATCATGCTGAATTTCCATGTCGACTAAGTCAAGTCGACTCTTAAGATTATCTTTATATTTTTTGCCATCATTCAGAATGGTCCCGATAATATTCTCACAAACATTCTTCTCAATATGCATTACATCAAGATTATGTCTCAAAATTTGATTCTTCAAATAAGGCAACTCGAAGAATATACTCCTCTTTTTTCACAAGTCAACCTCATTTGGATCATCCTCTTCATCAGTCTCATCATCACTCTGTTGGTCAACTTCAACCTCTTCATTGACCTGCTTTGCCTTTTTCTTTGATCGTATACTACTTGGTTGATTCATCTTTCCATAAGTAAAATTGAAAATTTTCAACATTCTGAATATTTCAGACCCGGTTGTTTGATCAGAAGCATTTCGATACTCTTCATCACCATCAAACATATTCTTTAGACATCTAAATCTATGATTATTAGGTAACCACCGATAATGTCCTATATAAGAGAGCTTCTTTCCATTAACCAGCCACTTCAAACATGTTTGCGCAACACAACAAGGACAAGCATAACGACATTTGGTACTCCAACCAGATAAATTTGCATACGCATGAAAATCATTAATTGTCCATAATAAAGTCGGCGTAAATTAATGTTCTCCTTCGTCAACACATCGTATGTTTCGACCACTTCCCATAACTATTTCAACTCTGTAATTAGCGGCTGCATGTAAATATCAATATCATTTCCGAGGCCTTTCTTGCCAGAGATTATCATGGATAAGATGAAAGATGATTGTTTCATGAAAATCCATGGAGGAAAATTGTATGGAACAAGTACAACAGTCCAAGTACTATATGAAGTACTCATGATTTTGAATGGATTAAACCCATCAGTTGCAAGACCGAGCCTGACATTTCGCGGATCTCTCGCAAAACTTGGATACTTGTTGTCATATGACTTCCAAGCTAAAGAATCTGTAGGATGCCGTAATAATCCATCATCGGTTCTTCCATCATGATGCCACCTCATAGACTCAACAGTCTTGGATGACATAAACAATCTTTGTAGCCTAGGTATGAGAGGAAAATATCGCATAATCTTGACCGGTTTCTTTCTTGATCGTGCTTGAGCTTCATCCTCAGTAGCATTTTTTGTCTCCCTAGTCATCCATCGAGATTTTCCGCATACATGACAAAACTCCTGATTTTTTCGATCACCCCAATATAACATACAATCATTCGGACAACTATGAATTTTGTCATATCCAAGACCTAAATCGTTTACCATTTTCTTAATATCTTTGCATGATTGAGGGATTTTCGCAAAAGGAAACACTTCTCCTAGTAACTCCAACAATTGCGTAAAGGAGTTACCAGTCCACCCTCCCAGGCATTTTAAGTGGAAAAGACTAATGCAGAAAGAAAGCTTTAAAAACTTTGATCCCTCATAAAGTTGTTCATTCATTTTATTCAGCAACTTGTAAAACTTTGCCGCTTCTCCATTTGGCTCTTCATCACATCCAATTCTTCACATCGCAATGAAATCATTAACATCATTCTGACAATAATTTTCTGTAAAATATGGCTGATGATTGTGCATATTAAATGCATCTCGTAACATCCATTCCATGTCATCTTCTCTAAAAGTTGGATGGTGAGAAGGAGCAGGATAAGTCGAGTAACTCATGGAAGCATATCTATCTGATACAAACTCTCCATGAAAGATCCATTTTCTATACCCCAAACAAATCCAAAAACAACTAGATGCTCGTACACAACTTCACGAATGTGCCAGTTAATGTTAACACAGTTCTTACAAGGGCAAAATATCATATTTTCTTGGCTTGCATTTAGAAAAGCTAAATTTTGAAAGTTTTCGACTCTATTTCGATATTCGACACTTACCCTTGAGAAATCCATCCAACTCTTATCCATTTCGTATTTCTGGAGTTTCAAATTCAAATGTTAATTGCTAATATTATAGATAAATTTAGAACCTAAACAAAAGCATTACATTTAATTTCACATTTATTGCTAATACTATAGAGAAAAGTAGAACCTAAACAGAAGTTTTAATTTTATTTTTAACTTTTCAATATAAATCGACATCATAATAAATTCACACTAGAGGAATATTGTAATTTCTGGTTTGTGTTAGACTTAATTCTTAAACTTATTTAGTATCTTTTTCTGACTCGAAAGCTTTTCAAGATTTCAATTTAAAGTAATTTATAACTTGAAGAATTCAATTTAAAAATTCACAAAATGAACAAAAAAGACACCCATCTCCTTAAGAAGGCATAGCAAGCTTGGACCTTTATATATAATGCAATCATAATAAGTTTGCAGTATCCAAAAGAATAGCTTGTTGGACAGATTTAAAGTATGTCTTCCTAGGTAGTGAAACATTTATATACATAAACTCATCTATATCAAACTCATCAAGAACTTCATCTTCTTCCATAAAAATTGAAAAATTTTCATTTTCAATATACGAATATTAATAATACTAAAAAAAATTGAGGGCTTACCTCTAAGCAAACAAGTTGAGTTATTCACAACATATAGCAGTAGATTTAAGTGTAGATAATGCAAGACAAACCATCTATTATCGGCAACCAAAACAACACAAATAAATCAATACTTCATTTGTCTCTTCAAATCAATATGAAAATGAAATAAGACAACAATACAAAATAAGACAACAAACAAACTATACCACTTTCTATCATGAACCCACAATGCTCTCCCCACACATACGCTCAAGCATCTCCTCCATCAAAGCCCTATATTCATGCAAAAATATTATAGAAAATAAAGCATCCTACTAATTGAGATTGAACACTTGATTGATTCATTATTGTCATGTTTGACATAATACTAAGGAAAATGCCTAAGAGTTAGCAAGTAATTTGCAAATGATGAGAAGTATTGCGAGGATTTCAATGGATGCTACAGTCGCTTTGTCTTTATCTCCCGATGTCTCCTCTACTAAAATCAAAACAAATTCCCAAACAACATTTCTAGGCAAAAATGAACTTTAACGTACTTCTATTGATGATTAAATCATAAACTAACATTGAACATAGGTTTGTATAAGTGTCTTAAGTACTACCAAGGTATCAAATGTAATCAAGAAAATATAAAATCTTTTTTAGTTGTGAGAAAATATATATATATATATGCATTTCATCTGTTTTCTTTTATTTTATTTTTATAAAGTTTATCCTTTAGGTTATTAGCATTTAAGTTTATGTATTATTAATGAAAGACAATATTATTCCATTCAAGAGTTATTGAAATAAATATATAAATAATAGTCTTTTATACCTTGAATGCATTAACTAAATATCATATTCCTCAAGCACTAAGGTATCCCGACTCTAGCTAGCTTTATAAACTCCGACTCCTGAGAGAGAAATATTGATAAACCTCCATGACAAATATTGATTCTGATTCAGCATATGATCCATCAGAAACATTCCAACTTAACAAACACTTGTTCATATAAGCTGCTAAAATGATCCAAAAATCTAAGAATATAAACGCATGAAAAATCTCTCAAACTAACCAGGTATTTGTTAGGTTCCTCACATTCCTAGAGACTCTGGTTTGCTATATATGTTATATTATTTCTGCTCGTTAAATGGTACGTATATGCTGCTATGCTTTAATGATAGAAAACCTGGGTGTAAAATTCTTAAATCTGGTCTTTCTAAGAAAAAAGTTGTTGTATCATATTAGTCTCCGTACTAATCAGAGCAAAGAAAAGACAGAAAGAGCAGGGAAAAGAAAGCAGCAGTAGTAATATTATTCTCTCTGATATTCCTTATTGGATACAGTCGAACCCAGAGTCAGTAATGGCAGCTAGCTTTTTAGTGTTTAGAGCTCTTGGCTGTAGATGCACATGTCTACTTACGTTCTCAACTCTACTTGTTTCCAGAGGTCAAGCTACTTGGCATTCACGGGCATTTTATTTCTTATTACACAAATCAACAACACAAGTTACACTACTATCCTTTTCCTTTTCCTGCTTAATAATTTAAAATATTCCCATCCCAAAACATGTTAAGATCAAAATCCAAGGGTGTTATGAGGTTTTCGGAACCACTATAGCACAATCTGGACAGAGAAAAACTAAGAGGCGTATAACTATATATATATATTTATATATATAATCAATTTTAATAGTTAAAATTATGCCCCACTAAATTATATATGTTGATGAAAAGTGCATTCCCTAATAAAAAAATCTACTTACACACCAAGTCAAGCATATATAAGACAAGTATAGATCATACAAGATAAAAATTCTTGAAATTAAAAAAGTCTATACGTAACGTAATGGCAATGCCTTGCTACCACAATCTGTTGATATGCGTATTATATTATCATTAGTTTATAAAGATGCAATCAAAGAAGAGGATGACGATTAAATAAATTATTTTAAGTTGTTTACATACCATTAGAGAAAATCTAGTGTGTATATAAATTGGTTCCATCCCTCCACTCATATACTAAAATTTAAACTAATTAATTTTGGACCATGTGTTCTATATCAGAAATCAGTATAATATATATGTATATAATATCAACATGGACATTCATTTCACGGGGAGCACAAAATCGAACAGAATCAGAAAAGTACCCAAAAAACAAGGGAAAAAGTAAAGTAATGCAAAACTAACCATACATGCCAATTAAGGTTTCCACATTACCTTAAACAGCCAACAACACCGACAATGGAAGGATAAAACAAACTGCAGAGGCTCCCACGACGAACCAGAGCCGACCAGCCGCGAATCAAGTCGGCTAAGCCCTACCTCGACGAAAACCCGACCCCACAGTAGCCTTAATCGGCCAAAAAACACCCCAACGACGGTGATTGTGAGCCAAAGTTTTTGGATTCGCACTCCAAAACAACCCCCAACGACAAAGAAAACAAGGGTCACAAGGTGGGGGCCTTTAGGGAAGAAGACCGAGGACCTTACCCTTAACAACGAATGGTGACGGAGATGGGATGCGTGGACAGCGGCAGGGTTGAAAGAGAGAAAGCAGGAGGGTGGGAGCGCTACTCATGAAAAAGGAAAAAGGGATAGGTTTTGTGATATAAAAGACCATTTATTTTGCGGCATTTTCTAACAAAAATGCCACAATTGATAAACCATATTGTGGCGTTTGTCTACAAATGCCGCTAAAGTACACTTTATAGCAGCGTTTGTTACAAAAATGCCACTATGAATGAACCTATTGCGGCGTTTTTAGATACAAACGCCACTAAAGAAGATTTGAAATGATGGTAGGGATCGGGTGGGAGGAGAGGTTAGCATATCCTTTAGCGGAGTTTTTATTAAAACGCCACGATCGCAAATGATTTTGCGGCATTTTTATAACAAACGCCACTATTGATGAAACCTATTGTGGTGTTTGTATAAAAATGCCTCTAAATTACTCTTTATTGCGGTGTTTATTGGAAAAATGCCACTACAAACTAACCCTATTACGACGTTTATGCTACAAATGCCGCTATATTACTACTCTATCGCGACGTTTGTTAAAGAAATGCCACTATTTGATAAACATTAAATTAAATGTATGGATGAACCTATTGCGACATTTTTTTATATAAACGCCGCAAAAGGTCAGGTATATAGCGGCATTTGTTTTGTAAAAACGCCACTATTGATGAACCTATTGCGGCATTTTTTATATAAACGCCTCAAAAGGTCATGTATATAACGGCGTTTTTGGATACAAATGCCGCTAAATGCCTTTATTTATATAAGATTAACAGATTTTAAATATTTAATTTCTGCTCTATATAAACTAAATTTACTATCATGTAGTTTTATCTATTTAACAACAACCATACTTTTTAATTAAGACATAAGTTATGCATAAAAATACTTAACAACAAAATACATTAAAATTTAGAAACATTCAAGTTATGCATAAACAGTCTTCACCATATTGTTCACTACAATTTAGTTGTGCTCCTTCGTGGGGAAATGACATAGGAAAGTTGTTTTCCTTGTTTGACAACGCATCGTTAAGTTTTTCCTCCGTGTAAACTCTATATGGAGAAACTCTTCATCCATTTCACCAAATAAATCCCCTAACTCGGGTTCACTAAGAAGACTCTTATGGGCTTCAGTGCTTCACTTGAAACATATAACGAACTCCACCTACAGTATGAAACTTGATTGGAGGTGGCTTGGGAAGTGAATCACTTGTTAGAAAAAATATAAATAGATGATAGAAACGTTTACTTGGAGTAACAGTAGAGGCAACGTCGTCTTCATTGAGGATAACTCTTGGTTTTGCAATTGAAGATTCTTTCAACGCCACAGAGTTACCAAATTCAGTTGTAAACCCCGGGTATTTATGCACTCCTCTATCATCGTTCTGAATAAGCTTCGAACATCCTACATGCGGCATCTATGAAATTTTAGAGTACAAAATGAAAAAATAGCGATAGAAACTTTCAGCGATTATTACCTTCAATTAGGAGATCTGCCATAGAAGGGTATGGAGCAATCGGAGTTCCATTCGGGTCATCATCGATTTTCGACGGCAATTTCAGACTGATAGCCTCCCAACGATAATTTGATCCATCGTCAGTGCAAATACACCACGTGGACATTCCGACGATAATTTCTCTTACACAAGGCAATACCTACTCTTTTTACCACAACCATTTATTCACGTTTTCAAAAGCTATTATTTTCCTATTCGAAACCTATTATTTTTATATTCGAAACCGGAAAAACAATGCTCCCAACCAGTAAACCAGTAAAACAGTAAAACACTATGTATAGATATGAGAAAGCTATTATTTTTCTCAATTACGTTATCTTTCAAGGTTTTCCCCATTTTCAGAATACCAACAAAAAATAAATGAAAAAGTTCAGTACTGAGAAAAGGGATCAAACCGTGCAATCTTGAGATAACTGTTCGCCGGTGAGAGGGCCGATTTGGTCACCGGAGAAGACAGAAGACCACGTCTCTTGGAATCGTTTGAGGGTCGTTGTTGTACCAAAGAAATCCCTTTTGAAGATAGTAGCGTTAAAATTATTTTAGGGATCGGGAATGAGAAAAGGGGCTAGCATATATTTACCCTTTAGCGGCGTTTTTAAAAAAATGCCACTATAGTACATGTTTTTGCGGCGTTTTAATAACAAACGCCACTATTGGTGAGCCCTATTATAGCGTTTTTATAAAAACGCCACTATAAACAACCATATTGCCGCGTTTATAAAAAAAATGCCACTACATTACTCTTTTATAGCGGCGTTTGTTGCACAAACGCCCCTGTAAACAACACTATGGCGGCATTTTATTGATAAACGTCGCTAAATTACTAGTCTATAGTGTCGTTTTTTGGAAAAACGCCACTATAAACAACCATGTTGTGGCATTTTTATAATTACTATTTTTTTTGCGATGTTTGTATAAAAACACCGCTAAATTACTACTCTTTTGCGGCATTTATTGGAAAAACGCCATTATAAAGAACTCTATACCGGCGTTTATGCCATAAACGCCGCAAAATTACCATTCTATTGCGACGTTTGTTGTAAAAATGCCGCTAAAGTATCATTTTGTGGCGTTTGTAATGTAAACGCCGCTATATCCCCAAATTTTGTGGCGTTTACTCTCTAAACGCCGCTAAAAACTCTGCTACAAAACACTTTTGCTGTAGTGCCACTTAAAGCAGCCCCTTCGCAACCATAAAAAAATAATATAAGAATCTCTGTCTAGATATTTTATAAAATTTTCATTGGATTGAAAAAATTATTTCGACAAAATTATACCTTCTGTATATCACTAATAAACGTGAGTTGAGAACCATCTCCCAAGTCCAAGTCATTCTGAATATGTTGCAAACAATAATGTCCAAGTCTCCATGTTTTCCACCTCCACTACTACCCAAGCTATAGAAAAAAAAAATTGTTGTTTCTATCTCTACCCACAGCCGCAAAATTTCACCTTTAAATGACCCTTTCAAGAAGAAACCATCCAATGAAATTACTAGTCTACAAAACTTTTTAAACCCTTCTTTCAGACACTAAAACACAACCTCATAAATTTGAGTTTTTCAGTTTCTGTGGACCTTTCAACCATAAGATCAAATGTTTTATTTGGATCACTACTCCTCAGAGCAAAAACATAATCAAACAGTCTTTCAAATTCAATCACAATACTACTCGAGATATTATCTAAAGCCCATTTCCTAGCTTTAAGCATGTGTACATAGGTAAGTCAACTTTGAGCTATCTACCAAGCCTTTGCATTTCTATTATCTTTAAGTTATGTAGAATCATAAACTTAGAAAGAAAATATTTTCCTACCAACTTATAATTTGCTCTTGTGTTCTTAAAAGTCATAGAACAATTGTGCTCAGTCACTAATGTATTGATCTTGTAACATCCACCAAATTTATCCCAAGAAGAATGTATAACAAAAGGACATTCATTTTCCTTACATACATCTCTAACTTTCTCTTTTTTGTTTGAAACATATCTAAAATCAAAACTATTAGCTACCGCATAAGCATAAAGGGCATCCTTAAATTGTTGTTGAGATTCAAATATCATTCCCACCTAGAAGCTCGATTCAACAATTGAAGTATAAAAAACACCTTACCACTCTTCTTACGAACCACATCACCATCTAACTCAGTCTCATAGCTACCAACATCAGAAGAGTGTAAGTAATCAATTTCCTCTCCAGTATCTAAACCCCTTAAAGTTTCTTCATTTTCCTCAACAAAAACATATATGCTATTCTCCTGTTCAACATAAACTCTCTCCTCATATTCAACATCAACTTCTAAGTCTTCTAAATTGACAATTCTAACTTATATTTTTTTTTGGACTACTCTGAACTTACTTTTAATTGTAACTATCTCCTCCTCCCCATCAAATTATAAATTATCTAACCCACTACTATTTCCATCAGTGTCATTTAAGTCTTCATAAATGATCTAATGAATTACTACATTAGGTCCACTAGAAACATTAGGACCACTGCCGGTATAAGGTTCACTGGCAGTATTATGATTACTACCATTAGGTCAACTACCAGCATTTGATCCACTGACAACCTTCATTGTTTGAAATAAATACAAAACAAATAGGTTGAGGAATGTTTTAATATATTATTAACATTTTAATATATTGTTAATATGTTATTAAAGAATGATTTAATTTGGTTAATATGTTAAGGATTTGTTTTATTATGGACTTTACTATTAGGTTATGAAACAAAGTTAAAGTGTCTTATTTTTTTAGTTCAAGTTAATGTCTTCATTACTTTATTACTTTACATTGTATAAGTTTATTATTTTATCAGTTTAGTTTTCTACTATATTATTACTTAAGACTTTATTAGTTTACTACTTTGTTACTCTACTACTGTATTAATTTCCTACGTTATTAGTTTAGTCTTTTGCTATATTATTACTTTAAGATTATATTGTTTTTAATGAACAAAGTTAAAATGTTCATTGTTTTATTAGATTAATATTTTACCATTAGTAGAATCCAATTACAACAATATTAACAGAGCACTTATGTCCAAAGAATCATCAACACAAATCTTATAATACTTTAATCCTAATAGTTTACTTATCAATTTTATTAAAAGTTCAATATTATTAGTTTATGTCAAACAGATTAGCAACACACTAATTTATATTTATGTTCCAAAAAATGTATGTACCTTAAGTCTTGGTCAAGATTTTCCCCCAACATCAGAAAAATAACACTTTGTGTCTTGGAATCCACACTAACCTGTCAAAATCAAATCATTAGATTCTGATTCAGGTTAAAAAAAAATAATTGACAACTCAAGCAGTGTAAACACTCAAACTTTACCTCTGAAAAAAATCTTACATCTATTTTATAATTTTATGTCTCTAAAATATTACTTTATAATCACCTTAAATCATTCAAAAAATCATTTATATATTTGGATGAGATTAATATAATAAAAATTAACCGAGCAGAAATAACTCGAGAATAATTTAATTTATTATTGAAAAAAAAATATTTAGGGTGAAGTACTTATTTAATTAAGGTTATAATTAACGTTATATTATTTTATTTAGTTGCATGTTAAAAAATTTCGATAATAAAATTTTAAATTAAAAATAATTTGATCAATAAAATTCATAAATTTAATAATGGATTTATTATATAAATTGATATATGAATTTGACTAATTTTCTAAAATTAGTTCTTGATTTTTTTTCTCTTAAATTGATATTTAAACCTCCCATATTTTCCAAACACATGAAACATTGCAACCACAAAATTTTCAAGAAATTCAAAACTAAATAAATGGAGCCTATGCATTACCAAAGTTTAAAATTGGCACTTAAGAAGCCATAAAATAGCAATGAAATCCTTTAGAAAACTAGCAGTCCTTGAATATATATATATATATATATATATATATATATATATATATATATATATATATATATATATATATATATATATATATTCATGGGTTAATTATATATAGTTCCTAAACTATTATTTTTGTTTCGTTTTAGTATCTAAACTTTCATTTATTTCATAATCATACTTAATATTTACTTTTTATTTCATTTTAGTACCATTCCATTAAAAACTAATTATGACACTTTATTTTTATGGGTAAATTATATCATTCATCAATCAACTATCTTTTCACTCCTAGCTTGGTTACTAAAGTTTTAAAAAAATTCAATTTAATTACTCAACTTTCAAATTATTCTTATTTCTATCACTATGATTTATTTTATTAATAATTTTTGTGGCATGACACTTTTTATTTGTATTTTATTAATATATAATCAAAATAAAAAAATTGAAAGCTAGAGTGATTAAATTAGGAGTAATTTGAAAGTTAAGTAATTAAATTAATACAATTTAAACTTTAGTAATCAAAATAGGAGTGAGTAGATACTGAATGATGAATGATGCAATTTACCCATGAAAAAGGTGCCACGTACAACTCACCCTTTAAGCTTTTAACAATGACGTACTAAAACAAAATAAAAAATAAACATTAGGTCTGATTTTGAAACAAATAAATGTCTAGGTACTAAAAAGAAACTAAACTGATAGTTCATGTACTAATATGCAGTTTACCCTATATTCATTCTATCGTCAAGTTCAATAATTCCAGAGGCAACCAAGTTCAATAATTCCAGAGGCAACCAAGTTCAAGAGCTTCAGCAGAAGATGAAGAATCCTGGGGAAACTCTTCCTTTGAATCATGCTTCGAGAATCGCAGCATCTTCAACATAGAATGATCTTGAATCCGAGAACTGCAACTGATTTCCAATGTTAATGATTTGGACCGAATCAGCAAAGTTTGATACCGCAGCGTTCCATGAAAGACAAGTGTTGAAGCCATCAGTGATGTTCCATTTGATCGAAGGAACAGGTCGGCTGAGATGTCTCAACGGCGGTTACGGTTACACTGTCATGTGGTGAAGAATCCACCAATGGTGGCAAATCGTGTTCATGCAAAATCGACATCTTAACCCAGAAATATTCAACTTCTTTTTAAATACTCTACAAATAACCCACTCTTTATACGCTGAACATTTCCCTTGTAAACGATACTCATGCATCACCCAATCAGTTTTAATTTCCATTGGGAGCTCTTCCTTTGTAAAAAACCAAAGTTTTCTTCATCCCAACAACTGTCTTAGCCTCCAAAATCTCTTTATCTTTGCCGGTGGCTTTCCAGTAACCAGCTCCAGTTGCCCTGTTTGTTCTCAAACCAGTGGGGTATTTCCTGTCTCTCATGCAGAAAAAATACCATTCCTTTTCACCCATTTTTGCTTTCCCTTCATTAAAAAGGTCAGATTAAATTCTGGAAAAATTGTAAAGTTAGTTAATAAAACTGAGGATGGATTACTTACGAGGCAAATCCCAAGGCTCGAACTTGTTTAAATCGGCTTCAGCAATGACTACTGCGTTGAATTCCATTTTAATAACTTTCCGAGAAAGATAATGAGTTATCAACTCTTCATCTGTTGGGTGGAATCTAAATCCTGGAGGCAACTCAATCTGTGATGTGTTTTCCATTTCACACAATTTAGTTATGGAAGCTTCTACTGTTGGATATGGAAGGGTGGAGAGGAACAGAAGCTACTAAATACTAGCTTTGGGGAGGAGAAGCGTGGATGACAAGAAACTACAGTTTTAATATAAAAAAATAATTAAAATGTGATATCCAAATTTATAAATTTATGTAATATATATTTAAAGTCTCTTTGTTAGTTGTTAGTATTTGTTTAACCAAAGTCATCTACTATGCAATAAAAAACATATTTTATTAGTAGGAAAAGTGAAAAACATAGTTTAGTTGTTTTTCCTAAATGCAAGAAAAATATCAGCCAGACTCAGTTAAGGCTTTTATCACCATACAAATGTATACCACAGATTCTTTGATTGTTTCCATGTGAAAGAGCTTGGTGCTTATGGTTCAATGGATTATCTATCAGATATGTGTTCATAGGAAGCACAAAATGCATCTAACCTAAAAGCATATGTGAATGCTTGATTTTAGGCGGTTTTGTCATGCATGAACCAAACATATTGAATTTTAGTTTTCATTAACATATTGTTGGAAAATTTGCTCTCTCAAACCCTTTTTTATGCCAATAATACAACGTATCACCATAAATCTTAAAATAAACTAAAGAAATTCATATAAAATACTTTCTTTTAGAAAGAAAAAAAAATCAATCTTGAAAGAAATAACCAAACCGTCCCCATAAAAATAATCTATGTTGATTCTGTTAATTAACTATTCATTAGGCTTAATGCCCAAATACGTGCCTAAACTATACATTTTTTGCTAAATAAGTTCCTACTTTTTTTCTAAATAAGTTCCTACATTTTTTTGATCCTCAAGGTGCCTAACATTACAAACGTTAGCACTTTAGGTGCTCGGGACGTAAAGGTCATTAAACAAAAACTGTTATCCATTCATTTTCTTACACGTGCCCCTGATTATATTTTTTTCATTTTTCTATAAAATTTGAATATATTAAAATTAAAATAAATAAAACATTAATATTAATATTTTTAATCCTAATAATTTAACCTAAAAGTAAAAAACCTCCACCGCCCAATTCACCAACTACCACCTCCAGTTTATTCCCTATATGCTCTAATTCACTCTCCACCACCACCCTCACCTCCTCCATGTATAGAACTACCTCCACCACTACCACCATGTGTAGAGTACTCTCCACGATCACCATATTCCCCAATTTATTACAAGCCGCCCCCATCACCTTCACCTCCTCCACCATCAGTTCATCACCTTTCTCCCCCACCGCCCATTACTTACAAAAGCCCACCCCCACCATAATCGCCACCACCAGCTTCGGTATACTTCTGGGAAGGTATTCACAAAAAAAGAAAAATTAAAGAAAAAATCTAGCACTTTATATCAACTATGGGACCAAACTATCCATTAAACGCCATTGAAGAAGGGTCAAAGGCCTAGAAAAATAGGATTTAAAGAGGATTCAAACTTCAAAGGAGAAATTGTCTCTTTTATTCAATTGAGAATTGGTATGGGATCTTTAGTGTATTTAAAATAAAGAAAAAGACAGAGAGATTAGGTTGCAGAGAAAGTTGTATGTGTAGAGATGAATTTCACAAGAACACCATGAATTATCTTCATGCTTACAATGGCATAATTGAATGGGGGAGGGGGAGAGTTGTAGAGAATGGGGAATGAGGGTCGGGGTAAATTTTAAGGTTTTTACTTTTAGATTAAAATATTAGGATTAAAACATTAATATTAATGTTTTATTTATTTTAATTTTAATATATTCACATTTTATAGAAAAATGAAAAATATTTATAATCAAGGTCACGTGTGAGAAAATGAATGGATAATGGTTTTTATTTAACAGTCGTTACAATTCGGACACCTACAGTGCTAATGTTTGTAACGTTAGACACCCGAATGGGCTAAAAACAATGTAGGCACTTATTTGGCACAAAAGGTATAGTTTGAGCACTTATTTGAGCATTAAGCCTATTCGTTAATATCTTAGTAAATGTTAACCTACCAAAACTCATGTTTCGTATACAATTATTCTTCAAGAATATGATTGAACTAAATCATAATAAATATGAAATCAAAATTTAAGATCAATATACCAAATCATTAAGAATAAAATATTAGATGTGGAAGTGTACCTGAATTAATTTATAGGTCAAAATCCTTGAGCATTTCTTTGATTATGATCTTCCAAGAAGATAGTTTTCTCTTGCCGTAAAAACTTTCGAGAATAAGAGTAATACAAGTTAATATATTTCTTAGGAACCACTACCTCTTTATATAGACTGAATATTAGGTCAATATTTTAAGTATTTATAATTATGTCCCTCGTCAAATTATAAATATAACTTACGATATCTACATTTTAATTTGAGACACTTTAGTGCCTATAGTACAATTAACTTAATTAGTTAATTAATTTTGTGGCATACTTTATGATAACATTGTACATTATACTTATGTGGCCACAATTATGGATTTTAATCCAACAATCTGTCACTTGTACAACATATGTTTCTAACAATATACAACATTATTTAACTCATAATTTACAATCATATAATAAGTATTTTGTAATAATCTTGTCCATTAACTATATTTGTATAGGATCATAACAATTTTAGTAAATGTTAACCTACAAAAGTTCATGTTCCATATACAATTATACTTCAAAAATCATTAGTAGATATGACTATTTGTCTTGTAACATTGTACTGACCTTACATATAGTTGCATTTAAGTTGCAAATTATGTAACACCCCAAATTTTGGACTAGGAGTTTCGAGTTTTCCCGAGAGATAAGTGAACCTTGTGGAGTTTGTAATTAAATTGTGGGCTAAAGTTTGGGTTTAATTGGGTTGGAATTAAGCTCAAGTGGTCTAAAAGGAGAATTTTTGTATATAAGGCCAATTACGAGGGACTAAAAATGTAATTATTCCATTTTTGAAAATTGAGGTCGATTTTCTTGGGATTTTATCACATGTTGGGTATGGCTTTCGGTGACAAAGGATGAAGGGCTTTTGTCTCTTCTCTTCATTTTCTTCTCTGTATCTTTTTATTCATGCTTCTTAGGTCAAAGATAAGTCCTTTGGGCAAGTTTTAAGCTCTTTCTAAACTCTAAATTTATCCTCAAGCCTTACAACAACATCATTTTATGATTCAAAACATTTTTTCAAGTGTTGGCTAGAGAAAGTGGGTGATAAGTATCTTAGTTCAAAAGGAGAAGGAGATAGCAAATATAGTTGAAAAGAGAGGCTCATTTCGGGTTTCTAACACCAAGATAGTGTATTTTTAATCTTTCATGGTATTAAGGCATTCATAATCATGACATTTTGCTGGGGATTTGGGTTTTGAGTATATTTGGGGATTTTGCTTGATTTCATGCTTAAATGACTTTTTGTGTAAAACATGTGTTTTTATGATACTTTATGACCCTAAATAACTTTCATAAGCTTTAACTCATGATTTGGGACCAAACTAAAACCTTTGGGATGATTCAGAGAGTGTTTCTCGAGCTTAAACAAGGCATTTCTGGGTTTGAGTATCGATATTGGATGAACAATATCGATACTAGTTGAACTAGGATGATTTCTAGATAGTTTCAGCATGGAGTATCAATACTGAGGGTAGGAGTATCAATACTACCCCTCTGGTATCGATACTAAAGGTATCTGGTATCGATACTGGGCCATTGTTTTTGCAAAACAAAAGTTATTTTTTTACTAATACTAAAAAAAGAATTGATACTTGACTAGGGGTATCGATATTACATGTAGTGTATCAATACTACTCATTTTTTATGATTAAATTCGACTTTACTAAGGCCCGTAAGAGTTAAAGATGACCCGTAATGATGGGACTTAGTCCGTGAGGGACACAAATGGTAAAAGGTTCCTATAAACATTCTTAAAATGAGGTTACGATCGAAGTAACCATATTAGGTGTAATATGTCCAAGTATATTAGGTCTAGCATATATCGAGTAAATAAGAACGAGGGATCTTTATGGAGGATGTACCGACAAGCGGTATAATAAGCTAATCAGATTACAAAATAAGGGAGTCATGTACTATGAGAACTTCGATAAACCAGGTACGTACAAGTTGTCCCTTCAATCAAAGGTAAATTGAGGGAAAAGTGATGAGAACGACTAGACTATTGCTACTAAAAAATGAGCCTGAGTCAAGTATCGGGCTAGCAAATAATTCAACTAGTGAAAAATAGAAAAATGAATTGTCATAATGTAATTGAACAAATAGAAACCTCCTTAGAGACAGAAATGACTAAAATACCTCGAGTGTTAAATGACTAGAATAGAGCAGTTTAATAGACTAACATATGTAACAAACTAATAAACCCTTGTATAACGTTTTAGAATAGAGAATGCACAAGATAAAAACTAGTGAGGAAATGACCTCACTTAAGTGTGATAAGTTATACTAGTGTGTAGCTAGGCTACATTGGTTACCTTAATGGGGCATTGTTAGTGATGTGTGGATTCTGGGTCTTTAGACATGCATGTGTAGTTACATTAGTACAGTACAAGAGATATCCTTAAATTTTGGCTTGATGGCTATTTTAGACCGACCGAATGCTTCAATTAAACGAGAATTATATCAATGATATGTGATTACCAAGTTCCCTCTCCATGATCTACCTAAATTTTATGTTAGACCAGAAGATCATTCAACAGTTTAGTTAGAATTTTACCGATGTTATATGATATCAAGATTCACTCAGTTGTCTAGTATCTTATTGTTATGTGAGACCAGATACTAGCAGTGTGTCATGTGTTGCATTTAGAGAATGTTCGATAGTCACATACCCAATAGAAGTATACTTATAACGAGGCCCTTAGTAGAGGATTAACGGAAGCATGAAACTCCTACATTAGCAATAGAATAGTTGAACTTAAGTAGGTAGCACTTGATTATTATAATGAATGTACCTACTTCTTAGTATCAGGTCTTCTGGCATGATTATGTTTATGAGACTCATAATGCTGCTCTAGATTAGTAATTATACTATTGTGCTTTATAAGCTTAACATTCAGATGTTACCGTTCATAGGTTATTAGCTTGAATTGTTCGAGCAACACTATCACAGGAGGACTTCTAGCATCACTTTCAGAGTAATGTACTATAGCTTAAATGAGCATGCGTATTCATAGAAACTTACTTCTGTTTTTGACTTATCAAACTTGGGTTATATTATTTTTTATTTAAACTATGTGTCGCGAAGCTCCGGTTTGTAAATATGTTTTTGTAATTGTCATGTATGTCTATTTTGGTATCATTCAATATGTTTTTATATGAAAATGAACAAGTTTCGATAGCCTAATATGGAACTTTAGGCATAATAGGGTTTAGAGTATTACTTTTAGAGGTATCAAAGAGTCAAGTTGAGTCAGTTCTAGGACCTAGTGATTGGTTATAGTAAGATGCCAATGAATACATACCCCGAGGTACAAACGGTACTGATATAAGTTTGGAATCCTGATAGTGTTTTCTTTCTTTGTTTGTGTTGTAGAAATTTACGATGGTCGATACTTCTGAGCAGTCTCAAGGATATGATGGATAGTTGTGTCTCTCATCCCGATGACGCCGATGATAAGTTCTTTCCTAGGGTATAGGATTATGGGGTCTCGTTAGGTGTGGGAGTCGTAGAAGTGACATTTGTTATGGATGGAAATTCCATCCGCGTCTAACGAATTCGACTAGATCTGACTCGATTGGGTCATATTTTTTATAAAATTTTGGGTTTGGGTCGAGTCAGATTTCTTAAGGGGTGAAGTCGGGTCAGGTGGAGGGTGAAAAAATTCTGACCTGACCCGAACTGAGAATAATAATGTAATTGCTTTAAAAATATTATTATTATTTTAATTAAATCATTAATTTATTTTGGGTCGAGTCAGGTCAGATTTACACTTTAAAAAATTAGGTCAGGTCGGTGTCAGGTGAAGGATATATATTTTTCAGGTCGGGTCAAGTCAAATTCGAATGGAGGGTGCATATTTTCGAGTCGGGTTGACCAAACACCCACCCTAACCCAACCCATTATCATCCCTAGCCTTTGTTATTTGGATTCTACTCTTGAGGAGATAGTGGATGTTATTCCTAGAGCTTAGATTGTTTAACCTACCACCCAGAGTACATTAGTATCGATAAAGTCCCTAATAAAAAGACTGAAGAGGTACAAGATAACCGATTTATATGGTTCAGGTGATGATGATTTGATTTTGATCAATTAGTGGTTGAGAGAAACCATGAAGACTTTGACATAACTTTCTTTTACCTTGGAGAGTAAGTTAGAGTGTGTCACTGCTTTACTCAAGGGTGATGTTATCGATTGGTGGGAGACTATAAATATGGTTCTACAGACAGAGGTGTCGACATGGGGTCATATCCTAAGCGAGTTTAGAGGCAAGTATATTGGTGAGGCATACATGAGTGGGTTGAGGATACAGTTCACTCAACTAGTTCAGGGAGATCGCTCAATGTATGATACAAGAGAGATTTTTTCGATTGAGTCGTCATGCTATAGAGTTGGTTATGATCAAGTTCTTGAGGTGCAAGAGGTTCTTCGAGGGGTTTTATATTGATATCAATGTACAGTTGGTGGTAGATCCACCTGGAATATTTTTAGAGTTGACACAGTAAGTTAGGGTTATAGAAATGGTGTAGAGTATGAGGATAAGCTTGTTAGGTGAGACTGGTACTTTGACCATAAGGGTCTCAATACTAGTAAAATTATATCAGCCATTGGCCAAGAGGGCCAAGGATTCTATTATATAGATGAGAGTGATGTCAGCTTAGTTACTCCAGTCGAGTTGTCATACGTATAATCTCATAGGAGACTATCAGCTTTACCGTCTATGGCGAGCTTGGGAAGCTTTGGTAAAATAGTAAGATATCCAGAGTGTGAGCATTGTGGAAAGAATCATCAATGAAAGTTCTTTATACTCTCTTGGAAGTGTTATAGATGTGGATCGTTCGAGCATGTGGTAAAGGAATACCCTAGTTCGGATAGTGATTTCTCAACTCAACCTAGGGAAGCAATCATGATAGTTCAACATAGTAGAGAGTATACACAAAGAGGTTTCAATGCTATGCTGAGGCATGAGAACAAAGGAGTGGATCGACTTGTTTCTGGTTTGACTGCATGTGATCCAGTTCGTCAAATTTTTGTCAGACCTAAAAAGGATATTAATGGCACATATGAGATCCAAGTACATTTTTAACAACTCCAGTTATTTATGTTGCACTAGTATTCATGAGTTTACGTATTTATTTGTGGTGCTAAATAAACTATCTGTAAAATGTATTCGTGTAGAAGATCTAAATGCCTAGTTGGTGGACCAAAGCGAAATAAAAAAGGTTTACCTTAGATATTTTTTGAGGGCTTGGGTTAGGCTCTATAACCAACCTAAGGGAAATTGTTAGCA
Organism: Hibiscus syriacus; assembly: GCF_006381635.1. Classification (NCBI taxonomy): domain Eukaryota; kingdom Viridiplantae; phylum Streptophyta; class Magnoliopsida; order Malvales; family Malvaceae; genus Hibiscus; species Hibiscus syriacus. The sequence continues at coordinate 2,735,058 of NW_024063472.1, forward strand.
CAAGAGTTGCTTTGACCTCAGGGTTGTGGGTCTAGAGACATGAGAATAGGTGATTGTTCCTTGTTGATTTAAAGATAAACTCTAAGAAAATGTTTAGCCGTAGAATCCTCCACCCTTGTGTGTTTCATAGGGGAGCATCTATGTGGGTTGTCAAAGTTAGATATAAGACTATAAGGAAATTTTTGAATTGTTAGTTGAGGGATCATGTGACTAACGTCAAAGAGATTTAGTAATCCCAAGTTCAGTCTTGGAGGCAGATATATTCACGAGAATGTTAAGAATACACAAGTAACTCTAGCCAATATGACAATCATATTGTTAGCCAGAAATATCATAATATATCTCAACTAGAGCAAAGGTACTTCAGTTGTTAACTGGGCATAGATGCCCAATAAATACAAGAAGTAAGTTAGCAAGGTGTACGTTTCTGATGTAATAGTTCCAAATCTCACCCTAAGTATTAAGGATACTATAGGTAAGATAGAGGGGTGTGAGTTTGGAGATGTAATAAACCATCTAACTACATAATGATGTCTTCTTGAGGGAATAGTAAGTGATTTAGCTATGTGATCTAAGCCTCATCCTTGATTTCTTTGTGTTGGTATATGAGCACGAGTTATCTACAACACTTAATAGTATGCAACGATGTGTAGTACCATGGATTTTAGTGCTTGAGGCTATAGTAGGCAAAGTACTTTAAGTGTCGATTGACTAGCGTTAATTGTCATCATATAACACAGTGGTGGTAAGCGGTTGTAAGTACAAAACTTAGAGTAAAAGAATCTATTGCGACAGATCTTTTCTTTGTGATGCATGCTCTCTATGAGAGCTAAATGTTGCTAGTTTTACTCAGCAAGTAACAGATTTTCAACTGTGATTGCAAGGAAAATGAGAAATGTTTGAATAGTATGGATGAAATTGAATTAGATTTTCATAACAAAAATGTTTTAGATCGATATATATAAAGTCAGGAATCGACATCATATCTTCAGTAGACGACATCGAGACTGTGTATGAAAAATGTCCATAAGATCTCGACGTGAAGTATGACGAGTTACCTATGTTTAGTAAGTAAAAGAGGCTATAGAGTGGTGGATTATATTAACTCAATTGAGTAGAGTTAGCTAGTGGAGAGTTTAGTTATTGAAAATGAGTCATGGAGAAGTGTTTGACCTAAGGGTAAGTCGTTATTCGATCCAAGTAAATTTCGATGAAAAAATTCTTTCAAGGAGTAGAGAGTTGTAACATCCTAAATTATGGACTAGTAGTTTCATGTTTGCGCGAGAGGTATGTGGACCTTGTGAAGTTTGTAATTCAAGTCGTTGGGCCAAATTTGGGCTTAATTGGGTTGAAATTGAGCCTAAAAAATCATAAAAGGGGATTTTTGCATATAAGGAAAAATGTGAGGGCCAAAGTATAATTATACCACTTTTTATAATTAAGGTTGATTTACTTGTGATTTTATCACATGTTGGGCGTGACTTTTGGGGACAAAAGATAAAGGGTTTTTGTCTTTTCTCTTCATCTTTCCCTTTTTTATTTTCTTTTCCCTATCTTATTCTTCAAGCTTTATAGGTCAAAGGTAAGTCATTTGGGCATGTTTTAAACTCCTTCTAAACTCTAAATTTATCCTTAAGCCTTTTAACAACCTCATTTCACGATTCAACACCCTTATTTTCATGTGCTGGCAAGAGAAAGTGGATGGGGAGAATCATAGTTCAATAGAAGAAAGATATCAAGTATAGTTGAAAATGCGACTTATTTTGTATTTTTAACATCAGGATAGTGTATTTTTAATCCTTTATGGTGTTAATATTTCATAATCATGATGTTTTTTTGGGGATTTCGATGTAGAGCACATTAGGGAGTTTTGCTTGATTTCATGCTTAGATAATATTTTTTGTGTAAAATTGTGTTTTTATGGTACTTAATGACCCTAAGTAACATATATAATCTTTAGCTCATGATTTGGACCAAACTAAGACCATTAGGATGATTTTTGAGTGTTTCTCAAGCTTAAATAAGGCAGTTATGGTTTTGAGTATAGATATTAGATGAACAATATTGATATTGCTTGAACAATGATGATTTCTAGGTTGTTTCAATAGGAAGTATCGATACTAAGGGAGGAGTATCGATATTGCCCCTCTAGTATCAATACTGAAGGTATGAGGTATCGATAGTAGCCATTTTTTAGCAAAATAGAAGTTGTTTTCGATACCGATACTCAATGGGGTATGGATACTTGACTAGGGGTTATCGATACTACATGTAGGGTATCGATACTACTCATTTTGGATTGTTAAATTCGACTTTGTTAAGGTCTGAAAGAGTTATGAATGACCCGTAATGATGAGACTTAGTCTGTAAGGGACATAAATGGTAAAAAGTGCCTAGAAACACTCTTAGAAGACAATTATGACCGAAGTAACCATATTAGGCATAATACATCCAAGTTCTTCATTTGAGCACGTATCGAGTAATTAAGAATGAGGGATCATTGCGGAGGATGTATAGACAAACAATACGATAAGATAATTAGATTACGAAATAAGAGAATTATGTACTACGAGAGCATCGATGAACCAAGGACGTATAAGTTATCCTTCCAATTCAATGGTGAATTGAGGAAAAATGTTATGAGAGCAAGTAGACTATTGCTACCAAGAAATGAACCCGAGTCGAGTATCAGGCTAGAAAATAATTTAGTAAGTGAGCAGCAGAAACAATAATTGTCATAAAATTACGAAACGCATAGAGACCTCCTTAGAAAAAAATAAATAAAATTCCTCAAGTGTTAAATGACCAGAATAGAGGCTTAATATACTAACAGATGTAACAAACTAATAAACCCTTGCATAATGCTCTAGATGAAATAACGAACGATATAGAAACTATTTAGGGGATGACCTCACTCAATGTGTGATGAACTATGCTAGTGTATAGCTAGGATACATTAATTGCCCTAATTGGGCATTATTAGTGATGTGTGGCCTTTGGGCCCACAAACATGCATGTGTAGTTGCATCAATACAATATATGAGATATCCTTAAAGCTTGCCTTGATGGCTATGTGAGACTGATTCTATACTTTAGTTGAGCTGGAATTATACCAATGTTATGTGATTATCGGGTTCCCCTCCATGATCTACCAAAATGCTATGTAAGACTAAGAAATCATTCAGTAGTTTAATGAGAATTTTTTCGATGCTATATGATACTAGGATTCCCTCAGTTATCTAATATTTGATAGTTATGTAAGACCAAATACCAATAGTGTGTCATATGTTACATTTAGAGAATGCACAGTAGCTACAGACATTATGGCAAGAGAACTGATAGAATTATACTCATGGAGAAGTCCTTAGTAGAGGATTAAGAGAAGCATGAGACTCCTACTTTAGCAATAAAACAATTAAACCTTAAGTAGGTAGCACTTGATTATGATCATGCATGTACCTACTACTTAGTATCAGGTCTCCGAGCATGCTTATGTTTATGAGACTCATAAAGCTGCTCTAGATCAGCGATTTTACTATTGGGCTTTGTAATCTCAGGGTTTAGATGTTTCTATTCACGGATTATTAGCTTGAGCAGTTCGAGGAGCACTATCACATCAAGACTTCCAGTATCTTTTGCAGAGTATTATACTGTAGCTTTAATGGACATGTGTATTCATAGAACCTTACTTATGTTTTTGGATTATCAAACTTGAGTTGTATTATTCAATTTAAATTATGTGTCATGGAGCTTCGGTTTATAAAAGTTGTAATCCTCTAAACCTGGCATGGATGTTATGCCTAAATCTAGGCGGTAACATATCGCATTCAAAAATTCTTTTTATATTTAAAACAACGTTAAAATCCAAATAATATTATACTATGAAATTTATCCATAATAAGGATTCATACGATAAACATATATATAGATATATCAGAAAATCGTATAAAATATTTATGGAACAAAATACCGATAATACAAATATATCAAGATGATAGCAAAACACAAGTCACCAAAATATAACAGAGTCATATAGAGATATACAATAGTATAAAAGTAGGAGTAGTCGATCCTCCTAATGCCAAGTCTACTAGCCTAGTTTGTTATTATCTGAAAATGTTAAAATGTATGGAATGAGCTAAAAAGCTCAGTGTTCTCCTTACGATGTATAAAAACATATAGATAAAATATTTTAGTAAAATTGGTTTATCAAACATGTTTTCAAAACACGAATACTACCCCCGTCCAATCACCAGAATGTGTAGGTTCCCAAAAATCATACACCCACCTGTACACCCAGTAAGGGCTACCCTGTGCACAAAGAAGAGGAGCCTGCAGTAAGGTCTTATCCTGTGCACAAAGTAGAGGAGCCTGTAGTAAAAACTTACCCTGAACAGCTAAAGAACCTGACACCATAGGCCTGGAACTCGCACCACCTCTCTGAATATACTCACCCCTTCCTCTCTTTCTAGGGCGTGAAGAAGAATTAATAGAACCAAAAGAACTACTGAATTGGTCTCGATCTCTCATGCACTTCATACCCACTCGCTTTATCTCTTCGGCGGTCTTGGCTATCTCAAACAAGGCATCAAAATTCGTTTCCCAGTGGGTAGCAACTCGACTCCTAATCTCATACCGGAGTCTATTCTCAAACCTCAAGCACCCAATAGCATAGCGGCTCAGTCTGATAAACTCAATCTCATAGTCCATAAAAGACATATCACCTGCTCCAAATTATGAAACTCCTAGCATCGCTCCTGTAGATATCTCTCTCCGATGTATCGACTCAAAAAACGTTCCTTTAAAAGAGCCCAAGTCAACAGATTTCCCGGAATACTACCGAAAATTGATTGCCACCACCGAAAACTTTGTTTCTTTAGCATATCTAAGGCCCTCTTTAACTTTTGCTCATGCATCAAATCCATCTCATCCATAATCCTCTCTGTATCCTCAAACCAATACTCAGCGTCAGTCGGAGGTCCATCAGTAATGCCTTCGAAATAAACTACTCATGCAGCTACCAAAGACTTTGAAATCTCAATAGCAAACATATTACCAAGGACTCTAGCAGCTCTCCTGAACATGCGAAAGACAACTCTATTAATGGCATCCTCATCCATATCGTGTCCTCATCCTCAGTGACGGGAGGGTATCTCGCTTGAGTAACCGGATCATCTCTAGAAATAGATTGATCTATATGTGGAACAGGAGGATCTTGCAGAGACATAAGATCGTCTATCATAACAGAAGATCAAGTTGCTCGCCCTCGACCACAGCCACGGTCTAGCCTACGATCTCTAGTCGCACTCATCGAGTAAATCTACAAGCCTCTACATAAAGAATTTGAACCTAAATTAGACTAGAATCAGGAATCTAAATATATTTAAACTAATAAAATAAGGTGACACGATTTTTGAAAAATATCTTGAAAAATTCAGATTTTTGGACTCATCCACAGTCCGAGTGTTTAAAACCAAAGGCTCCGATACCACCAAGTGTAACCCCTCTAAACCTGGCTTGGACGTTATGCACAAATCTAGGTGGTCACATATCACATTCAGAAATTCTTTTTATATTTAAAACAACGTTAAAATCCATATAACAGTATAATATGAAATTTATCCATAATAAGGATTCATATGATAAACATATATATAGATATATCAGAAAACTGTATAAAATATTTATGGAACAAAATACCGATAATACAAATATATCAATATGGTAGCAAAACACATGTCACCAAAATATAATATAAAGTCATATAGAGATATACAATAGTACAAAAGTAGGAGTAGTCGATCCTCCTGATGCTAAGTCTGGTAGCCTAGTCTGCTATTTTCTGAAAATGTTAAAATTTACAGAATACGCTAAAAAGCTCAATGTGCTCCTTACAATGTATAAAAACATACAACTAAAATATTTCAGTAAAATCAGCTTATCAAACATGCATGAACACTACCCCCGTCCGATCACCAGAATGTGTAGGTTCCCCAGAACCATACACCCACCTGTACACCTAGTAAGGGCTTACCCTATGCACAAAGAAGAGAAGCTTGTAGTAAGGTCTTATCATGTGCACAAAGCAGAGGAGCCTGTTGTAAGGACTTACCCTGAGCACAAAGCTGAGGAGTCTGCGATAAAGACTTGCCCTGAGCACAAAGTCGAGGAGCCTGCGGTAAGGACTTACCCTGGGCACAAAGCCGAGAAGCCTACGTGTTGAGTTAATAGATCAATGAATCGGCCATGAGGGGGTGAATTGGCAATAAAAATTTTGGATGAAGCTTTTGCAGAAAATTGAAAATAATTGCATAACGATTTAGAGTGGTTCGACTATCTCAACGAAAGTCTTCGTCCACTACCTTAGCTATCCACACTAAGGATTTTCCAACAAATTCACTAATTTGTTCTTTCTTTTGATGAGAAAGAGTAACCTTACAACTCCCTCAAGAATTATACCCCAAATTCTTGAGAACACTCTCTCTCAAAGAGAAATACACAAATTTGCAAACTTACAGAAAAACCTCACAAGGTAAGATGTTTGCACAATTCTAGAACAAAGAAAAAACACTAAAAATGAATACAATTTAGCACAATAAGTTTTCTTGAAAGCAAAATGAATAATTAATGAAAATTTAGCTTGAAATGCTCAAACTTGAGGTTTGATGCTTTCTCTTTGATTCTCTAGTTTCTCTTCTTAATTGTTATTGATCAATGGCTCCTACGCTTGTTTAAATACTCCTTGGATCATTTATGAACGTTGGGTATTATTAGTAGAGCCAATAGAGTCGTTATTGTGTGAAAACAACTAAATAAAACAGTTGGGAGCGGGTGTGCATCGATGCATAGCCAAGGTGCATTGGTACACTAATTACATTCGATGCTTCAAAAGAGCCAGGAGTGCATCGATGCATGGTCTGTACATCGGTACATAAAATGCATTCGATGTTTCAATAAATTCAAGAGTGCATAAATGCATGGATGTGCATCGGTACACAAAATTCATTCGGAATGGGTGTGCATCGATGCATCAAATGAGTTCATCGGTACATCCCTTCATAAAATTGATTTTTGGCTCGATTTTGGTTCGAAATACTTTGTAATAATTGTTTCAAAAATATTTTAAGTTTAAAGCACAATTTTAAAATTTAGTAAGGATTGAAATTGATCTTTGAAAAACATGGAGTAATATTTTGATATTCGAATAATTGAATAGAATATACTTTAAAAAAAAGATTGTAAAATCTTAAAATTCATTTATACTTAATTTTTTATATCGAAACATCAAAATGTTTTCAACAATCTCCCTATTTTTTATATAACAAAACATTTAAGTAATTTTAAGATTTTCTTTAAAAAACATTTTTGAAAAGCAATTTTGTAAAATTACTCCCCCTTACTATAACACTTCTTCTCCCCCTTTTTGTTAAATCAAAAAGACTATAAAAATGTTTTGTTAAAAAACAAGACTTTGAAAATTTTAGTCAATTGATTTTAAATAATAATAGCTTAAGCTGCTAAGATCACAATCAAGAGAAATGTTAGCCATTAGTTTCATAAATCAATATTCATATATAATGTGTAATGGTAATTTGGTCATATTCTAAATGATGTAAATGATGCAAGAATTATTAAGTGCAAATTAAAAATTCAAACAAACCAAATATATATATTAAGTTCAATCATCCAAAGTATTCAAGTTTAAACATCCAAAAAAACATATCAAATTTAAACATCCAAAATAAAATAATCCAAAATCATCAAAATGTTTTAGCAATCCTTAGTTCAATCCATGAAAATAAAGAAAGAACAATTTAATCATCCATAGGAGGATCGGGAGGAGGAGGATAATGTGCTTACATCTCGAGTGTAAGCGCATCTAAACGATCGTTCGTCTCCCACTATTGAGCCCCTATAGCAGTTAAATAGGACTCTATGGATGCAAACCTAAGATCAAATGTCTCCAAAAATGATCAAACGTATGGAGGCATTTGATCCTCTTGCTGCTCCAGCTCATTATTGGGAACTTCAGCGTCAATATCTTGCATAAGTTGTTGAAGTTCGGGATCATCGTCTGCTGCTGGTGCTGGTGGTGGTCGTGAAGAACTAGGTGCCAAATGAGGTAGAGCTCGTGAAGAACTAGCTCCTGGTGTTTGTTCAGTGGATCGAACCCATTGATTACCTTCCTTTTTCCATCCCGATTTCTTTAAGAAAGTGAGATTGAGTTGGTTCTGGAGAGGGATGGGAATATCAAGAGTGACTCTAAGACCTAGTTTGATAAACAAATTAGAAAGGAGACAACCGTAAATTTAAGTTTCTACATTCTTAGATGGGACATTGTTTACGGTATCTACTAACTCACTAAAAATGATATGTGGTAGATTTATTTTCTTGTTATGTTGGATACAATGTATCCACCATAAATCTATAACTCTAAGTCAGGAGTACTTACCTCCGGATGGTCTAAACCACCAAGAGATGATCAAATGAAGAAATCGATTGTGATGAGATTTTAAAGTACTGACACTATCTTTAGATTTATACGGTGATGCCACAGTCTCTTTTTCATTATATAAACCTAAGTTATCTAGTCCAAAATGGGTAGTGATTGTGTCGGAGTCAATAAAAATGAATTGACCTAAAAGATAGGATCGAATTCCTATGGTTTTGATTCGACACTCGTTTTGGACACACCGCATTGGAATAGAAGATATGGACTAATTGATGATAAATAATAGGTTTGAGTTGAAAAAGTTTATCAAACTTCCAGGATTTAAGAGTATGAAGATATTGGAAATCCATATCTTCCATAGCTTGGATCGAAGGGATACGCTCTTCCCGGATTTTGTATGACTCAAAACAAGTATGGTACCTATGGTAGAGATCTTGTCTACAACCAAGCACATTGAAACAAGAGTTTAGAATAGTCATATTTGGGTAATTCGGTTTTGGATTTGGATTAGGTGGAGGAATAGGAGGTCAGCTTTGACTTGAACGACTCGATTAAGACCTATGTTATTTAGGATTAGACATGGTTTACGAAATCGGAATAGAATAGGGTAACCTGCAAATTTGAAACACATGTATATAATTCAATCAATCCCAAAAATCAAATGAGTTCACAATATTTCAAGGTCTCTAAACCGAATCCTAATGGCCAAACTTTTGAAAACTATTTGGAAAACAATGTTTGAAAAATCATAATACGTATAGTTTTCATGAAAACAACATAATTGAATCAAAAACATCAATTAAAACAATAATTTTCAAAAATAATAATACTTTTTTTATATATTTCGAAAATTTTGAAATTTTTTTAACAATCTTGTGTTTTTGATTAAATTAGTTGAAGAATCTAGTTTATAAACATTATATAATCAATGCCCGATACATAGTTTAACCTAGAACTAATCAAAACTAGTCCTAAATTCAAAAATTAATAAAATAGAGGTTTTTGAAATATTACCTTGAAATTTTTGAATTTTATGAGAATGAGATGTTTGCACGGATTTAATGATGTTAGCAGGATCAGAAGTTGAAGAATGATCTAAGTCCGACTTGATTCATTGGTTTTGAAGCAATTTTGAGAGTGGAGGGTGAGAGAGAGGGCGATGGTAGAGTGTGTTTTAGGTTTGGGGTTTTGAAAGAATGAAGAAAATAGGCATTTAAACCCAAAAACCCAATGGGTGTATCGATACACAAACGAGTTTGTCGATGCACATTCAAGGAATGCATCGGTGTATCTTCATGGTGTATCGATGCACATTCAAGGCATGCATCGGTACACTGTCTAGTGTATCGACGCACAAAGCACAAAAATGTCAAAAATTAATTTTAAACACTTAAAATGCTAAATTAATTAGCTCTAGTGGTATTGGCAACTCATATTATGAAAATTAACAATGTTCAATCAATCGAATCTATCATTAACATTATTTGAACATATAATTAATTTTCATTAAGAATTATAAACTCCCCCTAACTAAAAGCAAAGAATGCAATAAAAATATTATTTTTATAAGCATTTTCCAAAACTAATTAAAAGTGCTAAAATTATTTTAAACACTAAGTGAAGATAGGTCAATTAAACCTAATTCTCTCCTAAGTGTCCAAAATCTTTCTTTATCTAAAGGTTTTGTAAAAATATCCGCTAATTGATGAAAAGTATCAACATATTCTAGAACTATATCTTCTTTAGCGATATGATCTCTAATGAAATGATGTCTAATTTTAATGTGCTTAGTTCTAGAGTGTTGGATGGGATTTTCAGTGAGACAAATAGCACTAGTATTGTCACACTTGATAGGTATGGTACTAACTTATTCCATAATCTAAAAGTTGTTGTTTCATCTATAAAACTTGTGCACAACAACTACCGGCTGAAATGTATTTCGCTTCAGTGGTAGATAATGCAACACAATTTTGTTTCTTTGAAAACCATGAAATTAGCATATTTCCTAGGAATTGGCAAGTACTGGAGGTGATTTTTCTATCTATTTTGCATCCTCCATAATCTGCATCAGAGAAGGCATGCAAGCTAAGCTAGAGTCTCTATGATACCAAAGTCCTAAACTATGAGTGTCCTTAAGGTATCTAAAGATTCTCTTAACAGCTAGTAAATGGGATTCCTTAGGACATGATTGAAATCTAGCACATAAGAAAACACTAAACATAATATCTGGTCTACTTGTGGTTAGATAAAACAAAGACCCAATCATTGACCTATATAATTTAACATCCACACATTTACCTCATTCATCTTTGTCAAGATTTTTAGAAGAACTCATTGGAGTGGCATGAGGTTTCCCATTTTCCAATCCAAACTTCTTGATCATATCCTTGACGTACTTAGCTTGATTGATGAAGACACCATCTTTTCTTTTCTTGATTTGGAGTCCCAAGAAATATGAGAGCTCCCCCATCATGCTCATCTCGAATTCACTCTACATTATCTTAGAAAATTCTTGGCAAAGAACATCATTAGTAGAACCAAATATTATATCATCAACATAAATTTGAACTACTAATAAATCTTTACCTTTATGCTTTAAAAACAATGTAGTGTCAACCTTCCCTTTTGAAAAACCTTTTTCGATTAAAAATTTTTAAAATCTTTCATACCATGCTCTAGGAGCTTGTTTAAACCCATAAAGCGCTTTTTTTCAATTTAAAAACATGATCTGGAAATTTTGAATCTTCAAAATCAGGAGGTTGTTCCACATACACTTCTTTTTTTATAAAACCATTTAAAAAGGCACTTTTAACATCCATTTGATATAATTTAAATTCATTGAAACGTGAAAATGCTAATAACATTCTAATTGATTCCATCATAGCTACGGGGAGAGTATGTTTCATCATAGTCTATGCCCTCTTCTTGAGTATAGTCTTGAGCAACAAGTCTAGTCTTGTTTCTCACTATATTACCACTTTCATCAAGCTTATTCCTAAATACTCATCTAATACCTACAGTAGATTTATTACAAGGCCTTTCAACTAATGTTCATACCTTACTTCTCTCAAATTGATTTAACTCTTCTTGCATAACCATAATCAAATGTTCATCATTTAATGCTTCTTTAATATTCTTAGGCTCTATACATGAGATAAATGCAACATAATTATATATATATTTCTAAGAGAAGATCGAGTTGTTACCCCTTTGGATGGATCGCCTATTATCTCACCATCCTTGACATAGTTGTATTCTCTTGGGTAAGAGACTTCCCTTTCTTCAATGGTTGGATTCTCAAGAACATCATGAGTTTCCTCATCTTTCATTTCTTCCTTTGATTATGGTTCTCCAACGTCATGTCTAGCGTCATTTGTGTTTACAATACCTACATCATCATTCACATAAGAATCCTTCCTCGAAAGGGGATTATCATCGAAAACAACATGTATAGACTCTTCTACAACTAAAGTTCTTTTATTAAATACCCAATAAACTTTAGAATTTAAGGAATATCCCATAAAAATTCATTCATCACTTTTAGCATCAAATTTGCCAAGATTTTCTTTATCGTTGTTTAAAACAAAACATTTACATACAAAAGGATGAAAATAACTAATGTTAGGCTTTTTATTTTTGAAAAGTTCATATGGAGCTTTCTTTAAAATTGTCTTAATCATTACTCGGTTTATAATATTGCAAGCGGTACTTGTGGCTTCAGCCCAAAAATATTTTGACAAATTATTTTCACAAAGCATGGTTCTAACCATTTCTTTTAAAGTTCGATTTTTCCTCTCAACAACTCCATTTTGTTGAGGGGTTCTAGGTGCTGAAAAATTATGGTTAATACCATTAGAATTACAAAAATCAGTAAATCCAAGATTTTCAAATTCAGTACCATGATCACTCCTAACACTAGTTATGGAGTAACCTTTTTCATTTTGGATTACTTTTGAAAACGTGATGAATTTTTCTAATGCTTCATCTTTAGTACTTAAAAATAGAACCTAAGTATATCTAGAATAGTCATCTACCAATACAAAGCAATATTGTTTTCCACCCAAGCTAATAGTCCTAATTGGCCCAAAAATATCTATATGGATCAATTGTAATACTCTACTAGTTGATACATCATTAATGGACTTAAAGGAAGCTCTTCGATGTTTTCCTTTAGCACAAGCATCACATATTTTATTATTATCAAATTTTAGCTTTGGCAACCCTCTTACTAAATCTCCTTAAATTAATCTTTGTAGAACACTCATGATAGTATGTCCTAGTCTCCTATGCCATAACCAACTATCATGCTCATGCTTAACAACTAGGCGTAAATTAGTAATATTTATAGAATCTAAATGCCCTATGTAAATGTTTCCTATTCTATGACCAATAAGCATAATCATGTTAAATGCAATGTCAATGATTTTACAACCATTTGTTTCAAATAAGACATTGTATCCTTTATCACAAAATTAACTAATACTCAATAGATTATGCTTTAACCAATTCACATATTATACTTTTTCTTTTTGTATGGAAAAGGTATTATCTATAGTACCTATATCTTCAATGTGACCTTTTGATTTATCACCAAAAGTCACATCTCCTCCATTTTTGTCTTTAAGCTCTATGAATCGGCTCTTGTCTCTGGTCATATGCCTTGAGCATCCATTATCAAGGTACCATGAGTTTGAACGTGTTTCTCGTGCCTTGTAGCAATGCCCCTTTTCCTACAAACATAGATTATTCTTTTATTTTTGGTACCCAATTTCTTTTGGGTCCATATTCATTAGTTTCTAAAATTCTAGTCCCCTTGGGTATCAATTTGTGTAGGATATCCTTATCTTTAGTAGTAATGAGTTCTATAGGAACCCATATACTTCTAACGATTTTTCCATTAAAGGTTCTTTGGGGACCTCTATGATTGTAGTTTTTAAAACGTTTTCTAATAATTTTGAATTTTCTCCATTTTCAAAACGTTTTGTTCCAACTTTATCAAAAGAAGCTTTAAGATCATCAATTTTCTTTTGATGATCTTGAAAGTAAATTATGTAAATCATAAATTTTCTTTTCAAACTCTTCTAGTTTGATTTGCAAATCTTTAATTTTACTTTCAAGATCATTGTTGGTCTTGGATATAAGATTATTTTCATTTTTCAATTTTGAAATATCATTTTTGTATTTTAAAAATAATTTCTCATAATCTGAAGCCAGCCCAGTATATTCCTATAATAGCTCATCAAAAGAATAATCATCAAAATTAAATGAGCTAAAGGTTACCTGAGAGCTTTCCCCGATAGCCATCAAGCACAAGTTTGCTACTTCTTGTTCCTCTTCATCGAAACCTTCCTCATCGCTCCATGTAGCTACATGATCCTTGTGCTTCTTCTTGGATTGACCCTTTTTCTTCAATTACAGACAATTATATTTGACATGACCCGGCTTTTTGCTTTATTAGCAAATGATAGGGTCATTCTCATTCATTTCATTCTTGAGGCCTTCATTTCGTTTGAATTTTCTTCCTCGGTTGGGCTTCATCAATTTTCTGAACGGTTTGGCAAATAATGTCATTTCCCCGTCATCGTCATCTTCATTCGAATCACTCTCGTCTCTTGTGGATTTGAGAGCAACTCCCACGTTCTTCTTGTTCTCCTTCTCCTTGTCCTTCTTTATCTCATCAATCTTCTCGAGGTCTACCTCATCTTGAAGCATCATTTCATAAGTGAGGAGAGAACCAATTAGCTCTTCGAGAGTTAAAGACTTTAAGTTTTTAGCCTCGATGATTGCCATCTTCTTTGATTGCCAAGATTTTGGAAGAGAGTAAACTAACTTCCTTACAAGCTTTTCGTTTGGAATGATCTCTTCATATGATTTGAGACCATTGACAATCGTGGAAAATCTATCCGTCATAGTTTTGATATCTTCATCCGGTTTCATCCTGAAATTTTCATAGCTATGAGTTAGAAGACTAATTTTAGATTCTTTTACCTCATATGTGCCTTCATGAGTGACTTGAAGTTTATCCCATATCTCCTTGGTGGTTGTACAAGATGAAACTCTTTCGTATTCATCTAGTCCAAGAGAACAAAAAATAATATGGATAACCTTTGAGTTGAGCTGGAACATTCTTGTCTCTACTTCACTCCACTGTCTTGAATGAGTGGATGGAATAAAGTATTCGTCTTCTATGATATTCATGCTCCCATGTCACTTGCTTGAATGAAGTGCCTCATTATATTCTTCCAATAAGCATAATTAGCTCCATTGAAGAAAGGAGGCTTGTTGACGGGCATTGAATCAAGACCAATGTCGGAGTTTGAAGTGGAAGCCATTGATGACTTGAATATAGATAAACTCTTCTCGAATCGACTCAAGAGGTGATTAAACCTTCAAATGAGTGAGGCTCTGATACCAATTATTGAGTTAATCGATCGATGAATCTGCCAAGAGGGGGTGAATTGGCAATAAAAATTTTGGTGGAAGCTTTTGCAGAAAATTGAAAATAATTGCACAACGATTTAGAGTGGTTCAACTTTCTCAACCAAAGTCTACGTCCACTACCTTAGCTATCCAAATTAAAGATTTTCAAAAAAATTCACTAATTTGTTCTTTCTTTTGAGGACAAAGAGTAACCTTAGCTATCCAAATTCTTGAGAACACTCTCGCTCAAAGAGAAATACACAAATTTCCAAATTTATAGAAAAACCTCACAAGGTAAGATGTTTGCACAATTCTAGAACAAAGAAAGAACACTCAAAAATGAATACAATTGAGCACAATTTGTGTTCTTGAAAGCAAAATGAATATTGAATGAAAATTTAGCTTGAAATGCTCAAACTTGAGGTTTGATGCTTTCTCTTTGATTCTCTAGCTTCTCTTCTTAATTGTTATTGATAAATGGCTCCTAAGCTTGTTTAAATACTCCTTGGATCTTTTCTGAATGTTGGGGATCATTAGTGGAGTCAATAGAGTCGTTATTATGTGAAAATAATTAAATAAAACAGTTGGGAGTGGGTGAGCATCGATTCATAGCCAAGGTGCATCGGTACACTATGTGTAAAATTCAAATATTTCGACCATTATAAGACTTAGTGCATCGGTACACTAGGGGTGCATCAGTACACTAAGGGTGCATCGGTACACTAATTACATTTGATGTTCCAAAAGAGCCAGGAGTGTATTGATACATGGTCTATGCATCGGTACATAAAATGCATTCGATGTTTCAATAAATTCAAGAGATCGATGTATGGCTGTGCATCAGTACAAAAAATGCATTCGAAATGGGTGTGCATCGATGCATCAAATGAGTCCATCGGTACATCCCTTCATAAAATTGATTTTTGGCTTGATTTCGGTTCAAAATACTTTGTAAGAATTGTTTCAAAAATATTTTAAGTTTAAAGCACAATTTTACACTTTAGTAAGGATTGAAATTGATCTTTGAAAAACTTGGAGTAATATTTTGATATTCGAATAATTTAATCGAATATTCTTTGAAAAAAGATTGTAAAATCTTAAAATTCATTTATTCTTAATTTGTTATATCAAAACATCAAAATGTTTTCAACATTACGGTAAGGACTTACCCTGAGCACAAAGCCGAGGAGCCTGCAAAAAGCGGTAAGGTCTTACAAGTCATAGACTAGGACTGAGATACTTTCTCCAATAAAACCCCCAATGACAGAAATAACATGTATACAATCAAATGAACATGGTAGTTTAATCTATTAAAACATGAAAATATTTCATTTTCAGAAATCAGATACGAAAATATGGTAATCCAGAGATCATCTCAGAAATATATAGTAAATCAAATATCAGATAAATTGTGTTCAGAAAATCAGGTGTTGTGTTGTAAAAAATTTCAGTATTATCAAAAATCTCAAATAGTTCAGACAGATAGTTAAAAATAGTAATGTAACACAAACAGGAAACACACATGTATCGGTCTGATTAGTCTGATAGGGAGCCAACTATTGAGTATGTCAATCACGATCAGCGGCAGTATTAGATTCTAAGAATCGGGAAAATCCATATCGGAATCCTAAAATGAATAATATTAACCTTTATTTAAATAATTTATGGAATCTTACGGGTAACTCTCGTAGAACGCAGATCGAGCGGGTCTGACGGACGGAAAACATCGGATCTAACTGACCCTTGGTCAGGTGAAACACGAATACCTTCATAAAAATATCTTCTTGGATCAATTCCATAACCAAATCTCAAATAAATAAGCAAAAATGCTAAGCATTTTTGGGTTAACAAGCTTGATTCGGGGCTTTCGGGTCAAAATTTGGTAAAATGAACTTCAGAATCAGACTCAAGACGTCGAAAAACATAAAATATGACTTTTCAAAAATTTTGACTTTTTTGTCAAAGTTAACGGTCAACGGTTCATGTTAGACCGGGTCGGGCAGACGGGTCAGGTCGGTGAGTCGGGTCAAATCGTCCCATTTCTAAGCAGTCCACTAGGTGGTGGACTTTCTCCATGCATAGGGGAGGTGCATGGGGGCACGTGCATGGCATACAGGGGTCGAAAAAATCCCGTAAAAACTCCTAGAGCTATTTGAAGGGGTTTTGAGACATTTTACCAAACTCAGTTCACAATGGTGAACGGCTGAGAGCTCAATTTCGAAACGTTAGAAACTTGATATTCCTCACCCCTTCACAAGTAGGAGACAATGGAGATAAAAAGAAAACCGGTGGACTTGAGACGATGCAAGAACAAGATAGTGCGGGAGGTGTCAAAAACTGATCAACGATCAGTGACAAATCGATAATCAAAGTTTTTCTTCTAAAAGAGAAAATATTGGAGAGAGAAAAAATTAATTAATTTTTTTTATGATTTTTGGGGTTATCTAAACCCTAAAAAGGAAAATTATACCTTAAGTCCTTCATCTTTAGTTTTTTTCTAAATTTGAATCCAAATTTAATCAAAATTTCACTTTGGTCCCCAAATTAAATCAAAATTCAATTTAGTTCCTGAAAAAAATTTAAGAGAATTTTAGTCCCTATTTTGGGGTGTGACAACTCTCCCCCCTTAAATGAAATTTCGTCCTCAAAATTTACATGATGTAAATAGATGCGGAAATTGAGCCACGGTTACTCCATTGAACTTTGACCATCGGAATACGCCTATTCTGAAGAACTCTCTCGTCCTGATCTAAAATCTGAACGGGCTCGTCCTCATAGGAGAAATCAGGTCTCAACTATACCTCCTCAACCTGAATGATGTGACCTAGATCTAGAAGGTATCGTCTCAACATGCATACATGAAAAACATCATAAATGCGACTGAGCTGGAGAGGCAACTCAAGCTGATAAGCAACAGGTCCGACTTTCTTCAGAATACAATACAACCCAATCAATCTCGAACTCAATTTACCCTTACGTCTAAATCTCAACACTTTCTTCCACAGAGATATCTTGAGAAAAACTTTATTCCCAACCTCAAACTTGATATCCTTCTGTCACTGATCAGTGTATGATTTATGCCTATCAAACGCCTCTCTTAGACGATCACGGATCAATATGACAGTATTTTCAGTCTTTTGAACTAGCTCTACAACCAATGTCTTCTTATCATGCAACTCGGTCCAAAATATAGGAGTACAAAAACGACGTCCATACAGAGACTCGTACGGTGCCATGCGAATACTTGTCTGGTAACTGTTAGTGTAAGTAAACTCGGCTAAGGATAAAAAATCTTCCCAACTACCAAGAAAGTCAATCACACAACCACGTAACATATACTCCATCAAATGGATCATGAAAATCTATGGCTGAAAAGCTGTACTGAAATTCAAACGAGTACCCAGAGCCTCGTGCAAAGCCTTCCAGAACCTGGAAGTGAACCTCGGATCTCGGTCAGATATGATAGACAACGAAATACCATAAAGTCTAATGATCTTAGAAATGTATAATCTAGCTAGCTTATACAACGAATAATTAACCCGAACAGGGATAAAGTGAGCTGAATTGGTAAGTTGATCAACAATCACCCAAACATAATATTTTTGGAAGGATTCAAATGAAGACTGATAACGAAGTCCATCATAATGCGCTCTCATTTCCACTCAGGAATCTTAATTGACTGTAATAATCCAGACGGATACTGGTGCTCTGCCTTAACCTGCTAACAAGTCAGAAACCTCACCACAAAATCTGAAATATTCTTCTTTATACCAGTCCAAAAGTAGCGCTCCTTGATATTCTTGTACATTTTGTCCCCACCAGGATGCATAGCATAAAGACTACTATGAGCCTCCTGAAGAATAGCCCATCTTAACTCATCATCTTTAGGGATACAATAACGGCCATAAAAGTATAAAATTACATCCTGATCAAAAGTATACTCTAAACTTGATTCATGCTCAACTTGTTCAACAATGGGAAGTAAGGAGCTATCAAGGAGTTGTTTGGCCTTAATCTCCTCAGCCAAAGTGGGTTTAACTTGCAAATCTGGTAACAGACTACCGTCATTAAATAAACTCAAACCGAAAAACAAGGCTCTCAGATCAGATATATCCTTATGGATCAAGGTGTCAACCACCACATTAGCCATCCCTAGATGATACTCTATTTCATAATCATAGTCCTCTAGAAGCTCCAACCAGCGATGCTGTCTCAAATTCAACTTTTCTCCGTAGAGATAGTGTCTCCAAATCTTCAAAGAAAAAACCACGACAGCTAACTCCAGATCGTGAGTGGGATAGTTATGCTCATGCAACATTAACTGACGTGACGCATAAGTGACAATCTTCCCATCTTGCATCAAAACACATCCTAATCCAGAGTGAGAAACATCACTGTAGACAGAAAAAAATTCCCAAACCCAGGCTGAATTAGCACTGGAGCTTGAGTCAGAACAATCTTCAATTTCTCAAAGCTAGCTTATTGGTTCTCAGACCAAACAAATGGAACATCTTTCCTTAACAGTTTCGTTAGAGGAGCTGGAATAATAGAGAACCCCTCAACAAAACGACGAAAGTAACCAGATAAACCCAATGAATTATAGATCTCTAAGACGTTCTTGGGTTGTTTCCAGTTCAGAATAACCTCCACTTGACTTGGATTCACCCGGATACCCTCAGCAGAAACGATATGTCCAAGAAAAGTCACTTCACTGAGCCAGAACTCAAACTTGCTCAACTTGGCATATAACTTATTTTCCCTTAGAGTCTGCAGAACAATCCTTAAATGTTCATCATGTTCTGCTTCAGTTCGAGAATACACCATTATGTCATCGATGAACACAACTACAAATTGGTCAAAGTAAGGTCAAAACACCCAATTTATCAGATCCATAAAAGTAGCAGAGGCATTAGTAAACTCGAATAACATCACTAAAAACTCGTAATACCCATACCGAGTACGGAAAGTAGTACTTGGGACATCAGAATCTCTCACCTTGAGTTGGTAATAACCAGACCTCAAGTCTATCTTTAAAAAGATATAAGCCCCTCGAAATTGGTCAAACAGATCATCAATACTGGGCATACGATATTTTTTTTAACCGTGAGCTTGTTCAGTTTCCTATAATCAATATGAAGTCTCAATGGCCCATCTTTCTTCTTGACAAAGAGAACTGGGGCTCCCCACGGTGATACACTAGGTTGAATAAATCCTCTATCCAATAACTCTTAGAGTTGGACTTTCAGTTTCTTAAGCTCTTGTGGGTCCATACGATAATGAGCCGTCGAAACTGGGGTAAAACTGGAATAGACTTCAATCTCAAACTCAACTTCTCTATCCGGAGATAATCCAAGCAACTCTTCATGAAAAACATCAGAAAAATCCTTAACAATCAGGTTGCCTTCAATGTCAGATTAGGAACTCCTTGTGTCCAGAATATAAGAAAGAAATACCTCAGAACCCTTCTTGGTCATCAGGAATCTATGATGTTCCCCGATCATCACAATATTTCGGTTATCCGGAGTCTTCAGAAAAACTCTCTTGGTCTCACAATTGATGCTTGTTCAACTAATTCATGCCAAGAATAAAGTTAAACTCTTCCAAAGGTAACTCCATCAGGTCAACCAGAAAGATCTCCCCATGGATCTCTATATGACACCCTCTAAAAATATGATCTCTATTGACTGACCTACGGGACTTTGAACTGTCATTGAATTCTCAGTATTCTCAACAGGGATATTAAGACCCTCAAAAATGGAATATGAAACATAGAAATGGGTAGAACCATTATCAAACAATGCAAAGTAGGGAACTGAATGAATAGTAACAGTACATGCAATCACATCAGGCTCATCACTATCCTGTCAACGTCTAGCAGCGTAAACCAACCTAGGTTATCTGGCCTCAAATCTAGATGGACCCCTACTCTGAGAAGTTCAACCTCTACTAATCGATCCCGATACTCTCTCCTGACTATAACCCCCTATAGGAGTCTTAAATATACTCGGAGTACGAGCGGGAGTACGAGTTGGTGTCTGAACTGTAGGAGTTGGCTCTGGACAATCCCTTAAGAGATGTCACCAGAACCATATCTAAAACAGCTACCCAATTTTCTCCTACATTCACCAAAACGACATTACTCACAATGCTCACATGATGACAAAGGCTACAACCCAGAAGAACCAACATGTCTAAAAGGCGGAACAGCTGAAGAACCTGACACCACAGGCCTGGAACTCGCACCACATCTCTGAATAGACTCACCCCTTCCTCTCTTTCTAGGGCGTGAAGAAGAATTAATGGAACCAAAAGAACTACTGAATCGGTCTCGATCTCGATCTCTCATGTACTTCATACCCACTCGCTTTATCTCTTCGGCGATCTTGGCTATCTTAAACAAGGCATCAAAATTCCTTTCCCAGTGGGTAGCAACTTGACTCCTAATCTCATACCAGAGTCTATTCTCAAACCTCAAGCACCCAATATCATAGCGGCTCAGTCTGATAAACTCAATCTCATAGTCCATAACAGACATATCACCTGCTCCAAATTCTGAAACTCCTAGCGTCGCTCCTGCAGATATCTCTCTTCGATGTATCGACTCCGAAAACGTTCCTTGAAAAGAGCCCAAGTTAACAGATTTCCCGGAATACTACCGAAAATTGATTGCCACCGCCGAAAACTCTGTTTCTTTAGAATAGCTAGGGCCCTCTTTAACTTTTGCTCAGGCATCAAATCCATCTCATCCATAATCCTCTCTGTATCCTCAAACCAATACTCAGCGTCAGTCGGAGGTCCATCAGTAATGCCTTCGAAATAAACTACTCATGCAGCTACCAAAGACTTTGAAATCTCAATAGCAAACATATTACCATGGACTCTAGCAGCTCTCCTGAACATCCGAAAGATAACTCTATTAATGGCGTCCTCATTCATATCGTGTCCTCGTCCTCAGTGACGGGAGGGTATCTCGCATGAGTAACCGGATCATCTCTAGAAGTAGACTGGTCTATATGTGGAATAGCAGGATCTTGCAGAGACATAAGATCGTCTATCGTAACAGAAGGTCAACTCGCTCGCCCTCGACCACAGCCACGGTCTAGCCTACGATCTCTAGTCGCACTCATTGAGTAAATCTACAAGCCTCTACATAAAGAATTTGAACCTAAATTAGACTAGCATCAGGAATCCGAATATATTTAAACTAATAAAATAAGGTGACACGATTTTTGAAAAATATCTTGAAAAATCCAGATTTTTGGACTCATCCACAGTCCGAGTGTTTAAAACCAAAGGCTCTGATAACACCAAGTGTAACCCCTCTAAACCTGACTTGGACGTTATGCCCAAATCTAGGCGGTCACAGATTAGGCCTGAGATACATCCTCTAATAAAACCCCCAATGACATAAATAACATGTATGTAGTCGAATGAAAATGGTAGTTTAATCCATTAAAACATGAAAATATTTCCTTTTCAAAAATCATATACAAAAATACAGTAATCTAGAGATCATATAAGAAATATACAATAAATCAGATATCAGATAAATCGTGTTTAGAAAATCAAGAATTGTGTCGTACAAATATTTAGTATTATCAGAAATCTCAAACAGTTTAGACAGATAATTGAAAACAATAATGTAACACCAACAGGAAACACATCTGTATCGGTTTGAGTAGTCTGATAGGGAAGCCTACTACGGAGTCTGTCGATTACGATCAGCGGCAGTGCTAGAGCCTATGAACCAGAAAATCCATATCAGAATCCTAATATGAATAATATTAACCTTTATTTAAATAATTTACAGGTAACTCTTATAGACGCGGATCGAGCGGGTCTGAAGGATGGAAAACACCGGATCTAACTGACCCTTGGTCAGGTGAAACACGAATACCTTCTTAAAAAATATCTTCTTGGATCAATTCCATAACCAAATCTCAAATAAATAAGCAAAATGCTAAAAAATACTAAGTATTTTTGGGTTAAAGAGCTCAATTCGGGGCTTTCAGGTCAGAATTTGGCAAAACGAACTTCGAAATCAGACTCATGACGTTGAAAAACATAAAATATGACTTTTCAAAAATATTGACTTTTTGGTCAAAGTCAACGGTCGGTCAACGATTCATGTTAGACTGGGTCGGTTCGGGCACCTCAGTCGGGTCCGATCAGCCCATTTCCAAGCAGTCCAAAAGGTGGTGGACTTTCCTCACGTGCAGCGGCAGTACGTGGAGGTTCACGCATGGCCTACGAGGGTCGAAAAAAATTCCGTAAAAATTCTTACAGTTATTTTAAGGGGTTTTGAGACATTTAGCAAACTCGGTTCACAACTGTGAATGACTGAGAGCTAGATTTTGAAACGTCAGAAACTTGATATTCCTCACCCCCTCACACGCCGAAAATAATGGAGATAAGAAAGACACATGTGGACTCGGGACAACACAAGGAACATGATGGTAACGGTCGACAACGAATCGATTATCAAAGTTTTCCTTCTAAAAGAGGAAAATATATGAGAGAGAGAAAAATTAATTTTTTTCTTATTTTTGGGGTTATATAAACCCTAAAAATGGAAAAATCATACCATAGGTCCTCTGCCTTTAGTTTCTTTCTGAATTTGGATCCAAAACTAATAAAAATTTTACTTTGTTCCCCGAATTAAATCAAAATTCAATTTAGTCATTGAAAAAAAATTAAGAGAATTTGAGGCCCTATTTTGGGATGTGACAAAAGTATTTTTTATAACTATCATTTATGTCTATTTTAGTACCATTCAATATGTTTTTAAATGAAAATAAATGTATTTTAAATTTTAATGGTTGTCTCAGCAGCCAAATATGATATTTATGGCTAACTGGATTTAAAGTGTTACAAACTAATTATTGTACCTCAATCATGATGCAAAACTTTTATATGCAAAGTTATAATAGATTTCTTAAATCTTACTTTATACTAAATATAGAAAAACAAAATCAGAAATTCAGTTTTTTTCCCTTAATTATAGAGAACATCACCGAGTTGTTTTGGGCTAATAATATACTCGTGTTGGTCATCTTGACGTTGAGATGTTAAGTCATATTATTAAAATATTTGGAGAAAGTTATAATATTTCTTTTTATTTATCTATTTTCTAGCTAATGTTTTCTAAAAATGTCAAGATCATCAAACTCTACAAACAAATTGACATTAGACAAAGAATGATAGAAGTGTGTCTCAATCATACCAGCAAGGTTGATATCATCGCTTAGATGAAACCTCGTGCATGATAGTGGAATTCTATTATTTAACATAGATATTCTTGTATTGTTTCCCAGTTGATCCCTTCTTTGTATATTAAACTTCAACTCGTCTAGTCGAATATTTTTTTGAAACACATGGCTAAAGATTTGTGTGTTGGGATTTTGTGGAAGCTCGAATCGACAACCGAAGGGGTTCGCCAAGAGGGGTCGGGTTAGTTTTTGTGTTTAGGGAGTAAGGAGATTGAAAGATAGAAAATTGCACAGCGATTTATAGTGGTTCGACTTCTCAACCAAGTCTACATCCACTACCTTAGCTCCTCACCAAGGATTTTCCAACAAATTCACTGATTTGTTCTTTCTTTTTCAAGGACAAAGAGATAACATTTACAAATTCCCTAGTTTTTCATGGGCTAAACTAGAACTTTTCCCTAGCTTTTCACGGGCTCAGTTAGAACCAAAACCCCTTTACAATGAAAGGAAATGTAAACAAGAAAACCTCTCTAAGGTAGGTGCTTACAAGAATTAAGCTTACAAGAACAAAATATTTACAAGAGAAAGATGAAATAAGATTGAAAAACTCTTCTCTTGTGTTTGATTGCTTGGATAGTTATTCTATATCTTTTTTAAGTGTCCACAGCTTGTTTTTATAGCTTGAAATGAGTTTGAAGTCGTATATAGCCGTTGGGGATGTTTTGGAGCTGTTGGGGATTAATTTTCTACAAAATAAGGTTGTCCAGAACTAGACTTATTGGTACTCCTTCATAGGGTATCAGTACTACATTTTTTAATTTCAAATTTAACTAGCCGTTGGAGCCTTGTAGTATCGATACTGCCTAAGGGGTATCGGTACTACTTTGCATTATGGTATCGATACCCTTGCTTGGTATCGGTACCCATTTTGCATTCGATGTTTTGAGCTTTCATGGTAGTATCGATACTACCTTGATGGTATCAGTACTACCTTTGTCTAAGGTATCAATACTACATGTAGGGTATCGATACCCATTCATGTGGTATCGATATTGCAAAGAAAAATATCGGTACTACTTGTAATTTTTGCTCAATTCATCTTTTAAATGGACTTTGAATTATTTTTTAAATCTTTGAATAAATTCAATTCAAGTCCAAAAACATTTTGCCATAAATTTTTATATTAAAATATAGTTCTACAATCTCCCCCTTTTTGATATAACAAAATATTTGAAAATTTGTTTTGGAAAAACTCCCCCTTAATAAAATATTTAATGAAAAAATATCAATTGTTATCAATTGTTGGAAAATATATGAAAATGTTCAGCTCCCCCTTTTTCATTAAGAAATTGAATTTTTCAAACTATACTTCTCTCCCTTTTTGTTATATCAAAAATAATTCATCTTTAAAAGTTCAAAATAATTTTGGAGAGTAAGTGATAAATTTAACATTTAAAAATCATTTGAAAAATCAAAGCTCCCCCTCAATAAGTGCATTCCAAACAAAATTAACTTTAAATCTTGACACTTAAACAAAATTGAATTTCATCAAAGAATAACAAACATGTTAGTAGCACATGAAATTCAATATATCCAAGTCTATAATACTTTATGCAATATCAATTGTTAAAAATAAATGCATATGCATAAAGTTTTCCAAAAATGTTATGCATTTGAAAAATTTGACATCAATTGTTAGAGAGATATCTTTTTCATTTAAAACACATGCATAATCATTTAAATTTAGGTCAAAAATTTTAAAATTTGTAAAATCAAAGTATTTAAAAAGTTGATATCAATTGTTAGAGAGATATCATTTGCATTGAAAATCAATTTTGACCAAAATTCATTATGATGAACTACAAATTATGAAAAATCATTAAAATCTTAAAATGTTCATCACAATTTCCTCTTAACATACATGAGATTAAAAAAACATAATTATTTAAAATCAAAACTCATGCATGCATAAATCCAAATGAGCAACCAAATAACCAAAATCAAAAGCATAGCTTAGAGGTACCCATTTCTTTTTGATGTGTGGCTAGAGCATTTGAATATATTCACTTTCATCACCATTGCTCCCACACACCTACAAGAGACACTTATTTCGATTTTGGTATCCAAATTGCTTTGGTTCCTTGGACGTTAGTTTCAATGCCCCTTGTTCCCTTGAGAACCCATACTTATCTAATTTTAAAAGATTTTATTTTCTTTATGAGACAAGTATGTTCCAAATGACCATGAAAATGGAAATGTGAGCATTTTGCCATTTTTAAACATAATGTGTTGTTTTTAGAAATTAATTTTTTTATTTTGTTAAGCTTTCAAGCTTAACTTTTAAATCAAAATTTTCTTTTTCTAAATCATTAATTTTGACTTTTGAAAGCTCTAAATCATTTTGCAAAATTTCATTTTGATTTTCAAAATCAACTTTTGCTTTCAAAACCAAATTATTTTCATTATTAAGTTTTGAAATTAATTTCTTATATTTGGAATTCATGGTCTTATATCCCAAATACAATACATTATAAGCATCTTGTAACTCATCAAAAGAACATGAATTTAATTCATTTGAGTTAGAAGATACCTCAGATTCTTCTTCGTTGGCCATCAGGCATAGGTTAAATATTTCTTCATCATCATTGGAGTCATCTTCATCACTCCAAGATGCAACAAATGCCTACTTCTTAGATGATCCCTTCTTTCTTAGAAGGGGACAATCATACTTGACATGCCCCGTTCTTTGATAATTGAAGCACACCGGGGGACTCTTCTTTTTGGTTGATTCATGTTTCACTTCCTTGTAAGTCATGAATCTTTTTAACTCTTTGAAGAGCTTGGTCATCTCATCTTCTTGATCATCATCATCTTCATCCACCTTATCACTTGAATCTTGATAGCTTTTATTGGTGGATTTGAAGGCAATGTCTACCTCCTTCTTCTTCTTGTTTTTCTTCTCTTAATCTTTTTCTTCTTCCTTCAACATCATCTCATGAGTGAGAAGAGAACCAATTAGCTCGTCGAGAGTGAGAAACTTTAGGTCTCTAGCTTCAATAATAGTCGTCTTCTTCGATTGCCACGACTTTGGAAGAAAGTAAATCATCTTCCTTAAAAGCTTCTCATAAGGCATTACTTCTCCAAATCCCTTGAGACCGTTGACAATCACGGAAAATATATTTGTCATAGTTTTGATGTCTTCATCAGGTTTTATCATGAAGTTCTTGTAGCTATGGTTGAGAAGACTTATCTTTGTTTCCCTCACTTTTTCAGTTCCTTCATGAGTGACTTGGAGCTTATCCCAAATCTCTTTGGCACTGGAACAAGATAAGATTCTTCCATATTCATCTAGGCCTAAAGAACAAAATAGAATGTGCATAGCCTTGGTATTATTATGGAACTTTTTCTTCTCTTCATTACTCCAATCATCCCAATCATCTATCTCATCGGGTGGAGTGGAGTAACCCTTCATGATTGAGTTCCAACCTCCTAGATCATAGGCTCGAATAAAGAACATCATCTTATTCTTCCAATGAGCATAATTTGCTCCATTGAAGAATGGTGGCTTGTTTACCGGTTATAAATCTAGAATGTGTGATTCTTCAATATAATAGGCACCGGAGGTTGAAGCCATTTCTTTATCGGTTGTGTCTGAAATCGGTAAAGCTTCTTCGAGGATCATCTCAAGGATGTGAAGCCTTATAAAGAGTCAAACTCTGATACTAATTGTTGAGATTTTGTGGAAGCTCAAATCAACAACCGAGGGGTTTCCCAAGAGGGGTCGGGTCAGTTTTTATGTTTAGGGAGTAATGAGATTGAAATATAGAAAATTGCATAGCGATTTATAGTGGTTCGACTTCTCAACCAAGTCTACATCCACTATCTTAGCTCCTCACCAAGGATTTTCTAACAAATTCACTAATTTGTTCTTTCTTTTTCAAGGACAAAGAGATAACATTTACAAATTCCCTAGTTTTTCACGGGATAAACTAGAACATTTCCCTAGATTTTCACGGGCTCATCTAGAACCAAAACCCCTTTATAATGAAAGGAAATGTAAACAAGAAAACCTCTCTAAGGTAGGTGTTTACAAGAATTAAGCTCACAAGAACAAAATATTTACAAGAGAAAGATGAAATAAGATTGAAAAACTCTTCTCTTATGTTTGATTTCTTGGATAGTTGTTCTATATCTTCTTCAAGTGTCCACAGCTTGTTTTTATAGCTTGAAATGAGTTTGAAGTCGTATATAGCCGTTGGGGATGTTTTGGAGCTGTTGGGGATTAGTTTTCTACAAAATAAGGTTGTTTAGAACTAGAAGTATCGGTACTCCTTCTTAGGGTATCGGTACTACCTTTGTTAATTTCAAATTTAATTATCTATTGCTAGCCGTTGGAGCCTTGTAGTATCGATACTGCCTAAGGGGTATCGATACTACTTTGCACTATGGTATTGATACCCTTGCATGGTATCGGTACCCATTTTGCATTCGATGTTTTGAGCCTTCATGGTAGTATCGGTACTACCTTGATGGTATTGGTACTACCTTTGTCTAAGGTATCGATACTACATGTAGGGTATCGATACCCATTTCATGTGGTATCGATACTGCAAAGAACAGTATCGGTACTACTTGTAATTTTTGCTCAATTCATCTTTTAAATTGACTTTGTATTATTTTTGAAATCTTTTAAATCTTTGAATAAATTCAATTCAAGTCCAAAAACATTTTGCCATAAATTGTTATATCAAAATATAGTTCTACAATTTGTAATCATAAAAAATAGTTGCATGAATAATTATCATGTTTGCAAAAAACTCAAGATTTGGAAGTGAAAAACTGAAGTTGTTCTAGACCGGTAAAATAGGTATCACCTGACACGTATTTATAGGAAAAAAATATTGTGAACTGAAAATTTTATGGCATGATACATTATTTGAGATAACTGTTGAAATGCATGTTGTACATGATATGAAGTGATATATCAATACTGAAAATTTTCAGAAATGAGTTGATATATCACTAAAAAGCTGCCGAAGATGATTGATGGGGCATTGAAAAATTGCTGGCATGTTCTGGCATGGTGCATTATTAATGACATTTTCTGAAGATTATTAATGGCATGTTTTGACATTTTCGAGCATGGTACATTATTAGAGATGACATTTCACTAAAAAGTTGCAGAAGCTTATCAAATTGGCTTACTTTATGTAAATTTTCAGCAAAAACCTTTCTCCAAAAACCTTTCTGAAACTATGGCTAACAAATTTTCACTGTCGTTCACTCAAATGGCCAAGTCACCAAAAATGATGATGGTGTTGTGTTCATGTCATAGAGGCTCGTAAACATGATGTTCCATATAGATGTATCACATCGACAAATGAAGAAAAAAATATTTTGAGTTATCGATACCTAATTTCAGAGAATCCGGTCAAATATGGAGCAATCCAACTTGACGATGTAGTTTTTATGGTTGGCCTGCATCAATCAAATAATCAACTGGTTGAGTTATAGGTTGAAACTGCATATTTTTGTACATTCTCAACTGTTGCACTCGAAGAAGCATGACCATCAGAAGATCTAGATAACCTTGTCGGGTGATTCGGTGAAACCCTTGTTGATTTTAACGAGGATGATGAAACTTTTGTTCCACTGATGCTAGCCGATGACACACCAATAATTGATGATTTTGATATCATCGAGGTTGCTTTATAGGGCCAAGGTTTTGATATATAGGGTGATGTTTGGGAGGCAGCAGTTTCTCGTGGTCATGCACACCCGAATCCTCAGCGAGGTTGGGCACATTCAGCAACACCTAGTTAACCTGAGATGTTACAACCCCAAATATCTCACTATAATCATCTAGTTTCAATGCATGATATAAGTTATAATGCCATGAAGAATCCTAAGATTCCTTATATGTCGGGGATATACGTAGCCCACTGGGGTATATCGGAAGAATGATCAATGGAATTGGCAGTTGGGTTGCAGTTTGAAACTAAGAAGGACACCCAACTAGAAGTTAAGGAGTTTTGTCTAAAAGCTCATATAGAATTCATTGTTATTGAGTATGATCAGAAGACATACCTTGTCAAATGTTTAAACAACAATGTAGGATGTAAGTGGAGGATACATGTGTCATACCTACAGTGAAAGATGTTGTGGGAAGTCACAAGGTTCCACAACCATCACAGTTCTACTTTGACGTCCTTGACATAAGACCACAAACACTTAGATTCTGATGTCATATATGCATACGTTAAGCTTTTGGTGAAGAAAAATGCAAAGATCCCATTTTCAATGATAGTGGCATCAATCCGGAATACATTTGGTTATATTATGTCTTACTACAAATTGTGGATGGCAAAAAAGAAAGCTATGAAACTATTGTATGGTGATTGAGATCAGTCGTACAATGAGCTTCCACATTTGTTGCACGCAATGGAATTTTTTATCCAATGAACCATTGTTCGCTCTTATACTTATCATACGACCACGTTTGATGGACATGTTATCCCATGGAATAGAGTTTTTAGAGCCTTGTTTTGGGTATTCAAGTCATCCATTGAAGGTTTTCGTTACTGCAAACAAATAGTTCAAGTGAATGGAACTTTTCTGTATGGAATATACAAACACATCATGATGATA
Organism: Hibiscus syriacus; assembly: GCF_006381635.1. Classification (NCBI taxonomy): domain Eukaryota; kingdom Viridiplantae; phylum Streptophyta; class Magnoliopsida; order Malvales; family Malvaceae; genus Hibiscus; species Hibiscus syriacus. Next base: position 2,765,787 of record NW_024063472.1, read on the forward strand.
GTTGTTGCACAATATGGTGACAGAAACATTATCCCCATTGCTTTTTCCATTGTTAAAAATGAGTCAGAATAAACATGAAATTTCTTTCTATGAAACTTGTACTCCCATGTTGTCACTTAAGATGGGGTTTGTATGATATTTGATCGTTCACTTGGGTTGTTGGCCACAATTGAAATACCGAAAAGTAGGTGATCGCCTCCCCATGCATTCCCAGCATATTGAATGCATCATATTGTTGTAAATGCTATGACGAGGTTTCAGAATAAGAAGATCAAGAAAGATATTATCAACATAGGTAACTTATTTTTTTCCTTCATTTATATTCTTCATTTTATTATTATATTTAAATCTAACTTTTTTCAGGATACGTTTTACTTCAACCGAACTTCCGAGCAAGGCTGAAAAATTTGAGGATATATGGATAAGAGGTTTATAACTTTGCAGCTAAAATACCTTGAGAAAAATGGGCACATGCATATGATGATCAGGGTCGACGTTACGGTCATATGACAACCAATCTTGTCGAATGTATCAATTTAGTACTTAAAGGAACTAGACATCTTCCGGTGGCAAGTATTGTTCGGGAGACTTACTTCAGATTGGATAAACTATAGGCAGGCAAACGTTCCCAAGTGGAGGCTATCATCAACGAAGGCAGAAATTGGGCTCTAGATCTGGAGAAAGCAATGAACAGAAATCAAACACATGCAACATTAATGTATCTTCATAATTTCGCCATACTCGATTCTGGTAACATTGTCCAAGAACTTGTTCGACCACAAGAAGGTGGGAATTCTGCCACCTACACTGGTAATTTGAATAGAAGATGGTGTGACTATGGTTGATTTCAAGCCTTCAGATGCCCATGCGCTCACACGGTTGTTGTATGTATGCATGTCAATGTAGGCCCATACTTATATGCTGATGATTGTTATAGGTTGCACTATGTGCAACATATATATTTGTGAATTTAAGTATCTCCCAAACGCTATATATTGGCCACTAATTATTTCTAAGGAATGGTTGCCCAATCCATAATTACGAAGGAAGTTAAAGAATCGTCTTTAATCTAGTCGAATTCATATTGATATGGGGTATCCACAATGAGAGTAAGCTCTACCAAAGCTTTATGGCCACTACAGAGGTGAAGGCCACACCAAGAAGAAATTTTCACATCTTCCAAAATATCGACTAGGCCGATAAACCTTCGTATTTGTATTGCTTCAAATATTTTCTGTTGTACTTGTTTTGGATAATTTATCAACATCAATAACCATATATTTAACTAAACTCAAATTTATACGTATATTTAAAACATTTTTTCAATAAAATAAATAATTTTTCCTCTTCTTCTTTCTCTCGATAAGTCGTTTGTTGCGTCGATTTTGTAAGTATCCATTCTTCTTCTTCTTTTTTTTTTCTTCATCTTCTTCCTTTTCATCTCATTATGTTGATCAAGAATCGACTTTATTGACTCTTTCACCCACTCCTCATCTGAAGACGAGCTTGAATCCATATCATCAATATCATAGTAATCAGACGCAAAATGATCTTTCAAAAATTGCTTGAAATATTCTTCCCACAACTGCATGATTTGGTTCCCATATAACTCTATCAACTAACTCAACTCCTATTTATAGATGAAATATTCTCAAAATGACCATTGGAACTCGTCAAGCCCACATGACGAGTTCCAACGAATAAAATAATACGTACGTAATAAAAAAAATATCTCATGAAACTCGTCACCTCGAGGTGATGAGTTCCCCCTGCACTGTAGTAAATATCATAGATTCCTAATTAAAAATTAATGTGCCATAAAACCCTTATTTTTTTTATTTTAGGGCACCGGTAATGGGCCAATTTTGCCCAAATCAACATACCCAAGGGTTTTTTAACTTTTAGAGAAACAAAAGTTTAGGTTCTTAACCTTGAGGTCGTGGGATCGAGTCCTACGAAAGGCATTTCATAATTCGGAGGTCTTCTACGGAAGTTGCTCTCAATCTGATGTTGGGGGCAGCCTACTATCTTACCTCCCCTTACCCCATTACATATGGAAACAAGGGACAGCCATTTTTTTAATAGTTGAGCCTACTGAAAATAGTGCGATTAAGAATTCTTTGTTGCATGGACTGGTGACAAAGCACTAGGCTCAAATGGTTTTACAATACATTTCTTCCAAGTGGTATGATATATTGTAAATGAAGACTTCATAAAGACTGTTAAGTTTATATATATATATATATATATATATATAATTAGAATATTCAAATTCAGTTCAAAAATAGTAGGCCAAATTTGTTCTTCTTTTCCGAACCGTACTTGTGGGCTAGTGGCTTATGCCCGATCATGTTACGCTCCTAGGTTGTATCAAATAAATTAAATTGTGGTCCCCCAATCAAAGAATATTCCATATGTTCTGTAATGGCACAACATGGTCGAGAAATCCAGATTGGTTGAAAAGTTTTGTCCATAATTTCAATCCTCTTTAGCAACAGTAATAAATCTGATCCATAATCCACGGCATGTAAAAACCTAAAGCCACACATAAAGATATGATTCTTACAGACACATGCAAGACCACTGAAAACAAACACGTACACATTTTGCAACTGAAGCCATCATCAAACCGGATCTAAGGACGTCGAGCAAGGGCAACACCGGATAAGGTAATCAGCAGCGCGATAAGGACGATTCCAGAAAAGGATCCGATCAAAAAGCCCGAAGTAAGCTGGAAGAAGACGTTGAATTGTTGGCAGATGGCAAGCCAGTTCACCCTGCTATTCCCCTTGTGTGCTAAGTACACAATAGCTGCCGCGGCAGAAGCTACCGCTGTCAAAAGAGTCAGCATTGCCTACATCAAAACAAGCTTTCTTTTACATATTTGAATATTGTTAATTCAGATTCACATATTATCCATTGTGTTTGAAAACTAAAACTTTTCCCGTTTATCATAAAGTTTTTTATTCAATCAAACAAAGGTGTAATGAGGTTCAGGGTATCAAATAGCATTCCGAAAATATGATAGCAGCCGTGATATTGTAGTAGCGCGAAACTGATTTTCATGGTTTTTGTGGTGGGTCGCGGATTCACACCAATCTCGATCGATTGTCCTCGCAATTTAACGGGAAACGGTCGATTCCGCCAATAACAGGACGCAACAACCGATTCAATCGTGATTTGCCATATCTTCAGAAAAATTCACTGTTGATCTCAATGGAGATTTGCCTCTCCAAGTTCTACTTAAAGAACCATCCTCTTCACGTCCTTCTACAAAGCTCAGTTGTCGATTCCGCAACAAAAATATCTCGTTGTCCGGTAAATCGATCGACACCCTTAGCCTGGATTTCGCATATTTTTGCTGGCGGGAGAGATTTTCCTTGTCGTTCATGGGATGAAGGGGAGATTGCTTCAGTATACTTTTTGGTCCATCACTCGTGGACTTTGAGCGCCTACCATCCGGAGAAGATCGTGACATGATAATGGTCATCCGTACCATAAAATTCAAAGAAATCATGTGCCGATGCAATCCATTCCTCTGGATCATCGCTGGTGAATAGGGGGAGCTCAACCTGGACTGGCTTCGGAGGAAAAGGAAAACTATCGTTGGAGTCGACATGCAGCTTTGCTTTACCTCGATTCACTGCACTAGCGGCCGTGAGATCACCGCCTGCAGAAGTCGCGACAGATAACCCAATTGCGTGGAAATGTTCTGGAATTGCCGATTCTAGTGTTTTTATTATACTTAGGATTTTGTCTTTATATTTTAATTTAATACAATTTAATTCATCTATTTTATAATAAGTAATATAGTTCATTATTCAAATTAAAATGTTTACTTCATCTTTTCGTTTAGAAAACATTTTAAAATCTATTTGGTTAAACTATATTATATATATGTCAATTTCGCTTAGAAAACATTTTAAAAATCATTAAAAAAATGATTTTTTATAATTATAATTTTATTATTATGTTTTAAGATAAGTTGTGCAAAATTTAAAAAAATTCACGACCGCGACACCTACAGTGACCGCGATGGCATCCGTTATGTCCGCAACCGCAATAAACACGACCGAAAACATGACCGCGAACGCTATTAAAACCCTGATGAAGTTATTCCATATGATATACATCGATAATAAAATACTGTCTTGTGAAATTTACTTGAACTGCAAGTAAGGATTTTTTGTTTGGAAAATAATATTAGATCAATCGTTATGAGATAAATTTTACTATAATCAAAGAGATTAATTAAAGAAAATTTGTGCCTCAAACCCGAAAAAGTTAGTGTCTAGTTTCGACTAGTGCTTTTATTTTATTATTTGAGGGAGCTTTAGTGTAGAATCAAATATTAGTTTGTTGAGAAATACTTGTTGCAAGTGTTAAATTATGTATGGAAGGTTCTTAAGTGGGAATAACTATGATAATATCATACAGGAAGAGCCTACAAGTAATATGTGTAGTTAGGTTGAGGATTCATGTACCGAGAATATTGTACTGAATTTCTCTTTAAGGCACCATAGAGAAGATTGTTGATCAATCTGAACTACATAAAAAAACTCTTTTATCTTTTATTTATGTTTTAATTTGTATAGTATCAATTGACTTAAATGTTATCCCACACACCTACAAATACACTGAACACAGGAAGAAGCATGCATGCAACGAAAAAGTAAATTAAATACTAATTAAATACTTGTCAAGCTGAAAATCATTACCATGTCAAAGAACATCAAGATCATCCTTGCCCTTTAAGCATTGCTCCTTAAGATGAGGACGATTGAGAAAGGAAGAGAAAGCAGCAGATAGCCGCTTACAACGGCATTGATAACCACAAGAAACTGCCATGATAGATAGCTTGAGTGTTAGAAATTTCCGACAGATATAAACAAGCATGCCATTGATGTTTGAGGAAAGATTAAACATACGTGAGTGTTGGTAGGTCATTGTACTCAGCTCTGAATCGGAAAAACCTAGTAAAGAAGGGCAGCGTTTCGTTTGTCGTCGCCATTGAAATTGCACTGCTCAAGGTGCCTATGAATGCCAGTATCCTGAAAATGAAGTCTAGTATCGACACACCTTTGTTCACTCCACGAGACTTTCGACCCTCTCCAAGCTTAATAGCATTTGCCTTGGCCATTTCTTTTATGGTTTTTTTAAGGTATGCTAAATGGCTTGTCACCTTTGAGATTTCAAAGTGTTTTCGAGTTTGAAAGTGTTGAAATTAAAGAACTTGGGGAGGGTATTTATAGATGCGTATCTAGAAAATGTGATGTAACTAGTGTCATGCCCCATGGCACAAGTTATAAACCTTGTTTTAATTTCTAGGGGGAGTAATGTACTCTTTACCTTCTAGGGTTTATAAAATTTATGCTAAGGGTGAATTTATAAAATTTTAAGGGAGAAAACAAATTATCAATAGAAAATATCTAAATTATAGGATAATTAAAAATTAGTGTAAGCTCTATCAATTCATCCCTGTTGACCCATTAGTCTGCCAGCTTCACCTTGGATAAAATTATTAAGAATCAAAGCAAATAATAAGTATATTCCAGGTTGGTATAAGCAAAGTTGATTGTAAAGGCAAATACAATGTGCAATGAGAAGGGCAAATCTCGTTGAAATGAGGGATAATATTATTTATTTTGAAAGTATGAGGGATAATATATAAAATTGTAAAGAATGGGTGGTTTTGGTAAGTGGTATGAACAGCAAGGGAGCCATGAGGAGGTGGTTGTGAGCTTTGAAACGTGACCGTACTTACTAAAGCAGCAATGATAAGAATGCTACAAGTAGGAGCTGTTGTACTTGCTTCCCATATTTTGTTTTATTTAATTGATACTATAGAACCCTAATCAACCAATCCAAAGAGACTGTACTGTAATTAGAGAACACAAAGTGGTTTCTTATCCTGAGAGAAGTGACAAAGGATCTTTTGGGGCAGTTGAGTTGGCATCGGTTGGAGCATTCTGCGAAAAGGTGGCAGCTTTTTCTTCTTAAGGGCATCAAACTAGACTTTGTTTTCCAAGGTTTTTATCATCGCTAACGCTGTTGAAATCATATTGCATATGAGCGGTTGAATTAATAGTTAATGGATAAATCATTTCCATATATTTTTTAAATTGTCTAAGACCTAAAGGAGAGAGGAAAGAACAGATATTGATCAAAAAGTGATTACTCATCATTTCAATATATTTTTATAATTATATTAAATTATAAGTTATTAACTTATTATTTACATAAGTTCTAGTTTTGCATTTACTCTTCTCGCGACATTAAAACTTAGTATTAGCATTCTTTCGAAGATTATTTATGAAAATTTTCAAAAATATATATATCTCACCTTATCTCTTTTAATATATCATTCTTTTAGATAAATTATACATATTTCTCATAAAAATCCCAAACCCACCTCTACTCAAACTTCACTAATTCATATAATTAATGGATAAAACTAAAAAGTGACACTTCTTGCTTTCAATCATATCTAGACTAAGATGATGCCCAATGTGCTCGGATTACTTGAATGTAATACTTGTTTACGATATTTGCCGTTGTGATATTATATACTATCCATTCAAATATATCAAATACTAATAAACTTTTTTTACAAAATAATTAATTAAACTATTGACAAAACATAAAATAATTGATTAAACTATTTTTCAAGCGTACCAATCTTATCGACCATTGAGACATACACTAACTAGAGTGAATAATACGGTAACAGCAGAGCATTAAAGGTTTTGATGGACATTATTATATTGTTACATACATGTAGATTTAAACACCATGTCATGAAAAATAAATTCTCAATGATAAATGCCAATTTTTATAAACTCCCCAGCTTAGCAGGCATGTGTCCTAGAACCTGTCACCAAGTCAGTTGCTCATAAACACTAAGAAATGGACAAAATGTAATACACCTTCGATAGACGACGTTACCATTACTGTGACTTCATTTTTGCTGATGTACCAGTGATCAACATCTATTTGGACATCATATAAAGTAAGACTTCAAATAAATAGAAATCTTCTTTTAAAAGAATTGGGCATATACCCAAGTCAAGTACATACGTATGTCCTATGCTCACCCCACACCCAGGTAACAGAGCCATCAGCTACTGTATTCTCCGAGTTACAAGCAACAATAAGAAACAACAAGCTCTTACCATTTACTCGAGTTGTAAGCCAAAACCCAAAATCTAGTCAATTGCAGATGACAAGATTAGTCTTTCCCCTTGCCTATAATCATTCTGCAAGCACCTCTGCAATTCCCTAAACTAGCAATATCCTAGAGCGTATATCACTAGAAACAGCCATTGAGTGCTATCACTGGCAGTCCATTTCTCTCAGGATTATGCTGCGGAGGAAACTGGAATTACATCTCAAGTTTTTGCTAGATTCGTTCTCAAAGGTTTTTCCTTGGTCAATTTAAGTAAAGATGTCAATAGATGAACTGGTTGATGACCGTCAAAAGACTCAAGGGCCATTAGATGTTAATATCATCACATCATTAAGTTCAGAATAAGATCCAACCATAAATTCTGACAACTGGATAATTAAGTGAAAGCAGAAGACAAATAATAAACCCAGTACAACTGTCAGGCGATGGAAGAAGCAACAGGCTTTGAACCCTAAACAATCGCAAACTACAAAAAAAAGAACAAGGGTTAAACAAAAAAGTAACTACAAGGCAGCAACAGGCACTTCCAGGTCCAGGTTCTTGGGAGCACAAATAATAGGGCTTGGTATTTTTGGTGGCATGGACATGGTAAATTTCAAAGAGAATTTAACATCTCCACATATATTTGTTCCTTCTATAGTAGCATCAGGGTGGTCCCTGGATGATCTGGTCTTCTAGTTTAGGCAGGCTTCATCAAAGTAGGCAGTAAGCTGGCTTCAGGCTTCGTAAATCTCAGCTGGTTTAATGGGAATGGATAGGAAACAAAGGGAAAACAAGAGCATCAGGACCCTGAATAGGGAAGATTGGATGGACTATGTTATCAAACTGTCAATAGTATATACTGGCTAAATCAGAGAGATTTGCAAGTTATGACAATAGACATGACACTACCGAAAGTAAAACTATAGTTTCTGCACATACCGATCACCAAATTTTAGTAACCATAGTTTTTGCGTCGAGAAACAGAGGTATGGCTGGATAACCTGGTAAGAGAATTAGGGGATTGTTATTGAAGAATCCTAAGAGAGTATTCAGAGACAATCAATCAAACGGAGTCATAGACATGCTTGGGTAAGGATAAACTATAGGCTGGCATTGTTATCCTTGGAGAAAACTGTCATGTTCAAATACTAAACACGGTGTATATAAAAAGTGCAATGCTCACTCATCTTGAAGATGTTCTTTTAAGGAAAGTAAAAGTTCTCACCCAGAGGGACCACCACGTGCTGACGAATAACCTCTATAAGCTCCATAAGCATTGCTACTACCACCAATCTACAAATATATGAAGAGTAGTTATTACTCATTAGCAGTGTGGTAATACAAGAGCAACTAGCAGTTACAATTTACAAGAGAACTAATAAAATGATGAAGGGAACAAGGTTCGAAAGAGTTAAGTTGTCAAAAGAAATACCTGAGCACCATAAGTTCCATAGCTCTCACTAGGAGCTAGGTCACTGGAGCCAAACCCACCAGAATAAGTATGCCCTCGTCCATGCCTCTTGCCCTCTCTACTTTCATAACTCAAAGTGTCTGTTCCCTCAGTTGGCATAGGGAGATATGGCAAAACTGGCACTAATGGAGAAACAGAATCTTCCCTGTCAAAAATATTTGCTCTTAACCGTGTTGTTATTTGTACAAGGGCATCCTTTGCAACATCAGGGTCTCCAGCAATCTGATAATAAAAGTCACACGTTCATTTTCTAAGTATCACCTAAAACAACTATGAACCAACAGATACAAAGTAACAATTAAGATAAGCCTATCAAAACACAAAAGGTTCATCACCTGGACCATCTCATCATCCAGATGCAACCTTCGGAAGGTTTTCCTTTGACAAAATACGAATGTTAGCTTTTGTCGTCCTCCTCATCTCAGTTACAATAGATCCTCCTTTACCAATAAGGCATCCAATACGTGAGGTAGGCACAAGTAAACGGGTTGTGAATGATAAAATTCCAGAGTCTCTTTCAACCTTCTCACTGCATCTTGGCTGCAACCTCACAGCAGCTTCAATTGTTGGTGAAAATGCATCTTCAAAGAACTAATACAGCCAAGTTTTGAAACATCGTCACAAGCTTATCACAAGGCATAGAATAGATTTTTAGAGAATTTATAATCAAAGATTAAACACTGACCTCCTTGGCTGAGATTGTTATTAAGCAATCATCTCCATCAGTGCTTGAGCTATCTACTTTGATGACTGCACCCGATTCCTGCCTGATCTGGTTGATTATTGCACCACCTTTGCCAATTACACCACCAATATTAGCAGTTGGACAAACTATACAAAGAGAAAATTCCTTTGAAGATCTTTCATCCCTCGGAGCAGAGTACAACGAGTGTGGCCATTCTCCACTGTCACCTTTGAATCCTCCATAAGAACCAGCCAATGAAGCTATTGGTAAAATTGGGGCACCCGCAGCCGGACCAAGAAGTGCACCACCAGCAGGATATGCATTTGACATGGCAGAAGCAAGAAAGTGCTGAGATCGTGAAGGATTCTCATGAAGACGAAATGCAATTTGATGCAAAGCCTTCTTCACAACTGAAGCTTCCCCAGATATCTAGAGCCAACAACAACAAAATTATTAATAATAATCAAAAACAATCTCAAGACAAAAAAATTGAAGTGTTGAATTTAACATTGTAGGAAATGTTGAAAGGCTCTGACCACTAGGAAAAGATCTTGCAAATACCCTCAATATCAACACATGGCAATAGCCAAAGCTTTGTATTAGAGGGGAGATTGGAACATTAAATGGAGCAGGCATTATTCAAAATTACCACCTCAACTATCATATAGCAAAATTACCTGCACAAGTTCATCTGTGGCCAAGGCGGAAGGCGGTAAATCACCCTTAAGAATTCGAATCTGAGCACCAGTTTCAGTGCGTATGTTCTGAACAATTTGTCCACCCTTTCCTATGATACATCCAATCTGATCAGAAGGTACAAGGAGCCTAGCAGTAATTTGGTGGCTTTCAGATTCATCACCATGCAAATCTTCTGCAACAACTTTGTCATGCACTCGAAATAGAGCATCTTCGGCAGGAGAAACAAAATTATCACCATCATCAAGGGCATTTGTTTCATCCCGTGAGCTGTAGATAGTAACCACACGCTCCTCAGACCCAGGAACGACATCACCGATTCTGATCTTTGATTTAGTGTCCACTCTTAATTGCCTCACAATCTCCCCACCCCTACCAATAATGCTTCCTATCTTTCTTACAGGGCATAAATACCGATAAACAGTATCATCTGAATTAATAACAAATTGTTCCCGGTCATCGCCAACATTTCTCCTCTTATTTGTTCCATGCTCAGAGTAAACAGACTGAGAATGATCCCGCTTCCCATAACTATTTCTCTGACCCGCCATATTATTAGCAAAATAAATACTGTTTCAAAGCTGATCATGAAAATGTCAACCACCAAATCTCACGGACCAAACCACTCAACAATCTAAAGCACCAACTAAAGCTCATAAAATGAAAAATAAAGCTTCTCTTGTCGTTCGATTTGCCATTTACTTCTTAGTTCTGACAAAGAGCAAAAAGTATGTCCACTCACGGGTGAAAGAAAGCAATTTTTAAAAGAATCAAAATTTCACATTTGTGAACGCTTAATAGCAAATGCATGAAAAAGAAAAATATTTTAAAAGAATAAAAATGTTTGAATAAATACTACAACTCGACCATTTGTATGAGATCTTACTTTTTTCATAAATTTCAAGAAAGTTAAAAGCAAATAGCAAAACTATATTGCAAAACAGTGCAGCTAAATAAATTGTTAACCTCTCACCTCCATAGAACAACAGAAATTCAAAGGTAAACTACTAATTACAACTTTGAAACAAAATGTGTATTCTATAACGAACTAAAATCTACTTCTAATCACGTATCCAAAATAAACTTACAACACATAATTAAGGGGGAAACAATATCAGAAAGATTCTATAACAGGTAAGCAGCCAAATAAAAACCAAAAACTCAAACATAATACATATAAATAATCATCTAAAATTAACCCCAAAAATTGGAATCGAAAAAAATTAAAAATAATACTCTATCTATCTTCAAATGCAATAACTTGAACCCACAAAAGGAACCATAAATTCACCCCCGAAAAATACATGCATAGAGAACATAAAAAATAGCAGAAAAACGTAGATCTGATAAAAGATTCTCGAGGTAAAAAATAAAAGAATTGAAAAGAGAAACTAACATGCTAAAGTGTAAATAACGGGAATTAATTGTAGGAAAAAATATGGGGGTTTACCAGACGAATATAACCGATTATCAGAGAAGAAGACGGTATATCAGAAAAGGAGGGGGGAAGAAGGAAATACTCAGTTCGCCTTTGCGTCTCCCCTATTTTTGATTTTAGGGTTTTGTTCGACCTCTATCGGTTAGCTTCTATTCATTACCCATGTGAAAAGAAGGTTTAAATGCACCATTGTCTTATTTATACCGAGTTATCTCTTAAATTAATTTTAAAAACGTTTTGTTTCCTTAAATTTAAGAGTCAAGTATACAAATGGACACTAAACTTTTCAAATACTTGCATTTAGGTCCCAAAGTTTTAAAAATTGCAATACAGTCATTAAACATTTAGTTTGTTTGCAATATGATGTCCAACATAATAGTTGTTTCACTGTCGTTAGGATAAATTATATAAATGGTCATTGAACTTTTCAGACGCTTGCATTTAGGTCCCTCAACTTTTAAAACTAGCAACACATTCATTAATTACATTCTAAACCTCAAATTCTAAAATACTTCAATTACATTATAAACCTCAAATTCCAAAATACTTCAATTACATGCCCAACCCCAAATTCATAATCTATTCTCAAAATCTACCACAACAAATTAAACTTGAAGCAACAACCTTAAACCCTCAAAATATAACCCTAAATGTTAAATTTCCCCACCAATTAACCCAACATAATCAACACATTTAGTTCATTTTTGGGTCCATAACAATAAGTGATTATGTTGGGTTTAGGATTTAAAAGTTAGATTTAACCAACTATAAGTGAACAATACTCAATTCAATTCGAAAAAATTATTTTTCGACTTGAATTGATTCAAAAATTTTGATACAAATTGACTTTGAGTTGTAATTTCATAAACTAAACTTAAAAAAATTCAAGTTAAAATCGAGTTGTAAAATACAACTTGAATATTATTTTTAGTAATTAGTGGATTATTTTTAAGTTTGAGTCAAGTCCCTTGACTCTGTATGATATATGTATACCACATATGGAAAAATATGAAGAAATATATGTATTGTATATGGTTAAAAAACTATTTAAATTAGAATCAAATAATATTATATTATTATAAATATTTATAATTAAATTTAAACAAAAACTCAAAAATTCAATTCAATTCGACTTGATTTAAATTTTATAAACACAAATCAAAAAAATTTTGAATCGACTATTTTATAAACTAAATTGAATTATAATCAAATAATAATATAATATGATAAATATTTATAATTAAATTTAAACAGAAACTCGAAAATTCAATTCAACTTGATTTAAATTTTATAAGCTCAAATCGAAAAAATTTCGAGTCAATTATTTTATAAACTGAATTGAGTATTTAGGTCCAACATAACCCTAAACTCAACATAATCACTTATTGTTCACTTATAGTTGGTTGTTTTTTTTTTTTTTTGAAATGGTTATGTTTTAAGTGTTTAGGGTTGCTGCTTCAAGTTTAGATTGTTGTGGCAGATTTTGAGAATGGATTATGAATTTGGGGTTGGGCATATAATTGAAGTATTTTGGAATTTGAGGTTTAGAATGTAATTAAAGAATTTTGGAATTTGGGGTTTAAAATATAATTGATGACTGTGTTACAAGTTTTAAAAGTTGAGGGATCTAAATGCAAGGGCTTGAAAAGTTCTGTGATCATTTATAAATTTACCCTAATTGTAGTGAAACGGTCGTTACATCGGGACTATATTACAAACGAACTAATGTTTGGTGACTGTATTGTAAGTTTTAAAAATTGGGAGACCTAAATGTAAGTATTTGAACAGTGCACTGACTATTTGTATACTTTACCCTAAATTTAAATAGTTATCTTATTTATTTAAGTTATTAATACCGTTAAAAAATACACGGGTAAATTACATATTTAATCATTTAATTATTTATATGTGTTGAAAACATTTTGATGTTTCGATATAACAAATTAAGTATAAATGAATTTTAAGATTTTACAAATGATTTTCTAAGTATATTCGATTTAATTACTCGAATATCAAAATATTACTCCAAGTGTTTCAAAGATCAATTTCAATCCTTACTAAAGTGAAAATTGTGTTTTAATCTTAAAATATTTTTTGAAACAATTTTTACAAAGTATTTCGAACAAAAAACGAGCCTAAAATCAATTTTTCAAAAGAGTGTACCGATGCACCAATCCATGCATCGATGCACCATTGAATAAATTGAACATCGAATGCATTATATGCATCGATGCACATACCATGCATCATGCACTCAGGTTTTTATGAAAACATCGAATGCATTTATGCATCGATACACAAGACATGCATCGATGCACTCAGGCTATTTTGAAACATCGAATGCACTTCATGCATCGGTCTCTTAGTGCACACTAAGGGTCTAACGGTCAAATATTTGAATTTTACAAATAGTGTACCAATGCACTAGCCTTATGCATCGATGCACCAGACGCTCCCAAATATTTTATTAATTGTTTTCACACTTAAACGACTCTATTGACTCCACTAATCATCCCCAACGTTCAGAATCAATTGAAGAAGTATTTAAACAAGCTTATAAGCCATTGATCAACAACATGAAACAACAAGAATCAATAATTAAGAGAGAATCAAAGAGAAAGCATCAAACCTCAAGTTTGAGCATTTCAAGCCTATTTTTCATTATTATTCATTTTGTTTTCAAGAACACTACTTGTACTCAATTGTATTTATTCTTGAGTGTTCTTTTCTTTATTCTAGAATTGTGCAAACACATTTTCCTTGTGAGATTTTTCATTAAGTTTGCAAATTTGTAATCTTCTCTTTGAGAAAGAGTATTCTCAAGAATTGGGGTATATTCTTGAGGGAGTTGTAAGGTTATCTATTTGGCCTCAAAAGAAAGAACAAATTTGTGAATTTGTTGGAAAATCCTTAGTGTGGATAGCTAAGGTAGTGGACGTAGACTTTGGTTGAGAAAGTCGAACCACTCTAAATCACTGTGCAATTACTTTCAATTTTCTGCAAAAGCTTCCACCAAAATTTTAATTGCCAATTTACCCCCCTCTTGGCAGATTCCATCAATCGATTAACTCAATAATTGGTATCAGAGTCTCACTCATTTGAAGGTTTAATCGCCTCTACAGTCAATTCGAGAAGAGTTACATCGATAATCAAGTCATCAATGGCCTCCACTTCAAACTTCGACTCCAGTCTAGATTCGATGCCCGTCAACAAGCCTCATTTCTTCAATGGAGCTAAATATGCCTATTGGAAGAATAGAATGATGTATTTCATTCAAGCAAGTGACATAGGAGCATGGAATGTTGTAGAAGACGGATATATCAAGCCTCTCACTCATCCAAGATTGTGGAGTGAATGGGAGACAAGAATGTTCCAGCTCAACTCCAAAGTCATTCATATCATATTTTGTGCTATTGGACCAGATGAATACGGAAGAGTTTCATCTTGTACAGCCGCCAAAGAAATATGGGATAAACTACAAGTCACTCATGAAGGCATGGATGAGGTAAAAGAATCTAAAATTAGTCTTCTAACACATAGCTATGAAGAAGGTTCCGATGAAGAGGAACAAGAAGTAGCAAACTTGTGCTTGATGGTATTGGGGGAAGATTCTAAGGTAACCTCTAACTCATTTGATTTAGATGATTTATCTTATGATGAGTTATTAGAGCAATATAATCGGTTGGCTTCGGATTATGAGAAATTGTTTTTAAAATACAAAAATAATATTTCAAAATTGAAAAATGAAAATATCTCATATCCAATAACAACAATGATCTTGAAAGTAAAATCAAAGATTTACAAATCAAACTAGAATAGTTTAAAAAGAAAAATTATGATTTGCAAAATTTGCTTTCAAGAGTCAATGATGATCATCAAAAGAAAATTGATGATTTTAAAGCTTCTTTTGATAAAGTTGGATCAAAACGTTTTGAAAAAGGAGAAAATTCAAAAACCAACTTTGTTAGAAAAAGTTTTAGAAACTACAATCATAGAGGTCCCCCGAAGAATCTCTAATGGAAAAATCGTTAGAAGTATATAGGTTCCTAAAGAACTCATTACTACTAAAGATAAGGATATCCTACACAAATGGATATATAAGGGGACTAGGATTTTGGAAACTAATGAATATCGACCCAAAAGAATTTGGGTACCAAAAATAAAAAATTAATCTATGTTTGTAAGAAAATGAGCATTGTTACAAGGCACGGGAAACAAACTCAAACTCATGGTACCTTGATAGTGGATGCTCAGGACATATGACCGGAGACAAAAGCCGATTCATAGAGCTCAACGCCAAAAATGGAGGAGAAGTGACTTTTGGTGATAACTCAAAAGGTCACATTGAAGGTATAGGCACTATAGGTAATATCTCTTCCATACAAATTAAGAATGTTTTTATATGTGAATGGATTAAAGAATAATCTTTTGAGTATTAGTCAATTTTGTGATAAGGGATTCAATGTCATGTTTGAAACTAATGGTTGTAAAGTTATTGACATTGCATCTAATCGGATTATGCTTGTTGGTCATAGAATAGGAAACATTTACATGGTGCATTTAGATTCTATAGATATGACTAATTTATGCCTAGTTTCTAAGGATGAGCGTGATAGTTGGTTATGGCATAGGAGACTAGGACATGCTAGTATGAGTGTTTTGCAACGGCTAATTCAAGGAGATTTAGTAAGAGGGTTGCCTAAACTAAAATTTGATAATGATAAAATCTGTGATGCTTGTGCTAAAGGAAAACAAAAGTGAATTTCTTTTAAATTTATTAATGACATATCCACTAGTAGAGTATTACAATTGATTCATTTAGATCTTTTTGGGCCATCTAGAACTACTAGCTTGGATGGAAAACAATATGCTTTTGTATTGGTAGATGACTATTCTAGATATACTTGGGTTCTATTCTTAAGTACTAAAGATGAAGCATTAGAAAAATTCATCACATTTTCAAAAGTAATCCAAAACGAAAAAGGTTACTCTATAACAAGTGTTAGGAGTGATCATGGAACTGAATTTGAAAATCTTGGATTTATTGAATTTTGTAATTATAATGGTATTAGCCATAATTTTTCAGCACCTAGAACCCCTCAACAAAATGGAGTTGTTGAGAGGAAAAATCGAACTTTAGAGGAAATGGCTAGAACTGTGCTTTGTGAAAATAATTTGCCAAAATATTTTTGGGCTGAAGCCACAAATACCGCTTGTTATGTTGTAAATCGAGTAATGATTAGGCCAATTTTAAAGAAAACTCCATATGAAATTTTCAAAAATAAAAAGCCTAACATTAGTTATTTTCATCTTTTTGGATGTAAATGTTTTGTTTTAACCAACGGTAAAGAAACCTTGGCAAATTTGATGTTAAAAGTGATGAAGGAATTTTTCTGGGTTATTCCTTAAATTCTAAAGCTTATCGAGTATTTAATAAAAGAACTTTAGTTGTAGAAGAGTCTATACATATTGTTTTCGATGATAATCCCCTTCCGAGGAAGGATTCTTGTGTTGATGATGATGTAGGTATTATGCAAGTAAATGACGTTAGACATGACATTGGAGAATCATCATCAAAAGAAGAAACAAAAGATGAGGAAACTCATGATCCTCTCGAGAATCCAACTATTGAAGAAAGGGAAGTATCTTATCCAAGAGAGTACAACTATGTCAATGATGGTGAAATTATAGGCGATCCATCCAAAGGGGTAACTACTCGATCTTCTCTTAGAAATATTTGTAATTATGTTGCATTTATTTCATGCATAGAGCCTAAGAACATCAAAGAAGCATTAAAAGATGAGCATTGGATTATGGCTATGCAAGAAGAGTTAAATCAATTTGAGAGAAGTAAAGTATGGACATTAGTTGAAAGGCCTAGTAATAAATCGACTATAGGTAATAGATGGGTATTTAGAAATAAGCTTGATGAAAGTGGTAATATAGTGAGAAACAAGGCTAGACTTGTTGCTCAAGGGTATACTCAAGAAGAGGGCATAGACTATGATGAAACATAAGCTCTCGTAGCTAGGATGTAAGCAATTAGAATGTTATTAGCATTTGCATGTTTTCATGAATTTAAATTATATCAAATGGATGTTAAAAGTGCATTTTTAAATGGTTTTATAAAAGAAGAAGTGTATGTGGAACAAACTCCTGGTTTTGAAGATTCAAAATTTCCAAATCATGTTCTTAAATTGACAAAAGCTCTTTATGGTTTAAAACAAGCTCCTAGAGCTTGGTATGAAAGATTGTCAAATTTTTTAATCGAAAAAGATTTTTCAAAAGGGAAGGTTGACACTACATTGTTTTTAAAGCATAAAGGTAAAGATTTATTAGTAGTTCAAATTTATGTTGATGATATAATATTTGGTTCTACTAATGATGTTCTTTGCCAAGATTTTCTAAACTAATGCAAAGTGAATTCGAGATGAGCATGATGGGGAAGCTCTCATTTTTCTTGGGACTCCAAATCAAGCAAAGAAAAGATGGAATCTTCATCAATCAAGCTAAGTACGTCAAAGATATGCTCAAGAAGTTTGGACTGGAAAATGGGAAACCACATAACACTCCAATGAGCTCATCAACAAAGCTTGACATAGATGAAGGAGGTAAATGTGTGGATGTTAAATTATATAGGTCAATGATTTGCTCTTTGCTTTATCTAACTGCAAGTAGACCAGACATTATATTTAGTGTTTGCTTATGTGCTAGATTTCAATCATGTCCTAAGGAATCACATTTACTAGCTGTTAAGAGAATCTTTAGATACCTTAAGGACACTCCTAGTTTAGGACTTTGGTATCCTATAGACTCTAGCTTTAGCTTGCATGCCTTCTCTGATGCGGATTATGGAGGATTCAAATTAGATAGGAAAAAGCACCTCCGGTACTTGCCAATTCCTTGGAAATATGTTGATTTCTTGGTTTTCAAAGAAACAAAATTGTGGTGCATTATCTACCACTAAAGCGGAATACATTTCAGCTGGTAGTTGTTGTGCACAAGTTTTATGGATGAAACAATAGCTTTTTTTATTATGGAATTGAAGTAGGTACCATTCTTATCAAGTGTGACAATACTAGTGCTATTTGTCTCACTAAAAATCTCATTCAACACTCTAGAACTAAGCATATTGAAATTAGACATCACTTTATTAGAGACCATGTCGCTAAGGAAAATGTAGTTCTAGAATTTATTGATACTTTGCACCAATTAGTGGATATCTTTACAAAACCTTTAAACAAAGAAAGATTTTGGACAATTAGGAGAGAATTAGGTTTAGCTTACCTATCTTCGCTTAGTGTTTAAATTAACTTTAGCACTTTTAAGAATAAATGAAAAATGCTTATAATAATAATAATTTTTTATTGCATTCTTTGCTATTAGTTAGGGGGAGTTTATGATTCTTAGTGAAAATTAATTTTATGTTCAAATGTAGTTTAAGGATTAAATTGATTGATTGAACATGATCAATTTTCAATATATGAGTTGCCAAATACCACTAGAGCTTATTAATTTAGCATTTTGAATGTTTAAAACAGATTTTTGACATTTTTGTGCTTAATGCATCGATACACTGAACAGTGCATCGATGCATCCCTTTGAATATGCATCGATACACCATGAAGGTGCATCAATGCACTCATTGAATGTGCATCGATGCACAAGGCCATGCATTGATGCATCCGGTGGGTTTTTGGATAAAAACCCTAATTTTCTTCATTTTCTCAAAACTCTTCAAAACACTCCATTGCGCTGTTTGTCCCTCTCTCTCTCTAATCTCTCCATTTTCCTCAAATCAACGTATTTTTTGACGGATTTCGTTCACATTTCAACTCCAAATCCTGCTTCAATCATTAATTCGTGCAAACATCATTACATTCCACTCAATCCGAATTTTTCAAGGTAATATTTCAAAAACCTATGTTTTATTGATTTTTGAACTTAGAACTAGTTTTGATTAGTTCTAGGATGAACATTATATCGGACATTGTTTATATTATGATTCTAAACTAGATTTTACAATCAATTTCGTCAAAAACAACTAATTTTTCAACATTATCTTTGAATTTTTGAAATATATAAAAAAATGATTTTTTCGAAAATTATTGTTTTTGATTTAATTGTATTTTTTCATGAAAACTATATGTATTATGATATTTCTAATATTATTTTCAAATAGTTTTCAAAATCATGCCCATTAGGATTCGGTTTAGAGGATCTTGAATTATTGCGGACTCAATTGAGTGTTGGGATTGATTACTTTGCATACATGTGTTTCAAAATTGCAGGTTACATTTCTAATTTCATTTCCTAAATCATGTCAAACCCAAAATGCCCTAGGTCCTCTTCGAGTCGTTCTAACCAACCCCCTAATCCTATTCCTTCTCAACCTCAAAATCCAAACCCAAATGACCAAAACATTATAAGTTCCTGTTTTAATATGACTGAGCATCGTAGGGATGAACTCTACCATAGGTATATGAACTCCTTCCAATCTTACAAAATCCGGGAAGAACGTATTCCCTCTGTTCAAGCCATGGTAGACATCAACTTTCAATACCTACCGACTCTAAAGTCCTGGAAGTTTGATAAACTATTTCACCTTAAACCAATTGTCTATCATCAGTTAGTCCGCATTTTCTACTCTAATGCGGTATGTATTCAAAATGAGACTCAATGTGAGACTATAGGAATTAGATCCTACCTTTTAGGACAATATATTCATATTGACTCTAAGTCTATCGCTAGGCAATTTGGGCTAGATGAAAATGGTCTATACAATGAAAAAGAAACTGTGGCATATCCATATCTTCCTAATACTAGTGTTAATACCTTATGTACACATCACAATCATTTTTAACATTTAATGATCTCTTGGTGATTTCGACCATCCGGAGATAGGTACTCCACTCTTCGTGTTAGGGATTTATGGTGGATTTATTGTATCCAGCATAATAGAAAAATAAATTTGCCACATATTATTTTTAGTGAATTAGTAGATACCATAAATGTTGTCCATTCTAAAAATGTCGAAACTTTAGTTTATGAGTGTCTACTTAGTAATCTTTTTATCAAGCTCGGTCTTAACGTCTCTCTTAACAATCCTATTCCTCTTCAAAACCAAATCAATCTCACTTCCTTAAAGAAAGCTGATTGGAAACAGGATGAGGAAACTGGTCAATGGGTTTATCAACCCTCTAAGCAAACTCTGGGAGCGAGTTCTTCACGAGCACCTCCTGCTCCTAGCTCTTCTCGTGCTCCTCCTCCGGCACCGGCTACAGAAGATGATCCTGAGCTTCAAGGGCTATTTCAAGATATTTACGATCCCGACAATGCGCCGGCACAACAAGAGGATAAAGTGCCTCCATATTTCTGTTCGTTTTTTGAGACATTTGATCTACGGTTTGCTTCCATCGAATCCCCTTTAACTGCAAACAACGAAGCGGTGAATCATCTCTTAGACACTTTGGAAGCTCAACAAATGGAGTTTCAAAGGGAGATGCTTGCACGTATGGATGCTCTTACTCTTGAGATGCAAGCACGATTTCCTCCCCCTCCCGATCCTTCTATGGACTAGTAGACCTTGCTTTGTTTTTTGTTTTGGATCTACTTAGAATTTTAATTGTTAAAACATTTTGAATGCTTTTGGGATTGTTTTACTTTGATTGTTGGATGTTTGGATTTATACTTTGGTTGCTTTGGATATTAGATCTTAATATATATATGTTTGGTTTGAATTTTCTTTTGGATATCAATACTTATTTTTTGCATCATTAGACATATATGACCAATTATCCATTACATGTTTATGAATATTGATTATGAAAACTAATGGCTAATCTCTCTTGTGTTTCTGATCTTAGCAGCTTAAGCTTTAATTTTAATTTTATAAAGAACAATTAGCTTATTTTATTTTAAAATCTTGTTTAAAAATGTTTTTATAAAGTCTTTTTGATTTAACAAAAAGGGGGAGAATATAGTAAGGGGGAGTAAATTAAATTTTCAAAATTGTTTACAAAAATTCTTTTCAAATAAAATCTTAAAAATACTCAAATGTTTTGTTATATAAAAAAGGGGAGATTGTTGAAAACATTTTGATGTTTCGATATAACAAATTAAGTATAAATGAATTTTAAGATTTTACAAATGATTTTCTAAGTATATTCGATTTAATTACTCGAATATCAAAATATTACTCCAAGTGTTTCAAAGATCAATTTCAAAAATTGTGTTTTAATCTTAAAATATTTTTGAAACAATTTTCACAAAGTATTTCGAACAAAAAACGAGCCTAAAATCAATTTTTCAAAAGAGTGTACCGATGCACCAATCCATTCATCGATGCACTATTGAATAAATTGAACATCGAATGCATTATATGCATCGATGCACATACCATGCATCGATGCACTCAGGTTTTTATGAAAACATCGAATGCATTTGATGCATCGATGCACAAGACATGCATCGATACACTAAGGCTATTTTGAAACATCAAATGCACTCCATGCATCGACGCACTAAGGGTCCAACGGTCGAAATATTTGAATTTTACACATAGTGTACCGATGCACTAGCCTTATGCATCAATGCACCAGACGCTCCCAACTGTTTTATTAATTGTTTTTACACTTAAACGGCTCTATTGACTCCACTAATCATCCCCAACGTTCAAAATCAATTGAAAGAGTATTTAAACAAGCTTAGAAGCCATTGATCAACAACAAGAAACAACAAGAATCAAGAATTGAGAGAGAATCAAAGAAAAAACATCAAACCTCAAGTTTGAGCATTTCAAGCCTATTTTTCATTCAATATTCATTTTGTTTTCAAGAACTCTAATTGTACTCAATTGTATTTATTCTTTAGTGATCTTTTCTTTGTTCTAGAATTGTGCAAACACATTTGCCTTGTGAGGTTTTTCATTAAGTTTACAAATTTGTAATCTTCTCTTTGAGAAAGAGTGTTCTCAAGAATTGGGGTATATTCTTGAGGGAGTTGTAAGGTTATCTCTTTGGCCTCAAAAGAAAGAACAAATTAGTGAATCTGTTGGAAAATCCTTAGTGTGGATAGCTAAGGTAGTGGACGTAGACTTTGGTTGAGAAAGTCGAACCACTTTAAATCGTTGTGCAATTACTTTCAATTTTCTGCAAAAGCTTACACCAAAATTTTAATTGCCAATTCACCCCCTCTTGGCAGATTCCATCAATCGATTAACTCAACAATATGGTTTTATTTTAGTCATTCAATTATTTTATTTTTTAAAATCATCACTAAACTTAAGTTTTTATTTCGTTTTAGTCACTCAATTTGATTAGATTTATTTTTTTTTAAATTTGAATATATAAGAATTCATTTATATCACATATTCATATTCTTTTACTGGATGCATAAATTTAATTTATAATAATAAATAATATTATAACATAAATAATAAAAATATATTATGTTGTTCATACTTAAAATTTTAACAAAAAATATTAAATGTTAAATTAAAATATAATAAATATTTTTAAGAAATGGAAATATGAACGGATCATTATTCATTTATAAATATATGTATTTTGTAAAATTTAAGTATCGATATTTAAAATATTGGATAAATTTTTATTTTTTGTTCTTGTATATTTAAAATATTAATATAGTCGGATTTCAAAATAATTTATGTTTAATGAACTGGTAGCGTAGCTGATATATGGATTATCAGTCCTAATGTAACCTTATTTTAATTTAATTACTGTTTTCAACTAGATAATTAACCAGTTTGGTTATCTAACATAGTGGTTTGAAACAATGTGGTTTTCATCTTTATTAAATTAATTTCTTGAGATGGTTGGATTTACATACTCAAGACAACAATTATGATTCTATCTAAAATGATTTATTTGATAAAACCAATACATGATCCATGGTAGCAGTGCTACACCAAAACCAGTCTAAAGCTCTGAGCATCGTCTGCAATGAAGCTTTCCCCCTTTGAGTCTCTTCTCTACCAATTGATGCAGCTGGTATTTCTCATGAATCAAAAGATGAAATCAGGTCTGTATGATTCAAATCTTACCCTTCTCGTATCCAAAATTGAAATCCCCAAAAGAAATCGGATAGATAATTGAATGAAAAGAACCTGTTAGATTAGCCAATATGATTGTTGTCTGATGAAGCTTCCAAAGCTGAAGGTGTCCCTGATCTGAGCAAGCTCACTAGTGTCGAACAAGTTTCACTTCTGGAGTATCACGATACACGCCATGCCAGATTACAAACCCAAAGAACATTGAAAACCCGAACACCATATTGACACTAACGGCGCTGGGAAGTTTGATCTGACGGTTACCAACGTTGGCGACGACGTCACGCTACATACTAGGGTTGGTCCATCCAAAGTGGCCGAAACGATTTTTGACTCACCGCCGGTTATCATTTTCACCATCATCAGTCCCAAATATTATGGGACAAAATCGAAGCTCTACAACTCTACAGTAAGCACTGAATAGAGCAAGAACTGACGTGGATGATGACGAACCCGGTGAAGAAGATACAGTGATAATTTGGGGGGAAACCCCTCAAGTTTAGTGACGATTTTGAAAAAGAAAATAGTTTGGTGACCAAAAAGAAACCACACAAATAATCGAATAACTGTGTATTGTTTAATGGAGTTAACAATTTAAATTTGAAGAGGAAAAACGTCCCCAAAATATTTTAGGAAGCAATTTAGTACAAATGATATAATGGTACATTTAAGCCTCAAAATAACTTTGGTTAAACTACGCTTTTTATTAACCTTATTCATATATTGGTCACTAGATTATAAATTTTAATTTGATCACTCAACTTTAAAAATTAACTCTTTCGTCACTTAGCATTATCTCTATAATTTCATGATGGCATAATTTATTTTATTAATATTTTTATCGTATAGACATTAACTAATATATTGTTCATACTAATGTTTATGATTTTCATAGGATTAGATTTTCTATTAATTATCTCATCTCGTCGTTTATCATACTTGTTTTATCACTTGTCATCTTAAATCAATCATATAGAATATTCACTCACGCATGTAGATAACCTACCCTATTTATCCTAGTCATCTATACTTTCATCTTTTGTACTATCATTAACTATCTAAGAACCATCATCGAGCCTACAGTTAGGGATGAACACGATATTTTATACTAGGAGAAAACTTTTAAAACTTTAGAAGGAGGCAAACTTATAAAATTTTAGAGGGATAAAAACAGACTATCATTAAAAAAATTTAAAATATATGATAATTTTTAAATTGTTTAGAAAGCAGTTGTGTGGCTCATCCCTTCCTACAACCACCTTCATTCATTTGCCATCAAACCTAAGCAACAATACCTAACACACCATCCCAAAAATCTCACTCGACAGACCAAAAAATATAAACTACACGTAACAATAAGAGAAAAACAACATAAAGACAACTAATATATATATATATATATAAAATTCAACTTCGACATGGGTGGATATTTGATGAATGGAGCATCTATTTCAAGATCTCAATGGTGGAGAGGTATCTCTTAAGACGAGGAGTAAGATAACTCCGTTGGGGGTTCATCCAATGATGGATGATTGAGATGCAAGCATTCAACGTTAGATTTGTAGAGTTTATGATGTTTTTAATTAAACAAACATTAAATTGACATTTATGAGGTAAAATGAGTTTAATAGAAATTTTAGGACTCATCAACTACCGACAATGAGGACCAACAATGACTAGGATGATAGACAGTGTAATGATCGATCATGAAGAATAATGGCTGAAATATAAATCGATTCTATTAGGAGAAAAATGAGGGGAAGAAAAAAATATAAAGAAATGAAAAAAGGAAATGCCTTTTATAGGATCCAAAGCAATATCATTTTAATGTAAATTTAAAATTTTGTAGGAATCCAAAAGGATGTCTTTATGGTATAAACATAAATGTTAAACTAACCTATTAATCATTAAACTATTAGGTGTGTTCTGTTTTAATCATCAAACTAAAAATCTTACAAATTTAGTCACCAACTTTACATTTTACTTTCAGTTTAGTCTTGAGTATTGTCGTAACCGTCGTTCGGTTGGGCCCCGAATTGGGCTTCGACTTGAAATAATTGGGTTGGGAGTCGCCACCGACCACTATAAAACGAATTTAGGTGGGTTGGACACCATCTTACCTGATCTGCGTTTTTACTAGAAATGTGTCGGGTTCGAGAGTCGGTTACAGTCAAGGAAGGATTAGCACCCTTGAACCACCCTTTAGGTACCAATTAATTTGCTGATTGTCTTAAATTAAGAAAATTGTAATTTAAAATTAAAAGGTAAAAATACGATCACAATTACTTACCTTAGATAGTTTTAAAGGTATGGTTTTTTATTTCCTTTTCGAATCGTTTACAATAGCTTTGCCTTTGTATTTTTTGTGCTTTCCTCTGTATTTTGTATGTAAATCGTTTCTTACAAATGGGGAGGATTACATGTATTTATAGTGAAAAAAACTAACTATTTTTAGAATCCTATTAACAATAGAATCCTAATGCAACTAGACTCCTTGCTCAGTTGTTGCACGTTTGTTGATGTGGTTGTTGCTTTAAAATATATGGTGGTGGAAGAGTCCTCCTAGGAGAGAAACTCTTGTTAGTTCTATCTTTTAAGAAAATGGGTGTCTACAACTGCCCCTCTTTGTCCTTTTTCGTAGAACAAAAAATAGGACAGATAAAAAGACACAAATTTTCGTTTAGTGGAATTGAAGAATAACTCCTTGTCAAATTGAATTGCGGATGGCTTCTCCGTCGCGAAGTCGAGTCCATCTTGAAATGATTTGAATCAAAATGTGGCTTCTCGTTGTAATCCACTTTGGTCTTCTTCTCGATTTAAAGATCTTGGCTAAAAATTCGACTGGAAAGTAATCTCTTGACTCCACAATGTGGTTGATATGCCCTCGAGCTGAATGAAACCGAACTCAAAAAGTCTTCGCTGACAGATAGCTTTTCTCGACTTAAGCTATGCTGACGGAAAAAAGGCTTCTTGCTACTAAGGCACGGCTAACCCAGACCTTCTTCTCGGCTTGAAAAACCTCGATTGCAGCCAGACAATAGTGTGATTGAGGTGTCATCGAGCTGAATGGAATCGAACTCGACAATTTTATTGACAGATAACCCTTCTTACCTTGAGCTATACTGTAAATGGTGTGCCTTAGAGCTGAGCATAGTCGAACTCGAAGGTCTTTTGGTGACAGATAACCCTTCTAGCCTTGAGTTATGATATAAATGATGTTCCCTCGAAGTTGAGTGTAATCGAACTCGAAGGTTTGGTGTTTCAAGAGAAACATTTTCAAAGGTTTTTTTTGTGTTTCAAGAGAAATAATTTCAAAGGTTTTTTGTGTTTCAAGAGAAACTGTATTCAAAGATTGAAGTTTCAAGGGAAACTGTCTCAAGAGAGACAAAATTTGTTTCAAGAGAAACTGTCTCAAGAGAGACAAAAACTTCCAAAAGAAATTGTCTCAAGGGAGACGAGATTTGTTTAACGTAAAACATATTCAAAGATTTTGTTTCAAAGGAAACTGTTTTCAAAGTTTATGCTTCAAGAGAAACTGTCTCAAGGGAGACAAAATTTGTTTCAAGGGAGACAAAATTTGTTTCAAGGGAAACTATCTCATGAGTGACAAAATTCATTTCAAGGGAAATGTTTTCAATGTTTATGTTTCAAGAGAAACTATCTCAAGGGAGAAAAAATTTTGTTTCAAGGGAACCTATCTCAAGAGAGACTAAATTCATCTCAAGGGAAATGTTTTCAATGTTTATGTTTCAAGAGAAACTATCTTAAAAGAGACAAAACTTAGTTCCAAAAGAAAATGTCTCAAGGGAGACGAAATTTGTTTCAAGGGAAACAAATTCAAAGATTTTGTTTCAAGAGAAACTATCTCAAGAGAGACAAAATTCATTTCAAGGGAAATGTTTTCAATGTTTATGTTTCAAGAGAAACTATCTCAAGAGAGACAAAACTTAGTTCCAAAAGAAAATGTCTCAAGGGAGACGAAATTTGTTTCAAGGGAAACAGATTCAAAGATTTTATTTCAAGAGAAACTATCTCAAGAGAGACAAAATTCATTTCAAGGGAAATGTTTTCAATGTTTATGTTTCAAGAGAAACTGTCTCAAGGGAGACAAAATTTAGTTCCAAAAGAAAATGTCTCAAGGGAGACGAAATTAGTTTCAATGAAAACAGATTTAAATATTTTGTTTTAAGAGAAACTTGGAAATTGTCTCAAAAGAGACAATGGTGAGCATGATTCCCTTCGTCGTGAAGTTGAAACCATGGATGACCCCTTCGTTGTGAAGTTGAGCCTTGGAATTGGATATCCTTCGTCGTGAAGTTGAAATCCAAGTAAGTTGTATTGTTCCGAGTCCAATATCCTCCGCCGTGAAGTTAAAATTAGCTCTGGAACTAAGAAATTGTTTGTTGACAGCCAGCCGGCCCTTTGTTGTGAAGTTGAGCTTGTGCTGTCTTGAGTCCAATATCATTTGTTGTGAAGTTGAAATTGGCTCCGAAATTGGGAAATTGTTTGTTGACAACCAGTCGTCCCTTCGCTGTGAAGTTGAACTTGTGTTGTCTTGAGTCCAATATCCTTCGCTGTGAAGTTGAAATTGGCTCTAAGATTGGGAAATTATTTGTTGACAACCAGCCGTCCCTTCGTTGTGAAGTTGAACTTGTTTTGTCTCGAGTGGCACAATATCCTCCATCGTGGAGTTGAAATCGCAGGTGGCCCTTTCGT
This sequence comes from Hibiscus syriacus, assembly GCF_006381635.1. NCBI lineage: Eukaryota > Viridiplantae > Streptophyta > Magnoliopsida > Malvales > Malvaceae > Hibiscus > Hibiscus syriacus. The sequence goes on from NW_024063472.1 coordinate 2,794,031, forward strand.
CGTGAAGTTGAGCCTTGACTTGGATATCTTTCGTTGTGAAGTTAAAATCCAAGTATTGTATGTTGCGGGTAGACACGATTCCCTTCACCGTGAAGTCGAAACCGTGGATGACCCCTTTATTGTAAAGTTTGGCTTCGAGCAAGATATCTTTCGTCGTGAAGTTGAAATCTACTCTCGAGCTAATTGTGTCACTTTGAGTTCAATATCCTTCGCTGTGAAGTTGAAATTGACTCTGACTGAAACTGGAAAGTTATTTTGTTGTCAGACATTCGCCCCTTCGCTGTGAGGTAGAGCAACAACCATGTGCTTTTGAATCGAGCATCCTTCATCTTGAAGTTGAAACTTGACTTAAAAGCTGCAAAAACTTATGTATACAAAAAATGATAAATGTGATGCTCTTAAGTATGTCTAAGATGCATGTAACATGAATTAGTTCTGTTTTATCCCCTAGATGGAGTCTCGTGCTTTGTGTGCTTGTTCCTGCATATGGAGGAAATGCCTTCAAAAGGTCTGATAATTTGCATCAGGATGTTGAATTCCCAAAGATGCCCCAATATTCGATGTTGAATCTCAAAAAATGCCCCAACATTTGATGTTAAATCTAAAAAAATGCCACAACATTTGATGTTGAATCTTCAAAGATGCCCTCATTGTTCCTGATTTCTTACTTCAGTATTGATTCTAAGCATGAGTTTTGTGTTTGAGAGCCACATGTCATTTACCAAGATCCACTCTAGAGAGATTGTCTTATTTTGAAAAAAAATGTTTTTCTTTCTTTTTTATTTTCAAAGTTCAAAATTTTTGAAAATATTGCCCCTTTCACAGTTTTACAATTGAGACAAATCATAAAACTAGAGTTCATTGGATATCAAAGAACTAATTACATTGTTAATCCTTTAATAAATTATAGTCGTTTGACACGTTCCAAGATCAAATCTATTTTTGGGAAACGGTTAAGTAAGGAAATGATAAAAATGTCTCAGGTTATTGTGTTTGGTCAAAGGTTTGGCATTTTTGTTTATTTGATGTTCAAAGGTTTTATGGGGTATCTTGCATGCTCCTCTATTGGAAGTGTTCTCTGATTCCCAGCTTTCATGGTCAAGCTCGGATTGTGCAATGTCTTATCAAGGAATTCGTGTGATCGCCCCAGCTGCCCAATTATTGTATTCGAGACGTCTTTTCAGGTTTTCAACTCGAATCCACCTTTGGTTTCAAGACGTCATTTGTAATTTACGTCTTGAACCCCCTTTTGTTAATTTTCTTTATCATGCATTAATTACACTATTTTTTGCAAATAAAGATTAATCCTGATGGGGGGGATGAAATCTGAAGATAGTCTGTAACATCCTCAATACCGGGTTAGTGATTAAAGTGTAAGATTTTAAAATTTCAGTGATCAAATTAAATAAATTGAAAAGTGAAGGAATTAATTAAAAGATGTTGGTGTAGGATGAATTAATAAGTGAATGAGAATTAAAAGGGTAAAAGGGTCATTGAGCAAAGGTAATAATTAAATATTATATATTGGGTATTATAATACCCAAGGGAAAGAAACAAGAGTTTCCAGATAACTCTTGATTCTTCTTTCTTATTCATTTTCTTCTTCCAACGTGAATCACCCAAACCTAAGGTAAATTTGATTTCTTTTGGTTAATCCTTCAAATTAAAGTATGGGTTTGATTTATTAAAGCTTTAGGAAAGATTATGGAGATGAAAAATATTATAGAAACTCAAAGATTGGTGAGTTATGAAGGATTAAATATAAGAAGTGGATAAGTGAAATCTTGAATAAGGATGTATAAATGGATTTAGAAGTTAAATTTGACTTATCATGAGTGAAAGTAAATGATACGAAGTGTTAGAACTAGATTTAGAACATGTTAAAATTTGAGTAAGATTCTTGAATTCGGTATTAATGATTGGATTTGTAAGGTTAAGAGGTATTAAATGGGTATTAATCAGTTTAAGTAGGTGTATAAGAGTTAGAAATATTAAAGCAGGTGAAAGATGAAGATTTGAGATGAAAAGAGTGAATTTCGTGCTTGCAATGGGATTTCTGGGTTGTGTGCATCGATGCATCTTCAATGTGCATCGATGCACTCTCAAATAAACAAACATCGAATGCAATTAATGCATCGATACATAAGGAGTGCATCGATGCATCCCCTTAAAATGCAAACATCGAATGTCATTTATGCACCGATGCACAGGTAGTGCACCGATGCACAGGTAGTGCACCGATGCACAGGTAGTGCACCGATGCACAAGTAGTGCATCGATGCACCGATAGGGAATGCATCGATGCACTGTATAGTGCATCGATGCATACCTTCATTAAAAGATGGAAATAGCTTTTCTTTTAGCCTAAGAAATGATAGTTTATAATATATTAATTAGTATACTAATAAGTATCAATGAATTACTATGTAGATACAGAGCTTAATCAAGTTCACGAACAATTGCCCAGTAAGATCGATCGAGGAAAAAGCAAGGAAATATAGGTGAGTGCATATGTATAGTATGATTATAGAAATATACTCAATTCTAGACTTGTGATAAGTCTAGATTTTATATCTTAATACATGATCATATTTGTATTATGAGACATGACATGAATTCATATAAAATGCATTATGTGACATGAATGTGCAGGAAAAGTTATATGAGCTATGTGAAAAGGTAAGAATTTACATGTCTACGTGATATAAACTACGTGAAATGTAAAAGCCCATGTTATGTAGATGAGAACTATAGGTATAGTTGGTATGCCAAGGGTAGAGGGTCTACACGGTCCTTCGGGACAAAATTCTACGCGGTCCTTCGGGATCTATATATATTCTTTGGAATATGTGTGAAGTCTTTGGAGACACATACTTGATCCCTAGTATATGTATATGATTCTTAAGGAATTCTATGTGGTCCTTATGGACATTATTATATGGCACTACGGTGCAATTCTATGCGGTACTTCGGTGTATTTATACGAGCTGCGGTGACAGCATAGTGCACAACCTCACAATACTCACATACCTTAGGTTCTCAATATGATATCATGGGCCAATAAATTTATTAATACAAATTCATGAATGTTAAAGTTATATGCTTACAGGTAAGGAGAATGGTGATGTTAACTATATGGATTAAGTATACTCTTTCATCCCATTTCATATCATTATGACATTTTCATTACATTTCCTTGTTATTATTATTACATTGCCTCACTAAGTCGATGACTTAGCGTGTGAGTGTTTCACACGTAGGATCCAAGAAAGTAGACGAGACAGGTTAAGCAACTGGACAACATTACTCCTGCAACCATCAGATCAGAAGCAACTTAATCAGTAGGTCATTTTGTTATGTAAATGGAAGTTGGCATGTAATTAAAGGGTTAAGTTGTGTATGCTCTGAATATTTTGGTAAACTTATATTACCATGTGTATATTATCATATTTTCTTAATATAAGTTCAAGTATTTTGCTATTATTTGTTAAGAGTTATGTTTTAAAAGTCAATGTAATACCTCTGACTCGAATCCGGGTCGGGTACGGGTTGGGGTGTTACATTTAATGGTATCATAGCTATGGTTTAGCCGATTCTAAGTATAAACCGGAGTCTATAGAGTCTTTAGGTGGAATACATGCCAACATATAGTGAGAAACTCTGATCTGGTATAGTATGAGTATGATGTTTTGCTAATAGAATAATATGTTTATTTTATTAGATGTCCGGACATAATAGCTCCAGAAGTGAAGCGGGAGAAGTTAGGCCTGCTGAAAGCAGCAATTCACCTGCCCTGGCCAGGCAAGGTGAAGAACAGGCATCTCAAGGAGTGCATGTGCAAGATCAGGATACGTTCTTCAGAACGTTAGACGCTATTCTGACGCGTCTTCAACCTTCTGCTCCACTAACTCAAAGAATAAATGTATCAAAAGAGTTGAGAGGTTTAGGAGCTCTCGAATTTAAGGGAGAAGCTGAGGAAGGTCCAGTGTCAGCGGATCTTTGGTTGAATGATTTGAAAATCATGCTAGATGGTCTCCACTGTTCCGAAGTGGAGAAGTTAGATGGAGTTGTATCTTTATTGAGGGGTCAGGCGAGGATATGGTGGACGAACGTCACCATGAGGATGTCAAACGACCAGTTGACTTGGTCTTTGTTTATAGAAGAATTTAAAAACAAGTATATTGGAGATCAGTTTATTCGGTAAATGAAGCTGGAGTTTATGAATTTGAAGCAGATGAGCCGCTCTGTATATGAGTACGAATGTGAGTTCAACAAGCTGAGCAGGTTTGCAGCTAATTTTGTGCCTACTGAAAAAGATGCTTGTGAATGGTTCGTGGATGGCTTGCGCCCTAGACTTAAAGAAATGTTGATAGTATTAAACTTGTCCTCGTTTCAAGAGGTGATTAATCGTGCAAAAGCTCTTGAAAGAGCTCAGAATGAAAGATTCGGGGACTCAAAGGTTCAGACATCAAAGAGGATGGGTGCTTCTTCCAGCTCAGTACCACCAAAAAGAGGAAGAGATTCAGGATTTCGATCACAAGCTAGATCAGAATCATTTGCATCCCCTGCTAGAGGAGCAAGTCAAGTGAGACCTAGACAGACATAGTCATGGGATCGGGTCCTGGGAGAGCCACTCAAGGTCAAGCGAGACAATGTCAGCATTGTGGGAAGAACCATTTTGGTGCATGTCGTATGGCTTCAGGGACTTGTTTCCGATGTGGAGGGGCTGGACATTTTATCCGGGACTGCCCGTTATTAGTTGGTGAGCATGCATCATTTGAAAGAGTTGGTTTTACCTCACAAAGAGGACGAGGAAGAGGTAGAGGAAGGAACCAGTCTGAATCCTCTATGCAACCAGAAGTTTGATCCACTGCTCGGGTATACAATTTAAAGACAAGTGATGACCGTGATGATCCCGATATTATAGTAGGTACTTTTCAGTTGTATGATAAATTAGTGATTGTGCTGATTGATCCGAGTTCTAATTATTATTATATTACCAGTAAATTAGTAAAAGAATTGAGAATTCCCTTAGAAGCTACGAGTAATGTAATGATAGTAACTAATCCGTTAGGGCATAGTGCTCAGGTGGACAAGGTCTGTAAGGGGTGTCCCATAAAGATTCAGGGAATTGAATTACCTACTAATCCGATGGAATTACACTTTGACGAGTTTGAAGTGATTTTGGGAATGGATTGGTTGTTTCATTACTATGGGAATGTCGACTATAGATTGAAAAAGGTAAACCTGAAGAGTCCAGAATGAATAGAAGTAAATGTGATCAGTGAAATGTGTAATCCCTTAGTAAATGTAATATCAGTGATGTCTGCCAAGAAATTACTGCTACAAGGATGTCAGGGTTTTCTTGCAAATGTGATAGATTCAAGAGCCCAAGAGAAAAGGTTAGAGGAGATTCCAATAGTTCGAGAGTTCCCTGATGTTTTCCCTGCTGAGTTGTCAGGATTATCTCCAAGTAGAGAGGTAGAGTTCCAAATTGAAATAATGCCAGGAACAGCTCTGATTGCAATGGCACCTTATCGAATGTCTCCAAAAGAACTGCAAGAGTTAAAGAATCAATTACAAGAGTTGCTAGAGAAGGGATTTATCTGACCAAGTGTATCACCTTGGGGAGCTCCAGTGTTATTTGTTAAAAAGAATGATGGATCAATGCGTCTCTGCATTGACTATCGACAGCTCAATAAGGTGACAATCAAGAATAAGTATCCTCTCCCACGCATTGACGATTAGTTTGATCAGTTAAAAAGGAGCTTCGGTATTCTCGAAGATTAACTTAAGTTCCTGTTATCACCAATTGATGATTCAGGAGAAAGACATTCTGAAGACATCTTTTAGAATGAGATATGGTCACTATGAATTCATTGTAATGCCATTTGGAGTAACGAATGCACCTGCTGCTTTCATGGATCTTATGAACAGGATTTTTCAACCCTACTTAGACCAGTTTGTTGTTGTCTTTATTGATGACATATTGGTGTACTCAAAATCTTATGAAGAGCATAGCACACATCTGAGGATCGTCTTGTAAATTTTAAGAGATAAGAAGTTGTATGCTAAATTGTCCAAATGTGAGTTTTGGTTAAATGAAGTAATTTTCTTGGGGCATGTGATCTCCGCAGATGGGATTAGGGTGGACCCTCAAAAGATTAAAGCTATAATGGATTGGGAAGTTCCAAAGAATGTGTCTGAAGTTCGGAGTTTCTTGGACTTGCCGGTTATTATTAAAGATTCGTTAAGAATTTTTCGATGATTGTGTTGCCTCTAACAAAGCTAATGAGAAAGAACGTACCATTTAGTTGGACTCCTGAATGTCAAGAAAGTTTTGAAGTTTTAAAGGAAATTTTGACAGAAGCTCCTGTTTTAGTTCAACCTGAAACTGGCAAGAATTTCATAGTGTTTAGTGATGCGTCCTATAATGGGTTAGGGTATGTGTTAATGCAAGAAGGGAAAGTGGTAGCGTATGCATCGAGACAGTTGAAACCACATGAAAAGAATTACCCCACCCATGATTTAGAAATGGTTGATGTAGTGTTCGCTCTCAAGATTTGGCGTCATTATCTGTATAGAGAACGATGTTATTTGTATACATATCATAAGAGCTTGAAATACCTGATGACTCAGAAAGAAATTAATTTGAGGCAAAGAAGATGGGTTGAATTCTTAAAAGATTATGATATGATAATTGATTATCACCCTGGGAAGGCTAACATGGTAGCTGATGCCTTGAGCAAGAAAACGTTTGCAGCCTTACGAGCTATGGACGCAAGATTATCTTTAACTGAAGACGGTGGTCTATGTGCATAACTAAAGTTTAAACCGGAATGGTTGGAACGAATTGGAGAATTACAAAGTAAAGATGAAATGTGTTTGAAAAGAATAGAGCAAGTAAAGAATAAAGAGATTAAGGATTTTGAGGTTAAGTCGGATGAGAATTTGTTTTATAAAGGAAAAATTGTGATACCAGACAATGAGGATTTGAAAAAAGAAATATTGACAGAGGCTCATTGTTGTCCATTGACGATGCATCCGGGTGGAACCAAGATGTACATGGATTTGAAGGATAGGTATTGGTGGTCAGGAATGAAAAGAGGTATCACTGAATTTGTGTCTAAGTGCTTGGTATGTCAACAAGTTAAAGCTGAGCACCAAGTTCCTTCTGGATTATTACAACCCCTTTTCATTCCTCAATGAAAGTGGGATAATGTGACGATGGATTTTGTTTCGGGGTTACCCTTGACTCCGAACAAAAGAGATTCAATTTGGGTCATCGTTGATCGTTTGACCAAATCAGCGCATTTCATTCCCGTCAGAACTAATTACTCTATGGAAAATTATGCGGAGTTGTACATTAGAGAAATTATTAGATTTCATGGAGTGCCTGTTTCTATAGTTTCTGATCGAGACCCTCGATTTACTTCGAGATTTTGGAAATCCCTACATGGAGCATTGGGAACTCGCCTTAACTTTTGTACGGCCTTTCACCCTCAGACAGATGGGCAATCAGAGATAACTATTCAAATATTGGAAGATATGTTGCGAGCATGTGTTATTGAGTTTAAAGGGTCGTGGGAGAAATATTTACCACTGGCAGAGTTCGCTTACAACAATAGTTATTAATCTAGTATTAAAATGGCACCTTATGAGGCGTTATATGGGAGGAAATGTCGTACTCCATTAAACTGGTATGAGCTCAAAGATCGAAGTGTACTTGGTCCAGATTTAATTCAAGATGTGAAGGAGAAAGTGCGTGAAGTTCAACATAACCTCAAAGTGGCATCTGATCGGCAAAAGTCCTATTATGATCTTAAAAGAAAAAAAATTGAATTTGAAGTTGGAGATAAAGTGTTTCTGAAAGTATCTCCCTGGAAGAAAGTCTTACGATTTGGTCGGAAAGGAAAGTTAAGTCCTAGATTCATCGGGACATATGAAGTTGTTAAGAGGATAGGACCAGTGGCATATCAGTTATCTTTGCCACTGGAGATGGAGAAAATTCATAATGTATTTCATGTGTCCATGTTGCGAAGGTATAGGTCTGATCCCTCTCATATAGTTGCACCAGAATAAGTAGAGGTTCAATCAGATCTGACCTATGAAGAAGAACCAGTAAGAATATTGGCTTATGAAGTTAAATAGTTGAGGAATTAATCAGTTCCGTTGGTCAAAGTTCTCTGGAGGAATCACAAAGTAGAGGAAGCAACGTGGGAGCGTGAAGAGGATATACGTTATCAATACCCCCATCTGTTCGTGCAATGAAAATTCGAGGACGAATTTTCTTAAAGATGGGAGATTTGTAACATCCTCAATACCGGGTTAGTGATTAAAGTGTAAGATTTTAAAATTTCAGTGATGAAATTAAATAAATTAAAAAGTGAAGGAATTAATTAAAAGATGTTGGTGTAGGATGAATTAATAAGTGAATGAGAATTAAAAGGGTAAAAGGGTCATTGAGCAAAGGTAATAATTAAATATTAGATATTGGGTATTATAATACCCAAGGGAAAGAAAAAAGAGTTTCCATATAACTCTTGATTCTTCTTTCTTCTTCATTTTCTTCTTCAACGTGAAGCACCCAAACCTAAGGTAAGTTTGATTTCTTTTGGTTAATCCTTCAAATTAAAGTATGGGTTTGATTTATGAAGCTTTAGGAAAGATTATGGAGATGAAAAATATTATATAAACTCAAAGATTGGCGAGTTATGAAGGATTAAAGATAAGAAGTGGATAAGTGAAATCTTGAATAAGGATGTATAAATGGATTTAGAAGTTAAATTTGACTTGTCATGAGTGGAAGTAAATGATATGAAGTGTTAGAACTAGATTTAGAACATGTTAAAATTTGAGTAAGATTCTTGAATTCGGTATTAATGATTGGATTTGTAAGGTTAAGAGGTATTAAATGGGTATTAATCAGTTTAAGTAGGTGTATAAGAGTTAGAAATATTAAAGGAGATGAAAGATGAAGAGTTGAGATGAAAAGAGTGAATTTCGTGCTTGTAATGGGATTTCTGGGTTGTGTGCATCGATGCATCTTCAATGTGCATCGATGCACTCTCAAATAAACAAACATCGAATACAATTAATGCATCGATGCATAAGGAGTGCATCTATGCATCCCCTTAACATGCAAACATTGAATGTCATTTATGCACCGATGCACAGGTAGTGCATCGATGCATCGATAGGGAATGCATCGAAACACTGTATAGTACATCGATGCATACCTTCATTAAAAGATGGAAATAGGTTTTCTTTTAGCCTAAGAAATGATAGTTTAGAATATATTAATTAGTATACTAATAAGTATAAAAAAATTACTATGTAGATACAGAGCTTAATCAAGTTCACGAACAATTGCCCAGTAAGATCGATCGAGGAAAAAGAAAGGAAATATAGGTGAATGCATATGTATAGTATGATTAAAGAAATATACTCAATTATAGACTTGTGATAAGTCTAGATTTTATATCTTGATACATGATCATATTTGTATTATGAGACATGACATGAATTCATATAAAATGCATTATGTGACATGAATGTGCAGGAAAAGTTATATGAGCTATGTGAAAAGGTAAGAATTTACATGTCTACGCGATATAAACTACGTGAAATGTAAAATTCCATGTTATGTAGATGAGAACTATAGGTATAGTTGGCATGCCAAGGGTAGAGGGTCTACGCGGTCCTTCGGGACAAAATTCTACGTGGTCCTTCGGGATCTATATATATTCTTTGGAACATGTATGAAGTCTTTGGAGACACATACTTGATCCCTAGTATATCTATATGATTCTTAAGGAATTCTATGTGGTCCTTATGGACATTATTATATGGCACTACGATGCAATTCTACGCGGCACTTTGGTGCATTTATACGAGCTGTGGTGACAGCATATTGCACAACCTCACAATACTCACATACCTTAGGTTCTCAATATGATATCATGGGCCAATAAATTTATTAATACAAATTCATGAATGTTAAAGTTATATGCTTACATGTAAGGATAATGGTGATGTAAACTACATGGATTAAGTATACACTTTCATCCCATTTCATATCATTATGACATTTTCATTACATTTCCTTGTTATTATTATTACATTGCCTCACTAAGTCGATGACTTAGCGTGTGAGTGTTTTGCACGTAGGATCTGAGATAGTAGACGAGACAGGTTAAGCAGCTGGACAACATTACTCCTGTAACCATCAGATCAGAAGCAACTTAATCAGTAGGTCATTTTGTTATGTAAATGGAAGTTGGCATGTAATTAAAGGGTTAAGTTGTGTATGCTCTTAATATTTCGGTAAACTAATATTACCATATGTATATTATAGTATTTTCTTAATAAAAGTTCAAGTATTTTTGCTATTATTTGTTAAGAGTTGTGTTTTAAAAGTCAATGTAATACCTCTGACTCGTATCCGGGTCGGGTACGGGTTGGGGGTGTTACATAGTCTCTTCTGTTCAGAACTTCATGTATGATTAGAAGGGACTTTTAAGGCACGTAATGTAGGCCATGGTTCATGGTTATGAAAGAAAATGATAAATAGGCCCAAACAAGTGTTTCAGGGTATTGAACCAAGGATCAATTCATTCTGATGTCTTCAATCATATCTTGCTCAATTTGAATATGCTCGTATGTGTCTCTCTCTTGATGCTCTATGATCTTCGAGTGAAGTGATTCAGTGATTCAGAAATGATTGTGCTTGATCAATCTTATTTGATGCTCTATGATCTTCGAGTGAAGTGATTCAAAAATGATTGTGCTTGATCAATCTCATAGTTTGAATCTCGGTGTGTCATTTGAATCGAGAGAATCTTTGCATATGCATCTTGTCTTTTTTTTTCTTCAATGTTCCTTTGTTTTTTTTTTCTCTTTTTTTTTCTCTTTGCTTTTTCTCTCTTTTTTCTTTTTGTTCTGATTGAATCTTTGCACTTGGCATTTGGTTCACCTTTCGGTATCTCATATGAATCAATGTCTTCACTCATGCGAGTAGATTTTCTCCACCTTGCCCCCCAGTGTGGAGGGTGATTGTAACACCCCCAACCCGTATACCAACCCAGATACGAGTCAGAGATATTACATTGACTTTTAAAACACAACACATTACAAATAATAGTAAAATACTTGAACTTATATTACGAAAATAAAATAATATACATATGGTACTATAAGTTTACCAAAATATTCAGAGCATACACAACTTAACTTTCTAATTACATGCCAACATCCATTTTCCTAACAAATTGACCTACTGATTAAGTTGCTTCTGATCTGATAGTTGCAGGAGTAATGTTGTCCAGCTGCTTAGCCTCAATCGTCTACTTTATCGGATCCTACGTGTGAAACACTCACACGCTAAGTCATTGACTTAGTGAGGCAATAATATAATAATAATATCAATAAACATAAAGTAATTGCCAAAATGAGATGGGTTGCAATAATAAGATGTATGTAAACAATGCAATAACCAAAACCATGTTTCTTACACATATACTTATCAAATTCACATTCATAAGTTCGTCTTAGTAAGTTCATTAGCCCATGGTACCACACAGAGAACCTAAGGTATGTGAGTATTGTGAGGTTGTGCACTATGCTGTCACCACAGCTCATATAATTGCACCTAAGTGCCACGTAGAATTGCACCGGAGTGCCGCATAGAATTGCACCGTAGTGCCATATAATAATGTCCATAAGGACCACATATCATTCCTTAAAAATCATATACATATACCAAGGATCAAGTATGTGTCTCACCAGACCTCACACATGTTCTAAAGAATACATATATGTCCCGAAGGACCACATATCATTCCTTAAGAATCATATACATATACCAAGGATCAAGTATGTGTCTCACCAGACCTCACACATGTTCCAAAGAATACATATATATCCCGAAGGACCACGTAGACCCTCTACCCTTGGCATGCCAACTATACCTATAGTTCTCATTTACATAACATGGGCTTTCACAATTTATTTAATTCATATCACGTAGACATATTATTTCCATACCTTTATCATATAACTCATATAACTTTTCTTTCATATTCATGTCCCATAATGCATATGGTATGGATTCATGTCATATATCATCATATGAACTACGATCATGTATCAAAATATTGAATCTAGACTTATCACAAGTCTAGAACTGAATAAAATACATATTCATGCTATGCATATGCACTCACCTAAATTTCTTTGTCTTTCCCTCGATTGATCCTACTTGTCGATGGTTCCGGAACTCGATTAGGCTCAATATCTACATAAGCATAATTTTCAAGATGATTATCAGATGCCTAAGTCTTGAAATTAATCTTTAATAGCCTACCAATTTAAGGAATTAATAGTTTAGTCTTTCTTCTTTCTTCTTTTTTTTATATGGGGGAATCGGTTTCCCCCTGGGGGTATCGATTCCCCTATAGCATTCTGGAAATTCATATTCGTTGAGGGGGTATCGATTCCCCTTGAATGGGTACCGATTCCCCTAGCCCAGAAATCCTATTTTGAGCTCGAAAATCATCTCATTTCAGCTCAAACATTCATATTTCACTCCCTTTAATACTCTTAACTTTCATACACTTACTTAAACTAATTATTATCCATTCAATACCTCTAAAACTAAAAAAACTAATCATCCATATAGAATTTAAGAATCTTACTCAAATTCTAACTTGTTCTAATTTTAATTCTATCACCTCATACTTCTTAATTAGCTTGATGACAAGTCAAATCCAGCTTCTAATTCTTATTATGACCTTTAATCTAAGATTTCATTCAATGGCTCCCAACCTTTAATCTCCCTTAACTTATAATTCTTTGAGTTCTAGGATCCTTGTTTCTCTCCATCATATTTCCTAAATCTTCATTAACCAAACCCATGCTTAACTCATAAGAATTAATCCAAAAGAAGACAACTCACCTTTGCTTGCAAGCTTCACGGTTGGAGAAGAAGAAGAAGAAGAGGAGAAATGTATGGAACCTTGTTTATCTCAAATGCTTTCCACGTGATTTATAAAATCACCTTAAGGAATATTTAATTATTTCACTTACTAAATTACTCTTTTGCCCTCTTAATTTTCCTTCTTTATAATTTAATCCTACACCAAATAACTCAAATAGGTCATTGAACTCTTCCATCATTTTACTTAAATCACCAAATGTTGAAACTTTGCAAATTAATCACTAACCCGGCATGGAGGATGTTACAAATCTCCCTCCCTTAAGAAAATTCGTCCTCGAATTTTCAATAAGAAAAGAGATGGGGATACTGATTCCTCATATCCTCCTCACGCTCCCATATTGCTTCCTCTACTTTGTGATTCTTCCATAAAACTTTAACCAATGGAATAGTCTTGTTCCTCAATTGCTTAACCTCATGAGCTAAAATTTGAATCGGTTCTTCCTCATAAGTCATATCCGGTTGTACCTCGATCTCTTCTGGATTTACAATATGGGAGGGATCCGATCGATATCTTCGAAGCATTGAGACATGGAATACATTGTGAATCTTTTCCATTTCTGGTGGTAAAGTCAATTGGTATGCTACGGGTCCCACCCTTTTTACAATCTCATATGGTTCAATAAACCGGGGACTTAACTTTCCTTTCCGACCAAACCTCAACACATTCTTCCATGGAGATACATTTAAAAACACTTTATCCCCAACTTCAAATTCAATCTCCTTTCTTTTAAGATCAGAATAGGACTTTTGCCGATCAGATGCCACTTTGAGGTTATGCTGAATTTCTCGAACTTTCTGTTCTACATCTTGAATTAAATCCGAACCAAGAACACTTCGGTCTTTGAGTTCATACCAATTTAATGGAGTACGACATTTTCTTCCATATAATGCTTCATATGGGGCCATCTTTATACTAGACTGATGACTATTGTTGTAAGCGAACTCTGCCAGCGGTAAATACTTTTCCCATGATCCTTTAAATTCCATTACGCATGCTCTCAACATATCTTCCAATATCTGAATAGTTCTCTCTGATTGCCCATCAGTCTGAGGATGAAAAGCCGTACTAAAGTTTAAACGAGTCCCCAACGCTCCATGCAAAGATTTCCAGAATCTAGAAGTGAATCGAGGGTCTCAATCAGAGACTATCGAAACAGGTACTCCATGCAATCTAATAACTTCTCTAATATACAGCTCTGCATACTTTTCCATAGAGAAATCCGTTCTAACCGGAAGGAAATGCGCTGACTTAGTTAATCGATCAACAATTACCCAGATTGATTCTCTTTTGCTCGGAGTCAAGGGTAACCCCGAAACAAAATCCATCGTAACATTTTCCCATTTCCATTGAGGAATGAAAAGCGGTTGCAATAATCCTGATGGAACTTGATGCTCGGCTTTGACTTGTTGACATATCAAACACTTAGACACAAATTCGGTGATGCTTCGTTTCATCCCTGACCACCAAAATCGATCCTTCAAATCCATATACATCTTGGTTCCACCCTGGTGCATCGTTAACGGACTGCAATGAGCCTCTGTTAATATTTCTTTCTTCAAGTCGTCATTGTCGGGTATTACAATTCTTCCTTTACAATATAGATTTCCATCTGACTTAATCTCAAAGTCTTTAATCTCTTTGTTCTTTACTTGTTCAATTCTTTTCAAACACATTTCATCTTTACTTTGCAATTCTCCTATTCGTTCCAACCATGCTGGTTTAAGGGTTAATTCTGCACAAAGACCACCGTCTCCCGATAAAGATAATCTTGCATCCATAGCTCGTAAAGCTGCAAACGTCTTTCTACTCAAAGCATCTGCTACCACATTAGCCTTTCCGGGATGATAGTCAATTATCACATTATAATCCTTTAAGAACTCTACCCATCTACGTTGCCTCAAATTCAATTCGTTTTGAGTTATCAGGTACTTCAGGCTCTTATGATCCGTATATAAGTAACAACGCTCCCCATAAAGATAATGACGCCAAATCCTGAGAGCGAATACTACAACAGCCATTTCTAAATCATGAGTGGGGTAATTCTTTTCATGTGGTTTCAGCTGTCTCGATGCATACGCTACCACCTTTCCTTCTTGCATTAATACACACCCCAACCCGTTATGGGATGCGTCACTGTATACTACAAAATTCTTGCCAGATTCCGGTTGAACCAATATCAGAGTTTCCGTCAGAATTCTCTTTAAAGCTTCGAAACTTTCTTGACATTCAGAAGTCCAAACAAATGGTACGTTCTTTCTCATTAACTTTGTTAGAGGCAGCACAATCATCGAAAAATTCTTAACGAATCTTCGATAGTAACCGACAAGTCCAAGAAAACTCCAAACTTCAGACACATTCTTAGGAACTTCCCAATCCATTATAGCTTTAACCTTCTGAGGGTCTACTCTAATCCCAACTGTCGAGATCACATGCCCCAAGAAAATTACTTCGTTTAGACAAAATTCACATTTGGACAATTTCGCATAGAGATTTTTATCCCTGAGAATTTGCAAAACTAGCCTCAGATGTGCGCTGTGCTCTTCAATGGACTTTGAGTAAACCAGTATATCATCAATAAAGACAACAACAAACTGGTCTAGATAGGGCTGAAAAATCCTGTTCATGAGATCCATGAAAGCAGCTGGTGCATTCGTTACTCCGAATGGCATTACGATGAATTCATAATGACCATATCTCGTTCTGAAAGCCGTCTTCGGAATATCTTTCTCCTGGATCTTCAATTGATGATAACCCGAACGTAGATCGATCTTCGAAAATACCGAAGCTCCTTTTAGTTGATCAAATAAGTCATCAATGCGCGGAAGGGGATACTTGTTCTTGATGGTCACCTTATTAAGGTGTCGATAATCAATGCAGAGACGCATTGATCCATCCTTCTTCTTAACAAATAACACCGGAGCTCCCCAAGGTGACACACTTGGTCGAATAAATCCTTTTTCTAACAACTCTTGCAATTGATTCTTTAACTCTTGCAATTCTTTCGGAGCCATCCGATAAGGTGCCATTGCAATTGGAGCGGTTCCTGTCATTACTTCAATTTGAAATTCTACCTCTCTATCCGGAGGTAATCCTGGCAACTCAGCCGGGAAAACTTCAGGGAATTCTTGAACAATTGGAATCTCCTTTAGCCCTTTCTCTATAGCTCTTAAATCTATTACATTTGCAAGAAATCCTTGACATCCCTATAGCAATAGCTTCTTAGCTGACATTACTGACATTACATTTGCTAAGGGATTAAACTTTTCACTGCTCACACTTATCTCTGATCCTCTTGGACTTTTCAGGGTTACCTTTTTCAATCTGCAATTAACATCTCCATAGTAACGGAACAACCAATCCATTCCCATAATCACTTCAAACTCGTCAAAGGGTAATTCCATCAGATTAGCAGGGAATTCAATTCCCTGAACCTTTATGGGACACCCCTTACAGACTTTATTCACCCGGGCACTATGGCCTAACGGAGTTGTTACTATAATCTCATTACTCGTAGCTTCTAAGGGAATCCTCAACTCCTTTACTAACTTACTTTTAATATAAGAATAATTAGAACCCGAATCAATCAGTACTAATATTAATTTATCATACAACTGAAAAGTACCTGCTATAATATCAGGGTCATCACGGTCTTCACTTGTCTTTAGATTGTACACCCGTGCAGTTGATCGAACTTCAGGTTGAGCAGAGGATTCAGACGGGTTCCTTCCTCTATCTCTTCCTCGTCCTCTTTGTGAGGAAGAACCAATTCTTTCAGATGGTGCAGGCTCACCAACAATCAATTGACAATCCCGGATAAAATGTCCGGCATCTCCGCATCGAAAACAAGTCCCAGTAGCCATCCGACAAGCCCCAAAATGGTTTTTCCCACAGTGTCGACACTATCTCACTTGACTCGGAGTAGATCTCCCAGCACCAGATCCCACTGACTACGTCTGTCTAGGTCTTGCCTGACTTGCTCCCCTAGCAGACGATGCAACTGATTCTGATCTAGCTTGTGATCGAAATCCCGAGTCTCTTCCCCTTTTTGATGGTACTGAGCTAGAAGAAGCACCCGTTCTCTTTGATGTTTGAACTCTAAAATCCCCGAATCTCTCATTCTGAGCTCTTTCAAGAGCCTTGCCGCGATTGATCACCTCTTAGAACGAGGACAAATTCAACACTATCAACATCTCTTTCAATCTAGGGCGTAAGCCCTCCACAAACCATTCGTAAGCCACTTTTTCGGTAGGCACAAGCTCGGATGCAAACCTACTCAGCTTGTTGAACTCACATTCATACTCATATACAGAGCGGTTCATCTGTTTCAAATTCAAAAACTCTTGCTTCATTTGCCGAATGAATTGTTCTCATATGTACTTGTTTTTGAATTCATCTAAGAACAAAGACCAAGTCAACTGGTCACTGGGCATCCTTATGGTGACATTCGTCCACCATATCCTCGCCTGACCCCTTAATAAAGATACAGCTCCATCTAACTTCTCCACTTCAGAACAGTGGAGACCATCTAACATGATTTTCAAATCATTCAACCAAAGATCCACTGACACTGGACCTTCCTCAGCTTCTCCCTTAAATTTAGGAGCTCCTAAGCCTCTCAACTCTTTTGCTACATTTATTCTTTGAGTTAGTGGAGCAGAAGGTTGAAGACGCGTCAGAATAGCGTCTAACGTTCTGAAGAACGTATCTTGATCTTGCACAGGCACTCCTTGAGATGCCTGCTCTTCACCTTGCCTGGCCAGGGCAGGTGAATTACTGCTTTCAGCATGCCTATCTTCTCCCGCTTCACTTCGGGAGCTATTATGTCCGGACATCTAATAAGAATAAACACATTGTTCTATTAGCAAAACAACATACTCATACTATACCAGATCAGAAGTTCTCACTATTTGTTGGCATGTATTCCATTTAAAGACTCTATAGACTCTGGTTTATGCCTAGAATCGACTAAACCATAGCTCTGATACCATTAAATATAACACCCCCAACCCGTATACCAACCCAGATACGAGTCAGAGATATTACATTGACTTTTAAAACACAACACATTACAAATAATAGTAAAATACTTGAACTTATATTACGAAAATACAATAATATACATATGGTACTATAAGTTTACCAAAATATTCAGAGCATACACAACTTAACTTTCTAATTACATGCCAACATCCATTTTCCTAACAAATTGACCTACTGATTAAGTTGCTTCTGATCTGATAGTTGCAGGAGTAATGTTGTCCAGCTGCTTAGCCTCGATCGTCTACTTTATCGGATCCTACGTGTGAAACACTCACACGCTAAGTCATTGACTTAGTAAGGCAATAATATAATAATAATATCAATAAACATAAAGTAATTGCCAAAATGAGATGGGTTGCAATAATAAGATGTATGTAAACAATGCAATAACCAAAACCATGTTTCTTACACATATACTTATCAAATTCACATTCATAAGTTCGCCCTAGTAAGTTCATTAGCCCATGGTACCATACAGAGAACCTAAGGTATGTGAGTATTGTGAGGTTGTGTACTATACTGTCACCACAGCTCATATAATTGCACCTAAGTGCCACGTAGAATTGCACCGGAGTGCCGCGTAGAATTGCACCGTAGTGCCATATAATAATGTCCATAAGGACCACATATCATTCCTTAAGAATCATATACATATACCAAGGATCAAGTATGTGTCTCACCAGACCTCACACATATTCCAAAGAATACATATATGTCCCGAAGGACCACATATCATTCCTTAAGAATCATATACATAAACCAAGGATCAAGTATGTGTCTCACCAGACCTCACACATGTTCCAAAGAATACATATATGTCCCGAAGGACCACATAGACCCTCTACCCTTGGCATGCCAACTATACCTATAGTTCTCATTTACATAACATGGGCTTTCACAATTTATTTAATTCATATCACGTAGACATATTATTTCCATACCTTTATCATATAACTCATATAACTTTTCTTTCATATTCATGTCCCATAATGCATATGGTATGGATTCATGTCATATATCATCATATGAACTACGATCATGTATCAAAATATTGAATCTAGACTTATCACAAGTCTAGAACTGAATAAAATGCATATTCATGCTATGCATATGCACTCACCTAAATTTCTTTGTCTTTCCCTCGATTGATCCTACTTGTCGATGGTTCCGGAACTCGATTAGGCTCAATATCTACATAAGCATAATTTTCAAGATGATTATCAGATGCCTAAGTCTTGAATTTAATCTTTAATAGCCTACCAATTTAAGGAATTAATAGTTTAGTATTTCTTCTTTCTTCTTTTTTTTTATATGGGGGAATCGGTTCCCCCCTGGGGGTATCGATTCCCCTTTAAAATTATGGAAATTCATATTCGTTGAGGGGGTATCGATTCCCCCTTGAATGGGTACCGATTCCCCTAGCCCAGAAATCCTATTTTGAGCTCGAAAATCATCTCATTTCAGCTCAAACATTCATATTTCACTCCCTTTAATACTCTTAACTTTCATACACTTACTTAAACTAATTATTATCCATTCAATACCTCTAAAACTAAAAAAACTAATCATCCATATAGAATTTAAGAATCTTACTCAAATTCCAACTTGTTCTAATTTTAATTCTATCACCTCATACTTCTTAATTAGCTTGATGACAAGTCAAATCCAGCTTCTAATTCTTATTATGACCTTTAATCTAAGATTTCATTCAATGGCTCCCAACCTTTAATCTCCCTTAACTTACAATTCTTTGAGTTATAGGATCCTTGTTTCTCTCCATCATATTTCCTAAATCTTCATTAACCAAACCCATGCTTAACTCATAAGAATTAATCCAAAAGAAGACAACTCACCTTTGCTTGCAATCTTCACGGTTGGAGAAGAAGAAGAAGAAGAAGAGAAATGTCTGGAACCTTGTTTATCTCAAATGCTTTCCACGTGATTTATAAAATCACCTTAAGGAATATTTAATTATTTCACTTACTAAATTACTCTTTTTCCCTCTTAATTTTCCTTCTTTATAATTCAATCCTACACCAAATAACTCAAATAGGTCATTGAACTCTTCCATCATTTTACTTAAATCACCAAATGTTGAAACTTTGCAAATTAATCACTAACCCGGCATGGAGGATGTTATAGTGATCCTTGATTAGGGTTGAATCAGAAGAAAAATACTATAGGCTCAAAAGGGGACACAAGGGATATATATTTTCTCATGTTGTAAAGGGATAAAGAAATAAAGTCGTTCATCATTTCATACATGAAAGTCTTCACAGAAGAGGTATCCCCAGAGGGATAGATTTTCAGGATTATTTTTATTCACATGAAAACAGTGCAATTAATGCATGGTAGAATTATTCCGAGTGAATTCTTCTTTCTGCTTCTTGCCCCCAACATGTCTCAATGTTCATGCTCCCTGCGAGATGCCCCAAGTTGTGTCTTAGAAGAAGGCTCATGAAAAAACTCAATGCCTTGGGTTTTAATGGAATAAAAATGTCAATTTTGAGTCTAAAAAGACAATGGTGTGACTTTATTTGACTCAAAGAAAGGTATGGGTGTATCAAAAGATAAAGGCAATGTTCAAAAGTTTCAAAGGGAGGTAATGTCAAAATTTGGTCTTTTTGGTAATGACCATGAGTTATTTTTGGGTAAAGAATCAAGGTATTTTATTTTGGGGATTAAGACAGGATAAGAAAGGTCTAATCTTGTCATATGTCAAAAATCTATAATTCTTGAAGAATTAAAAGAATCCTTAATTCATTTAATATTCGAAGAACTAAATATTAAAATTTGTTCAATTGCTCCACCTTAGAAAGTAGCATAAATTCAATTGTTTAAAAGATTAAGCAAACATGAAAGATCAAAGACGTGTTCAAACAAAACAATCCTCTAAGTGCAAATGATATATGCAATGTCCCCTTCTTCGACTGTCCATGCCCTTGAAGCAATCAGGTTTTGGATTTTGCGCTTCAGTGCCTTATAATTCTTAGATGAATGTTTAGGGGTTCCTATGTGGTAACCGCAAACAGCTTCAACATCGTAGCCCTTAGGAGATGGGGACTCTTTTATCAGATCATCATGGCAGGCTTAGTCCTACAATCAACTAATCAAGCTCCCACTGTACTGATTTTAGTTTTTTCTTTAATTGTTAAAATCTTACTTCCATATGGTGTTATGTGGTTAAGACCACTTCATCGAATCCTCCATGAAGAATTTTCATGTTTATGAAAATGTTTAAAAATGAAATGTAGATGCAAAATGCAAAAATGCATGAAATGTTCGAGGCATTGATCCAAAAATATGTCTGTTATTATAAATAATCTTTATTGGGACAAAAGTGTTTTATCTTTTAAGAGACAATAAACATATTTAAAGCAACATCCGAACTAAATCCTCTAGACCCAGAAGAGGTTGACTAGTCATTTGTCTTCGTTTTTCGCCGGTTGAATAACCTGTTGAACTGCTCTGACCTCTCTGGATGAACCGTGAAAATGTTGAGTTATTTTTTGTACTGGTTCCCAAAAGTATCGAATGACTGCATCGTTGGCTTTAATCCTTTGCTGAATCGGAAACTCCATTGAAATCCTCCATCAAAGGGATTATTCGAAGTTCATTTGTTTGTTTCTTGAATTTGTCGATAATGACTTGCCATCTTGTTCTTGTTGTCTTTGAATTGATTCTCGAGGTTAGTAATCTTTTTCTCGTCTTGCCACTACCACCTTTGTCAACCCATTTTTGAAAAGTTAACTTTTGATGTATTTGATTATGAGCACCACGTCTTCTTGATCGAATGTGACACTAATTGCCTTTTCTTTCTGAGTCTTTTCTGACCATAGTCGGACCCCTGCGTTCTTATCTCTTGTATTACAACCCCTTTGTCCATTAATGCAAATTATTTATGGTTAACGAACACATTGTTTTGGTGGATCAACACCTCTTTTGAATGATACAGATGATTGAAATAAAAATAAAAAAGAGAAAAAATGAAAAGAGTTAGTAAGGTAAAGATAATAATCAAAACAATCATGAAAATAACCCTACATGATATCTACCCCACATGCTTATTATTCCTACCCGGACATGATCTCTATCCCGCAAGTTGATTTTGAACAAGTCCTAACCGCATAAATTCCTAGTTCACATGTTTTGAACAGAAAGTAAAGCATGAAACAAAACACCTTAGGGTTTGGAATAAGGTTTTGGGGTGGGCTCTAATTCTCCATAGCCTCTCGGTTTAGGTTCTAAAAAACGGTACCCGAGTTCTCCTTGCCGGTACCCCCTTGGGCTTACTAGACCCTTAGTCCTAAGCCCATTACAAGCTCGTGTGGATTAAGTTAAACTCGAGGGGAAACATTCCCTTATGCCCATACGGAGAATAAACTCACACGAAGGCATAAGGTATATGAATCCCGAAGGTTACTTGCTAGGCTCATACGGAGAATAAATTCCCATGAAGGCGTCGCTTTCGCCCCCACTTAAAAGGGTTCGGAGCTCAGGTATAGAGCCTGAGATGAAAATTTTGAAAAATCTGAAATCATTAAAAAACGTCAGTACAACTATTTATTTGAAAAATAATCAAAGATAAACAATTAGAATCGAATAAATAAATTAAAATTTAAACTTGTAATTTTCGCTAAAAAAGAAAACCGGAAATTAATTTCGGTCTGACTCACTTACCTCTCCCCAGCAGAGTCGACAAGCTATCGTAATTGTCTTTCGGTTGGGCCCCGAATTGGGCTACGACTTAAAATAATTGGGTTGGGAGTCGCCACCGACCACTTTAAAATGAATTTAAGTGGGTCGGACATCATCTTACCTGATCTGTGTTTTTACCAGAAATGTGTCGGGTTCGAGAGTCGGTTACGGTCAAGGAAGGATTAGCACCCTTGAACCGCCCTTTCGGTACCAATTAATTTGTCAGTTGTCTTAAATTAAGAAAATTGTAATTTAAAATTAAAAGTTAAAAATACGATCACAATTACTTACCTTAGATAATTTTAAAGGTGTGGCCTTTTATTTCCTTTTCGAATCATTTACAATAGCTTTGCCTTTGTATTTTTCGTGCTTTCCTCTGTATTTTGTATATAAATCGTGTCTTACAAATGGGGAGGATTACATGTATTTATAGTGAAAAACCTAACTATTTTTAAAATCTTATTAATAATAGAATCCTAATGCAACTAGACTCCTTGCTCGGTTGTTGCACGTTTGTTGGTGTGGTTGTTGCTTTAAAAGATTTGGTGGTGGAAGAGTCCTCCTAGGAGAGAAACTCTTGTTAGTTCTATCTTTTAAGAAAATGGGTGTCTACAAATATAATTTGCATTAAGTCATCAACATAGTTGCCTTTATTCTTATGTTTCATGTATGATGAGATTAGAGCTTGCAACTACGTAGGGGATATTGAGAAAGAATAAAATCCACATAGTTGCCTTTACAAATGAGTTTAGACATTCCCCCACATAGTTGGGGGCTTCAATCTCATCCCGCATGAAACGAAAGAATGATGTATAAACATGAGATTTTGAATTTTTAGGATCAAGACTAATTTGATAGACTTTATCAATGTGGAGGGTTAAATTTGTAAATGTGGAAGGTTGAATTGATAAAATTTATAATTGTGAGGGTTGAATTATTAAATTATTTAGTATCAAGGCCATATTAGTAGAATTTATAAATGTTAAGTATTAGATGTATGATTATATTAAATAAAAAACTGAATTACGTTATCAATTTAATAGTGAGATAGTAAGTTTTTTATTAAGCTAAGATGATTACAAAGTAGTATATATTCTAAATACTATCAATCATTTGACAATGAATGCTCAATCACCCTGTTGCAGTCGTTGGTGCTCGGACTCATGACCTCTGAAAACAACAACAATTCCTTTAAGCACTGAGGTAAGTTAGTTCATATAGAGAGTAAGTTAAAAATGCAACCATATTTACTAACTTTATAAATTTCACCTAAGTAGCCAAAGGATTAAATCCCACTAAAATATCTATTGAACCCATATTTCACAAAATGAATGACATGCCACTCAAATTGACCCTTAAAAATCTATAAATGTTTTCCAATAAACCCACAGTGACCTCGCCAAAATTAGTACAATATTAGGGTTCGTTTGTTTCGCTGTAATTGATTTTTAGAAAAATAATTTCTGAAAAATAAATTATTGTTTTTGGAGAAACAAATTCTGGAAAATATTTTTTGGTGTTTGGATGATGTAGTGTAATTCATTTTTCGTTGTTTGGAATTTTTTTCTAAAAATATTTCTTGAAATATATTTTTAGTGGAACAAATACAATGAATATTTTATGGATTTTTATCTTTATTTCTTATCAAGTTAATTTTATTATTATTAAAAAATATCACTAATGATATTTTATAATTGTAGATAATATGAATAATTTTATGTCGATTGTGTTATAAATATATTGTTTTTATTAATTATGAAGCTATTTATATTTTTTTGTTTATCTGACTCTTTTAAAAAATATACTTTTAAGTAATACGATTGAAAGGAATGAAAAACTTGATAATTACCAATAATCACAAATATATTAACAGGTTATTGAATGATAAAAAAATGTAAGAAAAAATAAAAATGAACTAATTTGAACTCCATTATCTCCATCATCTCATATTGTTTAGATGAAAAATAAGGCATTACCTTCAATTTCCACTCACCCTATCAGTTTTTCTCTTCGATATTGTTCTTGTTACATTGAAAACCTCTTGGCGTTAGTGTAAGCATGATAGTTAGATTTTGTAATGCAAAGTCCAAGCTGTATTTTTTACTCTTCAAAATCTTTAATGGATTATTTACTATTGCAGTCCCTCTACCATTAAACTCTCATAAGAGCCCTTTTTCTAACCTCAAATGGACCCAATTCAAGTCCAACCTGCCTAAATGGTCCAAAAGATCTTAAATTGGCCCAAGGCTATATAGAGTCAATTCTCATATCTTAATTTAAAATTTTGAGTTTACATTTTCCTTAATTTTAAACAACTACACAGTCTTTTTAATCATACTGTCACCTTATCTATTTTTTTCATTGTTATATTTAATCTAACGGTAAATTTTATACTTGGTTTTAAGTGCTCTATCATCTAACAAGTAAATATATTGTGCATACAATAACAAAATATAAAATAAAATGGTTTGTGGGAAAATGGAATGTGATTGGTTGTTTTATAAAAAAAATTATTTGGTAGGTGAAAATCTGTAATATGATTGGTTATTTTAGTAATTGTCTCGATTACCGATTACTGACATCGTCGGCAAGCTAATCAAGTGCACGGAGAGGGGAGGATGTCACCGGATGCGACAATGCGCACGACTTCCTCAAGTTATCAACATTATAAAATGATACTAGTGGTTTTAAAAAATGGCATAATGCCAAATTTTACCTCTAATGTGAGATAAAATACTCACTTTGATCTATATATATTTTTAATATTTTAACTTTTAATATTTTATTTTATGATAAAATGTCTTCAATTGAATAAAAATCAATTAATCATTTAATAGACTGACTGCTAATATTTTATAATAAATAATTATATATATTGATTTTATCACATCAACGTATATAACTATTTATCATAAAAATCAATCAATCATTTAAATCGCCATTAGATACAAACGACTTCCTCAAATAATCAGCATTATGAGACGATAATGGTGGTTTTGAAAAAAAACCACCCATAAGAAATTGTCTATGTGATAACAACCTTTGGTAGGACGTTGACAAGTTTTGAAAAATGTTATAAAAAAATGGAAATTGTCACCAATTATTTTTAAGTGGGATTGGACTACATAAAATTGGATAATTTAAATAAAATTTAATTTTACTAAGTATCAATTTTGGCTAGCGAAATCAAAAAATGGGTTCGGGAGTCTATTAAATGTGGGGAATGATTAACAACCTCACAACGCTCAAAATTAATACCTAGTTGATTATCTATTGCCTTAAAATTGAAAATTATGAGTTCGAGATTCTATTTAATTTATGACCGTCATGTAAGTAAATTTGAAAATGATATTTATGTAATTACGAATTAATAATAATTATTCCAGGTACGAGCAGAGCTTTACCATTAATCTCATTAAATAAAAATTGTTTAGTTTTAAAATCATGATGCAAGAATTTAAAAATGATGACGATTTATTTTTCAAGATAATAATAGCCACCCAGAACACAAGGGGAGGATACACTATTAAAACCTTAATAAATAAACATTTCTTTTATTTTTTTAACTAAATATGCAATAAAAAACCAATTTTTAACCTTTTTATGCTAATTGGTTAATTAAGGTTTTATCTAACTAAAGTGTCAAATTATGAATTTTAAATGACTAAATAAAATTAATCTTAAATTTGAGTATCTAATATTAAACCTAAAAGATTTTAAAATTTTATTTGAATAATTAAATTAGAACCCCATGCACAAGTAGATACTATTTTAACTATCTTTCTAATTTAGATAATTAAATATTTACTAGAGACTAAACCTAAAATTAAGGCTTCATCTAATTCCAGAATAAATTATTTAATTATATAATCTAATTAAACTAAATCTAAAATTAAGGTTTTAAATATTAAACCTAAGTAAATTTTAACATTTTAATCGAATAATTAAAATAGAATCCCGAGCACAAGAAAAAAACTACTTTAAAAACTCTAATAATTACTAAATGAGATACTAATTTTTATGAGAAAATCTAAGGGTCCAATCTAAAGCGATTATGTAACCCCCTAGACCTGGCCTGAACGTTATGCCCAAAATTAGGAGGTTACATATCTTATTCAGAAATTTCTTTTCATATTTAAAATAACGTTAAAATATGAAATTAGTCATAAGAAAGGTTCACACGATAAACATTTATATATTAATATATACATATATCTCTGAAAAAACCGTATAATATATATATCAAAATACCTGTAATACATATATATCAAGACGGTAGCAAAAACCAGTGTTACCAAAGTATAACAAAAAAGATGCATATAGAGATATACAGTGGTACAAAAATAGGAGTAGTCAGTCCTCCTGATGCCAAGTCTGCTAGCCTACGGTTTGCTACTATCTGAAAATGATAAAAATTTACAGAATGAGCTAAAAAGTTCAGTGTCAAATGATCGCCTCAGATATACAGTGGTACAAAAAAAGCTCATTTCTTTCTTTGTTTCTCCATTTCTTCTCTCAAGAGATCAACATCAGATGGAACTTCTTTTAAATGATCTTCTATGGTCAAATTGTCTTCTTGGTTGGACTTCAGACTAATATCATTTATCCATCTAATTCTCCAATCTTTATAAACCGAAGTCACTAAAGGATGGATTTTCGAGATTATTAATCTTATTGGTTGCTTCCAAGCTTTTAATATATCCAATCTTTGTAACCTACTTTGTAAAAGTAAAATTCGACTCATCCAAACAGTGTGTCATTGGAACAAATTTTCTTGTACTAAACTACCTCAAAACCAAAAGTGGGGCATGTCTAGTTGCACTCCAAAGACCATGTAACATCACCCAATCTTAGCTTTCACATTTGTATAGAATACCCTTATGAGGTAGCTAATGAACCTTTGCAGACGATGTCAGTAGCTTTAAGATTTTTGAGAAACATCTTCCTAAAACTTCCTTAAATAGTGTTTAAGACTCTTCCTTCTAGTGAGAAAATCTTCCAAATAAGAGTAATTGACTTTGAATCTCTGCAAACAAGGCCCTTTTACCTTCTAGAAGTGACTTTGGATCCATACCATAAGCAGTGGTGCACATCCTAAAAACCGTCTCCTGTCGAATTATCAATAATAACTCAAGGATCATAAAGTCTATCCCAAAATTGCTGTTGCAGGATTAATTCATTTCCCTAGATTCTCAAAAAAAAACCTATCACTACTGAATCAATGTAACCTAATACTCTTGGAAAGATGACCAAACCATAGATGGTTACCGCAAACAAATCTCTCATCCCTTTTGATGTCGAATGACTACGAATAAATATCTTCACAATTAGTCTTGCTTTTTACTTGTTTAATTACCCATGCTTTCTCTTTTTCTATAAGCATCATAACCTTCGTAACAAAACTCTTGGGTCTGATAGACTTTGTATAAATCATGTCATTTTGAACATTGGGTATGTTCAAAAAAACAATATACTCCTCAATGGTGGGAGTCATATTTTTTTTTTTTTGTAGAAAGTGAAACACCGATAAGTTGGATTCTAGAATTGTACCATAGCTTGAAACATAGCCGCATCAGTTTTTACATTCAACAAGTCAATGATATCATCATATACTACAACAAATTTGTCAATTTATGACAAAATTTCTATGTGACGTTACGTATATCGCACAAAACATACTATAATGTGATTTTTTTTATTTTCGTCATATTTATTGATTAATGTTATATCTTTTATGACAATTTTCTAAATGGTCATTGATTTTTTTCACTATATGTTTGGCGCCAAAATCTTCCCATCAAATATTTTGGTGGGAAACCTTTTAATGGCATTTAGATAAAATAATGACGTAGAAAATCGTCTCCAATGTAAAATAAGTATTAGTGACGATTTATTATAATGACGATTCAATTTGAATTAGTGGTGTTGCACATTTGTCACTAATAAATTTTATTCGTAACAATTTAATTTGTCATATTTTATAAGACACTAAAAGTGACATTTTATTATTGTCACAAAAGTGACAATTTAATTATTGTCATATTTGAAGTTAGCTTGCTTATTCTGTTTGAAGAAGCTTTACACGTGAATCCATTATTATTTTTTAAGTTTAGGAATTGCAACTTTTTTTAATAATAAAAATATTCTTTAATATTCAATCAAAAAAATTCTTTAAAATATATTAAAAATTATTTAAAATATGTTAAAAGACATTTTCTTTTAAAATACATATAAATAAATATATTTATCTAAATTATTTTTAATAATGATTTAAATTGAATATTCCTTATTTTTAATAACTATTTTAAATTATTTAAATTTAGCTAAATTTTCTATATTTTTCTAATTTTTAATAATTATGTTTAGATATATTGGCGGTAATTTTTCAACTTCCCTCCAAATATAATTTACCTCCCCTCTAATAAAATTGAATATTCCTTATTCATAGCAGGATTTTTCTCATTCATAATAAAGCTGTCGAAACGATTTTTTCTTAAAAAGTGCGATTTTAAAAACCACACCATTTTTAATTATCTCTCTATGAGTTAATTTTAATTAAGAGTGAACGTGATTTAAAAAAACCTCTCGTTTTGAAAATTTTGGGATTTCCTTTATGATAGAAAAATATGATTCGAGGAGTCGCCACCAATCTTTGATTAGGGTGTGATTGGGCACTCAAAAATGTTTTATCATTTTAAATAAAAATTAATTTTAATTAAAACAACAAATTGAGGTCTACAGTATCAGAAAATGAGTTCGGGAGTCGGTTACGCGTGGGGAATGATTAGCACCCGCACAACACCCTAAATCGGTACTTAGTCGATTAATTAATGTATTTGCAATGAAATTTACAAACTCATATTTAATTTGATTTATGATCCCTTAAAACAACAAAAATGTAAATTTTATAACATTCAAAAACACCAATATAAATTAAATTAAAATTACCAAGCCATTAGAAAGATAAAGAATATTCGATTATTTAAAAATATTGAGACCAAATCTTTAGGTAAGTTCTAACGACCTTTTCTCAACAAATTTAAATAGTCGAACATTTCTTTTTCTTTCATTCCCAAATTTTAAAGTGATGAATCAAAATTTTAGGTGTAACTGATGGGATACACTTTTAATTTAAAATTATCTAAAACAGCTCTCTAGTTAGTTAAGACTAGCCATTTAAACAATTTTAAATTAAAATGGTATTACCCTTAATCTGATTATGTAATAGGAGTTAAGTTATGCACATGAGAGTAACATACAAATTACGCAAAAAGAATGTCATACAAGAACTAATTAAATAAATATTATGATAAAAAAAACCATGTCATGTGATATACAAAAATTATATTTATTAATTATAATATACCGTATATATGTTAGCATGTGATACACAAATGTGACTGAAATAAAAAAAAACCTCTCAAACTATAATTTTTAAAAATATATACATATTAAAATAATGATTAAATTTCAATAAACGTAAAATTCAAAATACAAATCAAAAATTAAAACAGGGATTTAAATAAAACAACATGCATAAAAATAAGGTATTTACCCGTAAATAATCCAACAAAATTACAACTAAAATTAGAGGTGTTCAAAATTCGGTTTTAACCGAATTAACCGACCGAACCGAATTAGTTCGGTTAATTCGGTCGGCCACCGAATTAATTCGGTCGGGGAACGGTTAAGGATTTTTTTGAAATTCGGTTAACGGTTAATTCGGTTCGAAATCAGTTAATTAACCGAATTAACCTTTAAATATAATTATATTAAGAGGCTCAATCCATTTAAAACTCATTTAAAACACAAATCAATATTAATTAATTAAAATAATATCAAAACTAAATGCAAAATGTTTGAATCAAATTAATTAGATATTATTTATAATTAGATATTATTTAAATTAATTGTAAATTGTTATTTTTAATTAAAAAAATATTAAATTCTAAAATTCTAAAAAATTTCGGTCAATTCGAAAATTAACCGAATTAATCGAAATTTATTCAGTTCGGTTAATATTTTCGAAAAAAAATTCGATTCGGTTAACGGTTATAGAAAAAAATATTCGATTAATTCGAAAATGGTATTTCGGTCGGTTCGGCCACCGAATTAACCGAATAAACACCCCTAACTAAAATTAAAACTGAGAAAATACCGAAATCAGGATAAAAAAGGTTAAATTCAAAATCCAGCCCTACAGGTGACTAAAGTGTAAAAGAACTTAAATTTGGGGAACTTGAAACCATTTTTAACTCTCACATTCGGTGGCTAAAAATTAATTTACCCAAAAGTTTTACTATAAAACCTAAACTAAACTAAACCTAAGCAAATCACACAGCCGCTCAAGCTCTCTACTCTCCATCTCTCTCGGCCGCTCTCCAAAGAGCCTACACTCACTCCGGCCACCTCCTAACGATGGCCACTCTAAACCCCGATCGCTACTAGACTTCAACCGAGAGGCACCCAACACCCGCTCTCTATCTCTTCTATCACTCATAGGGCTGTAAATGAGACGAGACAGATCGCGAGCTACTCGAGATTGACTCGATCAAAGCTCGATAAATACTCGGATCGAATGGACTCGACTCGAGCTCGAGCTCGAGCTCGACTCAAGTTCTTAACGAGCAGAAACGAGCTACTCGATATTCGACTCGAAAAGCTCGTGAGCAGCTCGAAAATATAATATATTAAGATTTTATTTTTTTAGAAATAAATTATTAATAATATTAATATTTATGTATTGATTTTTTTATAAACAAAATACAGTAAGATTTCTTGTATTTAAGGTTTATGTTCGAGTTTGAGTTTGAGGCTTCAATCGAGTTAAGTTTAATAATTTGTTTTCATTTCGAGCCTTTTCGAGCTGCTCACGAGCTTCAGTTTAGGATTTTGAGTTCGAGTCGAGCTTGAAAATTTTAAGCTCGCGAGTTTTCGAGTCGAGTCGAGCTTCATTTCAAAGTTTTCGAGTCGAGTCGAGCTCAGCAATACTCGAGCTCGACTCGGCTTGTTTACACCCCTAATCACTCACGCGATCATCGACCTTCAAAGGCCACAACATTGTTGGCCAAGATCCCGTAGGCTCTAACGCCACTGCTCTTCAACCGTAAATCAACCCCAATGACTAGCTCTTATTCCGGCAAGGAGTAATAACAACTAAGGTACGAAAATAAGTTTTCCTTCTAAATTTTCACTCTTCGAAACCCTTTACCCCTCTCTTATTATTTTATTCGTTTACTGAGAACATGCATAAAAAAATAAAATAATCTCTTTTCTCACGCACAGATTCCCTCAGTCATCGGTAACGGAGGTTTCGTCTAAGCATCGTGGATATTTTACAAGAAGTTCGATTGTCTTAGATAAATACTAAATCTCTTCTGATTTTTTAATTCCAAATGGAATAAAATATTGCTAAAAAAATATTAAAGATTGAAAATGAAATACCTTTTTCCTTTGCATATTGCTTCTCGAAAAATTGAGGGTTGAGTCCCCTTTCACAATCTGATTTTATAGTGTTGGGATCTCTTTACCACTTCAGAAAGCTCCACTAACTCTCAAGTAATGAATCACTCACCTCTCTCTTTTAATTTCTATTTCGTTTACAACTAAAAACGAAAATGGTTTTCGAAAGATGACTAAATGCTTCTGAAATTTGTGTTTTGTATTTGCTGAAAAATGGATGTAATATGAAGAAGGAATTGCTTTTTTATTTCTCTTTGACTCTCTAATTACAAGAACGAAGGGTAATAAACCCTGTTTTTTACCATGTATTTCTCTCCGTTAATTGCCTTTTCCCCAAAATGGTCTCTGGTTCTCTCGTGCTTCCAATGAATTGCTGATATCTCTCCGGTTCCTTTTTTTTTTCCCTGTGTGATCCCCTTTTTTGGTTGATAGTGGTTAATTCCTTAAAACCGACCCTTTACAGTTTTTGATTGCCCCCATGTAAAAAAATGAACTCCCCACTCTCTACAAACTGCTCCCTCTTTTTTTTTCTCGTTTGTTGCAGGTACGCTTCAAGGTGGTTACACAGGTTGAACAGTTGGCTCATGGTCAGTTGTTGACATGTCACACATAGCCGGTTGATGATGGTTTGGTTTACTCGCGTGGCCTGCTAGGCTTGTTGTACTTTGGGGTCTTGTAACATGGTTTGGATTTAAACCCAAATTGAATCCTTGTAATCACCTAAAAAATAATAATAAAATTAAATTAATATATAATATTTAATAATTATAATAATAATAAAATAAAAAACAATAAAAATCTCAGACAAAACGGGTGTCTACAGAATCATTATTGTTTTCCTTATTCATTGATTTTCATTTTATAAAAACATATGTTTATCTGATTTCCTTTAGGGTTAAGAATACTATCATAAAACAAGTAGGTGAAATAAGAAAATTCTTTTCTATATTCTATATTGAGATAATTTTGCTTTATAGTTTTATTATTTTTATAATTATTTTTTGTTTTGATTCAGATTGCAGTAGTACAAAGGTTTCTCCAACTTTAATTTGAAGGTAATTGTTTGTTTTCTTTTAAATTTATTTTATTTGCTGTTAAATATGGTTTTTTATATTGTTGAATTCATATGGTTTAGGGTTAGTTTTATTATTCGATTTCTGATTTTTTGCTAAATGTTGCTGCTTTTTACAAAATAATTGTTAGTTTTTTTCTTTTAAATTTTGTTAAACGCTACTGCTTTTATTATTCGATAGTGTACAATCTGATTGAGAATGACATATAAGCAAAATTTTGATGATAAACTTAATTAGAATCATGGAAGAACTAAGACCCTTCTCTTATACAATGAACAATGAAATAGACATTTCTTTCTCGAGTGGATTTAATGCTACTTCTAGTCTATAACTTTAGATTTTTGGTTCTGTTGGTAGTGTTTTGTTTTCTTTTGGAATTCCTCATTCTGTATCCCAAGCACTGATTTTTCTTTTCTAATATGCAGAAATTTTCATTTTGTTCCTTCTAGTTCCCCTTATGGTTCTTTTGTCCAAACCACATACTTTGTTGCAATGAACTCATTGATTTGAAAGAAAATTGTGTATTTGAAACAGCTGGTATTATAATGCCTCATTGTCTGTAACCCTGCTTTGTGCAATTCAGGGTGTTATAATCCACTGATTCCCTTTATATTTTGCTTTCAATTCAGTAACTTATCTAAATCCCCTGATAATTACAGTTTTCTCTAACTCAGATCAGAGTGTCATACTACAATTAGTTGTTACATTGACGACAATTACAGTTAGATATTGGAATTCAAGTGCCATCACTTCAATTTTCAGGTAAACAATATAGTTAATCAAATAAAAATTATTATATAATATTAATTGTAGTAACATTATCAACAGAATCATAACCGACTCAAAGTTTGGATTGAGATTGCTACAACGAAATATTCCATAAATCATATTATTTTTATTTTCTGTAAACATTTTTATATTTATAGAAATGAAATTATTATGTATTAGTGAAATATTTGTTTAAATCTTATTATTTTGCAATAAGTGAACTATTTTATTTTTTATTTAGATTTTATAAATAATTTTATTATTTATATATTTAACATTAATATAATAATCTAATAATATTTTAATAAATATATTTAAATATACTAATTAATATTTTTAAAATATAATATAACACTATTAATTTAATAATAATTAATATAATTTATAATATTTTTATTTCAATAAAATATAACAATATTAATATTTTTATTAATAAAATTATAGAAATAATATTTTAATAATAAATAAATTATTTTAATATTTAAAATAATAATATTAAGTTTTATGATAAATATTTTTCGTCACATATAAGTTGATTTTAATGCATTATTTGTGACAATATAAATTATCAATAACGAAATCTTATTTAATTTAGTGACGTAACAAACTGTCATAGAATATAAATTATAAAATGACATTATGCATAAACGTCATTCATAATATTATTAGGTAACATTTATATTATGTCACTAAAAATGTGGCAATATCTCTTTCGTCACATATAAGTTGATTTTAATGTATTATCCGTGACGATATAAATCATCAATAACGAAATTTTACATAATTTAGTGACATAATTAGTTGTCATTGAATATTAATTATATAGTGACGTTATATATAAATGTCATACATGCTACTATTAGGTGACGATATATTACGTTACGAGCAATGTGACAATTTTCTTTTCGTCACGTATATAATATAATTATTGTGTTATTGGTGACGATATGATTTATTAATGACGAAAATGTACAACATTTGGTGACAAAAGTAATTGTCACTGAAAGCAAATTAAACCGTGACATTATCCATTAGCGTCACTATATATTTAACAATCCATGACAATAACACATACATCGTCACTTTTGACATTTAGTGACACACCTAAGGTGACGATCGTCATGACATTGATTTTTACGTCACAAAATACATCTAGTGACATAAATTGAAGTTTTAGTGACAATAACCAAGATGCCACTAATAAGAAAATTTGTTGTAGTGTAGGTAGATCAAAATAATTTCTTCTTATCCTTATCCAGCTCTCCCAGATTTCTTTCAACGCTTGAACCTTATTATGTTTGAGACTAACTGTTATGTTTTCTAGTAGTTCTAATTCTTCATTGATAATCAAATGATCACTTTTCTGTTGTTGTGTTTGCTCGGACCAGTACTGAACCTTTATTAGCCCATCTACCTCTTCATGTGACATCATTATATTGGAAGCATTTTAATGTGACAAATTTACCAAGAATAAATATCTTTTTCTATGATATGTCATGTTTATGCACAAAAATGAAGCAAAACGAACAACAAAAACAAAAAAAGTAAATTAGTACGATAAAGATAATAATTAAATAAAATGTATACATAAAACATGTAAATCAATTAATAAATAAACCACATAAAGAGAATAATATAACACTAAAAAGGATAAAAATCAACCAAAGAAAGTTTAAAAAAACCCTAACCACACGTATACTAGTTCTTTTAGGGTTCTACATGGCTCTAATGAGGTAGTTTACTAAAATCTCTATATGACATTTCAGTTCTAGAAAAAAAGGTACTCAGGTTGTCCTTATAACCTATTAAGCTAAATAAAGACTTCAATCCTGACTCATTTCAGGCTTAATGAAGCAAACTCAATTCGAGGAAATACATTGTTATATATCCAGACAAGATAAAGAATGTGTTCTTGAAGTAATTTGCTAGGCCTACACGAAGAAAACCAATATTCTTCAATGGAGTAGTATTTCCTTACCCTTAGGTGAACCGGGACAACGCTTGGGTTTAAAATATGATATGTAAAAATTTCTAATGCATCACACAAACGAAATCTTAAAATCATATAATTTTAATTTTTTAAAGAACATAATATATCATTAATTAAATAAATCCAAACTCATAATTTTCAAAGTCAAAACAAAAGGTAATCAACTCATGGTTTGACTCTCTATTTCATAAAAAAAATGCCCATAGTAGAGTCGCCAAATTATCATAATGACCTTTTGGTGGGCTGATGATGGGTTTTGAAAAATGGGAATCCCCACAATCATTTTTAAAGTGGGTTTGTACCACTTAAAATTGGGTAATTTAAATAAAATTTAAATTTTACTATGTACTAGTTTTGGTTTGCGAAATCATAAAATAGGTTCAGGATTCGATTGCATATGGGAAAGGATTAACACCCTCACAATGTCTAAAATTGATACCTATTTAATTACCCATTGTTTTAAAATTGAAAATTATGAGTTCAATATTTTATTTAATTTTGACTCATTATATGAAGATTTAAAAAGAGTATTTATGCCATTAGGAGTTCATAATACTTACCCCACTCACGAGCAAAGGTCTACTATTAATCTCATTAAATAAATATTGTCTTAGTTTTGAAATCATTATGCAAGAGTTTGAAAGGATGTCAATTTATTTCTGGAGTTAATAATGATCACCCCGAGCACAAGCGGACGATACACTATTAAAAACCTAATAAATGAACATTGCCTTTAATTTTGAAAACGAATTATGCAATCAAACAACCGATTTTTAAACTTATTTATGCTAATGTGTTAATTAAGGTTTTATCTAACTAAAGTGTCAAATTATGAATTTTAAAAGACTTACTAAAACTAATCCTAAAATTGAGTCTCTAATATTAAACATAAAAGATTTTAAAATTTTATTCGAATAACTAAATTAGAACCCATCCACAAGCAGATACTATTTTAAATATCCTCATAATTTAGTTAATTGAATATTTACTAGAGACTAGACCTAAAATTAAGGCTTCATCTAAGTTGAGAATAAATTATTTAATTATAGAACCTAATTAAATTAACGCTCTAAATATTAAATCTAAGTAAATTTTAAAATTTTAATCGAATAATTAAAATAAAATCCTAAACACAAGCGAAAACTATTTTAAAAACTCCCCATTGCAAGTGAGATACTATGAGAAAACCTAAGGGTTCCAATCTAAATCGAGTAACCTAAATTCAAGGAACAAATCAAACAAACATTACATATCGTAATAAAAGAACTACTAAATTTTAAAGTAACATAAATATAAAAACCCATAAATAAATAAATGACTAGAATTACCCAAAACTAAAATATACATAAAAGGAAATAAATAAATAAAATAAGAAACTAAACAGAAAGGGCATGCATTCAACGCATTTAATGATAATACTAAATTACGAAAGAAAAAAGGAAATAAAGAATTTAAGAAAAAAATAAACTTTAAACAGTGAATAAATTTAATGGCAATAAAAGACTTTATGACCGAGAATTAGTAAAGTTTTAATAAATAAATAAAATGAAGGACGAGATTACAACGAAAATAGGATTAGTGGGTTAAATTGGGAGGGAAACAAAGATAAAATTAGTATAAAAAGGATTAAACTGATTTTTCAAAAATATGTAGGGACTGTGACGGTGATTGTAACCTACGCATATGCTAGGCGCGGATCCCATGTTCTCCCAGTGGGACCTCGGGTCAATATAAAGCCAAAGTAATGGAACACCATTCATTTTTTCCTCACCCAAAAAAATAGATCAAAACATTTTGTTTTCTTTTCTCTCAAATGTTCATCGTGTTCTTCATTTGTTGAAGAACATTCAACCGGTGTTCAAGGAGAACATAGATTTCGGCCATACTTCGCCTCGTTGGTCTCCTTAAATTAGCGTCGACCGTCGTTCATTGGTGGCGAAATCACAAAATTTTTAAAGTGTTCAAAAGTTCATTATATCATCTTCCAAAATATCACTTTGATTTTCATCGAAGTGCCTCGATGAGAGTGAGATCTGAAAATGAATTTCACGATTCTCTACTCCGATCCTTGACCATTCTCTGTCGGTAGGTTCTCGAGATTATGAAACAAGGAAGATAAAAGGTCAAACGACCATGCATGCAAGTGAAGAAGACCAAAGAGAGTACTAGAAAGATACTTTCTTTTGGGGATGCAATCTAACCTTATCTTTTGATTTTCGTAGGGATTTATTGATACAAAGATTTTTTTTTTTTCGAATTATAGTTTCATTTGAACTAAAATGCTCTCTCTTATCTATTTTCCTTAATTTTTTGGAGATCTATTTTTCCACCAAGAGATAATCTATTCGAAAATGCATCGAAAATTTTGTGAATGAGGCTTGCTTGGAATGAAGACTCTCTGAAAACCTTAAGATGTTGTTTGGTTCGCTGAAATGTTTATGAGGAAATTAGAATTTGTGAAAGAATTGAAATATGTAGGAATTAGAATCTGAATCTGAAACCTATTTGGTTGGTAGAAAATTGAATTAGAATCCAATTTCACATTCTGTTGGGTTCGCCATATCAGATGAATTTGATTTTAGTAATGTAAAATGACAGAATTGCCCTTCTTATTTTTTTACTTAATTTTAATTTGTTTTATAATTTACATGTAGCAATATATTATAAAAATTTAAAAAATATTAAATTTTCATTTTATTAATTGATAATTCATTTCAATAAATTATAAAAATCATACTAATAAACATTATAAGTTAAAATCATTCCAATTAGGGATGATCATGGGTCGGGTTGGATCAGATTTTTGGTTCATCCGACTCGACCTGAGAATAAGGGAACCTTCACCCGAGACCTGACCCGACCCGATCAAAATAAAGTTTCACCTGACCTGATCTGACCCGACCCGAAATAATAAAAAAAATTATTTTTATTCAATAAAAACAGTGACTTAATTGAAAAATATATATATAGAGGGGTATTACTGTAATTATTCCTAAATATATAAGGTAAAATTATATATTTTTTCGAGTCGGGTCGGGTATTTTTCACCCTAAACCCGACCCGAATATCACACTTTAAAAAACCCGACCCGATCCCAATTTTTTTTAAAAAAAAAGCCGACCCGAATATCAAAAGATTGATGATGGTAGTATGGACAAATTTTACATTCCCTCCTCCAAAAACCCTAATTCTAAGAGATTCTAGCGAACCAAACGCCACATAAAGATACTCTTAATCTAGACCGTTAGATTGCATTATGATCCAATGGTCAGGATCATGCGACGCTGAAGATAAAAGATGGGAAATCCTAGCTCTCGTGGGCCTTCTTCTCTATTGGGCTTCAGCTGTTGGGTTGTTGTATTGTTTTGGATCTAGGTTTAGTAACCAAACCTTATATTTGGACCTATAACAATTAAATGAATATAATGTTGAGTGCCCATTTATTACTAGCATGATCTGTTACATATATATGGACACTTAATTAATAATAACATTAATAAAATAATCACTAAATAGTAATTAATAAACAACACTAATAATGGTAAATATAATAATGATAATATAAGAATAATATAATAACACAATACTAATATATATTGAATATACTACACGTAATATACAATATATGATATAATATATAATAATAACATACATAATAATAATAAATAGAAAATAAATAAGTAATATGAATGATAATTGATTTCCGACGAAAATAAGTGTAAAACAAGACCAATCCTCTAAATAATAACCCAACATCCCATTTTTTCAGAGTAATATTTTGCTTATTTAGATAAAGTACTCTTAATAAATATTTATATTATGTTTATATTTTGATATAAATAAATAAAATAGTCGATCATAATACACTAAAAGGTTTAAATAATATTTTGAAATAAAATATTATTATTTTTTTAATTAATAACTGATATTTGATCTATTGATCGACTAATCTAGATCGAGTACTACAGAGACGAGAATGACCCTTCTAATTCAGTTTACTCCATTTATAAAAATCAAAATTTAAACTCTTAACATTATTTAAGAGATGTAGTCCCAATAAACCAAGTGGTTGTTGGAAAATAAAATATTATTCTAGCAGTATATATTTCTCTGCAAGAGACGTGCAACTGACTTCAACTAAAACAAAAGCCAAGTTGGCCTATGTTTATATTATATATTTGTTTCTCTTTCTTATTTAATTATGAATAGAAAGTTGACACTACACAACTGGGGGTCTCCAATCCTTCAAGTGCAATCACATTCATCTTATTCACATTATTCTTTATTAATCAAGAATTAATATATATTTAAAAATCTTTGAATTATTTAACAATATATGTTTAAATAATATTTTAGAGACATTACGTCGAATTTTAAAATTTTTCGAAATAACAAACACCATTCAAGTATTGAAGTCTTTTAATTTATAAAATTTAATATGAATGATTTGGAAGATATATATGATTAGTTTTTATTAGTTAAATTATATTAAGATATTTATTAACGAAGAAACTTTATTTGAGAGGTGGATACATTTCCTTAAATCTGTCTAAAAAAAACATAAAATTGCTTCACGACAGGGCAGCATGACCTTTATCATGTCTTCCTTCAATGTCCCAGTTGTTTAATGGTATATAAACTAAAGCCAAGGGAAAAAACAAACAGAGGGTGAAAATGGCAGAGAAAGGAACAAGATCAAAGCTTTCAGCTCCATCACGTCCATCAATAACTGTACCGTCGAAACCTGCCATGGATGGCTTATTTTCAGGGCTGAGTCCAGGGCTGATACCAATTTTCTTTAATATTTTTTTCTGACACCGTTTGATTAATATTTTTCGAAATAGTACCTTTTTGTTGAATTGGAGAAAGGCGCGTCTCCGGGGACGCGTTTTACTCGTGTTTTCGTTGAGTTGGATGCCCACGTGTGGAAGGCGCATCCCCGGGGACGCGCTTTCGCCAGCTCGACTGCCACGTGTGGAAAGCGCATCTCCGGATACGCGCATTCCATTAAATGCCATAAATGCCCCCATCCGTTTTCCCTAACTACCCCTCCTCCTCCCCTACATAAATCCCCTCAACCCTCCCTCATTCTTCACACCAAAATCATATTCTCCTCTCTTATATAACTCAAATTCTCCAACTATTTGAGTTTTAAGTTTGTTATTAGTGGTAAGAAATTTATTTTTATGTTAGTATTTTTTTAAATAGTTATTATATTTTATATTAATATATTTATGTAAATATTATTTTTTTTATTAAAATAATATTTATATAATTATTATTTATTTAGAATTATTAATTTTTTTTGCTAATTATATTATTTTGTCTACAGTTATAATGGAAAACGAAATGCTATTGCGATTGGATATTGATCATATCTCCAGACATTTTAGCGATATGGTAATATTTTTTTATAATTAATGTTAATATTTAAATTTATTTTTATTTTAAAGTTATTATGAATTTATATTAATTTTTATTTTTTATAATGTATATTATTTAGGATACTGATCGTATTTTAGAGACTTTTATTAAAAATCCACGTATACCGACACCGGAACGTATTTTGCCATATTTGGCTTCTGCTGGGTTCGGGTATATTAAAACAATTATAGGCAGTTGCAAACTCGAACCTGTCCTAATTTATGCACTAATTGAGAGGTGGAGGCCCGAGACACAGACTTTTCACCTTCCATGTGGAGAGGCCATAATTACATTGGAGGATGTCTCTATGAATCTGGGGCTTCCCGTCGACGGAAATATGATGTGTGGTATGGCGGATGGTGATTGGCAATCAATGTGCATTGATTATCTTGGAGCTGCTCCGCCAGAGTTTAATGGAGGTAGAATAGCTTTATCTTGGTTGAAAGCTATTTTTGAGGTTTTAAATGAAAATGCTTCAGAGGATCAAGCAAAGGCATGTGCTCGGGCATATATTCTACGAATAATTGGAGGAATATTGATGCCCGACAAATCTCGCAACCAGGTGCATTGTATGTGGTTGCGGCATCTGATCGATTTTGATGAAGCTGGAAGATATAGTTGGGGCGCTGCAGTTTTGGCATTTCTCTTTAGAGAAATGTGTCGGGCGACGAATTATAAGAAAACTGCTATCGGTGGATGTCTTCTGCTTCTACAATCATGGGCGTGGTTCCGCATGCCTTTCTTATGCCCGATCGTGAATGAACCATACGTATTCCCCTTATTGTTGAGGTAATTTTCAAACTAAATTTTGATTTAAATATTTTCAATTAAATAGGGTTATATTTAGTTTATATTATAATTCATAGGTGGTCGATGGAAAAAAAGGACCATAAAAGTATACCTACTGGGTTAAAGGAAATTCGTTTACTTATTGATACGAAAGCTGGGTCTGAGGTATGTTTTTAAATTTGTTTAATTATTAATATTTTAATTTAAAATGCTAGATATAATTAGAATATTTTATTTATTTGAATTGTATATTTATATTTCAATTTCAGTGGATACCTTTTGCGAGCGATGAAGTGAAAGCTTGCATCCCACCCCACCTTAGTGTGTCATTAGAGGTATGGATATCGGTTATACCTCTTATATGTTATGCTATTATTGAGTGGCATCCAGTTGATCGCGTGCTCCGTCAGTATGGTTGTACGCAATATATTCCTGGAGCACCTAGGAATTTAGACGACGTGCATAACATAGATAGACGAGGAAAGAAATATGTTAACTGGGTAGTGAGACACAGAGATTGGATTGCGCTTTGGGAGAACCGATATACACTGTTGGCCCCTCGACAATATTACGCTGAAACTGGTCATATGGTTACGGATAACTATATGGACTGGTTTAATGAAAATGGGAAGCCGTTTCTACTTTCGGCGGAAGCACGAGGGGTTAACATTCCTAGGTGCCGAGAAAGACGTCAACCGTCTCAATATCATCGTCCCCCGAAGCGTGGACGGAGAGAAGGCGCTACCGGTTCTGCATCAATCCCACCACAACATCCTTATTCGTCGATGCCGCAGGGGTACATGCCCAGCCCTCCACTTCATATGCCAAGCCCACCAGTTTATATGCCATCTCTGCAGGGTTACATTCCGAGCCCGCAGGGTTACATTCCTAGCCCGCCAGGTTACATGCCTAGCCCGCAGGGTTTTATACCATATGGAGGTGCATATACGACTATATTTAATGATCCAGCATATGGTTCATATGCATCTTATTTGGCTGGTGCTTCTCCGCAGACACCTCAATCTCCATCTGGATCACAGACATCGATGCCAATGTTTCCACAGTTTTCACAGTTCCCGGGGAGCGGTGGGATTGTTACTAGCACTCCTCAAGGGTCGTTATTTTATACAGGCCCTTCAGCCCCTTCAGCGTCATCTACACCAAATGAAGAAAATGCTGCTGATGATGATAGTGAAGATGAGGAGACTGAAGAACAAGTTCCACGAAGAAATCCTCCACGAAATAGACAACCACCGCCATGTGGAACTCATTCGAGAATACGACATCGGTGATCCAGTTGTATTTAATGTTATTTAAATAATTATATTTCAGAATTTTATGTAATTTGGTTATGTTATTTAAATGTTTCATGGCTGTTACATACATATTTTTAATGTTATTTTTATTCACATTTAACATTAAATGTTTGATAAATGTTTTTAAAATACAAATTATATTATTCGAAATTTAAAATAAAAATAAAAATAATATTATTCGAAATTTAAATTTAAAATATAAATTATAGTATTCAAATTTTAACATTCCGATTATAGTATTCGAAATTTAAATTTAAATTTAATATTCCAATTGTATTCGAAATTAAAAGTTATATTCCAATTATAGTTCACAATACTTAAATTGAAATTAAATTTATCCATAC
Organism: Hibiscus syriacus; assembly: GCF_006381635.1. Lineage (NCBI taxonomy): Eukaryota > Viridiplantae > Streptophyta > Magnoliopsida > Malvales > Malvaceae > Hibiscus > Hibiscus syriacus. The sequence goes on from NW_024063472.1 coordinate 2,837,933, forward strand.
ATATGATTTTATCATTAACATATATATTAAAACGTATACATTAAAATCAACTTATGTTGAGTTAATCGATCGACGGAATCGGCCAAGAGGGGGGTGAATCGGCAATTTATTCAATGTCACATTTCAATGCTCATTCCATACAATTTCAATGTCACAATCAACTTATCACTTCACATTTATTCAATTTATCCATAACAGTTTATCTAATTTATTCAAACTTCACATAACGTTTTAATTTAAGTTATTCTTAACTTGCTGAACTTTCAAAAGAAGTTAAATTTTGGTTATAATTTACCTGATTTATTGATATATCTAGTGTCCCCGAGGGACATGAGTGACATAATAGGGCAATGATAACATATTCTCTGACAAAATAATGGAAGGCGCGCCCCCAGGAACGCGCCTTCATGTGAATAGTTAAATAATAGGTACTGATATATCTAGTGTCCCCGAGGGACATGAGTGACATAATAGGGCAATGATAACATATTCTCTGACAAAATAATGGAAGGCGCGCCCCCGGGAACGCGCCTTCATGTGAATAGTGAAATAATAGGTACTGATATATCTAGTGTCCCCGAGGGACATGAGTGACATAATAGGGCAATGATAACATATTCTCTGACAAAATAATGGAAGGCGTGCCCCCGGGAACGCGCCTTCATGTGAATAGTGAAATAATAGGTACTGATATATCTAGTGTCCCCGAGGGACATGAGTGACATAATAGGGCAATGATAACATATTCTCTGACAAAATAATGGAAGGCGCGCCTCTGGGAACGCGCCTTCATGTGAATAGTGAAATAATAGGTACTGATATATCTAGTGTCCCCGAGGGACATGAGTACATAATAGGGCAATGATAACATATTCTCTGACAAAATAATGGAAGGCGCGCCCCCGGGAACGCGCCTTTATGTGAATAGTACTCCGATTATAGACACTATTATATGCAACATATTATAAACTTTCAAAACAAACTTCAGTTCACAAGCTTTCAAATTCTCAAATTCCCAAACTCTAAATTCTCAAATTCTCTGAAAATGAGTCGTCTTTCTGCTGTTGTTTTGTATGATGGAGAAATTAAGGAAGCTGAAGAGGGGGTTATTTTTGAGTCAGATCATTATATCTCCTTAACCTTGAAGAGAAACATCACAATTGAGGAGTTAATCACAAAAATTTCGTTAAAAATTCGTGTAGCAGGCCAGAGAAGACTATCTTCACTTCAGTACAGATTTCCTACTGAACTTTTTCCGCTCACGTATACATCATTTCAGCTTTCAAACGATGATGATGTTTCTATGATGGTTGATGCTCATATGGGGAGTTCACAATCTCTTATTGAAATGTATGCCACTTTTATTGAGGTTCGTGCAACTCGTGGTCTCTCATATTCCTCTCACTTTGGCATTGCATATCAAACTGATCAAGTTGATAGCCCGACACAACTGATCTGTAATGATTTCACATCATTAATGGCGGATCCAACGCCAGATACCATGCCATCAAGTTCAATAGGAAGGCATTCATCTGCAACTGCTTATGATCTCAACCCACGTGGCTTCACCAATAATCCATATGGCAACATATCTTCTACTTCAAGGGGCAGACATTCATCTGCCAATGTTTTCGACTTACATATGGAAATGCCAACGAGACGACAGTCTATTCACATCCCACATGATACAATGGCCTCAAGTTCAAGGGGAGGACACGCAAGCGAGAACTTATTTGACCTCAATATTGGATTATCGGAGGAACCCTCATCTCCACCAGAAGAACCTCTTCGGGAGCCAGGTGCAGATGGTGCTGAAACGGGATTATTCGTTGAACCCGACTCACCACAGTTTAACGTACATTCTGATGATGACGAGGATGACGTTCCGATAAATACAACACCAGCCGAACTTCCTGCACATATGTATGAGGCTGATTATGATGCAATGTATGAGCCTGAATTTCCAGATCTTCCTGATGTTGGCAACTATGGACTTCAATCATTAGTCAATGACGGTAATTTACATATTGGAATGGAGTTCGCATCGAAGGAGGAAGCAATGATGGCAATAAAGAGTTACAATATTCGTAACTCAGTTAAGTCCCGAGTTGATCGATCTAACACGGAGAAATATGTCTGCTACTGCGTCCAACGTGACAACGGATGTCAATGGATGGTCCGTGTATCAAAGAGGAAGAGGAAGAAAAACTTATGGGAACTAACCAGATACAACGGTCCTCATACATGTTGTGCAACAGGTATAAACCAGGATCATCCCAACTTGGACTCCAACATTATTTGTCAAGCAATCATGCCCATTGTGAAGCAAAGCTCTCATATAGCTGTTGCAGTGTTGATTTCTGCTATACAGTCACAATATGGGTACACTGTCTCATATAAAAAAGCATGGTTGGCAAAACAGAATGCCATTTGCAAACTTCATGGCGAATGGGATTCCTCTTATAACGAGGTGCCCAGTTGGTTTCATGTTGTGCAAAGACTTAATCCAGGGACAATTGTTGAGTTCGAAACTCAACATCATTACGTGAATGATCGAATGGTTCGCGATTGCTGCCAATTTTACCGTGTCTTTTGGACTTACCCTCAGTGTATTAATGCAGTCAAGTACTGTAAACCAGTTGTCCAAATTGATGGTACTTTCTTGTATGGGAAATACAAGCAAGTTTTATTATTGGCTGTGGTCCAAGATGGAAACCGTAATATTCTTCCTGTTACGTTTGCCCTCGTTCAAGGAGAAGACACTGAGTCTTGGGCTTTTTTCCTTAAAAATTTACGTTTACATGTTGTCACTAGGGAACGAGTATGCATTATTTCAGACCGAGGAGCCGGGATAAAAGCAGCAATGGACTCTTTGGGTACAATGTATAGACCTCCACATGTTCAACATCGTTATTGTGTCCGTCATATTGCTGCAAACTATTACGGAAAATACAAGAAGAACGATGAACGTCAGTTAGTCGTGCGGATGGGTATATTACTTTTTCCCAATTTTTCTATCAATTTCTTATTACTTATTTATACTTCATATTAACTATTACATATTCCTAATGGCTTAGGTTACGAACTCTTACCTCAAAGGTTTGAGTCGATGCTACAAGAGCTGTTTGGCAAAAATAAGAAGGGGTGCGAGTACATTATGGACATCAGCAAAAAAATGTGGACAAATGCATATGACGGGGGGGTATCGCTATGGTCATATGACAATAAACTTGGCTGAAGCAATAAATTCAACCTTAAAGGGGGCGCGCCATTTACCAGTCACGGCGTTGGTTAAAACGACTTATTTTCGTTTGGGTCAACTCTTTGCAAAGCTCGGTGGACAAGCTCTTACTTGGATGCAAAACGGACATATTTACCACCCAAGACTAGTAGTTGATTTACAGAAAAAAGTGGCTGCATCAAATGGGATGTTAGTTACAAATTTTTCTCGCACCCGTGAATTGTTTCGTGTAACCGAAATGCCACGTCCGCTGCAAGGGATTGAAGCTAACTCTTTCAGAGTTAATCTGCAAGAGAGGTGGTGCGATTGTGGTTTCTTTCAAGCACTCAAATATCCATGCTCTCATTTCATTGCTGCTTGCTCACATTCGCATTTGTACTACAAAAATTATGTTGATCCCGTATACCAACTTTCACAAGTATTCAAGGTATATGAATTTGAGTTTCCGCCCATAGAAAACGAAAGAGACCCAAATGAGATTCAAACTTGGCTTACAATTGTACCAGATCCATTGTTATTGAGGGACTCAGGTCGTCCAAAATCTACTAGAATACATTGTGATATGGATATTCGGGAGAAGTCAACATAACAAAAACGATGTGGGCATTGTAGAAACATCGGGCACAATAGAAAAAAATGTCCAGCTCTGTTATCATCATATAACCGTTAACTCTTATGTAATTAATATTGTATTTAAATGAATGTTTTTGTTTCTAATAATTTAATGTGATTGCATTTATATAATTTGTCAATGTATGTACACCTAAATAATTTTTTTTAACTTTTAAATACATAAATATTTTTAATATATTTATTTAATATAATAATTAATATTATTAGTTATAGTTTTTTTTAAAATATAATAATAATTTCACCTTCTAAATAGAGAAAAATATTAAATTAAACAAATTAAAAGTTATTAAAAAATTTATGTATACGATGACACATTTCATGTTCTGATTGGAGGATTAAATTTATTAAATTAAATTTTCAATAAGACTAATTTCATAAAATATGTAAGTCTTGAAGATTAAATATGTAATTATACTAATTTATTAACTTATGCATCAATATTTTCGTTAAATATTGATATGAGATGACTACATTGATAACATTTAAATAATTAACTGATAAAATTAATAGATCGATAATCAAAATAAAAAATAATAATATAACCATATGTGTAATATTATAATTTCATACATTTTTCCTATAACTACAATAAAGTCAAAATTGATTTTCATATGTTGTTATATCATATTAATGTAGATAATTCATTCTACCTTTAACACACATTAACAAAATACATTTGATAATTCTTACATTATAATCGAAACATTTTACATAATATATTATTAATTTATAATAATAATAAAAATAAAATATTTATTATTACACAAAATACGTGACAATCGAGCTGGCGAAAGGCGCGTCCCCGGAGATGCGCATTCCACAAGTGGCATCCAACTCAGCGAAAATACGGGTAAAGCGCGCCTTCGAATACACGTCTTTCGCCAGCTAAGAAGAAAATATACTATTTCAAAAAATATTGGTTAAACAGTGTCAGAAAGAGAATATTAAAGAAAATTGGTGTCAGTCAAATAGCCGAGACTCTGGTTTCAGCTTTTTTTCCCGACCTCGACTCAACAGAGCGACCTTTTTCTCAGCTTTTAGCTTCAGCAATGGCTTCACCTGGAGCTAGACTGCCTTACAATTCAATGTGTGGTTCATTTATGGATGTGGGTTATAAAGATGTAGCTGAAAAAAGCACTGGGTTTAAGCATAATAGACCTTTGAATTTCGATTCTCCTTTCTTAACTGTGCCTCCTGGGCTAAGACCTTCTGGTTTGCTTAATTCTCCAAGCTTCTTTTGTCTCTCTCCTCAGGTAAATTGAGTTAAGTTGCAATCTTTTTTTTAATGACGGGTTTACTTCGTTCTTACTTTTCAAGGAACAAAAATATCTTTTTTGTTAAGGTAAATGATTTGGGTGATTATAGTCTCTTGGATTTCGGTGTAGTTTATCCAGTTATATTGATTCCTTAATAGCTTTTGGCCTTTGCTTTGTATAGAAAATTTCTTAAATCAAATGATTGAGATTAAAAAGTATGAAAATAGATATGAATCTTAATCATTTAATTAATGATTCTCATTTTGATGTGGCTTATGTATGTATTTTGTTTTCTTCATTTATGATTAACTCTCATGGCCTGCATCAAAATTAAACTTTTGGTCTAGAATAATGAGATTTTTAGCAGTTGAAAATGTTTAGTTTTGAATCTTAGATTTGACACATTGAAACTTGTTTATGGTGAAACAAGAGTAACCGGGGATTTTTCTTGCTCATGCATTCTTATGTCTAAAATGTTGTCCTCTTATTCTGATGATGCTGATGAACTTTTGTTCCATGATTTTTGCAGAGTCCTTTCGGAATATCCCATCAGCAAGCATTGGCACAGGTCACTGCTCAAGCTTCTCAATCTGATAGGAAAAACCAAGTCTCCGTTTTGGTGGATAAACGTGCCGAAGATGGCTACAACTGGCGTAAGTACGGGCAAAAGCCTATTAAAGGCTGTGAATATCCTCGAAGCTACTATAAGTGTACGTATTCAAATTGCCCCGTCAAAAAGAAGGTTGAACGATCTGCTGATGGCCATATAACGGAAATTATATACAAAGGTGTACACAATCATGATAAGCCTCAGCCAAAAAAACAAACAAAGGGTGGTTGTGATGGAGATGCAAATTCACAGGCAAATCCTGAATTCGGTTTTCAGGGTGCAGCTTCAAATTTTAACAAGTTAAGTGAAACTATGCTATCTCATTCAATACAGGGGGAAATGGTGAATCTACTCAAGCTGTGGAATTTCCTGGATCGAGTGACAGTGAGGAAGGATGTGATGAAGAGAGTAGAGAAGAAAGAAATGACAATCGACCAAATCCGAAAAGACGGTAAGTTTCAAATAATTTGATCATACAGATTCATATGTCTTCAATCTTCATAAATTTTGAGGGTGTTGTGCTTTTGAATGCAGGAATACTGCAGGAGAAGCCACGGTGATGTTGTCACAAAAGACAGTTACAGAACCGAAAATTATTTTGCAAACAAGAAGTGAAGTTGACCTTTTAGATGATGGCTATAGGTGGCGCAAATATGGACAGAAAGTGGTCAAAGGGAACTCTCATCCAAGGTGCAGTGGACTACACACACACACACATGTATACCTGCATACATGTGTGTTACAGTCCATTTATGTTTCAGATATGAATGTGTCAGATACTAATGATGTTTAAGAAGTTGTGTCAATTTTTTAGTGATTTACGGAAGTAAATTGGCTGTGTGATATATCTAGAACTGATCTTCAAGAGCAATAGAATTGACCTCGAGTGCACTTTTTCTTATAGAAGATGTGTGATATATCTAACACGTATTCAAACATGGGTAATGGGGTAAACGCTTCACAGACAAAATTTTGAAAATTTTAAGCATACACGTGCTGGACACATACTTGTATCCCACACCCATGTTTGAGTCCGAGTAACAGAGATTTGGTAACTAGGTAAAAGACCTTGAGTGCACTTCTTTATATAAGAGAACTCTTCTTGATTGTCTGCTATTAGTAGATACTGGTTCAATTTTCTGCTTGACTGGGCTACCTGGATTTCTAATTTCGCTTGGTTTGTGCATATTGGCTGAACCTTGTTTAAGATGCTAAACTTAAGATAGGAGAAATAACTGTATTCTTTATCTGTTCGAATCATCCATCAATTTGTTAGCATATAGTTTTGGATTTGAACCACTGAAGTCTGGCTAATCCAAAGTCTAAAACGATCTCATATCGGAGAAGCAATGGTGTCATTTTTGTCTCGCTGTTTTGCTAGTCAAATACTCTCATCAAATATTGATTTGATAAACTTGAAGATTAGTTGCAGATACATGTGTGTTTGTTGCTGAATCCATTTATTTGTTCGTACTTATACTGCGACTTTTGTATTATTTCTGATGCATCAAAGCTATTTTCACAGGAGCTATTACAAATGCACGAGTGCCGGATGCAATGTCAGGAAGCATGTGGAAAGAGCGTCGACCGATCCAAAAGCTGTCATAACAACATACGAGGGAAAACATAATCACGACGTTCCATCAACTAGAAACAGCAGTCACAACACAGTCAGAAGCAGTTTACCGCAGTCAAAACCAGAAAAGGTGGTGGCCGATGCCGAGAATGAGAACCATTCTTTGCTTAAAGTGATAGATTTCGGAAACAATGGCCGGGGACCAGCAGTTTTAAGGCTAAAGGAGGAGCAAATAAGAGTGTAGTCCCCTAACTGCTAAAACGTAGTAAGCAAATAACAGGGTATGGGAAACGAGTAAGCAAAGGACAATGGCAGTGGTTGTTTGCTGCTGCTGGAGCTGAGTTATGCTTTGTTTGATCTTATTTTGATGGGATTCATGTATTGGATATACATCTGACGTGAATGCTTAAAGAAAAACAAGATTCAAGATTTTATTGATGGATTTGATCTTCCAAGAAACTCATGGTACTCTTTTTTTTTTAATTAAATAGTCTAAATGATTACGAGATAATATCTATTCATAACTCTCTTAATTATTAACAACGTATACTTAGTAATGGGCAATAGCGGGTCAGATTTTTAGCCCCTCCGACTCGATCCGAAAATTATAAATACTTCACCCGATCTGAACCTGACTCGAAAAATATATATCTTCCACCCGACCCGAACCCGACTTGATTTTTTTAGATTAAATCCGAACCCGACCCGAAATAATATATTTATTAAAAAAATATTATTTATATTCAATGAAAATAGGGATTTAATTGAAAGAAAATAATATATAAAGGGGTATTATTACAATTATCTCTAAATATATAAGATAAAATTATAAATTTTTTCGGGTCAGGTCGGGTCGAATATTTTTACTCTAAACCCGAACCCGACCAACCCAAACATAATCTTAAAAAAATTAGATCCGACCTAACTCAAATTTAAATTTTTTTCCTAAAAAATTTGATCCGATTGGATCGGGCCAAGTTAAAACTCGTCAAGTTCGAGTAACATGCCCAAGCTGCGTACACTCCCTACATACGCATTCAGCCTTGTACATACAATAACTTCTGAGCCAAATACCATTAAATGGGTGGAATATGGGGCATAATTTATATTGAGAAAATAACCTCAGTGACCAAAAATGCCTTATAATATACGATTTTAACCAATTTTTTTTGGATTTGCCAAAATGACCAACAAAATCGCAATGCGAAATAAAAATCGCAACGTGATCTCCAGAATCGCAAATCAGTTCCCAGAATCGCAACGCGATTATGAAGAATCGCAATGCGATAGTACTAATTAGCATTGCGATTTTCCAGAATCGCAACGTGAATATGAAAATCGCAACGCGAACATATAAATCGCAACGCGATTCTGACTATCGCAACGAGTATCCGTAAAATCGCAACGCGTATTCGTAAATCGCAACGACAATACGTAAAATCGCAACGCGTATCCGTAAATCGTAACGTGTATCCGTAAATCGCAATGCGATTACGTAAATCGCAACGCGAATACGTTACGTAATCGCGTTGCGATTTAGTAAATCGCAACGAGATTCTGACTATCGTAATACTGAATTTCAAATTCGCAACTCGATTTCTGAATTTGCAACAGGTTTTAATTTCGCAACACAAATGTTTTGGGTATATAACTACGCAGCAGCAACAACTCATAACCTAAATCCCTAAATCACAACTCATTCCATCTCCATCTATCACTCTCTCCGGCGACATCCGTTCCTATATCCAACGACATCCTTCCCCATCCGGCAACAGGTTTTAGTTTCGTAGCTCGTTTGTTTAGTAAATTAATTTACAATAATGAAATCATCTAATGTTGATCATGTTTGGATATATTTGTGTTTTGGAGGGTCATAAGAGAATGTTCATGGTGTTTTACAATATATGCCTTTACCCATGAATCTTCAACTAAAACTGTCATTAAAAAAGTTAACTTATGAAACTCTAATGTTACGTGTTGCAAATAATTTAAATTTAGAGCCCCTAAATGGATTTAGGCTATCTTATCAGAGAAATGGTAAAGTTTATTTGTTAACCGACAATGAAGATGTTGAACGATTCATTGCTTACATTAGTGTTTCAAGTGATGATGTTACATTGTATGTTGTTAAACCTAGAAGTAGTGAAGTTGGGTCAGTAGCGGGTAGTAATCAACTAAGTTTTTCAACCCCAGTTTATGGTGCTCAAAATTTAATGGTTCCACCACAATTTCATCACCAAGCAAATATTGTTTCACCACATTTCCAATACCAAACACAATCTCAAAACCCACAACCTTTCCCTAATCCAAATCCCAATCAACTTTCAGCACCAAATTCCGGTTTTCGTATTGACCAGTTAGACGATGATGAGCCAATAGAAAAAATTGTGAGTACTAGTCAGTATTCGAAATTTGATCTTGGTCAATACCCGGACTTTGATCTTGGTCAATACTCGGATTTTGATGATTTTTTAGAAGAAGAAACAGACCCTGCGTGTAATGATTTTGATATTGGTCAATACCCGAATTTTGATGATGAAACAGCCGTTGCCGAGGAAGATGTTGTTGATGATAATGAGGAGGAAGTTACGACTGTAAATGAACATGTTGAACATCCATTATGTAATTCATATAACACTGAATAAGAAAAAGAAGAAGAAGAAATCCCTAAAGAAAAGTCCCCGAAGAAAATGCCACGGGAGTATAATTGGAATATGCCAGAATTACTTCAGATACCAGAAGAAGAGTTGGTAAAGATAGCAGTTGATTGTTACACAAAAATTATTCGTATCAAGAAAGATGATTGTTTTGATACAAAGGAAGACTTGAAGATAGCTTTGTATACGAAATGTGTGGAAGATGGCTATCAACTAAAAGTTAAAAAATCAAGCAAAGATCGTTTCGAAACAAGGTGTATGATTGACAAAAACTGTATGTGGCGTATGATTGCAAAGAGGATAAAAGATTGCGAAATGTTTCAAGTTAGGACTTTTATTGATAAACATACATGTTCAAGAACCCAAGTTTTTCCTCACCATAGACAGGCAAACAAAAAGGTGTTGGGTGGTTTTTTGGCTGAGTTAATGTTTTTGAATGGTAGGGTATATCGGGGACATGAAATTATGACTGACATGAATGCTCGGTTCAAGATTAGTATCTCATATTCTCAAGCTTGGAGAGCCAAATGTTATGCCTTGGAATTGTTGAGGGGGTCGCCAGAAGCATCGTTTGCCTAACTGCCGGCTTATTGTCACAATTTAAAGTTGAAAAATCCTGGGTCGGTAACTCATATCAAAACATATAGAGATGGACGCTTTGAGTTGCTGTTTATCGCCATTGGTGCTGCGGTTAGTAAATCAATATAATTTTGTTGACTCATTTTTGTTAGTTACATGCATTTTACATTTAAATGATTATATTTCTTGTGTATATGATTTTGTAGATTCGTTCGTTTATTAATTGCATGCGCCCAGTTATTATAGTTGACGGAGCACATTTAAAAAGTCGATACCTTGGAGTAAACTTATTAGCAGTAGCCATGGATGCTAACAATGGGATACTGCCAATAGCTTACGGGGTTGGCAAATCTGAAACCTCTGATTCATGGACATGGTTTATGGGGCATCTTAGGGATTGCATAGGTCCTATTAGCAATCTGACAATCATATTCGATAGGGCAAACTCAATTGACAACGCTGTTAGAAGGTGTTTCCCAGATGCTTTTCATGGACTTTGTGGTGTTCATTTGTATAGAAATCTAAAATCAAGGTCTGCTGGTATAAAAAATCACAAATGGACATATTGGAAGGCTGTAAAAGCTTATCGGGAAGTGGATTTTAATAAGCATATAAACTGTTTAAGACGTGTTTTGCCTCAGTGTGCTCAAACACTAGAAGATGTCGGGTTTGAAAGATGGTCAAGAGTACATCAACTTGGAGCAAGATATGGTTTCATGACGTCTAATAGTGCAGAATCAATCAACGCTCTAAGTCGTCATTCCCGGAAATTACCCATTACTATGTTAATGGAGTTTTTTCGAGCCTCTATTCAACAGTGGTACTACAAGAAAAGAAATCATGCAGGTATTATTTCTTTAAATTCGTAACTTATCATATATTTTACTAAGTATTATTTATTTAAATTTACAGGAATATTGGAACATCGTGTTACACCATGGACAGAAAAAAAGATAACGAAACGTGTTGTGAAGTCAACGTCATGGAGAGTTGAACCATGTTCAAACACTTTGTTTAAAGTACTGGATAATAACTTAAATGGGCTTGTCAATCTAAATGCAAAGACGTGTAGTTGTATGAAATGGAAAACATCTGGTTATCCGTGTGGCCATGTTATAAAAGTTTCTCTTCATCTAAACCAAGATGATTCAAGCGCATACGCTATGGATTTCTACACTACAGAAGTATATCGACAGACTTATGGCGAGATTGTCTACCCTATTCCACATCCTTCTGAGTGGGACATACCAGATGACTTACAAACAGTTTTGCCACCAGCCATGGATAGAAGGCTACCTGGCCGACCAAAAAGTCACGATCGTATACCGTCTAAGGGTGAAGAGAAGAAGAGATCGACATGTAGTCGGTGCAAGGAAAGTGGTCATACAAGGTTGACATGTGGATCACCAGTGCCATCGCAATCATCTTTAAAATCCCAATCACAACCGGCTTCACCTTTTGGGACTGTTAACTTAGGTGATTTTTAAATGCAAACGTTGTATTATGTGAATTTTATGTGTGAACTTTTAACATTTTCAGTTAGGCATGTATTAGTAACTTGAGTTTGAAAATTGCTATGATCTGTTCAGTTGTTATCACTTATTAGGCATTCATTTGACTATCGTAACATGGAAATGACGTTCGCAATCATCTTAATGTCTATCGCAATGCGAAATGAAAATCGCAACGAGATAATCGCAATGCGAAATAAAAATTGCAACGTGAAAATCGCAACGCGAATATGAATATCGCAACGCGGAAATGACTATCGCAATGCGAAATGAAAATCGCAACGAGAGAATCGCAAAACGAAATGAAAATCGCAACGTGAATTTAGTTTCGCGTTGCGATTTTGTCGTTGCGATTTTCATTTCGCATTGCGATTCTCTCATTGCGATTTTCATTTCGCATTGCGATAATCATTTTTGCCTTCAACATAATGCAGATTGAAATCAACAAAATCAACCATTACATTTCAATCAATTAAACAAGCACAAATAAGAATTATGTTCACATCAATTAAACAAATCAACTTTTACAAATCATCTTTTACAAATCAATTAAACAATCAAAAAATAAGCAATAATTCTTATTTCCTCATCTACTATTGAATTAACTTTTGCAGCCATACATCATTTTCACGCAGCTCACTTCTGAGATTAACCTGCAAAAACCAAACATTTGCTCAAACAACACTTTCTACACATCTAAAACCTACAAACAACAAATTATTGAATTCTAGGTACTTAACCAAACATTTTCAAACCAAAAGCCTATAAACTTACCAATTGTTTATGGACATTTTTATAACGCGGATGCAGGTAGGCAGCGTCTCGTATATATCGATCTAGCCATATAATGCCGAAACCACAAGCCTACTGCAGCTCTATCTCTATCGGTGGGAGGTAGATACTTTATACTTCCTGTGATCAAACGCTCCAACGCCAAGCATACGAGAGGACCACAATCCCCTCTGGCTCCTTCCGTTTGTTGTGGTGCGGTCTCGTCTCTGCTAACTGTAATATTGAGCTTATTTGGCTTCTTGTTTCCAGAACGAGTCCAATAATTTATCGCATCCAAGAATTTAGCCAAATGAGAGCTCCATCCCTTAATAATATCTTTTAAATAAGCCAATGATATGTAATTTATCATGCTGTCATATACTATTACCTTAAGGGATGGGAGCTGAAGCTCGACGAGAAGCCAATGTTTACGTTCCAAAACATGGATAAACACCTGCAATCATAAGTAATAATTCATTCATTTGCACACTTATTTATGAATACCTTTAAACTCAATCTAAAATAAATACTAACCTTATCGACCTCCCACCATGCAGGATAAAGTTTAGCTTGTCCATTGCCCAACGCAAATGATTCATCTCGTTGATTCTTCAAGTGAACGGCGTTAAAAGACGTCGGCATAATTGTATATCGTGTATTTCCTTTATTTTTCTTAAGTTTCCTAATTATTAGAAGACGTGACACCCACGCATCGATATGCTGTTTTACAAAAAAAGACATATATTAGTGACTTACATAAATTTAAAAAAAATCAAATTGAAATATAAGAAAAATATAAGACTTACCCCTCCATTGAAATAGCCATTGTCTTCGACCCCTAATAATACGCCCCACCAAGACCGATCAAGCAACAAATAGATATCATCGTTGAGCTTGCATATGTCAGTGAAACGCCCCTGGCTCCGCTCATGTAGATAAAAATCAACTGCGGTCTTAGCCCAAAGGGTGTTATCCAGAATTGTGTTCGGTAGTGGTCTCCTCTCCACTTCAGATACCGGAATGGTACTGGCCGGTAACTCATACGAGAGCCAACTCTCATCCATCATGTCCGGCACGTCAGAGGGTTTCTCAAGAATCTTACATATGACGCCATGTGAATCGGGCTCTTGAATGGTGGGAGGGACCTCTTCAACGATGACAGTGGCCTCTTGAACGGTGGGAGGGGACTCTCGAGGAATGATAGGGGCCTCTTCAACGATAGGAGTGGACTCTTGAGGGATGACAGGCGAGTCGGGATTCTTCTTGCGGTGTCTTCGCACTATTGGGGTGTACGAAGACTTAATAGCACGTGCACGCCGTCTGATGCGTAAACTCCGTCGTGCAAGAAAAACCCGACGTAAAGCATCCACCTTATCGGGCCGCTAAATAATTAAATACAAAAATCAGTAAATAAACAGTCATGATATTTAAACAGTGAAAACAAAGACAAATATGTTTCAAACTTGCATTGTATTCACCCAAGTCATTATTCTATCATAGTTCACAAAATGCATCAGATAACAAAGACAAATATGTTTCAAACTTGCAACACTGTCAAGTTAGTATTTGTCTTTGTCTATTGGTTGAAGTAATGCAATTCATTCAAGTTTCAATTTGCAGAAGAAGAATAGTTTCTGGAACTTAAAATCGCAACGTGAAAAATGGCTATCGCAACGCGAAATGAAAATCGCAACGCGAAATGAAAATCGCAACGAGAGAATCGCAATGCGAAATGAAAATCGCAACGCGATTATAGTTTCGCGTTGCGATTTTGGTTTCGCGTTGCGATTTTCATTTCGCGTTGCGATAGTCATTTTTCACGTTGTGATTTTAAGTTTCGTGTTGCGAAAGTAAACTATTTCTTCTTCTGCAAATTGAAACTTGAATGGATTGCATTACTTCAACCAAAAGACAAAACAAAGACAAATACTAATTTCAGAGTATTAAAGAATACACAGTTTAGCAGAATTGGCAGCAACCGAACAAATTTACTTTCAACCAAAAGACAAAACAAAGACAAATACTAACTTCACAGTGTTAAAGAATACACAGTTTAGCAGAATTGGCAGCAACCGAACAAATTTACTTTCAACCAAAAGACAAAACAAAGACAAATACTAACTTCACAGTGTTAAAGAATACACAGTTTAGCAGAATTGGCAGCAACCGAATAAATTTACTTCAACCAAAAGATAAAACAAAAGACAAATACTAACTTCACAGTGTTAAAGAATAAACAGTTTAGCAGTATTGACAGCAACCGAATAAATTTACTAAGCAATCTAAGTGAAATGGTTAATCTAAGTGAAATTACAAGTAAATTTATCATCAAATTAAATATGGAAAATCTTAAACTTACCTCGTTACGTAGAGTATGAACCTCATTCTGTAACGATACTACCATCTCACGTAGAGCGGCAACCTCACCACGTAAAGTAGACACCTCCACACGCCATGCACCATCGTTATCGCGTAGAGTATCGATCTCCTCACGCAAGGCATTGACCTCATCACGTAACTCCCTTGACTCATCCCGTGGAGGTGGAGAATAGGGAGATAGAAGTCATGGCATCTTTGCCGGTCGCCTATCATGAGGTGATGGTGGAGAAGAGGCTCGATGATGTTACGGGATAGGTGATGGCTCTCGTTGTAGAGGTGTATAGTCGGGTCGATCAGGTGATGGCTCTGGGTGAGGTGATGGCTCTCAAAGTGGAGGAAGTGGAGGCTGCTCATCATTCGTGCCATCAAAAAAACGCTGACTAGCTTGCCACCAATCAGTGGCAAGCTCAGCCTCCGTGGGTGTCAGTCTCTGTAATGGAGTGTTGGCCTCCTAAAATTATAAAAACTCAAACAAAGTTAAACGTCTACTATTAATAACTTGTTTATATATGATAGTATTTGTGTTAACTTACATTATTTATTGTCGCATATGGTATTAAGTCTTCCCAATCCAACAGACGTTTCCTCTTCCAGGAAATAGCCCTAGGAATATCATTTGAAGTTTTTAATGCATATGTCCGCATGCTGGGGAAAGCCTCGAATATCCAAATCTATAAACAATATAATAACAAACATTAGTAATTGTTAAATAATTAATTATAATTTTAAAAACATTATATAGAAATTCTTACCTTAAAGGCCCAAACAAAGCCTGACAAAGTGTATTTCGACACATCACCACGCAAACTTTTGCGGTAATCAAAGGCAGACGACAACTTAGTCCAGGTAGCTTTCCATATATACGAACCCCACGGAAACAGATTCCATGCATTTAGGTCCTCTACCAATAATATTAGCTCCTGAGGAATAGGTTGTCTGGCCTCTCTGCCTAAAAAGCCGGCATACAAAAGTACTAGAAGGCATACTCGAACAACATCGACGTCATTCATCCGAGTAAAACCATCTTTCTTATTAAACAATTTCTTCAGGTCGTCGACGTGTAAGTTCGGCTTCTCTATTGACTCATTAGGAAAAACCTGGGATAACCATGATGGGCGAGTGATATGACGAGTGTACCGGCCTACATCATCGTGTCCGAATCGTAGACCAGTGATTAAGCAGAACTCCTTCTGCCTAAAACAAGTATACGCCGGTGGAAAATGAAACCATATCTCTTCCTCACCACGTTGTATACTGTCGGGTAGATCGCTAGTCATGGTCTGAAGCCACAAATGGGTCAAATTAGCATCTCCACCCGGATGTTGTACTCTCAGCCATGACCCGAAGCAGGTTTCCTCAAACAATTTTCTTTGTGCAGGTGAAAGCTTCGAAGCAATTGTAGTGGCTAGGCTAACTTTATTCCTTAATGTCAATGAAGCCGAAAAAAATTTCTACAAAAACAATAAACATACCAAGTTAGATATACCAAAAACTACACTGTGAAGATATACCAAAAACAATAAACATAAAGAGTAGTAGTTTATTCTTGAAACTAAAATTTGCAAAACTGTTTTGTCTTTTGGTTGAAATGAAAATCGCAACGCGGAAATGACTATCGCAACGAGAGAATCGCAACGCGAAATGAAAATCGCAATGCGATTTTGGTTTCGCGTTGCGATTATCTCGTTGCGATTTTCATTTCGCGTTGCGATTCTCTCGTTGCGATTTTCATTTCTCTCGTTGCGATAGTCATTTTCGTGTTGCGATTTTCATTTTCATGTTGCGATTTTAAGTTTAGAAACTATTCTTCTTCTGCAAATTGAAACTTTAATGGATTGCATTACTTCAACCAAAAGACAAAACAAAGACAAATACTAACTTCACAGGGTTAAAGACTAAACAGTTTAGCAGTATTGACAGCAATCGAATGAATTTAATAAGAAATCTAAGTGAAATGGTTAATCTATTATTGAAATTACCAGTAAACTATCATCAATTTCAATATGAAAAACCTAAAATAATGCAAAAATTTCAAAAAAAAAATAATTAAAAAAACTAACCATCGGAGGTTGATTTTCCATTTCTGAATGATTATGAGGGATTTATGACCGTGAATGGTTGTGAGGGATTTTGCCGGAGATGGGGACGGAAATCTTCGGAGATGGGGATGGATTTCGCCGTAGAGAGTGAGAGATGGAGATGGGACTGAGTTGTGATTTTAGGTTTTAGGTTATGAGTTGCGATTACGGGATATACTGTGGACGGTTCAGTGTTCCGATAATTAATATTCGTGTTTGGAATTTGAAAATAAAATACGCGTAGCGATTCTAATGGCACTTTAAAAATCGCGTTGCGATTTTACGTATTGTCGTTGCGATTTACGGATACGCATTGCGATTTACGTATTCTCGTTGCGATTTGCAGATACGCGTTGCGATTTACGTATTCTCGTTGCAATTTACGGATACGCGTTGCGATTTTACATATTGTCGTTGCGATTTACGGATACGCGTTGCGATTTTACGGATACTCGTTGCGATTTTACGGATACTCGTTGCGATAGTCAGAATCGCGTTGCGATTTATATGTTCGCGTTGCGATTTTCATATTCGCGTTGCGATTCTGAAAAATCGCAATGCTAATTTGTACTATCGCATTGCGATTCTTCATAATCGCGTTGCGATTCTGGGAACTGATTTGCGATTCTGGAGATCGCGTTGCGATTTTTATTTCGCATTGCGATTTTGTTGGTCATTTTGGCAAATCCAAAAAAAGTTGGTTAAAATCATATATTATAATGCATTTTTGATCACTGAGGTTATTTTCTCTAATTTATTTTGTATTCAATAATATTGGTAAAACACAAAAGCTCATCAAAAAATGCATCCCTTATTTGAGAAGACAACTCATCCCTCTTGGCCTCTTATCTTTTCATCTCCATCAAAACACAAAAGCTCATCAAAAAGTGTGAATAAGTGGCCCAGAACGTCCCACGTCATCTGAAAAGGGGTTCAATAATCTAGCACCCACGAATTGATGGTCCAAGTTTTAGTGACCAAATGTGCCCTACTAGTGCCATGTGTGAAGTCATATCCACTGACCCATAAAAGCACCTCCCCAACTTGGATTGATTGGGATGGGAATGAAATCAGCTTGTGATTCAAATTCAGTCTCTTTCCAACTATAAATTCCCTTGTATTTCCACTCTTATCCTTGATGATCCAACTCTCCAACCGAAACATGGAAGCTTGCTTTCTCTTATCAAATTCCTTCACTAAAAGCCTTGACATTGTGCCCTCAATCAAGCCTGCATCTCTCCTCTTTCCTAAGAAGAACTCCCACTCTAGGAAACTTGCTTTCCCATCTTTTACAACATGTAAGTTCTTAAACTCCCTTATTTTGATGTATTTTCATAATCATATTTAAAAGATTTTGGGTATCAATTATTGAACATGTTTAGTTGGAAAAAAGCATTTTTGCCTAGTTATGTAATAATTTGCCAATGATAGGCTACCATCTGGGCTCATCTTCACCGATGGATGACCTTGATTCTGATTGGCGGTCCTTCAGAGCAAAACTAGTAGCCATAGAAAAAGCATCAAAGCCAGAGGACTCTTCATCATTGACGGATCCTAATACAATAGTGGATCATCCTCCATCAGTTCCAGTTAGTGACAAATGGGTCCACACCATCCATGAGCTCGAAAAGGGCTGTCTACTCATCGCAACCGAGAAGCTCGATGGAGTCCATATTTTCGAAACGAGCGGTGATCCTACTCTTGTCAACAGAGCCCATAGGCCTATCTGGGATCATCCTGAATAGACCATCCCTTATTTCGATTCACCAATCCTGGACATTGGGGGGCATTTTTGGACAGGCCGTTGTTTTTTGGTGGACCATTAGAAGAAGGGTTATTTCTGGTGAGTCCGAAAAAGGATGGTGATGGCGCGGGTGTAGACATCTAATTTCGTTCTTTTCTTTTATTAATACTACATATTATATTATATTTTGTTTACATTAATATAATTTTATTATTTTATTATTTATTTACATGATTCAGGCCCAAACCCCGTGGCCCGTTTGATGACCCACCAGACCCGTGAATCAACCCCACAGCCTGCAAAAAATTGGGGTTTACGAGCCTTAACTTTCCCATCCTCAAGCAGCAGTCGCCTCAACCGTTCCAGCACTCCAACAACACCGCTTCTCACGCAACAACCCGTTGAAGTCCCTTCCTTTCACGCGGCTACACCAAGTCCTCCAGCGAACGAGCAGCATCACCAATAAATAAACAAAGTCGTGTGTTAGTAGGATTCAATAACAACCAATAAATCAATGGATTTTCAGTTTACATCAAAGACCAAAAATAGTAAATTCTTTGCTATAAATAAAGATGTAAATTAGATTGAAGGGGACACGAAAAGTACACAAAATATACGAGAGATATACGGAGTAACATACCTTGGAACCGAGTTGATTTGACGGTTCAATAGCGAGATTGAAGGCAAGAACCGAATTGTTTCAGCCTTGATTCATCACCATTTACGCATTCTCTTCAAAATCAAAGCTCAAATCTGTGTTGAGGAAGGAAAGGCGCGTCGATTGGTGGTCGTCTCGTCCCCTTTTATCGCCGACGAGCGGTGGTTGACGGTGGTCCAATGCGGTTTCGAGGCGGGCTTGTGACTGGGGAGGATTTTAGAGAGAAGGTTTCCAGAACCTCTCCCCCCTATCTTTTTAGCAACAAAGGATGAAAATGAGAGACTTAGGTCTCATAACTAGGTAAAAGGGAGTTATATACTGGCCTTAAAACGACCTCGTTTCGGCCAATCTCATCCGCGTGTTATGTTTTTAAGGGGTAATGGCGCGTTTAGTCCCTCACGCTTTGTAATCTTATTGTTTAATCACCCATTGATATTTTTAATGTTCTGTTTTGGGCATTTTATTTCTCTCTTTAACGTTTTAATCCTATATTATATATTATACCATTTTATCAAGGTTCGAATTTGGGAAGTAATATTTGCAATTCTTCTGTTTTAATCCTTTCTGCTTTTCTATTATTATTATTTTTCTTCACGTTTTTAATTTAATTCTTCTATTTTATTTTATTATTATTTTTATATTTTTAAACTAACTTTTTATTATTATTTTATTATTTATTTCTTATTTTATTTATGTATCTTTTTTGGTTTATTAATCTTCTAATGTATATATATTTATTTTTTTATCATTATTTTTTCTTTTTTTAAAATACCTTATATATATATATTTTAGTTTTTTTTACTATCTATTTTTTATTTATTTATTTTTATTAAATACTATATGTTATATATATATATATATATTATCTCCTATGTCCCTTTTTGTCTTGATGTCCCCTCTCTTTTTGACTAAAATTTTAGCTTTTTATTTTTTTGGGTAAAGATGGTTTGAGTCAGTGGTTAGGTTTGATTTTTTGTTTATATTTCGTTTTTTAATGTTTTTTATTCTCTTATTTTTTTTTATTTCTTAATTTCTGTTATTTTTATTCATCTTTTATTGTTATATTAATATTTTTATTTATTCATTTTTTGTTTTCATATTTATTTAATTTTTCCCCTTTTGATCTATTTTTATTTTTACTTATTTTTTTCTTTTTCCCTTTTGATTGATTTTATTATTTATTATTTTTTTATTTTTTCTTTGCCCTTTGATTTATTTAATGTTTTTTATTATTTGTTATCTAACATTTTTACCCTTTTTTTAGAGAAAATTAAATCAATCAAAGGTAAATAATTCGAATCGAATGCTTTTAAATTTTAATTTTATTTTCAAATTTTCGCAATTAAGACAATCGACAAATTAATTAGTACCGAAAGGGCGGTTCAAGGGTGCTAATCCTTCCTTGACCGTAACCGACTCCCGAACCCGACATATTTCTGGTAAAACGCGGATCAGGTAAGATGGTGTCCGATCCACCTAAATGTTTTTTAAAGTGATCGGTGGCGACTCTAACCCATTCATTCACGTCAAAGCCCAATTTGGGGCCCAACCGAAAGACGGCCGCGATAGCTTGGCGACTTTACTGGGGACATGTAAGTGAGTCAGGCCGAATTTAATTTTCAGTTGTCTTTTTTTAGCGAAAATTACAAGTTTAAATTTTAATTTATTTATTCGATTCCAATTATTTATCTTTGATTATTTTTTAAGTAAATAGTTGTACTGACGTTTTTTTTCAATGATTTCAGATTTTTGAAAAAGTTTATATCTCAGGTTCTATACCCGAGCTCCAAACCCTTTTAAGTGGGGGTGAAAGCGACGCATTCGTGGGAATTTATTCTCCGTATGGGCATAAGGGAATGTGTCATCTCGAGTTTAACTTAGTCCACACAAGCCTGTGATGGGTTTAGCACTAAGGGTCTGGTAAGCCCAAGGGGGCACCAGCAAGGAGAACTTGAGTACCTTTTTTAAAATCTAAACCGGGAGAGTACAGGGAATTAAAGCCCACCCCAAAACCTCATTCCAAACCTTAGGCTGCTTTGATTTTATTTCCTGCTTTACTCTCTGTTCAAAGCATGTGAACTAGACAAATATGCGGTTAGGATTTGTTTGAAATTAGCATGCGGGATAGAGATCATGTCCGGGTAAGAATTAAAGCATGTGGGGTAGATATCATGTGGGGTAGGATTTTTCATTTTTATTATTTTGATTTACCTCACTAACTCTTTTCATTTATGTATTCTTTTCTTTTATTTTCATCACTTGCATCATTTAAAAGAGGTGTTGATTCACCAAAAATGTGTTTGTTAAACATGAATAATCTGTATTAATGGACAAAGAGGTAGTAATATAAGAGATGAAAATACAGAGGGCAGTCTACAAGGCGACTTTGTGTCACATTCAATCCAGAAGTCGTGGTGCTCACAATTGAAGAGTATATCACTCTGCTACATTATAAAAGAACTCAGAATGAACCGGATCTACATCAAGCACAAAGAAATCCTATCTTTGAAGAACTGACTGGCAGAGGTTGCAGGGCCAAGATGAAGGTTACTGATCTTGGGAGTCCCTTCAAAGACAACAATGGCAAAATGATGGCTGAAATTGGAGACCATTGCTGACGAATTCAAGAAACATACAAATAAACTTCACATAGTTCCTATCAATTAAGGGCTTCGATGACGTATTCGTTGGGAACAGGTTTAACAAAAGATAAATGCCAGAGATGCAGTCATTCGAGACTTCTTGGGCCAGTACAAAAGGCAACTCAACATTTGCACGGTTTATCCAGAGAAACCAGAGCGGTTCGACATGTTATTCAACCGGTGACAGACGAAGGCAGATGACTAGTCAACATGTCAGAAGCTGTTAGGATATTTTTGTCTCTTAAAAGATAAAACACGTTTGTCCCCAATAAGGATTATTTCTAATAACAGACACATTTTTGGATAAATGCCTCGAACATTGCATGCATCATGCATTCATGCATATTTCACATTATTTTTCTCTTTTTTTTATTACATTCACATGTCTCATAAAAAATGAGAACATTTCGATCCTATGACATATAAGGAGCTTTACCAACAGTTGTTTGACACACATGTGGTGTCACCATATCCAGATAAATCCATGAAGCCCCATACCCCAGGTAGTATGATGAGAACGCTCATTGTGAATATCATAGCGGTGTCTCAGGGCACACTATCGAGAACTACTCCACATTCAAGAGAATCGTACAGAAAATACATAACAAGAATTGGATCGACTTCAACAACTCGGGGGCATCCAAGTGAGGCAGATCATTTCATCATTTGAGATATTCTGTTTGAATTTGTTTTTTCATTTTTTCTCAAGTTTTTGTAAGGACTTTTAAACAAATTTATGTTACTTTAAAGATGTTAAGCAATGAATCACATTTGCAAACTTGCAATTCTTTGAATATCATATGAATTAAGAAACTCTATAAATGATTCAAAGTTACAGATCTTTCACGAAGTAACAAGATTTAAAACAAGGACTTTGACCTTACCCATAATATACACTTAAACACCGTACCCTGCTCTTGCAATTAACCAATGTAACCTTTTCCTTTCATAAGGTGCGGATAATATGGGGCATCATTTGCGTATGACAATTACTATACTTTTTGTTTAAGACATTCAATGATGATGTGATGATCATGATCTTCACAGATGGAATAGTCAAGTAGGTAAATCTAGTTTAGGTCAGTTACTTGGAAATTGAACTCTAAAGATGAGATTCATTGACTTTCAAAAACACCTAGACTATAATAGGTTCTTCTTGACAATCTTAAGAAATTAAATCCGCAAAGCTGAGCTATTCCACTAAGGTAATTGGTTATAGAGGAAACTTGAAAGCCCTGGCCTTATGAATAGATTATGTTCAAACCATGACATTACTCGAACACTTGGCAATTCGGTGTTTGATTCACTGCTATTGTCCTACCGAAGATTTTGTGATGAGATGAACCCATCAGTTAACTTGATAAAAATGATTATAATGTTAAGCTATCCCTCTAAAGCAATTGGTTAAACGCCCCAGCTTTATGGATTCAGCTAACTAAAAAATGACAAATTAAATCAAATTTATCAAAGCAAGAAATTTTCGGTAATGATGGACTAAGGGAGTTAAGGAACACCTGTTATAGTCAACTACACACGAGCACTCAAGAATTTCATTTTTAGACCGATATTTTTTGCACTGCCTTTGTTAGAGGAGCCTACAAAGCTTGAACAAATGGAAGATTTCAAAGGACCGAAATAAAAGGTCTAGTAATTGATCATGCTAGTTGCGTCATTTTTTCCGCACCCAATTGAAATGCCAAAGCATGTTGTGATATTAAAAAAATGACATTTTGGGTTACCGAAACCTTAGAAAGGAGGCCAACCTAAAGCCAACTCATCAATTTGAACATTTTTCAAATAGCTGTAACTCTGAAAGCATTAAAAGAGCTCTTGATTCCTTTGATATTCTTTGAACTCACGTTTACAATTTGATTCAATTGCGAACAATATTTTACAACATTTTTATCATTTTCCCTCCTAAAACAAGAAAAATGAGAAAAACATTTTCAAACAGAACAGTCTCAGATATAAAAGGTCTGTAAAGCCCAAGCTTGAAAAAAGGATGGGGCACGATCGATTCTATGGACCAGATTGGCAGACAAAACACGAGACTCCAGTCCAAGAGATAAAACATGATTCATTCATGTTGCATGCATCTTAGACATACCTAGGTGCATCACATTCATCATTTTAGCATACAAGATTTTTCCAACTTTTAGAGTCAAGTTTTTACTTCAGGATGAAGGACACTCGATTCGCAAGCGCCTTTAGAGAACGATGGTGGTTACTTAACTCAGTAGTGAGAAGCTACACCTCAACCGACTTGACATATCTACAGATCTCAGAACTAATTTCAGATAGGTTCGAGAACCAATTCAGATCAAATCCAGTTCAGCTAAACTCAATAATGAGAAACATGTTTCCAATTAATGTCTTCAAGCCAGATTTCAATTCTACAATGGAAGATATCCGGCAGACAGAATTTATCAGTGGACTTTCCCGTGAAGATGAGTCATCCCAAAAATCATATTACTTGGTTTAGACCCGCTCAGAGGAACCACCTGAAGAACTATGATCGGCTTAGACCTGTGAAGGGAAGCCATTTTTTTAAGATAACATTTGCAGCATAACTCAAGGCTAGAAGGGTTATCTGCCAACAAAGACCTTCGAGTTCGACTATGCTCAGCTCCAAGGCACATTATTTGCAACATAGCTCAAGGCAAGAAGGGCTATTTGCCAACAAAGACCTTCGAGTTCGACTACGCTCATCTCCAAGGCACATCATTTACAGCATAACTTAAGTTGAGAAGGGCTATCTGCCAAAGACCCTTGAGTTTGATTACACTCAACTTCGAGGGCGCATCATTTGCAGCATAACTCAAGGCTAGAAGGGTTATTTATGACCAAAAGACCTTCGAGTTCGACTACGCTTAGCTCTAAGGCATATCATTTGAAGCATAACTTAAGTCGAAAAGGGTTATCTGCCAACCAAAGACCTTCGAGTTCGACTACGCTCAGCTCTAAGTCAAATCATTTATAGCATAGCTTAAGTCGAGAAGGGCTATTTGCCAAAAACCCTCGAGTTCGATTACACTCAGGTCCGATGGCACATCATTTACAGCATAACTTAAGGCTAGAAGATTTATCTGTCAATAAAAACCTTTGAGATTATTTCCCTTGAAACAAATTTTCTCTCTTGAGACAGTTTCTCTCGAAACAAATTTTGTCTCTCTTGAGACAGTTTCCCTTAAAACAAGTTTCCTCTCCCTTGAGACAGTTTCCCTTGAAACAAATTTTGTCTCTCTTGAGACAGTTTCCCTCTAAACATATTTGGTCTCCCTTGAGATAATTTCCCTTAAAATAAATTTCGTCTCCCTTGAGACAGTTTCCCTTGAAACAAATTTCGTCTCCCTTGAGACAATTTCCCTTTAAACAAATTTCGTCTCCCTTGAGACAGTTTCCCTTTAAACAAATTTTCTCTCTTAAGACAGTTTCCCTTGAAACATATTTTGTCTCTCTTGAGACAGTTTCCCTTGAAACAAATTTCGTCTCCCTTGAGACAATTTCCCTTGAAACAAAATTTGTCTCTCTTGAGACAGTTTCCCTTGAAACATATTTTGTCTCTCTTGAGACAGTTTCCCTTGAAACAAATTTCGTCTCCCTTGAGACAATTTCCCTTGAAACAAATTTTGTCTCTCTTGATACAGTTTCCCTTGAAACACATTTTGTCTCTCTTGAGACATTTTCCCATGAAACAAATTTTGTCTCTCTTGAGACAGTTTCCTTTAAAACAAATTTTTGTCTCTTTTGAGACAGTTTCTCTTGAAACACCACTCTTTGAATATATTTTTCTTGAAACAAAATTTTGTCTCCCTTGAGACAGTTTCTCTTGAAAAAAAACCTTTGAAATTGTTTCTCTTAAAATAAAAAAAACCTTTGGAAAATGTTTCTCTTGAAACACAAAACCTTCGAGTTTGATTTCATTCAGCTCGAGGGCCTATCAACTACACGGTGGAGTCAAGAAACTATTTTCCAGTTAAATTTTTAACCAAGGTCTTTATCCGAGAAGAAGACCGGAGTTGACTACAATTTGGCAATAAAAAGCCACATTCCGATTTAAACTCTGAATAGCGGTTTCAATTCCATATCATTTCAAGATGGACCCGACTTCACAACTAAGGAGCCATCCACAACTCAAATCGTAGGGAGTTATTCTTAATTGAAATATCAGAATCAATTTACAACTCCACCGAACGAAATTTGTGTCATTTTCTCTTTGTCCTATTTTTCGTTCCACGAAAAAGGACAAAGAGGGGCAGCTGTAGACACCTAATTTCGTTCTTTTCTTTTATTAATACTATATATTATATTATATTATATTATATTTTGTTTACATTAATATAATTTTTTTATTTTTTTTATTTATTTACATGATTCAGGCCCAAACCCCGTGGCCTGTTTGATGACCCACCATACCCGTGAATCAGCCCCATGGCCTATAATAGATTGGGGTTTACGAGCCCTAACTTTCCCATCCTCAAGCAGTAACCGCCTCAACTGTTCCAGCCCTCCACCAGCGCCGCTTCTCACACAACAACCCGTTGAAGTCCCCCCTTTCACGCAGCTACACCAAGTCCTCCGGCGAACGAGGAGCATCACCAACAAATAAGCAAAGTCGTGTGTTAGTAGGATTCAACAACAACCAATAAATCAGAGGATTTTCAGTTTACATCAAAGACCAAAAATAGTAAATTCTTTGCTATAAATAAAGATGTAAATCATATTGAAGGGGACACGAAAAGTACAAAAAACATACGAGAGATATACAGAGTAACATGCCTTGGAACCGAGTTGATTTGACGGTTCAGTAGCAAGAAAGCTGAATCGTTTCGGCCTTGATTCATCACCATTTACGCATTCTCTTCAAAATCAAAGCTCAGATCTGTATTGAGGAAGGGAAGACGCGTCGATTGTTGGTCATCTCATCCCCTTTTGTTGCTGGCGAGCGGCGATTGACAGTGGTCCAAGGCGGTTTCGCGGCGGGCTTGTGACTGGGGAGGATTATGGAGAGAAGATTTCTAGAACCTCTTCCCCTCTCTCTCTTTTTAGCAACAAATGATGAAAATGAGAGACTTGGGTCTCATAACTAGGTAAAAGGGAATTATATACTGGCCTTAAAACGACCCCGTTTCGACCAATCTCATCAGCGTGTTCTATTTTTAAGGGGTAATGGCGCGTTTAGTCCCTCACGTTTTGTAATCTTATTGTTTAATCACCCATTGATATTTTAAATGTTCTATTTTGGACAGTTTATTTCTCTCTTTTACGTTTTAATCCTATATTATATATTATACCATTTTATCAAGGTTCGAATTTGGGAAGTAATATTTGCAATTCTTCTGTTTTAGTCCTTTCTTCTTTTCTATTATTATTTTTCTTCACGGTTTTTATTTAATTCTTCTATTTTATTTTATTATTTTTTTTAAAACTAACTTATTATTATTATTATTTTATTTATTTCTTATTTTATTTATGTATCTTTTTTGGTTTATTAATCTTCTAATGTATATATATTTATTTTTTATCATTATGTTTTCTCTTTTTTTTAAAATACCGTATATATATATTTTTAGTTTTTTATTTTATTCTTTTTTACTATATATTTTTTATTTATTTATTTTTATTAAATACTATATGTTATATATATATATTATCTCTTATGTCCATTTTTGTCTTGATGTCCCCTATCGTTTTGACTAAAATTTCCTCTTTTTATTTTTTTCGGTAAAGATAGTTTGAGTTGTTGGTTAGGTTTTTTTTTCTTTGTTTATATTTCATTTTTAAATGTTTTTTATTATCTTATTTATCATTATTATTTTTCTTAATTTCAGATATTTTTATTCATCTTTTATTGTTATATTAATATTTTTATTTATTCATTTTTTGTTTTCATATTTATTTAATTTTCCCCCTTTTGATCTATTTTTATTTTTACTTATTTTTTTCTTTTTCCCTTTTGATTGATTTTATTATTTATTATTTTTTTTATTTTTTCCTTTGCCCTTTGATTTATTTAATATTTTTTATTATTTGTTATCTAACATTTTTACCCTTTTTTAGAGAAAATTAAATCAATTAAAGGTAAATAATTCGAATCGAATGCTTTTAAATTTTAATTTTAAATTTTCGCAATTAAGACAATCGACAAATTAATTGGTATTGAAAGGGCAATTCAAGGGTGCTAATCCTTCCTTGACCGTAACCGACTCCCGAACCCGACATATTTCTGGTAAAACGCAGATCAGGTAAGATGTTGTCCGATCCACCTAAATATTTTTTAAAATGATCGGTGGCGACTCTAACCCATTCATTCACGTAGAAGCTCAATTCGGGACCCAACCGAAAGACGGCCGCGACAGCGGAGAAGAGCGGAGTTTTCAAAGAAGTGATGGAAGGGTTATATTATGGAACGAAAGAGAGCGTGTGGTGCGTCTGAGATGAAGAGAAATGTGATAGGGGCAGGGGAGTTGAGGTTCTTTGATGGGAATTGTGGGTGGGAGAAAGAGCAGTTGAATGAAGAAATTAAGGCTGGTTATTGGACAATTGCAGTCTTGATGTCATTGGTCTTGAAAGTGTAGCAAGTGTTGGGCTTTGGGATGAAATTCTTAGGCTGTTGGGCCCTAAAAAGGTTTGGTAAAAGGGCAAAATGTGCTCGGATTACCAACCCGATTAACCGATCCGATGTAAATTAAATATTATTGGAATCCGAATTCATTAAAAAGTAAATTTAAAATCTACAAATATTCGAAGCCATACACATGAATAGGGTAAGTTTCATCATATGTCATTTTATTTTTCAGTTAGCATCGAAAATTCTGACACAAACTCCGAGAAAACAGAAAACATATGCATTTAACTTTGCACAAAGGAAAACAACTCTCAGTGATGCTAAATGTTGAGTGTTGTAACTAACACCCCAAAAAAAGGCAAATCTAGTGTTGCATATAACTTATTCATCCAAAAGAAACTGATTCAAAACCAAACTATTGTTTCCAACGAAGTCATTGTATTAAATTATGTAAAGCTTACCAACTTTAAGCAGTGGTCGGGCCAAGGACAGCAGTCTTGGAAACAAGATCAAATGAAACTCCATTCTCTTGCAGTCGCTCTTGGAGATCCGGACCAAAGATGATGCCGGGGGTATATACTCCTCCCTTCGGCAGGTTTTCACGTTGGCTCAAAACTATGAGAGCACATTGAATTAGACTTATTGGAGTAGTCACATACCCAATCTCTGGTCCCGTTACTCTCGTTATGATTTGCACGTCAGGTTTCGAGTTCCTTTCTGAACCAGGATACTATCACTGAAACCGTATCCAACAAACCACATTTTAAATGATGCGCTTCTCACCTCTTCCTCCGTGGGACCCATCTTTCGGAACCACCCAAAGCTGAAAAATGAGGGAAACTTTAAGAGAAGCCACCTCCCGAAGAAAATCTACTTAAGACTCCAATGAAAATCCCAACTCCAATGTTCCGATAGATGCCTAAAAGGGTTTTAGATGCTATTTTCACTCCAAAATGAGCTGGCTTCATTGATGACCAGTAGACCTCCCTCTTTCCGGTATGTTCAGGACTCTCATTAACCCCAGGGAGACCACGGGGGTTCTCCATCAGAGTGACAAGAGTCCTTCGAACAATAACAGCATCTGCAGAGGGTAGCCTTACAGTGTTGTGAAATTTGGGTTAATTTCCACCAATAACAATTCACCTTTTCAATTATTATCTAGGTGACTAGTGTGAAAACGATTGTACTAAAAATCACCCCAAGGTAGATTCTCAGGAAAGAGGAGGGGTCACAATGGTCCCTCTTAAAACCCACTTTCCTTAGACAGAACTACCAAGACAAGTAATTTTAATAGGACAATAATTAACAACAACTATATCCGATAATAGCTATTAAATAGACATAAAAGAGAACACCAAAATATTTCACTAATAGAGGAAATATTACAAAGAGAGAAAGAATACAAATAGCCTTTAAAATAGAAGAAGGCTTATATTTGTGGGATGATTAACTAAGGAGGATGAGGGCTTTATTTATAACAAAAGAATTTCCCCTCCTCCTTATACACAACCAATGTGGGACTTTTGCCAAAAACCAACAAATCTCCACCTTGGCAAATTCCACACACATCTCTAAAAAAACAATATTTTAATTTGTAACAATATTGACTAAGTCTAAACAATGTTTAAACTTGACCGCAGTTACCACTTTTTCAACATATCAGCAAGATTCTCAGTGGTCCGAATCTTCTGGATTATGACTCCACCTTCTTCTAGAATCTCTCGTACAAAGTGATATCGAACATCGATGTGCTTCGTCCTTGCATGGTAAACCTGGTTCTTTGCTAAATGAATAGCACTCTGACTGTCACAGTGCACTTTGATGTGCTTTTGTTCCATTCCCAATTCACCAAGCAACCCTTAAAGCTAAATTGCCTCCTTCACAGCCTCTGTAACTGCCATATACTCTGCCTCTGTAGTAGACAAAGCCACTGTTGACTGTAAGGTGGACTTCCAACTGACTGGTGCCTTTGCAAATGTAAACACATAACCAGTAGTTGATCGACGCTTGTCCAAATCACCTGCATAGTCTGAATCACAATACCCAAATACACACTGACCATCTTGTTTGTCCTGCTGAAAGACCAAACCAACATCTACGGTGTTCAGAATATACCGCATAATCCATTTCACAGCTTGCCAATGCTCATTTCCAGGATCATGCATATACCTGCTCACAACCCCAATTGCCTGTGAAATATCGGGTCTCGTACACACCATTGCATACATCAAGCTACCAACAACACTTGCATACGGAACCTTTGACATGTATTCCCGTTCTGCATCATCCTTAGGTGACATGGATGCACTGAGCTTGAAATGAGGAGCAAGAGGTGTACTAACTGGTTTTGACATCTCATTTATGCCAAAACGTTTTAGTACCTTCCTCAGATATTCTTTCTGAGACAAACAAATCCTCCCCAATTTCTTATCCCTTGATATCTCCATGCCTAGAATCTTCTTCGCTTCACCAAGATCCTTCATCTCAAACTCCCTATTCAATTGAGTCTTTAGTTTCGCAATTTCTGTCTGACTCCTGGAAGCTATCAGCATATCATCAACATAAAGAAGAAGATATATATATGATCCGTCTTCTAGCTCACGTAAATACACACAATGATCATATTTGCTTCATGTGTACTTCTGCCCTATCATAAACTTGTCAAATCCCTTGTACCACTGCCTTGGAGATTGCTTCAATCCGTACAATGATTTTTCTAATTTGCACACCATCTCTTCTTTTTTTAGCAACTTTGAATCCATCTGGCTGAGCCATGTAGATTTCCTCATCCAAGTCTCCATGTAAAAATGCAGTTTTTACATCCATCTGAACTAGTTCCAAATCCAACTGCGCTACCAAAGCCAACAAAATTCTGATGGAGGAATGTTTTACAACTGGAGAAAATACTTCATTATAATCAACTCCCTCCGTTTGAGCGTAGCCTTTAGCCACCAATCTTGCTTTGTAGCGGATGTTATTTTTGTCAGGAAATCCATCTTTCTTTGCATATACCCACTTGCACCCAATTGCCTTTTTCCCTTCGGAAGACTAGCTAGTTTCCACGTCTGATTCTTTTGAAGGGATTGCATTTCTTCATTCATGGCGATCCTCCACTGTTTATGTTCTGAACTTTGAATTGCTTCATTAAAAGTGGCAGGAACGTCATCAATTGCAATTGGTGATGCAAAAGAGACCATATCAGTATAACGAGCAGGTTGTCTAATGGTCCTCTTTCCCTTTCTGAGTGCAATTGATTCATGTTGCTGTGAAGGTTCTTGGGTCTGAACCTCTTCTTCATCTGACTCTTCTTCTACCATAGGAGAGTCAACATCAGTTTCTTTACTGGTTGGGACAAATTTGCTTCCTTCAAACTCCACCTGTTTGGGAGTTCCATCTGTCTGCTCCAATTTTTCTAAAGTCACCTTTCTCAACATGGTAGATTCATCAAAGGTAATATTCCTGCTGAAGATTATTTTCTTTGTTTCTGGACAACAAAGACGATAGCCTTTCACACCAGAGGTGATCCCCATAAAGATCGCATTCTTTGCTCTTGGATCCAGCTTTGACTCCTTAACATGGTAGTATGCAGTGGAACCAAACACATGTAAGGAATCATAATTGTAGCAGGTACTCCAAACCATTTCTCTAATGGTGTTTTACCACCAATAGCAGTCGATGGTAAGCGGTTGACAAGGTGACAAGCATAGACCAAAGCCTCAGCCCAAAATTCTTTGCCTAACCCAGCATTAGACAACATACACCGAACCTTCTCCACTAATGTCCGGTTCATACGCTCTGCCACCCCATTCTGTTGTGGTGTACCTCTGACAGTGAAGTGCCTAACAATACCTTCCTCTTCACAGATTTTCAGAAATGGATCATTTTTGTACTCTCCACCATTGTCTGTACGGAGACGTTTGATTTTTCTGCCTGTTTGAGTCTCCATCATCTTTTTCCATTTAAGGAAAAATCTAGCACCTCATCCTTTGTTTTCATTGGATACACCCAAACTCTCCGGGAAAAATCATCAACAAAGGTGACATAATAGTGTGTGCCTCCTAATGAAGTTGTCTTGGAAGGCCCCCATACATCTGAATGAACATAATCCAAAATACCTTTAGTATCATGGATTGCTGTTCCAAATTTCACCCTCGTCTTCTTCCCTTTGATGCAATGCTCACAAAAAGCTAATTTGCAAGCCCGAGCAACCTTCAATAATCCTTGATCTATCAGTAATTTTTCACCAACATGCCCCAAGCGCATATGCCATAACCTGGTTGCTTCTGACTCCTGTTCATCAGTAGAAGCTGGCACTGCTGCTGTCCCAACAATTGTATTACCCAGAAAGTAATACACATTGTTTCTTTTTCGGATTCCCTTCATTATCACCAGTGCACCAGAGATAATCCTCATAATCCCATCTTTTGCCCTCACTTCTAAAGATAATCCTCATAATCCCATCTTTTTCCCTCACTTCTAAACCTTTTGACTCTAAGGTTCCCACAGAGATGAGATTTCTCATTAAATCTGGTACATAATGGACACCTGTTAAGGTTCTGATTGATCCATCCTGATTCCTCAAGTGAATTGAACCAATCCAAGTGTGTCAAGAGGGGAATTATTTGCTGTGTAGACAATCCACCTTTTAGTTCTTTAAAATCAAAGAACCATTCTCTATTGGGGGTCATATGGTGGCTACAAGCTGAATCTAACAGCCATGAACTGGAACAGCTGGTTGATGACGTAGCAGCGAATGTGAAATCTGAATCTCCATCATCATACTCGACCATATTTGATTCTGAGACAACCTTCCCCCTTTCAGGTTTGCCTTTATTCTTTAGCTTGGGACATTATTTCTTCCAGTGCCCTTTTTCTCGACAAAAGGCACATTCATCTTTTCTCAATCTGGACTTTGACTTTGATCTCCTCTGTTTCCTTTATTCTAACTCTTGGAACGGCCTCTAACAACAAGAGCTTCTGCTTCGACACTTGTGTTTTCTTGTTTGTCTTTCTTTCTCAATTCATAACTATACAAGGCAGCAGTTACTTCACTGAGAGACACATCAACCTTCCCATGAAGTAAGTAGTTTCAAGATACTCAAACTCATCAGGAAGTGATCCCATCAACATCAGAGCCAGATATTCGTCTTCAAAAGTCACGTCTATATTCATCAGATCAGTCACCAGCTGATTAAAGCTAGTGATGGGATCATTCATAGTGGTACCTGGTACATAGTTGAAGCGGAACAATCTCTTTTTCATGTAGAGTTTGTTCTGACTGCTTTTCTTCAAAAATTTCTCCTCTAGTGCCTTCTATAATTTACTTGCAGAAGTTTCCTTAGAAAATGCATACTTCTGCTCTCTAGAAAGACACGATCGAATAGTACCACATGCCATTCTATTGATCCTCTTCCATTCTTTCTCCTCAACATCATCTGGTTTCTCTCATTCAATAGCAATGTCTAGACCCTGCTGAAATAGGGCATCTAGAACCTCGCTTTGCCACATGCCGAAATGACCGGTTCCATCAAAAAGCTCAACTGCAAATCTAACATTTGTCACAGCATTTCTTGCCAAAATTGAAGATGAAGAAGCGTCTGCCATTTCTGCTACAAATTCTATTTAATAGCTGCCAATGCGGAATGTCAATTATCCCAAGGAAATTTTTCTGATGTGGAAGATCAGCCTAAGCCGCAACCACAGAGCATACTAAAATAAACCAAGAGCGCTGATACCAATTGTTGTGAAATTTGGGTTAATTTCCACCAATAACAATTCACCTTTTCAACTATTATCTAGGTGACTAGTGTGAAAATGATTGTACTAAAAATCACCCCAAGGTAGATTCCCAGGAAAGAGGAGGGGTCACAATTGTCCCTCTTAAAACCCACTTTCCTTAGACAGAACTACCAAGACAAGTACTTTTAATAGGACAATAATTAACAACAACTATACCCGACAATAGCTATTAAATAGACATAAAAGAGAACACCAAAATATTTCACTAATAGAGGAAATATTACAAAGAGAGAAAGAATACAAATAGCCTTTAAAATAGAAGAAGGCTTATATTTGGGATGATTAACTAAGGAGGAGGAGGGCTTTATTTATAACAAAAGAATTTCCCCTCCTCCTTATACACAACCAATGTGGGACTTTTGCCAAAAACCAACATACAACCCTAAGACCAATTTTATCCTGGTATTCTACAGTTGGTCCTTTAGGAGGTGGTGGACCAGGAATCTGAAACCATAAAAGTAAACAATTGTTAAAAGACATTGTAAGAATATTCATGATTCGAAAAATTTCAACATTCAACAAGCAAGAATTAACTGGGGAATAGCATGATTCAAAACATAAGAATGAATTTTTAGGAAAATGAATTTCCCCCCCAAAGTTACAGCTCTCATTGTGGTTCCAGGAGTGATTCAAACTAGTCTTAATCTCGGAAAGCATCATATCAGCCTTGGGGACAGATTCTATGACCAATACTAGCAACAGATAACAATGCAAAACTAGGTTCCTATATTAAACATGCAATTCCAGAAAGATAAGCGAAATCAAATATAGCACAATATTGAAAACAGTGAACAAAAATGATGCTATCATGATTTACAGGCAACACCATTATAATCCAACCTGCCTATGCCTCTAATTGCAAGTAGACTGGAAGTTCAGCTAACCATTATCAGCAAGATCATTACCATTCCATCAACAATTCCGAATTATAGTAAATTTCACCAGAAACCTCATCCCTTTTATAGTTGTTGCCAGAATTAGTATTCCTACTACAAATCCCAGTGCTCTAAGAAGTAAGAAGATGCCTCCAAGGTAATGATGGGCTTTCTCTTAACATAAGCACCATCATTACCAATATCATATCCAGGGTTTTAAATAGAGTTTGCGATCACGTTTTCGGACGCCTCGCGTTTATCACGGTTGCGGATATAACGGATGCTATTGTGGTCATTGAGGATATCGCGATCGTGAATTTTTTTCGAAGGAGCTGATTTTTTTTAATAAAAAAATATGTTTTCTATAAAAAAAATTAAAATAAAGGAATAAGAGAGGAATAACAGTCCGCTATTGCCGCGATTGGCCGCGATCCGTTAAATTACGTCCTTGATCTACCGCTATTGGTGTGAACCCGTTTCACACTGTTATTTTCCGCGATGCGGTTTCAGACAACGCCGTAACCGCAATATAACGGCCGTAATACCGCTATTCGGCCGCTATTTAAAACCCTGATCATATCAACTACCATCATCATTGTCTATATTTGTGTCAGTACAATCCAGTAAATCAACATCGTTAGGTCTTGCAGCTAGCTTGTCCTAGTTTTATTACCACCAATCATGAATATTGTAAACAGATATAACCCCACTCAATAGTATAAAAATCATTTTATTATTTTCTATAGGCGATTTTATCGAAAAATCACCATGACAGAAAATAATTACATGTTAGGCATTTTTTTCTAAATTTTACCGATCTAGCACTCTTTCTAACCAGATGTGGATCGTCATCCGTGCCTTTCTGAGGTTTCGTCCTAGCTGGCACCATGTCATGAAAGGTGCGGATGGTCATCCGCACCTTATCTGAGCTGGCTCCACGTAGTGACAAGCGCGGATCATCTTCCACGCCTTTATGGGGCATCTGACACGCCTACGTAAGGCGCGTATCACCATCCGCACCTTCAATTATTGGTTCCAAAAATCTCGGCCTTTAAACTTTCCCCTAGCCTATAAATTACACCCCTTCTATGCATACATCATCACACCAATTCCTTATATTTTCACCAATTCCTTCGATCTTTTATTGTAAGGTAAACTTATTTTTTATTATATTATATTTATTTTATATATGATTATTTGAAAAAAAATTATTGTACTAATTATTTTGTATTATTTTTTGTGGTTGTAAAATTGGAAAGTGTGATCATACGTCGAGACATTTTTGCCGATACGATAATAATATAAAATTAATTTTTTTTTTAAATTATTGTGAATTTTTTAAAATTTTTATTAGGTTATATTTTAATACATATATGATTTATTTAATTAGGCATATTTCAGTTATTTTTTTTGCATATATATGACTCTCAATCTTTCAAACTCTCAGAATGACACATATTTCAGCTATTGTTTACTATGATGGAGAAATTTGAGAAGATGAAATCGGCGTCGTCTTCGCATCAAATCATTCTGTCAAAATATCCTTTAAGAGAAACATAACTCTTGAGGAGCTGATAACGAAGATTTCAAGGAAGTTTAATGTTGGAAGTACTAGAAGATTGTCCTTACTTCAATACAGATTTCCAATCGCAGTATTTCCATTAACTTATACAACGTTCAAACTATCCAACGATGACGATGTTGCTATGATGGTTGATTCTCAAAATCATTATTCAGACGTCGATACAGAGATGTATGCGAAATTTGTTGAAGTGTGTGTTCTTCGTGGTATGTCATTATGCTCCCACTATGTCCTGACTCAACAAGCTGATCAAGTGGACAACCCAACTCAAGTAATATGTAATAATTTTAACTCGTTAATGGGAAATCACATCATGGTTTCATCCCATCAAGTTCAATAGGGAGACATTCATCAGCAACTTCTTACGATCTGTATCGAGGTGGCTCCACAAACAATCCGTATGGCAACATCGGGTCCAGTTAAGGGGAAGACATTCATCTGCCAATTTCTTTGACCTTAATATGGAGATGCCCTCGACGCAGTAATCTGTGTAGTACCCATTTGACACGATGCCTTCAAGCTACAGGGGGATGCATTCAACTACGAGCTTCTTCGACCTCAATGTCGAGATGCTTCAACATAGACACCGATAATGATGATGTATATGAAGTTCCCACAAATATGGTACACATTGAACCTCCATCACACATGTATGAAGCTGACTATGGTGCAATGTACTGGCTAGGATTTGCGGATATGCCTAATGTCAGTGATTATGGATTTAACTCATCAGTCAATGGTGAGTTATATAAATGAATGGAATTTTCATGCAAAGAATAAGCGATGGTGGCAATTAAGGATTACAATATTCGTAATTTTATTCAGTCTATAGTTGATCGCTCTACCACCAAAAAGTATGTTTGCCACTATGTCCAACATGATAACGGATGCAATTGCATGGTTCACATATTAAAGAGGAAGATGAAAAACATTATATGGGAAATAACAATATACAACGGTCCTCACACATACTGTGCGGATGATGCCTATGATAAAAGCAAACTCTCATATAGCTATTGTTGTGTTGATTTCAGCTATACAATCGCAGTCTATACAGGAAAGCATGGAAGGCAAAGTAGAATGCCATTAACAAGCTTCACGGTGAATGGGATACATCTTACAATAAACTACCAAGTTGGTTTAGGGTGGTGCGCAGATTGAATCATGCGACAATTATCGACTTCAAAACTTTCCATGCAAACCACAATGATCGAGTGTTCGCGATCGATGCCAATTCTACTATCTTTTTTTGACTTACCCACAATGCATTAATGTTGTGAAATGCTGCAAGTTCGTGGTCCAAATCGACGGGACATTCTTGTATGGAAAATACAAGCAAGTTTTACTATTAGAAGTTGTCCAAGATGGTAATCGCAACATACTTCCAGTTGTTTTTCCCTTTTTGAAGGAGAAGATACATATTCTTGGGTTTTTTTCCTCAGAAACTTATGCTTACATGTTATCACGAGGGAAAAAGCTGTGTCATTTCAAATCGCCGAGCTGGGATCAAAGTAACAATGGATTCTTTGGGTCCAATGTGGCAACCACCCTATGTCCAACATCGATATTATATCCGAACATTGCTGCAAACTATCACAGAAAGTTTAAGAAGAATGATGAACACCAATTACTTGTGCGCAGGGGTATGTCAAAATGCTATTTTTTATTTCTCAATCATTTTCATTTTTATGGAAACAAAGT
Organism: Hibiscus syriacus; assembly: GCF_006381635.1. Classification (NCBI taxonomy): domain Eukaryota; kingdom Viridiplantae; phylum Streptophyta; class Magnoliopsida; order Malvales; family Malvaceae; genus Hibiscus; species Hibiscus syriacus. Next base: position 2,876,793 of record NW_024063472.1, read on the forward strand.
TAGTAAGTTTTACATTTGATGCTTAGGTTATGAACTATTACTTGAAACATTTGAGTTCATGCTTCAAGAGTTGCGAGGAAATAACGAGGAATGATACGATTACATCAGCCTCATCAATAAAGAAATGTGAACAAATGCATATGATGGTGGATATCGATCTAGACACATGACGACTAACTTGGATAAGGCTATCAATTTGACCTTAAAGGGGGCACGTCATTTATTAGTAACGACTTTGATATAAACGATATATTTTTGTTTGAGAGCGCTTTTTGCCAAGATCGAGGGATAAGCTCAAACTTGGATACAAAACGGTAATGTCTATCACCCTAGATTAATTACAGATCTACAAAAAAATTGTTGCATCAAATAGAATGTCTGTAACAAGCTTCTCTAGAACCCATGAATTATTTCGTGTCATTGAGATCCCGTGACCTCTTCAAGGGAGTCAAGCTAATTCATTCAGAGTTAATCTACGAGACAGATGTTACAACTGTGGGTTTTTTCAAGCTCTGAAGTATCCATGCTCTCATGTCATAACAACTTGCTCGCATACCTTTCAAGACTATAACTGTTTTAGGGATCCTGTATACCTACATTCATAAGTGTTTAAGGTATATGAATTTGAGTTCCTCCATAGGTAATGAGAAAGACCCTAATGAGGTTCAGAATTGGCTTCCGATTGTACCAGATCCGTCCTTATTGAGGGATCTGGGTCGTCAAAATCTACTCAAATTCATTGTGATATGGATATTCGGGAAACGTCCAGAGAAAAAAAAAGATGTGGGCATTGTAGAAACCTAGGACACACTAGGAAAAAATATTCATCTCTTTTGTCATCAAGTAACTGTTGATGTTGTGCTTGATGTAGTTGTTTTTTATGAAATCTAAGTTTCTGTAATTTAATTTTCATTTACTTTCAGTTAATTTCATTTGAGCATCACCAATTAAATTTCATTTGAGCATCACCAATTAATTAAACAAGAAAACGATACAACAAAAAAAATTTAAAAAACACTAAATAATAAAAATATTCAAACAATTAAGTAATAAAAAATTAACAAACAAAATAAATTAAGTAATAAAAAGTAAATAAAAAATACAATTGTTTGTGAATAAAAAATTAAATACAAAAATAATGAAGTGTATGATTCTATCGATGTGGTTGTCTGTCTCGAGGAGGATTTCTTCGTATAACTTGTTCTGACTCCTCACTCTCATCATCATCTTCATCATCATCCTCATCCTCCTCCTCCTCCTCCTCCTCATCATCATCAGGAGCATATATATTTTGTTGATGAGGGACGAATGACGATGTAGCACCTCCATTGAATAAGAACCCTGGAGGTGTGACTATCCCACCACTCATAGAAAATTATGAAAACTCTGAAAAGACCGACATCGATGTGTGCAAAAATTGTACAGGAGGTGCCTGTGCATGTGGTGAAGCTTTACCCACCAAATAACTGGCATATGAACCCCAAGTTGGATATACAAACATGGAACTATAATATCCGCCAGGATGGGTCATATAACTCTACAACGGTGGCGGTATTTAGAAGCAGTGGCGTCTGACCTGGCTGCAGTGGCATATGAAATGGTTGTAGTGCCATCTGATATGGATGTGGTTCCATCTTAAACGGTTATGGAATGTACAACGGTGTAGACAGTGATTGTTGTGAGGGTTCTGATGTTGCAACTGAGGACGAGCCAGAAGCGCCTACTCTCCGTCCATGAGTCGGGGGACTGATGTTGTGACGGTGGACGTCTTTGTCGATGTCGATGAATGCTCCCGCCTCATGCTTTCTCGGAAATTAGGAACGATTTCTCTTTCCTGTTGAACTACTCATAATAACCATATGCAACCGAGTAATGGTCCACATAAATGGGTTCTGTATGGGAATGCACCCACGTCGATCATTTCATATCATTACCCATTCATAGTGCTTCAGCAGCCAGTCAACTTTTTTTTGCCTCGTCTATCGATAATATGCAAATCGTCGAGATTCTTAGGTGTTTCCGGAATAGATTGTACAAAACCAAATTGGCAGAGCACGCGATCAGTGAGATGCCACTCGATAACAACATAACATATCAGAGGGACCATCGCCATCTGGACATCTAACGGGGCCTCTTAAGTGATGTGGGATGCAAATCCTCATCTCTTTAGAACAATAAGGAGCCCATTCAAACTAAAAAATATATATAATTCTTATCAAAATAATAATCTAATTATATAAAGATAATTAAAAGTACATTTTGTTATTTAAATACATACCTCTGTGCCAGCCTTCTGATCAATGATAGCGAGAAGACCAACGAGTTTTTCCGGACATAAAAAGAGCATGCGATACCACGCCCAAGACTGGAGTAGAAAGAGACATCTGCCGATAGCATTTTTTTTATAATCAGTAGCTCGACATATTTCCTTATACAAAAATGCCAAAAATGCGGAGCCCAACTCAGTGTGCCAACATGATGAAAATTGGCGAGGTGACACAACCATATACAATGAACTTGGTTGCGTGATTTGTCCGACATCAGGAGCCCTCCTATGAGTTGTAATATGCAAGCCCTTGTATACATTTTAACCTGCTCATCGGAGGCGTCACCACTCAAATTCTTGAAATTTTGCATCCAACAATTTAACGGAATTCAACCACCGTTAAAATTAGACGGGACACCTCCAAGATACTCATCGCACAATGAATACCAGTTACCATGCGCTACCCCAAAATCACATCTCCATCTACCGGAAGCCCCAAATGCATGAAAACATCCTCCATCGTAATTGTGCACTCTCCACACGGAAAATGGAATGTGTGTGTCTCTAGTCTCCACCGCTCAACTAATGCAGAAATAAGGTTGGATTCTAGGTTACAGTGCCCTTCATATTTTGCTACGTAACCGAATCTAGCCTCGACTAAATACGACCATACACGGGTTGGTATCTCTAACTTAAGATTACGAATGAAGGGATCTAATATACGATCTCTCTCCTAATTTAATAAATATTATATAAATTAAAATATAAACTAATACTAAACAAATTAAATAAATAAAATATTAACAATAATTAAAATTAAAATAGAATTTAAAATTCTTACCGTATCAGAAAAATACCTCGAGATATGATGTCCATCTAAACGTAGAAAACCGCATTCCATTTTATAACTGCAAAAATTAATAAAAAGTTAATATAATAAAATAAATAAATAATAAATTATTAATTTATTATAATACAATAAAATATTTTACCTTCTTAGAGGTTTGAGGTTTGAGCTTCTTAATAGAATTTGTGTTTGGTGTGTGTTTGAATGAAGAAGGGAGGAGTATTTATAGGGAGATGAGAGGTGTTTAGCCGAATGAAGTATTAATGTGGGAGGTGAAAACGGTTGAGGTATTAATGGAAGGCACAGATGGTGATCCGCGCCTTGTGTGTGTCAAAACCTCCAGAAAGGTGCGGATGGCGATTCGCGCCTGTCCTTACGTAGCGCCAGCTCGGATAAGGCGTAGATGGTCATCTATGCCATTCATAGCGTGGTGACAGTTCGGACGAAACCCCGTAAATGCTTATTAAAAAAGGTGTTAGATCGGTAAAATTTAAAGAAATGATATTTGACGGGTAATTATTATATGTCAGATGATATTTCGTAAAAAAAACCATTTACTTGGTGATTATTTTATTATTTAAAAAATTTTAATAACTCATACTTTAATATTATTTGAACTCTATGCTTGCACACGCATGCGTACGAGTGACTAGTTACTTTTATAAGAAGCAATCGTGTTTCAGTTATTCTGCATAAAATCATGGTTCTTTTCTTGCTTAAAACTCCTTCACTTCTTCAAAAGAACAGCCTAATTCCATCTATCAATTCTCAAATTTTATTCCTTATCATTCAACATGCAATAATATCGATAAATTTGCTTATTTGTTGGAGATTTGTAAAGATTTTGGTTCTTCGAGAAAGTTTCATGCTTGTATTTTCACCAATGTGCTTTGTCAAAATACTTTTATAACTTCAAAGCTTTTAACTTGCTATCAAAAGTTTGGGTTCTCGGTTGATTCAAGATGGGTTTTTGATGGAATTATCAAAAACAATATTTTCCTTTGGAATTCAATCCTCGTTGGATGTTTTAGAAGTAGTAAATACGGTGAAGTTCTTAGGCTGTATTTGAAATTGAAGCAAAAAAGAATTGGTATAAATGGTTCGTCTACTACTTTTACTCTGAAGAGTTGTGTTGAATTGGGTAGTTTGGGATTTGGAAAAGGAGTTCATCTTGATGTTTTCAAGTTTGGATTAAGTAGAAATCAATTTGTGGGATCTTCACTTATAGGATTGTATTCGAAGTATGGAGATATGGTTGGTGCTTCCAAATAACTGAAAGAGACGTTGTTTACACTTCAGTGATAACCGGCTATGCACAAGTTGGCGGTCAGCTGGCTTATAAGGCGTTTGAATTTGCTCGTTCCATGCAGAAGGAAGGGATCGATCCCAATAGGGTGGCGGTGGTTAGTTTACTGCAGGCAGCAGCCGAGTTGGAAGCACTGACACATGGCAGGACGATCCATGGATATGCTATTAGAAGAGGGATTGGTTGTTTAGATGAAATATTTGAGACAAGTCTCATGGATATGTATATTAGATGCAAGGTCCCAACAATGGCAGCTTGCATTTTTGGTAGAATGAAGATGAAAACAATTGGTTCATCGAATGCAATGATAACTGGATATATAATTATGGGGAAGCCATTGGAAGCTTTGGGACATTTCTATAAGATGGCAGAAGAAAAGTTTTCCCCGGATTTGATTAGCTTAGCCAATGGGATTTTGTGTTGTGCTGATTTGAAGTATTTGCGAGAAGGAAAGAGTATTCATGGTCACATTATTCGGATAGGTTACGAGCTCGATCTAGTAGCTACCACTGCTTTGGTTGATATGTATTCCATGTGCAATGATTTGGTCCGAGCTAGGCAGTTATTCAAAGTGATGGAGACGAGAGATGTAATTTTATACAATGTAATGATGTCAGGTTATCTCCAAAACAGAGTTGCTACCGAATCTATTGACATTTTTATTGAAATGGTCTGTATTGGTCTCAAACCAAACCTAGGTTCTATCCTTAATGTGCTTTCAGCATTGTCGGAGTTGAAGAATGTACGAGGAGGAAGAAGTGGTCATAGCTACATTCTGAGACATGAGTTTCGTATGCATACCGAAGTTGTCAATCAAATCGTCTGCATGTATGCAAGATGTGGTTGTCTTTATGATGCAAGGACAGTCTTTGACAGGATACAATACAAGGACTTGGGTTCATGGACTTCAATGATGATGGGTTACATCTACCATGGGCATCCCGATGAAGCCATCATATTGTTCCAGATGATGAAAAGTGAAGGACTTGACCATGATTCTGTCACTCTGATAAGTTTACTCCAGGCATCCTCGAAACTTGGATATCTAAGTCTAGCAAAGGAAGTTCACTGTCATTTGTATCGAGCTCGACGAGATCAAGAAACACTAGTAACAAATTCCCTGATTACTACTTATGCCAAGTTGGGAAAACTAAATATGGCAAGAAATCTGTTTGAGCACACCACTAGAAGGTGTCTGACATCATGGAACACAATGATCTCTGCCTTTGGGATGCATGGAAACTGCAAAGAAGTTCTTCAATTATTCGACCGAATGAAAAATGAAATGATCAAACCTGATGACACGACCTTCACGTCAATACTTACTGCATGCAGTCACTCTGGCATGGTGGAAGAGGGTCTGAAAGTGTTTAAATGCATGAGGGAAGACTACGGCATAATACCCTGTGAACCACATTACGGATGCATTGTAGATTTATTAAGCCGAGCAGGACGTCTTGAAGAAGCATACAAATTGCTTAAATTGGTGCCTGCAAGACAAAGTGCATCAGCACTGGCTGCCTTATTGGCTGCTTGTAAAATCCATGGAAATAGAGAACTGGGATAGATTATAGGAAATTGGCTTTTGGATTTAGAACCAGAAAACCCGAGTGTGTATAATTTAGTGTCAAATTTATATGCAGAAAGTGAAAAATGGGATGATGCAGCCAGAACAAGGAACATGGCAAAAATGAGGGGTTTGAAGAAGGCTGCTGGATATAGTCTTATCGAACTAAATCCGGGAGCTTCAACGATGTAAATATCTCTGGGACCTGATTTCCAGGTTTTCTTTTTCTTTTTTATTCATATTTTTTTAAATATCATTTCTTTAAATTTAGAAGGAATTGAACAATAAACAAGAACAAATAGCAACGACCTCAGTTTCTCATGTTTTGCTTCAACGGTGCAATGGTTTCAATGATAGTCCTTTTGGAATTCCCTCCATTTCCAGTAGTTTTCCTAGCTTCTTCCCCTACCATTTTAGCTATAATCTTCAAATTCCCATCCTTCATCAACTCACTGATCTTTCTCCGAATCTCACCTTCTTTAACCAGTCTCTGATTTCCCCATCCCCATGTTCTATCCCATATTCCAACCCCAGCTTTTTCCAGAACCTCAGCATTTGTTCTTTGGTCCCCATGTTGAGGCCATGCCAGCATCGGAACCCCATTCCTAGCAGCTTCCATCACCGAGTTCCACCCGCGGTGGCTTACAAATCCTCCAATGGCTGAATGTCCCAGAACATCTTGCTGGTTCACCCATTCTTTCAATACGATGCCTCTGTCCTTTGTACTTTCAAGAAATGAGCTGCCTAATATCTCTTCCAAATCTTCTTCGTTTCCATCTTTGTCAACCTTTTTCGTCTTGAGAACCCAAAGGAATTGAATCCCACTTCTCTCTAATCCATCTCTTAGTTCCCTTATTTGATCTCTAGACATGGCGGTTCTACTTCCAAAGCTTAACAAAACAACAACGGATTCAACCGGCTGGTCGTTTAGCAACAGGAGATATCAAGCCTGGTTGATGTTGAGCTCGTAACTCTCCAGCGGTCCTATAGGGAGATTGGTTGAAGCTCTATTGTTTTTGATAGCTGAAAGCGTTTCAGGCTCAAAGGATTCAAATGTATTCATTATGATTCCATTGCAATAAGGGAGAGCTTTAACGTTTGATAAAAGGGTTGCTGTAAAACCATGATCGGCGCTGAAGAATGGAGGTGGAACGCTTGATAGCGGCAATGGAGTCAGCCCCGGGATCTCAATCTTGTCTGCACCATTGGCGAGTTGAGCAGCATCGGATTTTGTCAGGATCGGAAGATACGCCATGAGGGAAAGAAAATTGAGAGAAGTGGTGGAAATGGCGTAATTATGAACCCCAAGATCAACAGCAACTTTGCCAACTCCATTGGCGACAACAAGGTACGCAAAAATGGCAGAAAGCGGTGGAGTTAAAGACGCTAATAGTGGCTTATAAGGTGTGAAGAACGGCTGATGGCTTCGAATATGATGAAAAAAGGGCCATCGGAAATAGTATCCGAATGCTTCGCTGGTGGGACATAGAACTCAATGTGGTTGATTTCGGGTTGTTGTGACAAAAACGACGAAATGTGTGAGGATTCAGCAGCTGAAACAGTGGGAATGACGGTGATCAAAGTTAGCTTACAGTCGTGGGATAAGAGCATGGAGGTGAGGCGGAGGAACGGCGTCAAATGGCCCATTCTGGCGCTGGGAAAGAGAACAATGTGCGGTTGAGATGTTTGGGAAATCGATATTTGGTTTGGTGAGAGATGAATGCTAGGGGTTGAAGGTTTGATTTAAAGGGAAAGAGCATGTAGTATTTATACATAGAAAACAGAATAGAAGCACATGGATATTATTGTTGATTGAACATCTCAAAGGTTTAACCTTGCACGTGACAGTTTACCAAACAAGCAGTTAAACATGTCCCATCAACTAACATTCAAAATTGATGGATTTAAAGTATTCCCTTTTATGGGATTGAAAATCATTTAGTCGTAGTTGGATGTGTAGATCGGATATGATAGTGTTGACACTAAGGTGGGATTGGGAAGGCTGTTGATTTTTGTCCACTTGATTCAATTTAATACATTACTATATTTCCTACACTTCTCTATTCTACCCGAAACACCCCTTATTTCATAATACCTTAATTCTCAAATCTCTTAACCCTAATTTCCTATTTGACTGACGACAAAGGAGTAACCGATAATAGAATCCAACAATTGGAGGAGTTCTGACGACGGCAATGACAATAACAAACGATAAAATGATAATCAAATATGTTATTATGAAACTCATGAACTATCAAATGTATAGAATAATAATCAAGCTTATAAGAGAACATGTGAGCATATGAAACAAAGATAAGAGTATCTACTTTGGAATATGAGAGGACTTAGAGAACCTAATTATTCCACTAACCAAAGGGTTTAATTGAAATTGGTTTTGAATTCGTCGAGTGGATAAATATAAAGCCCATTAATTGAGAAAACTATAATAAATATCTATTTTAGTTATCTAAGTTTCATGGGTCAAACGAAGCCATAAAAAGACTCATAATCTACATTGTTACTTGTCCATATGACAAATAATGGATATGCACTATGATAAACTTTTATTCTTAAGAAATTTATAGCCCACATTTGTACTAGTGAAAAGGACTTGATGAATTTACTAACATAAATGATGAATAACTACTCTTAAGTAATGAATTCACATCTCAAATTATTTAGATGATTCTAGTGAAAAGGATTTGATGAAGTCATTGATTCGGAAATAGAGTTCATATCTCATTATCTAGGTGATCATATTGAGAATGACTTAATGAACTTAAAGTTGAGTTCTTATTCTTAATGAATGTATATCTCAAAGATCGAGTGGTTCCTGGTAGGAGAAGCACAACACGACTCGACTTGAAAAACAATCTTTTCTACTCAACACGAGACGAAAAACCTCAAACCAAATTAATTTTGAGTTGTAATTTCATAAACTCAACTTGACTCGAAAAAATTTAAATTTGAGTCGAGTTGTACAATATCAATGGAATAGCTCAAATAGTAACTCGAATAACTCGGAATTTTTAGTAATTAGTTGGTTAATTTTCAAGATTGAGTCGAGTCTCTCAATTATATGACATATGTATATCACATATAAAAATATGAAGAAATATATATGTATTGTATATGGTTATAGAAAATCGTTTAAATTGAAATAAAATAATATCAAAATATTATAAATATTTACGATTAAATTTAAATATAAACTCGAATAATTTGACTTGATTCGAATTTTATAAATTTGACTCAACTCATAAAATTTTCAAATTAAGTTCGAGTTATAAAATAGGACTCGTCAACTCGAATAACTTAATTTTTTTACATGACTCGATCAAATTTTCACCCCTCGTTCCTAGTAAAAGAACTTGAAGAATTCATCTTATCGATGATGAGGTTATAGAAAAACTCTTAATGATTTCATATCCCCATTTTAGGTGGTCCATGTTGAGATAAACTTATTGAAATCACCTACGTAAGTGTAAAGATAACGACATTGAGTCGTTTTTCTAGAGCACTAACAAATACCCTAAAGAATTTTGACTATTTAGTAAGTCAATCGTTATGAGTTTACTCATATCTTAACAAGTTCGAGATTCATTTACTTATTCTTTTTGAAATTGAAAGTTTTGTATTGTATTTAAGGATACATACAAAACAAAGCATGAACCATAAACCTCATTAAAAAAAACCTCCATAATCCTAGTTGGGGAAAAATACTACACCATGAACGTGATGATAGAGCGAGTGATATTGAATTCAAGTACAAATTGACATACCAAAACAATGTACAACACACATAAACATATCAATATATGGGAGCAAACCTCTGGGGCGCCTTAACATCAAGACCGTGCTATTGACTTTGCAAATGTTGAACCCGAAATTGAAGCCAGCAGGGCACCAAGATGGAGTATTGGGAACAATAAACCCGTACAAAAGAAGTCATGATACTGCCCATAAATAAAACACTCGGAGACAGTAAGCTTGAATTTGAACTTAATGACCCTCTCACAACAATCGTCAAAGTTGGCCAGAGCTAGACTAACAACCAACCAAACCAGGAAAATGAAAGATAGAAAGCATCAAAACCAGCTAACACCTCAACATCAAATAACTCCACACAGTTAATGGACTAAGACCAAACAGGAAATCAATTCCACTACCACCACATCAAACAGAAACAACAACTCAGCACCAACACCTAATAAAACGCTCTACCAAACGTCAACCACTATCATCAAATTGAAAAACAGAAATAAGGGGATAAACACAAACAAACTACCCATACAATGATGACCCCACCTTTTGTCACCTTTCAGACAATAATTGGCCATAAAAACGAGAATTTGTATTGCTTCAACACTGCTCAACCACCTGGGAACACCACAAATAATCCAGGACATTAATAAAATCAAAAACCCCAAAATGGCAAGAGACTACCACCTAAAAACCAGAGTAGAAAGATGCTACTACTCCAGGACATCTAAAGAAATCTTCCACGTGAGAGAAAAACACCGACCATCTATTTTTACACCACACACCAATCTAAAAAAGGCCAAATCAAAGATCTGGTCGCTAGTAAAAGACTTATTTTTAGAGACAGCTTCGTTCCTACTCAACCACAAGGTCCAAATAATCCCGAAAAAGGCCATTCTCCAAATAGGCTTAGAGTTTCTATGAAAAAATTGAGATTTCCATGACAAACCGAAAGACTTCAAATTACATGGGTAAGTGAAATTAATGTTTCAAAGAAAACACCATTTTTTAAATACTTCCCAGGACAGTAAACAATAGTAAAGTAGATGGCTAGGCATTTCTAGCTCTGAGCGACAAAAAGCACAGACTGTAGAGACCAACCTCTAAACTCCTCTTCTAGCTAACTTCACTTCACGAGGGTAAGGATCCTACGGTAGATTAGCTTCCACACGAAAGCTTCAACTTTAGGAGGGGCGAGGTTAGCCCAAACCACTTTTCAAATGGGATCTGAGGAAGACGCAACACTTGAAACAACCCAACAAAAACTTTTTGGAGAGAAGAACCGTTCAGGGAAGCCAACCACTGTAAATGATCAACACCTTCGCCAGTGCCTACCGCTGAGTTGATTGTACTCAGGAACTCATCGCAAATACTGAGTCCCAATCAAACAATAGTCTCCTAACTTCGATATTTCAAACCCATGAACCATTAATGTAACGTAACAAAATCGATCCAGTAGTTTCGGGTCGGTTTCCGGATTTTCAGTAAAAAAAATAATAATTTAGTAATTTTAAAGTGATAAATAATTTTGAAAGTAAGTTTAATTGGTTTGGAATTATTAATTTTTTAAAAAAATTAATAATATAATTTTAATAGGTAACTAAATAGAGTGGTTTTAAAATTGTGATTTTAGTGACTAAAATGTAAAATCGTAAAATCGAAAATTTATGAAGCTTATTTTACCAAGGTTTATGTTAAGTGTTTTCCCTCATAAAATAAATGTATATTAATTCCTCCTTTTTTGCTAAAATTCATATAGATTCATTTTCTAATCTTTTCTCATTTTTATTTTGGTTTGTGCTTAACCATTCATTTCCTCTTTTCGTAAATTCTATCCTCTTTTGCTTCCAAAATTCTCTTAAGCGTTCTCCCATGGCTGAAACCTTTTTCTTTCTCTTCAATTCCTTTGTCAATGATTTCTATCTTTTTCTTCTTAATTCTCTTTTCTAATCAAAAGATTATTTATCTTCATTTTCTTTTGCTTTTTCTTTATTCCTCTTTGGTGATTGCCATTGATGATCATTCCTTTCCTTATTCTCTTTTTCCAGCAAGGTAATGGTTCTCCACTGGTTCTTTTTTATTGCTTCAATGATTAATGATCTATGTGATTTATGCTTTTGATGTATCAATCTTTTCTAAAGAGGATTTGTGGATTTAAAGATGATTTTTGGAGTTAATTAAAGAGTTGTTTTTCATGAATTGATTTTGAGGTTTTCTTGAAATAATTGAAGTGTTTTTGGAGTGATTAAAATCATGTTAAATCACTTTTTCATTTGATTATTTGGATATCGATTTCATGAAAACAAGTGTGATTTTGATTTTTTTTTGAGAATCTAGGAATTGATTTTTGGTTTCTACTGATTTGGATGAGTTAAGTGGCGATTAGGAGTTACTTTTAGTTGTTCTTGATTAACTTTAGGTAAGTAAAGTGGTGTTAAGGCGTTAGGAAGCTTTGGTTGCAGATCGGTAAGTGTTTCGGTTGTTCGATGTTCTTCGCTTTATTTTGGTAGCAAAATTTTATGCTCTGTTGTGAGTGCCTTTTTGATGTGTTGAATTGCTTTTCAAGGTGTTTTATAAATTGGTTTTTGAGGAAAATTTGTGCTTAGTGTCTTGGTGATCATTTCCTAAGCGTGTGGAAGTCGTTTTGCTTAGTGAACAACAAAAGTGAGTGACTTTCATTCTTTGTGTATGGACTTGTTCAAAGGTAAATGGAAGTGTAGTGTAGAATGACTCTTGTTTAGAAATTAGGTATTGATGTATTTATTGAATATGAGATATGGTATGAAATGTGAAAATGTTATGTGAATGGTGATTGTGTTGCATTGATGCATAGCGATTTCAAAAGTGTGTTTGAAAGTGAATATATATAAAGTGAAAGTGAACATGGATGAGACAACCTTCTCGCTGTCCATATATGTGTGGTTGATAATGACAACCAAAAGTGATAGTGTTTCAAAATGAGTTTGAAAGTGTATAAGTGAAAACTATGCATCATTGACAACCACTTTGGATGAACTTGGATGTTGAGTTAATCGATCGATGAAATCAGCCAAGAGGGGGGTGAATTGGCAATAAAATTTTGGTGGAAGCTTTTGCAGAAAATTGAAAGTAATTGCACAGCGATTTACAGTGGTTCGACTTTATCAACCAAAGTCTACATCCACTACCTTAGCTATCCACACTAAGGATTTTCCAACAAATTCACTAATTTTTTCTTTATTTTGAGGCCAAAGAGATAACCTTACAACTCCCTCAAGAATATACCCCAATTCTTGAGAACACTCTTTTCTCAAAGAGAAGATTACAAATCTGCAAACTTACAAGAAAAAAAACCTCACAAGGTAAATATGTTTGCACAATTTAGAACAAAGAAAGAACACTAAAGAATAAATACAATTAAGCACAATAAGTGTTCTTGAAAGCAAAATGAATATTGAATGAAAAATAGGCTTTAAATGCTCAAACTTGAGGTTTGATGCTTTCTCTTTGATTCTCGCTTGATTCTAATTGCTTAATGTTTCTTATATTGATCAATGGCTTCTAAGCTTGTTTAAATACACCTTGAATCACTTCTGAACGTTGGTGATGATTAGTGGAGTCAATAGAGCCGTTATTGTGTGAAAAAAATTAATAAAACTGGTTGGGAGCGTCGGTGCATCGATGCATGACCATAGTGCATCGGTGCATCAGTGTAAAATTCAAATATTTTGACCGTTGAAACACTTAGTGCATCGGTGCACCAAGTGTGCATCGATGCGTAAAATGCATTCGATGTTTGAAAATAGCCTGAGTGCATCGGTGCATTGCTTGTGCATCGATGCATGAAATGCATTTGATGTTTTAATAAAAGCCAAGTGCATGATGCATAGAGAGTGCATCGATGCATGGAATGCATTCGATGTTCAATTTATTCAATGGTGCATCGATGCATGGATTGATGCATCGGTGCATGCCTTTGAAAAATTGATTTAAGTATTGATTTTGGTTCAAAATACTTTGTGAAAATTGTTTCAAAAATAATTTAAGTACAAATCACAATTTTACACATTTAGTAAGGATTAAAATTGATCTTGAAAGACTTGGAGTAATAATTTGATATCCGATTAATTAATTCAAATATACCTTAGAAAATAATTTGTAAAATCTTAAAATTCATTTAACTTAATTTGTTATATCGAAATATCAAAATGTTTTCAACATTGAATTAATTGGCTATTTGTTCTTAATGAGACCTTTGGATATGAAAGGCATATGCTTAGGAAAGAGTAATCTGTGTTTTGTACAAGTGTAAATGTTATCAATATTATACTGGTAAGGTTGGTGCATTGAGCTTTGCTCCAAGAAGAATACTGAGTAAGGTTGGTTCGTCGAGCTTTGCTCCAAAAGTCGTGAGTTTTGGACCTATGTGAGTCCACAAAAAAATGTGAGATGTATGGAGTCCGTTTATCCAATGAGTGAGTTGTATTTTGAACAATTGTCATTGATCTTTTAATGAAATAAAGTGTGCATTGTGTGTGACTTGGCCAAAAAGGTAATTGTGCGTGTGTGTATGTGATGGCTGGTAGAAATATGAAAAATATTGACGTGTATGCATTCTGGAAATTGTGTTTAATTATGATGCATGATACCATGACATGAACTTATATATTTTGAGTAGAAAAAGTGAGGAGTGAATACATATAGTGCTTGCCTTTAGCTTTGAACAGTGCATTACCTAGAATATTGGTTATTCATTGGGCTTCCAACTCATACTCATGGATTAATACCTTTTTAGAGGACTAGTTGTTGTGTCGGAGGCAAGGAGCTTGTACTAGAGGTGATCGAGCAAGGCAAAAGTGAATAAAACATATTTGTTGGTTTTCCCTAAACATGGCAATGCGAGATCCTTGGGATTTAGATACTCTTGATATATTTTGATGTAATAAAGATGTTAATGGTTTTGGAACATTGAGTTGTGGTCATGGATGTAATACCTCAAATATTAGGTCAGTGATTATTTTGAAAGGATCTAAAAATTTAGAGGATTAAATTAAATAAATGATAAAGTATAAGAAATGATTTAATTAAGACCAATTAGTAAGAATAGAATAATGAAAGGGCATTTTGGTTCTTTAGAGTGAAATAAATTTAAAATTCATTTTATTAGGGATTTAAGAACGGGAAAAAGAGGAAAGTTGAAAACTAAACTAAGTCATATACTCTTATTCTTTCCCATGATCGTGATAGCTAAAGGTAAGACTTCAGCTAGCTAGTTTTTCCTTTCATTTTTGGTTTGTTCTTGAAACCTTAAGTGATGTGGAAGCTTAAGGAAGGGTTATAGAGGATTAAGACAAAGAAATTGATGATTTATTAGAGATTGAAGAAAATGAGTTTTTGAATGATATGTTGAAATATGAGTTTTTATTGAGGTTTATTAGTAGATTTGACTTGTCAAAGAAGTAAATAAGATATTAGAAGCCTTGGATGTGATTAAAAACATGTTAGAAAAAGTAGTATGATTCTTACTTTGAGATGTTCTTTGTAGAATTTAGATGTTATAAGAAGCTAAATGGAGGAAAGTTAGTTGGGTTAAGTGATGTTAAGTTTAAGGGTATTGTTTGAGGTAAAAGTAAGAGATTTAAACAAAATTTTGGTAAAAATCGAGCTGAAAAATCGAAAATAGGTAGGGGTATCGGTACTGGAAGAACAATATAGATACTACAGGTTTCAATTTGAAGAATTACGATGAACAATATCGATACTGATGTAATTAGTATCGCTACTGATGTGGGTATCAATACTAAGAGAAATATATCGATACCATGGATTCCAGAATGCAGAAATGGTATCGATACTAAAAGGGAGTATCGGTACCATAGTATAGAAATATTGATACCATGGTAGGGGTATCGATACTATTAAGCCTGGAATTGTAAGATAGGCTGAAATTGTAATAGAAATTGAAAATAATAGTACTTTTGAGTATTATTAAAGTGTAAATGTTAGGGAATATACTAACATTGGTATGACATGTGTCTTTAATAGATGCTTGTGTAGATCATAATCAAGTTCCTGAGTCAAGCAAGATAAAGGACAAAGATAAAGTTGTCGAATAGCTGAACATCAATACAACTTATTAGCGAGGCTTATCAGGTGAGTGCATTTATTGTACTTGTATGAAAGGAGGAAGACTCATGATGAGTCAATCTCGAATGTTTTGTTAAATGTATATTTTACAACATTTTGGTATATTTTCATAATGTATATAGAAATGATATTATGTATAAGTTTTAGAGTATGAAATGTTGTAAAATGAATGTTAATGTTGTGCTATGGTTATCGATGTTACCGAAATAAGTGAAAATGTATAACGATGCATTATTGGCAGAAAGATGTCATAAATGAAAATGCATAACAGTGCAATATTGGTAGAAATGTGCCATAAATGAAAATACATAACGATGTATTATTGGCAGAAAGATGCCATAAATGAAAATGCATAACGGTCATTATTGGTAGAAATGTGCCATAAATGAAAATGCATAACGATGTATTATTGACAGAAAGGTGCCACTCATAAAAGGTGAATGACCATTTCAACACTTCGGTGCAATGTTTGTACCATAATTTCTTATTTAACATATATTGGGCAAAATAAAGTATAATTGGGAACAAAATACAGAACAATAAGTATGTTGGACATACTAAGAATGGCTTTGATTACTATATGAAAGAAACATGGGTTTAATTGAGATGATTAATTGAATTTTATGAAGTATACGATTTAGTTCATATTTCATAGCTATAATATGATTATGTATGGATTTTCAGTTCATTTACATTATTATGCCTCACTAAGTAAATACTTAACATGTGTTGATTTCACGCGTAGGTAAAAGCAAAGACTTAGCAGACTAAGGAGTGCAGCAGAGAACATCAATAAAAGGTTGACTAATCAGTAACTATAAGACAATCATGTCTTCTTTTGATAATCAGATAGCATGTATATGAATCTAAGAAAAATGCTCTGTAATTTATTTAAGTTATAACTTTGTAATAGTTTACAACGAATGTTATACCTTATATTAAAAATGTTTTGTTTTAAATTTCAGAAAAAAGTTATAGGTTTATAAATAAGAAAATGTTTTTAAAAGTCATGTGACACTTGTGACTTGTGTACGGGAACGTATACGGGAAATAGGTGTTACAATGGATGTTATTTGGTTGGATTTGAGGATTTGAATTGTTGAATTGCATGTTACCGTATGCTTGTGTGTAAAGAATTGCCAAATGTTGATGTATGCTTAAAACAAGTGTTTGGTGTGCATTGACTAGTGATATTAAGTGTACTAACTAGTGGTGCTTATCGAATGAGTCGATCGCGAGTTGGTTAATGCTCGACTCGTGCTCGTTAAATAAATTTTGTTGCTTGACTCGACTCATTGCTCGTTAAAATTTTTCTCGACTCGTGCTCGTTAAAAGTACTTGTTGCTCGACTCGTGCTTGTTAACTTTGTTTCTCATTAAGCCCATTGCTCAGCTCGTTGCTCGTTAAGCTCATTGAAATTTTTATCTTATTTTTTAGTATAGGTAAAATCTATTAATACTGTAAATTAATATATTAGTCATTTATCATGTTTTTATTATCTATTAGTAAATTAGTAAATTTTGAATGAAATATATTTTTAAATAACTATTAAAAATTATAAAAAATTTAACGAGCTGCTTGGTAACTTCTCGAGTCGAGTTGGACTTTGCTCGACTCAGCTCGTTAAGGTCTTAAGTCGAGTTTGAGTTCGAGTCGAGTTAACCCGAATCGAGCTTTTACCGAGTTCTGACCGAGTCGAGTTTGTAGCACCCCAAATATCAGGCCAGTGACCTAATTGTATGAACTTAAAATTTAATGGTTTAATTGAAATAAATTGAAAGGTTCAAGGATTTATTTTGGAAAATTTGCTTAGGACTTGATATCAAAGTTGGAACATTAGAAGGGCATGATGGTCTTTTCAAAGGAAGGATTTTTAATCTTCCTTTTGTGAGGGATATAAAGCACGGGGATTGAAGGAAAAAAGGAAAAGCCTGGAAACCTTAGTTATCTTCTTCCTCATTGTTCCTGGAAACCATTTTAAAGGTAAAATGATTTCAAGTTGTTTGTTCCTTGAATTTTTAAGTTGGTTCTTGTTCTTTAGGTGGTATATAAGCTTAAGGAAAGCTTATGGTTGAGTAAAATTAAGATATGGATGAATTATAGATAAATTTGTAAAATGGGTTTTTAAAGGATATGCTGATATGGTTTAGTTTTTGGATTTCTATTGATAAATTTGACTTGTCAAGGGTTAACTAAGAAATTAGAAGGATTAGAAATGATTAAGAACATGTTCGAAGATATGGTATGATTTTGAGATTCAAGTGTTCTAGTGATATTTTGGATATTTAGGAGTATTAAATTGACATAAGTTGATTTTGATGAATGAAGTTGAGTTTAAAGGATAAAGGGAGATAAATGTAGGAGATTTAGGTAAGTTTTGGTTAATTTTTGAAATAAAAATGGTAATTTTTGGGCAAGAGTATTGATACTGGAAGAACAATACCGATACTTCAAGGAAAAATTAGTTTGAGTTCGAGGATCAGTATCGGTACTGATTGAAGAGGTACCAATACTGAAAGGGGAGTATTGATACCAAGAGTAAGGTATCAATACCATTATCAAGTTTGAAATTCGAGAATGCCAAAATGGTATCGGTATCGAAGTGGGTATCGATACCATATAAGGGAAGTATCGGTACTGTAGGAGAAGTACTGATACTTGTGCATTTGAAATGATGAATTAAGTGTTTCTTTCAGCTTAAGTTATTATGTGTGGTTATAAGCGATATTCATTTTTTATTGTTCTGTGTAGACATCGAACAAAGAAAAATTTCGGACAATTCGACGTTATAAGTTATTGATCAAGATTGATAAGGATTTTGCTAGAACTTACGTGAGGCAAAGGTGAGTGCAACTCATTTTTTTATACTAGATCAGAGGGCGACTTGCGATAAGCTAACCTTAGAGTTTTCGATCGAAAACCTTTCTATTTATTTTATGTTCTATTTTTACAATGTTTTATTCAAGTTATTATACTTAAGCTATGTTTTGATGTTTATGTGTACATGATTATGAAAATGTGACATGTGAATATATGAATACGAAATTACTCGATGTGAAAGTGCCTATGTGAATAAGATATACTTTGAATAATGAAATGATGATTAATTATGTGGTTAAAAGCCCAAGGTATATTTATAAGTATTAGAGGTATAATTGTATTCCAAGAGTCGAGGTTCTATGTGGTTCTTCGGGACAAACCTATGTGGTCCTTCGGGATAAACCTATGTGGTTCTTTGGGAAAAACCTATGTGGTCCTTCGGGACAAATATGTGGCACTTCGGTGCAAATTATGTGAGCTGTGGTGACAACATTAGTGCACAACCTTAATCTACTCAAATACCTAGAGTTCTCAGTAATATACATTGGGCCATTAAAAACAAAGTTACATGAATCGAACAATGAATAAAAGAATCTATTCGTATTTTGAAAAACAATTTGAATTCCTTATGAAATGTTTTATGACATGAATAAGAAATTTTGTTTATAAAGTTTTATTTGACGTGCACTTGCCTCACTAAGTCAACGACTTAGTGTGTGATTGTTTCACATGTAGGTTTGATGAAATCATAGAGCTAAAGCTAGGTGAGGACAACATACTCCCTCAAAAGATCAGATCAAACCAATTTAAATCGTATGTTCTTGTTATTTTGTGATTGTTGGCATGTATCATAAGTTTAAATTGTAATGCTCTGATAAATTTTGTAATCAAACAGTTTTTGTATGTGTAAATTATTAAGGGTTTATTTAAATATGAATGTGAGTTTTTATTATTTACTTTGATTTAAGGGTTCCACCATTTTATTACAAATAAAAGCTTAAATTTTCCCTTACTTTTTAAGTGTAAATGTTTTGAAAAGTTAATGTGACACCTCCGATTCGTATCCGGGTCGGGTATGGATTAGGGGTGTTACAGAGCCGCTCACGAATTGCTCAACTCATTAAGCACCCCTGGTACGAACCCTATTAGACTTATAGGAAACATGAAAAGAACTAAGATGCATAATTGGACTAGGTGACTTGTGCTCTAAGTGAAATTTTATGCAATCTTTGACTTTCGATGTCAAATCTTTGTATGGTGTTTTATTTCGTGTGATGAAGCATGCTACAAGTGTATTTTTATGTGTTTAATGTGGTATGATAGGATTTGAGCATGTATTTAGTCCCTAGGAACAATTATGTGGAAGTTTGGTAACTCAAATATGCATGTTCTTGAGAATTCTACACTTTTCCAGAAAAAAGATCGATCCCTTTGGGGAAAGGATCGATCCATTTTCAAAAAGGATTAATCCCTTGGCCTAAAGGATCGATCCCAAACTCACTATTTTTCTTAGAATCGATCCCCTCTAAAAAGGATCGATCCCTTTTAAAAAAGAATCGATCCCTTCATTGTGTAGCCCAATGGAAAGTGGAGAAAATACATTCATTAAAGGTTTGAAGTGTTCCCAAGTCTTATGTTGACTCAATCATGTTTGTAAAAGTTTAATGTAGTCCAGAAATTGATTTGCTAATTAATGATAACACTCAAATTGGATTTTTTTTTGTTGAGACTTGAGTTATCACCCTTAAATATATCTAATTTCATAATGAGAGTGTCAATTGTATGTTTCCTATTGGTACATGTCTTTTGAAATGTTTACATTTTTATCCTTAATTGCATGATTAATTAAGTGCTCAAATGATGTCCGATTGGTATGAAAATTTGCATGTCATTAATTGGTAACTAAATAGAACTGATGGTAATCCCAATTTGATAACTAATTGTCGAATTGTCATGGTGATGTGGAATATCGATTTTACCTCTATTTGAGCAATGTTGTCGTTCTGTGTTACTTCATTGTTTAGTAAACATTGTCTTGAATTTGATACATCGTTGTCACGTGTTTTAATGTAATGATTTAAATTTTTGTGCTTCAACGTAGTGCACATGATAGGATTTCGTTCGTCCAACATGATCGGAACCTAATGTGTGCTCAGATATCCGAGTTTATTTTCTAGACCGGGCATGGGGCGTTACAATTAACCTTACGACCAAACTCGTAAACCTTTCCATGCTTCTTGATTGCAACATTATATATTCATGGATAAGCCCCTCGTAATGATAAAACACTAGTCCAATGATCGTCCCAAAATTCTATAACACTTCAATCGCCAATGACACACTTCACATTGACAGAGAAAAAGTTCTCATTATTAGATATCGGGTGAACAATGTTGCTCCACACCCAAGAAGACTTTCTTGGCTGAATAGATCGGGGTAACAATGATCAGGAATCATAACCATACTTGGCATTGACGACCTTCCTCCATAAACAGCATGGTTCTAACCCATGTTGCTACAACCTCTTAATTAACAAGGACTTTTTATTGAGACTTAAGTAAAAAAAAACCCAAACCACCGAACTTCTTGGGTCTACACACATCGGACTATTTGATCAAATAGATGGCTCTATTTTATTTGGAACTCCAAATAAAGTTCGTAATCAATTTATTGAGATTAGTGGCCATCATAGTAGGCATCCGAAACAATGATAAAAAATACACTAAAAGATTGACGGGGATCAATTTAACCAAAGTTACCTTTCCACCCATCAAGGCACAGATCGATCGAGTCTATTGATTGACCAAGTGAAAGGCCAAGATACTTGGTTGGAAGAGTACCACATACACATTTGATTGATTCAGTCCCTTAATAAACACATCTTTAGTATGGATTCCATACAATCAAGACTTACTTGCACTAAGTTTTAGACATGAAGCAACTTCAAATAACCTGAAATTCCGCTTGATGTTTATAATTGACTCCAGGTTGGCATCAGAGAACATGATGAGATCATCTGCAAATTGCAAATGAGAAATCCAAAAATTATTTGAACCCATCTGGACACCGTTGATCAGACCGACTCACAGTTTTACTCAACAGCTCACTCAATACCTCCTTCACTATATGAAGTAGGAATGGACTAACTGTTAGAGTATGCCCAAAGACCAATCATATGATGATTGTAATAATATTTTTATTTACTGATTTTAATTGAATAAAGGCATTGCCGCTATTATTTTCATTTATATATATGTGTTTAACATAAACTGGAAGATAATAAAATCCATATAATGACATAATTGTTATTATTAAAAGATCCCTAGTCAATTATTATTATGGGCATGGACAATAATAATACGCTTAGGACTAACATGTTATTGATTGATGACAATGAGTTGTCATTGACATAAAGATGTCATAATTGATACATGATTATATTGTTAGAGAACAATGTATTGGATTGATCGACCATGAGCATATGTCTTGGATTATTATGTGACAGTCATAACATTGCTCATGGTGATGACTATATGTATGATCCTCATACCTGAGATCAATACTATCCTAACATATATTGTTGTATGTTTTGATGCAGCTAAACAAGCTCCGTAACTGGTTGCTCTATAAAGACTGTTATTGAATATATATCAATATATGTAGTGGGTGTGTATGATTAAGATAGGATTTGTCCTTCCTACATAATAGGAAATATATCACATGCCACTTGATTGAGTAAGACTAGAAAAGCATGGCCATGCTCGAATAAGTTGATATGAGACACATCATAAACTATTCGTTAATTAAAGTCTACTCTAGATATCAAGCAACAATAGATGGGCTATACAAGTGTGACTATTGCAAGACTTGTACCTATTCTAGATATAAAGGACATAAAGATGTAATACATAAAAGAGTAATCACCAAGATGATATTTCGAATCATATTTTCTTGTAACTTAGGCGACAATGATATATTGCTAGATGTCACTCATTGTATGTAATATTAGATCTGTTCTAATAATTACTGCTAACGTTACAAGAACCTACAAGGTCACACCCTAGGATTGAAACGAGCAAAGATGTACAATTTGTTGTACGTTACTAAAATATATATCTAGAGTTAATTAAATATATATTTTAATAATCCCAAATATTTAATTTCAATTAATTAAATATAAATTTAATTAATTTGAAATAATAAAATCCCTAATATGATTAGGGTAACTTGGATATAAGAGGATTATTAAATTCCAATTAATTAAATATAGATTTAATTAATTTGAAATAATAAAACCCTAATATGATTAGGGTAACTTGGCTATAAAAGGGTGTGTTAGGTCTAGCAACCGTTTTACAACACACACTCAAAACCTTCAGCCGTTTTCTCTCAAAAGAGTTTTGGGGAAAACAAAGATTGCTCTCAATCGGGTGAACTGAGTAGAGGCCGAGACGTGATTTCGTGGAGGCTTAAGATTCGAACCGATCTACACCACCAGTATTCACTGTTGTCCTTGTTGTTTTTCAAGGAACCCACTGTAAGTATTCGCATCTCTTCCTCCCGATTTCAGTGTTTTTCGTATTTGGATCGTTGGTGAGACCGTCGAATTTTGTTTCCGCTGCGCCATGAGGTGCGTCGACGATCCCAACACTAACCACTTTGAAAGAACTCTAGCCAGGATTTTGTAGACTCCCCATGAAGGAGATGTGCCTAAAATATTCAACAGAAACCAGAGCGATCTTTTTCGATATCAATGTGATGAACGACTTGTTGATATCATTGATTAATGATTTCCCCTCGTAAAACTCAGAAAAGAAATCCATGATATCTTCTTTAATGACAAGCCAAAATCTCTTATAGAATTCCAAGTTGAACCCACCAAGACCAGTTGCACAAGAACCATCGGTCGTATTAATAGCTGACCAGACTTCTTCCTCCAAAAAAGGGGGCCTTCGATAGCTCTCCTCGATTCTAGCATGAACTTCTTAAGCTGAAATCCGATCCTTTTAATAGGTAGAGTATGCACCAAGTTGTAACCTTTCCAAAATGACTAGAGATCACCTTGGAAATTTGCTTCAATGTCTTGTGTGAAACTTCGATGTCTTGTACTCCATACTGCCCTCTCGAATTGAGTAGATTCGGTTTATTTGACATTTGGATGACGCGATTGCTTGAAAAAATTAGGTGTTTTTATCGTTTTCCTTAAACTAGTTTAGTCTCAATTTCTAAAGCCATTAGCGTTCATCCCTCATATATTTTGACCATAGGGACGCCTTAAGGTTTCGTAGCTCGATCTTAGCTTCCTCGTTAACCCCAAGCAATAATAGAGAGGCCTTTAAACCTGTAATTTTGCATTCAATCTCCTTAATTGACTCGATGTATTTTGCCTTTGCTTCTGCAGCCTAGGTTTTTGACGCAACCTTTAACTCATTCAACAAAAAACCACAACTTTTCTTCCTACATTTTGAACTCAATGATTTTACAAGATCAACATAGCCGTTATCATCTAACCAATGTTTGAACCACTTAAACACCTTTTTCCACTGAAGCTTACTTCCCTAATAATCACTGGATTATTATCCGAGAGACCCCTAGGGAGAGAAGATTGAACTAACTGAGGAAACCACTTCATTACCTTTGGAGATCAAAAACCTATCAAGCATGCTTGCCGATACCAAGGTAATGAAGTGGTTTCCTCGTACCAAATTGGGCAAATAAGATTCTCCGTTGACTTTGGCAGTTTGGAGCATAAACATTGATTGTAACCAATTTCTCATTCGAATGAACTAAAGACCCTTATAGAGCCAAGTATCTGCTCTCAGCTACCACATGATCCACTTTGAAAAATTGAAGTCTCATAAGGAAATTAATCCTCTTGATGCCCCATCAGAGGGACAATTGCATAGTCAATTTGAACATTGCAACCTTTTCAATAACCTAGGATTTAAAGCCGGCAACTTTGATTCTTGCAAGAAAACAAAACCAACTCTACTTGAGTTAATAACACGAACTACGAAACTTTTTCACACTTTCTCAAACCGCACACATTCGACGCTAAGACAACACAATTCATAATAATTGATAAACAACACACCGAAAATGGAGAAATCGAACCTTTTCGAGAATTTTAGAACCCGTCTTCATCCTCGAGCTCTTCCAATCTAACAGAAACGTCATTGATCGGGTGTTAGAATACCAACCCCAATTTCCCCCCACCTTCAAGATAACACTACTGAGGAGACTTTTCGGTTACATTTCGCTCAAGTTTTTATTTTTCTATCGATTGGTTCTGTAATGCCTCGATATTTAGTAGTTTCAGTTAACCCGAATAGGTTTAGATAAATTTATTAACCTTGTAAGAGGACTTGTGTAACACCTCTAAAACCGGTCTAGTAAATTCTCGACTTCCAATGATCAAAAATTAATTTTCAAGTAATCAGACTGTAAATAAAGTTGGAAACCATTTCTTTTGTATGATAAAAGTTTAGGGACCAAGTCTTTAATTTACTCAAAATTCTTTAAGTGGATATTTTGGGTGTATTTTCCGTTAACTTCAAGGGATAGAGAAACCCATTTTATCTTCTCCTACCTTTATCCTCTCACTATTCTTGAAACTTCATCAAGGTTCCATGATCTTCTAAGCCTTCCTTCATATAATCTAACTGTTAGAATTTAATTCTAATGCTATATTTGGTAAGCCTTCTTTCCTAGCTTTCATTTGATACTAATTTTGTGTAATTTGGAGCTTAAGTTTTCTTGAGGTTCAAACCCAAATTGAAGAATTTCTTGTAGTTTAGTGATCCAACCTTGAAGCATAATTTTTTTGAAGTTCTCGAGAAATTCTTTTGAAAATTTTGGGCTTGATAACATCAAAGCCTAACCCCTTCAATTTTAGGGTTTCATGTCTTTTAAAGGAATTAATGAATGTTTATTTTCATGTATACAAGAACTGATTGAAGAAACCATCCAACAAAAAAAGGAAATCAAAAGCCTCAAGTACTGGATTGATGATTCAACGCACTCCATGAATTCAGTGCAAATCGATGAGTGTAATTTATGTGTATGGGTGATTCGGAGTTACCTTAAATGAATTTTGGTACTTAAATTATTATGAAAATGTATTTATAAAATCAATTCATATAGAGCTTGAATGAAAAAGGTAAGTGATAATATGTAGGGTAAGTTTATATGTTTTATTCGGGTTTTGGTGATACCATATTATGATATAAATAATTTAACCTAAGTGTTAAACAAACATGAATCAAACCTTTTATCAAGCTAAAGATGAGCTATAAGCTCATCCATGACTTGGTATGCCAAAGTATGATCTAATGTGTAAAAGATATGATAAATGATGCCCTTGTATGATAAGTTTAGTTTTGGGCAATTGGCATGCCATAGAGTCTATATGAGCTCATATTAAGGTTGCATTACGATCCTTATACGGAGAGAGTAGGAGAGATATTGTGGTTATTGGTCATTGGTGACAGTTTGAAGGGATATACCAATCTCTTTTATTTGGCGACAGTTTGGTTAGAGATTCGCTTATCCATAGCTACTTAGATTCCAATTGGCTAAATTAATATTTTCGTTAAGTTCCAAGTCTATGCCTTAATTTGTATATGACATGAATATGTTTATGCATGACTTTACCATTAATTAATAATAAGAACTTTTTATGTTATTCTTTTTTAAAATCATGGTTACTACCTCACTAAGCTAAATAAACTTACATGTTGTTGGTTTAACATTTCAGGAAATCATTATTGTTAGTTCGTGATTGTATCTAGGGGTTTCAAATCACTTTGTGCTAAAATAATGTAAATGACATTTTAATTAATCTCCTAGATGGTGGTATATGCATTTTGATGTGTAGATGACTTGTAAACATGTTCATATGTCATACTAGCATAACTATGCATGTTTTTTAGTAGTATATATGCAATTTATGGTTCGACATGTTAAGTGGAAAATTGCTCTAAATGATTATGATCAATATATTATATTTGATGTCTTAATTGAGTTTAGATAGGCTTTTATGATAGATAAGATAATATTGTGGGTGGTTATGAAATGATTAAGTTTTTGATGATTGGTATGCAATCTATAAGGTAATTGGCATATCCATGTTAACATGAAATTGTTACAAGGATGAAGTATGTATGTGATTGTATATTGATTGATAAATGTAAGTTGTCGAGTAATTAAGTTGGAATTAATAGGAGCAAGTCTCGTGGAAACCTGATTTTTAATTGCAACCTAATTTATTGTATAGAAACCTAATTTCTTTTTAGGTTGCAACCTAATTTATCAAATAGAAACATGTTTTAGTTGCAACCTAATTTATTGTATAGAAACCTGATTCCTTTTTAGGTTGCAACCTGATTTATCAAATTGAAACATGTTTTTAGTTGTAACCTAGTTTATTGTATTGAAACTTGATTCATTTTTAATTGCAACCTGGTTTTGCTTATAGAAACCAAATTATAGGTTGCAACATTTTTTTATGGAAAACATATTCTAGATTAGAAACCTTATTTTTTGTATAGAGCTAGACATTAGGTTGGAACATATTGAGTTTTTTACACTTAGATCCTTAAATTTATAAAATTTTCAATGCAATCCCATATAATTTTAATTTGTTTATAGTTTGGTCCCTTGATTGTGAAATAATTATAGTTTAGTCCTTAATATTTGCTATTTTATAGTTATTTACACTTAGATCCTTAAATTTATAAAAGTTTCAATATGGTATTTTATTGGTAGTTTGGTCCCTTGATTGTGAAGTAATTACAATTTAGTCCTTAATATTATGAAAAAAGATATGATTTGGTTCTTAATCAGAAGATACATGGAAAATTGCTTAATAAGGGTGATTAATTCATGATTGGATGTTAGATTGGCATGTATCATTGAATATTTAGAAACTCACATCCGACCTAATTTTTTGACTAAGTCAGGTAGATGGTGTTACAATATGGTATCAGAGCCTTGGTTTAACCGATTCTTAGACTAAACCAAGGTCCGCTGCATGTTCATGTTTTGCATATGCCACCTAAGAGTTAAATTTTGTTTAATTTATGTGAATTGTAACTAATACGATCCCTAATGTCTTTGTTTTAGTTATCAAGATGTCTGATGACATTTCAAGATCTAAATATCTTGAAATACTTATCGACTCCTCTAATGTAGAGTATCAAACAAGGCATAACACCCGGATTCCACAAAATAACCTAAATGTTCCTCCGATCCATCCTTTTCAAGTGGTGTGCTTTGAAAGCATGACCGAAATGTTCCAACAATTCATGAATGCCATGAAACAATCTTAATCTACTCCGAATCGTTCTTATACTCATGTGTCTAAATCCTGAGATCCTATTGATAAACTAGCCCAATTTTGTGCCTATAGTTTTACTGGTGTTGATGATTCACAACCCTAAAGATTCTAAATAAGAAACTTCAATGTTCTGATGAACACAAACTCGAATGTACTACCTCCTTAATTTTTGATGAATCACATAATTGGTGGGAAGCTACAATCCTAATAGTTTTGGAAGGGAGGGTAACATGGGATTTATTTGTATGAGAATTCAAGAAAAAGTACATTAGTGAAAACTACCTAGCTGAGAGAAGGAGGAAGTTTCTGCACTTGATGCAAGGAAATCGATATGTGGATCAGTATGTTCAAGATTTTACAAACTTTGTAGATAGTGTGTTGAGTATCTTAAGACTAAAGAAGAAATTGTCATATGTTTGTTGATGGTTTGAATAATGAATTATGCCTACTGTTCACTACCTTGGATATATCAGATTTCCAAGAACTTGTGAATCAAGTTATTTCCATTGAATATGCTAAAAAGCTCGTGAAAAAAGAAGTGGTATTTTTCGAAAAGTTGATAAACGATCAAGGGAATTTTTTAACTCACTTGTATCTCAAAGAACCTCAGATCATGAATCTTCTCAATCTATTATCAGTCAACCTAGGGTGAATTTTGTTCTAAATCTGCAACCGATTGTAGATCATCTCCTCAACCTGTTTTCTATAGAACGTACTGGTGGTTCGGGTTGAGGTTCTCTTGCTCTTTATGTATTTTTTTTATCATAAATGACATTCAAGTGAGTGTCAACATTGATTTGGTTCATGTTTTCTTTATGGCGAGAAAGATCACTTCATCAGAGATTGTCCAAAATAGTCCAATAAAATTTAAGCTCAACACCTAAGACTCCAATATCAGTTCAGTCTCCGAGGGGTCGAGGTCTAACAAAACTCAGACTAGTTCCTCCATATGACTCTGTGGTCAATCTTCGGCAACTACTCAACAAGAATGTGAAACCAAAGTTCGTGTGTATAATGTTCGCGGACAAGAAGATGACGCTTTGAATGTGATTATAGGCATTTTTGAATTATTCTCATCCTGTTTTTGCGTTAGTGGATCTTGGATCTACCCATTCATTTATATGTTCTACATTAGTCTAAGAATTCAACTTAGTTCCTAAACCAACTAAATCAGAGATCCTAGCCACGAACCATTTAGAAGATAGTGTTCTAGTCAATCGAGTCTGTAAGATATGTCATTTGATTATTCAAGGGGATCAATTTTTCGCTAATCTCATGGAATTGTCCTTCCATGAATTTGACATAATTTTAGGATTTGATTGGTTAGAAGAACATAAAGCATGGGTTGATTATGAGAAGAAACGGTTGTTTCTACTTGGGTTAGGGGAAAATGCTATCATTTTGACGACTGAGAAGAATAATTGTCCAACATTTGTAATTTCAATTATTAAGGTTGAAAAAATGATTTGTAAAGGATGTGAAACTTTATTAGCTTACATCATCAATACAATAAAATCTGAGCTTAATTGGTAATCGATTCCAACTATCTGTGAATACTTAGATGTGTTTCCAGAAGAATTACTTGGGATTCCTTCAGTTCGTGAAGTAGAATTTGGGTTAAAGGTACAACTAGTGACTACACCAGTCTCTATTTCTCCCTATTGAATAGCTCTGATTGAACTTAAGGAGTTAAAGGCTCAACTTTAAGAACTTTTGGATCGATGCTTTATATGACCTAGTGTATCACCTTGGGGTGCTCCCATTCTTTTTGTGAAGAATAAAGATGGAACGATGAGACTTTGTATCGATTATCGTTAACTTAATAAGCTCATGATAAAACAATAAATATCCCCTGCCAAGAATCGATGATCTATTTGATTGACTTAAAGGTGCTTTGGTATTTTCAAAGATATACCTCCGATCAGGTTACTACCAGATGAAAGTAAAAGGCACTGATGTTCCAAAGAGAACCTTTAAAACTCGGCCACTAAGAATTCATGGTGATGCCTTTTGGGCTTACAAATGCTCCGACAACCTTTATACACTTAATGAATCGAGTATTTCATCCTTATCTTGACAAGTTCGTTATAGTTTTCATCGATGATATTATAATATATTCCAAGACTAAAGATCATCATGATCAGTGCTTACGAGTTGTACTTCAAACACTCCTAGAGAAGAAATTATTTTCTAAATTTAGCAAATATGAATTTTGGCTTCCTGAAATCTCTTTCCTTGGACATATTGTATCCTCAGTTGGAATTCAAGTTGATCTAAAAAAGATTCAAGCAATAACAATTGGAATCCCCCAAAGAATGTTAGAGAGGTCAGAAGTTTTCTAGGGTTAATAGGCTATTATAGGAGACTCGTTAAGAAATTCTCAATGATAGCTTCTCCCCTAACCAAGTTACATCGAAAGGATGTTCAATTTTAGTGGTCGGAGTATCAACGATAGAGCTTCGACCAACTCAAATATATCCTGAATAATGCACCAGTTTTAATTCAACCCGATTCAAGCAAGGACTTCACAGTGTTCAGTGATGTATCTCATCACGATCTGGGATGTGTGTTAATGCAATAAGGTAAAGTTGTAGCCAACGTTTCTCGTCAACTTAAACCGTATGAAGTTAACTATCTAATGCATGATCTCGAGCTTGCAACTGTTGTGTATGCTCTAAAGAACTGGAGCCATTATCTCTTTGGAGTCTTTTTAGAGAGAAATGTTATCTCTTTATTGGTCATAAAAGTTGGATGGAATTCTTGAAGGAATATGATCTAGTTATTTATCACCATCTTGGCAAGGTAAATGTTGTTGTTGATGCACTCAGTCGCAATTTTCCAAATACCTCAAAGGATGTTAATGCTCATTTTAGGTCTCAAAAAAGTAAAAGTCTTTTGGCCATAGTTTGAGTTTAATCCACCATTGTTTCAAGGATCCGAAAATTACAACAATCAGATGATAAACTCTAAACTATTCTTGAAAGAGTTCAATGTAACCCCAACTTCGATTACTCTATTAACATTGATGGACTACTTTGTCTTCGAGATCGAGTTTGTGTGCCTGAAAATGATAGGCTTAAGTCCGACATTCTCTAAGAAGCTCATAGTAACTCATTTTCAATTTATCCTAGATTTGTTAAAATGTTTAAAGATCTCTGAGAACTCTATTGATGGCCAGGTAAAAAAGGCTATTATAAATTCATTTCAAGATGTATGACTTGCCAAAAAGTCAAATGAAATCAAGTTCCCTCATCCTTCAACCAATCAAATTGCCTTAGCAGAAGAATGAATGAATCACCATGAATTTGTGAGTGGTCTATATAAATCCAAGAAAGAATGATTCAATTTGGGTGATAGTTGAGAGACTCACCAAATCTGCTCATTTTCTCCCAATTCGTATGGATTTTCGTCTTCCTAAGTTAGTTGATTTGCACATCAATGAAGTGATTAGACTTCACGTGGTACCTAAGCCCATTATTTCTGATTGAGATCAATGATTTGCATCAAATTTTTTAGAAATCCTTGCAAGAATCTCTGGGCACTCAAGTGCATCTTCGTACAACTTTTCATCCACAAACTGATGGTCAGTTGGAAAGAGTTATTCAAACTTTAGAGAATATACTTAGAGCGTGTGTGATCGATTTTGAAGTCAGTTAGGAAAAACCTTTACCTTTGATTGAGTTTGCATACAATAATAATTATCAAGCTTCGATTCAAATGCCTCCATTTGAAGCCTTGTATGAGTGAAGGTGTTGTACACCTTTATGTTGGTATAAATTAGGAAAGAAAAAGTCGTTAGGCCT
Source organism: Hibiscus syriacus (assembly GCF_006381635.1). Classification (NCBI taxonomy): domain Eukaryota; kingdom Viridiplantae; phylum Streptophyta; class Magnoliopsida; order Malvales; family Malvaceae; genus Hibiscus; species Hibiscus syriacus. The sequence continues at coordinate 2,908,627 of NW_024063472.1, forward strand.
CGATTTGCTTTAAGAATTTGAAGAAAACGTTACCTTGATCCATGAAAAGCTTAAAGTAGCTTTTGATAGACAAAAATCTTATGATGATTTGATACAAAATGATATACAATATTTTATGGGGGAAAAATTCTTGAAGGTACCTTCATGGAATAAAATCCTTCGATTTAGTCGAAAAGGAAAGCTTAGTTCCCGATTCGTTGGACTATTTGAAATAATAAAAAAGGTAGGCCTTGTGGCTTATCGATTAGCTCTTCCTCAATAAATCAATAGAATACATAATGTATTCCACGTATCTAGGCTTTGAATGTACTGCTCAAATCCGTCTCATAGGATTCAAACCGAGTTTGTTGAAATTCATTAAATGATCTAAGCTATGAGGAGAAACCTATTCACATCTTAGCCTGAGAAACCAAGGAACTCTGCAACAAAAAAAATTCTTTAGTCAAAGTTCTCTAAATAAGTCATAAGATCAAAGAGGCTACTTGGGAACCGGAAGATAACATGGAAAACAATATCCTCAACCCTTTCCATTAGGTCAAATTAGAGCACAAATTTTCTGTAAGGGGGAGAATTGTAACACCCATATAGTCGGTCTAGTAATTTATTGACTTTGGATGACAGAAAATTAATTTTCAAGTAATTAGATTGTAAGTAAAGTTACAAACCATTTCTTTTGTATGTTAAAAGTGTAGGGACCAAGTCTTTAGTTTACCCAAAATTCTTTAAGTGGATATTTTGGGGTGTATTTCCCATTAACTTCAAGGGAGTGAAAAACCCATTTTTCATTTCTTACCTTTATCCTTTCACCATTCTTGAAACTTCTTCAAGGTTCCATGATCTTTCAAGACTTCTTTCATATAATCTAAGCGTTAGAATTTAGTTCTAATGCCATATTTGGTAAGCCATTTTTTCTAACTTTCATTTGATACTAATTTTTTGTAATTTGGAGCTTAAATTTTCTTGAGGTTCAAACCCAAATTGAAGAATTTCTTGTAGTTTAGTGATACAATCTTGAAGCATAATTTTTTTGAAGTTTTAGAGATTATTTTGGAAATTTAGGGCTTGGTAACATCAAAGCCTAACCCCTTCATTTTTAGTGTTTCATATCTTTTAATGGAATTAATGAATGATGTGTTTATTTTTCATGTATACAAGAACCGATTGAAGAAACCATCCAACAAAAAAGGAAAATCAAAAGCCTCAAGTATTGGATTGATGATTCAACACACTCCGTGAATTTGGTGCAAATCAATGAGTGTAGTTTATGTGTATGGGTGATTTGGAGTCACCCTAATAAATTTTAATACTTAATTATGCAATTGTAATTTATAAAATCAATTCATATAGAACTTGAATGGAAAAGGTAAGTAATAATATGTAGGGTAAGTTTATATGTTCTATTTCGTGTTTTAGTGATACCATATTGTGATATGATAAATGATTTAACCTAAGTGTTAAACAAGCATGAATCAATCCTTGTATCAAGCTAAAGTGGAACTATAAGCTCATCCATGACTTGGTAAGCCAAAGTATGATCTAATGTGTAAAAGATATGATAAATGATGCCATTAGTATAGTTTAGTTTGGGTACAATTGGCATGTCCATATGCTCATGTTAGGGTTGCATTATGATCCATGGATTACGATCCTTTTATGGCGACAGTAGGAGGGATGTTGTGGTTATTGGTCATTGGCGACAATTTGAATCTCTATTATTTGGCAACAGTTTGGTTGAGGATTCACATATCCATAACTATTTAGATTCCAATGGGCTAAATTAATATTTTTCGTTAAGTTACAAGTCTTTTCTTAATTTGTATATGGCATGAATACATTTATGCATGAGTTTACCATTTAGTTAAGTTGATATAATCACTCTATTATGTCATTCTTTTTAAATTATGGTTACTACCTCACTAAGCTAAATAAGGTTACACGTCTTTGGTTTAACATTTTAGGAAATCATTATCGCTAGTTCATGCTTATATATAGGGGTTGCAAGTCACTTCGTGCTAAACTAATGTAAATGATATTTTGATTAATCTCCTAGATGAAGATATATGCATTTTGATGTGTAGATGACTTGTAAGCATGTTCATATGTCATACTAGCATAACTATGCATGTTGTTTAGTAGTATATATGCGTATTATGGTTTGACATGTTAAGTGGAAAATTGCTATGAATGATTATGATCAAGATAATATGGTTGATGTGTTAATTGAGTTTAGATATGCTTTTATGATAGATAAGATAATATTGTGGGTGGTTATGAAATGATCAAGTTTTGTGATAATTGGTTTGCGTTCTATAAGGTAATTGACATATCCATGTTAGCATGAAATTGTTATGAGGATGAAGTATGTATGTGATTGTATATTGATTGATAAATGTAAGTTGTCGAGTAATTAAGTTGGATTTAACATGAGTAAGTCTTGTAGAAACCTGATTTTTAGTTGCAACCTAATTTATTGTATAGAAACATGATTCATTTTTAGGTTGCAACCTGGTTTATCAAATAGAAATACGTTTTTAGTTGCAACCTAATTGATTGTATAGAAACTTGATTCCTTTATAGGTTGCAACCTGATTTATCAAATAGAAATACGTTTTTAGTTGCAACCTAATTTATTGTATAGAAACCTGATTCCTTTTTAGTTGCAACCTAATTTTGCTTATAGAAAGTTACAATTTTTTTATGGAAAATATATTCTATATTGGAAACCTCATTTTTTGTATAGAACTAGAAATCCAGTTGGAACGTGCTGGGTTTTTTACACTTAAATCCTTAAATTTATAAAAGTTTCAATGTGGTCTCATATAATTTTCTTCTATTTGTAGTTTGGTCCTTTGATTGTGAAATAATTATTGTTTAGTCCTTAATATTTGTTATTTTATAGTTATTTATACTTAGATCCTTAAATTTATAAAAGTGTCAATGTGGTCCCATAAAATTATCTTTTATTTTTAGTTTGGTCTCTTGATTGTTAAGTAATTATAATTTAGTCCTTAATGTTATAAAAAAGACATGATTTGGTTCCAAATAAGAATATACATAGGAAATTGCATAATAAGGGTGATTAATTAATGATTGACTTTGAGATTCACATGTATTATTGAATATTTAGAAATGCATGTTTAAAATCTGAATTTGATCTCTGATTACACCTCCAACCCAATTTTTCTACTAAGCCGGGTGGAATGTATTACAACTTGGACCAAGTTAGCCTTGGGTTTGGGCTTGGATTTGGCCTAACATGTGATAAAAGGTGTTTTTAAGATGAGACCAAAATAAGAGGATCAAAATAGCAATTATACTACTTTTTAAAACAAAAACCAAAAACCCTTAATGGTTAATGATATAACATATGGGGTTCTCTTTTTCCCACTATTCTTTGTCTTCTTCTCCCAAAATCTCTCATCTTCCTCTTTGGTAACCTAGACAAAGGTGGTAACTTGCTGAACTAGCAATCTTAGTTTAAGGTTTTAAAGGTAAGAATCTTAATCATCTCCTCTAGGGTTTTAATTCAAGTCTGAAATGAGAACATTCACCATATCATCCCAAATATGGGTTTAGTAGGGTGTTTTAGAAACCTAAAGAAAACCAGATCATTTCAAAGGGATTCAAGTCTCAAGAAATGTTCTAAACTCCTTTATAAACTTCCCAATAAGGTTAATAATCCTTGTGTTTAATTCTTGTCTAGTGAGAGAGGTTGGAGAAAACTCCAAGTGCAAGGGAATGAGAAACTCACCTTTGGTTGAGTTGAAAGACCCTCAATAGCTTAGGACTCACGATAACTCACTTCTAACTCAACTCTACCACTTGTAGATCACTAGGTGAGTTTTTTTAGGTTGTATGAGTCATGCATGTTCATGGTAAATTCAGTAATTGGTATTTTCTAGCATGTTACGACCTTTTATGATCATTACTATCAGACATAACATTCTAATATCATTTGGACACCTCAGTAGGATATTTAGAAATGTTTGAGAGGTATTTTTGTGCCCAAAACAATGTATTTATGGGAACGAATATTAGTACCAGAAGAACAATACCGATATTGTTATTCAAGTGCTAAAAATAAAGGAATTTTAGGCTAGAAGTATCGATACTCATGTAATGAGTATCGATATTCTAGGGTGGTATCGATACCAAGTTCATTTAGTAGATTCTAATATACAATTTTGGTATCGTACTCATAAGGGTACCGATATCAAGGGTAGAGTATGAAAACTCCCCAATAGGGGTATCGATACTTAGGTATTTTTCAAAACATCGAAGCCAATTCTGGTATTGATACACAAGAAATTATTGATACCACATACTAGAAGTATATCTCAAGCTAGAGTATTGATACCAACCCTTTGTTATCAGCCTTAAATAAGTCAGTAGTACCGATACCCAAAGGTTAGTACGATACTCAGATGTCAGTACCGATATTGAGGGGCTAATATCGAAACTCACAAACAATTTTGGTCAAAGAAACCTAATGACTTTAAGGGATAGTTTTGAAGGACCCAATTACACCAAAATACCATGAAATAAAACTACAAGTGAGAACAGTAATAAACTAAGAATAGCTAGAAATAATAACACTAAGATGACATAAAACTAGCCTTGTTTGATGCTTTGGGCATAGTTAGGATACCGAGTTACTTTAACAAATATGATCGTTGATAACTCCATAAAAGTACTCTATTTATATTATTTTACTTAAGTTATTTCTCGTATAACAAAGTATGCACAACATATCAGTTGCATTCAGGTTAATTTGCTTGTGGTGGATAAGTGTTTTTAGCCAACATTAATTTGGTTTAACTGATACTACCGAGGAGAAAGGGCTTGTGTGGATTGTGTATGTGCAGGAAATTTACTAAGGAAGAACATTTCAGTCACGACAAAGTATTCGCAAGGGCCAATGGAATAAAGAGATAAAGACAATGAGAGCATATTTATCTCACCAAGGCAAGGTTTATCTTGAGAGTCTGAAGTGGATATGAAGAAATTGCCTATGTCACATGCCAACTGTATGACTACCCTCACATGCAAGCAAGCCCTAAAGATTCTGACAACAACCAACCCCTTTCCTTTTAGCTAGATAAGACATAATGGGTATTTAGGGAACCTTCACTTACGCGAAACCCCGGGAGATTTCCCTTTATAAATAGCCAGCGAAAGCCACTAAAACAGAAGAGGCAAAGAAGTAAAAGAGCTTTAACTAAAGCGTGAGAGTAACTGCAATACTTCCCCACCGTTTTCCATTCAATAGTCCTTGGTGTCCTCCATAGCCAACTATAATAGAGCGGCGGTTAGGCTTGAGAGAGGCTGGCCGCCAGGACAGGCACGATGTTGATCAAAGAAGTCATGTAGAGCCCCCGATTTTGGGAGTTTTCCTTGTTCTTAATTTCTTATGTGTTTAGGGTGTATTAAAAGAGATTGTCTGGGGTCTTGGTGAAACACGTCTTGACAATGTAAGAGCGTCGAGAGATTGTCGGTTGTCTGAGATATTGATTCTTAGATTCGAGAGAATTAAGATAGATCCACGTGAACAATAGAATGGATACATGATGATGATGTTCTAACTTATCTACTTTTAGATAAGGAGGGTTTCAATTGACTAAAAGGGATAACACTAAAGTAGATAGATAACGATTATAGTTTACGCTGAGAGGTATTACTACAATAACAGTCTGACAAACCAAGGGTTGTAGTTAACGTTGAGTAGTATTGCCATAAAAACCTTCTAAGAATACTCAGTAATCTTGTCGGGCAGCTTAAGCATGTCATAACAATTCATTCTGGACTTAGAATAATTGCTTGTCATAACAAAAGATTAGCATGATTGCTCTGTGAAAAGTCTAAATATGTGAGGTTGTTTTGAATATATTTGAATCAACGCTTTTCTTTGCTTTATTTATTTCAATTTGATAGTTTTGCATATTTATTTAGCCTTGACCAAACTTTTTTGCGATCATACTTTATAATATTTTTTTGCTTTATTACTAATAGTTTTATAGTTTGACAAGACTGTATGAATTAGCTTGTGACAACTAGTTCTGGTTGAGGAGACGATCCATGAGAAGACGATAACTCACTTACCATATATTACTTGATTTGATTGTGTATACTTGCACAGAATTGCTTGCCTCAGCATATATATTTACAAGCGATCAAGTTTTTGGCTCCGTTGCCAAGGATTGACAACTGACAAATTTTTTATTTTTCACCATAACAAGATTTTCTTATTACCTTTTATTTACTTAGTTAACTTATTTTATTTTATTTTTGTTTTGAAGGAATTATCATTGCATGACCCTGAGATATGTTGGTAAACCATTAGAACCATCTGACCCTGAAATTGAACTATCGTTCAGACAAAGGTGACGTAACCAACGAACCAGAGAGTATATGAATCAACTACAATTTCAAGGAAATAATATGGGAGATCAGCCAGATCCTGATGCGACAATTAATTTTCAGAGAAAAGTTGCAAGACCACGAGCAATACGAGATCACTTGAACCCAATTCTTGATGATCTAAATTCAGACATCGTGGCACCTGAAATACAAGCAACCCATTTTGAGCTCAAACCGATTATGTTCAACATGCTAAACACCATTGTTCAATTTAGTGGTTTACCTAATGAGAATGCTAGACAACATATACTAGTCTTCCTTGAAGTGTGTGATTCATTCCAACAACAAGGAGTGCATGAAGATATGCTTAAACTTAAACTTTTACCTTATTCCCTACGTGATAGAGCGAGAGCTTGGCTCAGTGGATTCCTTCAGGATCAATGGAATCTTGGGCGAATTTATGCAAGAGTTTCCTACTCCGATACAATCCACCCAATATGAATACAGCTACGCAATGATATTACAAGCTTTCGCCAAGGTGATGATGAATCAATGTACAAATGTTGGAATAGGTATAAAAGTCTACTTCTCAAATGTGTAAACCATGGATTTCATGACTAGACTCAAGTCATGATGTTTTACAATGGAGTTAATGCACCACTCGAATGATGTTAGATGCCTCTTTAAATGGTACTTTACTTGACATATCACCCCAAAAAGCCTTTGATATCCTCGACAGGATAGCAAATAATGACTATCAATTCCGACTACAAGGTTGGGAACTTGTAGAAAAGCATCTGGAGCATATGAAATTGAGGTAAGGATTCAGTAACTGCTCAACTTTCTGCCATAACTAATATGTTGAAATATTGCATCGTCTTAATGAGGTGAGAGAAGTCAAAGAAACCAGTAATGCATGCATATTTTGTCACGCCAACCATCATGAGAGTGAATTTCCAGAAAACCATGAGTCTACCAATTTTGTGGGCAACTACAACCGAAGCAAATATAAACCTTATTCAAATACATACAATCATGGTAGGAGAAAATATCCAAATTTTTCATGGGGTAATCAAGGGACTAAAAACAATCAAGTAGGAAATTATAATAGGCCACAGTAGAGTAACTCGAAATATCAACATTTTCTGAATCAGTATCATCAGATGCCCTAGCAAAACACTAAAGGTACATCTTCTTCCTCTAATACCAACTCCAATTCTAACTCTTTGAAAGCTTCATTGCAGGAATTTATGGCCTGACAAAAGATTTCATGGCTTCAACAAAGACTCTGATGCACAAGCACCCATCAACAATAAAAAACCAAGAAATTTATTGCAAAGTCAAGCTACTCTTTTGCAAAGCCATTTCATCCCTGAGAGCATTAGAACCAAGTGGGTCAAATCGCCCTGACATTACATTCTCACCCATGGAAATCTCCCCAGTGATACTAAAATCACTAATCATCATGGAAAGAAGTAGTGCTGTGTACTTACACTAAGGTGGAGCACAAATTAACCAGAATGAAAGTTTGGGGGAAAACAACTGGACAATTCTCGCCAAGGCATTACACAACTAGAAGATTGAGTTTAAGACGTGGAACATGAGGAATTGTCCGAAGAGAAGATAAATGATGAAGGCTCCGAAAATTATCAACCAGATAATGGGAAATTTATGGCCAAGTCTAGAAATTCCTCAGCACCAGTAGCAGATAACTTGAGACCGCCACCACCATTTTCTCAAAGATTGAAGAAACACATTGGTGACATCTAATTCAAGAAATTTGTTGATGTTATGGATCAATTGTCTATCAACTACCTTTACTTGAAGCCATCGAGCAGATGCCTTCGTATAAGTTCCTAAAAGACAATGTCACAAAGAAGAGGAAAGTAGAAAATAATGCCATGGCAACAGAAATATGCTCTACAGTAAGCAAACTCCCACCAAAACAAAAAGACCCTGGTAGTTTTGTGATACCATGCTTAATTGGTAACAACTTTGTAGGGAAAGCTCTCGTTGACCTAAGGTTGAGCGTAAATTTAATACCAAAGTCCATATTTTTAAAATTAGAAAGATATAACACCTGCCCAACCACAATTATCTTACAGTTAGCTGATCGGTCTTATGTGCGTCCTGAGGATAGAATAGAAGATGTCATTGTAAAGGTGGAAAAATTTGTATTTCCAGTTGATTACCTCATCTTGGACTGCGAAGCCAATGAAAATGCACCTATCATCCTTGGACGACCCTTTTTTACTACTGGACGAATATTAATCGATTACGAGAAGGGAGAGTTCACGATACAGGTAGTAGAGAAAAGTGTCACAATCAATGTGTTCAACTCCATGAGACATGTGGATGATTCAGAAGAATGCCAATGCATTAGAGACATGGAATCAATGAAAGAAGAGGAAAAGATAATTCTTGTCCACAGTGAATTTTTAAAGATAGATGAATACAATACTTTATGCCACGACTCGATGTCCATGACGCATAAACACGAAAATCATGGCCCAGGAAAAAACTTTTCAAGATACAATTCTGATAACTATGGCCTTGGAAACAGTTGTTTGACTAAAGCACTAAAAGGGTTCCCTGCCAATGACACCAACACGGATTATGAAGGAGAATCAGAGGAGCAATCTAGTTTTCTTTATACTAGATCAGGTATGAAATTTGAACCCTTAGATTTTAATGAAGTTAGCCCCCCAGAATCATCTCTACAACATGCACCCAAATTGGAACTTAAAACTCTGTCACCGCATTTGAAATATTCCTACTTAGGTAGTGATGAGACTTTACCAGTGATAATTTCTACCAATCTAACATTCAAGCAAGAGAATAGTTTGTTAAATGTTTTGTCATAGCACAAAAAAGCTTTGGGGTGGACCATGGTAGACTTGAAGGGAATCAGCCCTACTATATGCATGCACAAGATCAGCTTAGAAGACAGTCATAACACTTTAGTGGAACCACAAAGACTAAACCCGATCATAAAAAAGGGAGTCATGAAGGAAATCATAAAATGGCTGGACGAGAGTAATTTATCCAATATCCGATAGCTCATGTGTCAGTCCAGTGCAGTGCGTGCCAAAGAAGGGTGGTGTATGACCGTGGTCAAAAATGAAAATGATGAGCTTTTAACTACTAGAACAGTCACAGGCTGGCGTATATGTATGGACTATAGGAAGCTCAATAAAGCCACAAAGAAAAACCATTTTCTTTTCCTTTTATTGACCATATGCTTGATAGGCTAGTAGGAAAAGCATTTTACTGCTTCCTTGATGGATATTCAGGATACAATCAAATAGCCATAGCACCAGAGGATCAAGAGAAGACTACTTTCACATGCCCGTACGGTACCTATGCATTTACACGAATGTTGTTTGGGCTATGTAATGCTCCAGCTACCTTCTACATATGTATGATGGCCATTTTTTAGATATGGTGGAAGATTGTATGGAAATATTTATGGATGACTTCTCTGTCTCAGGAGATGATTTCAACCGAAGCCTCGGCAACCTATCTAAAGTACTGAAACGATGTCAAGAAGCCAACCTAGTACTAAATACCATTTTATGGTAACCGAGGGAATAGTGTTGGGTCGCAAAATTTCTCTTCAAGGTATTGAAATTGATAGATCCATAGTGGAAGTAATTGTAAACCTACCTCCACCCACCAACGTGAGAGGCATACACAGTTTCCTTGGACATGCAGGCTTCTACAAGCTGTTCATAAAAGATTTTTCTCAAATCTCAAAACCTTTGTGTCTTTTGCTTCAACAAAATCAACCATTTATATTTAATAATGATTGTTTAAATGCTTTTATAGATTTGAAGAAAAAACTTTCAACAGCACCAATCATTGTTCCACCTGACTAGAACGAACCTTTTGAGCTCATGTGTGATGCTAGTGATTACGCAATTGGGGTAGTGCTAGGGCAACGAAAAAGTAAACTCTTTCATGTTATCTATTATTATATTCGTACTCTTAATGATGCACAAGCAAACTATACCACCATTGAAAAAGAACTTCTAGTAATTGTATTTGCATTCGATAAGTTTAGGCCATATCTCATAGGAACTAAAGTCATTGTGCATACGGATCACTCTGCCATTAAATATTTGATCAATAAAAGATGAAAAGCCTAGGTTAATCAGATGGATATTATTACTATAAGAGTTCGATTTAGAGGTCAAAGATATAAAGGGTATGGAAAACCAAGTAACAGATCTTTTGTCTAGACTAGATAACAAAATTAATTGTCATGACATGAAAGATATTCAAGAGGATTTCCCTAATGAGAAAATTTTATTTGTCACGGCTGTGCCGTGGTATGCTGACATAGTCAACTTTCTTGTTAGTGGTATTGTGCCTCTAAATTTATCCAGCCAAGGCCGAAAAAAGTTTAGACAAGATGTAAGACATTATTATTGGGATGAACCATTCCTATTCAAGCAATATAGAGACCAAATAATCAGAAAATGTGTCCCAAAGAAGAGCACAAAGAAATTCTACTTCAATGCCATCACCGTATGGAGGACATTTTGGTGGGATGGGAACAACGGCGAATTCTACAAGTCATGTGATAGATGCCAACGAATAGGGAATATGTCAAGAAGACATGATATGCCATGGCAAAACATTATGAAGGTTAAACTTTTCGACGTATGGGGGATAGATTTCATGGGACCCTTTCCCACATCTTTTGTGATCTATACATTCTCTTGGCAGTAGATTATGTGTCCAAATGGGTGTAAGCCATCGCGACACCTAAAATGATTCCAAGACCGTGCTAATGTTTTTTTACAAGAACATATTTACACATTTTGGAACAATACGAGCTATCATCAGTGATGAAGGCACACATTTTGACAACAAATTAATTGCCAAATCGCTGAAAATATAGAGTGCGACATCGGATAGCTCTGGCATATCACCCCAATTAATGGACAAGCCGAAGTCTCTAATCGGGAAATCAAACAGATCCTTGAGAAAGTCAATCCAAGCTGAAAGGACTGGTCACCAAGCTAGATGAAGTACTGTGGGCCTATCGCACAACATTAAGACACCGCTAGGAATATCCCGATTCAAACGGTATGGAATGCCCTTTGCCTTTGGAACTCGAACATAAAGCTTATTGGACCATCAAGAAATGAACATGGATGCACAACTTGTTGAAGAAAGAAGACTCTTGGAACTAACGAAATGGATGAATTAAGAGCTCACGCTTACGAAAATGCATGTCTATACAAAGAAAAAACAAAAAGATGGCATGAAAGAAAAATTTTGCCTAGGCAATTTTATTCTGGACAACAAGTGATGCTCTATAATTCACGACTCAAATTATTTCCAGGCAAGTTAAAATCAAGATGGTTAAGACGTTCATCGTACATCAGTCCATAACAATGGAGCAATATAAATCAAGAACCAATATGATGGATCCATTTTCAAGGTGAATGGGCAAAAACTAAAGGGATACAAAGGAGCACCAATCATGCCGACAAACTGACATCAATAACACACGATGCCCAAGAGTTTGCCTTACTTACCTAAACAATATTCGTTGCCTAGGAAATGAAATCTGAATTTTGTACATAAATAAATTAAGTTACTTTATGCACTAGTTATATGTTTTACTTTATTTTTTCTTTTATTTATTGTAGGCATGCAAGGTACACTTGGCAGCATGGGGTGAGAACTTACGTATGAAAGGAAGAGAAACCCTAGAGAAATAAGATTTTGGTGTCAATTATAAAGAGGGAAATATTTTTCCCTACTCCCCACTTTATGTCAAATCAATATTGAGTCATTAATGCCATATCTTTCCCCCTCTCGTTTTGACGAATTCCCCGAAGAAACTACCCATTAACTTTCCAGAAAAACCAACTTACATTCAATCTTCCTCATCGTGCACACCATCTTTTCTCCCTCAAAAATTTTTCCCATCAAAATTCAAATATTGAGTCATTAATGCCATATCTTTTCCCCCTCTCGTTTTGACCGAATTCCCCGAAGAAACTACCCATTAACTTTCCAGAAAAACCAACTTACATTCAATCTTCCTCATCGTGCACACCATCTTTTCTCCCTCAAAAATTTTTCCCATCAAAATTTCCCCCATTGCGAAAAACACTGTACCAACACGTATCATGGCCAGATCAAAGAGAAAAATCCAGCCTCAGCAGCGGGTTTTGAGTATTTTCAAGACTGCTCAAGCCGAGGAACAATTCAAAATATCTAAAAACGATAAGTATATTTAGAGGATAGTTTCATTTTTCCATTAGAAAACGAAGAATCATTAAGACCATAAGTGATGGATGTGGTTCGAAAACACAAATGGGAGAAATTTTCTAGACATAAAGTTGTAGCACCAGCAATGGTTCAGGAATTTTACACCCATCTTGAAGACCCATCCCACCACACTGTTTATGTGAGAGGGAAACTCATTCGGTTTTCCCATTCAGCACTCAAACGATATTTCAAGTTGAGAAAAGCGAAGGATCAAAATAAGAAGTTTGTGGCTGAGGCGGACCAAGAGACTTATGTGGAGTACTTGAAGACCTTTGTTTTGAGTGGGCCAAATTCGAGGGAACACACCAACAAGGAAACGGGTAGATCTGTGAGCCTTTAAACCGGTGGTGAAGTTATGGAATCATTTTCTGAAGGGTAAGCTAATGCCAACCTCCCATAACACGACAGTTCTAGTGAGAAGGTTGATGATGTTACATTCGATAATCTATGGATGAGCAATTAATGTTGGAGAACTTATCTTCGAGAAAATCCATGAATGCGCCAAAAGAAACTGAGGTAATATTTTATTTCCTAACTTGATAACTTCTCTGTGCAGGAAAAAGAAGGTCCCCGAAGAACCATTCGAGGACTTCATCAAGTCCAAGGAGGGAATAACTAAGAAGAAAATGCAAGAGTTAATGAGCTTTGATGATAATGCCCCGTATAAAGGTTTGGAGAGAGGAGCAAAATCTGTTACTGCGACCAGAATGGCAGCAGTGGTCACTTACATGTGAGAAACTCGTGAGAAGATCGAGCATTGGAAATCACATGGAGATCTTCTTTGGCTATGTCAAGGCAAGGGATGCACAACTCAACGCCTTTTTCAAGGAGCTGCTCTCAATCATCAACGAAGACATGTCGCCCTTTCTCGATGTTATCCTGAAACACATTACTGGCGGTAGTACATTCAATGCCTCGATATAGAATATCCCCCCAGAGGCTCCCACAGACGTTCCTCCACTGGCCACTATGTCTCACCCATACCAGAGGATGGCCACAGTGACATAGATGAATTCCTCAGCTCCTCATCATTATGTACTTTAAAAAGTACTCAGGAGATTCCACTCGAATTCTTTTCCGATGAAGACTTCACTCCAGCCCCGACTCAACCCAAGAAAGCACCAGAACAGTCCCCCGTCATCAAGCAACACCAGTTCCTGAAACAGCTCAAAGCCAGACTCCAGTTCCTGAACAACCCACTCCTGCTGAAGACCAACAAACACCAGTACGAGCATCGAGCACCAAGCGACACATCAAGTGAACAGTGGGTTGCATCTTTCAGCCATCTTTCTCGATGATTATAGCAGCAAATATGGGATCAGAGAGTCCCCCTCCTCCAAAACGACGCAGAACACGTGCGTCCAGTCAAGCCACACCACCACAGTAGATCACATTTTAATTTTTTCTTTATATTAGCTTTTGCATATAGATACATGTAGTTTAGTTTTTCATGCATGATAATATATCCCTCAAGTTTGGGGGATATTGTAGCACACTTTGTTAAAAAGTAATGATGATAATTGGTTAAAATTTTGGTTGTCATGATATAAGCATGTTAAGCCTATTGTTTGGAATGGATTAGGGATGTACGATGATGAATGAATAATTTAATTACCTATGCCAAAATTATCTTTAAGACTGTTGAAACAAGAGAACCAACCTTAGGCTTGATTCTTTGAAAAAATTAAAACGATGTAGGCTATCTCTTCTTATGGTAATCAATAAAATTTTTAGGAAATAACTCTCTACCTGCCAAGACATCAAATATTTAAGGTTAAGGTCGAAATCCCTAGTATTTAAAACTTGAAGAATAAAAGGGACACTCCTCTATGTAATGGCATAACAAAACTCCATAAAAAACTAAGAGTTGCCAAGGCATATGAGTGAAAGAAAGTAGTCATAGGATGACTCTACCCAACTAGATTGGGGTGGAAGGTATACTCCCTCTTACCTAGAGTGTGGAGGGTAGGTGTGATGAGATGAATCCCAAAAAAAGTTGACGAATAACTAGGAGTGGAAACTGAGCCTGACAAATAATTTGACACCTTGACAAAATAGAATCACTTATTGAAATTTTCTAATTACTTTAATGCATACTGATTACTCACGCACACACGATAGCAGAAATCTGAATAGGGAAAGTACTTGACTGTATGACAGTCGAACATTGAGGCCAAACCTTTGTTGAGGGATGAAATTTTAAACCACATGATTTTCTTAATATTGCTTTGTCATGACAATCTTAATTTTTCTCTAGCTACTATCCATTACTTGAGGACAAGCAAGCTTAAGTTTGGGGGTGTGATAATCCATAAAAGTACTCTATTATAGCCTTTTTACTTAAGTTATACTCGTCTAAACAAAGTTGCATATCAATTCATTTAGTTGCATTTAGGTTATATTTGCTTGTGGTGGATAAGTGTGTTTAGGAAAACATTTATTTGGTTGACTGCTGCGAGAGAAAGGGTTTGTGGATTGTGTATGTGTAGGAAATTTACTAAGGAATAACATTTCGCGACAAAGTATTTCGCAAGGGCCTGTGGAATAGAGAAGATAAAAACAGTGAGGAGCAGATTATCTCGCCAAGACAAGGTTTATCTTGAAAGTATGAAGTGGATATGACGAAATTGCCTATGTCATGCCAGCTGTATGACTACCCTCATGTGCAAGCAAGCCTCATGATTCTGACAACAACTAACCACCTTTCCTTTTTAGTATGGATAAGACAATAACATGTATTTAGGAATCTTCACTCACGCGAAACCCTAGGAGATTTCCCTTTGTAAATACCTAGCCACAGATTCCAAAAAAAAAGAGGCAAGGAAGTAAAAGAGCTTTAACTGAAGCGTGAATGAGTAACTAAAGTACTTCCCCACCGTTTTCCAATCGACCATCCTTGGTGTCCACCATAGCCAGGTTATAATACAGCGGTGGTCAGGCCTCGAGAGAGGCTAGCCGCCAGGATAGGTGCGGTGTTGGTCAGAGACGTCACGACAGAACCCTAGTTTGGGAGCTGTTATTCCTTTGTTCTTAATTCTTTATGTTGTTTGGGGTTGTATTAAAACGATGATACTTTGGTTGACTTTTTGATAACACCATGAACTGTCTTACTTGGTGTTAATCTTTGTTTTGCCTAAACAATTATTTTCTGCTTTATGAATGATGAATTATGATTTTGCTCATGACTATTTTGTTCATTGTTTAAATATTTTGCCTTGACACTGTAAGAGCTTCGAGAGATTACCTGGGGTCTTGGTGAAATACTTCTTGACAATGTAAGAATGTCAAGAGATTGTCGGTTGTCTAGATATCGATTCTTAGATTCGAGAGAAATAATATAGATCTAAGTGAACAATGAAATGGATCTGGTATAGTGATGTTCTAACTTGTCTACCTTAGAGATAAGGGGAGGGTTTCAATCGACTAAAAGAGATAGATGATAGAGTATGATATACAACGATTATAGTTTACGCTGAGAGGTATTGTTACAACAACAGTCTGACAAACCAAGGGTTGTAGTTAACGCTGAGTAGTATTGCCATAACAACCGTCTAAGAATACTCAGTAATCGTGTCGGGCAGCTTAAGCATGTCATAACAATTCATTCTGGACTTAGAATAATTGCTTGTCATAACAAAAGATTAGCATGAGTTCTCTGTGAAAAGTCTAAATATGTGAGGTTGTTTTAAATATATTTGAAACAACGCTTCTCTTGCTTTGTTTATTTCAATTCGATAGTTTGCATATTTATTTTGTCTCTACCAAACTTTTCTGCAATCATACTTTATAAATTTTCTTACTTTCTTACTAATAGTTTTCTAGTTTGACAAGACTGTAGGAATTAGCTTGTGACAACTAGTTATGGTTGTGCTAAAACTTAAAAAGAATCAACCAATCCTGAGGAGATGATAACTCACTTACACTATATACTTGATTCGATTGTGTATACTTGCACAAAATTGCTTGCCTTAGTATATACATTTAAAAGTGATCAATCGTACAGTTGGATATCCAGTCAGTACCAAATCACTTAGCCACCAGTTGGGCGCAGATGCCCCAAGACTCAACGGAGTAAGTTGGCCATGTAATACCCCAAATATCAGGTCAATGACTTTTTTTAAAAAAGATTCAAGATTTAGAGGATTAATTTGAATAAATGATAAAGGATAAGAAATTATTTAGAAATAGTGCTTAAGACAAATTAGTAAGAATTGAAGAATAAAAGGGCATTTTGGTCCTTTAAGGGGGAAATAAATTTAGAGATACTCTAATTAGGGTATTAAAAGGGGAAAAGGGGGAAAATTGAAAAATAGGTTAGTTATATTCTCTTCTCTTTCTTCTCGTGTTCACGTGCCCTCCTCTAAAGACAAAGGTAAGGCTTCAATTAGCTAGTTTTTCCTTTTATTTTTGGTTTGTTATTGCAACCTTAAGTGATGTGTAAGCTTAAGGAAGGGTTAAAGAAGATTAAAACTAAGAATTGGATGACTTATTTGAGATTTAAGAAACTGGGTTTGAGTGATTTGTGAAATATGAATCTAATGAGTTTACAAGTATGCATATTTGACTTGTCAAAGAAGCAAATAAGAGATTAGAAGCCTTGGAAGTGATTATAAATGTTTGAAAAAGTAGTTTGCTTTTTAGTTTGGGATGTTCTTTGGAGATTTTAGATGTTATAAGAAACCAAATAAAGGAAAGTTAGTTGGGATAAGTAAAGAAGAGTTTAATAGTATTGTTGAAGGTAAAAATAAGGGAATTTGACAAAATTTCAATAAAAATCAAGCTCAAAAATGAAAATCTGGGTTAGGGTATAAGTACTGGAAGAACAGTATCGATACAATAGGTTTAAATTTGAAGAATTAGGATGAACACTATCGATACCGATGTAATTGGTATCGATATTGATGTTGGTATCGATACTACGAGAAATGTATCGATACCATGGATTCCAGAATACATAAATGGTATCGATACTGAAGGGGAGTATCGGTACCATAGTATAGAAGTATCGATACTATGGTAGGGATATCGATACTATTGAGCCTGGAATTGTAACATAGGCTGAAATTGTAATAGAAATTGAAAATAATATTACTTTTGAGTATTATTAAAGTATAAATGTTAGGGAATATACTAACATTGGTATGGTATGTGTCTTTAATGGATGCTTGTGTAGATTATAACCACGCTTCTGAGTTTAGCAAGAAAAATGCAAAGATAAAGTTTCGAATAGTCGGACATCATTACAACATATTAGTGAGGCTTTCAGTTGAGTGCATTTGTTATACTTCTATGAAATGAGGGAGACTTGTGACGAGTAGACCTCGAACGTTTTAATAAATCATGTTTTACAGTACATTGATATGTTTTCATAATGTGTATAGGAATGAGATTATGAATAAGTGTTAGAGTATGAACTGCTCTAACACGAATAGATGAATGATGATGTGTGTTAAATAGTTATCACTATCGAAGAAATAAATGTTCAAATATGTGAATTTGACTTAAAAGCCCATTGTATGTGCATTGAGAATCATAGGTGCATCGACATACTTCGTGTATGATGTTATTGATTGATTTGTTTAATGCATAATGGTGCATTTTCATATCTGTACTAAGTGTACTTTCGGCACTAAAGGTGTAATCATGGTATTCATAATGTGTGAATCACCATTTCGATATACACGTGTATATAAAAGTTATCGATCGATTTTGTTTAATGCATAATGGCACTTTTTTCGGAACTAAACAACTCATGGAATTCATAATAAGTTTATGAATATCCATTTTGGCACTTCGGTGCAATTCATGTACCTTATATTCTCATTTGACATACATTGGGAAAAATAAAGGATAAATTTGGAAAACAATTATTGATTGATAGGTATGCTGGGCATACTAAAAATAGTATATCATGATAACTTATGGAAGATTAGTTGCCAAGACAGGTTAATGAAATTTATAAGAGTTATACGATTTCATTTGTTTTGATAAATTGTGATATGATTATTTTTAAGTTTAATGTATTTTGCATTTCTATGCCTCACTAAGTAAATATTTAGCGTGTGTTAATTTAATGCGTATGTAAAATCAAAGATTAGCCAAATAAGGATTGCAGCAGAAATCATCAATCCAAGGTTGACTCTTCTATAACTGTAGGACATTTATGTCTCTTTTGATAACTAGATGTCATGATATGAATTTAAGAAAAATGCTCTATAATGTAGTAAAATTATAAGGTGTGTATGTTATAACGAATGTTTTATCTTATATTAAAATGTTTTGTCTTTGTTTTTGAAACAAAGTTTTATGAGTGTTACAAATAAGAAAATATTTTTTGTCATGTGACACTCATGACTTGTATACGAGAACATATATGGGAAATGGGTGTTACATTTATTGGTATCAGAGCTACATGTTTAGCCATTCTCGACTGAAACAATGTTTATTTGAAATAAGAAGAAGGGATTATATGTCATTAAGATAGTTAAGGTTATTGATATGGTGTCATCAGAGTGTGATTGATGACGCTCCTTACTAACTTTTATGTTATTACTATGTATGTCCTAGAAGATGTCAGAATCTTCAAACTCACGAAGAGAGGCGATCGAGAAAATAGAGAAGGATCGGGTAGCGAAAGTTATGAGGAGAATAGTGAGCATTCTATTCCATCCGAGAACACTAGTGCGCTGCACATCAGGGAATGTTGGTGCCTGAGTTTAGAGATTTATGCAAGCTCTCGATGACATCCTGACATGATTCCATCCTCTTCCGCCTCCCCCTGCTCCTCCAGTACCGAGGATGTTGATCCCAAAAGAATTGAAAAGTTTATGAGCTCCTGAGTTCCGGGGAGAAGAGGATGAAGGTCTTATAGAGACTGACTTATGGTTGAATGATGTTATGATGATGCTTGAAAGTCTTCACTGCTCGGATTTGGAAAAGTTGGGTGGAGTTGTATCGTTATTAAGGGGATCAACTCGAGTATGGTGGTCAAATACTATGATGTATACATCACCAGAACAAGTGACCTAGCAGTTCTTCATGGAGGAATTCAAGAACAAGTATGTTGATGAGCAGTTTAGACGAGCGATGCTGCTAAAGTTCCTTAATTTGAAATAAGGTGATCGAGCCGTAGATGAGTACGAGGGCTGAATACAAAGTTGAGTCATTTTGCTACTGAAGTGGTTCCCCAAGACAAGGCTCGACGTGATTAGTTCATTGAAGGTTTAAGGCCAAAGTTGAAGGAGATGATGTTGGCTTTGAACTTGCCTAGCTTGCAAGAAGTCATAAACCGAGCCAAGGGTATTGAAAGAGCTCAAGAGGAGACTCTAGCAGTAGAATAGAGTATGCAGTTATAGAAAAGAGTTGGAACACCTTCAACTCTTTATCATGCTAAGATACGTAAGGGCTCGAGTTTTGATATACTGATAGAGAAGGTTTCGCTGTAGTTTCCCAAAAAACTAAACAATCCCAGTCTTTTACTGCTAGCTCAGGTAGAGCAATTGGAGAGAGAGCTCCATGTCAAACATGTGGAAAATTGCATCGTGGAGTATGCATAATTCTCAGTGGAGCTTGTTTCCAGTGTGGTGAGACTGACCACTTTGTCCGGAACTGTGCTATGAAATTCGAGGATAATTCAACGCAATCTGAATGGTCGGTGGCAGCTTCTAATAGAAGCAGAGGAAAGGGTAGATCCAGAGTAGAAAATGAATTAATGATGTGACAAAAGACTCAGGGAGTCGCCATAATTTACAATATTAAGACCAACGAGGATCGAGATGGCCCGAATATCATAACAGGTACATTTCATATTTTTGATGAGCCTATATTTGTTCCAGTTGACCCTGGTTCTACACACTCATACATTAGTACAAATTTGGTTAAAGCTAGAGGAATTTCTTTAGAACCAATCTTTAGTGAAATGATAGCGGTAAATCCTATGGTCATAGTGCGAGGGTAGCGCAGGTATGTAGAAAATGCTCGATAAAGATTCAAGAGATTATGTTTCCGGTAACTTTAATGGAGTTGTCTTTCGATGAGTTTGAAATAATTTTGGGCATAGATTGGTTGTATCCACATCATGGATGGGTCGATTGTCGCAAAAAACGATATTTCTGAAAGATGTAGAAGGCTCAGAAATCGTAGTGATCGGTGAAAAAGAGAAATCACCATCCAATGTGATTTCAACCATGACTGTAAGGAAAATGATGTCAAAAGGGTTTCTAGATTTCCTAGCTAATGTGATAGACACTCGAGTACCGGAAGTAAGAGTAAATGATATTCCATCAGTTGAGGAGTTTCCAGAGGTTTTTCTGGAAGAATTATCGGGTTTACCTATAGACCGTGAAGTAGAATTCAAGATTGAGGTTTACCCAGGTACCAAACATGTTTCTATGTCTCCGTATCGAATGGATCCAACAAAGTTAAGAGAATTAAAAGCCTAATTGAAAGAGCTACTTGATAAAGTATTTACGAGACCCAGTGTTTCTCATTGGGGAGCACCTGTGTTGTTTGTGAAAAAGAAGGACGGGTCTATAAGGTTATGCATCGACCACCGTCAGTTAGATAAAGTAACGATAAAGAATAAGTATCCTTTTCCAAGGATTGATAATCTGTTCAATCAATTGAAAGGCGCAGTAGTGTTCTCTAAGATAGACCTGAGGTCGAGACCATTAATTAAAGATAAAAGAGGAGGATATATCAAAGAAAACTTTTAAACTCGGTATGCCATTTGGGATGACTAATGCTCTTGTAATTTGGACATGATGTAGTTATTTATAGATGATATTTGGTATATTACAAGTCAAGAGAGGAGCATGATACTCATCTTCGAGTGGTTCTTTAGATACTTGAGAAAAGAAGGTGTTTGTCAAATTGTCAAAGTGCGAATTTTGGTTAGCTGAGATTGTTTTCCTTGGTCATATAGTCTTCGCAGAATGCATAAGAGTTGATCATAAAAAGATTCAAGTTATAATGGATTGGCAACCCCCAATGAATGTTTCTGAAGTTTAGAGTTTCTTAGGGCTTTCTGGTTATTATAGACAGTTCATGAAGAACTTCTCAATGTTAGCTTCACCGCTAACTAAGTTGTTACGGAGGATATACCTTTTTTTTAGTCGGAAAAAATGCCAAGAAAGTTTTGAAAGGGTAAAAAGATTGTAACAGAAGCCCCAGTGCTTGTACAACCTGAGTCGGGTAAAGACTATGTTGTCTTTAGTGATGCATCTCATAATGGGTTGGATGTGTTTTGCAAGATGGAAAAGTCGTCACTTATGCCTCAAGATTGTTGAAAACTCACGAGAGAAATTACCCGACACATGATTTGGAATTGACAACAGTCATGTTTGTTTTGAAAATTTGGCGTCATTATATGTACGGTGAGCGGTGCCATATTTATACGGATCACAAGAGTCTAGAGTACTTGCTGACTCAAAAAGAACTGAACTTGAGGAAGATAAGATGGATCAAGCTTTTAAAAGATTATGATTTGATCATTAATTATCATCCTGAAAGGCTAATGTGGTAGTGGATGCACTTAGCTGAAAGACTTTTGTCGCTCTATAGGCCTTGAATGCGCATATGTCCTTAAAGAATGGTACCTTGATTGCTGAACTTAAGTTAAGTCGATGCTTCTAGATCAGGTAAAAGAGTTAAGGACAAGATGAGAAATGCTTTGCGAGAATGGCGCAAGTAGAAAAAAAAGGGTCAAAATTTTGAAATGAGGGTTGATGGATGTTTATATTATTGTGAAAGACTTTGCATTCCCGATAACGATGAAATGAAGAAAGATGTTCTTTCAGAGGCACTATAGGCCTTTGACAATGCATCCAGGTGAAAATAAGATGCATCAGGATTTAAAGAGTCGTTATTGGTGGCCTGGTATGAAAAGAGTTGTATCAGAGTTTGTTGTGAGATGCTTGACATGTTAGCAAGTGAAAGTTGAACACCAAGTGTCATCTAGATTGCTACAATCGATATCCATTGCTGAGTGGAAGTGGGAATGAGTTACAATGGATTTTGTTTCATGGCTACCTTTTTCGCCAAGTAAAAACGAGTTGATATGGGTGATTGTAGACAGATTGACCAATACAGCTCACTTCATTCCCATTCGTGTAGATTACTCGATGGGTAAATATGCGAAATTGTATGTAAAGGAGATAGATAGGCTGCATGGAGTGCCTATATCGATAGTGTCCGATTGAGACCCAAGGTTTACTTCATGATTTTGGAAGTCTTTACATGAGTTATTTGGTACTCAATTGAATTTCAACACAACTTTTCATCCACAAACAGATGGACATCCATAGTGAATTATTCAGATATTAGAGGATATGCTAAGGGCATGTGTTATTGAATTTAAAGGATCATGGGAAATGTATTTTCCTTTAACGAATTTGCTTATAACAATAGTTACCAATCGAGTATTAAGATGACCCGTATGAAGCTTTGTATGGCAGGAAGTGCCAAACACCATTAAATGGTTGAACTTAAAGATGGAGACCTAGTTTGGCCCAAATTTGATGAAAAAAGGGGTGGAGAAAGTAAAAATTATCCAGGATAATATGAAGATAGTCTTCGATCGACAGAAATCTTATGATGATTGAAAAAAAGAATTGAGTTTCAAGTAGGAGACAAGGTATTTCTGAAAGTGTCACTTAGGAAGAAAGTATTACGATTTGGGTGAAAAGGAAAGCTGAGTCCGAGATTCATTAGACCTTATGATATTTTAAAAAGGGTCGGACAAGTAGCATATCAGTCAGCTTTACCTCTAGATACGGACAAGATTCACAATGTTTTTCAAGTGTCGATGCTCAGGTATCGATCAGACCCATACCATGTCATCACACATGAAAAAAATAGAGATCCGGCCGGATTTAACTTACAAGGAAAACCAGTGCGGATCTTGGCTAAAGAAAACAAGGAACTACCTAACAAGGATATTCCTTTATTTAAAGTGCTCTGGGAAAACCATAAGGTGAAAGAAGCTACTTGGGAAAGAGAGGCGGATATGAGGAAGTAGTTTCCAAACCTCTTTGTATTAGGTACTTCTTTAAATTCAAGGACGAATTTTCTTAAGGGGAGAATTGTAATACCCCAAATATCAGGTCAATAACTTTATGAAAAGAATCAAGATTTGGAGGATTAATTTGAATAAATGGTAAAGGATAATAATGATTTAGAAATAGTGCTTAAGACCAATTAGTAAGAAAGATGAAAGGGCATTTTGGTCCTTTAAGGGGAAATATATTTTAGAGATATTTTAATTAGGGTATTTATAAGGGAAAATGGGGGAAAGTTAAAAAATAAGCTAGTTATCTTCTCTTCTCATTCTTCCCGTGTTCTCTTGCCCTCCTCCATAGCCAAAAGTAAGGCTTTAATTAGCTAGTTTTTCATTTCATTTCTGGTTTGTTATTACAACCTTAAGTGATGTGTAAGTTTAAGGAAGGGTTAAAGAGGATTACAACTAATAAATGGATAACTTATTTGAGATTGAAGAAAATGGGTTTTTGAGTGATTTGTTGAAATATGAGTTTCTAGTGATGTTTACAAGTATATTTGACTTGTCAAAGAAGCAAATAAGATATTAGAAACCTTCGAAGTGATTATAAACATGTATGAAAAAGTAGTGATTTTTTAGTTTGAGATATTT
Source organism: Hibiscus syriacus (assembly GCF_006381635.1). Classification (NCBI taxonomy): domain Eukaryota; kingdom Viridiplantae; phylum Streptophyta; class Magnoliopsida; order Malvales; family Malvaceae; genus Hibiscus; species Hibiscus syriacus. Next base: position 2,932,922 of record NW_024063472.1, read on the forward strand.
GGAGATTTTAGATGTTATAAGAACCAAATGAAGGAAAGTTAGTTGGGATAAGTAAAGAAGAGTGTAATAGTATTGTTGGAGGTAAAAGTAAGGGAATTTGATGAAATTTGGGTAAAATTGAGCTGGAAAATGGAAAATTTAGGTTAGGGTATCAGTACTGGAAGAACAGTACCGATACTATAGGTTTAAATTTGAAGAATTATGATGAGCAATATCGATACTGATACAATTAGTATCGATATTGATGTGGGTATCGATACTAAGAGAAAGGTATCGATACCATAGATTCCAAAATTCAGAAATGGTATAGATACTGGAAGGGAGTATAGGTACCATAGTATAGAAGTATCGATATCATGGTTGGGGTATCGATACTATTGAGCCTGGAATTGTAAGATATGAAATTGTAATAGAAATTGAAAATAATAGTACTTTTGAGTATTATTAAAGTATAAATGTTAGGGAATATACTAACATTTGTATGGTATGTATCTTTAATGGATGTTTGTGTAGATCATAACCAAGCTCCTAAGTCTAGCAAGAAAAATGACAAAGATAAAGTTGTCAAATAGTCAGACATCATTACAGCTTATTAGTGAGGCTTATCAGATGAGTGCATTTATTATACATCTATGAAATGAGGGAGACTTGCGACGAGTAGACCTCGAACATTTTGATAAATCATGTTTTACAGTACATTAATATGTTTTCATAATGTGTATGGGAATGAGATTATGAATAAGTGTTAGAGTATGAACTGCTCTAACATGAATAGATGAATGATGATGTTGTTCAATGGTTATTACTATCAAAGAAATAAATGTTCAAATATGTGAATTTGACTTAAAATCCCATTGTATGTGCATTGAGAATCATAGGTGCATTTTGACTTACTTCGTGTATGATGTTATTGATCGATTTTGTTTAATGCATAATGGTGCATTTTCGTATCAGTACTAAGTGTACTTTGGAACTAAAGGTGCAATCATGGTATTCATAATGTGTTTTGAATCACCATTTCGAGCAATCATGGTATTCATAATGTGTTTGTGAATCACCATTTTGATATACACATGTATATAAAAGTTATCGATCGATTTTGTTTAATGCATAACGGTGCATTTTCGGCACTAAAAATGAAACCCATGGAATTCATAATAAGTTTATGAATATCCATTTCGGCACTTCGGTGCAATACATGTACCTTATATTCTTATTTGACATACATTGGGCAGAATAAAGGATATATTTGGAAAAAATTACTGATTGATAGGTATGCTGGGCATACTAAAGATAGTATATCATGTTTATCTTATGGAAGATTGGTTCACCAAGACAGGTTAATGAAATTGATAAGAGTTATACGATTTCATTTGTATTTTGATAAATTGTGATATGCTTATTGTTTAAGTTTAATGTATTTTGTATTTATATGCCTCACTAAGTAAATACTTAGCGTGTGTTAATTTCATACGTAGGTAAAAGCAAAGATTAGCCAAATAAGGAGTGCAACTGAAATCATCAATCCAAGATTGACTCATCGGGAACTGTAGGACATTTATGTCTCTTTTGATAACTAGATTGCATATATGAATTTAAGAAAAATGCTATGTAATGTAGTTAAATTAACAGGTTGTAATAGGTTACAACAAATTTTTGTCTTATATTAAAATGTTTTCTCTTTGTTTTTGAAAAAAGTTTTATGAGTGCTACAAATAAGAAAATGTTTTTTTAAGTCACGTGACACTCATGACTTGTATACGAGAACGTACATGGGAAATGGGTGTTACAGGGCAGATGTAAGTTTCCGATGTAGTTTCGAATCTCACCCCAATTACCCAAAGGTATTCAGAAAGGCTAGAAGGGTGTGTGAGCTCCGTGATGTAAAACTCTCAGCCACACCATGATGCCTACCTCAACATATCATATTAGTATCTATGTCTTCATACTTATGCCTCTAGCATGCGCAGTTAGTGAATGCATGTAGTAAACTACAATTATTAGTGAGGCACTAAACTTGTAAGATCAACGTTCAAAATGTGTTTCCATGTGTAGGTTCTTAGGATGATGTCCTTGGATCGTTATCGTCATCAGATATTCCAGCACAACCAAGGCATCAGAGTACATCTTGATTTGTATTAGAGGGCATGTACTATTGTAGACCCTTTTGTATTCAGTCATAATTCTATTTTTGGTTTAAACTCAGTGTATTTATTTGGATAATATGGGAGCTCCCTCGTATTTTGTAAACTTGATTATCACGTTTATTTCATTTACCGTGAATGGATTTTTATAGGTGTTTTACAGTTGTTTTAAAAGATAAATTTTGGGTTAGCCACTTCAATGCTCCCGTGTGACATCATAATTTGTCGATCTTCGGGTCAGATTGGATTAGGATGTTACAGGCTCTACCTACCCCTAGAAGATACGATTTGTTTTCTTTTCTCTAACTACTGTTCATATCCTTGAGAAAAGATGTTTGGTACGGAACCTATCACCCCATCCGAAGGGATAAATGTAATTAGGACCTCAAGCAACCTAGACTCAATGGAAATGAATTGGCCCAAGGAATCCTGCGACCATTGATAATTGGTAATTGAACCACGCAACCTTCTCTTAAACCCAAGTTGGAAAGCCTATTACCGGAGATCGCTGACACCTCGTGAAGACCATCCGAATTGTTGAATGGAATTTGGCTGACGTGATTAAAAGTATACTGGACAGCACACGTCCCCAAGACTAATTTTGACACCGTATTCTTAGGCTGACATCGAACATTCAACTGACCAGCTTCATCATCGGATCTTAAAAATCATTATTACTATTTACTGCTTCAAAGAACTCTGGAATGCTAAACGACATGTTTGAAATATCATCGTCACCTTCATCACTTGGCCTTCTACCGTCGATGAAAATCCGATCGTCGTCTTACTACTTAATCCAACTTTGATCGGATAAACCGAACCATTAATTTGATCGGGATTCTATCAGGAATAATAGATTCCTTCTGCACTGCCACTAGGATCCTGGCTTCATCGAAACGACTACGATTACAGGTCGCTTCCTCGATCATCACTGCGGAGCCCCATCTACTAACCAACTCGATGAAAAATCTATCGCACCAGACTATCAAACCAAACCGACAACAATTCATTTCTGTTTTCCCAGCAGCTTGACGTAGAGGTTTGGTCTGAAACTGTACCACAACTAACAAACCATACCAAGGGCATACTTTGGCTTCCATCCCATCAGAGCATAGTGCGACATGGACACTATCTAGATTATACATCTTTTTAATTTCTCCGACCAAACAGTGTTGAAGCCAATCAGTCTCATCCTTCTTGATGAGAATAGATTTTGACAACGTTGTCTTCGCTTCTTGTTGAGAGGATAATTCATCAACAATTCTCACTGAGACTGTCTCACTCCTATTGCACCAGTCACTATCCTCATTCCTATTGCGCTATCTTCTTCCCTCAAAACTACCAACCTGAGCCCTGAGGTACGGTTGGACGGACGTCATCTCCGAGGAGCACCTCCTTGAACGACCTATCATCTATTACGCCTTAGTCCTTACCTATATCTTAGCTCCTTGGTTCGCAGCCTTTGATTCGGAACCTGGTGAACATCGTTGAGGAGGCCTAGCAGAAAAGACCCGAATGCAAAAACCGTCTATTATACTTCCATTCCTAGCTCCACAACACGTTTAGCTTCTTCTTGATTTTTTATCTAACAAAGGCGAACATTGTCTTTTTATGTACTCTCCTTAAATTTTTGTATTCTATGAACGCATCAAGGACAAACCATAAGTTTGGAAAGTGTTAAAAAGTAATATAAGAGCTGTGGAAAAATTAATCTTCATTTCTCAACTCACAAATTACAATCTGTTTACATATATATATATGAACCTTTTCAATCTAACTGCCTAACTAACTTAAAACTACTTGTAACAAACTATTAACAGAAAAACTGATTACAAACTCAACACTCCCCCTCAAGTTGGATGTTGAAAAACATTTTCAACTCCTAACTTTTCAACTCCTAACTTGGATAGTAGATAACCATGTTGCTGACTTCCCAAGGCCTTGGTCATGATGTCTGCAAGCTGTTCATGTGTTGAAATATGTTCCGTTTGAATCATTCCTTCCTGTATCTTTTCTCTCACAAAATGGCAATCAATTTCAATGTGCTTTGTCCTTTCATGATACACTGGATTAGCTGCTATTTGAAGTGCAGCTCTGTTGTCACAGTAAAGTTTTGCAGGCTTCAGACCCTTTATGCTAAGCTCTGTAAGCAAACCTTGCAACCAAACCAACTCAGAAGTGACCACTGCCATAGCTCTATTCTGCTTCTGCCGAAGACCTTGCTACAACATTTTGTTTTTTGATTTCCACAAACCAATGAATCACCAATCTTAATGCAAAAACCTGTTACAGATTTTCTTGTCATCGGACATGATCCCCAATCTGAATCACAATAGGCTGAAAGTTGACAAATCGAAGAGGATTTTAACAAGGTTCCTTGTCCTGGTTCCTTCTTGACATATTTAACTACTCTTAAAGCTGCCTCCATATGAGACCTCTTAGGTTGCTGCATGAATTGACTAAGAAGATTCACTGCATATGTAATAGCGGGTCTTGTATATGTCAAGTAAATCAGCCTCCCAATAAGTCTTTGATAAACTGACTTTTCAACAAGATTATGTTCATCTTCATTATCCTGCTGCACAATCTTATCATAGTCCAAAGTAGTCAACTTCAGATTCTGCTCCAGAGGAGTAATAGCAGGCTTTGCTTCCTCCAAACCAGTATCTTTGATTAATTGTAGTGCATACTTTCTTTGATTCAAAAGTATGCCTTCTTTTGACCTCAATACCTCTATTCCTAAGAATATTTTAACTCCCCCAAATCCTTCATCTTAAAATGACTATTCAACATTTGCTTCAATTCATCAATCAATTCACTACTATCACCTCTGATTACCAAATCATCAACATAGACTAATAACAAGGCCATTTTACCTTGTTGTCTCTTGATGAACAATGAGTAGTCATACTTCTTTGAACATAACCAGTCGAGACCAATGCCTCTGTTAATTTCAGATTCCACTGCCTGGAGGCTTGCTTAAGGCCATACAATGATTTTTGCAGTCTACACACAATCCTCTCCCCTGACTGCAAAAACCCTCAGGTAGTTGCATATAAATTTCCTCAGAAAGATCTCCTTGCAGAAAAGCATTGAATACATCCATTTGCAATAATGGCCAATGAAGAATAGAAGCAAGTGCTAAAATGGTTCGAATAGTTACCATCTTAACCACAGGAGAAATGTGTCAACAAAATCAATTCCCTCATGTGATTATAGCCTTTAGCAACCAAGCGAGCTTTATATCTCTCAACCTCACCTGATGCTTTGTACTTAACTCTATAAACCCACTTACATCCAATAGGAATTTTTCCTGGTGGTAATGGAACAATGGACCAAGTTCTATTAGACTCCAATGCATGTATTTCTTCTTTCATAGCTTGAATCCAAAGTGGATCTTGAACAGCCTCAGAATAAGATTGAGGCTCAGAAATTTTAGATATGGAAGACAAGCATATTTGAGTGTGAATTGGTAAGTGAGAATAAGAAAGAGAACTGAAATTTGAAGAAGAGGATTGACAAGAGTAAACAAAGTTATTTAACCAAGTAGGAGGCTTAGATACTCTAGAGGATTTCCTAGAGGGAATAGGTGCACTTATTGAAGCAGAAGACTAAACTGAAGTCTGAGAGGTGTGTTCATCATTATCGGTACTCAATGCAGTAGGAGTAGTATGAAGAGAGCTAGAATGTTGAGGACTTGGAGTATTTAAAACTAGGAAATCATCATCATGAACAAGGGTAGTAGATGGGAAAAAGGTTGGATCAGAATTATAAAAGGAAGAAGATTGATGAAATGGAAACTGATTTTCATGGAACTTTACATCCCTACTGATGAATAGTTTTTTAGAGTCAAGATTAAACATCAAATAACCTTTTTGGGTTGGAGAGTATCCCAAAAAGACAGAAGCAAAGGCTCGAACATCAAACTTATCATGAGGAGCAAGATTTGTTGTAAAACAGAGACACCCAAAAACTCTAAAGTGTTCATAAGAATGAGGTTTGTGATATAGTAATTCAAAAGGAGTTTTCCAACATAAGAGCTGTGGAAAAATTAATCTTCATTTCTCAACTCACAAATTACAATCTGTTTACATATATATATATATATGAACCTTTTCAATCTAACTGCCTAACTAACTTAAAACTACTTGTAACAAACTATTAACAGAAAAATTGATTACAAACTCAACAGAAAGATTCTCTAAGGTGGAGTTATGGACTCTTTTGCTGACATTGCCTACGAAAATCGTCCAACCCACTCTACGAAAAACTCCTGGTTTGGAAACTCTAGCATCATCTCAGCCCTTCGCCCTGAAGTTTGCTCTTGGTCTGAAACCCTTAGCAACACGACGACCCTTCATCTCCTTGATTTGTCAAATATTCAATCCTTTATTTCTTATAGATACATTTACTAATACTTGGACGACCAATTTTACTATTGTTCTTTTCAAGGTTCTCTCGAAAACATATTTTTCAAAGTCCTTGTGTATATTGTAGGAGAATGTTAGAAATGTAAAAAGTTGGGTTAATTTTGTATCTCTTTCAGATAAAACTTTACAAGTTTTTCACTAAAATTTTCGAAGTAATTTGATAAAAAGATTAGTATGGTATTTATAGACTAAACGACTTTAGCATGTTACAGTTATATATTAAATGGTTTTAATTTGATTTGTTGATTACAAAGTTTATGCTCGTAATTCAAGAAAAGTAATCAAAATATAATTTAAGACAATCAATCATATCATAATTTAAAATAATCAATTACAACATAATTTAAATTATTTATTTGAGAAAAATCATTTAATATGATCAATTGAAATATTTTTTACTCTATTTTGCTCGGCCACTAAGCCTATAAATAGAAAAAAATTTCTTTCAATTCTAAATACAACATAACAATAAAAATATCTCATTCTCCCTTAGTGTTTGAGTTTCTCTCTCTTATATGCTTTATTGATCTTTAAGAAAAAAAAAATCTTATTCTCCTCTTTCGGAATAGAAATACCGTTAATTTTTACTTTAATATTTATGGGTACAAATATTAAAAACTTGTGTTATTTTAAGAGACTATGTTCATTTTACATCGATTATAATAATTTACTTTTAAGATAATGATTCTTTCACAATACAATATGATTTGACTTATTTTTTATTCAAATTATTTTACCAATTAGAGCTAGTATTTCATTTTTGCAATATTATTTTCTATCAAGAAGTTCTAGTATCGGTTGAGCAAGTGATGGAGTAACAAAAATGACAGGTTACTCAGGGACGAACGAAATATTTTATGTCAAAGGCGAACTTAAACTTATAAAATTTATGATGACGAAAATATATTTTCTTTGTAACAACGCTGACTCGTATCCAACCCAGATACGAATCTGAAGTGTCACATTGACCTTTCAACGTTTTGACTCTTTCAAAGTCTGACTAATTTTAAACAATGAAAACAAAAACTGAATATTTGTTTATAAACTTGATAAAACATAGTTACACGACATATTAGAGCATTTCCTATTTACACAATTATAGTATATGCCAACGAAATTCAAATAACAAAATCTCGTACTATTCAAATCAGTTTGATCTGATATTCTTCAAAGCTATGTTGTACTGCCTTTGTTTATTCTCCTTGCTCCTCTGAAGCTATGCGTGAAAATACTCACACACTAAGTCTTGGACTTAGTGAGGCATAAATGAGTATAATAAAATGCTAAAAACATTTACTTAACCATTTATTGGGAAACATTTAATACGGAAAAACCATATACATTTCAGAGAAAACATTGCATATAGAAACCAATATACTTTATGAAAATATCTTATATTGTTACACATTATTCATTTTATATCAATTAGTTTTATTAGCCCAGCGCATATCACTGATAACTCAAGATGTGTGAGTACATTAAGGTTGTGCACTATAATTGCAGTCGTAACTGCCGCATAGAATTTGCACCAAAGTGCCACGTAGAATATGCATCGAAGTGCCACATAGATTTGTCCCTAAGGACCGCGTAGAAGTTGTCCCGAGGGACCACATAGAATTATCTCGAAGGACCATGTAGAATTTTCCTGAAGAACCGCGTAAAACCCTCGACTCTTGTCATGCCAACTATACCTCTAATTCTCATAACATATACTTTGGGCTTTAACCATTTAATTATTTCACATAGCATTATTCAATTTTTCATTTTTCTCACTTATAACATATACTCATAGTTCATATTCACATAGAATATCTTCACATAGAACATATTCATATAAATCATATACTTTTAGGTGGCGTTTGGTTCGTTGGAATGTTTATGAGAGAATTAGAATCTGTCAGGAATTGGAATCCAATTCCATATTCTATTTGGTTCACAGACATGTCAGATGAATTTGATTTCAATAATGCAAAATGACAGAATTACCCTTCTTGTTTTTTGCTTTATTTTAGTTTGTTTTACAACTTACATGTAGTAATATATTATAAAAAATTAAAAAAATATTAAATTTTCATTTTATTGATTGATTATTCATTTCAATAAATTATAAAAATCATGCTAATAAACATCATAAGTTAAAATCATCGCAATCAAAATATGTTAATAAATTACTAAAAGATAGAACAATATTTTGATACATTCCAATCGGAGTATGTTAATTAGTTACCAAAAATATATCAAAAACTATTTTTATTCAATATATGAATTAAAACCCGACCCGACATGACACAAATAATAAAAAAATTTTTATTCAATAAAAACACTGACTTAATTGGAAAAAAATATATAGAGGGGTATTATAATTATTCCTAAATATATAAGGTAAAATTATATTTTTTTTGGGTCAGTCCGGTTTTTTTACCCTAAACCCGAACCCGACCCGACCCGAATTTCACAATTAAAAAAACCCGACCCGTATATCACACTTAAAAAACCCGACCCGACCCGAACAAAATAAAGTTTCACCCGACCCGACCCGAATATATGAATTAGAAATCCGACCCGACCCGAAATAATAAAAAATTATTTTTATTCAATAAAAACAGTGACTTAATTGAAAAAAAAATATATAGAGAGGTGTATTATTGTAATTATTCCTAAATATATAAGGTAAAATTATATATATTTTCGGGTCGGGTATTTTTCACCCTAAACCCGAACTCGACCCGACCCGAATATCACACTTAAAAAAACCGACCCGACCCGACCCGAATATATGAATTAGAAACCCGACCCGACCCGAAATAATAAAAAAAATATTTTTATTCAATATATGAATAAGTTACCAAAAGATTGATGAGGGTAGTAAGGTCAAATTTCAATTCCCTCCAACAAGAGAATTGAATTGCATCCATTCTTGGATGGAATTCACTTTCCCTCATTTGATGGTAAGTTGAAGCCATGAGGGATTCCAATTCCCTTGGAAAACTTGAACCAAACATGGGAAAGTGGTGGAATTGGATTCCAATTCCCCCCAATTCCAAGGGATTCCATCCAACCAAACACCACCTTAGTATTTCACATAGAAATGAAATCAAAACAGTGTTTTTAAAATACGATTTAGCTAAAAACATAACATAATACAAATCATTTTGTTCAAAAATATTTGAGGTTGACTCATCTCAGGTCGTCCTCCAATCGAAAATAAAATAAGTAAGTGGCACTCACTTTTGCCTCACTTAAGCCCTAAGCAACTCCTTTTCACTTTCACTCTATTTTTATACGTCAATTCGTTCAGAACTTGTTTTCGATTCAATCTACACGATAACATGACCACGATGAATATTGGAGCTCACTTAATTGTTAACCAAACAACATTTACATAACTAAATAAAACACCAAATTCTCGATTGCAGACTGAACAATATTGGTACTCTACACCCAGTACATATACTTCCCTTCTATGGTATCGATACCTACCTTAGTATCGATACCCAAACTGCATTCTGGAATTTCATATTCATTTATAGTATCGATGTCATACTATTGGTATCGATACCCCTAGTATCGATACTACCCCTTTAGTACTGATGTTGTTAATCCAATTCATATGGTTGATACCCTTGCCCAGATTTCACTTATTTTATTTCGAATTTAACCCAAAATTCATATAAATGTCATACTTCTAACTCCACTCATGCCCTTAAACTCATTTATACTTATTCCAACAAACATACATCAATTAAAATCCCTTTAACATCTAAAATTCTCCATAGAACACTTGAAACTAAAAATCACACCCAATCTTCAACATTGCTCCCAATCCCTTCTAACACTCTAAACATCTTATTCATACATTTGACAAGTCAAATATAACTTTACAATTCAATTATCAATCAATTTTCATCAATTCTCTTGTACTAAATCATCATTAAATCCTTAATCTCTTAATTTTTATTTATCTTTAACTTTCTTAAGCTTCTATACCACCTGAGAACTAAAAACCAACTCAAAAATTCAAGAAACAATCAACTTTAAAATCACTTACCTTAGCATGGAGGTTCACAGTGGAGGAAGAAAGAAGAGAAGATGAAGAGAAGAGAAGAGTTTCCAGACTATTCCTTTTATTTCTTTCTTCATTTCATCACAATTTATATTAAACTTGACATGAATTTTAAATTCATTTCATGCCAAAAGACCAATTTGCCTTTCCAACCTTCAATCTTTGATAATAAGTCCAAGATAAAAATTTCTAAATCACTCCTTGAACTTTTCAATTTATCATAATTAAACCGCTAAATTTTAAATTCTTACACTTTAGTCACTGGCCCAATGTTTGGGATATTATAATTCTCCCCCTTAATAAAATTCTTCCTCAAATTTTCACTGCACAAAGAGATGAGGAACTTGTATTCTCATGTCCTCTTTACACTTCCATGTCACTCCTTCCACTTTGTGATTTCTCAAAAACTTTAGCTAACTATATCATCTTATTCCTTATCTTTATTTGGCTTCATGTGCTAAAATCTGCACTCATTCTTCCTCATAGGTCAAGTCAGATTGAACTTCTATCTCTTCCGGTGCTATGATGAGAGAAGGACATGATCTATATCTTCCGAGTATCAAATCATGAAAACATTATGGTTCTTGAATAATCCTCACTTTCTCTTCGATTTTTTTGATTATATCTGTCTCCACTATGTCTCGATCTTTCAAATCAAACCAATTTAATGGTGTCCTATACTTTCTTACATATAAAATTTCATATGAAACTATCTTAATACTTTAATTTAATTAACTGACATGTCAACCATTTAAAAACAAACTCGATGATAACTCTTTTCATATTTTCTCTTAAGATCCTTTATTCGATCCAACAACCAAGACTTTAAATTAATTATACCATCAAAACACCATCTTACTTTAGATAAAATCACTTATTCAAAACTCTCAAAGTAGAAATGTCTTTTGGCTTTTTCTTATAAGTCACCACATTAACCTTTCATGTTTGCAATTGATAAGCACGTCATCACTCTACAAGGAATTCAATCCATTTTCCCTTCTTTTCACTCATTCAATTCAACGAATACTTTTGATTTCTGGGATCCGTGTAGATATAGCATCATTCATCATATATATAGTGGTGTTCTATCAACAGAGTAACCAGAATAATTGTCAAATCAAGATCGTGAGTCAGATGATTTATTCCATAATTCTCTAATTATTTTACAGCATAAATCAAAATTTTTCCTCTTGTACAAATACACATCCCGAACCATTATGATATGCATTACTATGATTCACATAATCTTTTCCAAATTCTAATTGAACTAGCCTTGAAGCTTATGTCAATATTCTTTTTAACATTTCAAAATTTTCTTTGTACTTGAAAGTCCAAATAAGTAACATATCTATCCTCAATAACTTGGTCAAAGGAAATATAATCATCAAAAAATTCTTTGGAATCTATCATTCGACTATATGTCATTTCCTTGATATATATATCCTTATCCCCTTAGTTGAGTCTACATGGCCAAGAAATATAACCTTAGACAAATCCACAATCACACTTGGTTAACTTAGCATGTAATTTTTCTTTCGATCTTTTTAAACTCCAACACACATGCCCTTAGCATAACTTTTAAAACATGATACAAAGTCCATAGTAACTCTTTCCCATTTCCACCGAAAACTAAAAACTATTTACTCTTATTCCAAAGATTTTTATTACCTAAATTTCAATTTACCAACATGCCAAGCTTATAAGCTACACTTATTTATAATTCCTTATCATACTTGATCCTTTAAACCATTCATTTTCAATTCTTATTTCTTTACTACCTTATACATATCCTATAATCCTCAAATTTGATCCTCGATTTTCTATTCTATCCTTAACTCAAAAGCTTCCTTGTAACATATATCATCTCTTTTTCTTTGTACACCAATACCCTTCTTATACTAGTATAGAAGGCATCATCATATTACTTGTAATCCTTGCTGATTGTAGAATTTATTGCACCTTTCTAACTTTGATAGTCTATACTACTTGTAAAGAACACTATTTGGTATTATTCCTTATACTTAAATTTTCTCCGTTTGATTCATCAAGAACTAGATTCAAATACGTACCTAACCATTAAAAATACTTCATCCACTTCAACTTGTACAATTTATGACGGATTTCTAATCCAGTCTACAAAATTTACATTTAAACTTGACTTGTTGTTCTAATTCCTGACTTCTTATCAACTAACAATTCTTAACACCTTAATCATATTTCAAAATAAAGTTCTCTTACTTCGAACGAAATCCACTTGCTTTATTTTCTATACTACTTTAGAATCATTTTCAAATATCCTATGTGATATTGCAATTACTTTTTCGACTTACTTTTCCAAACTATCAATTTACAATTTGATCGTATTATTACATACCTTGTATTTCCTTGTTTCTTACTAATCCAAATAACTATGGCCTCATTTACTAATAAGTTGCTTAGTGGGAAGGGGTCTTTAAGAGTTTCTCTATGAATCTTCCCTTTTTATCAACTTTCTTTTTCAATCATCATAATCTTGTAATCCTTTCGTGCCTCTCTGAATCGTTAACTTAGAACAACCATCCATTAGAGTTTAACAAAAAAAAATATTTTTCAGCTTAACTATGAAAGTTTGAGTATCCACCTCAACCGCTAAGAAGGCTTAACAACCTTATAACAATAACTTCATAATAATAACTTCCAAAATCCCAGTACGGAACATGTTTAATCTCTTCATCATATTAATCCATCATACACGTGTTTGACCTCTTAGCAGTGAAACTACTCCATCCAACTTCTTCATCTCAGAATAATGGATATCATCCAACATAATTTTCTCGTCATTTAACCAAAGATCCACAGAAACATGACATTTCTCAGCTTCTCCCTTAAACTCGAGGTGCTCCTAAAATTTTTAACTCTTTAATAACATTCATTCTAATAACTGGGGTTGTAGACAATTGGAAACGCTTCAGAATCGCGTCTAATATCTGAAAAAATACTTCTTGAGGCTTCTGTTATTCTCTTTGCCTAATTACTACTTCTCTCATTAACTCTATCTCCCGTTTCACTTTGAGAGACCTCTTAGTCTTACATCTAGTAAGATATAATCACTTATCTATGCTAACAACGACAATATACTCATTACACTATCAAATCAGAGATTTTTGTTATTTCGTTGTTATGTACAAACCAGACATCTTTGACAGTCAATCAATCGGTCTATTTAGAAAACTTAAGTCAACCTAGGCTCTGATACCAATAAATGTAATACCCCTGACTTTTATCCGACACAGATACGAATCTGAAGTGTCACATTGACCTTTCAATATTTTGACTCTTTGAAAATCTAATTAATTTTAAACAATGAAAACAAATATTGAATAGTTATTTATAAACTTGATAAAATATAGTAACATGACATATCAGAGCATTTGTTATTTACACAATTATAGTATATGCCAACAAAATTTAAATAACAAAATCTCGTACTATTTAAATCAGTCTGATCTGATATTCTTCAAAGCTGTGTTGTCTTGCCTTTGCTTATTCTCCTTGTTCCTTTGAAGCTACGTGTGAAAACACTCACACACTAAGTCTTGGACTTAGTGAGGTATAAATGAGTATAATAAAACGCTAAAAACATTTACTTATCCATTTATTGGGAAACATTTAATAAGGAAAAACCATATACATTTCAGAGAAAACATTGCATATAGAAATCAATATACTTCATGAAAATATCTTATATTGTTACACATTATTTATTTTATATCAATTAGTTTTATTAGCCCAACGCATATCACTGAGAACTCAAGGTATTTGAGAACACCGAAGTGCCACATAGATTTGTCCCGAAGGACCGTGTAGAATTCGTCCCGAATGATGACATAGAATTATCCCGAAGGACCACGTATAATTGTCTCGAAGGACCGTGTAGAACCCTCGACTCTTGGCATGCAAACTATACCTCTAATTCTCATAACATATACTTTGGGCTTTAATCATTTAATTGTTTCACATAGCATTATTCAATTTTTCATTTTCTCACTTATAACATATACTCATAGATCATATTCAGGTAGGCTATTTTCACATAGAACATATTAATATAAATCATATACTTTTAGTATTTCACATAGAATATATATATATTCTTAGCCATGAAATCAAAACAGTGTTTTTAAAATACGATTTATCTAAAAACATAACATAATACAAATCATTTTGTTCAAAAACATTTGAGGTTGACTCATCTCAAGCCGTCTTCCAATCGTATATAAAATAGTAAGTATCACCCATATTTGCCTCACTTAAGCCCTAAACAACTCATTTTTCACTTTCACTCTATCTTTATAGGTCAATTCGTTCAGCACTTGCTTTCGATTGAATCTACACGATAACATGACCACGATGAATATCGAAGCTCAGTTAATTGTTAACCAAACAACATTACATAACTAAATAAAACACCAAATTCTCGATTTCAGACTGAATAATATCGGTACTCTACACCCAGTACTAATACCTCCTTTCTATG
The DNA here is from genome assembly GCF_006381635.1 of Hibiscus syriacus. Lineage (NCBI taxonomy): Eukaryota > Viridiplantae > Streptophyta > Magnoliopsida > Malvales > Malvaceae > Hibiscus > Hibiscus syriacus. Next base: position 2,948,075 of record NW_024063472.1, read on the forward strand.
GTATCGATACTGTAACACCCATAACCTGTATAATTATACCTATACAGATTATAAATGTCACTCAAATTTTCGAAAACCATTTCCAATTTCAAATATGATTTGAAATTTATTTCCTTTAAAATGGTACATGATATTATAAAAATATAATATCATATGAATTATGATTCATTGTAACAAATTTAAAACCAAAGTATTTTTTATATGAATACTGAATAGTGAACAGTATCGTGAATAGTGAACAGTGTGCCGATGCACTGCTACAGTAACATGAACAGTGTATCGATGCACCAAAATTTCAAACTTAAAATGTGTATCGATGCACTGCTACAATGCATCGATGCACTGCTATAGTAACTGCTACAGTAAATTCTGAAAAAATACATATATAACTCATAAAAATTAACCTTTCATCACTATAAAATTCCCATTTTTGTTTCCAACTTTATTCAACAAATAAATTAAACATTATTAATTACATGCCACTATCTAATTCAAATTCCATCATAGGATGTCTTACTGATATTGAAATATTCTCATCGATGCTTGATGTCACTTTGAACTCTTTATTCCATTACTGGCTTTTTACCTACGCGTGAAAATCATCACACGCTAAGTATAAACTTAGTGAGGCAATTAAAACAATAAACAGTGCAATACAATCCATGCATGAATTTCAATGTCAAATTCAAAATGCCATTTTATCATGTTACTAGCATGTCCAATATTTTACCATGATCAAAATAATATAAATCTCTTACCATTTATCCCATAAGCTCGTAAGCTTATTTTACCAATATAATTACCATTTATCCATAAGCTCGTAAGCTTATTTTACCAATACACTTACCATTTAATCCATAAGCTCGTAAGCTTATTTTACCAATAAACTTACAATTTAATCCATAAGCTCATAAGCTTATTTTACCAATATACTTACCATTTAATCCATAAGCTCGTAAGCTTATTTTACTAATATACTTATAATTTAATCCATAAGCTCGTAAGCTTATTTTACCAATATACTTGCCATTATTCCATAAGCTCATAAGCTTATTTTAATGATTATCATTTATTCCACAATAAACCATAAACCATAGTTCATAGCCCAATATAAAACCCTGAGGACCCTTGGTATTAGAGTAAAATACCTGCACCGTAGTGCTAAACCTGCACTAAGCTTACGCCATAGTGCTAATCCAGACAATACACATAAGGTCGTGCCCACCACCTACACTAAGCATACGCTATAGTGCTAATCTGGACATGATACATAAGGTAGTATCCACATTCCCGCACTTAGTGCCCTTTCACACTATAGTGCTATTATAAACCTGCAACTTCTATACTCTATGGCATGCCAACTATACCCTGTCCCTCAATGACTTACTTGGGCATATAATCTATTTTATTTGATTCATCCATGGCAAAGTATATTATCAATATTTAACATTGGGCAGTTCATACCCGAAATAACATTCATGGTAAAATATCACATTTCCAAAATCAATGCATTATAATTTCATATTCTGACATATCAATGCCATGTTAATTTATAAAAATATGATATAATATCATGCTGATAAAAACAAGGTCGACTTATCGCAAGTCTTCCTAATGATGTATAAAACATCCATGTATAATTTCATGCATGTATTGCACTCACCTTGACACTTTAAAATTTTTCAAATATGTGCCTCACTATTGTCCACAATATACCCTTTTTATACTTGACTTGCTTCAATCGCAAATCAATCATGATCTGTATAAATCACAAATTTATAACGATAAATATATTAGTATTGTACTAACATAAACTTATCCCAGAACAACTCCATTTCTACCAAATATTAAACAGTTAATAATTCCTTTTAATATTGGAACCAACTTTTCCAATTTACACAAAATGATCCTTCACCATTTTATCACTTAGATTCTTAATACCAAAATTTCAGCATTGAAATTACTATCATTCAAATGCTTTACAAAGGCATAATTACATTTAAGTACCCCAACTATGCAAGTGTTGTACTTAAATCATCAATCTTTTCAAACTTCCAAAATAGTCATTTTTCACATATAACACTCTTTTAAATTTCCAAACAACAATTTCCAGCATAGTAAATCAATTATACAACACTTATACAACAACCCCTCAATTTTCTAGAATTTATGAATTGATCTCCAACTTTTCAAAAATTACAAAATGGTCCTTAAATTTTTCTAAGACTTGTAGAATACTTCCTTCATCATTTCCAACCCATATATAATTTTCCATAATTTTCTCACTCAAACAATCCATGGCCAAAACTTAAAGAACAAGTTTTAGAAAGATTAAACATGTTCTAATCATCCTACATGTTTGAATATGAATCTACAACCTCAAAAACATCAAGATTCATCATCAATTTCATGATCCTTAATATGAACACAAACCCTTAGATTTGGGATCTTTGAAATCCAGCAAGATTATAAAGCAATATTGGTACCAAATGATAGCGTTTTTCGCGTAGATCACTTTCTTATTTCACGACATAACCCCAATTCCAAAGGAATTAGCTCAAAAATTGAAAATAAATTATTTTTCTTACCTTGAAAGCTTTCTCACGTGAATATGCTGGAGAAGAACACTTTGGCATGATTTTTTATTGATATCATGCTTATCATCCTTTAAAACATTATTTAAATCATTAACTTGAGAAAATACCAATATACCCTTAATATAACTTCATAATTACCATAAAACCTAGATACTTATCTTTATCATCATCAAAATAAGATAAATATCAGCCTTATCATCTTTTAATAGTTAAAGATGAACAAATTAGTTTTCCACTTTACCGTTTTGCCCTTGAAATTTCCAAAAATTACAATTCAATCACCACTTAATTCCTTAAACTTTTCCTAAATTTTCTACTTTGACCATCAAACTTTCAAAATTTACATTTTGGTCATTATCTAAATTTTTGGGGTATTACAGATACCTACCTTAGTATCGATACCCAAATTGCATTCTGGAATTTCATATTCACTTACAGTATCAATACCATACTTTTGGTATCGATACCTCTAGTATCAATACTACCCCTTCAGTATCGATGTTGTTCATCCAATTCATATGGTATCAATACTGTTCTTCTAGTATTGATACCCTTGCCCATATTTCACTTATTTTATTTCGAATTTAACCCAAAATTCACCTAAATCTCATACTTCTAACTCCATTCATGCTCTTAAACTCATTTATACTTATTCCAAAAACTTACATCAATTAAAATCCCTTTAACATCTAAAATTCTCCATATAACACTTGAAATTAAAAATCACACCCAATCTTTAACATTGTTACTAATCCTTTAACACTTCAAACATCTTTTTCATACCTTTGAAAGTCAAATATACCTTTACAATTCAATTACCAATCAATTTTCGTCAATTCTCTTGAAAAACCCACTTTACTAAATCACCATTAAATTATCAATCTCTTAGTTTTATTCATCTTTAAGCTTTCTTAAGCTTCTATACCACCCAAGAACTAAAAACCAACTCAAAAATTCAAGAACAATCAACTTTAAAATCACTTACCTTAGCATGGAGGTTCATGGTGGAGGAAGGAAGAAGAGAGATGAAGAGAAGAATTTCCAAACTATTCCTTTTATTCTTTCTTCATTTTATCACAATTTATATTAAACTTGAAATGAATTTTAAATTCTTTCATGCCAAAAGACCACTTTGCCATTTCAATCTTCAATCTTTGATAATAAGTCCTAGACAAAAATTTCTAAATCACTCCTTGAACTTTTCAATTTATCACAATTAAACCGCTAAATTTTAAATTCTTACACTTTAATCACTGACCCGATGTTATGGATATTACATTCTTTCCGATGTACTTTCTTTATTCTTTCCTTTTCCTTTGTCAGAACACCAACCTTATTCTTCTTCTCTTCCATTAATATTAATAAATACTATTTTTTTAATAGCTACATACTATTAAAAAATAAATAAAGTTTAAATGAATACTATAAAGTGATTATAAACAAACTGATGAAGTATAAGAAAAGAATGGAATGAATTTATGATTGGGGCAGACATAAACTTCTCTATTACAAAATGTAAAATTGAAACTTTATATTAAAAATTTAAAGGTGTAAAATTATTAAATTTTAGGGTGTGAAATTATATTATCGATTAAAAGATAAAAAAATATGTAAACTATAAGAAAAATAGAAAATTATGGCGAGAATTTTATATTTATGCCCTTGTGTTTAATACAAATACTTGAAAGAATCGGACTAGCATTCGATCCGATTCTCATATTGTAGGAGCAAGTACAATGTTCCATTATTTCCACGTTGAAAGAAACCATAATTTGATTGGGTGAAAAACAAAATTTACTAAGCAGCAGCTGCCTTTTATTCTAGATGATCATGTAAATTGATTGACATGAACATAGCAGCATATTGCAGCAACCGGTGGTCACTGCTGCTTCTGTGCTCCGCAGCGGAAATCATCGGACCTCTATCCCTCATCCGGTAACGCCTCCAGGCGAGTTGTATATTCACAGCAGCCCATGTTTGCCAATTCGATGAATAGTATCTCGCAGTTCTGTTAAGCCTTTCGTTAGCAAATTTGTACCTGAAATGATATGTGATGTATCTGAGATGGTCTGAATCAAGACCAAATGCTTCGACCGATTCCACGCTAACGAATGTTGCGGACGAGACTGGAAGACGGTCGATAAATGGTCGGCGAAGACACCATGAGAGCAGCTCATCACCTAAAAAGCCACCTGGTTTGATGATACTTGTGGCAATCATGCCTTTGCTCAGGCTTTGGGTACGTTGAATGCGTCCGTGAACTACGAACACCATTCTTTGCACTGGATCTCCTTCTCTAAATAGCTATTTCATGGGAACATCAACATGCTTAGCAAACTTTGTATAATTCAAAAGACAGAACACCGTGAAATTGTACCTTTTCATCTTTAGAGAAGACAAGCGGCTTAACTCGGTCGCATATGTTATCAAGAATAAGATCATCCAAATTGTGGAACAAAGGAACCTAACAGGAACAAGTTAAGATTGATTTGGATTAATTCGAAAAGCTGTTAAATTACTGGGTAAACTACTCAAATGACCACTTAACTATGAGCTTGATGTCGATATTACCGCCACACTTTCAATTTTTGGCAATATGATTGCATAACTATTTAAATAGTTTCAATGCAGCCACTTGATGTTAAAACAGATGGTGTAGCTGATGTGGACATCTGACTCGCCGTTAGCGAATAACAGATACATCAGCTATGACATCTGTTTTTAATGACAAGTGACTACATTAAAACTAATTAAATAGTTATGTGGTCATATTGTCAAAACTAAAAGTATGGTGGTAATGTCGACATCAATTTCATAGTTAAATGGTCATTTGAATAATTTATCCTAAATTATTCTAATATAATTCATATAAGTAAAAATATTTGATACATGACAAAATAAGATTTAAACTACACTATCTATTTAAATGTTACCTATCCTATTTAGGGTTTATGCTTTTATTTTTTAAAAATTAAGAGCTTAAATTTAAATTTTAAGATTTTAAGATTTATGATTTAAATGAATAAGAATATGAAGGCCTCCGGAGAACATATTAGAAGCAAAGGCTTTAGATTTAAAATGACATATCTGAAGACGCCCACTCAAAACTAGAACCTCATTCCACTCAAGAACCCATAATTTTGTTGACATAACCTCTAGTAAACCCCACACTTGTTAAGATAAATCAATAAACTCACCACCTTAGTTAAAACGACTTAATATGCTAACCTTCAAATAATAGTCATGACCTTGTACCCAGCCTCGATCCTGATCCTTTTGGGCCCTAGGCAAAATAGTAGATTGGGACTCCTTAAAAATATATATAATAGAATAACATATTTCCTTGTCTAAAACCCTTAAAGTCTCAATCTTTCTTATAAACTTCAATTGATTGAGGATAAAACTTTTGAGTGATGCATTATTCAATTGTGATTTGACTCTATTTAAATTGAAGAAAAAACCTCCCGTTGCCTTTGATAAAAGAAGGTTTAGGAGCTTTGATGTTAATAACGGTTTAATTTTTTTGGGAAATAAGGAAATTTTCCATGAGTTTAAGGTGGGTGGAGATTTAGGAATTGAATTTTAGATCTTGGAAACAGAGAAGAAGGAAGAGAATTCGAAGAGTTTCTGAGTATAGTGATGAAGCAGTCGTGATTCAAGGGTCTTTGATGAAGCTTAAGAGTTTTTTTGAGTTTTTGATAAAGACGTGTGTGATTGATGAGGGAGTAGTAGTACATTTTTTCATTTCTATTTTTATCTTAATAATTTTTTTCTTTTTCTCTTTTATTCTCTAGAACTATTTTTAGATCCAACATGGGGCCTCTTCCTGTCTTCGGCCCATTCGCCATTGTCTAACCCAGACACCCTTCAGGGCCGGGTTGCCTATACCCGACAATAATATTAAAAATCTTTATAAAGGACTCTTAATTGAGATTGAGAAGGGAGTTTGGAATTCTATCACCACTCTTTTTTGTTCTACTTCTTCATGAAAATACATTATTTTAATATAGATTAATGATCGAACTTTCATCAACTATAATTCTCCAATCATATAAGTCAAGTGAGAGAATATTAAATTATTTTAATAGAATTTATTTTTATGGGTCATCAAATTACTTAATGTGATGGTTATTTAGGTATTAGAGTCATTAGGGTTTTAATTTTCTTCCCTCCCTTACTAAAGGAATATTATAGTTAGTAAAGATAGAATTTTTCTCTTCATATATATATATATATATATATATATATATATATATATATATATATATATTTACCTTCTAAGAATAACTTAAAGAAAGAAAAAGAAAACGCATGAGAAAAATATTATATTGGTTCCACATCAGAATTTATTAAAACTAAAAGATATTATTATTTCAATAAATTAATTGTATTACTAGATTTTATTAAAGAATATTATTTTTATTATAGTGTATTAAAATTTATTAAAGTAATAACAAAAGTCTCTTTACTATTTATAGAAGAGTGTAAAATACTAATACTAATCCGATACACTCGAATGCATAATACTTTTTTCATATTTAAAGCGTAATTTAAATCGAACTCATCATATTATGTTAGTGATTAAGAGAATGAGAATATTAGTTTTCTTAAAAACTTTAAATTTAAGTAACTACATTTGTAATATATGTGTACATTATTGTTGATTAAGAATATTCTAAATAGTACTTAATTATAATGGTCCCACTTTAATAATAAACATATCTTAAATCTATATAAATAAATATTTTTTATTTAATTATTAATATTCAATTTATTAATAGCATATTTCGAATAAGTAAATGTTGTGTACCTTTTTGATGAGGTCAAGACAAAGATAACGTTTGATGTCCCTCCGGAGGCCCTCGGGCAAGTCTTTGATCAATTCCATCTCATCTTCTCCCCCCAAAGTCGCCCATCGCTGTCGTTCAAAACGCCGAACTCTTTGTCTCAATCGAGACGGCAACTGCCGACGCTTCATCCACCATTCCATATCTCGACATCTCAGCTGCATTTGTCTCTTCTTCGCCATTACAGCAAGCAAGAAAACCTAAACCTCAAAAACAATCCATTCTCAGTTAAGTTACGTATTCAAAGAAGGTAAATGAGTTTTGAGTCACCTGGATGTTTCCGATGAGCAAAGTGAAGAGCATCAAACCAGCCAGCACTAAGCATATACAGAAAACCACTTCTAGCCAGTGACTTGTCGGCTCCAGAATATTTCCAAAGGTGCTGAAAATTGAAAATATGATGTTTGAGAAATGCTAATGAACGGTCATTAAGGGTTCATGAGGTTTACCTGAGAGTCATTAAGCCCCAAAATATGGGATAAAGGATCTTGACAGCAACCGAGTTGCTAGAAACAACAGGAAGAGCCCACTGATAAATCCCATAACCGAATGGTCCTTTGACGTCGAAGCACAAAGGCCTTCCAGTGACTTTTGAAGAGTCACCAGCACCACAAGACAAAGATAGTTTCCCGCACTGCTCATTTCTCGCACATTGCTGCCGGAGACACAACGCTATCCGCTGCATTGTAAGGACGTACCAGCACCCTCCGGCAACCTGCAATACACCAAAGGTATATTTCCGAAGATCAATCTCCCAAGGTATAACGATATCTATTATCATTCCTAATAAAAAATTGAAGTTTATTGGGAAGACTTTACATGAGAAGCAATGAAGTAGGCAATGAGATTAAGGCCAAAACCCCACCAGATGGTGCCAAAGATATATCCAGTGACCTTTTGCATCCTTCTCATCAAGGAAATGCTATGGTAAACCTTTGGCAGGAATTGGAACAAGAAGATCAATATCAGTATAGTGGCTATATCCCTGATTTGTTCTTCCTCGATTAGTTTTGGTACAACCAACCAGAACACTGCCTGCAAAACAAATCATTAATTATATGCCCTAACTTTTATTATAAATTATAAAGATGGTAAATATACAAATATACCTGAGGAACTGGGAGAATTACAAAGGCATCAAACCAGAAACCTTTAACGGAACGAACATAATGAGAAGCAATGGCACGTGGGTTCCAGACCAGTTTCCCACATCCGACGACGAGGGACTCCCTCGACACGTAAGCCAACCTGAACTGAAGCCATACGTGGAACAGATGCACGGCATCCACACACGTCCGGAGGACGGTAACGATGACGGCAAGCCCACCGTCCATATACAAACAAGCCGACCCATCTCTGCCTATTGACAAGGCATAAAAGAATAGAGGGTCAATGGCTAAGGCCATTGCACGAGCCAGCAGAAATGCCCGGTTCCATTTCTGTACCCGCTTGCTCCTCGGGTCGAGCACCCGTCTCCGTCCGCCAAACGACGGACGAGTTGGTTGCCGAGCGGAGGTTTGAACCGAGTTCTTCTTTGGGCAAGTTCTGGCGTGTATCGGAACGAGGGAAGTGCCGGCGCAGGCTTCCCATTGGGGCGGGTGAGCTTGGTCACAGCTGGTGGAGTGGAAAATCGGGAGTCCCACTTGAGTGCAAGCGTAGCATTCTATGGCGTTGGGAATTGGGGTGTCTTCGTTGATGTTGTCGCCGCCTCCGTGATCAGAGTTGTCCCGGGGAGAGATTTGAAACTGACGACGTCCAATCCACCGGCTGTTGCAGAAAAGAAACAGCAAACTCAGTGATTAAAATACATAAAATGAAAATTATTAGTGACCAGACGACACCATTGTTGCTAGAGATGAATGGGAACCTGGAGAAATTGGACAGAGCAGGCATGGTGAGAGAGTGGAACCATGGGAGAGAAAGAGAGGAGAGGGCTTAGAGAAAGAAAGAAAAGGGAAAGGAAATTGAAGCATGAGAAACAAAACAAAGAGAGGGAAAGGAATAGGAGAAAAAAGTTGAGACGAAGATGGAGTTATTTGGAGTAATTAGTAAAATATGCTACAAGTGAACTGAGAGGTCCCTCTCTGTCATCCCGTTGCATTACACCGTACAGTTATACAAAATTATATCACTAGTTAAATTATTTTTATTAAATAAATGTTAAAAAGGATAAATTACAGTTTACACCTAAATTAACATTTTTGTTTAATTTTAATATTTAAACTTTAATTTTTTTTAAATCATTGACAATAATACTTATGTGACCTGACATGTCACGCCACATTTTTTTATTTGTCATTATTTTTGATTAATTTTATTCACCCAATTAGATGGTGACATGTGTCACTACCTATGAGATAAAAATATAAAAATTATTTTTACTCCTAGTATGAATTGATCTTGAGTATCTTGCCTTACATGAGAAACAAATCACTAAACCATTAAACTAAACTAATCATTTTGGTAAATTTCACCGCATTTTGAATTTAACTTATATAACAATATCACTACAAAATCAACATTTTTATGATTATAATATTCAAATTTAGAACACTTTAAATTAATCACCGAAAATTTAGTTACTCAACAATAGTATGAATTGTTTTTATTATATTCAATTTAATATTTACTTATATCATTATTACATTAAAAGTTAAATTTTCAATTATTTAGAAAAAATTAAATAAACAATTTATATATTTTTATAAATATTATATGAAATAATTATAAAAAGGTATATTTATATTATAAAAGATATTTATTTTTTTTTAAAATCCAATTAATTATTTATTTGAAATAATATTATTTTTAAATTATCTATTTAATTTTAAATAATTTAAATTTAAGGTAAATTATGTGTTTATTATCCAACTATTATTTTGGTTTTGTATAATATTATTTAAAATTAAATAGATAATTTAAAATAACATTATTTCAAATAAATAAATAATATGATTTTGAAAAATAAATAAATATTTTAAAATATTTACATAATATCATAATATTATAAATATTTATAATTAAATTTAAACAGAAACTAAAAAATTTGACTAGACTCGAAAAAATTATAAGTCAACTCGGAGTTGTAAAATAGGATTCAATTTATTTTAATTTATTAAAAGTAGTACTAAATTGAGAGAATATGTAAATAACAGGGACCAAATGTATGATTATATCAAAATATTTAACTGTTGTTAATAATAGTTAACTCAGGGTGACCACATCTTAATTAAATGAAAATGAAAATGACCACATCTATAGTTTTTTGAAATCAGTGATCAAAAGTGGACAAAACATAAACGTAATTGATTTTCCATATAGTTAACTCTAAAATTAAATAGATAATTTAAAATAATATTATTCCAAATAAATAAAAAAATATGATTTTAAAAAATAAATAAATATTTACATAATACTATAAATAACTTTTTAAAATAATTTAATATAATAAATATATATATATTAAATTTTATAAAAATAAATAATTATTTGGTGTACTTATAGGGAAAGAAATAATTATAAAACACCTTGAAAATGATTAGTAAATAAGACACTTGTGGTTATTCTAAATTTTTATGTAATTACTTTTCATTAAATACGAATCGTTAATGAAAATATTATACTAATGCACTAAATGTATGGATTTACAATAGGCTCTTATCGTGCCCATGGATTCTAAAGTGAACCATGAACGTATATATTAGGATTAATTATTTATTATGAAATCAATTTGTAAAACAATCTAAATAATTAATTCAATTTGTTAAACAATTAGAATGGTATTAACAGATGTGTAAACTATATATTATTTTTTAAATCCAGAATTTTAAAATAGTTTATACTAAGATAAAAATTATAAAATATTAAAATTTATCATATTACGATTAATATTACAAATTTAAAAAGTTTCGAACATATGAAATTAAAGCAACGTAACAAAATAATTCTATAATTATGACATTTTATTTAAAAAATGTAATTCTTCGAACATACGTTAGAAGTAAAATCATGACATTTTTTTGAAATATGAGCCTCTTAATTTTGGAACCATATGAATGTGTCACAAACTACACTTATAGATAGACGATTATGTAAATAATGTATTATTGATTTTATATATATATATATATATATATATATATATATATCAAATTTTTATATACTTTTATATTTAGTTTTAATACAAGGACAATATTATTTTAATTTTATTGTAAATCAAACATTAATATTTATTGGATTTTTAATTTTTCTTTGATCGCTGTAAATCATGTATATGCAAACAAACGGCTAAAAGGGACGTGTACGGTTGTTTAGGGTTGAAGGAACCTTCCACGTTAGAACACAAAAAATAAATGATAAAATAAAAACACCACTTGGGAGTTAGAAATTGATTAAAGACAACGAACGTCGTAATCTAAGATGTGTAATACGTCTTGGCTTTATATGTAGAGTTTTAGAGAAATATAATAAATCATATCAAGTAAATAATTTTGATGGTAGAAGAATTATTGATATATCTTAAGATATTAGATTTAAACATCTAAAATGTCAAAGATATGAAGTTTAATGTCAAATAGTTATTTTCGATTAAGAGTTGTCAAATGATAATAATAGTTGTGTAATTGTTATAATGATTAATATAACATGAAAACCGTATTTGGAGGATTTTCATCATGTAATAGAATTTTTAAATAGTTTAAGGTAATTATAAAAATATTATTTATTTATAATTTTTAATTAATCATTGATAACGTATGTACATTGCAAAAGCAACCAGAGATGAAGTTATCCTTTGTCCCATGCACTATCCCCTTCATTTTTATTATTAAAAAAATATATAAAAATAATAATAAATTAGTACTCAAAATTTTAGTTTATCTTGATTTTATCCCCTCATTTTATGATCAATTATACTTTACCTTATTTTTATGATTAATTATAATTTGCCTTTTAAATTGGAATCCTAGTTCCTCCCTTCACGCAACTATTCAAACCCAGAAGAAGAACAATATACTTTTAACTACCAAGATTACTAAATAGATTTAATATGAAATAGAGCAACATATATTAGTTAAATGTTGAGCTACTTTGATATGATGTTATTGAACAAGTTAATAAATGTTAATTTTTTTCATATTTAAATATACAATTTAATAAAAAAAAATAAGTTTTATCTGATAACTTTTAACTATTCATATGATATGATTTTAGAAAATTGAAATATTATTTTTAAGAGTTACACTTTAGTTTATCATATTTTTAATCACATACAAGTATTTACAGTATCAAATCTTATTATTTAGTACAATTTTACGATCAAAATCCAATCATTTCTCTTTTTATTCTTAGCTTAGCATAGTTCATTTGATATACTTACTAAACTTTCAATTAAACATACATTTCATGCCATAATATCTAAGGTAAACTACGCATTTAGTACTTAAACTATTAGTTTTGGTTTGTTTTAGTACTTAAACTTTTAATTTTTCAAAATCATACTTAAAGTTTAGTTTTCATTTCATTTTAGTACCCAACATTAAAAATTTAACGTGTTTAGTACCTAAACTATCAATTTTGGTCCATTTTAGTACCTAAACTTTCCCTTTTTTTCCCTTCAAAATTTAACATTACATTTTGAACAAGGTATACTAAAATGAAACAAAAACTAAAGTTTTTAACAACGGGTGCTAAAATGAAACAAAAACTAAATTTTAGGTATGGTTTTGAAAATTTCAAAAGTTTATGTACTAAAATGGATCAAAATTGATAGTTTAGGTACTAAACACATAATTTACCCTAATATCTATCAAAGATTATACTACACATAATCTATACATTTAAACAATTTTCAATGATAAACCAGTAGACTAGAAGCATCCTGAAGTGATTTAATGGATTCTGTATTGTTTACCATATTGGTAAGGGCAATGAAAGCACCAAATTGTTATGTGCTTAAGAAGAAACAGAAAAATAGGGAGAATGACGAAGATAGAATTAGGAAGAGGAAAACAAAGTTCAGTGGTTTCATACCTTCTCTATACAACTATTGCTATTTATCAAGAAAAAAAAAAGATGATAACAGAATTCCAATAAAGGACAAAGTCCGTTAATGCACGTGGAGCCTTTCTCTCTCTGGTACCCCCGCGTAATTCCTGAACTTTCTTTACGTTTTGCCTCGAGCTAATTGCTTGGGCATCTCCTGCAGCTTGGCTAGAATTGGTCTCATGGGTGGTAACTTTTACGCTATTCTCAACAGTGCCATTGACAGAATAAAGAGGTCTGCATGAAATTAGAGACCTCCATTGTATGTACAAACGGCTATTTCCAGAATATATTTGAACACTGGCGAGAATAACCTGAAATTACTCCTTTTAAGATTTGTATTAAAAAATTGTTCCCATCTGTGACACTGATAAATTTCCTCAAAAATATAATTTTGAAGTCCCATCAAACAAGATGGTATATGTTTGACTGAATATACTTTTGTGTGAAATTTCAACATTTGGTTCGTAACATATAATGCAAGTGATTATAAATCCTATCAAACAATAACTAGCTTCAAGACCCATAAATTTTATTATTGAAGTCAGATATGAGATTGTTCACGGAAAATGTTAAAGAAAAGTTAAAGAAAAAAGGGGCTGGTTTGCGGGTTCAATCAGAAAGAGGTTGATAGTTCATGAAAGCACGTAGAACCAACAAAGGAAAACAGCAGAGAAATATTGAATAAGATGGGTCCTACGCCTAATTATAGAGTTGATCATAAAATCAAAAAAGAGGATTTCTCTGTAAATATGGTGGAGCGAGGGAGAGGACACTATAGCAAAACAGAGTTTTAGCGGCGTTTTTAAGCGCCGCTAAACGCACTTACGGCGATTGGAAAAACGTCGCAAGAAGCGCCGGCCATACCAGCACCGCTAAAGTTAGCGGCGTTTGAGAACAAAAAATGTCAAAATAGGTCAAGATCTATCGCGGCGTTTTTGGAACAAACGCCGCAAAATGTCAGATCTATAGCGGCATTTTTGGATACAAACGTCGCAAAAAGCTAGATCTATAGCGGCGTTTTAGGAACAAACGCCGCAAAATGTCATATCTATAGCGGCGTTTTTTATACAAACGCCGTGAATTAAAACTACTTTTTCAAATGTTGTTTTCGACTCTTTTGTTACCCAAATTTAAAATGTTAACATATAGCATTATTCAATAAACTTGACATCCATAACATCAAACTTGAAATTCATATCAAAAAAACTTGAAATTCATAACAAGAAACTTGAAATTTATATTAATAAATCAAAGTTTACATTAATGTAGTTCAACATTATTAACTAGAATAAACAATAATATGAGCCATAACCACCAAAAAGTATAACAATACTCAAATCCGAAAACCCTTCACAAAATAGTTGCCAATCCCACAGTTTCCCCTAATCGATTCTATTTTTTGGAGCATTGAGTGAACTGCGTGGCCTTGCTGAAAGGGTGAACATAATCAAATTAGTCAGGACATGTCACAGAACATTAAAGAACAACAAAATCACAAACATCATAACATACCCATTTTTCCAGAGGTGTCGCCTTAAATACAACTGGAAAACACCCACAGTTGTAAAGAACAAAGAAAACATTTTACAGTGAAAAATCAATTACAACAAAGAAAAAGAAAACATTTTACGGTTGCAATGCAGCATCAAGTTGAATCCCCTTAGGAAGCATGAAACTTAGAGTTATGGACATAGTGAAACCATCAATGAACAACATTGTAATCGCATTTTATTAACAATTCATTTTAACATTCATAAAAACTAATCCTATCACAACTGCAAACTTAACTTCTCTTGAACAATTAACATTAAACAACTCTGAGCTTAATGATTAACAACCAACTAGAAAATAAAATAATTATGCAAGGACATCCCAAAATGAAGAAGAACATGAGGAAAGGTACCTGAAGTACAGCATACCAAACTTTCGAAAATTTGACATCATGCAATATCCCAATTACCAAATACAACATAGCAAGGCTGGATATATATGAATTATTTGTGATGAGAAAGCATATGCTTTCTCTGTTGGAAATGAAATTATATGAACAAATTTGTATCAATACTTGCATTATTTGTAATCAAAAGTCGGATTCAGACAAGAAAGGAACTAAGAACAAAGGAGCAAATTCAGATCAGAAAAGTCAGATTGAGAATAAAAAAATCAAAAGACCCTTTTTTCTTATTTCTTATTTGTAATCAAACTCTAGATTTAAGAAAGAAACAAAAATAAAGCGAACAGAGTCACATTTGCAATGCAAATAGACAGGAAGCGATCGTACCTTTTAGGAAAGACAAAACTGGGAACTGCACCTGCGATGGAGTCTTCGATTTGACATCTGAAAATCAAAATGAAAATGACTGAAATAGTTATTTGAAGTAACCATGATTATTTGGTGTCATTTAGAGTCTCATCAATACTATGAATTCTAATGACAAGTAGGCTAAATAATGAAACACATTATAGACATGTTCTTTATAGAGTCATAAATCACATAATATGCTTCCATGAAAGCAGTCCAGTAAAATAGTGGTAGTAAACAACCACTGATGACTTGGGAAGTATTTTCTTACAGAATTTTGGAGTGGAACTAGAGTTTGCTGGATTTTTCACCAAATAGCGAATGCCGACCTTCAGCAATTAACTCCCCTGTTGCTTTGTTTCTAAGAAGAACAATTGTTCCATCATAGCCTCCTTTTTGTACTAAAGCCTTTGAGGTAATCTCTAACTCATTCTGCAAATGGCCTCCGATCGTATTAAAAGAAGTATAACCAAACTCTCTTACAAACAGATTAACTAATGTGAAAGAAGAAAGTCCAGTGAGAATATAATCTGCACTGGATCATAATACACGACTGAAGAGAACCAACTATAGAAAAACCAACTACAGAAAAACCAATAGACAGATTTCTATTCATCAGTAAAACCTAAAAGAATGAGGATCAATAATCAGATTGCAAATCTTAATCCAAGTAGTATAAGCATTTCAACCAGTGAATTTTGTCTCAACTCTAAGCAAGAAAAGGTATTTGAGAAATGGAATGATATAAACATCTATATGAATGGAGTTGACATACTCCGTAGCCTCTTCCTCCAAAACGTAGTCAGAAACTATTAAATCCAACATGTTAGGCCAAACCAAAAATAAAACAAAGTAAAATCTCTACCGTCAAAAAAGTACATAACATGAACCAGCAGAATGAAGAATTGTTTCTCAAAGAATTTGTTATTTTTAATTTAAGACTTAAATGTGGAAATATACTACCAAAAAAGAAAGACTACAATACATAGTTTTCTTTATAAGCAGGCAAATTAAGGTCATAAGAAACTGCAAATATCTAATTGAGAAACATTGAACTAGTTAAGTCTTTTTCCATCTTAATTCCTTGAATTTTTAGTCTTCCCCATTTTCTGCACTTTGTAGGTCAAAATATGTG